>NC_142518.1:47532500-48782500 GCF_057876585.1 Rhinolophus sinicus | reverse complement strand
AAAATCAACAGCAAAGAAAGAATCCTCACGTCAGCCAGGGAAAAGAAGACGGTAATCTACAAAGGAAAGCACATTAGACTACATGAGATTTTTCAGCAGAAACTCTACTAGCCAGGAGGAATGGAACCAAATATTCAAACTATTGAAAGAGAGAAATTATGAGCCATTAATAATATACCCAGCAAAGATATCCTTCACATATGAAGGAGGAATATAAACCTTTCCAGACATACAGAAACTGAGGGAATTTTCTAATACAAAACCTGTACTACAAGAAATACTAAAGGCTATTCGACCACCATCAACATGGACAATTTATGGCAACCAAAACATAAAAAGGGGAGAGTAAAGGCCTGAACCGGAATATGGAAATGGAGAAAGTAAGCCTGCTGAAGAAAATGGAGTACCCTAAATATCAAACTTTCTTTTACATAAACTTAAGGGTAACCACTCAAAAAAAATCCAGAACAGAAATATACACAGTAATAAAAGAAGAAACAGAGGGAAACATCATAGAATACCACCACACAGAAATAATAGACGACAACAAAAAGGCAAAGAAATAATGGAGACACACACTTACCAGAAAGAATGACAGGAAATACTCACATATCAATAATCACCCGAAATGTAAATGGACTGAACTCACCAATAAAAAGGCACAGAGTAGCAGATTGGATCAAAAAACTAAACCTAAACATATGACGTCTCCAAGAAACACATCTCAGCTACAAGAACAAGCATAGATTCAATGTGAAAGGGTGGAAATTGACACTCCAAGCAAATGGTACCCAGAGAAAATCAGGTGTAGCCATAATGATATCAGATGAAAAAGAAATCAGGGTGAAAAACATAACAAGAGACAAAGATGGATATTTCATAATGATAAAGGGGACTATACAACAAGAACATAGCAGTCATCAATATTTATGCCCCCAATCAGGGAGTACTGAAAAATACCAAACAACTACTAACAAAACTAAAAGGGAGAAATTGAACAAAACACAATTATAGTAGGGGACTTAAATACATCATTGACAGCTATGGATAGATCATCCAAACAGAAAATAAATAATGAAATAGCAGCCCTAAATGACACATTAGATGAAATGGACATAATCGACATATATAGAGCACTTCATCCTAAAACAACAGACTATACATTCTTTCCAGTGTGCATGGAACATTCTCAAGGATATTCCATATATTGGACCATGAAATCACCCTCAGAAAATTTAAGAAGACTGAAATCATACCAAGCATATTCTCTGATCACAAGGCTTTTTGATATTGGATATCAACTGCAAAAAGAAAGCAGGAAAAAACACAAATACATGGAGATTAAACAACGTACATTTAAAGAACGACTGGGTCAAAGAAGAAATTAGAGGAGAGATCAAAGATATATAGAAACAAATGACAATGAAAATATATCCTACCAAAACTTTTGGGATGCAGCGAAAGCAGTTTAGGATGGAAATTTACATCAATACAGGCCTATCTCAAGAAAAAAGAAAAATCCCAAATAAGTAACCTCATGTTAAACCTTAAAGAACTAGAAAAAGAAGAACAAGTGAAACCCATGGTCAGCAGAAGAAAGGAAATAACAAAAATCAGAGCAGAGCTAAATGAAATACAGAAAAAAAAAGACAATAGAAAAACATAATGTGACAAAGAGCTGGTTCTTTGTAAAGATTAACAAAATTGACAAACCCTTGGCTAGACTCACTAAGATAAAAAGAGAGAAGACACTAATTAACATAGTCAGAAATGAAAAAGGGGAAGTTATCAAGGACACCACAGAAATACAAAGGATCTTCCAAGAATACTTTGAAGGACTACATGCCACCAAATTCAATAACCTAGAAGAAATGGACTAGTTCTTAGAAACATATAGCCTTCCTAGGCTGAACCATGAAGAACTGGAAAATCTAAACATACCGATCACCAGTAAGGAAATAGATTCAGTCATCCAAAACCTTCCCAAAAGCAAAAGTCCTGGATCAGATGGCTTCACTAGTGAATTCTACCAAACCTTCAAGGAGGATCTAATACCAATCCTGCTCAATGTCTTCCAAAAAATTGAGGAAGAGACAGCACCCCCTAACTCATTTTATGAGTCCAAAATTACAATGATATCAAAACCTGGTAAGGACAACACAAAAAAGGAAACTACAGACCAGTATCTCTGATGAACAGATGCAAAAATCCTAAACAAAATTCTAGCAAATCGAATACAGCAACGCATAAAAATGGTATTCATCACGACCAAGCAGGGTTCATCCCGGTGGCTCCAGGATGGTTCAACATCCGCAAATCCATCAATGTGATACATCACATAAACAAAATAAAGGTCAAAAATCACATGATTATATCAATTGATGCAGAAAAAACATTTGACAAGATAGAACATCCATTTATGATTAAAACACTTAATAAAATAGGTATAGAAAGAAAATACCTTAATATAACAAAGGCCATATATGACAAGCCCTCAGCTAATCTAACAATTAATGGTGAACATCTGAAGCCCTTTGCTCTACGTTCAGGAATACGACAAGGCTGTCCCCTTTCACCTCTGCTTTTCAACATAGTGTTGGAAGTCCTTGCCAGAGCAATCAGGCAAGAGAAAGAAATAAAAGGCATCCAAATTGGGAATGAAGAAGTTAAATTGTCACTCTTTGCAGATGACATGATGCTATATAGAGAAAACCCTAAAGACTCCACCAAAAAGCTATTAGAAACAATCAACGAATACAGTAAAGCTGCCGGCTACAAAATCAACGTATATAAGTCATTTGCATTCCTATATACTAACAATGAAATCTCAGAAAAAGAAATACAAAAAACAATTCCTTTTGCAATTGCAGCAAAAAGAATAAAATACCTAGGAATAAACTTAACCAAGGATGTGAAGGACCTATATGCTGAAAACTATAAGACATTTTTGAAAGTAATTGAAGAAGTCACAAAGAAATGGAAAGACATTCCATGCTCGTAGATTGGAAGAATTAACATAGTTAAATGGCCATATTTCCCAAAGCAATATACAGATTTAATGCAATCCCCATCAAAATCCCAATGGCATTTTTTAAAGAAATAGAACAAAAAATCATCAGATTTTTTTATAACCACCAAAGACCCCGAACAGCCAAAGCAATCTTAAGAAAAAAGAACAATACTGGAGGTATCACACTCGCTGACTTTAATTTGTACTTCAGGGCTACAATAATCAAAACCGCATGTTTTTGGTAGAAAAACAGAGACTTAGACCAATGGAATAGAATTGAGAACTCAGAAATAAAACCACATAAATATGGACTGATAATTTTTGACAAAGAAGTTAAAAACATTTAGTGGAGGAAATACAGCCTCTTCAATAAATGGTGCTGGGAGAATTGGATAGCCATGTGCAAAAGTATGAAACTGGACTGCTATCTGTCACCATGTACCAAAATTAATTCAAAAAGAATCAAAGACTTAAGCATAAGAACTGATACAATAAACTGCATAGAAGAAAACATAGGTACTAAACTTATGGACCTTGGCTTCAAAGAGCATTTTATGAATTTGACTCCAAAGGCAATGGAAGTAAAAGTTAAAATAAATGAATGGGACTATATGAAACTTAAAAGTTTCTGCACAGCAAAAGAAACCATTGACAAAATAAAGAGGCAACCTACTGAATGGAAGAAGATTTTTTCAAACAGTGCCTCCGATAAGGAGCTAATATCCAAAATATACAAGGAACTCATGAAACTCAACAACAAAAAAGCAAACAACCCAATTGAAAAATGTACAGAGGACCTGCAGAGACAGTTCTCGAAAGGGGACATACAAATGGCAAGCAGACATATGAAAAAATGCTCCACATCACTAATCATCACAGAAATGCAAATAAAACCATAATGAGATATCACCTCACCCAAATCAGACTGTCTGTCATCATCAAGACAAATAGTAACAAGTTTTGGACAGGCTGTGGAGAAAAAGGAACCCTCATACACTGTTGGTGGGAATGCAGCCTGGTGCAGCCGTTATGGAAGGCAGTGTGGAGGTTCCTCAAAAAATTACGAATAGAATTGCCATATGACCCAGCAATCCCTCTCCTGGGTATCTACCCAAAAAAATCTGAAAATATTTAGAGATAAAGACACGTGTGCTCCAATGTTCATTGCAGCTTTGTTTACAGTGGCCAAGACATGAAAACAACCAAAATGTCCTTCGATAGATGAATGGATAAAGAAGTTGTGGTATATATACACAATGGAATACTATTCGGTAGTAAGAAAAGATGATATAGGAACATTTGTGACAACATGGATGGATCTTGAAAGTATAATGCTAAGTGAAATAAGTCAGACAGAAAAAGCAGAGAACCATATGATTTCACTGATATGTGGTATATAAACCAAACACAACTAAAGAACAAGACAAACAATTGAGAAACAAAACCTCATAGACACAGACAATAGTTTAGTGGTTACCAGAGGGTAAGGGGGTGGGGGGTGGGAGATGAGGGTAAGGGGGATCAAATATATGGTGATGGAAGGAGAACTGACTCTGTGTGGTGAACACACAATGGGAGTTATAGATGATGTAATACAGAATTGTACACCTGAAAGCTATGTAATTTTACTAACATTGTCACCCCAATAAATTTAAAAAAAGCAATTAATGTCACTTCTTATGAAACTCTTCCAAATAAACTAAAGTGAAGGAAGCACTTCAAAAATAATTGTACTATGCCAGTATTACACTGATACCAAAGTCAGAGAATTGCACTATATGAAAGAAATATAAAGACCAATATGCCTGATGAATATAGACCCAAATAATCCAACAAAATATTAGCAGAGAAAATTCAATATCACATTAAAAGAATCATACATCATAATCAAGTAGGATTTATCCCTAGGATGCAAGAATGCTTCAACATGTGTACATCAATAAATGTTTTACAACACATTAACAGGATCAAAGCTAAAAATCATATTATCATCCGAACAGTTGCAGAAGAAGCATGTGACAAAATACAACATTCATTCAGGATAAAAACTCAACAAATGGGGTATTGAAGGAATGTACCTCAGCATAGTAAATACATATAACTTAAGCTCACAGTTAACAGCATATTAAACAGTGACAGGTGGAAAACATTTTGTCTACGTTCAGAAATAAGACAAGTGTGCCCACCCCCACTAATCCTATTTGACATAGTACTGGAAGACCTAGTCATAGTGATTAGGCAAGAAAGAAAGAAAAGGTATCTAAATCAGAAAGGAGAAGTAAACATTTCTCTATTTGAAGATAATGTGATCTTATGCATAGAAAATTCTAAAGAGTCAACCAAAAAACTGTTGGAACTAATCAACAAATTCACTAAAGTGGCTGGATGCAAAATCTACATTTAGAAATCAGTTGAATTTCTATACACTAACGTAAAATATCTTTAAAAAGAGGATAATCCATCTTACAATAGCATCTAAAACAATAAAATACTTAGTAATAAATTTAACCAAAGAGATGAAAAACCTGCACATTGAAAACTCTAAGATTGTGATGAAAGAAATTGAAGAAGATACAAATAATTGGAAATATATTTTGTGTTCATGGATTAGAATAATTCATATTGTTAAAATGTCCGTACTACCCAGAGACATCTATAGATTCAATGCAACTCCATCAAAATTCCAATGGCGTTTTTCACAGACATAGAAAAGTAAATCCTAAAATTTGTACTGAATAATAAAAATGTCCCAAATACACTAATGCTGAAAAAGAACAAAGCTAGAGGCATCACATTTCCTGATTTCAAACTATATTACTACAAAGATATAGCAATCCAAACAGTATGGCATAAAAATAGACACATAGACCAATGGAACAAAATCAAGAGCCCCCAAATAAACCTTTGGATATATGACAAGAGAGCCAAAAATACTCTATGGGTTAAGGATAGTCACTTCAATAAACGATTCTGGGAAAAATGAATACTCACACGCAAAAAAATGAAATTGAACACTGTCTTACATCATTTAGAAAAATTAACTCAAAGTGAATTAACAATAAATATAAAACCTGAAACCATAAAACTCCTAAAAAAATATATATATAGGGGTAAAGCTCCTTGATGTTGGTGTTGGCAATGATTTTTTGGATATATACCAAAAGCACAAACAAAGAAAACATATCAAAAGCACAATTCCCGTTAAATACCACTAACAGAAATATTGAACACTTTACCCTGGGCTAGAACACTTGTTTTGTGAGGACTGTATTTCTAAGGCTGCAAGACACTAATACCAATCACACACACACACACACACACACACACACACTTTCTGCCCAGTTTTTTGTTGTTTTTCTGGGATTTTCTGTCTTCCAATGGATGTAAAAAATTGACACATGAAAGTTAAAGAAAACAGTCATTTCTTTAAGCATCTGACTCAACATAATCTGTGTGGAAAACAGGGTAAAGGCAGCAGGAGAGGATCAGACCATCTTCCTTACTATTATTTGAGCAGACTGTATTTTATGATGCAAATCTTGGATATGCCATGAAATAACATTTTGGCCCATATTTATCTTACCCACATTCAGATATTATGTTGTTTGTCTGTTGTTGTTGTTGTTGTTTTTGGTGTTATGTTAACTATGTGAACTTTTATTGTATCCTATCAATAATTTAGTGAGAAGTTGTGAGAGGATGTATTAAAGACTCTAGGTAAGTGCCATTTAAATCAAAAGTGACTTCTCTAATACTTAAAATAAGATTCTTAAAGCAATGAACTGATACTACCATACCCATATCAGTTCCGACATTCTTTTTTTTTTAAATATTTTATTGGGAAGGGGAACAGGACTTTATTGGGGAACAGTGTGCATTTCCAGGACTTTTATTGGGGAACAGTAGTGTGTTTTCCCCAGGACTCATCAGTTCCATCCAAGTCAAGCTGTTGTCCTTTTAGTTGTGGAGGGTGCAGCTCAGCTCCAGGTCCAGTCGTCATTGTTACTTGCAGGGGGCACAGCCCACCATCCCTTGCAGGAGTCGAACTGGCACCTTGTTGTTGAGAGTTTGCACTCCAACCAACTGAGGCATCTGGCCACCCAGGAGCTCAGTGATAGCTCATTGACTTCATTCTAATTGCGGAGGTCGCAGCTCGCTGGCCCATGTGGGAATCAAACCGGCAGCCCTGTTGCCCAGAGCTCACGTTCTAACCAACTGAGCCACCAGGCCACCCCAGTTCCCACATTCTTCACTGCAACTTCAAGCTTAACTTAGTAAAATGAATTAACAAGTAATGGTATTGTTATGCAACCTTAATTCTCATCACTGGCAATGGAAAATAAATCAAACTAAGTGCCTTTGGTGCTAATTTGATTAATCCTACCACCAAATTATTTAATCACAAGAAGAAGAACTTTGATTTAGCTTGTCTCTTCCCTCTTACCATAGAATTTTTTTTTCTTTCTAAGATTTGGCCATCTTTCTTTAATCAATGCCCACAGATTACAGTAAACCTTCCATTAATTTCCTGAATTATATAAAAAAAAAATGGTTTGACAATTTTTGCCATTGTCCTAATTGCTGTTATAAATGAGCAGATTTTCTTTTATTTAATTTTTATATTTTTATTTTTTTAAATTAAAGTTTATTGGGGTGATAATTGTTTGTAAAGTTATATAGGTTTCAGGTGTACAATTCTGTAATACATCATCTGTATATCACATTGTGTGTTCACCACCCAGAGTCAGTTATCTTTCTATCACCATATATTTGATCCCTTTTACCCTCATCTACCATCCCTCTCCCCCCTTACCCTCTGGTAACCACTTAACTATTGTCTGTGAGTTCAATGGAAATTAAACTTTATCCTTTTTCTCTACAAATGTGAAGTCTTATAGGTATAGATAGATTCACAATTTAGTGGTATAGTATGATTTAATTTTTTTTCTAAAACTTGAAGGTCCATAAATGAATACTTAAAAGTATTCCCTCGAAAGCTCCCCTAACTACATTGTTCTCTGTGACAATCAAATAAACATCAATAACAATCAAACATATTTCATCAGGCTGGCATATTTTATAAAGCTAAAGGCCAAAGTGAGGCTTAATTCCCTTTTGATGAGGTAACTGTACATCAACTAAGAAATGGCACTCTTATGTAGAAATAATATCATTTCTACATTATTTTTTTCCTAATTTTCCACCTGCCTCGATCTTTATGCTTTCTTTCCCTTTGATTCCTGCACTCAAGTTCACTGTTGCTCAAACACCTTCCATATTTTCCTCCCACCATGCCTTTGTTCATTTTGTTCTGCAGAAATAGCTGAACACTCTCTTCTCAGTGCACTCAAAATTGTATTTAATATTTAACTGTTGTCATTATATGTACATATCTGCGTCTCTCACTAAAATGTGAACTCATGAAATGATTTTGATTTTTATATAGGGAGAACAGATTGAATCTTTTTGAGATCTAAATTAATCTCCACCAGACAACTTGCTGATTAATATAACAATATGCAACTTAGTTTTTGTTAAGAAGGGGGAAATGCAACATTTTACTGACTTGAGTCCTAAAACCAATGCTTAGACAAATTCCTGGAGATTATTTTCTTAAAATAGGTAGGCACACAGAGTGTTCAATTAAAACACTATAAATTTCTCAACTAAATCGTCAGAGGTTTAATTCCTACCAGAAGTGAGTTAAGTACATTCCTTTTCAGTCATTAGGCCAACATTCCGTACAGAGTAATTATTTACTAAGTAGTCCCCCACCACACCCTACCAAAACCCAATGTCCCTTCCAAAATAGTGAATATTTTCATAGAGTAAAATGTCCACTGGGGTAATCTAGTATAATTAAAATGTGGAATATAGTAGAACAGCTGTTGAAAATGTCAGTTTCTCAGCTGTTCATTCTTCTCCAGGATTACATGAGGACATGGTGCCCCCCTCTTGCAATTCATATGGCCTTAGGTCTCAGGAATTTTGGGTTATGTAAATAAAATTACCCTTCTAATGAAGATCACTATAGAGGAAGGAAAACAGAAAAATATATTCAAAATTATTTATATCCTGAAAAAGGACTGCTGGGAAAAAAATTTTATTCAAATTCTCCAACAGTAACGTGTATTTTTTTATTTCAAATTTTCCAACCATAACTTTTCCTACTGCTCAAGTTTTTCTTTCATTTGGTTTTCCATATTTTTGGTGTGAGTTCTCACTCCTTACAACTTCTAAACCTTATACCCCCTGTTATTGTTAATACATCAACATTAGATGGGCATCTAATGGAAGGAAAGGGTTAGAAGTACTGAATTTGAAAATTTTCATGAAGGACAGTTTTGGTCAGTGAGCGATCCACACCATTTTCCCCCAATTCTCTCTGTAAAATAACTCAAGCTTCTTATAAGTAATTTCATTTTTTTTCACCTGTATCGGTATGGCAAGAACTCCCTGGGAAGGCAGTACACAAAGTACCACTACAAGGCAAAGTGTTATCCTGCCCTATGCCTCCCTGCTTTTTCTAATCACATGGTAGAATTGTTTTCACATTTGTTTCACAATTGTTTCTCTGCTACAACTCTTTGCTAGGAAGGGGACATGAGTGATTAAGAGGCCTCAGAATTAATACTGCATAATGGCTATTTGTTTACAAGTTTCTTTGAAGTTTTAGCAGTGTGGTGTAATGGTGTGCCAGGCATAGCAATGAAGCATGTGCTTTATTTATCTGGGAACTGTTATATTTTGAAATTAAAAAGTTGATTGTTTAGAAAATATTTCTCCCGTTGGTACTTTAGCAGAGTTGTTTTATTATTATTATTATTATTATTATTATTATTATTATTATTATTATTTTGGCCAGGGAAGTAAATTCCATTGCCCTAAGATTTCATCAATATTGTCTGATTTACACAGGAGAAAGGGTTTCTTCATGCTGAAAAATGTACATAAGCTGGAAAATATGCATTGTAAATACATCAGCATCCCTTTACCTTTCTCTGATTTCAACTCACACTCAGAGGTAGTGTATTATTTTCAGTTGTATGAAGTCTCTTTTCTAGCACTTTTCAGTAATTCTCCTTTTCTGTTTCTTTTTATAGGAAAAACTATCCTTACTTGTAGTGACAATGGCCATTCCACTCTGGAAAATCTACTTACTGCATCTCTCCACTAAATTCTAGTGTTGAATTGAACTGAGCAAAATGTCCCCCTCTCATTTTACTGGGTCTCTTATCATTAGCGACAAGTTTTGAGGTCCTAAGAATGGGAACTGCATCAGATTCTTGCCACAAGTTTGTAGATGTTTAAAATTCACAACTAACACCCCTTTTCCCCTAAAAAGGTTGGATTTCTCTGGGTAGAATGATGCTTAAATGTGCAAAGTAAAAGAGAAGTCAAGAGAGAAAGAAATAAGAAAGAGAAAATAAGAAAAGGGAGAAAAGCTGAAAAGAAACAATTGGTGCAAGGAAAGAAGAGGGAAAATATTGGGTAATATTTTGGAACTACTTACTAAAATAAAACTATTAAAATATATTTTCATGAATCCGTGCAGTGTACAATGACAGCATGAAACCATGTTTTAAACAGTTTTAAAGGACTAAGACTCTGCAAAGAATTCATTATCCACACTAAAGCTCAATTATTTAACAGTTCTCCACTCAGCCATAGAGTTTCAAGACGACCATTGTGGGTTCTACAAAAATAAATAAAGAAATATAGTTGAAATTGTTATTTCGAATTGTATAGGACCATAAAGCAATTAGAAAATATTTCATGAATTTGTTTGCCTGGCAGCAATATTTGCAAAACAAAAAAAAAGGAGGGGGGTGTTTCTATTACCCATAACTTTTGGTAGGTTAATTTTAGAGCAAAGTGAACCATTGGACAACTATGTGTAGAAAAATATGTGTTTAATAGATTCAGTTAACACTAGTACATACCCAGTAAGAGCATGTGTATATATGTGTGTGTAAAGATAACAGTTTTATGAAAACTAATGATATATTTTGAGATAAAAATGAGTAGAGAAATTTGATAGATCCATTAATATATTTAAAACCTAAAATTTTGGCAAACCTAAAGTAAGAAAAGTTTATAAGCCTTAGTTAATGGCCCATTTATTTTAGATCATGTCAATATAATTCTGAAAAATTAAGTAATTTAAATAGTTCCTTGGAGTTCATTTTAATGAGATTTGATTTAATTTAAATGCTGGAGGTGTTTTTATAGTTCTGAAGTATAACATTAATTTATATCAAACAATTTTGTGTATTTTGTTCTAGACTTCACAATGTATTTTTGTTTATTATCTGATGTTCTCTTCAAATACTTTGGCAATAGGCAGAAATTGTGGCTTGGTAAGGAAAAGTGACTTAGCCATTGTCAGAAAGCAAGGCTTTATCTATGATCCAGTTTTCTTGACTTCTGGTCCAGTGTTCTTTCTATTGTTTTTCTGTTTCTCTAATGAATATGAGGAAATAGAACAGTGGTGACTCCCATCTAAGAAAATTTATTATGCAATAATTTATATTTAAGACTATATTACCCACTCACATGAAAACTATATGCCCAGTAAAACACCAAAGGAAACACACATCATCCAATCCAAGTTTGCTTCTTTGCATCTTCATTAGCCTAAACTTGAAAACTGTTCCTCTTCCCCACCTTTGAGCCTTTGTTTAAATCACCACTTCTCAAAAAAATATCAAATTACCTGCTATCGGCCACATTATGTCCATTCCCTTAAAGTCAGTCAATATTTCTGGCAAGATTTTTCTGCCATATATACACCAGTAATTACTCAGATCCCTGGTGCTTTGCCCATATCACTTTTAGTCATTCATACTTTGCCTTGGATTAGTTATTTGCATATATCAGTTTCTCCCAATAGACTGCATGCTACATGATAGTTTATTAATCATCCAGATAAACCCCAGGTATCAGTATAGCCTTTGCACATATGATGTACTCAATAAGTATTTTTTTTAAATTTCAGACTTACTCATTGCCTTAAGAGATTATTTTAAAATATTTCTTTCAAATATGCTATTATTTGAATATCCTTATTTTTGGCCTTAGAAGTACTTTGAGGACAGAAAATACTTACCTCATTTACGTTTTACCATATATCCCCTTATGGTACAGGAGCCATCCATAGAAACTCAGACAACTACAGTGGGTGACAAGATGCACTGCATGATAAAATCAAGTTTTTTATTTTGTAATTAGTTTCTGTGATTGCCTTGTAAATGGCATGTAAATTTGTATGACTGAAGATGCCATTTTCACTTGACTGTTCATCAAACTCTTTCTACTTAATCAGTCAGACTTTTTCCTTCAACATCTCTTTAGACAGAGGCAGTCCAGGGTGGCGGATTAAGTGACTGCTGTACCTATTAGCTCCCAGGATCACAACAAGATTACAAATAAATTATACAATAATCAACCTTGGGATTCATCTGAACATTAGCTGAACAGAACCACTAAAACTTAGGACTTAAAGAAGAGGCCACATCAAGACTGGCAGGAGAAGCAGAGATGAGAGGCAGGCTGACTCCAGGCCCACAGAGAGGCGGTGAACACTGGGAGGGGCACCTCAGTGGCAGAAATTCCCCCTGAAGAGGGAGGTCCTCCCGGCCCCATGCTGGGCTCCCGATCCCAGGGGTCCTGTGCCAGGAAGGGGAGTTCCACAATAGCTGGTAGTAGAAATCAGTGAGGACTCTGTCTGCCCATCACGGTGGGGCAGAGCGCAGCTGGAGGCCCAGACACCCTCTTGTGAAACCAGCATATGGACTCGCTCACTGGCAAGCACTCACCTGGTCTCTGGCAGAGGGAGTACCTACTCGGGGGTCCCAGTAGCCTGTGAGGAAGTACTGAACTGAGTGCCTTTGGCATGGGAGCTGGAGGGACTGGGGCCATTGTTCCCCCTGTGCAGAGCCTGCACGCATGTGGATTATAGGAGGTCACCATTTTTTCAGGGTTAAGCCCTCTCCCAAGGGGCCAGTTCTGGGCCACATTTGTCTGATGGAATTGGCGACTGGGCACATGCTGCCTTGGGTCCTTGCCTTCCACACTGCATATGCCATGTTGCCTAGGAAACACCTAACTGCTGGAACACTGGCTTCACCCCACAGGCTGCAGATTGAGACAGGCAGAGGGACTGAGGCAGTGGGAGACCATTTGCCAGAGGGCATTGGGCCAGGAGCTGCACTGCTCGTTGAGAGCAGTGGCTGGCCAAGGCATTCTTGGCACGTTTTTGATGGCTGGTTGCCGGTGCAGGAGCAGAGGCAGCTCTGACTTTGTGGGGCCCACTGACCATACCCTGCGGTGCCCTGGGGGCCTGCCCTGCGCACCTAGAGTTGCATTGCCAGGGACACCCTGGGCACCTGGTGGCCCACCGTGCCTCCCCAGGCCAGAAGTTTTCTGCAGTGGAGGATAGCCTACAGTGACCTAGGGAGATTTTGGTGGTGAGCAGTGTCCCAGAGGCCACAGTAGCTACTTTTGGGCAGCTCTCAGGAACCTGCGAGCCTGAAGTGGAGGCCGGTACACATGTGGCTCATGGGGTTGGTGCCAATTTTTCAACTTTGGGGCAGCCCCCAGGAGGCCAGGTCGGGGACATCACTGGTCTGGTGGAACCTGTGCACGGGCACTGCCTTATGATGCACTGGATCCTGGCCCTCTGCACAGCTGGTGCTGAGTCACCTGGAGACTCTTTAATGCTGGAGGTTTGGATCTGCCCCACAGGCTGCCAGCAGACTAAAGCAGGCAGAGAGCCTTTTTTCTTTTTATTTTCTTTTTTCTTTCCCTTTATTTCTTCTTCTTCTTCTTCTTCTTCTTCTTCTTCTTCTTCTTCTTCTTCTTCTTCCTTCTTTCTTTTTATTCCTTTTTGTTTTTTACTTTTTTCTGTTTTTGTTGTTATTGTTTCTCTTGTTTCTTTTATCTTTTTTTTGGTTATACTTTTTTGTTCTGTTCTTTTTTTTTTTTTTTTTTTTTTTTTTTTTTTTTTTTTTTTTTGTGGGTGTATTTGTTTTTTGTTGATGTTGGTTTGTTTTGTTTTGTTTTGCAAGGCAGTCATGGGCCAGCACTGGTCCAGGAGCCCAGACTACACTGAATTTTTAGAAACCACTGACCACATCCTTTAATCACCTGTAACAACACCACACCCACATACAGCTGCATTGTCAGGGGCACACTGGGTGCCTGGGTTTCTGGCCCAACCCCACAAGCCACAGAGAAGATTTTTTACAGCAGCAGAGAGTCGGCAGCAACCTGGGGAGATTGTGGTGGTGAGCAGTGACCCAAAACCTACACCACAGCCACTTGGGAGCAGCTCTCAGGAATTTGCAAGTCTGAGGTGGAGGCTGGCAGCAGTGTCCTTGGAGCACTGTACAGGGGGTCACGGACCAAGTGAATCTGCATTAGATCTGAATCTGCATTAACATTGTAAAAACCACCAGTCTCATTTTGTGACTCACTTGAATTCCATCGTGCCCAGATAGTGCCACATCACTAAGGGCACCCTCAATACCAGGTCAACCTCCAGACACATGCTCATAAGGAGGCTCTTTCAATAGTTGGGCCTTACAGACAACTGACAGGTGGCAAGAAGCCTAGGGAACCCTGGGCCTTTTGCTAAGCTACCTCAGGCCCAATATCTGTGGCAGCCAGACTCAATTCACAGAGAGGCCACCCCTACATGCCTCCAGGTTCAGCACAAGCAGCAGCCAACCTCATACAGCTTTGAGGCACCTACCAGGTAGCCATGGACCAGTAACAGACACGGTTGAAACTGCCCTGCATGGGAGCCCCACCCAAGAGACACAAGAAAAAATATACCCAGAGGCCAGGTTCAGACCAAATCAGAGCAATACCTAGTTTGACTTACAAGCTGCAAACCCAAAGTAAATTCTCAACAGGCACAAGAGCCCACAGGGGCCAAGCCCCTCTAAGGGATCAACCCTCGCACAGTAGCTCATACACTGTGGGCATAACCAGTTCTCATACCTAGTCAGCCTGTGTGTCAATCCCACCCAATGAGAAGCCAAAACTAATTAAGGGTCAAATTCAACAGGAGAATACACACAACACAAGGGACACCTCCAGAACACATGCACAGAATTCAGACTATGCAATTCGACTATAAAGTACACACACTACATAAGGCCACCCAGCAAAGACTGAGAGACATAGGTGATCCACGTAATACATAGAAGCAAACACAGAGTGACAGCCAGAATGAAGAAACAAAGTAACATGTCCCAAATAAAAGAACAGAAGAAATCTCCATAAATAGAGCTAAATGAAACAGAGGCAACCAAATTATCTGAGACAGAGATTAGAACACTGATTATAAAAATATTTAAGGAATTCAGTGAGAATTTCAACAAAGAGATAGCAAACATAAAGAAGGACACATAAATCATAAAAATTAACCAGTCAGAAATAAAGAACAATAACTGAAATGAAAAACACACTACAAGGAATCACCAGCAGATTTGATGAAGCAGAGGATCGAATCAGCAATTTAGAAGACAAGATAGCAGAATTCACCAAATTAGAACAACAAAAAGAAAAAAAGGATAGAAAACAATGAAAATAGTTTAAGAGACCTGTGGAATAATATCAAGCACAACAACATTTGTGTCATAGTAATACCAGAAGGAGAAGAGAGAGAACAAGAGATCGAGAACCTATTTGAAGAAATAATGACTGAAAACTTCCCTAACCTGGTAAAAGAAAATGACACACAATCCCAGGAAGTGCAGAGAATCCCAAACAACGTAAATCCAAAAAAGACCACACCAAGACACATCATAGTTAAAAAGGCAAGAGTTAAAGACAAAGAGAGAATCCTAAAAGAAACAGAAGAAAGACAGCTAGTTACTTACAAGAGGGCTCCCATAAAACTATCAGCTAACTGTTCTACAGAAACTTTGCAGGCCAGAAGGGAGTGGCAGGAAATATTCAAAGTGATGAGAAACAAAGGCCTACAACCAAGGTTGCTCTACCCAGCAAGGCTATCAGTTAAAATTGAAGGAGAGATAAAGAGCTTTCCAGAAAAGAATAAGCTAAAGGAATTCATTACCACCAAGCAAGCATTGCAGGAAAGGTTAAAAGGGCTTCTTTAAGCAAAAGAATGGTGGAAAAAAACTAACAAAGGAAGACCAGAAATACGAATAATAAAATGGCAATAAATATGTACCTATCAATAATCACTTTAAATGTAAGTGGATAAAATGTTCCAATCAAAAGACACAGGGTGGCTGAGTGGATAACGAAACAAGACCCATGCATATGCAGTTTTCAAGAAACTTACCTCAGATCTAAAGACACACTCAAGCTGAGAGTCAAGGGGATGGAATAAGATATTTCACAAAAATGGAAACATGGAAAAGGTGGGGTGCAATAATTATATTGGACAAAATAGACTTTTAAAAAACACTATAATAAAAGAGAAAGGAGGGCACAAAGAATGATAATGGGATCGACCCAACAAGACAACATAACTCTAGTAAACATCTATGCACGCAGCATAGGAGCACCTAAATATATAAAACAGATATTAACAGACATAAAGACAGAGATCAACAGTAACACTACCATAGAAGGGGACTTCAACACCCCACTGACACCAATGGACAGATCCTCCAGACTCAAAATCAACATGGAAACAGTGGCCTTAAATGACACATTAGACCAGTTGGATTCAATAGATATTTTTAGAGTGTTTCACCCCAAAGCAGCAGAATATGCATTCTTCTCAGTGCACATGAAACACTTTCTAAGATAGACCATATACTAGGCCACAAAATAAGTCTCAGTAAATTTAAGAAGACTGAAATCATATCAAGCATCTTCTCTAACCACTGTGCTATGAAACTAGAAATCAATTACAAGAAGAAAACTGGAAAACACACAAATACATGGAGGCTGAATAACATGTTACTAAATAATGAGTGGGTCAACAATGAGATCAAGCAAGAAATGTAAACATACCTTGAGACAAATGAAAATGAAAACACAGTGACCCAAAATCTACAGGATGCAGTGAAAGCAATCTTAAGAGTGAAATTCATACCTAAAGAAATAAGAAAAATCACAAATCTATAGTCTATCTTTACACATAAGGGAACTGGGAAAGAACAGCAAAAGAAGCTCAAAGGAACTACAAGAGTGGAAATAAATGAAATGGAGACCAAAACACCCTAAAAAATATCAATGAAACCAAGAGCTGCTTTTTTGTTTGTTTGTTTGTTTCTTTCTTTCTTTGCTTTTTTGAAATTTATTTTTTAAATTTATTGGGGTGACAATTGTTAGTAAAATTACATAGATTTCAGGTGTACAATTCTGTATTAAATCATCTATAAATCCCATTGTGTGTTCACCACCCAGAGTCAGTTCTCCTTTCATCACCATATATTTGATCCCCCTTACCCTCTTCTCCCACCCCCCAACCCCCAACACTCTGGTAACCACTAAACTATTGTCTGTGTCTATGAGGTTTTGTTTCTCATTTGTTTGTCTTGTTCTTTTGTTGTTTTTGGTTTATATACCACATATCAGTGAAATCACATGGTTCTCTGCTTTTTCTGTCTGACTTATTTCACTCAGCATTACACTCTCAAGATCCATCCATGTTGTCACAAATGTTCCTATATCATCTTTTCTTACCGCCGAATACTATTCCATTGTGTATATATACCACAACTTCTTTATCCATTCATCTATCGAAGCACATTTTCCATGTCTTGGCCACCGTAAACAAAGCTGCAATGAACATTGGAGCACACGTGTCTTTATCTCTAAATGTTTTCAAATTTTTTGGGTAGATACCCAGGAGAGGGATTGCTGGGTCACATGGCAAATCTATTCATAATCTTTTGAGGAACCTCCACACTGCCTTCCATAATGGCTGCAGCAGTCTGCATTCCCACCAACAGTGTATGAGGGTTCCTTTTTCTCCACAGCCTCTCCAACACTTGTTACTATTGTCTTGTTGATAATAGCCATTCTGACTGGGGTGAGGTCATATCTCATTGTGGTTTTGATTTGCATTTCTCTGATGATTAGTGATATTGAGCATTTTTTCATATGTCTATTTGCCATTTGTATGTCCTCTTTGTAGAAATGTCTCTTCAAGTCCTCTGCCCATTTTTCAATTGGGTTGTTCGTTGTTTTTTCCGTTGAGTTGCATGAGTTCCTTGTATATTCTGAATATTAGCCCCTTATCGGAGGCACTGTTTGCAAAAATCTTCTCCCATTCAGTTGGTGGCCTCTTTATTTTGTCGACGGTTTCTTTTGCTGTGCAGAAGCTTTTAAGTTTCATATAGTCCCGTTCATTTATTTTAACTTTTACTTCCATTGCCTTTGGAGTCAAATCCATAAAATGCTCTTTGAACCCAAGGTGCATAAGTTTAGTACCTATGTTTTCCTCTACGCAGTTTATTGTGTCAGATCTTATGCTTAAGTCTTTGATCCATTTTGAATTAATTTTGGTAGATGGTGACAAATAGCAGTCCAGTTTCATTCTTTTGCACATGGATATCCAATTCTCCCAGCACCATTTATTGAAGAGGCTGCCTTTCCTCCATTGTATATTTTTAGCTTCTTTTTCAAAAATTATCTGTCCATATTTATGTGGTTTTATTTCTGGGTTCTCAATTCTATTCCATTGGTCTGTGTCTATTTCTCTGACAATACCATGCTGTTTTGATTATTGTTGCCCTATAGTACAAGCTAAAGTCAGGGAGTGTGATAACTCCAGCTTTGTTCTTTTTTCTTAAGATTGCTTTGGCTATTCGGGGTCTTTTGTGGTTCCAAACAAATCTGATGATTTATTGTTCTATTTCTTTAAAAAATGTCATTGGTATTTTGATGGGGATTGCATTAAATCTGTATATTGCTTTGGGTAATATGGCCATTTTAACTATGTTGATTCTTCCAATCCATGAGCACGGAATTTCTTTCCATTTCTTTGTGTCTTCTTCAATTTCTTTCAAAAATGTCTTATAGTTTGCAGCATATAGGTCCATCACATCCTTGGTTAAGTTTATTCCTAGGTATTTTATTCTTTTTGCTGCAATTGCAAAAGGAATTGTTTTTTGTATTTCTTTTTCTGATATTTCATTGTTAGTATATAGGAATGCAATGGAATTTTGTACGTTGATTTTGTAGCCGGCAGCTTTACTGTATTCGTTGATTGTTTCTAATAGCCTTTTGGTGGAGTCTTCGGGGTTTTCTATATATAGCATCATGTCATCTGCAAAGAGTGACAATTTAACTTCTTCATTCCCAATTTGGATGCCTTTTATTTCTTTCTCTTGCCTGATTGCTCTGGCAAGGTCTTCCAACACTATGTTGAAAAGCAGAGGTGATAGGAGAGAGCCCTGTCGTGTTCCTGAACGTAGAGCAAAGGGCTTCAGTTTTTCACCATTAATTATGAGATTAGTTGAGGGCTTGTCATATATGGCCTTTATTATGTTAAGGTATTTTCCTTCTATACCTATTTTATTAAGTGTTTTAATCATAAATGGTGTTCTATCTTGTCAAATGCTTTTATTGCATCAATTGATATAACCATATGATTTCTGTCCTCTATTTTGTTTATGTGATGTATCACATAGATGGATTTGCGGATGGTGAACCATCCTTGTGACCAGGGGATGAACCCCACTTGGTCGTGATGGATAATCTTTTTAATGTATTGTTGCTTTCGATTTGGTAGAAATTTATTCAGGATTACTGCATCGGTATTCATCAGAGATACTGGTCCATTGTGTGTGTGTGTGTGTGTCTGTGTGTGTGTGTGTGTGTGTGTGTGTGTTATCCTTACCACGTTTTGGTACCACAGTAATTTTGGCCTCATATAATGAGTTAGGGAGTATTATCTCTTCTTCAATTTTTTGGAAGAGTTTGAACAGGACAGGTATTAGACCCTCTTTGAAGGTTTTGTAGAATTCACTAGTGAAGCCATTTGGTCCCAGATTTTTGCATTTGGGAAGGTTTTGGATGACTGATTCAATTTCGTTACTGGTGATCGGTCTGTTTAGATTTTCCAGTTCTTCATGGTTCAGCCTAGGAAGGCTATGTGTTTCTAAGAACTTGTCCATTACATCTAGGTTATTGAATTTGGTGGCATATAGTCCTTCTTAGTGTTCTTGGATGATCCTTTGTATTTCTGTGGTATCCATGATAACTTCCCCTCCTTCATTTCTGATTTTCTTTATTAGTGTCTTTTTTCATTTTATCTTAGTGAGTCTAGCCAAGCATTTGTCTATTTTGTTAATATTTTCAAAGTACCAGCTCTTAGTCTCATTAATTTTTTTCTATTGTCTTTTTTTGTTTTGTTTTGTTTTTTGTTTTCTATTTCATTTAGTTCTGCTCTGATTTTATTTTCTTCCTTCTGCTGACCTTGGGTTTCATTTGTTCTTCTTTTTCTATTCTTTAATGTTTAATGTGAGGTTATTTATTCAGGATTTGTCTTGTTTCTTGAGATAGGCTGGTAATAATATAAATTTTCCTGTTAAAACTGCTTTCGCTGCATCCTAAATAATTTTGTGGGATGTATTTTCATTCTCATTTCTTTCTATGTAACTTTTGATGTCTCTTCTTATTTCTTCTTTGACCCAGTTGTTCTTTAAATTATGTCGTTAAATCTCCATGTATTTGTGGTTTTTCCTCCTTTCTTTTTGCAGTTGATATCCAATTTCAAAGCCTTGTGATCAGAGAATATGCTTGGTATGATTTCAATCTTCTTAAATTTGCTGAGGGTGGTTTTATGTCTCAATAGATGGTTTATCCTTGAGAATGTACCATGCACACTAGAAAAAACTGTATAATCTGATGTTTTAGGATGAAGTGCTATATAAATGTGAATTATGTCCATTTCATCTAATGTGTCATTTAGGGCTGACATTTTGTTATTTGTTTTCCGTTTGGATGATCTATCCATAGCTCTCAATGATGTATTTAGGTCCCCTAGTATAATTGTGTTTGGTCAATTTCTCTCTCTTTAGTTCTATTGGTATTTTCTTGGTATATTTCCGTGCTCCCTAATTGGGGGCATAAATATTGATGCCTGTTAGGTCTTCTTGTTGTATAGTCCCTTTTACCATTATGAAATGTCCATCTTTGTCTCTTGTTACCTTTTTTACCCTGAAGTCTATTTCATCTGATATCAGTATGGTTACACCTCATTTTCTCTGGATACCATTTGCTTGGAGTGTCAATTTCCACCCTTTCACTTTGAGTCTAGGGTTGTCCTTGTAGCTGAGATGTGTGTCTCTGAGACAGCATTTGGTTGGGCTTAGTTTTTTGATCCAATCTTCTACTCTGTGCCTCTTTATTGGTGAGTTCAGTCCATTTACATTTAGGGTGATTATTCATATGTGAGGATTTCCTGTCATTCTATCTTTAGTTTTCTGGTAAGAGTGTGTCTCCATTTTTCCTTTGCCTGTTTGTTGATGTCTATTATTTCTTTGTGGTGGTATTCTATGATTTTTCCCTCTGTTTCTTCTTTTATTATAATATATATTTCAGTTCTGGATATGTTTTGTGTGGTTACCATTAAGTTTATGTAAAAGAAATTTTGATTTTTAGGTTATTCGATTTTCTTCAGCATGCTTACTTTCTCCATTTCCATATTCTGGTCAGGCCTTTACTCTCCCCCTTTTTATGTTTTGGTTGCCAGAAATTGTCCCTGTTGATGGTGTTCGAATAGATAGCCTCCTTTAGTATTTCTTGTAGTGTAGGTCGTGTATTAGAAAATTCCCTCAGCTTCTGTATGTCTGGGAAGGTCTTTATTCCTCCTTCATATCTAAAGGATATCTTTGCTGGATATATTATTCTTGGCTCATAGTTTCTCTCTTTCAGTAGTTTCAATGTTTGGTTCCACTTCCTCCTAGATTGTAGATTTTCTGCTGAAAAATATGATGATAATCTAATGGGCTTTGCTTTGTAGGTTACCATCTTCTTTTCCCTGTCTGCCTTGAGGATTCTTTCTTTGTCATTGATTTAGACAGCCTCAATACAATGTGTCTTGGAGGTCTGTTGAGGTAATTCGGTGTTCTATTTCCTTCTTGGATTCGAGGATCCAGTTCTTTCCAGAAGTTTGGGAAGTTCTCATCGACAATTTGTTTGAATATATTCTCTGTTCCCTTCTTTCTTTCTTCTCCTTCTGGTATGCCCATTATTCTCATATTGCTCTTTCTGATGGAGTCAGAAAGTTCTTGTAGAGTTCTTTCATTTCTTTTAAGTCTCAAGTCTCTTTCATCTTCCATTGGTGTCATTTCCAGATTTCTATCTTCCATATTACTGATTCTTTCCTCCATCTTGTCAACTCTACTACCTAAGCTGGTTATTTCATTCTTCATTTCTTTTATTGAATTCTTAATCTCCAAAAAAATCTATTTGGTTCTTTTTTAAAATTTCAATCTCTTAGGTAAAATTTTGTTCTTTGATTATATTTCTGAGTTCATTAAACTGCCTTTCTGTGTTTTCTTGCATCTCATTGAGTTTTTTCAGAACTGCACTCTTGAATTCTCTGTCATTTAAGTCACATATTTCCATATCTTTAACTTCATTTTCTTGAGAGTTTTCATTTTCTTTCTGTGCTGTCCTGTTACTATGAGTATTTATGGCCATTAATGATTTATCATTTCTCTTTCACATCTACAGGAGTGGGTTCTGCAACAGGTTGATAGGAAGAGGTCTTTCTTTTGTTTTCCAGTACGTGTTCATAGAATGTTTTATTTTCTCTTCGAATGTAGCCTTTTATTCTCTCTCACACTGTAGTGTTGTATTTTCTCTCAACTATTCCAGCTTCTCACAAAATCCGGGGGTTCCACGTAAGGCGGTCTTCTCCTCTGTGAACAGTTAGCCTTGGTTATAAGACTTGACCTCCATGGGCAGATGTGGAGAGCTTCTGAGGTTTCAAAGCTCTTCCTGCCCCAGATTCAGAGCTTGTGTGCTTCAGCAACTCTGTGTACTCTTGCAAGGATCCACCTAGATAGGTGGGGGTACAGGCAGGGTGGGTTGTGAGAGGTGGCCCGAGCAATGGCAGTGACCAACACCACAGCCAGTCCTGTTTCCACAGCTCTCTCCCCTTTGCTGGAACTAGTTGGGTTGCGAGTCCGAGTCGGTGGACCACTGTCATGCAGGGTGTCACGCAGGGTCTCAGCTCACGCTCCCCACATAAGAACGCATGATATGGTGAAGCCAAAAAGGAATACCCACGGAGCCATAGATAGGGGAGTCATACCACTATATTCTCGCTGGCGGCTGGGTTGGAGACACAGGAAGCAGGAGCCACACTATCCACAACCTGCCATCCACTTCTCTCTGCCAACCAACCTCACTCGCTAGCTGCAATCTGCCGTGCTAACTGCAATCTGCTCTTGCTAGCTCAGCCACAATCTTCTTGCTAGCCCCCATTTGCTGATAGCATAGCCATGGAGGTTATACTAGTGGCCAATGGCTCATTGGTTACAGCTGAGAGCCAACTAGCCACAGCTGATGGCCATCCAATCACAGTTGATGGCCATTTACTACCTGCATGAGCACCTTTCCATGTGAGGGCGAGAGCCTGGGAACTGCACTCCTGGCTCTGTCCCCACAACCACAGTTCTCAGAACTGCAAGTATTCTGTTCTTTTGATCTGACACTGCTACTGTTCTGCTTCTACACAGGGCAGATGGGGCAGGGCAAGCTCTGGGAGGGTAAGAAGGGGGCAGCTAGTCTCAGTGCGCAAGCCTTCCATTCTCTGCTAGGCAGTGAGGACTTAAACCACCATTTTGAGACTTCTTCCCTCAGTCTTTGCTCTGAGGTCTCTGCCGTGAGTGTTGAGCTCAGTTGTGTTGTATGCTGTCGTCTCAGCCCTGTGGGCCATAAACAGAGCCTAGTAGTCCAAGTTCTTCCCTCTCCCGCAGCTGCTGTAGTTCCAGGATGCAGGGAACTTGGAGCACTGACCTAGGTCTGTGTCCAGTGCCCGCATGGCCCCCGTCTCTGCACTTCTCCTTTCCTTCCTCCCCTGCTCGTGCAATTTGCTCAGCTTTAGGAGATTTCAGTAGTGAGCCTCTTAGTCTTGACTGTCTACTGTGCAGGGCATCCTTTGTGGAGTTACAGTTGTTCAATTTGTTGTAAATTCCAGGGGAGATTTCCAGAGGCTCACCTAATGCCACAATTTTTATGATGTCACTCCCAGCAGATCTTTTACAGAGACGATAATTCCTAGCTGACTCAGAGACTCTATTCTGTTCTTTAGATTCCACATATAAGTGAGATCATGTGTGGTATTTGTCTTATTTCACCTAGCATAATATTCTCAAGGTCCATCCATGTTGTTTCAAATGGTAAGATTTCATTCTTTTTTACGGCTGAGTAATACTCCATTGTAATATCTTTGGTTTTGGGATGAGGATAATAGTGGCATCGTTAAATGAACTTGGGATCCTTCTCTCCTTCTAGATCTTTTGGAATACTTTGAGGATAAGAGGTGTCATTTTTTTTTTTTTTCTTTTTGAGCATTTGGTAAAATTCACTTGTGAAGCCATCTGGTCCAGGGCTTTTATTTGTTGGGAGCTTGTTGATGACTGATTCAATTTCATTGGTAGCAATCAGTCTGTTCAGATTTTCTGTTTCTTCTTGATTCATCTTGGAAGATTGTATGCTTCTAGAAATTTAGAAATATTAATCAACAATGTTCTAAAGATTCTGTAAGGTGCCAGATGAGCACTGGAATTATTAGGGGATCACTTTATAGACTGTGTAGATGTATGTCCAATGCACTGTACATCTGAAGTTGATGTAGAATAATATTGAATGTCAAGTATAATTATATATATATATATCATATATATGATATATATCATATCATATTTATATTATATATAATTATATATATCATATCATATATATGATATATATGACATATATACATCATATATATACCATATATATACACACAATAATGTATGTGGAGCATAGCATAAAAAGATAGTCAATGGTATCATAACAGCTGTATAAAATATCGGGATAATAGCTTGGGGGAGGGGGGTTATCATTTTCTGAGAGGTTAAATGTTTAACTATTATATTGCCTTGTACACCTGAAACTAGTTTAAAAAATTGAAAGAAAAAACATATCTCTTTAGAAATGGGGACATTTAAAAGTGGAACTAGTAGCACCTGAGATGGAAAACAATTCATTCCAGTGGTTGAAAAAGGATGTCTTACAATCTGGAAAAACAATAAATACCTGGATGGAAGTATTCTACAGATACAGAAGGTTTTAATTCTCAATGATCAGTAATATATACCCAAGTACATAGAAAGAAATAAAAACATATTCACCATAAAGTTAATTTTACCCATTGTATCCAAATTCTTAAACTTCATACAGCCTCATTACTTATGAATTATTTCTATTACCTTACACTTCTGTGAGAATTTATTAAAACATGCTATTCAACTTTTGGCATAATAAAGGTGATTTTTCTTCTTCTTTAAAACAAGAGGTTTAGACAACAACTAAAGAGCAAATGAAAAGAATCATGAAACTTTAATTATGGGTACAAACATTTATGTTAGAGAATTACATTAGCATTATAAACAATCAACTAATACTAATATATACTCTATGTTGCAAACTGTTTACATAAAGTAGCATGATGTGGTATCTTACACAGAAATTGATTTTAATAGACACCATTGTAGGATTTGGGTTTATTTAAAGAAATACAACTCAGAATATATTAATAAAGTAATGTAGTTAATTTATGACCTCTTTTCCATTATACATAATGCAGCATTATACTTGAATAATAGTGAAATCTGTTTAAGTTACTAAAGCATAATCTATTAAAAGGAAACTTCCTCATCATCTGCAAAAATTCAGTCTACATGAAATGAAATAGCAGGATTTCTACATATTAGAAGAATGTAAATATAAAGCACAGGGAGAAGAAAAGCAGAGTTACAGACTAGAAGTGGATAAAGGAATCAAAGTAACTAAGACGCTTTGGCATATTATTTTATACAACATTTTCATGTCTTCCTTTAAAAATTGACATAGAACCAGTGTTTTAGGAATGCTGAGTTTTAGATCTTGGTGGTGCTTGTATAGATACAGGGATAGTACTCTGCCTAGTGATGGAAAAATGGAACTGGGCAAAATTTGAAGAGTTCAATGAAAATTGAGTAAAGGAATGAAATAAAGGCGATAAAGTTTTTGGTCACCCAGTTTTGTTTGTTTTTAGTGATTATTAAACTGATGTTGAACCTATTTGATATGGTTTAAATAGAGATGTTAAAATGAATATTGCACTATAATGCAGAAAAAGAAAATGGCCAGCGTCAGGGAGAAAATTTGCTTTAAGGAATTCCAAAATCATACTCACCATTTCTAAAACAAATTTAATCCAAGAAGAGTTAACTTAATTATCTCCAGTATGTACAGACTTTTTGGCAACAGTTTTTTTCCCCCTGATTTATCAGATTCTTTTATTTTTTTATTTTTCACTTAAAGTTGGCATTCAATATTATTTTATATTAGTTTCAGGTGCACAACATAGTGGATAGATATTTATATAATTTATGAAGTGATCCCCAGATTAATCTAGTACCCACCTGGCAATAACTATGCCCTAATTGTTTTTAGAGTTCTTAAATTTTCCTGTAGAGCTCACATATTCTTCAATGTTTCCTTTGCTGTCATAGACTAATGAGAATAATTTGCCTATAATTTACTATAACATTCTTCTCACAAATGCTAAAATCTTGCTTCAGAATGTGCTAAATTCTGTTAACATTTTCTCTTAGGCTTCATTTTAGAAACATTTTGTCATTTTGGTTATTTCTTCTGAGTTGCCACTATTTTATCACATAGGTTTTAACTGGGAAGATTACCAAATAGACTTACAAGTCAAAACAAGTCTTAGTGAATGGTGAATAGAATAAAATTTTTATCTTGGTTACTAGGCAAGATGTCTTTATGTTTGATATCTTTCTATTTTATGTGAAATTGTATTCAGCATTTAATTTTCAAAATAATATATATAACCAATATGTAAAATTAAATTGGTTATTATATTTATCTCATTTACAAACTAAATTTATTGATTATTATAACTGCATTACTATTATATACTCAATGCCTAGCAAAATGACAGTATATAATAGACTGGTAAATACTTATTGAATGGCTAACTAAATAATCCTGTAACTGGTAGTTCCATTAAATATCAACAAATCACCAAGTTTAGATTTCATAATCTTTGGTCTTGACCTGTTTCATTTTCATTTACCCATTCACACTCCTAGCCTTCAGTTTTGACTTGGAGTGACTGTATTTCATACCAGATGGAGCTGTGGAATTACCTGCTGGAAAGTGGAGAAAAGTGAAGAATAGTCAAGATACTAGAATTACTTACACTAAGAATGTAAGTGAAAAAAATAAAAGAGAAAAAGTTTTGAGTTATATTTAGTTATCCAAAAACGTAGTGTCCTCTTATTTTATCCATGTACACATGAATTGGATCAGGGAAACAAAAAAAGGAAAGAAATATATCTAATTAAAAATTCCAATTTTGAATTCAAAGAAAATCCCAACATCAACACTGTATGTAAACAAAAGAAGAATTTTTCCCTTTCAGTCAGAGATGCACCTCTCAAACTTCCACCTACCCTTTCCTTTCCTCTAGAATCAGACTGATAGAGATAATGAGGATGTGTTTAGATAAAATTTGAGTTCCAAAGAAAACAATCACATTTGACATGAAATGAAATTCCAAATAGTTTTCAAAGAAGCTGTTTAAATAGCTAGGCAATAACAATTAGAAAAAAAAAAAGTTATCTGGCCTTTTTAATGTCAGTAGTATTTATAAAAATTGAAATATATTATTCTTCAGAAATTGCTAATTGCTTTGTTGATATTCCCTGGCAACCAATGAAGACTGCATATTAGAAAACCATCATGCACTATACCATGGACATTTATTGATTCTTTCTTTGACAATAAAATGTGACGTGGATAATAAGCTATTGTAGAGAGAAGGCCCTGACTGCCTGAATGAAATTATAACCCCTCCTCTTTTTAAGACTTTAAAAAGAAATGAAGAATACTACCTTGATCTGCCACCCATTACATCTCAGTTTATTTCTCCAGGGACTATAAATTATTTACGGCCCAGACGTTCAAGTGGAAATCTTGTCATTCTCTACATAAAACTTTCAAAAGTTGTATTTCAAGTGTTGGAAATGGAAATGCTCTTGCAAAATATTAGAACACTTTATTCCATATTTTTGGCACTAATGGAGATCCTTTCCAATATTAAAATAATCACCAGTAGAGAATCCTTTTTCAATAATGTGTCAAGAGACAGAAATAAATAAATAAATCAGCTGACAGGGAAGTGAAACTTTCTGAGTCTCCTCATATAAGATAAGAAGGACAAGGTTATGGGTCATTATGTGCTTTTTGTTCCCTCATATTTATTGAATGTGTGACTATAAAAAGAATAGTACATATCATAAACCATTCATATTCAATTTTACCAATATGTCTGAGATTTCTTTTTTTAAAATTAATTATTTATTTTTTTAATTGGGGAACAGTGTGCTTTTCCAAGACCCATCAGCTCCAAGTCCAGTCGTTGTTTTGAATCTAGTTGTGGAGTCATTGTTTTCAATCTAGTTGTGGAGGGCACAGCTCACTGGCCCATGTGGAAATCGAACCGGCGACCTGGGTGTTATGAGCACTGTCCTCTAACCAACTGAGCCAACCAGCCACTCTGAGATTTCTAATATGAGAGGAACTGGTGTATAGCTGTTTAAGTGACCAGGTAGCAAGAAATAATTCTTTCAATATAAAAGCAATTTAAAAAAAAACAAACATCTTACTGACTGAGTTAAAACATCCATTTGCCTATGTGTTCTGTCATGTTTTCACACTTTGGGCATAAAAATCTAGGTATATACAATTAAGAGGGGGAAAATTCCTCTAGAATTGTACAAAAATCATCAAAATATCAGCAAACACAAATCCATTATATCCCAGACTTCTATCAAACAAACAAAAAATGGCAAATGGTTTGCATCTTTGAATATGTGACTCATGTCACAAAAGAATTTCAAATTTATTCCCAAATTCTGCACAATAATATCAGGGTCACATAATATCTAAGCTGCCATTTTAGATGAGTCATATTTTTTAAACTATGTTGACTACTCTTTGAATAGTAAACACTTCCAAAGCAGATTATTGATTAAAAATATAACTCTTAAATCAGGCAAAATAATGTTTCTTGTCAGCACATTTGCTATTGGTATACAAATACTATAGGTAAAATAATTGGTTTCCTTTTACCCACATTCATAAAACTTATAAGTGCCATCCTCTCCTTTATACACAAAGGCATTCTAATGAAGCATCCTCGATAACATTGGTTTTACACTGATTTATTCATAATTCTTACCCAATTCCCTTTGTGACCAATAGCTTACAACAATATTCATAGTTATAAAATTGAAACATTACCAGTTAAATACGGGCACATTACACCCTTGATTTTGGAATCACTACAGGGTGAGATGGCTACCACATTTCAGGATGTAATTTTCAACAAGGAATGAGAGTAAAACTAACAGGACCTCATAGGACCAAGCCTTTGATCTTGGATTCAGTTAACTCTTTGAGCTAAGCCAATAAATACACTTAAATCAGTTAAACATATGCATATTTCTTAGTCAGATTTAAATTGGCTGACATGAATAGGAAAATAGATTAAATTAAGCATAAAAGATGCTAATGGCAGGATCACTGTTCATTTATCATCACTAAGGCTGTAGAAAGTTAAAGAAGTTAATTGTTTTCGTCAAATCATTTTTGGAGAGGCACCTTGCAGTTAACCAATTTCATTGCATAAGCATGATTAAGTTCTACTATGTATTGGTAGATTTTCTGAAACAAAGGAAAAAACTAAAACAAACAAACAAAAGCCACTATTTCCAACTTACTACAATATTGATATGTACATATAAAAATTTACACAAGTGGCCAAAGAGGCTATTGAGAATTGATGACTAATTTTTTCATAAAGTACTTTGAAACCTTCAATTATAAAGAAAAACTAAATGAGTGAGACTTTTACCAATTAATTTGATGGAATACTTGTTAGGATTACATTGTTAACAAAATGTTCAATTATTGAAGAAACTGCTGGGAACTGGAAACGTGCACCTGAACATACCTCACATTGTACGTGAAAGAAATACGTGCTCAATGTTGCCATGGAGAAAACATTGGGAGGAAATAACACCCATAGCTATAATACTGCAAACTTACTAGTTAATGACAGGCATCATTTAGCCATTATCTCAGAACCACCATGTGATGAGAAATAGATACCTTTCTACAAAATAAAGCGACAATTAATTATTGTACTCATAAAAAGCTAACAATTATTAAAATAGTATATATATATATATATATATATATATATATATATATATATATATATATATATGGCCTTTCAGTGGATTTTTTAAATTAAAGTTTATTGGGGTGACAATTATTAGTAAAGTTACATATGTTTCAAGTGTACAATTCTGTAATACATCATATATATGTATATATATATGTATATACATATATATAAATGCATGTTTCATTGGAATTTTTCATTCTTTATGAATTACTAAGAAAATACAAAACAGAAATATTATTTCTCAAAATAAAGAACATATTACAAAGATATGTGAGGACAATTTTGTCAAAATGTACTTTTTATTCCTTAAAAGCATCTCCAAAATACATAGAAATGAATTAACAAATATAATCTGTGACACACTCAGAATCTGGAATATAAAGAAAGCCAGCCAATTGAAGAACAATTTGGCTAAGCTGAATATATTTATTCTTCTTGATGACAAGCAAAACAAGAGATGGTCATGCACACATGACTAAACATTGGCTGGGAGGGTTTACTCAGTTTCACTCTTCAGAATCTTTTTCTTAGCATGCATTTATTTTTAGGAGCAAGGTGATAGTTGGCATCATCTATAGCCCTAAAAGGCAAGATGCTCAAAATATTATACAAAATGAACCACCTTAAAACACAAATTTAATTCCTTTACTTTATAGACAGAAACACAGAAACCTTAGTTTTCCTAAAAATTGTCAACCTGGAATCTGATGCCTTGAACTACCCCATCTGCAAAGTATTTAGAAAGAGGAGCTTATTAAAATCATTTTAATATCAATGAGAAATGGCATTTTCCAGAATATTTCCATAAACAAATGTCAACAGATTATTGCACCTGGCATTCTAATTACTTTTCTTCAAATTATTTTTATCTGTCAAATATCAGATACATCATCTTTTTTCAGTAAAGATTATATAAAATTGATCAGACTACAATTTTGTATATATTTTCCCATTACTATACATTCTCAGAAGAAAATAATTAGGTAATTGGAGAAAAATAAAATGAGAAGAAATTTCTTTATTTTAAAATTTAGAATTTCCCCTTAGTTGAAATTTGCCCTTGTTTTATTATATTTAACTCTACCAGGAGTGCAAACTTGTTACCTGGAAAAAATTTAAGACTTCTTGTTTTGTCTCACAAAGAGCAGAAAGTCAGAAAGTATGTTAAATTTAATTTTTAAATAATATGTTTTACTAATACAACCAACCATACAACCAACAATATGCTCTTCATTTGAAAAAATTGTGTTATTTTATTTGATGATATCACATGAGGTTTACTGTATCCACTTACCCAGCACAATAGACTTACTTATTTCATTATTTCAGTTTGGAAGGTACTTCTTTAATCAGCCCACATGTATGATAAAGTACTTAGATTATTAAGTACTAGACAACTAATACATATTAAATCAATCAAATCCTATTCTCTCAAAACAACTTATGCTCGGCCAAGTTAACTTTATATTACTGGAAATAGCCTGGGCCCCAAGTCTTTTATGTACTTTTGCTTGGATAATGCTTTCCAAAATAAAGGACTTGGACTACTGCAAAAAATATTGGTATATTAGAAAAATTCTCCAACCTTCTCCAAGTTGAGTGAATATCAGCAACCTCTATTATGCCTTTCTCTACTTTTTGTGTACTAACTCATAGTTAATTTTTAAGTTGTTGTAAAATAAACAACACAAAATTTATCATCTTAATCATTTTTAATGTACAGTTCAGTAGTGTTAAGTATATTTACATCACAGAGCAACTAACCTCCAAAACTTTTTCATCTTGCAAAACTGAAACTCTATACACATTAAATAAAAACTCTCAATTTCCCCCTCCTGTCAGCCCCTTCCATCACCATTCTACTCTCTGTTTCTATGAATTTGACTGTTCTATATATCTTTTAAAAGTAGAGTCATACAATCTTTTGTGATTGGTTTACTTCATGTAGTGTAATGGTCTCCAGTTTCATTCATATTGTAGCATGTGTCATAATTTCCATCCTTTTTAAGTCTGAATGATATTCCATTGTATTTGTATACCACATTTTGTTTATTCATTCATCCATTGATGGACACTTGGGCTACTTCTACCTTTTGGCTATTGCAAATAATGCTGCTATGAATGTGGGTGTGTAAATATCTCTTATTTTTCAATTATTTTTGATATGGAGCCAGAATTGGAATTACTGGATCATATGGGAAATCTTTTTGATTTTTTAAGGAACCACCATACTGTTTTCTATAGTGGATCCACCATTTTACATTCCCACCAACAGTGCATAAGGATTACAATTTATCCGCATCCTTGCCAACACTTGTTCTTTTCTTTTTTTATATAGTAGCCATCCTAATGTGTGTGAGGTAGTATATCAGTGATATGGTTTTTATTTGTATTTCCCTAATGATTATTGCTATTCAGCATCTTTTCATATGATTGGTAGCTATTGTATATATTCTTTGGAGAAATGTCTATTGAAGTCCTTTGCCCATTTTTGTTTGTTTTTTTTGTTTTTAGGGTTTTCTTTCTTTTTTTAAAATTAAAGTTTATTGGGGTGACAATTGTTAGTGAAGTTACACACAACGTGATTTATAGATTATGTAATACAGAATTGTACACCTGAAATCTATGTAACATTTACCCTTTTTTAATTAGGATATTTGTTTGTTTATTTTATCTGTTGTTAAGTTATAAGAATTATTTATATATTGTGGATATCAACCCCCTACCAGATATGTAATTTGCAAATTTTTCTTTGCATTTAATAGGTTGCCTTTTCACTCTATTGATTGTGCCCTTTGATGCACAAAACTTTTAAATTTTGATTCAGTCCAATTTATTTATTTTTACTTTTTCTGCCTGTGCTTTTGGTGTTATGCCTAAGAAATTATTGACATATTCAATGTCATGAAGCTTTTCTCCTATGTTTTCTCCTAAGATATTTATAGTTTCAGCTCTTATATTTAGGTCTTTGATTAATTTTGAGTTAATTTTGCATATGGTGTAATTAATGAAAGGGTCCAACTTCATTCTTCTGCATATGGATATCAAGTTTTCATATCACCATATGTTAAAGAGACTGTCCATTCCCCCATTGAACGGTCTTAGTACCTTTGTCAAAAATCATTTGACCATATATGTGAGGGTTTGTTTCTGTGCTCTCCATTTTATTAAGAATTACTTTTCTTATTACTCCACAGTTTACTGGCTAAAGTTTGCTCTCTATCTTGTCTTCCCACATTCCTAAACCTAATTCTATCACTTGTGTTATAGACTGACTGTATATGTTCTCCCAAAATTAATATGGTGAAGCCCTAATCCACAGTGGAATGGAAATTGGAGATGGGTCTTTGGGATATAATTAGGTTATAAAGGTGTAGCCTTCATGAAAGGATTTGTGCCCTTTAAAAAGGAGACATGGGAGAGATAACTTCATCTCTCTCTGCTTTCTACCATGTGAGGACATGGCAGGAAGATGGCCATCTGTAAAACAGGAAGAGGGCCTAAACCAAAAATAACTCGACCAGGCTGACATACTGATCTGGGATTTCCAGCTTCCAGAACTGTGAAAAATAAATGTTTGTTGTTTAAGCCACCCAGTTTATTTGTTTTGTTGTTGTTAAGTTATAGGAATTCTTTATATACTATTCTGTCTATGGCATTCTCTCATAGTAGCCCAAACCAAGTAAGACAACTTGCCATAGGTCACCTGATTCCTTGAGGTGATTCTAAATTGTGTTGTGACTTATTTTAATTCTAATGATTCTCAAAATTTAGAGGCATTATAGAAATTATTTCTCATATTTCAATTCAGAAAACACATTCACATCAAATTTTACATTTTTTCCCTGTGTCACAGGTTAAACATGTGGTTTTATATTAATTCACAGATTAAGGAAGTAGATCACAGGTCATTAAAATTAATTACTCAAGATCACATAGTAATTTTAAAAAACTAAGACTGGAGCTATATATAGAGAGATAGATATAGATATAGATATAGATGATATAGATATAGATATAGATATAGATATAGACATAGACATAGACATAGGTATAGGTATAGGTATAGATATTGATATAGGTACAAGCATAGGTATAGATATAGATGATATATAAGCACACAGTGGAAAGTTCACAAACTTAATTGTCTGACCTCACGTATGTGTGTATATACATATGTTTCATATAATATACATATGTTTCTAATCCTGTGCTCACTAACACATTGCCTTCTAGTCTCATAATAGTGACTCAATAATTGTTTTTGTTTGACTGATTGTTTAAACTTGAATTTTTACTCAAAAACTGCCATACGAAACCAATAATACATGAGAAAAATTTCCTGTGAGATTCTCCATAATTCTCAGTTGATATTCAGAAACCATTAATTTCCTCTTCCTATTATAGGTTAACTAAAACTTAAGCTTGACACACCTGAAATCTATGTAATTTTACTAACAATTGTCACCCCAATAAATTTAATAAAATAAAATTTTTAAAAAAAGGAAAAAAAAAATAAAAACATAATGGAAGAACCCAAATATAGTGGTATCCTTACCGCTATTCATTGCACACATCATAATTAAATGCAGGAAAATAAAGCATTTTCTTATTATTTCCCTAGCAAGTATTTTTTTTTAATTAGAAAATAAATAAAGGAAAAGGGGGAGGAAAGGAGGGAGAGAGAAAAAATGAGAAGGAAATGAGGGAGGGAGGAAGAAATAAAGAAAAAGAAAGGGAGAGATTGAGAGGGTGAGAGTAAGAGCAAGAGAGAGACCAACCTATATGGAACATTTTGCACAATCCTCAAAAGAATGTTTAATATAAAACTGCAATAGATATCTCTGTTTCTTGGGAAAATGTGTTCAAAATATGATATATGATCTAACAAGAGCCAAGTGTGCATGCTTTATGCTTATATTTACTAGTTACTTTTAAAATTTTACTTAAAATCTTTAGAAAATTAAAAAATTAATATTCCCCTTTTCACTACTAAGACATCTGTACGGTAAACACTTTCTATTAGTTGTTCTGTCTGTAACCAATGAGGTCACCAGTCATGGATACTCACACCAGTAGTTAGAAAGAGGAAGATATTAAAATAATTGCTGTATCTCCTAAACATGACAGAAGTTGAAAGCAGGGCTGACCACATATGCTACAAACATCTGCATCACAAAAAATTTCTAACATAAATTGTTTTTATTAAATCTGATTATGAAGAGTAGAGATGTAAATGTAGGGGGTGCAGGGAGGAGGAAAATAATGGATTAGGTGAGTGAAGATAATACAAGTGGAATGACAGAAAATGGTAGTATGTTTCGGTATAATATCTGGATTAGAAAATCAGAGTAGCAAATGCAGAGAGCAGTTGGGATGATACAGCAAAGAAGTTGATTAGTGTAACTATGTAGTTAGTCATAAGACTTTCTACTATGTGGTTCCCATGGATACCAGGGATGCAATCTAGTGAGGACATGAGTTTTAGGTAAATAAGTAGCTTAAGAAGATGAGAACTGTAGTAATCTAAAATCACACTATGCCCAGAAAGATGTCAAAATCAAAAGTAATTAATAAAAATGTATGCATTATTATAGATCTATAACTGCTAAAGCACTTGAAAGCAAAATATCAATATTTTTTTTATTTTAATTAAATTTATCTGGGTAACATTGGTTAATAACATTATATAAATTTCAGATGTACAACTTTATAATAAAACATCTGTATACTCCATTTTGTGCTCACCACCTGAAGCCTAGTGTCCTCTTCCCACCATATATTTTACCCCCTTTAACCTTTGCGTCCTTCCCCCACCTTCCTTCCCCTCTGGTAAATCATCATACTGCTGTCCGTATCTATGAGTTTGCTTGTTTGTTTTATTTGTTGCTTTTTTGTTTTGTATCCCACATATGAATTAAATCATATGGTTCTTGTTCTTTTCCAACTTATTTCATTTAGCATGATACTCTCAAGATCCTTAAACTAATTTTTCAAGTAACCAGAAAAGAGAAAGCTAATTGTAATAGAATTAGTATTTTACACTCACTTGCCTATGTATGCAGTCCCCCTTCGCACTTCTGATCACTTAGTCCAGTTACTCAGTTACTTCCTCTTTTCTCTCCTACATATAGCTGGTGCTGGCCTTTCCCTGAAAGTGTCAGAAAGGAAGATTGCAAATATTAGTTCAGTAATGATTTCTGAGCCAACAAAATGCTGGCTAAGAGATTGTTCCCAGACTAATGGGAATCTGGTGTTTTACAGCTAATCAAATTTCTATTACTATAGTAGAAATAAATATTTAATAAATGTACGTGTGTGTGTGTGTGCGTGTGTGTGTGTGTGTGTGTGTGTGTGTGTGTGTGTGTGTATCATTACCAATGGACTGTATGTGTAAAATTATTGAGGCCTAAACATAAAACTTTGTTCAGGATCATGATCTGAAAGCTTGAAATTTAAATCTTCATTTGCAAATAAAGATTTTATTGATTTCTTAATTAAAATTTACTGGGGTGTTACATAAGTTTCAAATGTACATAGGTTTCAAGTGTGCAGTTCTGTAATACATCAATCATCTCTGTATCATGTTGTGTGTTCACCACCCAAAGTCAGTTCTCCTTCCATCACCAAATAGTGACATTTTTACTTCTTCCATTCCAATTTAATAGTTTTCATATATTTTTCTTGATTAATGTCTTTGTCTAGGACTTCCAATATACATTCAATAAAAGTTGTGAGTGTGGGTATCTTTGTCTTTTTCCTGATCTTAGAGAAAAAGCTTTCAGCTTTTCACCACTGAGGTTGGCTGTGGGCTTGCCATATATGCCCTTTATTATGTTTTGGTATGTTCCCTCTATACCACTTTGTTGAGAGATTTTATAAATGAATGTTGAATTTTTGTCAAATAATTTTTCGGCATCTATAGAGAAGACCATATGATTTTAATTTTTTTTTTAATTTTGTTAATGTGGTGTATCACATTGATTTGCAGATGTTGAACCATCCTTGCCTCCCTGGAACAAATCCCACTTGATTATGGTGTATAATCCATTTTATGTATTGTTGAAATTGGTTTGCTAATGCTTTGTTGAGGATATTTGCATCTATTTTCATCAGGGATATTAACCTATGATTTTCTTTTCTTCTGGTGTCTTTGCTCTGGTTTTGGTGTGAGAGTAATGCTGGCTTCATAAAATGAGTTTGGAAGTGTTTCCTCCCCTTCTGTTTTATGAAGAGTTCGAGAAGGATTGGTATTAATTATTCTTTAAATGTGTGGTGGACTTCAGCAGTGAAGCTATCTGGTACTGGATTTCTTATGTTTGTTGGGAGGTTTTCAATTACTGATACAAGTTCTTTACCAGTACTAACTGATTTTTGTGTATGGTGTAAGATGAGGATCCAATTTTATTTTTTGTATGTGGATATCCAGTTTTCTTTTCCCAGCACTTGTTGAGGAGACTATTGCCATTGTATATTCTTGACACTCTTGTAGAAGATCAGTTGACCATATCTGTATGTATTTATTTCTGGGCTATTTATTGTGTTCTATCAGTCTATATATCTATCTTTATGCCAGTACTATACACTTTTAATTAATGTGGGATTGTATTATAATTTGAAATCAGAAAGTGTTATGCCTGCAGCTTTGTTCTTCTTGCTCAAAATTACTTTTTGGTACCATATGAATTTTACAATTTAATGTTCTTAAAGTGTAGAATTCAATGGTATAAGTACCTTCACAAAGTTGTGCAACTATCACCACTGTTTATAAATTTTTTCATCATCCCAAGCAGAAATATGTAACCATTAAGTAATAATTGCACACTTCACCCTCAATCCCTGGTAAATGCTATGCTACTTTCTGTTTCTATGAATTTGCCTGTTCTATATATTTCACCTTCATTTCCTCAGTAAGATGTTGGCCATCTATCCATTAAGAGTGCTGTTCGCAACTTGAGAGGACTGGCTATTGATGGTATACTAAAGTAACAGTTTAAAAAGTGGGTAGAAAATTACATAAAACAGTCAAAGTGGTAATAAAATTAGTTCAATGACTCAGATATTATTCAATAGCTATCTTTGGGAACTGTGATAATCTAGAGTTAAAGCATTCTATCTCTGGGCTTCAGTTACTTCCCAAATCCTGCCAGCTGTTCGCATGAAGTAATTAGAAATCAAATGCTTACAGACATCCCATTTTTTGCTTTATTTTTCTATGTTGTATTAGTTTCAGTGTACAAAAACAGTGATTAGACATTTACATACCTCAAAAAAGTGATAATTCCAATAAGTCTATCACCCATCTGACATTGTACATAGTTATAACCATATTATTAACTACATTCCCTATGCTGTACTTTATATCTCCATGACTATTTTTTAAATTATTTTCAGGTATACAAAACAACATTATGATTAGACAGTTACATACCTCACAAAGTGATAACCCAACAAGTCTACTGACCATTGACACCGTATATAGCTATTATAATACCATTGACTGTATTCCCTATCTTGTACTTTACATTCTGTGAATATATATATATATATATATATATATATATATATATATATATACACAAATATATACATATATATAACATATATATATTTGATATTTAATATTTTATATTAGTTTCAGGTGTACAGCACACTGGTTAGGCATTAAAATAATGTATGAAATGATTCCATTGATAAGTATAATACCCATCTGGCACCATACATAGCTTTTACAACATTATTGACTATATTATACTATACTTTACATTCCCATGACCATTTTGCTAGTACCAATTTGTACTTCTTAATCTCTTCACCTTTCTTACTCATCCTCCAGCCCCCTCCCATCTAGCAACCATCAGTTTATTCTCTGTATTTATGAGGCTATTTGTTTCATTTATTCTGTTCTTTAGATTCCACATAAAAGTAAGATCATATTCTGTTTGTCTTTCTCAGTGTGACTTACTTCATTAGCATAATACCCTCTAGGTCCATACATGTTGCAAACAGTAAATTGTATTCTTCTTTATGGCAGAGCAACACTCCATTGTATAAATGTATCACAATTTCTTTATCTAATCGTCTATTGATAGGCATTTTGATTATTTCCATGTCTTGGGTATTGTGAAGAGTGCTGTAGTAAACATAGAGGTGCATATATTTTTCATATTAGTGCTTTGGAATTCTTTGGATAAATACACAGGAGTCGAATTGCTGTGTCAAAAGGTAGTCTATTTTTTTGAGGAAACTCCATACTGTTTTCCATAGTGGCTGCACCAATTTGCAATCCCACCAATGATACACAACGGTTCCCTTTTTTCCACATTCTCACCAACACTTCTTGTTTGTTGATTTATTGATGATAGCCATTCTGACAGGATTGAGGTTGTACCTAATTGTGGTTCGTATTTGCATTTCTCTGATGATTAGCGACATTCAGCATCTTTTCATATGTCTATTGGCAAATCTGTATGTCCTCTCTGGAGAAATGTCTATTCAGATCCTCTTCCAATTTTTTAATTGGATTGTTTGGTTTCTTTGGGTGTTGATTTTTATACAAATTTTTGTTATTAACCCCTTATCAGATGTATCATTGGTGAATATCTTCTCTCTTTCAGTAGGATGTCTTTTTGTTTGGCTGATGGTTTTCTTTGCTGTAAAAAAAAAATTTGTCCCATTTGTTTATTTTTTCTTTTGTTTACCTTGCCCAAGGAGGTATATCAGTAAAAATGTTACTAAGGGTAAACACATCCCTCCTCTTTTTTGAAGAGAACCTAAACTGTTGGACTGTCAGGTAAAACCTTCCAAATTTGTAGTCTGAATGCTAAATCTGGCCCTCATCTCACCATGTATAGATTTCATTATAAACAAAATTATTATATTATTGCCAGAAAATTTCACCACGTGTGAAATGATTTGTATTTTATAGAAAAAAACAAGACAGAAGCTTTTTTACTTTTTCCACCAACTTATTGGAACCCAGATACAGAAATGTAAAGTGACTATTACCTAAGGATATGGAATGGCAAGGTAAAACTAGGAGGCCATGGAGTCAATGAGTTTTAGGGTGGTAATTTTTTGTGCCTTTTAAAAATTAGCATTTTGCAATTGATAGACAATAAATATTTATTCAATGAATAACATAAAAGAAAAAAGGAGAAAACACCAATTAATATAATCCTAATGGATCATTCAATTTACTGGTGACTGTATTAAATTCATAAAGGGTTTTTCAATTCCCAAACATCTGGAAGATGCATTTTTTAGTTTTTCTGAATTTGACTAAACTAATTAAATTGGTGATAACTCATAGGGTCCTATTTTGTGAGCAAGTTTTACATTTTCTGTCATTTAGATGTCAAGATAATCAAATATAAAATTGAAAAATAGCACTAAATACAAAGATCTCTTTTGTGATACTGGCAATATGTGTGTTCTAGTTTTTGAAACATAATGAATATTTACTTTAACCATTTTATCTGAAATCATATCATCTTTTCTAAGAATGTATTTCCTGAAAAGACATGTATGCTCTTATTTTAGGCTAGGAAACATGGGTCTTAAACATGGAAAGTTTGAGTCCTTTTGTTCTATTCCAAGAAATGCATAAGTTCTGATTCATTATTTGAGTAGAATTGAAAATCATATCAATTCTCACAGCCATGGCTTTACTTTATTTTTGTTGTTGCTGTCCTTCTTTATGATGTAAATACTGATGGTTCCATCTTGTGGTTAAAATCAGAATAGGTTCTGTGTAGTTGTGGTTTGGTTTTGTTTTCCTCATAAAAGTAAAACCTACTATAAAAAAATCAAAGTTAAAAATGTACTTATTTAAGAAGTATTTGAATATATTTCCCTTGACCTAAAGAAGTTCATATTCTAGTATGAAATAAAGTCTCATAGGGAGATATTTAAATATAGTGTAATTGATACTAAAAGAGATGTGCACAAGTGTCAGTAGTGAAAGAAAGAAGGTATCTGATCCTTTTCAATTCTTGGAAATATCAGGTATAAAATAGTAATTTTTGGTTGGTCCTTCATGGTTTGTGTTATAATATTAAACTATGGTTAAATAAGAAGAGAAGCTTAATAGCAGAATTCTTTTGGAGGCAGAGTAGTAAGGCCTCAAAATTGAGATCAGAGATAGAAGACTAAGGCAAATATCTGGAGTCAAAATTGAGAACTAAACATTGATTAGATATCCAGAGATGATGTTAGAAAGGAGCAATAGGTAGACATGTGCAAAAATGAAGTGGTATGGAAATTTTCTAAAGAAAATAAGGAGCTGATGGAATGAGAATGTGAAGGCAGAACAGAGGGCTTAGACTTCTGATTGACATGTCTACACTAAACACATAATAATATTAGGTAAAATATAAATGGTGAAAAATAATGACATAAGCAGGCCAAGAAAAAAATAATCTGTGAATCTTAAACTTAAAAAAAAAAAAAAAAAAAAAAAAAAAAGTACAGCAATGAGTAAAGCTAAAATCGTGACTTGCTGCTCTAAGCCCAAAATCAGGCAATGGATCTATGAATGAGCCTCCCAAAGAGTCTTGGGAGTTGAAAGTGCTTCATGTAATTTTAGAAACTAGGAGTAAGTTTACTGATTAAAACCAAGATCTAGGGTCAAATCTTCCCATCCATGAAAGAAGGTTGAAAAAAGCTGCTAACACTCTCTGCTTAAGGCAGCTTACATGAAGCGACATACCTTGGGAGTTTCAAAACACAGACCCCAGAATCATGAACAGAAACTGAGTCAAGCTCCAATAGAATGAGTGACTGAATCTGAAATATAAGCAACGTGACTGTGAGACAGTAATTTTGAACCATCAAAATATCTTACATACTAGACACTATCAGTACCCCACACTAATCTGACTTCCCAATCCCAAAAACTGTATTTCCTTGCCTGCAGGTTTTCTCTAGCATTTAAAATCCTATTTGTCACTCACGCACTAAACAAGATACGCAAAGGAATTAATATTCCCCAGAGTAGCCCTCAACCAATGCCTGATGCAAACTGCTGGATAAATACCCCACCTCCCTCATTCTTTCAGGTAGGTTTAAGTTTCAGGTAGGTATTTTATACTAGATCCCATAATTCCCTAAGAAAATAAATCTTGATTTTATCCACAATGATGATTTTCTTATTAATAAAACATTTTGGCTACCTTCCATTTTCTACCTCACTTTTTCATTACCTTTACAGTTATTCATTGGATCAACTTTAAAATAAACTGTTAAACTGGAATTATTGTTTCAGGTTCTCTTTATTTGGTATCCCAAACTAAGACATATAGGTTTTTGACAGAAGATACAAGGGGGGAGAGTGTCCAAGATGGAAGATTAGATAAACTCTATGTCTACTGCATCCCAGGATCACATCACAATTACAAATTAATTCTAGAACAATCAACCTCAAGAATTATCTGAAAACTAGCTGTAAAGAACCTCTATAACTAAGGATATAAAGAAGAGGCCACAGTGAGACCGGTAGGAGGGGAAGAGACATGAAATGGGCTGACCCCAAACCCACAGTCAGTGGTTGAGCACCTGAAGGGACACCTTGGGGGTGGAGGTCCCCCCTGAAGAGTAAGGCGTCCCAGCCCCACACTGGGCTCCTCAGGCCAGGGGTCCTATGCCAGGAAGTGGAGTTCCCACAACATCTAGCAGGGAAAATCAGTGAGGATATTGTCTGCCTATCCTGCTTAGATGGAAGGCAACTGGAAACCCAGACATCCTCTTGTAGAGCACGCACACAGACTCATTCATTTGCAAACACTCACCTGGTCTTCTGGTGGAGGGGCAGCAACTTGAAAGGCCCAGAGATGTGTGCATAAAGACTGAGTTGTGTTGCTTCAAGGTGAGGGCTGGAGGGACAGGAGCCATTATTATCCCTGTGTGGAGCCTGACACACATGTAGTATGCAGGAGGATGCCACGTTTTCTGTGTTGAGCTCTCCCCAAAGGCTCAAGTCTGGGACTGCATTGGTCTGGTGGAATTCACACATGTGCACCTCCTTGGTGATGCACTGGGTATGCACCCCTGGCAAAGCTGGTGCTGCGACACCTGGGACAATCTTGACTGTGGGTTGCTGTACCTGCCCCACAGTCTGCAGAAGCTTCTTTTGCCGTGGCAGATGGCCCAAGGTGGTGCAGAAAGCATTTGGTGGTGGATGGTGACCCAAGACCTGAGCCACAGCATCTCTTCAGCAGTTCTTAGGACCTGGAGGCCTGAGGCAGGCAGTGGCTGACCATGGTGTTCTCAGGGTATTTTTGCAGGGTGCTTGTGGACCTGGAACCAGTATGTGAGCTGAGACTGCATTAACTTTGTAGAAAAACACATGGTTTCCTGGAATCATACCCTTCACACCTAGAGCTGCATTGCCAAAGGCACTCTCGGGGCCTGCGTGGCCAGCCCTACCCCACAAGGCATGGAAGACTTTTATAGCAGAGGAAGGTCCACAACAGCCTGGGGCACATAAAGTACTGGACAGTGACCTCAAACCTGTGCCACAGTCACTCTTGGGCAGCTCTTGGGGATTTGTGAGCCTGAGGCTAGCGATGGCTGGATGCAATGTTCTACAGACATTTTGCAAAGTGGTCACAGGCCAGACAATGCCATGAAGTGAGCAGTGGCTCGCTGCAGTGTTCTCAGGAAACTTGTGAGCTGGTCACAGACCAACCACTGGTGTAAGAACTGAATCTACATTAGATTTGTAAACCACCAGCCACATCTCATGACTCCCTGGGACTCTAGTCTGCCCAGCTAGTGTTGCACCACTAAGGGCACTCTCAACACTGGGTCATGGATTTAAGAAGGTTATTTCAATGGCTGGGCATTATAGGAAGCTGGTGGGTGGCAATAGGCCTAGGGGGCCCTGGGCCTTTTGCTAAGCTGCCCCAGGTCCAACACTCTTGGCAGCCAGTCCCAGTTCACAGCGAGGCCACTCACACATGCCTCCAGGATGAGCAATGGCAGCAGTCAACCACATATAGCTTTGTGGCTCCTACCAAGTAGCTGTGGATTGGTAACAGGCAAGGCTGAAATTGGCCTGCATGGGAGCCCCACCCAAGAGACACCAGGCACAACATAGCCAGAGACCAGCGTCAGACTACACCAGAGCATTACCTGGTTAGCCCCATAAGCAGCACACCTAAGGGGGGGATTCTCAACAGACACAAGAACCCACAGGGGTGAATCCTCCTCTGAGGCGTCAGCCCCCACACCACAGCTCATAAACTGTGGGCATAGCCAAATTTCACAGTTAGTCAGTCTGAGAGCCAAACCCACCCAATGACATGCCAAAAGCAGTTAAAGCTCAACTACAACAGGAGAACAAACACAACACAGGGACACATGCACAGGAGATTAGGGAGACTGTGCCATTGGACCACACAGGACACATACTACATAAGGCCACCCAGAAAAGACAGAGACATAGGAGACTTACCTAATACACTGTAGTAAACACAGAGAGGCAGTCAGAATGAAGAAGAAAAAAAAAATGTCCCAAATAAAAGAAGAGGAAAAACCTCCAGAAATGGAACTCAATGAAAAGGAGGCAATCAACATACCAGAGACAGAATTTAAAACACTGGTTATAAGAATGTTGAAGGAACTTAGTGAGAATTTCAACAAAGAGATAGCAAGCATAAAGAAGGACACAGGAATCATAAAAAAAGAACCAGTAAGAAATAGAGAATACAATAACTGAAACGAAGACTATACTAGAAGGAGTCAACAGCAGATCAGATGAAGCAAAGGATTGAATCAGCAATTTAGAAGACAAGGTAGCAGAAAACACCCAATCAGAACAACAAAAAGAAAAAAGAATAAAAATACAAACAAAAATGAGGATAGTTTAAGAGACCTGTGGAATAACACCAAATGTAACACCATTCACATCATAGGAGTACCAGAAGGAGAAGAGAGGGAACACGGGATGGAGAATCTATATGAAGAAATAATGACTGAAAACTTCCCTAACGTAGTGAAGGAAAACGATATACAAGCCCAGGAAGTGCAACGAATCCCAAAAGGAATGAACCCAACTAGGCCCACACCAAGACACACCATAATTAAAATGGTAAAAGTTAAAGACAAACAGAGAATTCTAAAAGCAGGAAGAGAAAGGTAACTAGTTACCTACAAGGGAGCTCTGTAAAACTACCAACTGATTCCTCAACAACAACTTTGCAGGTGAGAAGGAAATGGCAGGAAATATTCAAAGTAATGAAAAATAAAGGCCTACAACCAAGATTAATATACCCAGCAAGGTTATCACTTGGAATCGGAGGAGAGATAAAGAGCTTCCCAGACAAGAAAACGCTAAAGGAATTTATCACCACCAACACAGTATTACAAGAATTGTTAAAGGGACTTCATTAAGAAGAAAAAGGGGAAAATAGAACATAAACATGAAGAGTAAAATGACAATAACGACATACCTATCAATAATAACTTTAAACGTAAATGGTTTAAATGCTCTAATCAAAAGACATGGGTAGCTGAATGGACAACCAAACAAAATCCATGCGTATGTTCTCTACAAGAGATCCACCTCAGATCAAAAGACACACGCAGACTGAAAGAAAGAGATGGAAAAATATATTTCACGAAAATGGAAATGAGAAAAAATCTGGAGTAGCAATACTTATTTCAGAAAAAGTAGACTTTAAAATGAAGACTATAATAAGAGAAAAAGAAGAATATTACATGATAATAAAGGTATTAATCCAACAAGAGAACATGAACTTAGTAAACATTTATACACCCAACATTGGAGCACCTAAATATATAAAGCAAATGTTGACCAACATAAAGGCAGAGATACACTGTAACACAATCACACACAGTAAGGGACTTTGAAACCAATGGTCTTCCAGACAGAAAATCAACACAGAAGCAGTGACCTTAAATGACACACTAGACCACATAGATTTAATTGATATTTTTAGAGCATTCACCCCAAAGCAGCATAATATATATTCTTCTCAAGTGCACATGGAACATTTTCCAAGATAGACCACATGTTAGGCTACAAAACAAGTTTCCATAAATTTAAGAAGGTTGAAATCATATCAAGCATCTTCTCTGACTATAATGGTATGAAATCAGAAATCAATTAAAAGAAAAACACTGAAAAATGCAATAGCACATGGAGAATAAATTTCATGCTACTAAATAATGAATGGGTCAATAATGAGTTCAAGGACAAAATAAAAAGATACCTTGAGACAAATGAAAATGAAAACACTTTTCTCCCCCAAATCTACGGGACAAAGCAAAAGTAATCCTAAGAGGGAAATCCATTCCAATGTAGGCCTAACTGAAGTAACATGAAAAATATCAAATAATCCGTCTAACCTCACACCTAAAGGAACTGGAAAAAAAAGAGCAAACAAAGCTAAAATAAATGCAAAGAAATAAATAATGAAGATCAGAGTGGAAATTAAAAAAAAAAAGAGGTAGAGACAAAAAAAATACAAAAGATCACTGAAAACAAATATTTTTTTTTTTTTTGCAAAGATAAAGAAAACTGACAAGTCCTTTAACCCAACAAATCAAGAAAAAAAGAGAAAGGATCCAAATAAATAAAATCAGAAATTAAAAAGGAGAAGTGACAACAGATACCAGAGAAATAGAAAAAGTTTTAAGAAAATATAAATACCATGAGCAAATATGTGGCAACAAATTGGACAATCTGGGAGAAATTACACTGTGGTAAAGACAGTCTGTTTAATAAATGGTGCTGGGAAAACCAAGCAGATACATGCAAAAAAATGAAACTGGAACACCTTCTTACACAATACACAAGAATATACTCAAAAAGGATTAAAGACTTAAAAGTAAGACCCAAAACAATAAAACTCCTAGAAGAAAATATAGAAAGTCAACACTCAGACATGACCCTTTGTAATATTTTTACTGATATATCTCCTCAGGCAAAGGAAACAAAAGAAAAAGTAAACAATTGGTACTACATCAAACTAAAAAGTTTTTCACAGCAAGGAAAGCCATCAAGAAAATGAAAAGGCAAACTAATTAATGGTAGAAAATATTTGCCAATGATACATCAGATAAGGGGTTAATATGCAAAATTTACATATTTAATAAAGTCTCATACAGCTCAACACCAAAAAAAATAAAATCCAATTAAAAACTGCACAGAGGCTCTAAAAAGACATTTCTCTAAAGAGGACACACAGACGGACAATAGACATATGAAAAGATACTCAATGTCGCCAATCATCAGAGAAATGCAAATAAAAACCACAATTAGATACAACCTCAATCCTGTCAGAATGGCTATCATCAATAAATCAACAAACAGATCAAAATGGTGGCATGAGGTGAGCCTCTGGAAATCTCCTCTGGAATTTACAACAAATCGAACACCAATAACTCCACAAAGGACTCCCTTCATAGCAGACAGGCAAGACAAAGAGGCTCACTACTTTATTCATCTACAGTTGGGCAAATTGCACGAGCAGGTCAGGCGGGAAGGGAGAAGTACAGAGACAGGGCAGCACGGGCACAGGGTGCAGAACTACCTCAGTACTCTGTGCTCGCTGCATCCCAAAACTACTGCAGCTGTGGGAGAGGGAAGAACTTTAGGGCTCCGCTTACAGCCCACAGGGCCGAGGGGATAGCATATAACACAGCTAAACCCAACATTCATGGCAGAGAACTAGGAGAAAAGATTGAGGGAAGAAGGCAGAAAATGGTCGTTTCAGCCTTCACTGCCCCAGAGAATGGGAACCTTAGGCACTGAAACTAGCCGCCCCCTCCCTACCCTCCCAGAGCTCGCCAAATCCCCACCTGCCCAGTGCTAGAAATGGAACAGTAGCAGTGTCAGATCAAAAGAACAGAATATTTGCAGTTCTGAGAATTGTGGTCCGCAGACAGAGATTCCCAGCCCAACTAGTTCTAGTGAAGGGGAGGGAGCTGCGGAAGCAGGACTGGCTGTGGTGGTGGTCCCTGCCATTACTCTGGACCCACCTCTCACAACCTACCCCACCCCTGTCCCCAACTATCTGGGCAGATTCCTGCAGGAGTAAACAGAACTGCTGAAACTTACGGGCACTGAATCTAGTGCAGGAAGAACTTTGGAAATTCAAAAGCTCTCCGCATCTCCACACGGACCGATGTCCTATGACCCATGCAAGCTGTTAACAGAGGAGAAGTCCGCCTTCCAGGGGATCCTCCCATTGTGCGAGAAGCTGGAATAGTGCAGAGAAAAAATAACATTACAGTGTGAGAGACAAAAAAAACTGCAGTTGGAGAGAAAATAAAATATTCTACCATTACGTACAGGAAAACAAAAGAAATACCTGTTTCTATCAACCTGTTGCAGGACCCACTCCTGCAGATGTCCAGGAAGAGAAATAATAAATCATTAATTACCATGAAAAACCAAAGCAACAAGACAGCTCAGAAAAAAAATGAAAAGTCTTCAGAAAATGAACTTAAAGATATGGAAATATGTGACATAAATGACAGAGAATTCAAGAATGTAGTTATGAAAAAACTCAACGAGATGCTAGGAAACACAGAAAGGAAGCTTAATGAACTAAGAAACACAATCAAAGAACAACATGAATATTTTACCAAAGAGATTGAAATTTTGAAAATGAATGAAATAGAATTTCTGGAGATTAAGAACTCAATAGAAGAACTTAAGAATGATAGCCAGCTTAGGTAGTAGAGTTGATCAGATGGAGGAAACAATCAATGACATCGAACATAGAAACCAGGAAATGACACAGATGGAAGAAGAAAGAGACTTGAGACTTAAAAGAAATGAAAGAACTCTACAAGAACTTTCTGACTCCATCAGAAAGAGCAATATAAGAATAATGGGCATACCAGAAAGGGGAAGATAGAGAAGGCAACAGAAAGTATATTTAAACAAATAGTTGATGAGAACTTCCCAAACTTGTCGAAAGAAGTGGATCCTTGATTCCAAGAAGCAAATAGAACACCTAATTACCTGAACCACAACAAGCCTACTCCAAGCACATTATATTGAAGCTTTCAAAAATCAACAACAAAGAAAGAATCCTCAAGGCAGCCAGGGAAGAGAAGACGGTAACCTACAAAGGAAAGCCCATTAGATTATCATCAGATTTCTCAGCAGAAACTCTACAAGCCAGGACGGAGTGGAACCAAATATTCAAACTATTGAAAGAAAGAAATTATGAGCCAAGAATAATATATCCAGCAAAGATATCCTTTAGATATGAAGGAGGAATAAAGACCTTTCCAGACATACAGAAGCTGAGGGACACGACCTGCACTACAAGAAATACTAAAGGAGGCTATTCGACCACCATCAACAGGGACAACTTGTGGCAACCAAAACATAAAAAGGGGGAGAGTAAAGGCCTGAACCGGAAAATGGGAATGGAGAAAGTAAGCATGCTGAAGAAAATGGAATACTCTAAATATCAAATTTTCTTTCACATGAACTTAATTGTAGCTGCTCAAAAAAAATCCAGAACTGAAATATATATGGTAATGAAAGAAGAAACAGAGGGAAATATCATAGAATACCACCACACGGAAATAATAGACAACAACAAAATGGCAAAGAAACAATGGAGACACAGTCTTACCAGGAAACTAAAGATAGAATAACAGGAAATCCTCACATATCAATAATCACCCTAAATGCAAATGGACTGAACTCACCAATAAAAAGGCACAGAGTAGCAGATTGGATCAAAAAACTAAACCCAACCATATGCTGTCTACAAGAGACACATCTCAGCTGCAAGGGCAAGCATAGAATCAAAGTGAAAGGGTAGAAATTGACACTCCAAGCAAATGGTATCCAGAGAAAATCAGGTGTAGCCATACTGATATCAGATGAAACAGACTTCAGGATGAAAAAGATAACAAGAGACAAAGATGGACATTCCATTGTGGTAAAGAGGACTATACAACAAGAAGACATAACGGTCTTCAATATTTATGCCCCCAATCAGGGAGCACCGAAATATACCAAGCAACTACAAACAGAACTAAAAGGAGAAATTCACCAAAACACAACTATACAAGGAGACCTAAATACATCATTGACAGCTATGGATAGACCATCCAAACAGAAAATAAATAATGAAATAGCAGACCTAAATGATACATCAGATGAAATGGACATAATTGCCATTTATAGAACATTTCACCCTAAACATCAGACAATACATTTTTTTTCTAGTGTTCATGGAACATTCTCAAGTACAGCACAGACAAAAAAGTCATTAGATACATGAAAAGATTATTTAAAAAAGATGATAGACTGAGGGTTCCAATATACATTTAACAGTTGTTCTATAATACAATAAGGGAACAATGAAAAAGTAATATTTGAAGAGGTAAGAGGGAAAATTATTTGAGTATTGAAGAGACATGAAATCTCATATGTTAAATAGGTTCTCTATATAATACTAAGAAGACAGAGATAAATCTACATGCAGACGTATTAGAAATATAACAGATGAGGAAACAATCTTAAAAGCTAATACAATAGATAAAATAGAACTTAAGGTAAAAGAAATAATAATAAAAAGTGCATAAAAATTTAAGAAAAATCTAAAAGAAGATAAATCAATCAGTAATTTTATACGGTTGACAACAGAAGCTCAAAATAAAAAAGATAAACCTAATAGAATAAGAATTTGAAATTGACATATCTATAACCATGGTGGAAGATTTTAAAATACCTCTATCATCAACCAATAGATCAAGCTAACCAAAAATTAACTAGGATGTAAAATATTTGAATGTGAAAAATAACAAGCTAGATTACATCAAAGGATCAGGTTGGAAGAGCCTCAGCCTCCAGAATATTCCAAGAAAGTTTCAGCCAGACCAAGGTGGAGTTCTTGACTTAATTTTCCTGATAGATTAATCCTGTAGTCATCAAGAATAAATTGCCATTAGTACCTCACCTTTCTCCATCATTGGCTAAGAGTAGTCCAGAAAAGTATGGCTTAAGAATTCACACCGATGACATAAATATTTCATGTCTCTTTCAAAAGACTATATGTTGTCTACTTGTTAGATGAACATATTTTCAGACACAGAAAAACTGAACAAATTCATCACCAGGCAAAAGAAAACCCTAACGTAAATATATGGTACCTGGTCATCTAATTTATGTGGCAGTAGAAGTGGCCCAAAGTGAGAATATATACATATTTCTAAGCAATTGGCAATGGCCTGCTCAGATAATAAGGAGCCTGAAAAAAAAAAAGGACTAGAAGATTAAAGACAAGGAAGGCTAAGGTTAAGGTATGTGGCTAGATGTATGGCTAGCGTAGGCACAAAGTTGAAAGATTTTTGCACCATATATTAATGACAAGAAGAAAGTATCTACATAGAAGAGGCACTAAATTAACATGTAGATAACATGACTTGGCTAGCTGGCATTAGTTAGATTTACTTGTTTAATGACCCTAGAGCTAGCCCTATGGGCACATGAACAGAATGGCAAGGGACAGAGATAGAGGCTACTCATGGACCCAACAGAATGGACTTCATCTTATTGAGATTTATATAGTTACTCTTGTCTCTTAGTGTCCACCTGCTGGTGATAAAATTAATGCTGAGCCCACATAGTATACTATTGTTCAAAGAGACCCCATAGCAATACAAGCATAACTCAAGAAACAACAAAAATCTCAAATAAACAATCTAACCTTACACTTAAAGGAACTAGAAAAAGAATAGTGAACAAAGTCAAAGTGAGTAGAAGGAAGGAAACAAAGGCCAGACTGGAAATAAATAAAATAGAGTCTAAAAAACAATACAAAAGATTGATGAAACCAAGAGCTGGTACTTTGAAAAGGTTTTTTAAAAAACGATAAACCTTTAACCAAATTCATCAAGAAAAAAAGAAAGGACTCAAATAAATAAAATCAGGAATAAAAGAGAAGTGACAAAAGACAGTACAGAAATACAAAGGATTGTAAGAAAATACTATGAACAATTATATGCCAATAAATTGGCCTATATGGAAAAAATGAACAAATTCCTAGAAACATACAATCTTACAAAATGGAATTATTAAAAAAATAAAACACACACACACAAAAAAAAAAAACCCAGAAAATCTGAACCAACATATTACTAGTAATGAAATCAAATCAGTATTTCAAAATTCCAAACAAACAAAAATCCAGGGCCAGATGACTTCATAGGTGAATTTTTACTAAACATTCAAAGAAAAAATAACACCTATTATTTTTCAACTATGCTTAAAAATTCAAAAGAAGAGATGGATTCCAAGCTCGTTCTATGAGTCCACTATTACCCATTTGTATATATATATATATATATATATATATATATATATATATATATATATATATATTCATATCACTGATTAACATAGATGCAAAAATTCTCAACAAAGTATTAGCAAACCTAATTCAGCAATACATTAAAAAGATCATACACCATGATCAATTAGGATTTATTCCTGGGAGGCAAGGTTGTTTCAATATCTGGAAATCGATTAATGTGATATGCCACATAAACAAAATGAAAGATAAAAACCATATGATCATATCAATAGATGCAGAAAAAGTGTTCTACAAAATCCAGCATCCATTTATGATAAAAACTCTTAGCAATGTGGGACTAGAGAGAACATATCTCAGTATAATTAAAGCCATCTATGACAAACCCACAGCTAACATCATACTTTATGGGGAAAAGGTAAAAGTGTTTTCCTTAAGATCAGAAACAAGACAAGAATGTTCACTTTGACCACTTTTATTCAGCATAGTACTGGAATTCCCAGCCACAGCAACCAAAAGAGATAAATGAAAGTCATCCAAATTGGATAAAAAGAGTAAAACTCTCAGTATTTGCAGATGACATAATACTATATGTAGAGAACCCAAAAAATTCTACCAAAAAACTATTAGAACTGATAAATAAATTCAGTAAAAAGTAGCAGGATACAAAGTTAATATTGAGAAATTGGTTGCATTTTTATACACCAATTATGAACTATCAGAAAGAGAAATTAAGAAAACAACCCCATTTATAATTGCACCAAAAATAAATAAATAAATAAACAAACAAATAAATAAATAATCTGGGAATAAATTTAACAAAGGAGGGAAAGACTTGTACTCAGAAAATTGTAAGACATTGAAGAACGTAATTGAAGGTACACATAAATATGCTCATGGATAGGAAAAATTAATATCATTAAAATGTCACCACAATAAATTTAATAAAATAAAATAAAATAAATGTCCATACTATCCAAATCAATCTAAAGATTCAATGCAATCCCTATCAAAATACCAATGGCATTATTCACAGAACTAGAAAAAATAATACTATAATTTATATGGAACCGTAAAAGATCCCAAATAGCCATGGCAATCTTGAAAGAGAACAAAGTTGGACGTATCACACTATCTGATATCAAACTACACTACAAGGCCATAGTAATCAAAACAGAATGGTACTGGCATAAAAACAGACAGTTTGATCAATGGAACAGGATAGAGAGCTCAGAAAAATCCTGCACCTATATGGTCATTTAATCTATGACAACACAGGCAAGGATACTCAGTGGGGTAAACACAGTCTATTCAATAAATGTTGGGAAAACTGAACAGACACAAGCAAAAAAATGAAACTGGACCACCTTTATTCCATATACAGGAATAAATCCCAAATGGACTAAAGACTTAAATGTAAGACCCGAAACCATAAAACTCCTAGAGAAAAACATAAGCAGTAAACTCTCTGAATTGCTCTTAGTAATATTTTTTTCTAATATAGTTCCTTGGGCAAAGAAAATAAACAAATAGTACTACATCAAACTAAATGTTTTTTGCACAGTAAAGGAACCATCAAAAAATGAAAAGAAAGTCTACTGAATGGGAGAAAATATTTGCCAATGATACATCTGATAAGGGGTTAATGTCCAAAATTAATATAGAACTCATACAACTCAACACCAAAATAACAAACAATCCAATTTAAAAATGGGCAGAGTATCTGAATAGACATTTCTCCAAAAGGACTTACAGATGGCCAATAGACATATGAAAAGATGCTCAACATCACAAATCATCAGAGAAATGTAAATTAAAATAACAATGAGATATCACCTCATGCTTGTCAGAATGGCTACCTCATGATCTAGCAATTCCACTTCTAGGTATTTATCAAAAAAAAATCCAAAACTAATCCAAAAACTAATTCCAAAAAAATCTAATTTAAAAAGCTATATGCACCCCTATATTCACTGCTGCACTATTTGCAATGGCCAAAATGTGGAAACCACCTAAGTGCCCATCAATAGATAATTAAAGAAGTGATATGACAGAAATGGCAGCATGAGGTGGGCTTCTTGAGATCTCCCCCAGAAGTTACCACAGATTGAACATATGTAATTCATCAAAAGATTCTCTGCCCATCACACAGAACAGCTAAGAGACACACATGAAGATTACCTGAAGGTGGGCAAACTGGGAAAGTGAGGGAAGAGGGAAGGGGGAAGTGTGGAGATGTGGCTCGCAGCCTTGGAGATGCAGGGCCCCAGGACACAGACCAGAAATGGCAAGAACTGAGCTGTGGGCTCTCTCCCTGTGACCTACAGTCCTGACAAGGGAACACCATATAGGACAGTGGTACCCAGTATTCAAGGCAGAGACCTCAGCTGAGAACTGCAGTCTAAGTCCTCGTGGTCAGACAGAAAGCAGAGAAAGCACCCTGCCTGGATCCCTCCCTCCATCCTCCCACAGCTCTCCTACCCCCACCCTTCAAGACTTTTAAGGAGGTCCCAGAATTGGAAGGAGTAGTGTCAGATTACAGAGGAACTGTGGCCCTCAAGAACTGGAAAAACCGGTTTGAAACTGTGACCTAGGGAAGAGGCTGGGATGAGTGTGCTACTGCTGGGCTAGCCAGGGAGACAAAGTCACCTTCCTACCCAGCCCCCACATTTCCTGGGAAGCACAAGGCAGGGCAATTAGAGCTGCTGAGACACACAGGTGTTAGCAGTGGGTTGCACAGGCATCTCTGGGCTTTCAGAAGCTCAGAAATCTCACACTCTCCACATCTCCTGATGGAAGAAATGCCCTAAGACCCAGACAACCTGCACACAGAGAAGAAGCCCACCTCCCAATGGCTGGCTATGGTATTCTCAGTGTGCATTTGTGCAGGCGAGAGCAGAAAGTGCACTGAATTTGTAAAAACTACCAACCACACCCCATAGCCCTGCCCAGCTAGAACTGAATTGCCAGAGTCCCTCTGGGTGTCAGGTGGCTGGCTCCACCTCCACAAGATGCAAAGGAGATTTTCTATAGCAGATAACAACCTGGTAGATAGCTTGGCCGACTTAAGCCAAGACTGGTGCTGCTTTTGTTTGTTTGTTTGTTTGTTTTTATTATTATTATTATTATTATTATTATTATTATTATTATTACCATCATCATCATCATCATTTTTAGATATATTTTTCCCGTTCTCTCTCTTTTCTTTTTTCTTTTCCTTGCTCTACTTTTCCTCCTTCTTTCTGTTTTCCTGTATTGATTTTGTTGTTGTTGTTTTTTTTTGCTTTTTTGTTTTGTATTTTTGATATTTTTCTGTTGAATGTTGGCTGTTGGCTGTTTTTGTGTGAGTGCATTTGGTTTTGTTGTTGTGCTTGTTGGTTTGTTTTGTTCTGAAATCATCCTGCATGAGAGTTCAGCCCAACAGACACAAGAATCAACACACCATGAGGCCAAACTCCACACCAAACCAGAGCATTACTGGGATTGACCTACAAGTGATACACCCAAAGGGAATTTTCTAAAGGCAGAAGAGCCCACAGGGACCAAGCCTCATCTGAGGGGTCAACCCACACACAGTAGCTCATACACTGTGCGCATAGCCAATTCTTACAGCTAGTCAGCCTTGAAGTCAATCTCACCTACTGATAAGCCAACAGCAATTAAAGTTCAAGTTCAACAGCAGAATACACACAAAAGAAGGGACACTTCTGGAACACATGCACAGGAGAATAGGGAGACTGTGCAATTTGAATATAAAGGAAAGATGCTACATAAGACCACCAGCAAAGACTCTGAGACATAGGGGATCTACCTAATACATCAAAGCAAAGACAGAGTGACAGACAGAATGAGGAAACAAAGAAACATTTCACAAGCTAAAGAACAGAAGAAAAACCTCCATAAATGAAACTAAATAAAGCAGACGCAACCAAACTGTCCGAGACAGAGTTTAGAACACTAATTATAAGAATATTTAAGGAACTTCGTGAGAATTTCAACAAAGAGATAGCAAATGTAAAGAAGGATACAGAAATCATAAAAAATAACCAGTCAGAGGAATACAATAACTGAAATGAAGAACACAGCCCAAGGAATTACAACCAGATTAGATGAAGGAAGCAGAGGATCAAATTAGCAATTTAGAAGATAAGATAGCAGAATTCACCCAATTGGAACAACAAAAAGAAAAAAAAAAGGATAGAAAACAATGAAAATAGTTTAAGAGACCTGTAGGATAACATCAAGCACAACATTCACATCACAACAATACCAGAAGGAGAACAGAGGGAACAAGGGATCAAGAACTTATTTGAAGTAATAATGACCCAAAACTTCCCTAACCTGGTAAAGGAAAATGACATACAATCCCAGGAAGTGCAGAGAATTCCAAACAACATAAATCCAAAAAGGCCCACACCAAGACACATTATAGTTAAAATGGCAAAGGTTAAAGACAAAGAGGGAATCTTAAAAGCAGCAAGAGATAGACAGCAAGTTACTTACAAGGGAGCTCCCATAACACTATCAGCTAACTTACCTACAGAAACTTTGCAGGCCAGAACGGAGTGGCAGGAAATATTCAAAGTGTTGAAAACAAAGGCCTACAAACTGGATTGCTTTACCAAGCAAGGCTATCATTTAAAATTAAGGAGAGATAAAGAACTTCCCAGAAAAGATAAGCTAAAGGAATTCATTACCACCAAGCCAGCATTACAAGAAATGTTAAAACGGCTTCTTTAAGCAGAAGAAAGGTGAAAACAAACTTGCTACAAAGATCAGAAATACGAATAACAAAATGGTAATACTATGTATCTATCAATAATCACTTTATATGTAAATGGATTAAATTATCCCAAAAAAGGCATAGTGTGGGTGAATGGATAAGAAAACAAGACCTTTACATATGCTGTATACAAGAGCCTCAGCTCAGATCAAAAGACATACACAGGCTGACAGTAAATTGATGGAGTAAGATATTTAATGCAAATGGAAATGAGAAAAAATCTGGAGTAGCAATACTTATGTCAGACATAATTGACTTTAAAACAAAGACTATAATAAAAGACAAAAAAGGGCAATATATAATAATAAAGGGATCAATCCAACAACAAGACATAATCCTAGTAAACATCTATGGACCCTACATAGGAAGACTTAAATACATAAAACAGATATTGACAGACATAAATACAGAGATCAACAGTAACACTATCATAGTAGGGGACTTCAACACATCACTGACACCAAGGGACAGATTCTCCAGACAGAAAATCAACAAGGAAAGAACGACCTTAAGTGACACATTAGACCAGTTGGATTTAATCGATATTTTTAGAGCATTTCACCCCAAAGCTGCAGAATATATTCCTCGCGAGTGCACATGGAACATTTTGCAAGATAGATCATACATTAGGCCACAAAACAAGCTTCAATAAATTTAAGAAAGTTGAAATCATATCAGCATCTTCTCTCACCACAGTGCTATGAAATTAGAAATCAATTACAAGAAAAAAAACTGGAAAACACACAAATACATGGAGGCTGAATAACGTGTTACTAAATAATGAATGTGTCATTAATGAGATCAAGGACAAAATCAAAAGATACCTCGAGACAAAAGAAACTGTGAACACAACGACCCAAAATCTATGGAATGCAGCAAAAGTTGCCCTAACAGGGAAATTAATAGCAATGCAGGCCTACCTAAAGAAACAAGAAAAATCTCAAATCAACAGTCTACCCTTACACCTAAGTGTCCTGGTAAACGAACAGAAAAATAAGCTCAAAGGGAGTATAAAGAAGGATATAATAAAGATCACAGTGGAAATAAATCAAACAGAGACCAAAAAAATCAATAAAAAGATCAATGAAACCAAGAACTGGTTTTTTGAAAAGATAAGGAAAACTGACAAGCCATTATCCAGACTTATCTAGAAAAAGACAGAGAGGACCCATATTAACAAAAGCAGAAACAAAAGAGTCGAAGTGACAACAGACACCACAGAAATACAAAAACAAATTAAGAAAATACCATGAGCGAAGCGACTTCCGGAAAAATGGCGGCGTGATGTGAGCCTCTGTAAAGCTCCCCTGGAATTTACAATGAATCGAACAACAAAAACTCCACAAAGGACTCCCTGCACAGCACACAGGCAACACGAAGAGGCCCACTACCAACTGAAATCACCTACAGGTGGGAGATTCGCGCGAGTGGAGGGAGGAGGAAAGGGAGAAGTGCGCGGAGACGGAGACGCGCGGGCGGAGGACGCAGACCTAGCTCAGTGCGCCGAGCTCGCTGCTTCCCGGAACTACCGCAGCTGCGGGAGAGGGAAGAACTCGACTGCTAGGGCTCCGCCAGGGCTCCACAGGGCTGAGGGGACAGCATATAACACGGCTGAACCCAACGCTCACGGCAGAGACCTCGGAGAAAAGACTGAGGGAAAAAGGCTGAAAACGGTGGTTTAAGGCCTCACTGCCGAGCAGAGAACGGAGCCTTAGGCACTGAGACTAGCCGCCCCCTCCCTCCCCTCCCAGAGCTCGCCCCGCCCCCACCTGCCCGGTGCTAAAAGCGAAACAGTAGCAGTGTCAGATCAAAACAACAGAAAATTTGCTGTTTTGAGAACTGTGGACTGCAAACACAATTTCACAGCCCAACTAGTTCCAGCAAAGGGGAGAGAGCTGTGGAAGCAGGACCGGCTGTGGTGGTGGTCGCCGCCATTGCTCTGGGCCACCTCTCACAACTCACCCCGCCTCTGACCCCACCTATCTGGGCGGATCCCTGCAGGAGTAAACAGAACTGCTGAAACCTACGGGCTCTGAATCAGGAGCTGGAAGAGCTTTGGAACATCAAAAGCTCTCCGCATACCCACCGGGACACTGCGCCCTGTGACCTAGACGAACTATTAACAGAGGAGAAGCCCGTCTCCCAGAGAATCCCCCCATTGTGTGAGAAGTTGGAATAGTGCAGAGAAAACATAGCACTATTGTGTGGGAGAAGGAAAATAAGTTGCAGTTGGAGAAATAATAAAACATTCTACCAACAAGTACTGGCAAACAAAAGAAAGACCGCTTTCTAACAACCTGTTGCAGAAGCCACTCCTGTAGATGTCTAGGAAGAGAAATAGTAAACCAGTAATCGCGATGAATAACCAAGGCAACAAGATAACTCAGAAAGAAAGTGAAAAATCTCCAGAGAAGGCACTTAAAGATACAGAAATATGTGACTTAAATGACAGAGAATTCAAGATTGCAGTTCTGAAAAAACTCAACGAGATACAAGAAAACACAGATAGGCAGTTAAAGGAACTCAGAAACTCAATCAAAGAACAGCATGAGCATTTTACGAAAGAGATTGAAATCTTAAAAAAGAACCAAATAGAATTTCTGGAGATTAAGAACTCAATAGAAGAAATTAAGAATGAAATAACCAGCTTAGGTAGTAGAGTTGACCAGATGGAGGAAAGAGTCAGTGACATCAAAGATAGAAACCTGGAAATGACACAGAGAGAAGAAGAAAGAGACTTGAGACTTAAAAGAAATGAAAGAACTCTACAAGAACTTTCTGACTCCATCAGAAAGAGCAATATAAGAATCATGGGCATACCAGATGGAGAAGAAAGAGAGAAGGGAACAGAGAATATATTCAAACAAATTATCGATGAGAATTCCCAAATTTGGGGACAGAACTGGACCCTCGAATCCAAGAAGCAAATAGAACACCTAGTTACCTCAATCCCAACAGGCCTTCTCCAAGGCACATTGTATTGAAGCTCTCTAAAATCAACGACAAAGAAAGAATCCTCAAGGCAGCCAGGGAAAAGAAGACGGTAACTTACAAAGGAAAGCCCATTAGATTATCATCAGATTTTTCAGCAGAAACTCTACAAGCCAGGAGGGAGTGGAACCAAATATTCAAACTATTGAAAGAGAGAAATCATGAGCCAAGAATAATATATCCAGCAAAGATATCCTTTAGATATGAAGGAGGAATAAAGACCTTTCCAGACATACAGAAGCTGAGGGAATTTTCTAATAGATGACCTGCACTACAAGAAATACTAAAGGAGGCTATTCGACCACCATCAACAGGGACAATTTGTGGCAACCAAAACTCAAAAAGGGGGAGAGTAAAGGCCTGAACCGGAATATGGGAATGGAGAAAGTAACCGTGCTGAAGATAATGGAATACTCTAAATATCAAACTTTCTTTTACATAAACTTAAGGGTAACCACTCAAAAAAAATCCAGAACTGAAATATATACTGAAATAAGAGAAGAAACAGAGGGAAACATCATAGAATACCACCACACAGAAATAATAGACAACAACAAAAAGGCAAAGAAACAATGGAGACACAGCCTTACCAGAAAACTAAAGATAGAATGACAGGAAATCCTCACATATCAATAATCACCCTAAATGTAAATGGACTGAACTCAGCAATAAAAAGGCACAGAGTAGCAGATTGGATCAAAAAACTAAACCCAACCATATGCTGTCTCCAAGAGACACATCTCAGCTACAAGGACAAGCATAGACTCAAAGTGAAAGGGTGCAAAGTGACACTCCCAGCAAATGGTACCCAGAGAAAATCAGGTGTAGCCATAATGATATCAGATGAAACAGACTTCAAGGTGAAAAAGATAACAAGAGATAAAGATGGACATTTCATAATGGTGAAGGGGACTGTACAACAAGAAGACATAACAGTCATCAATATTTATGCCCCCAATCAGGGAGCACCGAAATACACCAAGCAACTACTAACAGAACTAAAGGGAGAAATTGACCAAAACACAATTATACTAGGGGACTTAAATATATCATTGACAGCTATGGATAGATCATCCAAACAGAAAATAAATAACGAAATAGTTGCCCTAAATGACACATTAGATGAAATGGACATAATTGACATTTATAGAGCACTTCATCCTAAAACATCAGACTATACATTCTTTTCTGGTGTACACGGAACATTCTCAAGGATAGACCATATATTGGGACATAAAATCAGTCTCAACAAATTTAAGAAGATTGAAATCATACCATGCATATTCTCTGATCACAAGGCTTTGAAATTGGATATCAACTGTAAAAAGAAAGCGGGAAAAAACACAAATACATGGAGATTAAACAACATACTTCTAAAGAAGGACTGGGTCAAAGAAGAAATTAGAGGAGAGATCAAAAGATACATAGAAACAAATGACAATGAAAATACAGCCTACCAAAATTTCTGGGATGCAGCGAAAGCAGTTTTAAGAGGGAAATTTATCTCATTACAGGCCTATCTCAAGAAACAAGAAAACTCCCAAATAAATAACCTCATGTTACACCTTAAAGAACTAGAAAAAGAAGAACAAGTAAAACCCAAGGTCAGCAGAAGAAAGGAAATAATAAAAATTAAAGCAGAAATAAATGAAATAGAGAACAAAAAGACAATAGAAAAAATTAATGTGACAAAGAGCTGGTTCTTTGAAAAGATTAACAAAATTGACAAACCCTTGGCTAGACTTACTAAGATAAAAACAGAGAAGACACTGATTAACAAAATCAGAAACGTAAAAGGGGAAGTTATCACGGAAAACACAGAAATACAAAGGATCATCCAAGAATACTATGAAGGACTATATGCCACCAAATTCAACAACCTAGAAGAAATGGACAAGTTCTTAGAAACATATAGCCTTCCAAGGCTGAACCATGAAGAACTGGAAAATCTAAACAGACCGATCACCAGTAACGAAATTGAATCAGTCATCCAAAACCTTCCCAAAAGCAAAAGTCCGGGACCAGATGGCTTCACTAGTGAATTCTACCAAACCTTCAAAGAGGATCTAATACCAATTCTGCACAAACTCTTCCAAAAAATTGAAGAAGAGACAGTACTCCCTAACTCATTTTATGAGGCCAACATTACCCTGATACCAAAACCTGGTAAGGACAGCACAAAAAAAGAAAACTACAGACCAATATCTCTAATGAATACCGATGCAAAAATCCTAAATAAAATTCTAGCAAATCGAATACAACAATGCATTAAAAAGATTATTCATCACGACTAAGTGGGGTTCATCCCTGGGGCACAAGGACGGTTCAACATCCGCAAATCCATCAATGTGATACATCACATAAACAAAATAAAGGACAAAAATCATATGATTATATCAATTGATGCAGAAAAAGCATTTGACAAGATACAACATCCATTTATGATTAAAACACTTAATAAAATGGTTATAGAAAGAAAATACCTTAACATAATAAAGGCCATATATGACAAGCCCTCTGCTAATCTCATAATTAATGGAGAAAACCTGAAGCCCTTTGCTCTACGTTCAGGAACACGACAGGGATGTCCCCTATCACCTCTGCTTTTCAACATAGTGTTGGAAGTCCTTGCCAGAGCAATCAGGCAAGAGAAAGAAATAAAGGGCATCCAAATTGGGAATGAAGAAGTTAAATTATCACTCTTTGCAGATGACATGATGCTATATATAGAAAACCCTAAAGACTCCACCAAAAAGCTATTAGAAACAATCAACAAATACAGTAAAGTTGCCGGCTACAAAATCAACGCACAAAAGTCCATTGCCTTCCTATATACTAACAATGAAATCTCAGAAAAAGAAATACAAAAAACAATTCCTTTTGCAATTGCAGCAAAAAGAATCAAATACCTAGGAATAAACTTAACCAAGAATGTGAAAGACCTATATGCTGAAAACTATAAGACATTTTTGAAAGAAATTGAAGAAGACACAAAGAAACGGAAAGACATTCCATGCTCACGGATTGGAAGAATCAACATAGTTAAAAGGGCCATATTACCCAAAGCAATATACAGATTCAATGCAATCCCCATCAAAATCCCAATGGCGTATTTTAAAGAAATAGAACAAAAAATCATCAGATTCGTTTGGAACCACAAAAGACCCCGAATAGCCAAAGCAATCTTAAGAAAAAAGAACTATAATGGAGGTATCACACTTCCTGACTTTGGCCTGTACTACAGGGCCACAATAATCAAAACAGCATGGTATTGGCAGAAAAACAGACACATAGACCAATGGAATAGAATTGAGAACCCAGAAATAAAACCACATAAATATGGACAGATAATTTTTGACAAAGAAGCTAAAAACATACAATGGAGCAAAGACAGCCTCTTCAATAAATGGTGCTGGGAGAATTGGATAGCCACGTGCAAAAGAATGAAACTGGACTGCTATTTGTCACCATGTACCAAAGTTAATTCAAAATGGATCAAAGACTTAAGCATAAGACCTGACACAATAAACTGCATAGAAGAAAACATAGGTACTAAACTTATGGACCTTGGGTTCAAAGAGCATTTTATGAACTTGACTCCAAAGGCAATGGAAGTAAAAGCTAAAATAAACGAATGGGACTATATGAAACTTAAAAGCTTCTGCACAGCAAAAGAAACCATTGACAAAATAAAGAGGCCACCAACTGAATGGGAGAAGATTTTTGCTAACAGTGCCTCTGATAAGGGGCTAGTATCCAGAATATACAAGGAACTCATGCAACTCAACAACAAAAAAACTAACAACCCAATTGAAAAATGGGCAGAGGACTTGAAGAGACATTTCTCCAAAGAGGACATACAAATGGCAAATAAACATATGAAAAAATGCTCAACATCACTAATCATCAGAGAAATGCAAATCAAAACCGCAATGAGATATCACCTCACCCCAGTCAGAATGGCTATCATCAACAAGACAAATAGTAACAAATGTTGGAGAGGTTGTGGAGAAAAAGGAACCCTCATACACTGTTGGTGGGAATGCAGACTGGTGCAGCCGTTATGGAAGGCAGTGTGGAGGTTCCTCAAAGAATTACGAATAGAATTGCCGTATGACCCAGCAATCCCTCTCCTGGGTATCTACCAAAAAAATCTGAAAACATTTAGAGATAAAGACACGTGTGCTCCAATGTTCATTGCAGCTTTGTTTATGGTGGCCAAGACATGGAAACAACCAAAATGTCCTTCGATAGATGAATGGATAAAGAAGTTGTGGTACATATACACAATGGAATACTATTCGGCAGTGAGAAAAGATGATATAGGAACATTTGTGACAACATGGATGGATCTTGAGAGAGTAATGCTGAGCGAAACAAGTCAGACAGAAAAAGCAGAGAACCATGTGATTTCACTGATATGTGGTATATAAACCAAAAACAACAAAAGAACAAGACAAGCAAATGAGAAACAGAAACTCATAGACACGGACAATAGTTTAGTGGTTGCCAGAGGGTAAGGAGGGTGGGGGGGGAGGTGAGGGTAAGGGGGATGGAATATATGGTGATGGAAGAACTGACTCTGGGTGATGAACATACTATGGGATTTATAGATGATGTAATACAGAATTGTACACCTGAAATCTATGTAATTTTACTAACAATTGTCACCCCAATAAATTTAATTTAAAAAAAAAAAAGAAAAGAAAATACCATGAGCAAACATACGCCAAAAAATTAGACAATATGGAAGAAATGGATAATTTTTTCGAAGCATACAACATTCCAAGGCTGACTCAAGAAGAAATGGAAAATCTGAATAGACTGATAACTACCAGTGAAATTCCATCAGTAATCATCAGCTTCCACAGAACAAAAGCCCTGGGCCAGATGGCTTTACAAGTGAATTTTACCAAACATTCAAAAAAGAATTATCACCTATTCTCTTCAAACTATTCCAAAAAATCCAGAAGGATGGAAGTTTCCCAAACACTTTTAATAGGGCCATTATCACCCTGATCCCAAAACAAGACAAAGAAATTACAAAAAACAAAGCAAAACAAAACAAAAAAAAAACAAACAACAACAACAATAAACTCCAGGCCAATATACGTAATGAATATAGATACAAAAATCCTCAAGAAAATATTAGCAAACTGAATTCAGTAATACATTAAAAAGATCATACTATGATCAAATGGGTTTTACTCCTGGTAGGCAAGGTTGTTCAATATCTGAAAAACAATTAATGTGATACACCACATTAAACGAAAAATAAAAATCATACGTTCATATCAATAGATGCAGAAAAAGCATTTGACAAAATCCACCAGCCATTTATGATAAAAACTCACAGCAAGGTGGGAATAGAAAAATCGTATCTCAACATAGTAAAGGCCATATGTGACAAACCCACAGCTGACATTATACTCAATGGGGAAAAGCTAAAAGCATTCCCCTCAGGATCAAGAACAAGACAAGGTTGCCCATTTTCACCACTTTTATTTAACACAGTTCTGGAAATTCTACCCACAGCAATCAAACAAGAAAAAGAAATAAAAGGCATCCAAATTGGAAAGGAGGAAACAAAATTGTCATTATATGCAGATGACATGATACTACATATAGAGAACCCCAAAGACTCCACCTAAAGAAATTTAGAACTGATAAATGAATTTACTAAAGTATCAGGATACAAAATAAATATTCAGGTATCAGTTGCATTTGTATACACCAATAATAAACTACCAGAAGGAGAAATTAAGAAAACAATTCCGGTTGATCAAAATGGCAGCGTGAGGTGAGCCTCTATAAATCTCCCCTGGAATTTACAACTAATCGAACAACTATAACTCCACAAAGGACTCCTTGCACAGCAGACAGGCAAGACGAAGAGTCTCACTACTGAATTCACCTAAAGGTGGGCAAATTGTGCGAGCAGGAGAGGAGGGAAGGGAGAAGTGTGGAGATGGGGCCACATGGGCGCAGGACGCAGACCTAGCTCAGTGTTCCGAACTCGCTCCATCCCGGAACTACCGCAGCTGCAGGAGAGGGAAGAACTCGGACTGCTAGGGCTCCATTTATGACTCACAGGGCTGAGAGGACAGCATATAACACGGCTGAACCCAGCGCTCACGGCAGAGACCTCAGAGAAAAGACTGAGGGTAGAAGGCTGAAAACGGTCGTTTAGCCCTCACTGCCGAGCAGAGAACCAAAGCCTTAGGCACTGAGACTAGCCACCCACTCCCTACCCTCCCAGAGCTCGCCCCGCACCCACTGGCCTAGTGTGAGAAGTGGAACAGTAGCAGTGTTAGATCAAAAGAACAGAATATTTGCTGTTCTGAAAATTGTGGACCGCAGACACAGATTCAGAACACAACTAGTTCTGGCAAAGGTTAGGGAGCTGAGGAAGCAGGACCGGCTGTGGTGGTGGTCACTGCCATTGCTCTGGGCCACATCTCACAACTCACCCAGCCCCTGGACCCACCTATCTGGGTGGATCCCTGCAGGAGTAAACAGAACTGCTGAAAAATACAGGCTCTGAATCTGGTGCAGGAAGAGCTTTGGAAATTCAAAAGTTCTCCGCATACCCACACAGACACTGCACCTTGTGACCCAGACAAACTATTAACAGAGGAGAAGCCCGTCCCCCAGGGAATCCCCCCATTGTGTGAGAAGCTGGAATAGTGCAAAGAAAACATAGCACTACCATGTGAGAGAGAAAAAATGGCACCAGTCAGAGAGAAAATAATACATTCTACCAAAAAGTACTGGGGGAAAAAAAGAAAGACCTCTTCTTATCAACCTGATGCAGAAGCCAATCCTGTAGATGTCTAGGAAGAGAAATAATAAATCAGTAATTGCCATGAATAACCAAGGCAACAAGACAGCTCAGAAAGAAAGTGAAAAGTCTCCAGAAAAGGAACTTAAACATATAGAAATATGTGACTTAAATGACAGAGAATTCAAGAATGCAGTTCTTTAAAAAACTGAACGAGATGCAAGAAAACAGAGAAAGGCAGTTTAATGAACTCTGAAGCACAATAAAAGAACAACATGAGCATTTTACCAAAGAGATTGAAATTTTAAAGAAAAGAACCAAATAGAATTTCTGGAGATGAAGAACTCAACAGAAGAAATTAAGAATGAAATAGCCAGCTTAGGTAGTAGAGTTGACCATATGGAGGAAAGAATCAGTGACATCGAAGATAGAAACTTGGAAATTACACGGATGGAAGAAGAAAGTGACTTAAAAGAAATAAAAGAACTCTACAAGAACTTTCTGACTCCATCAGAAAGAACAATATAAGAATAATGGGCATACCAGAAGGAGAAGAAAGAGAGCAGGAAACAGAGAATATATTCAAACAAATTGTTGATGAGAACTTCCCAAACTTGTGGACAGAACTGGATCCTCGAATCCAAGAAGCAAATAGAACACCTAATAGATAAAAAGAGAAAGACACAAACAAAATCAGAAATGAAAGGGGGGAGGTTTCCACGGATGTCACAGAAATACAAAGGATCATCCAAAAATACTATGAAGGACTATATGCCACCAAATTCAATAACCTAGATGAAATGGACATGTTCTTAGAACCATATACCTCAATCCCAACAGGCTTTCTCCAAGGCACATTGTATTGAAATGTCAAAAATCAAGGACAAAGAAAGAATCCTCAAGACAGCCAGGGAAAAGAAGATGGCAACCTAAAACGGAAAGCCCATTAGAATATCATCAGATTTTATAGCAGAAATTCTACAAGCCAGGAGGGAGTGGAAACAAATATTCAAACTATTGAAAGAGAGAAATTATGAACCAAGAATAATATATCCAGCAAATATATCCTTTCGATATGAAGAGGGAATAAAGACCTTTCCAGATATATGGAAGCTGAGAGAATTTTCTAACACATGACCTGCACTACAATACTAAAGGAGGCTATTTGACCACCACCAATAGGGACAATTTGTAGCAACCGAAACACAAAAAGGGGGAGAGTAAAGGTCTGAACTGGAATATGGGAATGGAGAAAGTAAGCATGCTAAAGAAAACGGAATACTCTAAATATCAAACTTTCTTTTCCATAAACTTAATGGTAAACATGAAAAAATTCAGAACTAAAATATGTAACGTAATAAAAGAAGAAACAGAGGGAAAAAATCATAGAATGCCACCACACAGGAATAATAGACAACAACAAAAAGGCAAAGAAACAATGGAGACACAGTCTTAACAGAAAACAAAAGATACAATGATAGGAAATCCTCACATTTCAATAATCAACCTAAATGTGAATGAACTGAACTCACCAGAAAAAGGCACAGGGTAGAAGATTGGATCAGAAAACTAAACCCAACCATATGCTGCCTCCAAGAGACACATCCCAGCTACAAGGACAAATATAGACTCAAAGTATAAGGGTGGAAACTGACACTCCAAAAAATGATATCCAGAGAAAATCAGGTGTATCCATACTGATATCAGAGAAACAGACTTCAGGTAAAAAAAGGTAACAAGACACAAAGATGGACATTTCATAATGGCAAAGGGGCTATACAACAAGAAGACATAACAGTCATCAAGATTTATGCCCCCAATCAGGTAGCACCGAAATATACCAAGTAACTACTAACAGAACTAAAGGGAGAAATTGACCAAAACACAATTATAGTAGGGGACCTAAAAACATCATTGACAGCTATGGATAAATCATCCAAACAGAAAATAAATAATGAAATAGCAGCCCTAAATGACACACTCGATGAAATGGACATAATTGACATTCATAGAGCACTTCATCCTAGAACATCAGACTATACATTCTTTTCCAGTGTACATGGAATATTCTCAAAAACAGACCATATATTGGGAAACAAAACTCACCTCAACAAAGTTAAGAATTTTGAAATCATCCCAAGCATATTCTCTCATCACAAGGCTTTTAAATTGGATATCAACTGCAAAAAGAAAGCAGGAAAAAACACAAATGTGTGGAGATTAAACAACATACATTTAAAAGATGACTGGGTCAAAGAAGAAATAAGAAGAGAAATCAAAGAGTACATAGAAACAAATGAGAATGAAAATACATCCTACCAAAATTTTTGGGATGCAGCAAAAGCAGTTTTAAGAGGGAAATTTATCTTATTACAGGCCTATCTCAAGAAAGAAGAAAAATCCCAGATAAATAACCTCACATTGAAACTTAACCAACTAGAAACAGAAGAACAAATGAAAACCTAAGTCAGCAGAAGGAAGGAAATAACAAAAATCAGAGTGAAACTAAGTGAACTAGAGAAAAAAGGAAAAAAAAAAGAAAAAATTAATGCAACAAAGAGCTGGTACTTTGAAAAGATGAATGAAATTGACAAAACTATGGCCAGACTCACGAAGATAAAAAGAGAAAGACACAAACAAAATCAGAAATGAAAGGGGGGAGGTTTCCACTGATATCACAGAAATACAAAGGATCATCCAAAAATACTATGAAGGACTATATGCCACCAAATTCAATAACCTAGATGAAATGGACATGTTCTTAGAACCATATAGCCTTCCTAGGCTGAATCATGAAGAATTGGAAAATCTAAATAGAAAGATCAACAGTAAGGAAATTGAATAAGCCATCTGAAACCTTCCCAAAAGCAAAAGTCAGGGACCACATGGCTTCACTAGTGAATTCTACCAAACTATCAAAGAGGATCTAATACCTGTCCTACACAAACTCTTCCAAAAAAATTAAAGAACAGACAATACTCCCTAATTCATTTTATGAGTTCAACATTACCCTGATACCAAAAACTTGTAAGGATAACACGAAAAAAGAAAATTACAGACCAATATCTCTGATGAATAGAGATGCAAAAATATCCTACACAAAATTCCAGCAAATCGAATGCAAGAAGGCATTGAAAAGATTATACATCACGCCCAAGTACGGTTCATCCCAGCATCACAAGGATAGTTCAACAGACACAATTCAATCAATGTGATAAACACATAAATGAAATAAAGGTTGAAAATCATATGACTTTTATCAACAGATGCAGAAAAAGCCTTTGACAAGACACAACATCTATTTGTGATCAAAACACTTAATAAAATAGTTATAGAAGGAAAGTAACTTAATATAATAAAGGCCATGTATGACAAACCCTTAGCTAATATCACAATTAACGGTGAAAAACTGAAGCCCTTTGCTCTATGTTCAGGAACATGACAGGGCTGTTCCATATCTCCTCTGTTTTTCAACATATTATTGGAAGTCCTAGCCAGAATAATCAGGGCAAGAGAAAGGAATAAAAGGCATCCACACATGGAGTGAAGAACGTATATTGTCACGGTTGCCAGATGACATGATACTATATATAAAAAACCATAAAGACTCAACAAAAAAGCTGTTGGAAACGATAAATGAATACAGTAAATTGTTGGTTACAAAATCGACCCACAACAGTCCATTGCATTCCTATACACTAACAATGAAATCTCGTAAAAAGAAATTTTAAAAAATTCCTTTTGCAATTGCAACAAAAAGAAGAAAATACCTAGGAAGAAACTTAACCAAGGACGTGAAAGACTTATATACAGAAAACTATAAGATATTTTTAAAAGAAATTGATGAAGACACAAAGAAATGGAAAGACATTCCACATTCATGGATTGGAAGAATCAACATAGTTAAAATGGCCATATTACCCAAAGCAATGTATGGATATAATGCAATACCCATCAAAAATCCCACTAGCATTTTTTAAAGAAATTGGATAAAAAATCGTCAGATTTACATGGAACCACAAAAGACCCCGAATAGTCAAAGTAATCCTAAGAACATAGAACAATGCTAGAGGTATTGACTTCACCTTGTACTATAGGGCAACAATAATCAAAACAGCATGGTATTGGCAGAAAAACAGACACACAGGCCAATGGAATAGAACTGAGAACCCAGGAATAACCCACATAAATATGGACAGATAATTTTCGACAAAGGAGCAAAAAACATACAATGAAGAAAACACAGCCTCTTCAATAACTGATGCTGGGAGAATTGGAAAGACAAAACAATGCAACTAGACTGCGATCTGTCACCGTGTACCAAAATTAACTCAAAATGTCTCAAAGATCTAAACATAAGAACTCAAACAATAAACTGCATAGAAGAAAACATAGGTACTAAACTTATGGACCTTGGGTTCAAAGAGCGTTTTATGAATTTGACCTCAAGTGCAAGGGAAGTAAAAGCTAAAGTAAATGAATGAGACTATATCAAAATAAAGAGCTTCAGCACAACAAAAGAAACCATCAACAGAATAAAGAGGTAATCAACTAAATGGGAGGATATTTTTGCAAACAATGCCTCCTATAATGGGCTAATATACAGCATATATAAGGAACTCATACAACTCAACAAGAAAAAATCAAACAATCCCATTAAAAAAAAAAAATGGGCTGAGGACCTGAAGAGACATTTCTCCAAAGAGGACATACAAATGGCCAATACACATGAAAAAATGCTCAACATCACTAATCATCAGAGTAATGCAATTAAAACTTCAATGAGATATCACCTCACACCAGTTAGAATGGCTATCATCAACAAGACGAATAATAGAAAGTGTTGGAGAGGTTGTGGAGAATAAGGAACCCTCATATACTATTGGTGGGAATGTAGATTGGTGCAGGTGCTATGGAAGGCAGTGTGAAGATTCATCAAAAAATTAAGAATAGAATTATCTATGACCCTTCAGTCCCTCTCCTGGGTATATACCCCCAATATCTGAAAACATTGTTTTGTAGAGATATATGTGTTCTGATGTTCATTGTAGCTTTATTTACAGTGGCCAAGACATGGAAACAACCAAAGTGTCTTTCAATAGGTGATTGGTAAAAGTTGTGGTATATGTACACATTGCAATACTTTTTTGGCCATAAGGAAAGATGAAATAGTGCCATTTGCAACAACATGGATGGATCTTGAGAGTGCAATGCTGAGCAAAATAAGTCAGACAGAAAAAGCAGAGAACCATGTGATTTCACTGATATGTGGTATATAAACCAAAAACAACAAAAGAACAAGACAAACAAATGAGAAACAGAAACTTCATAGACACAGACAATAGTTTAGTGGTAACCAGAGGGTAAGGGGGGTGGGGGGTGGGAGATGAGGGTAAGGGGGCTCAAATATATGGTAATGGAAGGAGAACTGACTCTGGGTGGTGAACACACAATGGGATTTATAGATGATGTAATACAGATTACAACTGAAATCTATGTAATTTTACTAACAATTGTCACCCCAATAAATTAAAAAAAAGAAAATGCTGTATTAAAAACATGTAGCATTCAGTTAACTCTGGAAAAAAAAAGAGCATTTTTTTTTTTTCATATGTCTATTTGCCATTTGTATGTCCTCTTTGGAGAAATGTCTCTTCAAGTCCTCTGCCCATTTTTCAATTGGGTTGTTTGTTTTTTTCTTGTTGAGTTGCATGAGTACCTTGTATATTCTGGATACTAGCCCCTTATCAGAGGCACTGTTTGCAAAAATCTTCTCCCATTCAGTTGGTGGCCTCTGTATTTTGTCAATGGTTTCTTTTGCTGTGCAGAAGCTTTTAAGTTTCATATAGTCCCATTCGTTTATTTTAGCTTTTACTTCCATTGCCTTTGGAGTCAAGTTCATAAAATGCTCTTTGAACCCAAGGTCCATAAGTTTAGTACCTATGTTTTCTTCTATGCAGTTTATTGTGTCAGGTCTTATGCTTAAGTCTTTGATCCATTTTGAATTAACTTTGGTACATGGTGACAAATAGCAGTCCAGTTTCATTCTTTTGCACGTGGCTATCCAATTCTCCCAGCACCATTTATTGAAGAGGCTGTCTTTGCTCCATTGTATGTTTTTAGCTTCTTTGTCAAAAATTATCTGTCCATATTTATGTGGTTTTATTTCTGGGTTCTCAATTCTATTCCATTGGTCTATGTGTCTGTTTTTCTGCCAATACCATGCTGTTTTGATTATTGTAGCCCTGTAGTACAAGCCAAAGTCAGGAAGTCTGATACCTCCATTATTGTTCTTTTTTTTTAAGATTGCTTTGGCTATTCGGGGTCTTTTGTGGTTCCAAACAAATCTGATGATTTTTTGTTCTATTTCTTTAAAATATGCCATTGGGATTTTGATGGGGATTGCATTGAATCTGTATATTGCTTTGGGTAATATGGCCATTTTAACTATGTTGATTCTTCCAATCCATGAGCACGGAATGTCTTTCCATTTCTTTGTGTCTTCTTCAATTTCTTTCAAAAATGTCTTATAAAATCATTGCAGCTTTGTTTACGGTGGCCAAGACATGGAAACAACCAAAATGTCCTTCGATAGATGAATGGATAAAGAAGTTGTGGTATATATACACAATGGAATACTATTCGGCAGTAAGAAAAGATGATATAGGAACATTTGTGACAACATGGATGGATCTTGAGAGAGTAATGCTGAGCGAAACAAGTCAGACAGAAAAAGCAGAGAACCATGTGATTTCACTGATATGTGGTATATAAACCAAAAACAACAAAAGAACAAGACAAACAAATGAGAAACAGAAACTCATAGACACAGACAATAGTTTAGTGGTTGCCAGAGGGTAAGGGGGGTGGGGGGTGGGGGGTGGGAGATGAGGGTAAGGGGGATCGAATATATGGTGATGGAAGGGAACTGATTCTGGGTGATGAACACACAATGGGATTTATAGATGATGTAATACAGAATTGTACACCTGAAATCTATGTAATTTTACTAACAATTGTCACCCCAATAAATTTAATAAAATAAAATTAAAAAAAAAAAAGAAAAAAAAAAAGAAAAAGTTGTCATCCATATGATTTCATTGACATGTGGTAAATAAAATTGAAAATAACAAAGGAAGAAAACAAACAAATGAAGAAACAAAAATCATACACACAGACAATAGTTTAGTGATTACCAGAAGGTAAGGGGAGGGGTGTGGTGGATGAGGGTAAAAGGCATCATATATACAGTGATGGAAGGAGAACTGACTCTGGGTGGTGAACACACAATGTGATTTATAGATGATGTAAAACAGAATTGTACACCTGAAATCTATGTTACTTTACTAAAAAAATGTCACCTCTATAAACTTTAATAATAATTAAAAAATAGAATCTACCACATATCAGTGAAATCACATGGTTCTCTGCTTTTTCTTTCTGACTTATTTCGCTCAGCATTACACTCCCATGATCCATCCATGTTGTCACAAATGTTCCTATATCATCTTTTCTTACCGCCGAATAGTATAAACCAAAAGCAACAAAAGAACAAGACAAACAAATGAGAAACAGAAACTCATAGACACAGACAATGGTTTGGTGGTTGCCAGAGGTTAAGGGGGGTGGGGGTTGGGGGTGGGAGATGAGGGTAAGGGGGATCAAATATATGGTGATCGAAGGAGAACTTACTCTGGGTGATTTCACACATGGGATTTATGGATGATGTAATACAGAATTGTACCTGAAATCTATGTAATTTTACTAACAATTGTCACCCCAATAAATTTAATAAAATAAAATAAAATAAAAAAAGAATCTAGGTGGGAGATGTGTACCAGTGTGGACTAACACCAAATACAGTAATAGGAGGTGTAGTTCATCACACTCTTTTCTCTCTTCTAATTTTCTCCACAGGAATTAAGACCCAAAGGAACCATGGAGAAGACAGTTCATAAATATATGTGTAGAAACAGAAATTTGCATCATAACAAGTAGACTATGGTGCAGATGTGCCACTCAGATCTCTTTAAAAAGTACCTGAAGCAAAGAACATCTCCACTTCTGACCCCATGAATTCTAAGACCACACTTACCCAGAGCTGCTCCTTGTCAATGAAGAAGTAAAGTGCGGGGACGAGTGCTGGCCCATTCCTTTCTTTGGGAATTCCATATTCTTACACTTGCTGAAACTATCAGAACTTCACTGTGAACTGAGGATTTTCTTAACCAATCCTTTTTCCCCTCTCTTATTTCACAGGTGTCAGGCTTGAATCACATTCTAAAAGCTCCCTTTGCTTACTCATGCTCCCTCCCTGTGGGGACAGAGCCAGGAGTGCAGTTTCTAGGCTCTCGGCTTCACGTGGAAAGGTGCTGGCTGAGGTCGTAAATGGCCATCTACTGTGAGTGGATGGCCATCAGCTGTGGCTAGTTGGCCGTTAGCTGTAACCAGTGAGCTATTGGCCACTAATATAACTGCTGTGGCTACGCTAGCAGAAAATGGGGGCTAGCAAGAAGATGGTGGCTGAGCTAGCAAGGGCAGATTGCAGTTAGCACAGCGGATTGCAGCTAGCAAATGAGGTTGGTTGGCAGAGAGAAGTGGACGGCAGGTTGCGAATAGTGTGGCTCCTGCTTCCTGTGTCTCCAACCAGTCGCCTGCGAGACTATAGTGGTATGACTCCCCTATCTATAGTTCCGTGGGTGTTCCTTTTTGCCCTCACCATATCCTGTGTTCTTATGTGGGGAGCGGGAGCTGAGACTTGGCATGAGTCCTTGCCTGACACATGGCGCATTGAGCAGGGTCCGATGCCAAAGCTCTCCGAAGGGCGGTGAAGCAGTTTGTGCGTATGAACACTCAGTCTCAGGAAGACCAGAGGAAGCAGCTGCTGGAGACCTGGGCCCCCATGGATGGGTGGGAAGATGTGGACTATTCCCCAACCAGCATAGGCCAGAGAATGCGAAGGTTGTTGCGACCCTGTGGGCTGGGAAGTGCTTGCTGAGGCCCTCACACCCAGGATGGGGAGGACTTGGAGCCCTCACCCTGCGTAGAGAGTACACATTGTGAGGCTAATGCACAGCCCTGGCGAATGACTGTGGATTATGGGGAATGGGCTCCATCCCTAATTTAATGGACTGCTTGACTGCTTGGGAACCTACCACCATGTAGTGGAACTGGCGGATGTTTGCTTTTGTGTCTTGACCGGCTGCCGTCGAGAATATGTGAGAACCCTGGCTGTGCTCAGAAAGACTGCTGGTACCCTGAGAAACCCTGGCTGTTCCCAGGAAGACTGGCTGTGCCCAGAAAGACTGGAAGTACCCTGAGAGGCCCTGGCTGTGTCCAAGAAGTCTGGCTGTACCCAGAGAGATTGGCAGTGCCCTGAGAGTCCCTGGCTGTGTCCAGGGGGTCTGGCTGTGCTGTGCCCAAAGAGGGTGGCAGTGCCCTGGGAACCCTGGCTGAGCCCAGGAAGTCTGGCTGTGCTCAGAGAGTGGCAGTGCCCTAAGAGGCCCTGGCTGTGCCTGGGGAGCCTGGCTGTGTCTGGGATATTGCATTCACCTCCAGGCTACTTGCACAGGGCCCCTCACAGAAGACACTTATCACGTAGATTGTGAAGTGAGACCCTGTAGGGGTGGAGTGTGGGGACAGAGCCAGGAGTGCAATTTCCAGGCTCTCGGCCTCACATGGAAGGGTGCTCACTCGGGTGGTAAATGGCCATCAACTGTGATTGGATGGCCATCAGCTGTGGCTAGTTGGCTGTCAGCTGTAACCAGTGAGCCATTGCCCACTAATATAACTGCTGTGGCTACACTAGCAGAAAATGGGGGCTAGCAAGAAGATGGTGGCTGAGCTAGTAAGAGCAGATTGCAGTTAGCACAGCGGATTGCAGCTAGCAAGTGAGGTTGGTTGGCAGAGAGAAGTAGACGGCAGGTTGCAAATAGTGTGGCTCCTGCTTCCTGTGTCTCCAACCCAGCTGCCAGCGAGACTATAGTGGTTTCAGTCCCCTATCTATGGCTCCGTGGGTTTTCCTTTTTGGCTTCACCATATCCTGCATTCTTATGTGGGGAGCGGGTGCTGAGACCCCACATGAGTCCCTGCATGACACTCCCCGTTATTCATAGCTATTTAACAGATAATTTTTCATACATCTAATTCTATTTTGAAATCTCCTCAGAAGAGGAAAACTGACATAGAAGCCATGAAAATTACTTTTCTATCTATGGAGGTAAATGTGTATCAGACATTCTTCTGCTAAGAAAGAGAAAAAGCTAATAAATTCCACCAGTGGTGCCAAAAAAACGTATACACATTTTCAGTAAGGAAAAAACTGTATTAAAATTGTAATACAATGAATGACGCTAGCACTCATTTGATTAACACCATCTTTTGTGTGAACGTCATACTACACATTATTGTGTAATTCAATTAAACTTCAAAAAGTAATACATAGATAACATCTCTTAAAATGTGTATACATTTGTTTGGCACCTCCGGTATACATCAATCAAAGAATTATCAGGAACATAATTATGGATATAAGGTAAACACTAATAGATAAGCTTCACATTCACACAGCTTCACATCTCAATTCATTTTTCATTTCATTTTCATGGCTAAGAGGAAGAGAAGCTGAACAGAACTTTTAGATGTCTAAAGAAACTAATGAAGGAAAACTTAAAACAGTTTGAGGCTGAGCAAGGTGTGGTGTAACACCCCAGGTTTGAGTTGGGTCCTCTATATGAATAGGCCCCAGATTAAGACCCAAAACCAGAAATAAACAAGCCCTCTAAAAGATTAAAAGTCATGCTCTGGATGGTGAACACACAATGTGATGTATAGATGATGTATTACAGAATTGCACACCTGAAACCTATGTAACATTAGTAACAATTGCCACCCCAATAAACTTTAACAGAAAAAGTCAGACAATATACCACAATCACTGACTAGATGAAGATGATAGGACTTCATTAACTTCCTAGCAGAAGTGAAAGCTAAATCTCTGCAGAAGATATAATAATCAAGAGCCTCAAATTATCACAATTTTTCATACACAATGCACAGAATTCAATAAATATTATAAGATATTATATGCCCCAAGAAGGAATTTATCTGCTGAGATGGACTTACCATGATCAACCAAGGGCACAAATTTTATAAATAATAAGACCCTGGCAGCTGTTTTCTGACGGGGGCTTCTCACATCCTCTGTATGAGTATACTGTGAAGAACCTCAGACTGAATTCTCAGCTTCCCATAATATGCCCCAATTGTTTAGGCTGTCTAAGTCTACCGCTGCAGCAAACTCTGGTTTTGCCTGTCTACCAATGGGCTGAGACCTGCACTTTCCAATCAGAACTGCATAATTTGGATACCTCATTTACATAAAATGGACCTGATTGGGAACTTGGGTGACAACTTTCACTGTAAAAGGCAGCCTTGTTACAGAATAAGCGTTTGCTGCCTGACACACAGAGAAACCCATACTCTGGCAGTGGTTTTTGAGAGAAGAAAAGGTTTCTATTTGTGAGTTGATTGGCAAGGACACAGGAGGCAAGACTTAGATTTGTCTCTGAGGTGAGGTTTAAAGGGATAGCAGTTAAAGGTTGACAAGTGTTACTCATGAGTGGTATTTCATACATATCGTTATGCAAGAGCCATGAATTGTTGGCAAAAAGTTCAGGTCATCTAACTTTTTAATGCAGCCTTTTCAGCATTTCCAAATAGTAAGCTCAGCTAACTATTTGTCCAGTTGGTACAAATTCATAATGAATAATACCTCTCATATTAAAAAAAGTTAGCAACATCATTGCAACAAGTTCGCGAGCTTAATTGTCAGACCCGTATGTATAGCAAGCATTAACATATCTGAAAAGATAAATAGACAGCAATTCGACAATAGTAGAAAATTTCAACTCATCACTTACAGCAATGGATAACTCATCCAGACAGAAAATCAACAAGGAAACAGCAGATAACACTAAAGACCAATGAACATAAAAGACGTATACAAAACAGGACAGGACCAGTTTGAGCTGATCCTGTGGTTACAGTCTCACCTTTGTCTCAGGGGAACACAATTTAGATTGCCACCTGAATCTGTGTCTCCTGGGCTGTGTCTCCTTTTGCTCAAACAAAAGGTTTTTTTGTGTTTTTTTTCTTTTTTTATTAGTTTCAGGTGCACAAGACAAAGCAAAACTTAGACGTTTATCATTTATATCCCTCACACTGTGTGAACCCCACTCCCCCCATCCACTACTCCTCTGTACATTCCCCAAATTAATTTTCAAAACCCTGTGGTCACCTTGTGGTTACCAACTATTTTCTAAACATCTCACCTTCCCCTTATCCCCACCCCCCCGCCCCTCTAGCAACCCTCAGTTTTTCCTCCATGTTTCCAAAACTGTCTCTGATTAGTTCATTCATTTATTCTTTTCTTTAGATTCCGCATATAAGTGAGATCATATGGTATTTGTCTTTCTCTGTCTGACTTATTTCACTTAACATAATGTTCTCTAGGTCCATCCATGTCATTGCAAATGGTAAGATTTATTTCTTCTTTATGGCTGCGTAATAATCCATTGTATAAATGTACCACAGTTTCTTAATCCAGTCATCTACCGATGGGCATTTCAGTTGTTTCCAGGTCTTGGCTATTGTGTATAGTGCTGCAATAAACATAGGAGTGCATAAAGATTTTTGAATTGGAGTTTTGGATTTCTCCAGATAGATACCTAGGAGTGGGATTGCTGGATCATAAGGTAGTTAGTTCCATTTTCAGATTTTTGAGATACCTCCATACTGTTTTCCATAGTGGCTGCACCAATCTGCATTCCCACCAACAGTGCACCAGCGTTCCCTTTTCTCCACATCCACGCCAGCACTTGTTGTTTGTTGATTTATTGATGATAGCCATCTTGACTGGGGTGAGGTGGTATCAAATTGTGGTTTTTATTTGCATTTCTCTGATGGTTAGTGAGGTTGAGTATTTCTTCATATGTCTGTTTGCCATCTGTATGTCCTTTTTAGAAAAATGTCTCTTCATGTCCTCTGCCCATTTTTTAATTGGGTTGTTTGTTTTTTTGGAGTTGAGTTGAGTGAGTTTTTTGTAAATTTGTGATATTAACCCCTTATCAGATATATCGTTGGCAAATATCTTTTCCCATTCAGTAGGATCCCTTTTTGTTTTATTGATGGTTTCCTTTGCTGTGAAAAAGCTTTTTAGTTTGATGTAATCCCACATGTTTATTTTTTCTCTTACTTCCCTCACGCGAGGGGATATACCAGTAAAACTCTTACTCCGGGTAATGTCTGTGAAGTTTCTTCTTATATTTTCTTCTAGGAACTTTATGGTTTCAGATCTTACATGTAAATCTTTAAGCCATTTTGAATTTATTTTTGTATGTGGTGTAAGGAGGTGATCCAGCTTCATCTTTTTGTATTTGTCTATCCAGGTTTCCCAGCACCATTTATTGAATAGACTGTCTTTACCCCACCGTACATTCTTGCTTCCATTGTCATAGATTAAATGGCCATATAGGCATGGATTTATTTCTGGACTCTCTATTCTGTTCCATTGATCTATGGGTCTGTTTTTATGCCAGTACCATGCTGTTTTGATTACTGTAACCTTGTAGTATAATTTGATGTCAGGTATTGTTATACCTCCCACTTTGTTCTTATTTCTCAAGATTGCTGAGGATATCCAGGGTCTTTTGTTGTCCCAAATAAATTTTAGGATTATATGCTCTATTTCTGTGAAAAATGTCGTTGGTAGTTTGATAGGAATTGCATTGAATATGTATATTGCCTTAGGCAGTATGGACATTTTAAGTATATTAATTCTTCCTATCCATGAACATGGTATGTGTTTCCATCTATTTGTATCTTCTTTCATTTCTTTCTTCAGTGTCTTATAATTTTCTGAGTACAGATCTTTTACTTCTTTGGTTAAATTTATTCCCAGGTATTTTATAGTCTTTGGAGCAATTGTAAATGGAATTGCTTTTTAAATTTCTCCTTCTGATGTTTTATTATTGGTATATACAAATGCAACTGATTTCTGAATATTAGTTTTCTATCCTGCTACTTTACTAAATTCATCTATCAGCTCTAATAGTTTCTTGGTGGAGTCCTTAGGGTTCTCTAAATATAGTATCATATCATCTGCATATAATGACAATTTTACTTCCTCCTTACTGATTTGGATGCCTTTTATTTCTTTTTCTTGTCTGATTGCTGTGGCTAGAACTTCCAGCACTATGTTGAATAGAAGTGGAGAAAGTGGGCAGCCTTGCCTTGTTCCTGATTTTAAGGGGAATGGTTTTAGCTTTTCCCCATTGAGTATGATGTTAGCTGTGGGTTTATCATATATGGCCTTTATTATGTTGAGATATGATCCCTCTATTCCCACTTTCTTAAGGGTTTTTATCATGAATGGCTGCTGAATTTTATCAAATGCTTTTTCTGCGTCTATTGATATGATCATGTGATTTTTATGTTTCATTTTGTTAATGTGGTGTATCACATTAATTGATTTGCGGATGTTGAACCACCCTTGCATAACAGGGATGAAACCCACTTGATCATGTTGTATGATCTTTTTAATGTATTGCTGAATTCTGTTTGCTAATATTTCATTGAGGATTTTTGCATCTATGTTCATTAGAGATATCGGCCTGTAGTTTTCTTTTTTTGTGGTGTCTTTGTCTGATTTTGGGATCAGGGTGATAATGGCTTCGTAAAAAGTGTTTGGGAATCTTCCCTCCCTCTGGATTTTTTGGAAGAGTTTGAGGAGAATAGGTGATAATTCTTTTTTGAACGTTCTGTAAAATTCACCTGTAAAGCCATCTGGTCCAGGGCTTTTGTTTGTTGGGAGATTGTTGATTACTGATTCAATTTCCTTCGTGGTAATCAGTCTATTCAGGTTTTCTGTTTCTTCTTGAGTTAGCGTTGGAAGGTTGTACGCCTCTAGGAAATTGTGCATTTCTTCCAGGTTGTCAAATTTGTTGGCATACAGTTGCTCATAGTAATTTCTTAAATTTTTTTGTATCTCTGCAGTGTCTGTTGTCACTTCTCCTCTTTCATTACTGATTTTATTAATTTGGGTCCTCTCTCTCTTTTTTTAAATGAGTCTGGCTAAAGGATTGTCAATTTTGTTTATCTTCTCTAAGAACCAACTCTTGGATTCATTGATCTTTTGTAATGATTTTCTGGTTTCTATTTCATTTATTTCCACTCTGATCTTTATTATCTCCTTCCTTGTACTCCCTTTGGGCTTATTTTGTTGTTCTATTTCCAGATCCCTTAAGTGTGAAGATAAACTGTTGATTAGTGATGTTTCTTGTTTCTTTAGGTAGGCCTGCAGTGCTATGAACTTCCCTCTTAGGACTGCTTTCGCGACATCCCATAGATTTTGGGTCGTTGCATTTTCATTATCGTTTGTCTCGAGATATCTTTTGATTTCTTCCTTGATCTCCTGCTTGACCCATTCATTATTTAGTAACATATTATTCAGCCTCCATGAATTTGTGTGTCTTCCAGTTTTTTTTCCTGTACTTCATTTCTAATTTCATAGCACTGTAGTCAGAGAAGACAATTGGTATGATTTCAATTTTCTTAAATTTATCAACACTTGCTTTGTAGCCTAACATATGGTCTATCTTGGAGAATGTTCCATGTGCGCTTGAGAAGAACGTGTATTCTGCAGCATTGGGGTGGAATGCTCTGAAAATATCGATTAAATCCAAGTGGTCCAATGTATCATTTAAGGCTGTTGTTTCCGTATTGATTTTCTGTCTGGAAGACCTGTCCCTTGTTGTCAGAGGTGTGTTGAAGTCCCCTACTATGATAGTGTTACTGTTGATCTCTGTCTTTATCTCAGTCAATATCTGTTTTATATATTTAGGTGCTCCTATGTTGGGTGCATAAATGTTTACTAGGGTTATGTCCTCTTGTCGAATCGATCCCTTTATTATTATATAGTGTCCATCTTTGTCTTTTAATATTTTCTTCATTTTAAACCCTATTTTGTCAGAAATAAGTATTGGAACTGCATCTTTTTCTCATTTCCATTTGCATGGAATATCTTACTCCAACCCTTCATTTTCAGCATGTGTGTGTCTTTTGATCTGAGGTGAGTCTCTTGTATACAGCATATACAAGGGTCTTGCTTTCTTATCCACTCAGCCACCCTATGTCTCTTGATTGGAGCATTTAATCCATTTACATTTAAAGTGATTATTGATAGGTACATAGTTATTGCCATTTTTAAATTTGTAGTTAGATTGTTTTCATCTTTCTTCTATTTACAGAAGTCCTTTTAGTATTTCTTGCAATGCTGGCTTGGTGGTAATGAATCCCTTTAGCTTATTCTTTTCTGGGAAGCTCTTTATATCTCCGTCAACTTTAAATGATAGCCTTGGTGTATAAAGCAACCTAGATTGTAGGCCTTTGTTTTCCATCACTTTCAGTATCTCCTGCCACTCCCTCCTGGCCTTCAATGTTTCTGCAGAAAAGTCATTTGATAGTCTTATGGGAGTTCCCTTTTATGTAACCCTCTGTCTTTCTCTTGCTGCTTTTAGGATTCTCTCCTGTCTTTAATCTTTGCCATTTTAACTATAAAGTGTCTTGTTGTGGACCTGTTTGGGTTTATCCTGGTTGGAACTCTCTGCACTTCCTGGACTTGTATGTTGGTTTCCTTCATCAGGTTAGGGAAATTTTCAGACATTATTACTTCAAATATGTTCTCAATCCCTTGTTTCTTCTCTTCACCTTCTGGTATTCCTATGATGCACATGTTGTTGTGCTTGATGTTTTCCCAGAGGTCTCTTAAACCATCTTCATTGTTTTTTATTATTTTTTCTTTCTATTGTTCTGTTTGGGTGATCTCTGCTAACTTGTCTTCTAAGTTGCTGATTCGATCCTCTGCTTCATCTAACCTGCTGTTAATTCCTTCAAGTGAGTTCTTTATTTCGGTAATTGTGTTCTATAATTCTAACTGGTTGTTCGTTATGATTTCTACATCCTTCTTGATGTCCTCTCTAAGCTCCTTAAACATTCTTATCATCAGTATTCTGAACTCTGTCTCTGATAGTTTGGTTACCTCTGCTTCATTTGGTTCCATTTCTGGAGTTTCTTCTGTTCTTTTATTTGGGATATGTTTCTTTGTTTCCTCATTCTGGCTGAGTCTTTGTGTTTGCTTTGATGTATTAAGTAGATGCCCTGGCATTCTTAGTTCTTGCTGGATTCGTATGTAATATGTGTCCTTTATATTTCACTTGCACTACTTCGTTCTTCTCCCCTGCGTGTGCTCCAAAAGTGACTCTTGTGTTGTGTATATTGTCCTGTTAAAGAAGATCTTTAATTGCTTTTCGCTTGTGAGTAGGTGGGGTTAACTCCTAGGCTGACTAGTTGTGAGACTTGGCTCTGCCCACCGCAGGGTGTTCTGCTGCGTGAGGGTTGACCGCTTAGATGTGGTTTGGCCTCTATGTGCCTGTAAAGAATCCCCTCTGGGTGTGTCACTTGTAGGTCAAACCCGGTAGTACTCTGGTTTGGTCTGGAGTTGGCCTCTGGGAATGTTGAATCTTGTGCCTCTTAAGCTGGGCCCTGGTAGGGCAATTTCAGAACAAAGCAAATCACCAAGCACAAAAACAACAACAAAGAAAAAATAAAATACATTCACATGTAAAAAACAATCAACAACCCCCACTCAACACAGTCAAAGATGTCAAAGATATAAAGACAAATCAAAACAGAATAAAAAGCAGCGCCAGTCATGGCTTAAGCCCACCAAGTAATCTCCAGGTTGTTCTCTGCTGTAGTACAGAGTCCCCTGCGTATTGTGCAGGTAGAGCCGGTCACCTGGTGCCCAGAGTGACGTTGGGACTGCAGCTTTAGATGCGTGGGGCTAAGGGGTCTGGACAGTAGTTTTTACAAAGCCAGTGCAGTTTCTGCCCTAGCCTGCACATATGCACACTGAGAGTAGCACCACCAGCCCTGTGTCCAGTTCTCCTGAGTCTTAGGGCACTTCTTGTGTGTGTGTGTGTGTGTGTGTGTGTGTGTGTGTGTGTGTGGCGGGCAGGAGATTTCTGAGCGGCTGAAAGCTGGGAGCTGCGTCTGCCGCTTACTGCTGATCCCTGGGAGTGCCTCTGCCTATGTAATTGCCCCGCCCTAGGCAGGCCAGAAAGGGTGGGCCTGGGGATGGAGGGGTCTTTTCTTTCCCAGCCCAGCCATGTCACACTCTTCCTGCAGGCCAGAAAAGGTGGTGGCTGGGGTCGGAGACGTCCCCTCTTTTCTAGCCCAGCAAAAACCACACTCCTCCCAGCCTCCTCCCTGGGCCTGAGCCGCCTGCCAATCTTCCCAGAGCCCGAGCACCAAGGCTCCTCTGCAATCTGACACCACTCCTCAGTTCAGGGGCCAGTTCAAGTCTCTGGAAGGGCGGGGGTAGGATTGGAAGAGCGGGGGGAGGGGCCAGGTATGGAGTTTGTGTCCTTTGTCTGGCTTAGGGCTTAACTGGAGGTATCACCTGAGGCTATTTTCTCAAATGCTGGATATGCTGCCACCTCGGCAGGACAGATCAGCTGTGGGACACAGGGAAAGAGCCCACCTCCTGGCTTTTGTGTTCTCTGTTCCGTCCTGGGATCCCCTGTGTCTCTGAAGCTGCGGATGTTGGCCAGGTTTCCACCACCGCAGATGCGGGCTGTGTTTCCACTGCAGCAGATGTGGGTCGCAACCCCACAGCCGCAGATTCGGATCGCATCTCCACTCTGCTCCCTTCCCTCTTCCCCTGCTCGCCCAATTTTCCCACCTGCAAGTAATCCTTGCACGAGTCTCTTAGCTGTTCTGCGTGATGAGCAGAGAGTCCTTTGATGGGTTATAAATGTCCCGTTTCTGATAAGACCCGGAGGAGAACTCAAAAAGTGTGCCCTGCTGCCGCCATTCCTATGAAGTCACTCCACAATGTTTCTTTATGAAAACATTGTATCCAGAAATTTATGGGGCTTGATAGATATGCAATTTTACCCCAAGGAGAAGGATATTTGTATAGAATGTGTGACAACAATGGGAAGAAGGAAAGGAAATGACCCAAATCTGTGTAACCGTGACGTTTTCAAAGTCTCTGTGTTAGTTTCTCCACAGAAAAAGTCACTGCATAAAATTACATGGGACATACTTAACCAGAAAGCCAGGTAATTAGTTGAAACTATTTATTGTAAATAATAATAATAATTGTTTGGCTGTTCAACTTATCAGTAAATGCAAAGCAATATGTAAGTGCAAATACAAAGTTCTATTCATGGTTTATACCCTTCTACTATGATCAAAAGTAGCATCTAAATCAAACATGTGGAAAAGATCTATTTTTGTTAGATCCTTTGTATTTATAAATGAGGGAAAAGGGATCTATTCTTTATTTGTCAGAGTTTAAAATAAACTTGTTTTGGGGGAGACCATTTCATAATTTATTTTGGTTCTCTGACCTTAACTTCACCTTAGAAGACTCCTGGAATGTGACATAAAAGGATGTCTACAAAGTATCAGTCCTTGCACTTGCACCAAGTGTTTGCTGCTAAAAGAAGATCTAGTTTTTAATACAGCTCCTTCAAGGAATCTAGGCTGAAGTGCAATATTTTAATATGTATTACTACCAGGACTCTTAAGAGTAAATTTTAATTGAAAATAATTCAAACACTTGGATTTGAAATCTAGGACTCAATTTAATATCAGCATATAAAAGTCCTTTTTATAGTTTATTCATTCATTTATACATTCAAAAATATTTATTAGCTACCTATTATGTGGAATAAACTCTTCTAAGTGTTGTGATTACAGAATTTAACAATACAAAGAGGTATCTGCCCTCATACCACTTATATTTTAGTTAGAGAGAAGCATATAATAAAATAATTATGTATATATGAAATACACACACACACACACATATATATAACACACACACACAGTGCCAAAAAAATGTATACACATTTTAAGAAAGAAAAAAATCATATTAAAATTGTAATACTCAACATATATCAATAACAAAAGATGAATACAAGTCACTTTTGACTTCTGCAATTACAAGAGGTGATCAAAGTGGTTACCATCAGCGTAATTTTAATACACTTTTTTTCTTTCTTAAAATGTATATATATAGTATTATGTTATATTTTAAAAATAGAAAATAGCAAAACGTTCCTCAAACAAAATAAAACATTAAAATATCAGAGAGTAATGTGTTATTCAGTGAATTGTAGTACATTGATATAATAGAGAATGACTGAGGAGTGAGGGAAGAACTCTTTGAGGAGATGAAATTTAAGCTAAGAGTTAAATGACAAGAAGGTATAGGCCTACAAAGATGAGGTAGAAGTGTATTCCAGGCAGAGAAAATATTATGCAAAGGCTTTTAGGTTGAAATGTGATAAATTTAATGCATTGAATAGACAGCAAGGACAACATGGCTATGGTGTAGCATACGGTAGGTAGAATAGTATGAGATAAAGTAGGAAAGCCAAAACAGATAGTCAGATTTGTAAACCCAGGCAAAATGTTTGGATATTTTTAAGTGACAAGATATTAGAAGTTTTAATTGGGATAGTAATGTGATTCGGTATAGAATCCCTTTCTCTGGAATTGTGCATAATATTCCCTAAAGAAAGGGATGGTCTGAAAACTTTATGGCATACTGTCTAGTTTTGGAGTCTGGACTTCATGTCAGTCATGTCTCTCATAGTAAGGAAATGAAAGGAAAGAACTCTGCCTTTGTTTTTAGCTGTCACCTTTTATGACATGTGGATGAATAAAGCTCAATTATTTCCAACAAAAACATACAGAAAGAGAAACAGGCTCATTTTCTACACATGTATACAGGCATTCTTTTGGCAAATCCTCACTTGTCTTTCCAGGAATATTGTCCCTAGTGTCCTGATCTGTCTTCTATGCCAGCCAGCAAGTGATCAAAGAACTGAAAAAGAATGAAACATGTTTCTAAATATAGTTTATAGAGGGAATTTGGTCAATTTACTACTAAATAAAATGATCATTAAAAGCATCTTAAAAATCATTCATTTCACCTGACTTGCTTTTTTCTTAGTCCTAAACTCTTTCCAGGTCAAACAATAAAGAGCATCTATACTTATGTATGAGAATGCTTGCAGTATAAGAGGCACTCTATTTAAAATTGAAAATGCACATATCAATTGGTATTATATATGACAAATTCATTCATCGATCAAAGATCTGGGCATGGTACAGTGAGGGAAACAAAAAATGTAAAAAGCATAACCCCTGCCTTAGAAGGACTTTGGACAAATAGGAAAGGCAACACTTAAAGAAGTGGATAGAGATCAAAACATGTTCATTATAATATAATTTAAACTTGCATGTGTATACGTATAACTGCAACAAGGAAAGGCAAATTTAGAAGAGAAATAGTAAAAAATGTGGAGTTAGAGAAGGTTTATATAAAACTGTGCATTATGAGTGGGACCTGAAGAAATGGCATCACATATGGAAAAAAAATAAGTCAACTATACCTCAATAAAGCTGTAAAAATTAAATAATAATAATAATAAGTCATTCTGTGTAATGGGAACATCATGAGTAAAATTTATGAGAGAAAAGAAAGACCTTCATAAGAAATTTATGGAAAAGAAGGTTGAATCTATCTGGGTCAATGGTGGAAACAAGGGGTAGTTGACAAAAGTTTTTAAATACTAATATTAAACGTTCAATTTTATATATGACAAAAATTGCATATTTAAATAAATGTATGCATATTTAGAAGAAACAATCAATAAACCCAACTTGACTGATAATCCACAAAACAAATTTTATGCACTCTCAAAAATACCAGTGCCATAAAAGGCAACACAAACTTGAAAAAGAGTTTTAAATTAAAGGTGATTATGACAACTAAATACAATGCATGATCCTAGATCAGGAGAAAAATGCTAATAAAAATATTATGGGGATATTTGACAAATTTTTGAATTTGGAATTATATTACATAACACTATTGTATCAATTTTAAACTTTGTGAATTTGATAAATTGTGATTATGTATTCAAATGTCCTTTTTCTTAGGAAATATTAATCTTGGTAAAGTATTTAGCAGTTAATAGTCAGATTTCTGCAACTTAGTCTTAAACGATTCAGCAAATGACACTAATAATGTGTACATATATAGACACAGAGTGGTAAAGTAAAGATGGCAAATGTAACAATTAATGAATCCAGTTAAGGAGTATATATATATGTATTTATTGAAATATTCTATATTCTATATGCTTGTCATTTTTAAAATAAAATGTTGGAACAAGAAAATAAAGTTTGATTTGATCATATCAGCTGGTTAAATAAATATTTTCTTATCAATATAATATACATTATGCAGTCATTAAAAGTTATTGATATGGTAGGAATAAGACAGTAAAAATATGAATTTTTCCCAAAATAAGCTAATGTCATTCAATTATAATACAATCCCACAAATTTCTTTTTACACCTTGAGCAATAAAGTACTAAAATTTGAGGAAATTAATGTAAAGAGTTGATTTCTCATGCTTATATGTACACATTATTACATATATAATTATTAATAAAACATGTGTTTTACATATAGAAAGCCATTATATGTTCTGATATGTATCCCAGAAAAGTATGGACTGCTCCACATTGAAGTTAGAAGCAAGGTAGACACTGAATGATCATCCCTTATTTGATTAAAATCCCCAGATTTTTTCAACATTAATAAATCTAGATAAAAATGGCGATGTGAGGTGAGCCTCTTGAAATCTCTCCTGGAATGTACAAGTTGAACAACTATAATTCCACAAAGGACTCACTGCACAGCAGATAGGCAAAACTAAGAGGTTGCAACTGAAATCACCTGAAGGTGGACAAATTGGGTGAGTGCAGGGGGTGGGGGAGGAGGAAGCGGGAAGTGTGGAAACATGGGCCGCATGGGCGCAGGACACAGACTGGAACTCGGAGATCCAAACTGCCTGCATATCTTGGCTACCACAGCCAGGGAAGAGGGAAGAACTCAGACTGCTAGTGCTCTGCCTATGGCCCACAGTCCCGCCTGAGGGATCAGCATATAACACAGCTGAATCTAACACTCACGACAGAAACTTCAGAGCAAAGACTGAGGAAAGAAGGGTGAAAATGGTGGTTTAAGCCCTTACTGCCAAACAGAGAATGGAAGGCTTATGCACTGAACCTAGCCGCCCACTCCCCACCCTCCCAGAGCTCGCCCCACACTCACCCTCCCAGTGCTAGAAGTAGAGTGGTAGCAGTGTCAGATCAAAAGAATAGACAACTTGCAGTTCTCAGAACTGTGGCCCACAGCCAAAAACTCCCAGCCCAACTGGTTCTGGCAAGGGCATGGAGCCTTGCATTCATGACAGACTGTGCAGGTAGTCACTGCCATTGCTCTGGGCCATCTCTCACAATCCAAACCACCCCTGTCCCCACCTATCTGGGCAAATCCCTGCAGGAGTAAACAGAACTGCTGAAACACAGGCTCTGAATCTGGTGCAAGAAGAGCTTTGGAAATTCAGAAACTCTCCACATCCCACCACAGAGATGGTGCCCTGTGACCCAGCTGAACTGTTCACAGAGGAGAAGCCCGCCTTCCAGGGAATGCCCCCATTGTGTGAGAAACCGGAACAGTGCAGAGAAAATATAACACTACAGTGTGAGAGAGAATAAAAGGCTGCACTCAGAGGGAAAATAAAACATTCTACCAACACCTACAAAAGAAAGACTTCTTTCTTTCAGTCCGTTGCAGAAACCACTCATGTAGATGCCTAGGAAGAGAAACAATGATTCAATTGCCATGAATAACCAAGGTAACAAGACAGCTCAGAAAAAAATGAAAAGTCTCCAGGAAGGGAACTTAAAGACATGGAAATAGGTGATTGAATGACAGAGAATTCAAGATTGCAGTTCTTAAAAAATCAACAAGATGCAAGAAAACACAGACGGGCAGTTTAATAAACTCAGAAACATATTCAAAGACCAAAATGAACACTTTACCAAAGGGATGGAATTTCAAACAAGAACCAAATAGAATTTGTGAAGATTAAGAACTCAATAGAAGAAATTAAGAATGAAATAACCAGCTTAGGTAGTAGAGTTGACCAGATGGAGGAAAGAATCAGTGACATCAAAGATAGAAATATGGAAATAACAAAGATGGAAAAAGAGAGAGACTTGAGAGTTAATAGAAATGAAAAAAGTCTACAACAACTTTCTGACTCCATCAGAAAGAGCAACATAAGAATAATGGACACACCAGAAGGAGAAGAAAGGGAACAGAGTATAGTCAGAAAAATAGTGGAAGAGAACACCACAAACTTGTGGACAGAACTGGATCCTCAAATCCAAAAAGCAAATGGAACACCTAATTACCTCAATCCCTAAAGGCCTTCTTCAAGTAACATTGTGTTGAAGCTGTCAAAAGTTAAGACAAAGAAAGAATCCTCAAGGTAGCCAGGGAAAAGAAGACAGTAACCTACAAAGGAAAGCCCAATAGACTATTATCAGATTTTTCAGCAGAAACTCTACAAGACAGGAGGGACTGGAATCAAATATTCAAACTATTGAAAGAGAGAAATTATGAGCCAAGAACAATATATCCAGCAAAGATATCCTTATATGAAGGAGGAATAAAAACCATTCCAGACATACAGAGGCTGAGGGAATACCTAACACATGACCTGCACTACAAGAAATACTGAAGGAGGCTATTCGATCAGCATAAATAGGGATAATTTGTGGCAACCAAAACATAAAAGGAAGGAGAGACAAGGCCTCAACCGGAATATAGGAATGGAGAAAGTAAGCGTGCTGAAGCAAATGGAACACTGTAAATAAGAAACTTTCTTTTACATAAATTTAATGGTAACCACTCAAAAAAGAAAAATCCAGAACTGAAATACGTAACATAAAAAAAACGAAACAGAAGGAAAATTATTAGAATACCACCACACTGAAATAATAGAAAGCAACAAAGAGGCAAAGAAACAATGAAGACACAGTCCTACCAGAAAACCAAAGATAGACTGATAGAAAATCCTCATATTTCAATAATCACCCTAAAGGTAAATGGACTGAACTCACAAATAAAAAGGCACAGAGTAGCAGATTGAATCAAAAAATTGAATCCAACCATATACTGCTTTCAAGAGACATCTCAGCTACAAGGATAAATATACACTAAAAGTGAAAGGGTGGAAATCAACACTCTAAGCAAATGGTATTCAGAGAAGCAGGGATAGTTATACTGATATCAGATGAAACAGACTTCAGGATGAAAAAGGTAACAAGAGTCAAAGATGGACATTTCATAATGACAAAGGAAACTTTACAAAAAGAAGACACAACAGTCATCAATATTTATGACCCCAATCAGAAAGCATGAAAATATACCAAGCAACTACTGTGTTTCCCTGAAAATAAGACTGGGTCTTATATTAATTTTTGCTCCAAAAGATGCATTAGGGCTTATGTTGAGAGGATGTCATCCTGAAAAAACATGCAATGGTTAATTTTCCGGTTAGGACTTATTTTCAGGGAAACACTGTACTAACAACTAAAGGGAGAAATTGTCCAAAACACAATTATAGTAGGGGACATAAACACATCATTGACATCTCTGAATACATTATCCAAACAGAAAATAAATAAATAAATATCAGCCTTAAATGACACATTAGATGAAATGGACATAATTGACATTTATAGAGCACTTCATCCTAGAACATCAGACTATACATTCTTTTCTAGTATACATGGAACATTCTCAAGGATAGACCATATATTGGGACATAAAGCTAGCCTCAGCAAATTTAAGAAGACTGAAATAATACCAAGCATATTCTCTGATCACAAGGCTTTGAAACTGAATATCAACTACAAAAAGAAAACAAAAAGCACACAAATATGTGGACATTAAACAACATACTTTTTAAATTAAAGCTTATTGGGATGACAATTTTTAGTAAAGTTACGTAGATTTCAGGTGTACAATTCTGTATTACATCATCTATAAATCACATTGTGTGTTCACCACCCAGAGTAAGTTCTTCTTTCACCATCTATTTGATCCCCTTTATCCTCATCTACCAACCCCCTACCTCCTTACCTCTGATAACCAATAAAATACTGTCTGTGTCTATGAGCTTTTGTTTCTCATTTGTTTGTTTTATTATTTTGTAAACAACATACTTTTAAAGAATGACTGGTTCAAAGAAGAATTAAGAAGAGTTCAAAAGATAAATAGAAACAAATGAGAATAAAAATACATCGTGCCAAAATTTTTGGAATGCAGCAAAAGCAGTTTTAAGAGGGACCTTTATATCATTACAGCCTATCTCAAGAAACAAGAAAAATCCCAGATAAATAACCTCATGTTACACCTTAAAGAACTAGAAAAGAAGAACAAATGAAACCTAAAGTCAGCAGAAGGTAGGAAACAATAAAAATCAGAGCAGAACTAAATGAAATAGAGAACAAAAAGATAACGAAAAAAAATAATGTGACAAAGAGCTGGTTCTTTCATAAGATTGGTAAAATTGACAAAGCCTTGGCTAGACTCACTATGATAAAAAGGAAAAGGACACTAATAAAGAAAAACCGGAATGAAAGAGGGGAAGTTATCACGGATGCCACAGAAATACAAAGGATCATCCAAGAATACTATGAAGGACTATATGCCACCAAATTCAATAACCTAGAAGAAATGGACAAGTTCTTAGAAATATATAACCTTCGTAGGCTGAATTGGAAAATCTAAATAGACCAATCACCACTAAGGTAATTAAATCGGTCATCGAATCCTTCCCAAAAGCAAAAGTACAGGACCTGATGGTTTCCCTAGTGAATTCTACCAAACATTCAAAGAGGATCTAATACTTGTCCTACTCAAACTCTTCTAAAAAATTGAAGAAGAGACAATACTCCCTAACTCATTTTACAAGAGCAACATTAACCTGATACCAAAACCTGGTAAGGATAACACAGAAAAAAAAATTATAGAGCAACATCTCTGATGAATACAGATGCAAAAATCCTAGACAAAATTTTAGCAAATCCAATGCAACAATGCATTAGAAAGATTATTCACCACAACCAAGTGGAGTTCATCCCAGGGGCACAAGGATGGTTCAACATATGCAAACCTATCAATGTGATACATCACATAAACAAAATGAAGGACAAAAAATCATATGATTATATCAATAGAAGCAGAAAAAACATTTGACAAGATACATTTAGTTATGATTAAAACACTTAATGAAATAGATATAGAAAGAAAATACCTGAACATAATATAGGCCATATATAACAAATCCTCAGCTAATACCATAATTAAACATGAAAAACTGAAGCCCTTTGCTCTACATTCAGGAACATGACAGGGCTGTCCTCTATCACCTCTGCTTTTCAACATAGTATTGGAAGTCCTCGCCAGAGCAATCAAGCAAGAGAAAGAAACAAAAGGCATACAAATTGGGAATGAAGAAGTTAAATTGTCAGTCTTTGCAGATGACATGATGCTATATATAGAAAACCCTAAAGACTCCCCCCAAAACCTATTAGAACCAATAAACGAACCCAGTCAATTTGCCAGCTACAAAATCAACGTATAAAATTCCATTGCATTCCTATATACTAACAGTGAAATCTCAGAAAAAGAAATACAAAAAACAATTCCTTTTGCAAGCAACAAAAAGAATAAAATATCTAGCAATAAACTTAACCAAGGATGTGAAAGACTTATATCCTGAAAAGTAAGACATTTTTGAAAGAAATTGAAGAAGACACAAAGAAATGGAAAGATATTTCTTGTTCATCGATTGGAAAAATCAACATAGCTAAAATGGCCATATTACCCAAAGCAATATACAGATTTAATGCAATCCCAGTCAGAATCCCAATGGGATTTTTTAAAGAAATAGAAAAACAAAACAAAACATCAGATTTGTTTGGAACCACAAAAGACCCCGAATAACCAAAGCAATCTTAAGAAAAAAGAGCAATGCTGGAGGTATCACATCCCCTGCCTTCAGCTTGTACAACATGGGAACAATAATCAAAACAGTATGGTATTGGCAGAAAAACAGACACACAGACCAATGTAATAGAACTGAGAACCCAGAAATAAACCCACATAAATATGGACACATAATTTTTTGACAAAGAAGCCAAGAACATACAATGGAGAAAAGACAGCCTCTTTAATAAATGGGCTGGGAGAATTGGAAAGCCACGTTCAAAAGAATGAAACTAGACTGCTATCTGTCACCGTGTACTAAAATTAACTCAAAATGGATCAAAGACCTAAACATAAGACCTAAAACAATAAACTGTGTAGAAGAAAATACAGATTCTATACTTATGGACCTTGGATTCAAAGAGTATTTTATGATTTTGAATTCAAAGGCAAGGGAAGTAAAAGCTAAAATAAATGAATGGGACTATATCAAACTAAAAAGCTTTTGTACAGCAAAAGAAACCATGAACAATATAAAAAAGCAACCAACCAAATTGGAGATTTTGGCAAACAATGCCTCCAATAAGGGGCTAATATCCAAAATATATAAGGAACTCATACAACTCAACAACAAAAAAACAAACAAATTAAAAAATAGGCAGAGGACCTAAAGAGATATTTATCCAGAGATGACATACAAATGGCCAATAGACATATGAAAAAATGCTCATCATCAGTAATCATCAGAGAAATGCAAATAAAAACCACAATGGTATATCACCTCACACCAGTTAGAATGGCTATCATCAACAAGACAAATAGTAACAAGTGTTGGACAGGCTGTGGAGAAAAAGTAACCCTTATACACTGTTGGTGGGAACGCAGATTGGTGCAGCTACTATGGATGATAGTGTGGAGGGTCCTCAAAAATTAAGAATATAATTACCATATGACCCAGCAATCCCTGTCCTGGGTATCTACTCAAAATATCTGAACACATTTATCCATAAAGACATATCTGCTTCAATGTTCATTGCAGCTTTATTTACAGTGGCGAAGACATGGAAACAAACAAAGTATCCTTCGAATGATGAATGTATAAACAAGTTGTGGTATATATACTTAATGAAACACTCTTTGGCCATAAGAGAAGATGAAATAGCACTATTTGTGACAACATGGATGGATCTTGAGATTATAATGCTAAGTGAAATAAGTCAGACAGAATAAGTAGAGAAACAAATTATTTCAGTGATATGTGGTATATAAAACTGAAAACAAAAGAACAAGAGAAACAAATGAAGAAACAAAAACTCATAGACATAGACAATAGTTTAGTGGTTAACAGAGGGTAAAGGGGGAGGGTAGTTGTAGAAGATGGTAAACGGGGTCAAATATATGGTGATGAAGTAGAACTGACTCTGGGTGGGGAACACATAATATAAGATGTAGGTGACATATTACAGAATTGTACAACTGAAATCTATGTAACAGTTCTAACAATTGTCACCTCAATAAACGTTAATTAAAAAGAAAAAGAAAGAGGGGGGGAAGGAAGGGAGGGAGGGAGGGAGGGAGGGAGGGAGGGAGGGAGGGAGGGAGGGAGAGAGAGAAAGAAAGAAAGGAAAGAAAGAAAACTAATGGTATCTTGAATCCCTCTTAATATTCTCTATATTTCAATATTTATATTGCTATATTTTATAACAGCCCACCTGGGATAAGCAACAATCCAAAGTTTATTTCTATAAGAAGATAAATACAAATGATACAGACTTTGTTTATTTTTAATTTTCTGAACCTCTCCTTACTTCTAATGTAGGAATAAGGCATTTACCTCTGAACGCTGGGTAATTTTGAAACTCTATTTTGAAAAGTATATTTTGCAATTTGATTATTAAAATCTTTAACTTTCTCAACTCTTGATGATATAAAGAAACTCCACTAAAGACTGTAATAACCCAAGAAAAAAATTCCAATTACATATGAGATAAACAGGTAAGCTCATAAGCAATTTCTTTATAATATCAAGTAGAAAATAAACTAAGTTTCTGTGTAATTCAGTCTACTTTTAAAAATTAGCATGATAAATAAATTAAACACACTTGTAAATTGAAATATTTATAATTCATAGACTGTTCAATTTTAATAGGCCCTCAGAGATAATGTAAACAGCCATTTTAATTTGATTAGAAAACCAAGGCCACAGAGAACTTAAAAGACTTTCATAAGATAATATAGGAAGCTGAGCAGTTAACAGCACAAAGGCTAAAATCCATATTTTCATTGTTTTTACCCCCTTGCCAGAATAACTGATTTCTTGATTTTAAAATTCCAGATGGATTTAAAAACATGCTTATTCAGATGTGGGTAAAGGGGATCAAATATATGGTGATGGAAAGAGAACTGACTCTGGGGGTTGAACACACAATGTGATATATAGATAATGCATTACAGGATTGTACACCTGAAATCTATGTAACTTTACTAACAACTGTCACCCCAATAAACTTTAATTTTAAAAAAGTACCTATTCAGAAGTCAGAAAAATCATGCCCCCTTTTATTAGGAGAGAGATCCAAATATAAAAAGACCGAACATGTAAGGATTTAACATACAAGGGTTAGTTTCAGTCAACAATATGATCTAGATTATATATATGCATCTTACACGGAGGAGAATTTGTTCACTCACAGTTGGAGAGTTCTCTTTTCTTCTTGTCACATCTAATAAGTCAACAAGAGGACGGATGGTCATCCTCTACAAAATTAGAAACAAAATCTGTATTCATCTCATATGAAATTAGTTCTTGAATATTTCCCATCTGTGTGTGTGTGTGTGTGTGTGTGTGTGTGTGTGTTTGTCTGTGTGCAGGCATGCACATGTGTTAATCCAGCCACAATTAGAATTCAGTATATTATCTTCAAATTAAGGGGGATTATTGGGCTAACATCAGAGAGAAATGCTGTGAATTTCTCACAAGATCAATGGGGAATATTACATACAAAAATCTGGGTCATCTAATATAACCTAACAGGAAGTTTACCATTATATTTCAAAAGTGGAAGGAAGTAGTCAAATCACATAGCCAAAGTGCTATGACAGATTTTAACTTCAAATTCTGCCAGCTATCTCAGGTACATCATTTTGTCATTATTCATCATCCATTAAAAATGGGATTACAGTCCTCTTTTTTAAGTTAAAGTTTATTGGGGTGACAATTGTTAGCAAATTTACATAGCTTTCACGTGTTCAATTCTGTAATACATCATCTATATATATCACATTGTGTGTTCACTCTGACCCAGTCAGGAGAGGGATTACAGTCCTCTTGGTATGCTACTTTAACTGTTTCTTAAGAAGAATTAAAAAAACAAACATTTCACAGTGTTTACAAATGCCAATCCATTATGATGTACACCTGATATTAAAGTTATATGTCAATTATATCTCAATTAAGAAAAGAAGCAAATGTTAAATATTAATAAGCAATAAGTTGTGTCACAATATTCATAAAATTATATATATATATACATAAGTATATATATATATATATATATATACACACATATATATAATATATATGTGTAATATTTTGTTGAGACACTGGAATTACAATGGGGATATAAAGTCAAAAATTTGACACATAGCCTCATAGCCTTATGGAGATTGCAGTGCAGTGTAATGTGTCAAGGAGAGAGCCATTAGTCAAATAACTACATTAATGTATGAACAATTACAACTTGAGATAAGTGTTAGAAAGGAAATGAAGCTGGCTTTATAACAAAGTAGCACATTTTAAATTGTAGGGTAAGGAAAGTTTGTGTGTGTTTTTTCCCTAAGGAAGTGACACCTAATATAAGACCTGAAGTATGAGTAGACATTTGATATATGGAGGGAAAGAACCATTATAGGCTGAGGGAATAACAGCATCAGTAAGGCCCTATAGTAGGAGAAGGCATGGCACATTAGGGAAACTGAAAACCCTGCATAACTGGGTTGTGGAGTGCAGTGGAACTCATATTATTATTAAGACTGGAGAGATAGGCTAGGGTTAGACAATGGAAAGCTTTACAGGCTATGCTAACTTTTTTTTTCTAAGACTATTTGACAATTAAGATGGCTTGACTAGATTTATGCTTTACAAAGATCACTGTAGCTGCAGTGTAAAAAAGAGTGTTGAAAATTAGATATGATGGATATGAGGAGAAAGTTTAGGAGACCGCTTTGTTATTCCAAATAAGAGATGGTGATGGCTTAGACAGAGATGATGGCAGAGGAGATACAAATAAATGGATTAAGTTACCAAATAGACATGGAAGGAGGGCATTGTGACAGAGGGAAAGGTAAAAAGGATGACACTAAAATTGTATGCTTGAGCAGGAAGGGTAGAGAAAGTAATTTTATCCAAATGAGGAAGACTAAGAGTAGTATCCAGGTTGACAGCAAAATCAAAAGATCAATTTTAGATGTAAAAAGCTTAAGATTTCTGTGAGTTTTCCAAGTGAGGATAGCAAGAAAATACTTGACTATATGTTCTAGAATGCAGAGGAGATATTTAGGATAGAGGTATAAATTTATAAGTCATATGTGTACAGCAAGTAAATGAAATTATATGTAGGTATGAATGAGGGAAATCATCAGGGAAAAAGAGTGAGAAGAGAAATGGTTCTAAAGGAATCCTTGAGAAAAGCTAATATTTAGTGATACATAAATGAGAATAGCCAGCAAAAAAGACAGAGAAAGAGGAACCAGATATAAGATAATCATAAAGTGGACTATCACAAAACACACAAAAAAACAGAAAATTTCAAGGAGGTGGGAAGGGAGTTTGACTCATGTGGAATCCTGCTGAAAGCTCAAATAAAATGAGGATGGAAAGTGTCCATTAGTAATCTGAATAAAAGACATGGGAGCAACAAAGGCTATGAGACCAAGAGAGTATACTTTAGAGTTTGGTTGTATTTTAAATAGGAGTGAACTGAGCCTGTTTAAGGCTGATGGAAAGGCTCCAGTTGAAAAGAAGAATATGAATATACATAAGAGAAAATAAATGATGGATAGCCCAAGACAAAAAAGAGGGGGAATAGATTACAGAGCATAGCTTAAGGTAGGAGATCCCAGTTCTGTAATAAGAAGAAGAAAAGAAGAGGATAGGAACAGATGCATGTGTTTTGGGAAGTTAAAGGATATCCCATGGATTGCTACTAAGCCAAATTGCTCTTTGGGAATTTCAGTTTCCTTATATTATAGGAATTTTAGGGCTGAATGAAATCTGAGATAATATGGTAGTTCTCAATTGTTCTGACAATATGGGTGGGTGCAATTTTTGGTTGTCACAATGAGTGGCACTTACTACTGGCACTTAGTGGACAGGGATCAAGGATGCCAAAGTATAAAGAATTCTTCTACCGAAAAGCAAATTGTGACCCCATTAAGAAACTCCTCATTTTGAAGATAAAAAAAACTGAAAACAATTTAAGAAATTTAGTAATGCCAATACAGGAAATTTTGAAGAACAATTACTCAAGGTCAGATTACATAATTCTAAACCATGCTCTTCTATTATATTATAACATCAATTCAAGATGAGAGATTGCACTTGATATTTCAGTAATGTTCCTAAAGTAGCTAGAGGTTAAAATGATTAATATAAAACATCTTAATATATCCACATGTCTTAAATTTTCAAGTGTTCTCTGCGGTGAGAGAAGTTAGCCCTTTAAATTGTCTTCTCTTTCATCTTTCTTACCTCCGAATAGTATTCCATTCTGTATATATACCACAACTTCTTTATCCATCATCTAGCAAAGGACATTTTGGTTGTTTCCATGTCTTGGTCGCCGTAAATAAAGCTGCAATGAACATTGGAGCACACTTATCTTTATGTATAAATGTTTTCAGATATTTTGGGTAGATACCCAGAAGAGGGATTGCTGGGTCATATGGTAATTCTATTCATAATTTTTTAAGGAACCTCCACATTTCCTTCCATACTGGCTGCACCAATCTGAATTCCTACTAATAGTGTATGAGGGTTCCTTTTTCTCCACAGCCTCTCCAACACTTGTTACTATTTGTCTTGTTGATGATAGCTATTCTAACGGGGGTGAGGTGATGTCTCATAGGACCATTTGTGACAACATGGATGGATCTTGAGATTATAATGCTAAGCGAAATAAGGCAGACAGAAAAAGCAGAGAGCCATATGATTTCACTGATATGTGGTATATATCAACAAACAAAAAAACAACAACAAAAGAACAAGACAAACAAATGAGAAACAAAAACTCATAGATACAGACAATAGTTTAGTGGTTACAAGAGAGTAAGGGGGTATGGGGGTGGTAGATGAGGGTAAAAGTGATCAAATATATGGTGATGGAAGGAGAACTGACTCTGGGTGGTGAACACACATGTGATTTATAGATGACGTAATATGGAGAATTGTACACCTGAAATCTATGTAACTTTACTAACAATTGTCGCCCCAATAAACTTTAATTAAAGACAAAAAAAATTATACTGATTAGGTAATAAGCTTAGAGAAGCCAAAAATCAGTGTTAACTCTGTTCACTGCTGTATTCCAAGCACTCTGAATGCTACCTGGTTTATAGTTGCTCAATAAATATTTGTTGACTACATCACTAACATTCATGTAATTAATAAGAATGAGAAAGTGCAATAATAGATCTGAAAGCACTTTGTACAGTGTCATGCAATTGTGTGGTCTAGTTAAAACTGAAAATTAGACTCTGGAGAGCACTGATTGGCCGCTACTTCTGATCAAGACTGAGCATTATTCTTCTAATCTGGCTTTTAGATCACAGTGGCAGAGTCATTTCAAATACACTTACAAGAGCAGAGGAGAGGAAAAAATTGCATGAACAGCTCTTATCTACAAATTATTGCTATTTCTACCAGATCTGGTCTACAGGCTGTGATTTTTTTCCCTGAGGCAGAGCCTCCCGATTCAAAACAGGGGGAGAGATATGGGTGATGAACTACACATTGCATAGTTCACTATTAGAGAAATTTGCTTTTGTATGTCATTTTGAGAGTTCCAATATATATTCATACTTAATCCTAATTAAACACATTAACAGATCACATAGTCTAAATTAACTTAATACCTGATTCTACCTGTCAAGTCCTGAATTATCAGTGCTCTAACATGGAAATATAAGGAGGATGGTAGATGACGGTAAAGGGGATCAAACATGGTGATGGAAAGAGAACTGACTCTGGGTGGTGAACACACAATGTGATGTATAGATGATGTATTACAGAATTGTACACCTGAAATCTATGTAATTTTACTAACAATTGTCACCCCAATAAACTTTCATTAAATTAAAAAAAATAAGTGGAATGCCAGTTTTATTGACTTTAAATACGTATTTACTTAGCAATACCATTAAATTATCTAACAGCAAAGGTAAGTGATGCTTGTTTGTTCACGTGTGTACACAGAGGAGAAAGCAAGCATGAGACTAAGACAGTGAAGGCAAGGGGGAGAGAAAATGGAGAGTAGACATGGTCCAAAATATTAAGTTCTTCAGTGTTTTGCTGTTTTTTCTTTAATAAAACAAAGAATGGTTGAATGAAAAGTAAAAGAAGAAATTGAGATTTTCCCTAGAGTTTAAATGTGAAACAAGGACTTTAAGAATGAAAGTTATCTGAAGTCAGACAGGAAAAATCAAGAACCATATGATTTCACTCATATGTGGAAAATAAAACTGAAAGCAACAAAGGAACAAGACAAACAAACAAAAACACACAGACACAGACAACAGTATAGTGGTTACAAGAGGGTAAGGGGGGAAGGAGGAAGGGTGTGGTGATGGCAGGAGATTTGACTTCAGGCTATGAACACACAATGCAATATACAGATGATATGTTATAGAATTGTACACTTGAAACCTATATATTTTTTATTAACCAATGTCACCCCAATAAATTTAATTTAAAAAAAAAGAAAGAAAGCTATCAACCTAAGTAAAAATCATGAGGTGGAATATGGGGTGGGGGGAAATGCCTGCAAATAAACTACTGCTGTCAAATGAGCTTCCACACTACTTAGTCATTTTCGAAGCACTTTGAAAATACGTTTTCATAAAGTTGCTATTTTCACCTTATTTCAGAAATGTAGAAAGAAGCAGGTAATAATTTCAATTAATGATAAGGTTGAAACTTAAAAGAAACTCATTGGTTCCCTAGCTCTTCATCAGCTCTTCAGCGCTTTTAAATGACAGAAGTATCTTATTATGGACCTGGTTTCTTTAACATGCCAAAAGTACATGCTTCCCCAAGAGCTTCCTTTCCACTTTGGAACTATGCAATTTTTGTAAATGTATCTGAATTGCCTAAAGTCAGGGGATCATCCTATTCACATGGCTTTCATAAGTAATTTTGTGTAATTCTCCCTTTTTAGGTGACATTTAAGTTGTGAGATTCCACTAAATTCATTCTGACAGTTGAAAAATTATCGTACAATGCTTTCATGGAATACAACTATGTCCTCTTGACTGCTTATTATAGGCAAAATGCTTACCAGTGTGCACAGGTCTGCCTAATGAACTGGTCTTTTAAAAGGCTGCCTCCATATTTATATTTTTAAATCTATCTAAACTACTCACCATCTTTACTTATCTTATTTCATTGCACTCAGTCTATCAGGGATAGACCAAAATTAATGCTTCCAAAAGAAAGATGTCAAACCAACCAAACTCAGTGACATATCCTCATATAGCTAATTTTATGTATTTTGTACTATTATACTCTGTCCAGAGACAAACTTTCATTCCATATGGTAGAATCTTTGTAGTAACTAGCATATCAGGTTACATAATGTATTGAGTAAAACAAAGGAAATGGTTGACAAAATGAACTTGATTTCAAAGCTTTACCAAATGTTTTCATAACATAGCCATACGCCAAATAACTTTTATTTATATTCATTTATTTCTTTATTTCACAAATATTTATTGCACATTTCATTGGAGCCAACACTGTACTAGACTATGAGTATATAGTGGTGAATAAACCACATATATTTCCTGTATTCATGGAACCCATAGCTTAGCAAAGGACATAGACTTCACAAGTGGAAAAGAAAATAACTAAATGATTGATTGACTGATGAAAGAAAGAAATACAGAGAGAGAGAGAGAGAGAGAGAGAGAGAGAGAGAGAGAGAGAGAGAGAGAGAGAGAGAAGGGAGAGAGAGGGAGGGAGGAAGGAAGGGGAAGGGAAGGGAAGGGAAGGGAAGGGAAGGGAAAGGAAAAGAAGAGAAGGGAAGGGAAGGAAGGAAAGAAAGAAGAAAAGAAGGAAGGAAAACAAAGAAAGAGTAATAATTCTATAGAAGTATTAAAAACAAGACAATACACCTAAAAAGGGGACACTTTTATTAAGCCCCAAGTCATCAAATCAAGACTTGACTTAATTACAGCTTTCACTATCCCAGAAATGAAATCTTAAGGCAGTCAATCAGCAGTTGTCTAATCAGCACTAGTTTGGTGTCTGCCAGAAAAACCCCTGCCATTCTCTGAAGGAAAGTAACTTTGCAATCTGCTTTTTTGCAAAGTGTAACTTTCTTGTTCCTGCTCCCTTCTGCCTATAAGTCTTTCATTTTGCAGAGCTCCTTGGAGCTCCTTTCTATCTTCTGGATTAGAAGCTGCACAAATCATGAATCATTGAATAAAGCCAGTAAGATCTTTAAATTTTACTCAGTTGAATTTTGTTTTTGAACAAAGAAAAAAATCCACCTCCTCACCCTTTACCCTCTGGTAACCATTAAACTATAAGTTTTTTGTTTCTTCATTTGTTTGTCTTGTTCCTTTGTTGTTTTCAGTTTTATATACCACATATCAGTGAAATCATATGGTTCTCAACTTTTTCTGTCTGACTTATTTCACTTAGCATAATAATCTCAAGATCCATCCATGTTGTCGCAAATGGCATTATTTCATCTTTTCTTATGGCAAAATAGTATTCCATTTAGTATATATACCACATCTTCTTTATCCAATCATCGATTGAAGGACATTTGGTTGTTTCCATGTCTTGGCCAATGTAAATAAATATGCAATGAACATCGGAGCACATATATCTTTACAGATAAATGTTTTCAGATTTTTTGGGTAGATAACCAAGAGAGGGATTGCTGGGTCATGTGGCAGACGAGGGTAAAAGGGATCAAATATATGGTGATCGAAGGAGAACTGATTCTGGGTGGTGAACACACAATGTGATATATAGATGATGTATTACAGAAGTGTACACCTGAAACCTATGTAACTTTACTAACCATTGTCACCCCAATTAACTTTTTAAAAAATGAAAGAAAAAAAGAGTCAGAAATGAAGAATCCAATAATTGAAATGAAGAATAAATTAGAAGGAATCAACAGTAGATTAGATGAAGCAGAGAATTGAATCAATGACTTGGAAGATAAGGTAGCACAAAATACCCAATTAGAAAAGAAAAGAAATCCAATAATATGAAGATAGTTTAAGAGGCCTCTGTGACAACATCAAGTGTATCAACATTTACATCATAGGGGTACCAAAAGGAGAAGAGAGAGAGCAAGGAATTGAAAACATATTTGGAGAAATAATGATGGAAAACTTTCCTAACCCAGCCTAGGAAATAGATTACAAGCTCAGAAAGCACAGAGACTCCCAAACAAGATGAACCCAAAGAGGCCAACACCAAGACACATTATAATTAAAATGCCAAAGTTTAAAGACAAAGAGAGAATCTTAAAAAAAACAGTAAATTACCTACAAGTGAGTGTCCAAAGACTCTCAAGCTTATTTGTCAACAGAAACTTTGTAGGCCAGATGGGAATGGCATGAAACATTCAAAGTGATGAAAAACAAGGACTTACAACCAAGATTACTCTACTCAGCAAAGCTGACATTTAGAATTGAAGGACAGATAAAGAGCTTCCCAGACAATAAAAAGCTAAAGGAGTTCATCGCCACCAAACCATTATTACAAAGAATGTTAGAGGAGCTTCTTTAAGAAAAATAAATTACTTAATTAAAAAATGAAAAATATGAATAATAAAATGGCAATAACGATAGATCTATCAATAATTACTTTAAATATAAATGGATTAAATGTTCCAATCAAAAATAGTGTGGCTGAGTGAATAAGAAAACAACACCCTTACATATGCTTCCTTTAAGAGACTCATTTCAGATCAAAAGACAACACAGACTGAAAATAAATGGATGGAAAAAGATACTTCATGAAAATGGAAGTGAACAAAAAAATTGGGATAGCAACACTTATACCAGACAAAAATTGCTTTAAAACAAACGCTATAACAAGAGACAAAGGACTTAGTAATTCCACTCCTGGACATTTATCTGAATAAAACAAAATACTAATTTGAAAAGACATCTGCATCTATATGTTAATTGCAGCATTATTTACAACAACCAAGATATGGAAGCAACCTGTTTATCAATAGATGAATAGATAAAGAAGAAGTTATATATATATATATATATATATATATATATATATATATATATATATATATAATGCAATGTTACTTAGCCATAAAAAAGAATAAAATATTACCATCTGCAATGACATGGATAAACAAACAAACAAAACAGAAACAAACTTAGATACAGAGAACATTTTGATAGTAGCCAGATGGAATGGGGGATGGGTAATGGGATGCAGGGATTAAGAGGCACAAATTGGTAGTTCCAAAACAGTCACGGGGATGTAAAGTATAAAATAGGGAATATAGCCAATAATATTATAATAAATATGTGTGGTGTCAGATGGGCACTAGATTATTGGTGTGATCACTTCATAAGTTATGTAAATGTCGAATCACTGTGTTGTACACCTGAAACTAATATAATATTGTATGTCCAGTGTAATTTTAAAAATCATTTAAAAAGTAAATAAATAGGTAAATAAATAAAATTCATTGGTAGATAAACAAAGAAAAAGAAAAGAAAGTGTGAAAATGTGCTTGCAAGTTTCATAAAGTAGAACAAAAGAATGTGCCCCAACTTGGCAACATGGAGGCCAGTAGTTACTTTGGCAAGAACAATCTTGGTGGAACAGTGAGGGCAGAATCCAAATTGTAGTTAAACAGAATGGACAATTGGAGACAGCATGTGAAGATACGTTTTTGAGTGCCCTAGCTCTCAATAATAGTAATAATAATACCTTAGAAACATAAAGTGCTTTTGAACTTATATTACTATTTGATGTTTATAACAAAACAATCCTGAAAAATAGGGCCTATATCCTCTACCTCCAAAAAAAAAAAAAAAGATATTGGGTAATCAGAAACATGTTCAAGATTAGAAAACTCATCAGGAATGAAGTTGCAATCTGACACTGATTTCAACTCCAGTTCTCCTTCCCCCTCAAGAAGAATCAGAGAAGAAAAAATAGCTGGATGAACACAGAGTATCTCTGCTATATCACAGAAAAAAAAATTCAAAAGACATATTCTACTGATGGTAGACAAGGCACTCATCAGTCTAAAGCACATCATGGCAATTTTACCAATCTCCAATAAGTAGAATATAACATTGTACATTTTTTCTTTTTTCTTTTTTTTTACATTGGGCATTAATTCTTAAACAAAATGAAAATATCTGCGAATATTTTAACCACTAGATGGTGTTGGAATGACATAAGAAGTTCTCTATTGTGATTCTGTCTTTAATTGCAGTCCTCTAAACAACATCCTCCGAGCTCCCTAAACCCCATCCAAACTCCCCAAAGTCTTAAATGGTTTACTGTATTATTTGAAACAATGGGAAAATATAAATGTCAAATGATGAAGTCTATAGGAGTAAGATGTATTTGAATAACTGGGGTGTGGGAAATGTAAAATTAAAGGAGGATATGAGTGTTATTGATAAATTATCAGACATTAATCAATAATTCTAAAAGATAGAAGAATTGGAAGTTTATTGTTTAAAATGACTTTCATTTTGAAGTACCATTTTGCTACCTGACACATATTTAATGTAAAGGCCAGTTAATGCTTAGATTAAAAATACAATTTGATTTTGGGCTGGTTTAACACAATTCATTAATTTAATTTATGAGAAAAAAAGAAATATTAAATCTTAGTCATTTACAAAACAAAAAAAATAAAAAACTAAGAAACCATAACCCATTTTAGAGAAACAGTTATTTTGTTTAAAGGGAAGCCTGCCAAACTCACATATTCTGTCTTATCTTAACCTAACACACACACACACACACACACACACACACACACACACACACACACACACACAAATATCCACCATTGTTACCTTAGTTTAAAAATTTTAGCCCAAGTTTGAAATACTATCTCACTCAGTTACTGAGTAAGTCTTTAGACATTTTTTCCAACATTCTTTTGGCCAGCTTTGTCAAACTAAAGTGCAGTGAATTGACAATTAGAGAGAAATGGCGATACAGACAAGCCAAAGACATAATTCAAGAGAAAAAATGGTCTTATAAGGAAATTACTAAAGCATTTTATTTATTTCCTCTTCCGCTGTCAACACCAACCTTAACTTTTTAAATACCTAAAATGTAATATTTGTTCTAAAGCTAATGGTATCAACCACTTAAATAAATGATGCAGTCTCCCATTCCCCTAGTGATATAAAAATAAATTCCACCTCGGTTTTTGTAAATGTTCTGTTTATGTTAGAAACTATTTCATACTATTATTGTCTTTCCAAAATATAAACTACTTCAGTTCAAGATCCTGAAAGAGGATGTTAACTCATTCATTTCCATCTAAGTGGAAGATTTCAAATTCCATGACCTCAATTATTTGTTTATTGTTTGTACAATAACAGTAAATAGGATAACAACTGTAGTTGCTGCTATGAACAGTTTCTTTCTGGAAAATTCTGGAAGCAGGAAAACAAGGGAGAAACAGATTGGTCCTCTAAGTCCTCCATAGGCTATAATAAATTGGTCCTTCCTGGTGACTGTATTCACATGACATTTGCTTATGAAGAAGGTCAGCACAAGAATTCCTAAATTTTCCAAAAAGAATAGTTGAATAATCAATCAACAGAAAGAAAAATGTTGCAAATGTATTATAATAAATTCATGTTAAACTGGAATTCTAAGGATTTGTGACGAATAATTTAAAAATCTAAATGAATTAAACAATTAAAAGATTTATTTCCAATCATTGAGAATCACCTGAAGTTTAGCTGAACCAAGGCCCTACAAGTAGGGACATAAAAGAGAAGCCACCTGGAGAATGGTAGGAGAGGCAGAGACACAAAATGGGCTGGTCCCACACCCACATGTGACCATTAAAAATAAGGAGGAATATCTTAACTGCAGAGGTTTCCCCTGGAGGAGTGAGGGGCCCCAGCCCCACAGCGGGCTCCCCTGCCAAGTTTTCGGTGTAGGGGAGAGAATTCCCCATAACTTCTGGCTGTGAAATTCAGAAGAGATCGTCACTGAGAGAAACAGATAGGGGTTGCAGTCTTAGATGCTGCTCTTAAAGGGTCCACACAGGAACTTACTCGCTGATGGACTCACTCGCTCTGAACACCAGCACTGGTGCAGCAGCTCAAAAGGCACTGGGGACATATCAAAAGAAACTGAATTATCTAACTTCAGGGTGAAGGATGGAGGGTAGCTTTCTCCTGGATGGAGAAGCTGGCAGAAGCAATTATTTCCTTGTTGAGCATTCCCCCTCCCTACATGCAGATGCAGTCTGATGCCATATCTGAGTCTCCATCAAACTGACTATCACTCTGCCCTGCCCCAGTGATTCCCTGAGACCTCACCCCACCCACCTTTTGGGCAAACCCAAGCCAATTACAGTGGCTTTTCTGTACAAAAAATCTGTCTTAGCTAATGCTATGAACTTTTCTAAAGTCTCTTAGATTCACACAACCCAAATAAGCAGCATCTGGCATTGGCATGTCCTGTACCTCTAGCTGAAAAGCCCAAGTACAGCACTAGTGACAGCCAGCCTTGGTTCAAGATTTGGCCTACCAAGGCACCTCCAATCCCAGTGAGAGTGGTGGCCACCCGTGGATTGCTTTGTGGAATAAACCAGGTGGCCAAGGGCAGGGCACAGGCTGTGGCTAAACTTGGCCTGCAGCAGGTCCCTTCCCAGGAGGCTCCAGCACTGGCACACGTGGTCAGCTTCAGACCAAGCCAGAGTATCATCCAGACACCTCCAAGATGACACACCCCAAGGGCAGACTGGGTAGGTGCCAGAGCCCATCTACAGCAAACCCTGCTCTGTAAGGTCAGCCCTTGCACAATATCTCCTCCACTAAAGTCATGGCAAGTCCTCACAAAAATAAATATTTGACCCTTAACCTAAGGGTTAATCCCTCCCACTGATCTGCAAACAGTAATGAAGGCTCAAATACAAAGGGAGGGCACACAACCCGCACAAGGGACACAGCTAGAACACCTGCTCTGGTGACCAGCTCCCACCAGACACATACTACAAGGCCACTCCACTAAGACTGGGAGGCATAGCAGCCCTACCTAATACATAGAAACAAACAGGGGGAGGCAGCCAAAATGGAGAGACAAAGAAGCATGTCCCAAATAAAATAACAGAACAAAGCTCCAGAAAAGAAAACTAAATGAAATGGACACAAGCAAACAACCAGATGCAGACTTCCAAACACTGGTTATAAGGATGCTCAATGATCTCAAGGAAAACTTCAAGAAAGAGATAGGAAACATAAAAATGGAGATAGAATACAAAAAAGAACCAGTCAGAAATAAAGAATACGATAACTGAAATGAAGAATACTTTAGAGGAAATCAATACTTGATTAGATGAAGCAGAGGACTGAATTGGTGATTTAAGAGATAAGGTATCAGAAAACAACCAATCAGAACAGCAAAACAAAAAAAGAATTAAAAAAAAAAAGAGGATAGTTAAAAGGGCCTCTGTGACAACATCAGGCATAGCAACATTTGCATCATAGGGGTACCAGAAGGAGAAGAGAGAAAGCAAGGAATTGAAAAACTATTTGAAGAAATAATGACAGAAAGCATCCTTAATCTGGTGAAGGAAATAGACATACAAGCCCAGGAAGTGCTGAGAGTCCTAAACAAGATGAACCCAAACAGGCCCACACCAACAGACATCATAATTAAAATGCCAAAGGTTAAAGTCAAAGACGTAATTTTTTTTATTTTTTAAATTTATTGGGGTGACAATTGTTAGTAAAAATACATAGATTTCAGGTGTACAATTCTGTATTACATCATTTATAAATCCCATTGTGTGTTCACCACCCAGAGTCAGTTCTCCTTCCATCACCATATATTTGATCCCCCTTACCCTCATCTCCCACCCCCCCACCCCCCTTACCCTCTGGTAACCACTAAACTATTGTCTGTGTCTATGAGTTTCTGTTTCTCATTTGTTTGTCTTGTTCTTTTGTTGTTTTTGGTTTATATACCACATATCAGTGAAATCACATGGTTCTCTGCTTTTTCTGTCTGACTTATTTCGCTCAGCATCTCAAGATCCATTTTAAAAGCATCAGGAGAAAACAAGTTACGTAGCTACACGGGAGCTCCCATAAGACTTTCAGCTGATTTCTCAACAGAAACTTTGCAGGCCAGAAGGGACTGGCAGGAAATACTCAAAGTGATAAAAAGCAAGGACCTAACAAGCAAGATTACTCTACCCAGCAAAACTGTCATTCAGAATGGAAGAATAAAGAGAGCTTCCCAGACAAGAAAATGTGAAAGGCGTGTATCACCACCAAACCAGTATTACAAGGGATTTTAGAGGGACTTCTTTAAGACAATAGTAATAATAATAATAAATTAAAAATATGAACAATAAAATGGCAATAACTACATATCTACATATTACTTTAAATGTAAATGGATCTAAATGCTCCAATCAAAAAACATAGGGTGGACTAAACGGTAAGAAAACAAGACGCTTACATATGCTCCCTATAAGAGACTCACATCAGATGGAAAAGCACAGACAGACTGAAAGTAAAGTGGGAAAAAGATATTCCATGAAAGAGGAAATGGTGCATCCTGCACAACACAAGCCGTGGGAAGGCGAGGGAGGCGGCGAGGGTTAAACTATAATAAAGAGACAGAGACTCATATACAGTTAAATCACAGAGGACCAAGGGACTCGCAGCCTCAATAGACTGGAGCTCCGAATCGAGTCACTGACAGTATTTATTGATTACAAACAATGAACATTACATGATTAGAGGCAGGGTCTGTGAAAATCCTACACCAATTAAAAAAAATGATTTCAATACCCAATTATTTGTCCCAAAGCAGCCGAAGTATGTCGTCCCAAGATGACTAAGGTGCGGTATGCACCACTCTGGGGGAGAGAGTCTCTCGCGGTGAAACTGTCCCATGAGCTGAGCAGAAAGAGCTTGATCTTAACGCTCTAATGGGCCTCTCTCATAATAAGGTGAGAGGGCGTAGCAGTGGCAAGCAGCAGCTTCCCACAAGAACAAGAGGAAGGAGGGCAAGGCTCCTTTTTATTATTTCTTATTACAGCTCATTGGGGTCTCAACGGGGTCCCGACTGGCTTGAGTTGTCACTCCCACGAGGAATCTTACTCGTCTTTGACCGCAGACCCTTCTCTTGAAGACCAGGTGGAGAGACTCAGGATATTATAAACTCAACCCCAGAGAGGCACAGTCCCACAACTTCTTCTTTCCTTAGGTTGGGGGGGACAGACGGCTAGGCTGCTGTGTGATCACAAGGAAACAAACAAAAGAAGCTGAGGTAGCAATTCTTATACCAGATAAAATAGACATTAAAAAAAAGGCTATACAAGAGACAAAGAAAGACCCAGTAATCCCAATTCTGGGTATTTATCCAAAGAAACCCAAAACGCTACTTCATGAGGGCCAGGGCATCCATATGTTAATTGCAGCATAGTTTATAATGACCAAGATGTGGATGCAGCCTGGGTTTCCATCGATGGATGAATGAATAAAGAGGAGGTGGTACATATATACAATGGAATATTGCTCAGCCATGGAAGATAATGGGTTCTTGCCATCTGTGGCAGCATGGGTGAACCTGGAGGGTATTGTGCTGAGTGAGGTACGAGGTCTGGCGGTTAAGTTCGCAAACTCATCCTAGAAAAAGTCCTACAGACCTCATTGCTGAATATCACTATGGTCATCTTTGAAGTACTCCCCTTGGGAAGATATGCACCGATGCCAACGCCTAGTCCACACTTCAAAGCAATTTTGGAAATCTTTCTGGAATGGCCATCCGAGCTGTCTTCATATTACCCTTCATGTCCTGAATATCATCAAAATATCTTCCTTTCAAATATTTCCTTTATCTTTGGATAAAGAAAGAAGTCATTGGGGCAAGATCAGGTGAGTAGGGAGGGTGTTCCAATACAATTGTTTATTTACTGGCTAAAACTCCCTCACAGACAGTGCCATGTGAGCTGGTGCATTGTCATGGTGCAAAAGCCATGAATTATTGGAGAAAACTTCGTCTAACTTTTTCATGCAGCCTTTTCAGCACTTCCAAATAGTAAACTTGGTTAACTCTTTGTCCAGTTGGTACAAATTCATAAAGAATAATCCCTCTGATATCAAAAAAGGTTAGCAACATTGTTTCAACAAGTTCACAAACTTAATTGTCACATCTCATATGTCAGACAGCAAAAGACAGATACAGTGTGATTTTGCTTATATACGGAATCTAAAGAAGAAAATACACAAACAAAACAGAAATTCTTATAGATACAGAGAACATTTTGATGGTTGCTAGATGGGAGGGATATTGTGGTGAGTAAAAACGGGGATGGAATAAGAAGTACAAATTGGTTCTTACAAAATAGTCATGGAGATGAAAAGTAAAGCACAGAGAATATAGTCAATAATATGGTAATAACTATGCATAGTTCCAGGTGGGTACTTTCCTAGATTGGGATATCACTTCTTAAATTATATAAATGTCTAACCACTATGCTGTACACCTGAAATTAATATAAAATAATATGGAATGTCAAAGTAAACAAATAAATAAGTAGTAAAAAAATTCCAATTAGTTTCCAAATATTTGTTATCAACATTTCAGTAAAAACTTGTGAAGCATAGTTATTTGGATTAAATATGTTGATCAGCATAAAGTCATCACAACCACTGATGACCTTCTTCCTTTTAGATCTATACATCTTTCATGATATATTTTTTCAGGTAGAACAATCATTAAAATATAGTTGTGAAATATATTAAACAAGTCTCATAAATTGATGAGTCACAAATTTCTAAATAAAGATCAAAATAGCAATACATAACCAATCATATTTATTTCATTAAAATATTATCAGTATTAGATTTTAATAAGGCCTAAAACCTTGTTTGACATTAAAAATAAAATATGTTATATATAATTGAAAAATGTCTACCTGGTATGTAGACATTACAATGCATATAATATTTACAATGGAATAACAGTTAAACTAAATCCATATTAATATATGAAGGTAACACTGGTATAGCTATTTAATTTCCATATTTTTATAACTATGGACTCTTTCTTTCAAATATCTTTGCAAAAATCCAACCATACTTGTATACATTATTAAAAAAACAAAATTACTTTGATTAAAAAAAAAAAGTTTTACTTCCTAAAATTACTTTCAGAGAGCTTTCTTTAAGTAGATGTATTTTGTTTTGGTTGTAGTTTGGTTCATCCTTTTGAGTGTTCTCAGATTTTTAGAATTAAAGCAGTGCAATTCCTTTATTTAGGCCCATGTGGAGTACCTGAGATATTCTGCAAAAGCAGTCTCTATAAACAGAATATAACATTTATCTTCAGTCTTATTAATACAGTTGAGCTGACCCAAGCTAGTGAACTAAAAGCTAAGTAATGTGACCCGTGCTGGTTTTAACATTTAATGAGCTAGGTCTCCAGAAAGTTCAAAGCTTTGAATAAAAGCAGTTTTTCCCCTGCTATACAGAGTCTAAAGTTCTGAGATTCAAGTCTCAGCCAAAATATTTTATTATTCACACTTGTCTATAGTCTAAAAAAACTAGACATAAGCATGAGAGAAGTAAATGCTTGGTCACATACCAGTACTGTTAAAAAAACATGGGTTAAATCTTTGTCCCACAGATCTGACTCCTAGTGATTACATTTCGAATGTGTTGTGGTGAATAAGCTTATCAGACAACTTACTTCAAGATAAGAATGAGAATGCGAGGTTCCTAGACAGGTGAGTTGAAAGTAGGGATCCTTATACAAAATATGAGCTGAAATAAATTGGCCAACAGACAATTTAGCCAAAATTGATTTGTTTGGGAAAAAAATCCCAGATCCTCTTTATTGGAGTATACAGCAATTTGGAGGGCTGTGGGAGTAGTCTTGCAACCTCTATATGTGATTAAGAATTTTGGTCTATTTTTCTATTTTTAAAACATTTTAATTCAATTTAAATATTTACAGTTCCAGAAAATGAAAGCAGTCAAACTGTTAGAGCAGGCATAATTAACTAAAATACATAAAAACTAAATTCTATAAAAGTTTCATATTCTTAAATTTTCTTTTAAAATACTCTTTACCTCTTTTAATTCTCTTTCATTGTTACAAAATCAGAGTAAGCTCTGAGAGAAAAATACAAATATGCAAAGGAAGAACATAATATCTATAATGTCACCATTCCAGAGAAAGTTACTGCTAACAGTTTAGAATAAAACTTTGCAAAGCCACATATGACTATGTTTATATTACTATTTTTATAAGTTTGTTTTATCTATTCTCCTACTGTTGAACATACTATAAGTTGTTCCAACCATGCTTAATCGTATACAATAGAATTTCAAATTTCTAACCACTCTTATGCTATATTAAAATTACCTGAACTCACTGCTAGTGACAGTATATTCATTTAAGGCCAAATTACCATTTTGAATAAATGGAAAAGCCATTCAGCTTACTTTCAGTCAAACGGCATTTGTTCAACTTAGGTGTATTGCTTTAGCAATACTGACATATTGCCAGGATGTTGACCTTTCAGTTTTGTTTATCACAGGTCTTATGTGGGCCCCCAAACCAAAAAGAAAGAAAATTCAGATGCATCAACTTGTGAAACCTTCTAATTTAATAGAATTGAAAAATAATATGATTTAATACAGCTGAAATCCAAAGGAAAAACAAATACCATGGCTTCCTATGGCCTGTATCCAGCTCATCTCTACTCTGCTTATATAGGCATAATCTTAAACTAAATTGTGATGCAAGGATTATGATGTTATAGACACCTCATTAACTATATTATGATAGGGCTTCCTTCATGTCTTCTCATGTCAGAGGGAGAGACTGTCTACACATTATAGTTTGTAAATACAGTGGTACTGGAAACAAGATTGTTTTGTCTCTTGAATTTTCACACAAAACTATATATACAAAACTATAGAAATCCTAACTTCTATCTCTAACATTTTCTCTTCTAGGTCTCAACATTTTATAGAAAAAACTCAATTATCCCTGGCATTTTTTTCTTTTCTGTCAGCTACTTTTCATAGTACATAATTACGAAGTAGACTTCTTCCAATTTTATTGAAAACCATATTTAAATAAAAAAGAACATTTTGCAACCCTAGTGAAATTTTCCAGTGGGCTCAGAATAGATTAGAAATTGCCTTCTATGAACTTGCATGACATTTAACTGGTTTCACTGTTAATAGCCAAGATAAACACATTTTTTGATATAAAGACACCCTGGCCAGCTTTACTATTCATTCTTTTTTTAAAATTAAACTTTATTGGGGTGACAATTGTTAGTAAAGTTACATAGATTTCAGGTGTACAATTCTGTATTACATCCTTAAAATCATAAGCAACTTTCCTAATGTGCTGCTCAGTATTGCTAGAGTAAGTTTCATAGCCTCCAAAGAAATTACAGCCATGATGCTATTCATTTGTGGAGGAGGATAAAATTAAATATAGAAATGTCAAGAAAATATGATAAACTATAGACTGAATTCCTATGCAGACAATAAAATGTAAGATTAGAAACAGCTGAATTTATCAATGAAGGTGTGATGCTTTTAGGATGAAAAATATGCTGCACATGTGTATTTCACTTTAGTACCAATGGGATTTTTAAATTTTTCTTAAAGATTTTTATTAAAATATAGCTAACACACAATATTATATTAGTTTCAGGTGTGCACCATAGTTATTCAACATTTATATACCTAAAAAAGTGATCACCATAAGTCCAGCTACCATCTGACACCATACCTGACACAATATTATTGACTATATTTCCTGTGCTGTACATTACATCCCCATCCCCATGACTTGTTTTTTTTATACCTAAAATTTTGGACCTCTTATTCCCCTTCCTTCACCTTTTTCTCTGCCTTTTTAATTTTTCAATTACAGTTGACATTCAATACTATTTTATATTAAGTTCAGATGTACAGCATAGTGGTTAGATAATTACAAAACTTAAGAAATGATCACTTTGACTTAGTCTAGTACCCACCTGGCACTATACATATTTATTGCCATATTATTAACTATATTCCCTGGGCTTTACTTTACATCCCCATGACTACTTTGTAACTACAATTTGTTGTTGTTGTTGTTGTTGTTGTTGTTATTGTTGTTCTTCTTCTTCTTCTTCTTCTTCTTCTTCTTCTTCTTCTTCTTCTTCTTCTTTTTGCAGATGTACTTTGTTTTATTTTTTATTAAATTTATTGGGGTGACATCAGTTAGTAAAATTATATAGGTTTCAAGTGTACATTTCAATAATACATCATCTATACAGTGCATTGTATGTTCACCACCCAGAGTCACTTCTCCTTTCATCACCATATATTTGACCACCTTTACCTTCTTCTATCACTTTCCCATTCCCCCTTACTCTCTGGTAACCACTAAACTGTTGTCTGTGTCTATGAGTTTTTGTTTCTTCATTTGTTTGTCTTGTTCATTTGTTGCTTTCAGTTTTATATCCCACATATGAGTGAAGTCATATGATTCTCAACTTTTTGTCTGACTTATTTTGCTTAGCATGGGAATATAAATTGGTACAGCCAATTTGTACTCCTTAATCCCTTCACTTTTTTCACCTTGCCACCCAACCCACTTGCTGATAAATAGAGCACCCGTCGGACACCAATACATAGTTATTACAATATTATGGACTATATTCTTGGACAATATTATGGACTATATGCTATACACTGCATTTCCATAACTACTTTGTAATAACCAATTTGTACTTCTTAATCCCTTCCCTTTTCACTCATCCCCAAACCCCTCCCATCTGGCAACCATCAAAATGGTGTCTGTATCTATGAGTTTGTTTCTGTTTTGTTTGTTTGTGTTGTTCTATAGATTCCACATATAAGCAAAATCACATAGCATCTGTCATTCTCTGTCTGACATACCACACTCAGCACAATACCCTCCAGGTCTATCCATGCCACTGCAGATGGCAAGAAGCCATTCGCTCACATGGCCGAGCGATAGTCCATTGTATATATGTACCACCTCCTCTTTATCCATCCATTCATTGACAGACACCCAGGCTGTTTCTACATCTTGGCCATTGTAAACAATGCTGCAATAAACACATGGGTGCACACATCCCCTTGAAGTAGCATGTTGGATTTCTTCAGATAAATACCCAGAAGTGGGATTACTGGGTCCTTCTCTGTGTGTTGCTATAGCCTTTGTTTTAATGTCTACTTTGTCTGGTATAAGAATTGCCAAACCAGCTTTTTTTGTTTGTTTCCATTTCCATGAAATATTTTTTTTCATCCCTTTACTTTCAGTCTCTGTGTGCCTTTCAATCTGAAGTGAGTCTCATGTAGGCAGCATATGTAAGGGTCTTGTTTTCTTATCCACTCAGCTGCCCTATCTTTTGATTGGAGAATTAACACATTTACAGTTAAAGTAATTATTGATAGCTATGTAGTTATTGCCATTTTATTATTCATATTTTCTATCTTTTTTTTTCTTTTCTTTAAAGAAGTCCCTCTAACATTCCTTGTAATACTGATTTGGTGGTATTGAACTCTTTTAGCTTTTGCTTGTCTGGGAAGCTCTTTATGTGTCCTTCGATTTTAAATGATAGCCTTGCTGGGTAAAGTACTGATGGTTGTAGGTCTTTGTTATTAATCACTTTTAATGTTTTGTGCCAATCACTTCTGGTCTGCATAGTTTCTGTTGAGAAATCAGTTGACAACCTTATGGGAGCTCCCTTATAAGTTACTAGTTGCCTTTCTCTTGCTGCTTTTAGTATTCTCTTTGTCTTTAACCTTTGGCATTTTAATTATGATGTATCTTGGTGTGGCCCTCTTTGGGTTCATCTTGTTTGGGACTCTCTGCACTTCCTGGGCTTGTATGTCTATTTCCTTCACCAGGTCAGGGAATTTTTCTGTCATTATTTCTTCAAATAGGTTTTCAATTCCTTGCTCTCTCTTTTCTTATACCCCTATGATGCAAATGTTGGTATACTTGATGTTCTCCCAGAAGCCCCTTAAAACGTCCTCATATTTAAAATTCTTTTTGATGTTCTGATTGGGTGTTTTCTGCTACCTTATCTTTTATGTCACTGATTTGATCCTCTGCTTCATCTAATCTACTATTGATTCCCTCCAATGTACTTTTCATTTCAGTTATTGTATTCTTTATTTCTGACTGATTCTTTTTTATGTTATCTATCTGCACTTTTTTTTTTTTTTATGTTTCCTGTCTCTTTGTTGAAGTTCTCTCTGAAATCACTGAGCCTCCTTAAAGCCAGTGTTTTTAACTCTGGATCTGGTTGATTACTTATCTCCAGTTTGTTTAGTTATTCTTTTTCTGGATCTTTGCTCTGTTCTTTCATTCAGGACATATTTATTTATCTCTCCATTTTGGCTGCCTACTTGTGTTTGTTTCTATGTATTCGGTAGGGCTATGTCTCCTGGTCTTGGTAGAGTGGCCTTACATAGTAGGTTTCCTGTGGGGCCCAATGATGCAGTCTGCCTTGTCATGTGCGGTGGGTATTCCAGGTGTGTCCCTTGTGTGGGTTGTGTGTGCCCTGCTGTTGTAGTTGAGTCCTGGTTGCTCTTTGTATGTCAATGATAAGGACTGATCCTCAGGCTGATTGTTTCTGAGGACTGGCTGTGACTACAGTGGAGAAGTTGTCATGTAGAGGCTGACCCTATGGAACAGGATTGATTTCAGCAGGCTATGGTACCTGCCCCATCTGCCCTTAGTGTGTGTCATCCTAAGAGGCATCCAGGTGATGTTCAGCTCAGTCTGAAGCTGGCTACTGGGCTTGCCAGTACTGAGGCCACCTGGCATGAGCCACAAAGCAATTTGCAGGCAGCCACTAACCACACTGAAATTGGCACTGCCTAGAGAAGCTAAGCCATGAACACAGGTTGGCTGCCACTATTGCAGGGCTTGGGGCTGCTGAGTAAGTGGTATGGGACACACCAAAGCCAGATGCTGCCTGTTTGGGTGTTGTGACCTTTTGATAGATTTTAGGAAAGTAAGAAGCATGAGCCAAGACAGGGCATTTCTATGTAAAAACCACTGGAAATGGCTTGGTTGTGACCAAAAGTTAGGTAGGGCAAGGTCTCAGGGAATCACTTCGGTGGGACTAAGAAATTATGTTAGCTAAGTTGATAGAGACTCAAATATGGTGGCCACCTATATCTGCATGCTGTGAGAGGGAGGGCTCAACAAAGAAACGATGATTCCAACTGGCACTTCTGTCTGGGAGAAAGTTGGCCCTGCAGACATTGCCCTGAGGCCCCACAACTCAGTTCCTCCCTATATGTCCCTGGTGCCTTTTGAGCTGCTGCCCAAGCACTGGAGCTCAGAGTGAGTGAGTCCACCAGCTAGTGAGTCTGCCAGTGAGTAAGTCCAGGTGTGGGCTCTTTTAGAGGAACACCTGGGACTGGAGATGCCCTCCATCTCACTCATTCACAATTTCTGCTGGTTTCCATAGCCAAAAGATATGGGGACTTCTCTTCATGGCACTGGAACCCTGAGCTGGATAGCCTGGTGTGGGGCTGGGACCTCTTGCTTCTCCAGAGGGAACCTCCACTGCCAAGATATCCTTCCCAGTTTTTAATGGTCACATGCAGGTATGGGACCAGCCTGTTTTACATCTCTGCCCCCCCTACCAGTCTTGAGGTAGCTTTTTCTGTATATCCTTAGTTGTAGAACTTTGATTCAGCTTGACTTCAGTCAATTGTCAATGAAGATTGTTCTGTAGTTTAGTTATAATTTTGATGTTGTCATGGGAAGAGGCAAGCACAGTGTTTACCTACTCTGCCATCTTGACACGAAGTCCAAATAGAATATTTTTTTAAAATATCAACATTGGACTAAGAAGGTTTAGCTGCAGCCAACAGTAAAGTCATATAGCAGGTGTGGTTTGGTGGCACCAGATGCCACTGAGCTTCTGCTAGGGTTTGAGGAAAAAACACGGATGGTATGTATTTTCCTGCTAGAGTCAGCATTCTCGAAGACACAGTAAGTGCTTTAATAGCACTGATACAGACATTAACAATGTGCATACATGTGTGTGCTAGGCTAGGAAGTTGTAACAACAGCGCTGAAGACAGTGGTGACTTTTACTCCTTCTTTGTAAATTGGGGTGAGTCAGGGGGTTATAAAAATTCAGAAAGAGAAGAATGAAAGAAAACTCTCAGCTCTCACCCTAGCAATAGTAATAGTATTGAGTATTAATTATTAGTAGTAGTTCTTACTAAGAACTCTAAGTAATTCTTAGGAGCACACATATTTATTATATCATACTATATTACAATGGCATTAGTACTTATAATAGTAGCAGCAGCAGTATTATTATTAGTAGTAGTAAAACCTAACATTTACAAATAGCTTATGATGTGCCATGCTCTATGCTAAGCTCCTGGACTGCAGTATGTCATGCAATTCTCACAATAGCTGGCAGAAGTTGATAGTATTATCACTGTCATTTTACAGTTGAGGAATCTAAGGCCTAGCAGGAGTATGTAACTTTCTCAAATACATAAGTCTAAGTAGTGAAGCTAGGATTTGAATTCAGTTAATCTGATTTCAAAGTCTGATTTTTAACCTTTCTATTATGTACCTTCTATATAAAAGGAGATATAAAATAGTCTGCTTATGAGAAGTAAAGCAAATATAGCATATTGTAATTTTAAATTTCTTGCTTCGAATGCATCCCAAATTCAATTGACATAGTTTATTTAAGCAACAATATTCCCTATATCTGATGCTCTCCAAATAAGACAAAAAATGACAGTGAAACAAATGTAAGGCCAATTCCATTCATGGTTATCTCCAATAGTAGAAACATCAAGGAAGTTGAAGATAAGAGTATCACTAACACTACTCCATATCTTCATGAAGTACTTGATAGTGGTATGGGACTTCTGAGAAATGTTAGCTTCCACATAGTGTTTTATGCTCGTAGCACAGGCAATAATTCTAAAGAAGGGAAAAAATATGTAAGGGTAACACTTGCACTTAACTTTAAGGGAAAGTGATCACGCAAATGTTCTTGAAGACTAAACCAGGATTACTGTTACTTAAGATATCTTACTCTGTTTCAAAGTATGAAAAACATGTTTCCTCAGACTTTATTCAATAACATTTCTAAGACTATCAAATACTTAGTTTTCAAAATAAATGACAGTTTCTATGTCCTTTTGTGTGTGAGAACCACCTGCTTACTTTATCATCTTTAGCATGGTCTAATCTGTCGTCCTTAAATAGGATTGCATGGACAGAGTCTAATCATTAGTTGGCAGTAAATCACTAAGAGGCAGGTGTAAGAATGAGAAATACATCCGTGTAACCTCTAAAGCATTATAATGTCATCAATAAAGCAATTTTTGATGCTGAGGGAGGTTTTTGCTGCTTTTATTCTATTCACTACGCTTTCAAAATTATTTTTTGTACTCTTCTTTAATAATCCTTTCCAAGCTTTGCTTAAAACTATTTCATGGCACCTTTCAACCCACCAAAGTAGTTTCCAGCCTGCAAGACTTACTTCCTACTTTAATTCATTTAAGGGTCAGATATTTAGGTATTTTCCTAACAGTTGTGAGGGGGGCAGAGCTGGAGGGGTAACATTGTATATGGGATGAGCAACAACCTGTTGGCACCCCATGTTGAATTACTTTTAAATTATTATCTACTTAAGAAGTGGGGAGGGTTGATAGCCATCCATATATCTGCACTCATTTTAGAGAAGATGGATGTTCTTCCATGTCTAGTATAACCTTTTGTTTTTAATGTAAAACTCCCAGAAAAATGATTCACATTAAAAGCCGTGAGGGTAAGAATGATAAACTAGGAATCTGGAATGGAGTCTGAGGTTATGAGTCAGCTTTCTTAAATCCTCAGTTTTGCCCAGGACCAGCCCAGATGAAACAAAAAATTCTAAATCTTGTAATGTGACACTCAAGGCATAAAAACCATAGGTTGTTAATCCTTAGTCTAAACTAATCTATCTGGAAATCTACCCTGAAAATAGCCAGAGGTTTACTATATACAAAACCAAAAGTAGTAGGGAAAGCAGTGATCAACAAGGAATTTCAAATTTTAGCTTTGGTTAAACCCAGACTCACAAAAGGAGCCTTGAAAAGACTAATTCACCTTCATTTCCTTTAATATCAGCAAGAACTGATTGACAGTTTTCCTGAAACTTACTGCAGGCCCTTTGGGGTTACTCCAGTCCAATTAAACCCATGGAATTCAGTTAAAAAAGGCACACCAACTTAAGACAGTTAATGACTTAGAAGGTCATTTGACAAGTTTAATCCTTGTTCTTTTCTTTTTGACCTACAAATGAGGTTAAATATACATATACATATCTATATATAAGTATAGCTTATATTTCTTAAGTGCTTAATTTGTGATAAGTATATCATGTAAGTGTTTTACCTATTTTATCTCAGACTGACCTTTATGAGGTAGATACTATTACTGTTTCCATTATACAGGTGAGTGAGGTCTGGTGAAATTAAATAACTTTCTCAAGGTCACTTGACTAGGAAGTAGCAGAGCTGGGATTGAATCTAATCAAACTGTCTCTAGAACCCATGCTCTTAACCACCTCGATGTATATTTCATATATACAGAAGGTATTTCATTTGTGTGAATGATGACTCATGCTTTTCAAGTGTGACATGTTCAATCAACATATTTTGCTTTTCCATTCCTTGGAAGTTACCTTTTCTTACTGACTTGCTTTTTTATGTTTTCTTGCATTAATTGGGTATTGAAATTATCTGACATTCAGCATCAGTGCAATATAACCCCCCTTTCGTTTTTAAGGAACACTGGTAAACTGTTCTACTCTGGAAGAAAGAGAAGAATATAATAAGCTTCACTGACTTTTCCTTTCTTTTCTCCTCACAACAATTTACAAGGGGACTTTTTCAATGGATTATTTCGACTTTTAAAGATATAATTTCAAAATATTCGTTACACTCAGAATCAAGCATTGATACCAATGTATGTTGTTTTCTCTGTCAAACTGCATTTTTCATCTCCAGTCAGTTTGGGTCTAAACAGCTGATTCTACTGCCATTATTATATGGTGTTGCTGCTTTATTCTCTAAATAGTTTGGTATTTCCTCCAAAAACTGGAAGAGTTCCATGATGATGTTCAATGTTCTAGGACAAAAATTTTTAAATGTGTGTAATTGCTCTATTTAGCCCCAGCTACTTTAACTAGATAGACTTGGTCAACAAATAAATGACCAGCTTTTCAAAAATGTGATAGCCAACCATTGCTCTCAATCTGTTACAGGTTCTTTCCTTTCAGTTGCAGTTTTGTGTGCAAATGTTGAAGATGAAAGCTGAATTCCTGTTATAAGTGTGGGAGTCTCATGAATAATTAGTTTTATTTGGCTAGTAAAAATGCATTTGTTTTTTATTATTTAAACCAGTTCCTGAATAATATTAACAATATCTAAAAATAATGTGGGCATCAAAAGCCTTAGGTGAATTGTCAAGTACTAATTAATCTCAAGAGAATTAGCTTCCTTATTATTTTCACTATGTTTAATAATTTCTTATAACAAACAGTATTTGGTGACTTGATAATTATCATAAATTTCTTGTTTTCCCACCTGTTACATACAGGTTTTGTTCTTATTTCCTATTCTGCTTTTTAAAAAAATTAAAGCAGGTTAATAATCACAAATGTCCATTATCTTGGGTCATTTTTGATTGTTTGAGAGAAATAGAATAATGAAATCCTCAGGAAGTAAGATTTACATTGGACATCTGCTGAAATTCCTGAAATACTACATGTTGTCTGGTGTTGTTCAGCACAGGATAGTTCTTTGCATCTTTGAATATTTAGGGGAGGTAACTAACTAAAATATCACCCATAATATACTGGAGGTGTCAAAGAAATGTATATACATGACTTGAATTCATCTTTTGTTTTTGGTATATATTGAGTATTACACTTTTAATACAGTTTTTTTTTTCTTTCTTAAAATGTGTATACATTTTTTGGCACTCTCTGTATTATTGCCACCATAAATGCACTATGATGTCAATGTCAGAAATGTCCAAACCGGCAGAGAATTTTTATAAGAGTTTATGTGAGCCAAACTGACATCACATGCCAGGAAACAAGATCTCAAATGCTCCAGAGAATAACACTTTTGCAGTTTATTTTATGCATTTGAAATTAAGAAGGAGAGGTAAAGAAAATTACATGAAAATGGAAGAAAGCAAGATGAGGATAAGATTACAGGATAGTTAAGATTACTTGCTCTCTTGAGGGGTCTGAAAAGAGGCATTTTCAAAGGTGTGTTAACTAGATGCACAGAAACAATGGACAGGGCTTGGTTAAGGCAAACATAAACCTTTTGTAATAAGTTATACGCCTGGGGCATGACTACCCAACATGACCTACCCTGTTAGGAATTTATGATCAGGTCACCCTGTGAAGTTATTTTCCATAGAACCCTTTTTGTCATCCACAATGATCAAACACATCTGTTCTAAGGCAACTCCCAACTGCTGCTGTTTAGTATTTACTGAGCAATATGGTACATTGTGTGATTTCCCCCCATATGTGGTTCTTATTCTCAATCACTTTATAATCTTAGATAATATGAGATCTCTCTGACAGTAAAAATATCAATCTATGATATACAATGTGCATGTACACTGATTATTTTCAAAGGTTAATTGTAATTTTTCTTTTTATTCTGTTTTGTAAGTATAGACACACATACAATCACACGTCTCATAAAGACAATTATGAGATAAAAGGTAAATAAACTAGCTGTTGTTTTAATATAACTCCTCACATGCACTCAGGTCACTTCCAAATCTTTTGTAGAAATGACACACATAAAAATGTATTAAGAGAGGTGGGGATGAAATATCCATTATGTGAAACCAGAAATATGATTCAGTTATTTCTTTTAGCCAGAGAAAGAACAGCTCATGAAGGTAGCAAGGTCAGGTAAATAACATTATTCAAGTAAAACTGAGGGACAAAGCAGGATCAAAATGTATTTTGATTTATTAACAAGTAAATGTAGCACATTCCTAGTAAAATATTTAGAAATGCTAATGTTGAGTGCCTACTATATTCTAGTCACATTTCATACATTATTCCACTTAATCCTCATAATCTTATAATTACACACAAAGTGTAAATGAATTAACTAACTGGCCCAAGATTAAACAACTAGCAAGTTGCAGAGCACATATATGAACCCAACTCTGACAAACTTCAGAATTTACAGCCTTTCTATTACAATGCCACTTCATGTTAAAATAGACAAAAATTACCCTGCACAGAAATACTCACTTCTCATATTTTAAGAAGGTCTTAATATCTTTCTCATGCAATAAAATGTTACTATAAGCATCCCAAGATTGTACTTTATAAGTAAAAGTCAAAGATCTAAGACACAACAAAATCTATGGTAAAATATTAGACTCGAAATTTTTCGGGTATGTTTTACTTCACACACTCTGCACACCTTGCATAATAAACTGTATATGGTACAATAGTAAACTGCTATGAAATTAAGTTATAACTATTTACCTTTCTGGGTAATGGCTAGTACTAGAATCTTGAATTTAGAACACCTATCAAAAGATATCCATGTCAAATCTTCATCAGTAATAATTAGATATGGTTCCTATAGCTCTTAATGCAAAACAAACAAAGATGGCCTGCATAAGTTAAATTTGTCTTCTTATAGCTTGGCACCTCCCATTTGGTAATTTGGCAATAATCATCATCTACTTTATAAGGTGTCATGCCCCTACCTTTTATTCCTTTCCCCTCTGCTATATATAACAGGGTGCTTTTATTCGAGACCCTGATTTTTTGTTGCTCTTATTCTTTTTTATTCCTTTCCCATTTAATTGTGAAATTCCAAATATTTTTTTATTTTATTTTATTAAATTTATTGGGGTGACAATTGTTAGTAAAATTACATAGATTTCAGGTGTACAATTCTGTATTACATCATCTATAAATTCCATTGTGTGTTCATCACCGAGAGTCAGTTCTCCTTCCATCACCATATATTCGATCCCCCTTACCCTTTTTTTTTTATTTCAGCAAATCTAAAAGAAAAAGGGTAGATGAATGCTATATTTCAGTGAACTAAAGCCACTTAGGAATCAAATTCTAACAATACAGTTTTGTTTTGTTTTTGAGATATCATAACAAGGATTTTAAAGACAATGAGAACAATTTTCTTTTTAGGCAATTTATTAGACTATCAATGTAGACCATTTATTTGCTTTCACCATTAATATAGTGTTAAAGTATCAACAAGCTCTAATAATTAAAAAGAGGTTGCATCCCTATACAGATTTTGTATGTAGCACCTAGTGCTAGAAGTTGGGCTACTAGTCATTTAATAAAACTATCAAATGACAATATTTTTTATCAATCCACAAAACATTTTACAAATCTAACTTTTCTTTCTTTCTTTTACACAAAGTAAAATAATATTAATAATAAATAAATGAATAAAACATATTCAATAAATATATATTGAGCAAAAGAAAGAAAAGTTATTCAGCTTCTCTGATCTAATCAGCAACCTAGAGAGAACAATGAGCTTTTCTAAAATTTATCACTAAGGCCCAAACCATGGGGGATAATCACAGACAATCTACATAGTTTCAACACTAAAGATCAATAACAGTGACTGTTCTTTCTACATCCTGATAAAAATCACCTCAAAGCATTTCGAAGCAATTTAGTTGTTTCCAGAACTTAATTAAAACTTCCTGATTCCAGGGTCATGGCAGCTCAACATTATCTTTTCTATACTGTCAACAAAAAATCACCCAGCCTAAGAGAAAGCTTGTAAGAGTTTATTTGAGCCAAACTGATGACAATTGCCGGGAAGCAGAGTCTCAACAGATTGAGAAAATGCTCCAGAAAATGGCCGTTTTGCAACTTATTTTATACGTTAGAATAAAAGGAGGAATGTTACATGAAATCCATTGGTTGTAGATTAAGGGGGTAGGAGAAAGCAAAGCGGGGAAATCTCTGGGATTGGATAAAAAGAGAATGGAGAGACAGACACTTCTTTTACATAGGTGGGTACAAGATAGTTAATAGTGTTTTACAGCACATAGAGATGGTATTTGGGGAACAAAATAACAACGAGAGATATTGTAGTTTCCTCCTCTGGTGTTGTGGGTGGTGCCCCCTGGGGGGTCCGGAAAAAGGGATTACTCTGACATTCCGGGGGTATGTTATCTTAAATGCAAAAATACAGCAGATAGGCTCACTTAAGGTAAAGATTGACCTTTGTCAAGGAAGTTACAGGCCAAGGATGTGAGTTCCAGCCATGGCTCACCTTAGTTGGAATTTTTATGTTCACACCATCCTATGTGGTTATTTTCAGTCTCCTGAGCTTGTTAGGTTTAACATGTGGCCCCATCTCTATCCACAATACATTCCTTCCATTTGATGTAAAACTGTTAATCATTGAACTGTATGTACCCTAATTAAAATTTCTAACGTACCAGTTGTACTTTTGCTCACTCCTCTGCCTATCTAATCACCCCTCATTTTTCCAAACTTAGAGCATTGTTTTAAGGCTTTTTGAAGCTCTGCTCTTGGACTATAATCCACAAGCAAGGTCCTAAATAAAAATATTTCTAAAATTTTTAAACATTCCAGTTATTTTGTTGACAAGCATCTATGGTATGTTAGTTAATAAGTGAAACAAAAAACATACAAGAAACATTGTATTATAGAAGATCACAATTCTGGGGGGAGGAAAAGGATAAAGCATATTCACATATCCATAAGATAAAAAAATTAAGTGCTTTATGACCACTTTCTGGAATATTTAATGAGTAGCTAGTTACAAATTGTTCTCATCACCTAAAGCAGTTATTAGGTTGGTGCATAAGTAATTGTGGTTTAAAATGTTAAAAATAATTGCAAAAACTGCAATTACTTTTGCACCAAACTAATACTATGAATCAGAAGCTGTGCAATATCTAATGACATTGAAGACGAAAAGAAGTTATTAAGGCAAAAGGAGGAAGCAAGCAGGAAATATTTACAGCCTCTAGGATTTCAGTGTTGATATAGCCAATAAGCCAACATACTGTCTCCCTACCCCCCTTCCTGCTTTTCCTTTAGTTCTCAGACTTTCCGTTCTCCACAGGTATTTTGTCCAATGCCCATGCACGACAGCAGGTAAGTACTTTTAGTTGTTAATCATACATTTAAGTATTTCCTATCTTCCTTTGTTCTCAACCTTTATTTCATGTGTATGTTTTGTCTCATTTAAGTAGATTATAAGACCTCTGAAAGCAGAACTTTATTTTAAAATTATCTTTTACTTCCCATAACGATAAGAACAGCACTAAGCATACACAATGTTTCCCTGAAAATAAGACCTAGCCGGAACATCAGCTCTAATGCATCTTTTGGAGCAAAAGTTAATATAAGACTCAGCATTATATTATATTATAGTAGACCTGGTATTATATTATATTATATTATATTATATTATATTATATTATATTATATTATATCTGGTCTTATATTATGTAAGACCCGGTCTTATATTATAGTAAAATAAGACCGGGTTTTATATTAATTTTTGCTCCAAAAGATGAATTAGAGCTGATGGTCCAGCTAGGTCTTATTTTCAGGGAAACACAGTAGTAGGATCTCATAAATACTTGCTTGGTGTTTGAATTAAAGTGTAGTCTCAGGAACATTTTTAGAAGACTGACTAGAACCCGTTCTAACCCCAGAGACTCTCACCCAATGTGACTATCTAGACTCCAGCCTAAATAGGTTCCTAATGGTGGAAGTTAGAAATGAAGCTAAGTGAGTATGTATTTGAGATACTAATTGCATCAGCTATAATAAAAGCCTCACCATATATTAACAACCAATTAACACCTAATATTATTTGCTTTCATAGGCTTACATAATAAAGTCAGGGAAAATAGCTTAGTGATTTCATAATGTTAAAATTCATAAAAGACAGAAATTAAATATTTCTTTGCATGAAAGAAATTCAAAAATTGTATTTTATCACAAAATAAAAGTAATTCATATTGCTGGTGCAAAGAATGTTTCTCTTTAGTCTTATTCCATTATATAAAAATAAAAATGATGACCTTTGATGATCTGGCTACAGTTCCTACAACAGTCTCTCTTTTGCCTTTTAAGTATAATTTCATACTGGTATTTGATAAGATTTGATATTTAGGTAACAGTTACAAAATTGCCCATCTTCATCCATTATTTATTGTTTCACATCTTAGAGTTGTCATTCTAAGAGTACAAAAACAACAAGTGAGCCTTTTAATAGAATAGTATGGCTTTTAGTCTCAAAAAGACTTTTAGTCACAAAACAGGTTTAAGCAAGAAAAATGGCTGAATGTGAATATACTTTACACTACTAAAATGTACACTTAATAATGGTTAATTCAGTAAATTTTATATTATAATCTTTACCATAATTAATTTTTTAAATGGCTGAGATTCATGTAGAATTGTTTTCTTTCAGGACATTTTAAAAGCAGAATAGATTCTGAGAGACATCATCGAAATGGCGGCGTGAGGTGAGCCTCTGGAAATCTCCCCTGGAATTTACAACAAAAAACAACTATAACTCCACAAAGTACTCCCTGCACAGCAGACAGGCAAGATGAAGAGGCTAACTACTGAATTCACCTATAGGGGGGCAAATTGCACGAGCAGGGGAAGTGGGAAGGGAGTAGTACGGAGACAGAGCCATGCGGGTACAGGACACAGACCTAGCTAGGTGCTCCAAGCGCCACATCCCGGAACTACCGAAGCTGCAGGAGAGAGAACTGGGACTTCTAGGGCTCCGTTTATGGCCCACAGGGCTGAGGGGACAGCATATAACACGGCTGAACCCAATGCTCACAGCAGAGACCTCGGAGAAAAGACTGAGGGAAGAAGGCTAAAAACAGAGGTTTAAGCCCTCAATGCGGAACAGAGAACGGAAGCCTTAGGAACTAAGACTAGCCGCCCCCTCCTTACACTCCCAGAGCTCGCCCTGCCCCTACCTGCCCAGTGCTAGAAGCGGAAGAGTAGCACTGTCAGATAAAAAGAACAGAATATTTACAGTTCTGAAAACTGTGGTCCACAAAGTTTTGCAGCCCAACTAGTTCCAGCAAAGGGGAGGGAGCTGTGGAGGCAGGACCAGCTGTGGTGGTGGTGGTCGCAATTGCTCTGGGCCAATTCTCACAACTAACCCAGCTCCTGGCCCCACCTAACTGGGCGGAACCTGCAGGAGTAAACAGAACTGATAAAACACATGGGCCCTGAATCTGGTGCAGGAAGAGCTTTGGAACTTCAAAAGATCTAAATATCCCCAGAGGGACGTGTTGCCCTATGACCCAGGCAAACTGTTAAGAGGGGAGAAGCCCGCCTTCCAGGAAATCCCCTCATTGTGTGAGAAGCTGGAATAGTGCACAGAAAACATAACACTACAGTGTGAAAGAGAAAAAAAGGTCTGAGTTCCCAGCGAAAATAAAACATTCTACCAATACGTACTGGAAAACAAAAGAAAGACCTCTTCCTATCAACCTGTTGAAGAACCCACTCCTGTAGATGTCTAGGAAGAGAAATAATAAATCATTAATTGCCATGAATAACCAAGGCAACAAGACAGCTCAGACAGATAGTAAAAAGTCTCCAGGAAATGAACTTAAAGATATGGAAATATGTGACTTAAATTACATAGAATTCAAGATTGCATTTCTGAAAAAACTCAACAAGATGCAAGAAAACACAGAAAGGCAGTTGAATGAACTCAGAAACACAATCAAAGAAAAGCATGAGCATTTTACGAAAAAGATTGAAATTTTAAAAAAGAATCAAAGAGAATTTCTGGAGATTAAGAGCTCAATAGAAGAAATTAAGAATGAAATAGCCAGCTTAGGTAGCAGAGTTGACCAGACGGAGGAAAGAGTCAGTGACATCAAATATAGAAATCTAGAAATGAAACGGATGGAAGAAGAAAGAGACTTGAGACTTAAAAGAAATGAAAGAACTCTAAAAAAATTACTGACTCCATCAAAAAGAGCAATATAAGAATAATGGGCATACCAGAAGGAGAAGAAAGAGAGAAGGGAACAGAGAGTATATTCAAACAAATAGTCAATGACAACTTCCCAAACTTGTGGAAAGAACTGGATCCTCAAATCTAAGAAGCAAATAGAACACCTAATTACCTCAATTCCAACAGGCCTTCTCCAAGGCACATTGTATTGAAGCTGTCTAAAATCAATGACAAAGAAAGAATCCTCAAGGCAGTCAGGGAAAAGAGTAGGGTAACCTACAAAATAAAGGCCATTACATTATCATCAGATTTCTCAGTAGACACTCTACAACCAGGAGGAAGTGGAACCAAATATTCAAAATATTGAAAGAGAAATTATGAGCCAAAAATGATATATCCAGGAAAGATATCCTTTAAATACGAAGGAGTAATAAAAACCTTTCCAGACATACAGAAGCTGAGGGAATTTTCTAATACACGACCTGCACTACAAGAAATACTAAAGGAGGCTATTCAACCACGATCAACAGGGACAATTTGTAGCAACCAAAACATAAAAAGGGGGAGAGTAAAGGCCTGAACCGGAATATGGGAATGGAGAAAGTAAGCATGCTGAAGAAAACGTAATACTCTAAATATCAAACTTTCTTTTACATAAAATTAATGGTAACCACTGAAAAATATCCAGAACTGAAATATATACTGTAAGAAAAGAAGAAACAGAGGGAAACATCATAGAACACCACCACACAGAAATAAAAGACAACAACAAAAAGGTAAAGAAACAAGGGAGACACAATCTTACCAGAAAACTAAAGATAGAATGATAGGAAATCCTCACATATCAATAATGACCCTAAATGTAAATGGACTGAACTCAGCAATAAAAAGCCACAGAATAGCAGATTGGATCAAAAACTAAACCCAACCATATGCTGTCTCCAAGAGACATATCTCAGCTACAAGGACAAGCATAGACTCAAAATGAAAGGGTGGAAATTGACACTCCAAGCATATGGTATCCAGAGAAAATCAGGTGTAGCCATAGTGATATCAGATGAAACAGACTTCAAGGTGAAAAAGATAACAAGAGACAAAGATGGACATTTCATAATGGTAAAGGGGACTATAGAACAAGAAGACATAACAGTCATTAATAATATGCCCCCAATCAGAGAGCACTGAAATATACCAAGCAAATATTAATAGAACCAAAGGAAAAAATTGACCAAAACACAATTACAGTAGGGGACCTAAGTACATCATTGACAGCTAGGGATAGATCATCCAAACAGAAAATAAATAACAAAATAGCAGTCCTAAATGACACACCAAATGTAACGTACATAAATGATATATTTTTAAATTTTATTTTATTAAATTTATTGGGGTGACAATTGTTAGTAAAATTACATAGATTTCAGGTGTTAAATGATATTTATAGAACTCTTCATACTAAAACATCAGACTATACATTCGTTTTCTAGTGTACACGGAACATTCTAAAAGATAGACCATATATTGAGACATAAAACTAGCCTCATCAAATTTAAGAAGAATGAAATCATATCAAGCATATTCTCTGATCACAAGGCTTTGAAATTTGATATCAACTGCAAAAAGAAAGCAGGAAAAAACACAAATACATGGAGATTAAACAATATACTTTTGAAGAATGACTAGATCAAAGAAGAAATTAGAGGAGAGATCAAAAGATACATAGAAACAAATGAGAATGAAAATACATCCTACCAAAATTTTTGGGATGCAGCAAAAGCAGTTTTAAGAGGGAAATTTATATTATTACAGGCCTATCTCAAGAAACAAGAAAATTCCCAAATAAATAACCTCACATTACACCTTAAAGAACTAGAAAAAGAAGAACAAATGAAACCTAAGGTCTGCAGAAGAAAGGAAATAGTAAAAAGCAGAGCAGAACTAAATGAAGTAAAGAACAAAAAGATAATAGAAAAAAATAACGTGACAAAGAGCTGGTTCTTTGAAAAGATTAACAAAATTGACAAACCCTTGTCAAGGATCACTAAAATAAAAAGAGAGAAGACACTAATAAACAAAATCAGAAGTGAAAAAGGGGAAGTTATCACGGATGCCACAGAAATACAAAGGATCATCCAAGAATAATGTGAAGGACTATATGCCATCAAATTCAACAACCTAGAAAAATGTACAAGTTCTTAGAAACATATAGCCTTCCTAGGCTGAACCATGAAGAACTGGAAAATCTGAACAGATCGATCACCAGGAACGAAATTCAATCAGTCATCCAAACCCTTCCCAAAAGCAATAATCCAGGACCAGATGGCTTCACTACTGAATTCTACCAAACCTTCAAAAAGGATGTAATACCTGTGCTGCTCAAATTCTTCCAAAAAACAATTCCCTAACTCATTTTATGAGGCCAACATTACCCTGATACCAAAACCTGGTAAGGACAACACAAAAAAAGAAAACTACAAACCAATATCTCTGATTAATACAGATGCAAAAATCCTAAAAAAAATTCTAGCAAATTGAATGCAACAATGCATTAAAAAGATTATTCATCACAACCAAGTGAGGTTCATCCCCGGGGCACAAGGATGGTTCAACATATGCAAATCCATCAATGTGATACATCACATAAACAAATAAAGGACAAAAATCATATAATTATATCAATTGATGCAGAAAAACAATTGACAAGATACAACATCCATTTACGATTAAAACACTTAATAAAATAGGTAGAGAAGGAAAATTCCATAAAGGCCATATGTGACAAACCCTCAGCTAATCTCATAATTAATGGTGAAAAACTGAAGCCCTTTGCTCTACGTTCAGTACCACGACGGGGCTTTCCCCTATCACCTCTGCTTTTCAACATAATGTTGGAAGTCCTCACCAGAGCAATCAGACAAAAGAAATAAATAAAAGGCATCCAAATTGGGAATGAAGAAGTTAAATTGTCACTCTTTGCAGATGACATGATGCTATATATAGAAAACCCTAAAGACTCCACCAAAAAACTCTTAGAAGCAATCAACAAATACAGTAAAGTTGCCGGCTACAAAATCAACGTACAAAAGTCCATTGCATTCCTATACAATAACAATGAAATCTCAGAAAATGAAATAAAAAAAAAAACAATTCCTTTTGCAGTTGCAGCAAAAAGAATAAAATACCTAGGAATAAACTTGACCAAGGATGTGAAAGACCTATATGCTGAAAACTACAAGATATTTTAAAAAGAAACTGAAGAAGACACAAAGAAATGGAAAGACATTCTGTGCTCATGGATTGGATGTTACCCAAAGCAATATACAGATTTTATGCAATCCCCATCAAAATCCCGATGGCATTTTTTAAATAAATAGAACGAAAATTCATCAGATCTGTTTGGAACCACAAAACACCCCAAATAGCCAAAGCAATCTTAAGAAAAAAGAACAGTGCTGGAGGTATCACACTCCCTGACGTTAGCCTGTACTACAGGGCAACAACAATGAAAACAGCATGGTACTGGCAGAAAAACAGACACGTAGAACAATGGAATAGAACTGAGAACCCAGAAATAAACCCCAATAAATATGGACAGATAATTTTTGACAAAGAAGCAAAAACACATACAATGGAGAAAAGACAGCCTCTTCAAGAAATGGTGCTGGCAGAATTGGATAGTCACATGCAAAAGAATGAAACTGGACTGCTGTCTGTCACCATGTACCAAAATTAATTCAAGATGGATCAAACTTAAGCATAAGACCTGAAAAAATAAACTGCATAGAAGAAAACATAGGTACTAAACTTATGGACCTTGGGTTCAAAGATCATTTTATGAATTTGACTCCAAAGGCAAGGGAAGTAAAAGCTAAAATAAAAGAATGGGACTATATCAAACTTAAAAGCTTTTGCACAGCAAAAGAAAGCATCGACAAAATAAAGAGTCAAGCAACTGAATGGGAGAAGTTTTTGCAAATGTTGCCTCTGTTAAGGGGCTAATATCCAAAATGTACAAGGAACTCATGCAACTCAACAACAAAAAAACAGACAACCTTATTAAAAAATGGGCACAGGACCTTAAGAGACATTTTTCCAAAGAGGACATACAAATGGCAAATAGATATGAAAAAATGCTCAACATCACTAATCATCAGAGAAATTCAAATAAAAACCACAATGAGATATCACCTCACCCCAGGCAGAATGGCTATCATCAACAAGTCAAATAGTAACAAGTGTTGGAGAGGCTGTGGAGAAAAAGGAACCCTCATACACTGTTGGTGGGAATGCAGATTGGTGCAGTCACTATGGAAGGCAGTGTGGAGTTTCCTCAAAAAATTATGAATAGAATTGTCATATAACCCAGAAATCCCTCTCCTGCGTATCTACCCAAAAAATCTGAAAACATTTATACATAAAGACACGTGTGCTCCAATGTTCATTGCAGCTTTATTTATGGTGGCCAAGACAAGGAAACAAACAAAATGTCCTTCAATAGAAAGAAGTTGTGGTATATATACACAATGAAGTACTATTGGGTGGTAAGAAAAGATGAAGTAGGACCATCTGTGGAAACAGGGATGGATCTTGAGATTATAATGCTAAGTGAAGTAAGTCAGACAGACAAAGCAGAGAACCATATGATTTCACTGATATGTGGTATATAAACCAAAAACAACAAAAGAACAAGACAAACAAATGAAAAACAAAAACTCATAGACACAGACAATAGTTTAGTGGTTACCAGAGGTTAAGGTGGTAGGGGGGTAGTAGATGAGGGTAAAGGGGAACAACTGTATGGTGATGGAAGGAGAACTGACTCTGGGTGGTGAACACACATGGGATTTATAGATGATGTAATATAGAATTGTACACCTGAAATCTATGTAATTTTACTAACAATTGTCTCCCCAATAAACTTGAATTTAAAAAAACATATAATAATAATAAACAAAATAATAAGTAAATAAGTAAATAAATAAATAAATAAATAAATAAATAAATAAATAAATAGAATAGATTCTGATCTGTTGAGATGACTTAATTATGCTCCTGTGTGGAAAACGCAACTATATAATCATCCATCCACACTTTTTTTAATCTTTCTGGCATCAGTTTTCTCATCTGAGAAATGAGGGTGTGGATTAAATTATCTGTAAGTTTCCTTCCAGCTATAAGGTTTGTTGCAATTTCATGCTTCTGGTTTTCGTTTTGAAGAAGAAAAACAGGAATTGCATTTTACCCTGAAAAAGGAATAGGACAAGTACCAGGTCATCATATGTAGGTAACTAAAATTAGATAATGCTCTGAATGTATGGTTGTGTTATAACACATTAAAACAATAAATGCAGCAATCAATGCTTTACATGTAAATCATTTCACAAGTCTGAGAAGAATAAGGAAAGGAGAATTTTTGTGCTTTTATACTACTGAAGTCTAATCTATGGATGGATTTGATTTTTGGATCAAGGTAAAATATATATTGTTTTGTATTAGTCATACCTAATTTTAACCAGGTTGATATTACATCATAACCTGAGAGGGGAGAAAGAGCTCACCACAAAAGTTTTACCCAAATGACCTACCCCCCAAAATAATGTCAGCAGTCATATTCAGTTGTAATTCTTAGATAATTCATAAGCAATTCAGTCCACCAAAATTTTTTTAAAATGTACTAGTCAAGTATAAGATTTTTATAATAGAACAAGTTTATAATAAGTCCAATGTATTTCAATGTATAGAGAAAAGAAACTGCCATGTCTGGGAGAGGATTGGCCCTCTTTACATAGAGAAGCCACTCTACACAGGCAAAAGAGCATTGTTATGTGGTACTCTACCTGAATACAGGCCTGCTCCCATTGCCCTAAAAGGAACAGAAACAGGTGCTCTAGGATTGAAGCTAAGCCTTTCCCTTCTTTTTATTGGATTTCTCAGCCTGCTCTTTAAATGATATAACAATATATATGAAAAACAACCTGAAAGGATATCCACCAAAATATCGCTTATGGCTATCCTTGCATGTTTGGTTATAAACCTTTTTTTAATTGTCAATTTTTTTAATATTTTGCAATGAATATGTATAATTTATAAATAGAAATTAAACTATTTTCCAAATTTACATAGTGTGACTCATAAACAGCTGGCAGCATAATAGGTTACCAGTTCCATGGATGTCTTGCATAAAGAGAAAATCTGGGGGGCAGAAATGAGTAAGATTTCAGCTCATTACATTTCATAGAATATAAGGTTCACATAGTCTCAAGGATGAAGAGAAAACACAAAATAACAACATAATATGCCATTTATTGAGTTCTCATGAAAGGCCATGTACTGTGTTAAGCCCTTTACATCTCATTCAATGCAACATGGTCATGCACCTAGTAAGCAGTAGAGCTGGAATTTAAACCCAGATCTGTTTTATTTTAAATTCTATGGGCTTAGTCATTATATCCTACTATACTACTTTCTTCCATCTCTACCCCAGTTTAAAGAAAAAAAAAACTGACTTCATCATATACAAATAATTTAATTATAATGAATAATGAACTTTCACAAATACAAAATCATGACTATGTTTGTTCTGCAATGACTATTTCATTATTGAAATATGTTCTGTAACACCCTCACTCCATATCTCTAGACTTTATCCACTAAATAGTACTTGTTGTTTCTGTGGCTTGATCTCAAGAATAAATACATAAATAAAATAAAACAAACTAATAGAATATAAACACAACTAGTAATGAATGATCATTTGTGTTCATTTGTAACACAAAACCATACACGATACTCAGCTGTACTTTGTTTCTAAGGTATTAGTTATAAGCAGTAAACAAATTATACATTTGTGAATGTGGTGCCTCTCAAAAGTTAATTTTTAGATTTTGATAGTATTAATTTTATGAATCGTGGTTGCATTCCCAGACTATCACACAAAATCTATGTAACCCAGAACACAGATAATAAATGGTAATATCAGGCTAAGCTATACATCTTGGAAGCCGAATGCTACGTAGTGTTGAAAGTATAAGTTTTTTTCCTTTGTTTTCATATGATGAAAATACTAGCCTAGAACAAAATTTTAAAATCAGATGTTTCTAAGTCAGCAACCAACTATATCGCCTCCATCTGTATCATTTTGTCTCTTTACATCAAACAATTTCAAAGTCTAAGGATAAATTGAAGATGTCAATTGAATTTTTGCCCTTTGATTACACCTGAATTATGGTTGTTTAACATTAAAGATAGATATGGTTAGTCTAATAAATTTGCTTTAAAGAATCCTTAATCCTTGTACAGTAATCCAGAAGGACAAGTGATTAAAAAATAATTTTAAAAATCCAGCTTTTTCTACTCTATGGAATCTCAGTGATAAATCTCTAGAAAACTAAAGAGTCAACAATTAAAGTCAAGAAAAATTAAGAGTTATGAAATTGCAAATTCTTTTTGAGTGCCACATTTTTAAATTAAAGTTTATTGGGGTGACAATTGTTAGTAAAGTTACATAGGTTTCAGGTGCACAATTCTGTATTACATCATCTATATTTATCACATCGTGTGTTCACCACGTCAGAGTCAGTTCTCCTTCCATCACCATATATTTTATCCTTTTCAACCTCATCTACCACCCTCACCCCCACCTTCTGATAACCACTAAACTATTTTCTGTGTCTATAAGTTTTTGTTTCTTCATTTGACTGTCTTGTTCCTTTGCTGTTCTCAGTTTTATATCCCACATATCAGTGAAATCATATGGTTCTTGACTTTTTTCCATCTGACTTATTTCGCTTAGCATAATAATCTCCAGACCAATCTATGTTGCCACAAAAGGCACTAGTTCATATTTTCTTATGGAAGAATATTATTCCATTGTATATATATACACAATCTTCTTTATCCAATAATCTAACAAAGGACACTTCTGTTGTTTCCACGTCTTGGCCACCGTAAATAAAGCTGCAATGAACATCAGAGCACATATGTCTTCACTGATAAATGTTTTCAGATTTTTGGGGTATATACACAGGAGAGGGAATGCTGGATCATATGGTAATTCTATTCGTAATTTTTTGAGGAACCTCCACACTGCCTTCCATAAAGGGTGCACCAATCTGCATTCCCACCAACAGTGTATGAGGGTTTCTTTTTCTCCACAGCCTCTCCAACACTTGTTATTATTTGTCCTGTTGATGATAGCCATTCTAACTGGTGTGAGATAAAATTTCCTTGTGGTTTTTATTTGCATTTCTCTGATGATTAGTGATGCTGAGCATCTTTTTTAAAGTTCACTGGGGTGACAATTGTTAGTAAAGTTACATAGGTTTCAGGTTTACAATTCTGTAATATATCATCAATGTATCACATTGTGTGTTCATCACCCAGAGTCAGTTGTCTTTCCACCACCATGTGTCTATTGGCCATTTGTATGTCCTTTTTGGAGAAATGTCTATTCAGGTCCTGTTCCCATTTTTTAATTTGATTGGTTTCGTGTTGTTGTTGTTGTTGTTCAGTTGTATGAGTTCCTTACATATTTTGGATATTAGCCCTTTCTCTGAGGCAAAGTTTGCAGGTATCTTCTCCAATTCACTTGGTTGCCTCTTTGTTTTGTTGATGGTTTCTTTTGCTGTGCACAAGCCTTTTAGTTTGATATAGTCCTTTCATTTATTTTAGGTTTCACTTCCCTTGCCTTTGAGGTCAAATTCATAAAATTCTCTTTGAACCCAAGGTCCATAAGTTTAGTACCTATGTTTTCTTCTATGCAGTTTATAATTTCCAGTCTTATGTTTAGGTCTTTGATCCATTTTGAGTTAATTTAGGTACATGGGGATAGCAGTCTAGTTTAATTCTTTTGTATATGGTTTTCCAATTCTCCCAGCACCATTTATTGAAGAGGCTGTCTTTTCTTCATCATATGTTTTTGGCTCCTTTGTAGAAAATTGTCTGTCTATATTTATGCGGGTATTTCTGGGTTCTCAATTCTATTCCACTTTTTGATAGCTTCAATAAAATGTGCCTTGGAGAAGATCTGTTGGGACTGAGGTAACTAGGTATTCTATTTGCGTCTTGGATTTGAGGATCCAGTTCTTTCCACAAATTTGAGTAGTTCTCATTGACTAATTTTTTAACATACTCTCTGTTCCATTCTCCCTTTCTTTTCCTTTGGGTGTGCCCATTATTCTTATGTTGCTCTTTCTGATGGAGTCAGAAAGTGCTTGCAGAGTTCTTTCATTTCTTTTAACTCTCTAGTCTTTCTCTTCTTCCATTTCAGTCATTTCCAGATTTCTATCTCCGTTGTCACTGATTCTTTCCTCCATCTGGTCAGCTCTATTACCTAAGCTTGCTATTTCATTCTTCATTTCTTTTATTGAGTTCTTAATCTCCAGAAATTATATTTTTTTATTTAATAACTTTTACTTTATTTATTTATTTTTAATTTCTTGGGGTGACAATTGTTAGTAAAATTACATAGATTTCAGGTTTACAATTCTGTATTACATCATCTATAAATCTCATTGTGTGTTCACTACCCAGAGTCGGTTCTCCTTCCATCACCATATATTTGATCCCCCTTACCCTCATCTCCAACCCCCTACACCCCTTACCCTCTGGTAACCACTAAACTATTGTCAGTGTCTATGAGTTTCTGTTTCTCATTTGTTTGTCTTGTTCTTTTGTTGTTTTTGGTTTATATACCACATATCAGTGAAATCATATGGTTCTCTGCTTTTTCTGTCTGACTTATTTCGCTTAGCATTATACTCTCAAGATCCATCCATGTTGTCACAAATGAATCTATATCATCTTTTCTTACTGCCGAATAGTATTCCATTGTGTATATATACCACAACTTCTTTATCCATTCATCTATCGAAGGATATTTTGGTTGTTTCCATGTCTTGGCCATCATAAACAAAGCTGCAATGAACATTGGAGCACACGTGTCTTTATGGATAAATGTTTCAGGTTTTTTTGGTAGATACCTAGGAGAGGGATTGCTGGATCATATGGTAATTCTATTCGTAATTTTTTGAGGAACCTCCACACTGCCTTCCGTAGTGGCTACACCAGTCTGCATTCCCACCACCAGTATATGAGGGTTCCTTTTTCTCCACAGCTTCTCCAACACTTGCTACTATTTGTCTTGTTGATGATAGCCATTCTAACTGGGGTGAGGTGATATCTCATTGTGGTTTTTATTTGCATTTCTCTGATGATTAGTGATGTTGAGCATTTTTTCATATGTCTATTTGCCATTTGTATGTCCACTTTGGAGAAATGTCTCTTCAGGTCCTCCGCCCATTTTTCCATTGGGTTGTTTGTCCTAATAAACTTTAATTTCAAAAAAAGGCTATACATTTTTTTATAATTTCTACACTAACAAATATTTCACACAACCAGCATGAGTCTATAGGCCTAGATCACTTTTAATACCATAGGCCTAGATCACTTTGAAGCATTCACAGCATCAAAATGCATACTATTAGGCTATTACAATCCCTCTGTGAAGAAGTCCTAGTAATGCATAAACTCTTAAGAATAGGCATGGGAGAAAAGCTAACACCCAAATAAGATTTAAAAAAATACAAATCATAGCTTATTTCTAAGTCCTATTTGCAAGACTTTGTCTAGTAGAATTAGCCTTGATTTGTATATGCTATCTTAATTTGTTTCATGTTTATTTCTTGAGAATTCAATAAGGTTTCTCAGAGTCTTTAAGACTAGACTGCATTTTACTTCAAGGTTCAAGTACTGATTGTCATATGAGTAGAAGAGTTTCTTAGTAATTAAATTATAGAATAAAAGGTCATGTCTGTCATTGACTCATTACAGATCTTTAGGGAATTCATTTTACCTTCTTCCTTAAATATAATATACTTAAGAAAGTCATTTACTCACTTTATGGATCCATTTCTCTATAAGGTAGGTTGTATGAAACATGGTAAATACCAGTGCTTTCTTTTACAGAAGTGAACTCATGATGTATTATCTAAAATTCTCCTAGTCATTAATGCACTCACTTGTATATTCATTCAAAAGTAAAAATTCCATTCCTACTGTGTGCATCTCTCACTACAGATCTTTTTTCTCATATAATTCTCAGCAAAAAGCACTTTTTGTTTCCTGAAAACACCATTGGCACTGCAATTTCAAAACTGAGCCAGTTGGGTGAGCCAGAGAAGTTTTACTGAAGACACATCCATCAGAACATACTTTATCCTGGTCTTGGAGAATTTGAATTAAAACAAGGGAGTTCATAAAGAGGGGCATCTTTGTGATTCACTGTTTAAGTGTTTCATCTAATATCAGTGATTAAATATACAAGTATTCTTTCAGTTACTCCAAATGGCTAAGAATGTATAAGCTTGATACATTTCAAAAGAAATCAAAAGAAAATAACTTTTTCAAGAAACTTTATGATTCTATTTGGGATCTCTAAGGAATATTCTCAGACTAATAGTGTCTACCATGAAAATTAAAAATAAGCCACAGCTATAATTTCTGATTTTATTTATGTACATATTTTGAGCTAAGACTTAACTTTAAATTTAAGTTTAGTATTTAAAGTATCAACTAGACTAGAAAGTAAATAGAAGATATTTATCTGGAATCTGCAAATAATGAAGACCACAGTTGCCAACTAAAGCCATTTGTGGGTCAGTGAGATAGAAGACAAACTCCTTCCAAAAGCGAATGAGCTCTTGTATGTTCTCCAGGCACATAGAATTCTACCATCTAAGTGAAAAAAAAAAGCAATCTTCTACTAGATTCCAACAGTTTTGAAAGCCAAACAAACTTATGAAACAATATAGAAATTTCATTACATATGGCATTTTTGTGCTGATTGATGTTTCTTTCTTGGATAAAGCATTATTATATTGTAAAATGGATTAATTATGAAATTTACCAACTGGTACAGCTCAAACTCATTATAAAACTGGAGGCTTAAGCTAGAGTATTCTTAAATTCAAATGCCTTAGCTTTGTAATTCACTTCAAATGCACAAATACAACCTTATAATATATTTATGTTATTACAAAAATACTGTTTATCACTATACAAAACATCTTTCTGAAACCTCAAACTCTATAAGTGCCTTTTTTTTTTTTTTTTACAAAATTGATAGATATGTTTATGGTGGGGGAAGAGAATGGTATATAAAAATAGTATCCTTTGAGTATTTTAACTATAATTAGAAATTCGTTTTTTCATTAGAATGTAAAATAATTTTGCTCACACTCCTGAATAGGAATCAGAAACAAGCTAATTGCACCAACGATTTTCAGAATATAATCTTTATCTAAGAATATTTATAATGTGAAGTTAGAAGATGAGAAATGAATCAGTTTGCTGCTTTATGCACTGTAACATTGATATAATACTATATGCAGAGCAAGGAGATGATGCATTTCATTAATTGTATATAGAAATGATACCAGACAAGAACAGTTATTCCTGTTTCTTTTGCCAAAAAGTGCTGTCAATTTGACATTTAATCACAACACCTACTATTTGCTGAGAGTCTCAAGAACAATATTAGACAGTCATGGCTCTCTGACCCAACTGCAGATATTAATCTTATTCTCCTACCTCTGCTGGTAGGCAACGATACCAAACAGTTTTATGAATTAAATACAGACTAATTGGAACCTCATAGAGACAAATTCATATTTGTCAAGCTTTAAAAAAATGGTAACAAAGTATAATAGTGATAAAAACATATTTTCAAATTTCTTAATAGAAATCTAGACCTGCATATTAATTTCAAAGAATCACTAATGACTGCTACTTATAATACAAATATATATGCATACAGTTTTTCACTATAATAAAATGTAATATTTTATACATAAATTTTATATGATAAAAATTGGTGCTACTGATGGGCTTTTTAAAACAAAAAACTGTTTAAAGTAGAAGGCAATATAATATAATAAAACTTATCTTTAAAATATCAATAAATTCATACTTATTGACTTCAGAAACAATGATTTATTGAAAAGGAACAAAAATGAATTCCATAGGGCCGGTCCAGTGGCTCAGGCGGTTAGAGCTCCGTGCTCCTAACTCCGAAGGCTACTGGTTCGATTCCCACATGGGCCAGTGGGCTCTCAACCACAAGGTTGCCAGTTCGATTCCTCGAGTCCCACAAGGGATGGTGGGCAGCACCCCTTGCAACTAAGATTGAACACGGCACTTTGAGCTGAGCTGCTGCTGAGCTCCTGGATGGCTCAGTTGGTTGGAGCACGTCCTCTCAACCACATGGTTGCGGGTTCCACTACCGCAAGGGATGATGAGCTCCGCCCCCTGCAACTAACAACAGCAACTGGACCTGGAGCTGAGCTGTACCCTCCATAACTAAGACTGATAGGACAACAGCTTGACTTGGAAAAAACAGTCCTGGAAGTACACACTGTTCCCCAATAAAGTCCTGTTCCCCTTCCCCAATAAAATCTTTTTTTAAAAATGAGTTCTATAATGGATGCAATACACTACTGTTAAAAGCACCCATAATTAACACTAGATGCTTTCTTCTTTTAGGCTGAAAATAGTGTTCAATCGCACAATTCTCATAATAGAGTTTTAATTACTTTTCATGCAGGACAGTTTCTTCCCTATTTTCTCCTCCAAAAAAAAAAAAAAAAATCAATGATGATATTGACCATTCTAAGAAGCAATACTCCTCTCGGTAGAACCTGATTCACATACAGCTCATTTCTGAAAAGGTGATCAATGCTTGACTGAATGCAGTTGTTTTGTGCTATATTTTTCATATTATTGAACAATGGAATAATATGGAAGAGAAAATTTTCCCAATGTAACATTGTGGCTAGGATTATACTTTTGCTTCATGTTTAAGACAATGATTCAATCAGGGAATAACTACAAAATGACTAAAATTTACTTTTCATATTTAAATAGCATTCAGTAAATATATTATTTTATATTATTACTCAAAATCATGTACAGTAGGTATTATCATTACATTTAACAGATAAAGAAACCAAAGCTCAAAAGGTTTTGGAGGAATTTTTCTACTTCCATCACAAAAAAATATAAAATTTTAATTATTCAAATGTATTTAATATTTAAAATCTATTGCCTGCCTATTAGTTGAATTACGATTTTATGCATTTTAATCACAGGTTTAAATATCTTCGTTATCTTATCTAGTTTGGTGACTCAAATACCAGTGCTCCATTTCTTAATCCAGTATTTTCAGCTTAATTTTCCTATTAATACAGTGTCTTAGAAAAGGATCCTCTCAAGTATTTTAAATCACATTTGTGCTCTTCTATTCAACTATTTTTAGAACTACCGACATTTACCATTTTTCCCCAAAAATAAGACCTAGCCAGACCATCAGCTTTAATGCGTCTTTTGGAGCAAAAATTAATATAAGACCCGGTTTTATTTTGCTATAATATAAGACTCAGTCTTATAATATAATATAACATAATATAATATAATATAATATAATATAATATAATATAATACCGGGTCTTACATTAATTTTTGCTCCAAAAGACACATTAGAGCTGATGGTCTGGCTAGGTCTTATTTTCAGGGAAACATGGTAGGTAAGAGCAGTTTTATACCAAAACACAAAGTTTGGACAGGTTCATATATTGTTAAAGGATATTTATACAAATAACTTTTAAATAACAAAAATACACCGAAACAATTACATTGTTTTGTGCACCTGAAACTGATAAAAAAAATGTTATAAAAAACAAAGAAAAAAGAAATGTACACCAGAAAAAAATAATACACCTAAAACCCAAGCCTAATGTGGTGTGAATAAAATTAAATAATTTAATGATTTTGTTAACCTATGTCCATAGAAAATAAGGGTATATCTTTTTTCAGTCAAAAGAAACAAGATTATCAAATACAGTCTCAAAGGATACCTGTAATCCTAACCCCAAATAAAACACCTTAGATTTACAAGAAAGTTAAGCATCAGGAGATTTTTCAGAGAAAGCAAGTTTTCACAATGTTTTTTGCTATATGGTTCATTCTCTCAGGACACAGCACAGATACGGCAACAATTTCCACATTGCCAAGTACTTTAGAAGTCCTGAGTACTCAAAAGATACTATAGCAAAAGCTTTGGAAAATGTCCTGGATTACAAGAATTAAATTTATTGGCTTTCTTTTACTTGTCTTTCATAAGACAAGTAAAACACAGACAATAAACATGAAAGACAAGTTAAAGCACAAATTACATTTCTCAACAGATTAAGATGCAATCACCCAGAACCTAGATATAATCTTTCATTTCAAACTAGAACATTTTATTTAAAACAGACTATGTCCAACCACTGTGCTATGACATTTATCATTTACAGTAAATCCTTTTAAAACTTCGAGTTATCTAAAGTCAAATGGCATTAGTTCTGTGGAACCTAACTTAAAAATCAATTTTGAGGGGTGAGGTCAAGATGCTGAATATGATGTTAAGCTCACCTCTTCCCATGAACACACCAACATTACAACTAAATATAGAGGAATCATCACTGAGAAATACCTGAAGACTAGCTGAACAGAATTCCTATAATGAAGGACATAAAGAAGCCAGGTTGATATGGGTAGAAGGGTCAGAGATTCAGTCTGGTCAGATCCCATACCTAGTGTGGTGATTCACAAATGGCAGGAATATCTCAACCATGGTGCCCCACCCCCCTATACAGGTCTCCCCAGTTCAGCAGACCAAAGCAAATAAGAAGAGTCTCCATGATATCTGGCTTTGAAAACCTGCAGAGATTTCATTCTAGAGAGATGAAGGGCTGTGGGAGACCAAGATGATGATCTTAAAGGGCTCATGCATCAACTCATTCACTCCAACCTCCAATGTGGAGGTGACAATTGGAGAAGTGCCTGGGTCATATGTGAAGGAATTATATTGACTAACTTTAGGGCAAGTGCCAGAGGGGCACAGATAGGCGGGAACTCTATCTGGGGATGAAGAATGGGTGGGTACCACTGATTCTTTGTTCTTTTGTTGTGATCTCCTTTCATGTGTCTAGCCCACTGCAAATGGAACCACCAAATGTGTCACTTTCCATTAACCTGGCTAACACCATTTTCCCCATCCTATGTTCTCCTGAGATCCCACCCCACCCCCCAACCTACTTGCACCAGCCAGAGCCTTTCCAAGTAGCTCCAGATCTGCCACACATGGTGGCTGGCCTTGGCTCACATAATCACTTTTTCCAATTAGCCCCAAGCCTGGAACAAGTGTAAGCCAGTCTCGGCTCACATCACACATTTCCCAAGTAGCCCCAAGCCCACCAAAAGTGACAGCCAGACTTGGATCACATCACAGCTCCTACCAAGAGTCTCCAAGCCTGGCACAAGTTATAGCTGGCTTTGGCTCACATTGTAGCTCCAACAAAGTGGCCCCAAACCCAGCACAAGTAACAGTTGGCCTCATTTCACATTGTAGCTTGTAACAAGTGGCTCTAAACTTGGCACAAGTGGCAGCCAGCCTTGGTCCACATTGGAGACCCTGCCAAGAGGCTTCAGGTTTGACACAACCAGCAGTGGGCCTCAGCCTGTACCATAGCTCTTCTAAAGTAGCTCCCACTCTTTAGGGCCAGCCCCTGCATACTAGATTCTCTGCAGTAGTCACAGATATTCCAGCAGCCAATCAGTGTGAAGGTTAAAAAACACACTGGTGTAGTTGCAGCAATTGTGACCCAAATACAAAGGGGACACCACTGGAACACCTCATTCTGGTGACTAGAGGGGATTGTGCCACTGGGATCCACAGGACACCTTCTATAAAAGACCCCTATTTCAAGATTGGGAGAGATAGCAGATTTATCTACTACATAGAAACAAACACCAATAAACAGCTGAAATGAGAGACAAAGAAATTTGTTTCAAATGAAAGAATAGGACAAAAACCCAGAACAAGAAGAAAACAAAACAGAGACAAGAAATCTATGGATAAAGAGTTAAAACAATTGTTATAAGGATGCTCAGTGAACTTGGAAGAAGAAAGGATAAACACAGTGAGAACTACAACAAAGAGACAGAAAACATTTTTAAAAATCAGAACTGAGAAGTCAATAAATTAAATGAAAAATACACTAGAGGGAATCAACAGCAGATTAGATGATGCAGAATGGATCAGCAACATGGAAGATAAGGTAATGGAAAGCACACGATCAGGAAAGCAGAAAGAAAAAAAAATAAACATGAGGATAGTTTAAGGGACCATTGGGACAACATCAATCATACCAACATTTGTATCACAGGGATCCCAGAGAGAAAAGAGAAAGGGACAAAAACCTATTTGAAAAAAAACTAATAGCTGAAAACTTCCCTAACCTGTTGAAGGAAACAGACATCCACGCCCAAGAATCACAAAGAGACCCAAACAAGATGAACCTAAACAGGCCCACAGCAAGACACATCATAATTAAAATGCCGAAAGATAAATAGAGAATCTTAAAAACAGAAAGAGAAAAACAACCAGTTATGTACAAGAAGATCTCCATAAGAATATCAGCTGATTTGAAGGCATAAAATTTGCAGGTCAGAAGAGAATGGTGCAATATATTCAAAGTGATGAAAGGATAAAACATATAACCAAGAATAAGCTACCCAGGAAGGTTACCATTCAGAATTGAAGGAGATAGAGTTCCCAAGACAAGCAAAAACTAAAGGCATTCATCACTACTAAACCTGCACTGCAAAAAATGTTAAAGGGATTTCATTAAGCTGAAAAGGCCAAACCTGAAAATATTAGATACAAGGGGAAAAAAATCTCACTGATAAAAGAAAATATTATTAAAATTGTGGATCTGCCAATTATAAGGTTAGTATGATGGTTAAAATACAAAAGTAGTAAGATCGTGTGTATATATACAATAATAAATTAATAAATGCACACACACAAAAGATGTAAAATATGATGTCAGAAACATAAATGTAGGGGATAATTTTAAAATGTAGTACTTTTAGAATACATCGAAACTTGAACAATCATCAACTTAACATAGACTGCTAAAACAAAAAGTTGTTATATATGAATCTCATGGTAACCACACACCTATCACAGATATACATAAAATAAAAGGAAAGGAATCCAAACACATAATTAAAGAAAGTGATAAGTGCACAAAAGAAAAGAGCAAGAGAAGGAATGAATGGAGAACTACAAAAAGAACCAGAAAACAATAAAATGGCAATCAGTATATATCCACCAATAATCACATTAAATGTAAATGGACAAACTAATCAAAAGACATAGGGTAGCTGAATTTATTTAAAAAATATAAAATAAAAACAAGCTCATTGAACATGCTGCCCACAAGATGTTCGGTTCATATAAAAAGACAGAAACAGACTGAAAGTGAAGGGATGAAAAGATGTACTTCATACATATTTTAAAAAATAGGAAAGTTGAGGTATCAATACTTGTACCAAATAAAATAGACTTTAAAACAAAGACTGTAACAAGAGACAAAAAGAGCGATATATAATGATAAAGGGATCAATCAAAGGATATGGCAGTTGTAAACATATACCAACAATGGAGGAAAACAAACACATAAAGCAAATATTAACAGACATAAAGGTAGAGATTGATAGTATTACAATAATAATATGGGGCCTTTAACACTTCCCTTCCATCAATGGATAGATCATCCAGACAAAAAAAAAATCGACAAGTAAACAGGGGTCATAAAGAACAAATGATTCCAGATGGACATAAAATATATGTACAGAGAAGTCCAACCAAAAAGAGCAAGATACACAATCTTTCCAAGTGCACATGGAACGTTTTCCAAGATAGACCACATGTTAGGGTAGAAAACAAGGATCAATAAATTTAAGAATAGCACACCACCTGAGGCTCTTTGAGTGGTGTGCAACCAACATTGACCCACACTGCAGTATTTTTGGACAACTCTTGGGGGTCCTTGGTCCCCGAGTGGGTGGTAGCTGTCCTCGGTGTGCTCTGTGCCTTTTGCTGAGTGTCCCCAGGCTCAGCACTGGTGCTAAATCTGAATCTACATTACCTAGTAAACGTGACTTGCCCCCACCTGGTAACTCCCTGAGACCCCATCACACTCAACTTGTGTATGTCCCCCCACCCAGGCTTTTAAGGAAGCTGAGCCTTATGGGAAGCTGGAAGACAGCAGTAGCTCTCAGTGTGCCTTGGGCCTTTTGCTGAGATTTTGAAGCACAGTAGCAGTGGCTACCAGAGTCAGTTCGCAGTATGGCCTCTTCCATGCACCTCCAGATCCAGCTCAGGCAGCAACCAATGACAAATCACTTTGTAGCTCCTACCAGGTTGCCCCAGGCTGGTTACAGGTAGTGGCTGAACTTGGTGTGAAAGGGAGTGCCTCCCAAGCAGCCCCAGAACACACCCAGTGGCCAGATTCAGATCACAACAGGGCACCACCTGATTAGCCATACAAGCAGCAGATGCAGAGAGTGGTCTTAGCAGACACCAGAGCCCACTGGGGCAAACCCCACTTTGTGAAGTGAGCCACCACACAGCAGCTCTTAAGATATAGTCATGGCCAATCCTCACAGCTAGTCAAACTTAGGGTCAATCCAAACCACTGACATGCCAACAGCAATCAAGGGTGAACTAAAACAGGAGGGCACATAACCCACACAAGCAACACACCTGTAGCACTAGGCTCAGGTGACAAGGGAGACTATAACACTGGCCCCCACAGGGCACCTACTACATAAGGTCACCCTGCTAAGACTGGCAGACATAGAAGATCTACCTAACACATAGGAACAAACACAGGGAGACAGCTAAAATGGGGACACAAAAAACATGTCCCAAATAAAGGAATAGGTGAAAACTCCAGGGGAAAAAAACACAAAAAAACTAGATGAAATGGAGGCAGGCAATATACCAGATACAGAGTTCAAAACACTGGTTGTAAGGATGTTCAAAAAGTTAGTGAGAACTTCAACAAAGAGATGTAAGCATTAAAAACTAAAAAATAACATTAAAAAGAACCAGTCAAAAATGAAAAATACAATAACTGAAAAAGAAGAATACACTAGAAGGAATCAACAGCATATTACATGAACCAAAGGATTGAATCAAAGATTTGGAAGATAAAGTAGCAGAAAATACCCTTTTGAAACAGCAAAAAGAAGAAAAAGGAATTTAAAAAATGAGAATAGTTTATAGGAACTCTGGGACTACATCTAGCATACCAACATTTGCATGATAGAGGTAACAGAATGAGAAAAGAGAGAGTAAGGGATTGAGAACATACTTGAAGAAATAATGACAGAAAATTTCCCTAACCTGGCAAAGCAAATACACATACAGGTGCAGGAAGCACAGAGAGTCCCAAACAAGATAAACTGAAAGAGGCCCAGACCAGGTAACATCATAATTAAAAATGGCAAAGGTTAAAGATAAAATGGGAATCATAAAGGTAACAAAAAGAGTCACTTGGTTACCTACAAGGGAGCTCCCGTAGAAACATGAGCTGATTTCTCAACAGAAACTTTGCAAGCCAGAAGAGACTGGCATGAAATATTCAAATTGATACAAAGCAAGGACCTACAACCAAGACTACTCTACCCAACAAGGTAATCATTTGAAATGGAAGAACAGATAAAGAGCTTCCCAGACAAGAAAAAGCTAAAGAAATTCATCACCACCAAACCAGTATCACAAGAATTTTTAAAGGGACTTCTATAAGAAGAAAAAGTGGAAAAAATAGACCATATATATAAACAATAAAATGGCAATAACAATGTACCTATCAATAATCACTTTAAATGTAAATGGATTAAATGTTCCTATCAAAAGACATAGGGTAGCTGAATGGATAAGAAAACAAGACCGATGCAAACGCTACCAACAAGAGACTCACTTTGGACAAAAAGACACACACAGGCTAAAAGTAAAGAAATGCAAAAAGACACTTAATGCAAATACAAACAAAAATACCTGGAGTAGCAATACTTATATCAGACAAAAGAGACTTTAAAACAAAGACATTTCATAATCATGAAGGGATCAATTGAAAAAGAGAATACAACTCTTGTAAACATGTCTGCAGCCAACATAGGAGCACCTAAATATATAAAACAAATACTGACAGACACACAGGGAGAGATCAACAGTAATAGAGTCATAATAGGGGACTTTAACACTCCATTAAAATCAATGGATAGCTAGCCAGGATAGAAAATCAACAAGGAAACAGTGTTCTTAAATAGCACATTAAACCAGGTGGATTTAATTGATATTTTTAGAACATTTTACCCTAAAGCAGCAGTATGTACATTCTTGTCAAGTGCACATGTAACATTTTCCAAGATAGACCACCTGTTAGGCCACAGAATCAGTCTCAATAAATGTAAAAAGACTGAAATAATATCAAGCATTTTCTTCAACCAAAATGGTATAAAACTAGAAATAATTACAAGAAGAAAACTGAAAAACACATAAACACATGGAGGCTAAATAACATGCTACTAAACAATGAACGGGAGAACAATGAGATCAAGAAAAATCAATAGAAACCTTGAGAAAAATGAAAATAAAAAATACAACAACCCAAGATTTATGGCCCACAGCAAAAAGTCCCAAGAGGGAAATTCATGGCAATACAGGACTACCTCAAGAATCAAGAAAAATCTCAAATAAACAATCTAACCTTACACATAAAAGAACTGCAAAATGAACAAAAAACAAAGCCCTAACTGAGTAGAAGGAAGGAAACAATAAAGATCAGAGTGGAAATAAATGAAATACAGACTAAAAAATGACACAAAAGATCAATGAAAGCAAGAGTTGGTTCTCTGACAAGATAAACAAAAATTGATAAACCTTTAACCAGACTCATCAAGACAAAAAATGAAAGGACACAAATAAATAAAATCCTAACTGAAAGAAAGTGACATCTGACACCACAGAAACATAAAAGATTATAAGAAAATAAAACAAACAACTATATGCCAACAAATCAGACAAACTGGAAGAAATGGATACATTTTTAGAAATATAGAATGTCACAGAAAAAAGGTGGCATGAGCCATGCATCTTAAAATCTCTCCTGGAATTTACAACAAATTGAACAGCCATAATTCACAAAGGACTCCCTGTGAGGCACACAGGCACACCTAAGAGAACCACAAATCGAATCATCTAAAAGGTGGGCAAATTGGATGACCAGGGGATGAGGGAAGGGGAAAATGCAGAGACACAGGCTGCAGGATGCAGACCAGAGCTCCGAGGTCCTTGCAGTCTGAAGCTACTGCAGTTGCACAAGAGAGGGAAAAATTCCGGGCTACTAGTGCAATGCTATGGCCCACAGTCCCACCTGACAACAAGCGTATAACACAGCTGAACCCAGTGTTCAGGTCAGAGACCTTAGAATAAAGACTGAGGACACAAGGGTGACAATAGTGGTTTAAGCCCTCACTGCCAGAGGACAGAAGACATAGAACTGGAGCCTGGCCAACTCCTCCCCACCCTCCCAGAGCTCACCCTATCTCCGCTTTCCCAGTGCTAGAAGTGGACTTTAGAAGAAAGGGTGGTAGTATCAGATTAAAAAACAAATATATATGGCTCTGAGATTTGCAGCCCTGCAGACACAGACTCACAGCGTAAATAATTCTGGAGAAAGGGAAAGAACTATAGGGGCAAGACAACTGTGTGTTAGTAGTCACCATTGCTCACAGCAACCTCTTAAAACCCACTCCATCCCTGAACCCACCAGTCTGGGAAGATCCCCACAGGGGCAACGAGAACACTGAGAGACACAGGATCTTCATTGGGCTGTCAGGGGAGGAATAGGACTTCAGAATCTCAGAATCTATCACTCTCCACACAGAGGCGATGCCCGGAGACCCAGGCAACCTGCACACAGAGGACAGCCCATCTTCCAGGGAACCCCGATTGTGTGAGAAGCTGGAACAATGCAAGAGAAAATATAATGCTACACCGTGAGAGAGGATAAAAGGCTGCAGTGGGAGAGAAAATCAAACAGTCTACCAACACCTACTGGAAAGCAAAAGTAACAACTCTTCTGATCAACCTGTTGCAAAACCCACTCCTGTAGACGCCTAGGAAGAGAAATAATAATTCATGAATTGCCATGAATAACCAAGGTAACAAGGAATCTCAGAAAGAAAATGAAAAGTCTCCAGAAAATGAACTTATAAACATGGAAATATGTAACTTAAATGACAGAGTAATCAAGATTGCAATTCTTAAATAACTCAACAACATGTCAGAAAACACAGAAAGGAAGTTCTATGAACTCAGAAAAACAATTAAAGAACAAAATGAATATTTTACGAAAGAGATGGAAACTTTAAAAAAATAACCAAACCTAATTTCTGGAGATTAAGAACTCAATGAAAGAAATGAAGAATGAAATAGCCAGCTTAGGTAATAAAGTTGACCAGATGGAGAAAAGAATCAGTGACAACGAAGATAGAAATCTGGAAATGACACAGATGGAAGAAGAGAGAGGCTTCAGACTTAAAAGTGATGAAAGAAGTCTACAAGGACTTTCTGACTCCATCAGAAAGAGCAATATAAGAATAATGGGCATACCAGAAGGAGAAGAAAGAGAGAAGGGAAGAGAGAGTATATTCAAACAAATAGTCAATGAGAACTTCCCAAACTTGTGGAAATAACTGGATCCTCGAATCCAAGAAGCAAATAGAACACCTAATTACCTCAATCCCAACAGACCCATTGTATTGAAGCTGTCTAAAATCAACGACAAAGAAATAATTCTCAAGGAAGCCAGGGAAAAGAAGACGGTAACCTACAAAGGAAAGCCCATTAGATTATCATCAGATTTCTCAGTAGAAACTCTACAAGCCTGGAGTGAGTGGAACCAAATATTCAAACTATTGAAAGAGAGAAATTATGAGCCAAGAATAATATACCAAGCAAAGATATCCTTTAGATATGAAGGAGGAATAAAGCCCTTTCCAGACATACAGCAGCTGAGGGAATTTTCTAACACATGACCTGCATTACAAGAAATATTGAAGGAGGCTATTTGACCTAAAACAAGATATGAAAAAAAATACTAAACCAAAATTAGTATTATGATCAGATACACAGAAGCAGGAAATAGTAACCCCTACACCAAATAGGACAGTATACACTTAAATATAACATACAGGGTAAAGAAGAAACAAAGGAACAAAACATTTTTTAAAAAAAAGACAAAAAAAGACAACTTGCTACTGTAAAGAAATCAACTAACAGCATAAGAAGGGATAATCTGTGACAACAAAAACATTAAAGGGGAGAGAGTAAAGATCTGAACCAGCAAAGGGGAACGGAGATTAGAAACATGCTGAAGAAAAGTACTACTGTAAATATGAAACTTCTTTTATATAAACTTAATGGTAACGACTCAAAAAATATACAGAACTGAAATATATAACATAAAAAAGAAGAAACAGAAGGAAAAATCATAGACTACCACCACATTGAAAAAACAGAGAGCAACAAAAAAAAGAGACAAAGAAACAATGGAAACACCAGAAAAAAACAAAAGAGACAAGAAACAACGGAGACACCACCACCAGAAAAAAAAAGATAGAATGATAGGAAATCCTCATATATCAATAATCACTCTGAAAGCAAATGGACAGAACTCACCAATAAAAAGGCACAGAGTAGCAGATTGGATCTAAAAATACTAAACCCAACCATATGCTGCCTCCAAGAGACATAGCTAAAAGGACAAATGTAGACTCAAAATAAAAGGGAGGAAATTGACACTCCAAGCAAATGGTATTCAGAGAAAATCAGGTGCAGCATACTGATATCAGATGAAACAGACTTCAGCATACAAAAAGGTAACAAGAGACAAATATGAACATTTCATAATCATAAAGGGGACCATAGAACAACAGTCATCAATATTTATGCCCTGAACCAGGAAGCACAGAAATATACAAAGCAACTACTAACAGAATTAAAGGAAGAAATTGACCAAAACACATTATAGTAGGAGACCTAAATACATTATTGACAGCTGTGAACAGATCATCCAAACAGAAAATAAGTAAAGAAATATTAGCCCTACATGAAAGATGAAATGGATATAACTGACATTTATAGAGCGCTTCATCATAGAACATCAGACTATGTATTCTTTTCTAGTGTACATGGAACATTCTCAAGGATACAACACATATTGGGACATAAAACCAGCCTCAGCAAATTTAAGAAGACTGAAATGTTAGAAATAATATTCTCTGATCACAAGGCTTTGAAATTGGGTATCAACTGCAAAAAGAAAGCAGTAAAAAACACAAATATGTGCTGACGCAGCAATCCCTCTCCTGGGTATATACCCAAAAAATTTGAAAACATTATCCGTAAAGATATACGTGCTCTAATATTCATTGCAGCTTTATTTACAGTGGCCAACATATGGAAACAACCAAGGTATCCTTTAATGATTGGGGATAAAGAAGTTGCTGTTTATATATACATTGAAATACTATTCTGCCATAAGAAACAATGAAATATTACCATTTGTGACATGCGTGGATCTTGAGATTATTATGCTGAGCTAAATAAGTCAGACAGAAAAAGAGGGGAACCATATGATTTCATTGATATGTGGCATATAAAACTGAAAACAACAAAAGAACAAGATAAACAAAAGAAGAAAAAAAACCTAATAGACACAAACAATAGTTTAGTTGTTACCAAAGGGTAAGCGGGGAAGGGGGTGGTAGATGATAGTAAAGGGGATCCAATATGTGGTGACAGAAGGGGAACTCACCCTGGGGGGTGAACACACAATCTGATGATAGATGATTTATTGCAGAGTTGTACACCCGAAATCTATGTAACTTTACTAACAATTGTCACCTCAATAAACTTTAATTAAAAAAATACATATATAACCCCGACAGGTCTTCTCCAAGGCACATTGTTTTGAAACTGTCAAAAATGAATGACAAAGAAAGAATTCTCAAGGCAGCCAGGGAAAAGAAGAAGGTACCCTACAAAGAAAAACCCATGAGATTATCATCACATTTTTCAGCAGAAACTCTATAAGGCAGGAGGGAGTACAATTAATTATTCAAACTATTGAAAGAGAGAAATTATAAGCCAAGAATAATACATCCAGCAAACATACCCTTTAGATATGAAGAAAGAATAAAGATCTTTCCAGACATACAGAAGCTGATGGAATTTTCTAACACGTGAACTGCACTGCAAGAAATACTGAAGGAGGCCATTAGACCAGCATAAATAGGGATAATATGTGGCAACCAAAACATAAAAGGGGGGAGAGTAAAGGCCTGAACCGGAAAATGGGAATGGAGAAAGTAAGCATGCTGAAGAAAATGGAATACTAAATGTCAAACTTTCTTTTACATAAACATAATGATAACCCATTAAAAAAAACAAAAAAACAAAACAGGACTGAAATATATCAGGTAATAAAAGAAGAAACAGAGGGAAAAATCATAGCACACAGAAATAATAAACAACAATAAAAAGGCAAACAAATAATGGAGACACAGTCTTACCAGAAAACCAAAGATAGAAATGTAGGAAATCCTCACATATCAATAATCACCCTAAATGTAAATGGAATTAACTCACCAATAAAAAGGCAAAGAGTAGCAGATTGGATCAAAAAACTAAACCGAACCATATGCTGCCTCCAAGAGACACATCTCAGCTATAAGGACAAATATAGACTCAAACTGAAAGCATAGAAATTGACACTCCAAGCAAATGGAATCCAGAGAAAATCAGGTGTATCCATACTGATGTCATATGAAATAGACTTCAGGATAAGAAAAGTAACAAGAGACAAAGATGGACATTTCATAATGGTAAAGCGGACTATACAACAAGAAGACATAACAGTCATCAATATTTATGCCCCTAATCAGGGAGCATCGAAATATACCAAGAAACTACTAACAGAACTAAAGGGAGAAATTGACCAAAACACAATTATACAAGGGGACCTAAATACATCATGGACAGCTATGGCTAGATCATCAAAACAGAAAATAAATAAAGAAATAGAAGCCCAAAATGACACATTAGATGCAATGGACATAATTGACATTTATAGAGCACTTCATCCTAGAATATCAGACTATACATTCCTTTCCAGTGTGCATGGAACATTCTCAAGAATAGACCATATATTGGGACATAAAACTAGCCTCAGCAAATTTAAGAAGACTGAAATCATACGAATCATATTTTCTGATCACCAGGCTTTGAAATTGGATATCAACTGTAAAAAGAAAGCAGAAAAAACACAAATATGTAGAGATTAAACAACACACTTTTAAAGGACAACCGGGTCAAAAACTAATTAGAGGAGAGTTCAAAAGACACAAAGAAACAAATGAGAATGAAAATACATCCTACCAAAATTTTTTGGATGCAGCCAAAGCAGTTTTAAGAGGGAAATTTATATCATTACAGACCTATCTCAAGAAATAAGAAAAATCCCAGATAAATAACCTCACGTTACACCTTAAAGAACTAGAAAAGAAGAACAAATGAAACCCAAGGTCTGCAGAAGAAAGGAAACAAAAATCAGACCAGAAATAAATGAAATAGAGAACAAAAAGACAATAGAAAAAATTAATGTGACAAAGAGCTGGTCCTTTGAAAAGAGTAATAAAATTGACAAACCTTTGGCTAGACTCACTAAGATAAAAAGAGAAAAGACACAAATAAACAAAATCAGAAATGAAAGAGGGGAAGTTATCAGGGACACCACAGAAATACAAAGGATCATCCAAGAATACTATGAAGGACAATATGCCACCAAATTCAATAACCTAGAAGAAATGGACAAGTTCTTAGAAACGTATAGCCTTCCAAGGCTGAATCACAAATACTTGGAAAATCTAAACAGACTTAACTTTCAAAGAGGATCTAATACCTGTCCTACTGAAACTCTTCAAAAAAATTGAAGAATATACAATACTGTCTAACTCAACATTACCCTGATACCAAAACCTGGTAAGGATAACAGAAAAAAAGAAAACTACAAACCAATATCTCTGATGAATACAGATGCAAAAGTCCTAAACAAACTTCTAGCAAAACGAATGCAACAATGCATTAAAAAGATTATTCATCATGACCAAGTGGGGTTCATCCTAGGGGCACAAAGATGTTTCAACAAACGCAAATCTATCAATGTGATACATCACATAAACAAAATAAAGGACAAAAATAATAGGATTATATCAATTGAGGCAGAAAAAGCGTTTGACAAGATACAACACACATTTATGATTAAAGCACTTAATAAAATATGTGCAGAAGGAAGATACCTTAACATAATAAAGGCCATATATGACAAACTCTCAGCGAATATCATAATTAACTGTGAAAATCTGAAGTCCTTTGCTCTACATTCAGGAACACGACAGGACTATCCCCTATCACCTCTGTTTTTCAACATAGTGTTGGAAGTCCTCACCAGAGCAATCAGGCAAGAGAAACTAATAGAGGGCATCCAAATTGGGCATGAAGAAGTTAAATTGTCACCCTGTGCAGACGACATGATGCTATATATAGAAAACCCTAAAGACTCCAACAAAAAACTATTAGAAACAATAAACAAATACAGTAAACTTGTCGCCTATGAAATCAAGATACACACAATTCACTGCATTCCTATATGTTAACAATGAGATCTCAGAAAAAGAAATTAAAAAAAAAATACTTTTGCAATTGCAAGCAAAAGAAAAAAAAATCCCTAGGAATAAACTTAACCAAGGATGTACAAGACCTATGTACTGAAAACTAGAAGACATTTTCAAAAGAAATTGAAGAAGACACAAAGAAATGGAAAGACATTCCATGCTCATGGATTGGAAGAATCAACATAGTTAAAATGGCCATATTACCCAAAGCAATATACAGATTTAATGCAATCCCTATCAAAATCCCAATGACATTTTTAAAAGAAATAGAACAAAAAATCATCAGATCTGTTTGGAACCACAAAAACCCCTGAATAGCCAAAGCAATTTTAAGAAAAAAGAACAGTGCTGGAGGTATCACCCCTGATTTTAGCTTGTCCTACAGGGCAACAATACTCAAAACAGTATGGTATTGGCAGAAAAACAGACATACAGACCAATGGAATAGAATTAAGAACCCAGAAGTAAACCCACATAAACATGGACAGACAATTTTCAACAGAGAAGCCAAAAACATACAATGGAGAAAAGACAGCCTCTTCAACAAATGGTGCTGTGAGAATTGGAAAGCCATGTGCAAAAGAATGAAACTAGACTGCTATCTGTCACTGTATATCAAAATGTATCAAAGACCTAAACATAAGACCTGAAACAATAAAATGCATAGAAGAAAACATAGGAACTAAACTTATGGACCTTTGGTTCAAGTAGCATTTTATGAATTTGACTCCAAAGTCAAGGGAAGTAAAAGCTAAAATAAATCAATGGGACTATATCAAACTTTAAAGCTTCTTCTGCACAGCAAAAGAAACCATCAACAAAATAAAGAGGCAACCAACTGAATGGGAGAAGATTTTTGCAAACAGCACCTCCAATAAGGGGCCAATATCCAAAATATACAAGGAACTCATGCAACTCAACAACAAAAAACGCACAACCCAATTTAAAAAATGGGCAGAAGACCTGAAGAGACATTTCTCCAAAGAAGACATACAAATGGCAAATGGACATATGAAAAAATGCTCAACATCACTAATCATCAGAGAAATGCAAATAAAAACCACAATGAGATGTCACCTCACACCAGTTAGAATGGCTATCACCAACAAGGCAAATAATAGCAAGTGTTGGAGAGGCTGTGGAGAAAAATGAACCCTCATACACTGTTGGTGGGAATGCAGATTGATGCAGCCACTATGGGAGGTAGTGTGGAGATTCCTCAAAAAATTAAAAATAGAATTACCGTATGATCCAGCAATCCCTTTCCTGGGTACGTACCCAAAAAAATCTGAAAACATTTATCCAAAAGGACATGTGTGCTCCAATGTTCATTGCAGCTTCATCTACTGTGGCCAATACATGGAAACAACTAAAATGTCCTTCGATAGATGTATGGATAAAGAAGTTATTGTATACATACACAATGGAATAGTATTCGGCAGTAGGAAAAGATGAAATAGTACCATTTGTGACAACATGGATGTATCTTGAGATTATAATGCTAAGTGAAATAAATCAGACAGAAAAAGTAGAGAACCAAATGATTTCAGTGATATGCGTTACATAAAACTGAAAACAACAAAGGAATAAGACAACCAAATGAAGGAAGAAAAAGTCATAGACATAAACAATAGTTTTAGGATTACCAGAGGGTAAGGGGGAAAGGGGCTTTAGAAGAGGGTAAACCGAGTCTAATATATGGTGATGGAAAGAGAAGTGACTCTGGGTGGTGAACATACGATGTGAGATATAGATAATGTATTAACAGCATTGTACACCTAAAACCTATATAACTTTACTAACAAGTGTCACCCCAATAAACTTCCATTTAAAAAATAATCACAGTGGAAATAAAAAAATAGGACTATATAAACAATAGAGAACATCAATGAATCTAAGAGCTCATGTCAAAAAACATAAATGAATTTGATAAAGCTTTAGCTAGACACATGAAGAAAATAAGGAGGGCCTACATAAATAAAATCACAATTGAAATAGAAGTTGGAACCCATAAAACAGAAATACATAGGATCATAATTAAATACTACAAACAGCTATACGCCAAGAAAGTGGACAACCTAGAAGAAATAGATAAATTCCCAGAAATACACACTCTTCCAAGACAATCAGGAAGAAACAGAAAACCTAAGCAGACTGATTACTATGAATAAAATTTAATCAATAATCAAAAATTCCCAACATTCAAAAGTTCAGGACTAGTTGGCTTCACAGGGGAATTCTACCAATCATTTAAAGAAGAATTAAAACCTATTCTTCTGAAACTATTACAAAACTTTGAAGAGGAAGGAACATTTCCAAACTCAGTCTACAATCATCATTACTTTGAGACCTATAGCAGACAAAAACACTACAAAAAATAAAAGAGAATTACAGACCAATATTTCGGATGAACACAGGTGTAAAAATCCCCCAAATATTAGCCAACCAAATTCAAAATTACATTAAAAAGACAATATGCCATGGTAAAGTGGTATTCATTTCAGAAATGCAAGGATGTTTCAATATCTGCAGATCAATGTAATATACCACATTAACAAAACAAATGATAAAAATCATGTGAGCATCTCAATAAATGCTGAAAAAGCATTTAACAAAATACGACATCCACCTATGATAAAAACTCAACAAAGTGGTTCCAAAGAGAACATATCTCAGCATAATAAAGGCCATATATGGCAAACCCACTGCTAGCATCATGGTCAACAGTGAAAAGCTGAAAAATGTTTCACTAAGATTGGGGATAATATGAGGATGCCCACTCTCACCCCCTTTGTTCAACATAGTGTTGGAAGTCCTAGCCACAGCAATCAGTCAAGAAAAACAAAAAATCATGCACATGGGAAAGGAAGAGGTAAAATTGTCACTGTTAGTAGATGTCATGATACCATATATAGAAAACCCCAAAGTCTCCAGTAAAAAAAAAAAAAGTTTAGAATAGATGAGTCCAGTAAAGTTGCAGGATACAATATTAATAATCAATTATCAGAAAAATAAATTAAGAAAAAAATCACATTTACAATTGCATTCAAAAAATATCTAGGAATAAATTTAACCAAGGAGGCAATATAACTGTACTCTAAAAAAAATGTAAGACGTTGATGAAATAAATTGAAGATGACACAAATAAATGGAAGGATATACCATTCACATGGACTGGAAGAATTAATACCATTAAAATGTTTGTGCTACCCAAAGCAATCTACAGATTCCCTATCAAAACACCAATGGTGTTTTTCACAGAACTAGGACAAAGAATTCTAAAATTTATGTGAAACCACAAAAGACTCCAAGTAGTCAAAGCAATCTTGAGAAAGATGAACATAGATGGAGATATCATACTTCCTAATTTCAAACTATACTACAAGGCCACAGTAATCAAAACACAATGGTACTAGCACAAAAACAGGTACATAGATCAATGGAACAGAATAAAGAGCCCAGAAATTAACCCACACTTATATGGTCAATTAATGTGCCGGGGAGGCAGGGATATATAGTGGGGTAAAGACACCCTCTTCAATAAATAGTGCTGGAAAAACTGGAAAGATACATGCTGAAAATAAAGCTGAACTGCTTTCTTACAATACATGCAAAAGTAAACTCAAAATCAATTAAAGACTGAAGTGTAAACATTTAAACCACAAAAATCCTAGAAGAAAACAGGCAGAAACTCTTTGATTAGCAATATTTTTCAGGATTTTATATCTCCTTAGGCAAGGGCATCAAAGGCAAAATAAACAAGTAGAATTAACTATATCAAGCTTAAAAAGCTTTGTACAGCAAAGAATACTGTCAACAATAACAAAACAAACAAAAAAAAACTAACCTTTGTACAGAAAAGAATACTGCCAACAACAACAAAACAAACAAACAAACAAAAAACAACCTACTGAATGGGAAAATATATTTGCAAGTGATATGTCTAATAAAGGGTTAATATCCAAAATATATGAAGAACTCATACAATTCAACATGTAAAGACAAACAATCCAATTTAAAAATGGGCAGAGGACCTGACAGACATTTCTCTAAAGAAGACACACAGATGGCCAACAGACAAGAAAATATGCTCAACATCACTAATTATTAGGGAAATGCAAATCAAAACTACTTTGAGACACTACCTCACACTTGTCAGAATAAGTGTTATCAAAAAGTCAATAACAAATTTGGACATGGATGTGGAGAAAAAGGAACCCGTGTCCACTGTTGGTGGGACTGTCAATTGCTGCTGCAACTACGGAAAACAGGATGGAGATTCCTCAAAAAATTAAATATAGATCTACCATATGACCCAGCAATTCCATTTCTGGGCGTTTATCCAAAGAAAACAAAAATACCACTTCAAAAAGATATATGCACCCCAATGTTCACTGCATTTTTATTAAAAATAGCCAAACTATGGAAGCAATGTAGGTGTTCCTCAGCATGAATAGGTAAAGAAGATTTGCTATATATGCATATACAATGGAATATTACTCAGACATAGAACAGAATAAATTATTGCCATTTGTGACAACATGGATGGACCTAGAGCGTATTATGCTAACTGAAATATGTCAGAAAGAGAAAAACAAATATGTATGATTTCACTTATATGTAGAATCAAAAAAAAAACAGAAACAAATGAAGTAAAACAAAACAGAAACAGACTTATAGACACAGAGAACAAACTGATAGTTGTCAGAGAGGAGGGAGTGGGGAGCTAGGTGAAAAATCTTAACAGGAATGATAGGTACAAACCTCCAGTTATTGAAAAAGAAAAGTCATGGATATGTACAGTACTGCATAGCAAAAAACAGTCAATACTATCATTATAACTTCATATGGTGACAGACAGTTACTAAAGTTATTGTGGTGACCACAGCTCAAGGAATATAAATGTCATATCACTATATTAAACACCTGAAAATAACATAATATTGTATGTTGACTATACTTGAATTTTTTTTTTTAAATCAATCTTTTTTTTCTTTTTAAGCTTCTGGAAAACCTGCAACATTTGAATAAATGTATTTCATTATTTCTTTTAAAAACACAGCATGGGATTATCTGTCTAAACCCTAGTACAAAAGCACTTAGATACTAGTACTGCTTAGCTTGCTATATGGGCATTTAGCTTTATGAGTTTATTATTAGATTTGAGGTATTGTCCTCACTGGTTAAATGACAATGATGGATGGTAGAAAAGAAACCTGGCATATGCCATATGGTTTACATAAGAAGTTATAAAAATATTTAATTGTTATGGCAGAAATTTTATCTATACATGAAGAGCTCATGCCAAGCTTACTTATGTGGTATGCCATCTAATTACTTATCACAGGAGCCCTATTACACTGAGATACACTAATTTGGCAGGAGAATGATTCTCCCCTGTAAAGACAAAGAACTATCCTAGGTAGCCCCATTCCAAATTCTCAGCATTTTCGTTATGCAATTAAGGAGTCACACTAACTGCCCCACCCAAAGTAGGCAAGGTAGATGGGAAGTAGCCATTTAATCTCTACAGGGAGTCCATAAAGTTGTTTACAGTAACACTTGCCATGTTATGACTAAATGACTCTATTAAAAGTAAGATAAGATAATTAAAAAGAGAGCATAAAGGGAGGGTCCTCCTCCTACCATATCTAGGAAATTTCTTAGTGGAAAATCAAACTCAATTTCTAAAAGAAACTCTAAATCAAAGACTTGTCCAGATACTTACACCACAATCCCTGAGAGATGGAGCATTTCAGCAATCAGGTAGGAGAGGTAACTACATAAGAAGACAAAGAGAGGTTCGATGACACAGATGACCTTGGTAAAGCATGTGGTAAAGGCAACAGTCATGCCAAACAGGAACCCAGTGAAAATGCCTCCGATTCCAACCAAAAAAAAAAAAAAATTTCCTATCCCAGCCAGAATATCCAGTGGTTTGATAGATGGCATTCCACAGAAGTATTTAAATAGCTTATAGAGCACCTGCATTAAAAAAAAAAAAAAAAAAAGTGTGAATGTATCAATCAAGAAAGTCTCAAATGATGCCCTATGTATCCTTCTAATTTAAGATTTCTCAATCTTGAAGTTCTCCAACTCCTCATTTCCTTTCAACATGAGTTACTAGAAAGCTTCCCTGTATCAACAGATATTTCTACTGATCTGTGTCAAACTATGTGTAATTCTGTTTGAAAATTGTCTGATGCGCTACGAAGATATCTTTCATGGCTAAGGTGTTTTTATCTTATATGACTGGGAAGACTATGGCCTCCAGAAGTTTTAACTCAGTGTTTGCTTAATAAACAGATAGAAGATTAATAAAGTATAAAGGAAGCACTGACATTTTCTAAAACATATTTTGACCAGTATATCATACTTGCTCAATTCATAAACTTATTCCTAGGACTAACTTACTCAATTATAGCCTAAACCAAAATTACTATTTAAATTTCAGGGATGAGCATAAGGGAACCTAAAGCAATACCTAGAAAGCTCATGCCTGGGATACTTATGACAGTAACAGCATCATTAAGGAGGGATTCTCCAAACACCAAAATATGAAGCTTTTCATTCACATGAATTTCTTCAAATACAGAGAGTACAGCCACAGGATCTAGTGCAGCAATCAAACTCCCATACCAAAGGTTATGGAGCAATGACACATCTTGAAGGTTGAAGTACTTCACCTGACATATGCCATAGAGGGAAAGGCCTATCCCAAATGCATTCCACATGGTTCCAACTATAACATACAACAGAATGGTTCCTATGTTTTCAAAAAATGGCTGAGCGGGCATAAAATACCCTGCATCAAGGACAATTGGTGGAAGTAAATACAGGAAAAATATATCACTGTCCCTTACTAGTGGGGATTTGTCATTTAAACTGCAAATTAGTCCTCCCAGGATGAGACCTACAAACATCAAGAGGCAACTTTCAGGTACAACTATGGGCATCTTATTATAGAGGTGAAATCCTGGAAAAGAGAAAAAAGAGTATTATAATATCTTTATTATCATCATCTCTATATGTCATCCTTCTTGTCAAGTCTCATGATTTCAGGAAAATAGCTTCTCAGTCATTTCGTATTTTTTATTTTAATAATGACTTAATAAAGATGCAGAGTCATGAATGGAGGCACTTTTCTTTATAAGGGAAAATATTTACTAATAGAATAAAAGGATTCACAGTTAACAACAAAATTATTTATATGCCCACTGAATCATTTCCAAATGTGGGCACATATTTTAAAATGGAAACAATGCATTTATCAGCTGGCAATATTCTTCTGCTCTTCTCATGATTATAGTGATAGATACCACAAGCTTAAAAAAGTATAGAACTGAGAGACATAAATCAAATGTCTCGTTTGAATAAGACCTAAAAAGGACTTCAGTAATCATGATTAATTCTTCATTGATAAGGAATCATAATTAATTATTTATAAGACAACTGAGGCCAAAGAAATAAGGTGGCTTTTCATGGTCACACAGTAAGTATGTGACAGAGATGGGATAACAATCCAGCCAGTTCTTCTGACTCCAGCCCAATATTGCTATAATTACCGCAAACTGTCACTTGGTCTGATTGAAAGACCTGGCCATACATGAATTCATACCACTGTATTATCAAAATATAATCCTAATTATAAACTTTGTTTCTTCTCATAGAATAGTATAAGTCCTTTATCCCATGAGGGAAATGCAGCCACCTCTAACAACCTACATGGCAGCAGTTCTGGGGTTTTTTCCTGTATTCTTTTAACTTTGCCCTACATTATATGCCAGAATATCATGCTCTAGCTTACACAAAGCCTACAGATAATGACTCTAATTATCAACTCTCTCTGCTATAGAAAGGTCCTAAAATCATCTGAGCTAATCCATCTCCTTCCTCTCTACTCCAGTCCTCACCAATACACTGTTGAAATCCTTTTCTAATATAACTGTTATACTACAAATTTCTCAAAGACTTAAGGTTAACTCTTATATTTATCCTCTAGCACACTGCTAGAACATAGAAATAGTTCAACAGATATTTATCACATGAATAATAAATAAATTTTTAGAAAAGAAAGCCAATTGGTTCCTGTAATGCAGGGACTCAGCTCCCAGCAGGTGAACACAGAATATGGTGAGGCCAGAAAGGAACAACAGAGCCACAGGTAGAGGGTTCATACCACCATATTCTCAATGGCGGCTTGTAGAGACACAAGAAGCAAACATCCACCAATACCCCAACAAGGGGTCTTCCTGCATCACAGTCTTGCTGGCAGCCAGTCGAGACACATGAAGTAGGATCCACACCATCTGCAATCCGTGCTTGCTAGTGTAGCCATGACAGTTATATACAAAACAATAGTGGCTAATGGCCAAATGGGTACAGCTGATGGCCAACTGGTTACAGCTGATGGCCATCTAATAACCGAGCCAGCACCTTTCCACATGAGGCTGACAGCCTGGAAACTGCTTTCTGGGACTCCATCGCTACATTCCACCCCTCCAGGGTCTTGCCTCACAATCTACGCAATAAGCATCTTCCGCAAGGGTACCTGTGTAAGGGACGTGGAGGTGGATACAATATCCATGAGTCATAACAATAACAGTTGCTGCAGCAGACCACCATCATCCCACACTCAGTACCTCAAGCAGGGGCAGGTTTAATTCACCAAGCCCACGAGAAAAAGTTTCAATCCAGTCCAAGTAATGTCCCAGGGGGTGTCCCTCAATGTCCACCTATACAGCCATTGCCCCCTGAAGTGGCGAATTTTCCACGGCAACCCTGGGGCTGAACAAACGGGCAGTTCCATGCCGATCTGAGAAGATGACTGATTCACCCCACCAGTAAAAGTGTGGGCCCAATCCACTATTGCATTTGCTCAGAGGCACCTATGGGCAGACGGAAATAGTAGTCATAGCAACCAACAATGGAAAATCCCTTCCCTCTTGGAGAATACATGCTAGCTTTTTGTCCTGGGAAAGAAGGGTTGCTGCCATAAGCACCTTTCCTGATTTGTGGTACCAGACCTTTATGGCAGTGTTTGGGGTCCCTTGCATGGCTTCAATATGTAGTAGAACAGGGGACCCCATAATAGGCCATAACGAGAGGACAAAGGCTCTCCACACAATTGTCCTGGCATCGGGACCTCTGTATACCAGTCACTTGCGGTAGCCACTCGGCCACCACCCCTGGTGTCACTTGCAAATCATGGGTCAAACCAGGCCCCCATGGGGCTATCAGGCCCAACCACCAACAGTGGGGGCTTTTGACCCACCAGGGCCAAGTCCATTGCTGCCGTTCCCCTGCTTTCAAACATGTGGGTGATGGCAGCAAAATGTTTCCATTTCTGCCATAGCCTGGCTTTAACAGTCTCAATTATAGTAAACTGTAAATGAATGGGAGCAGCTGTTCAATGTAGCAGGGCCTCTATGGGTGAAGGCCCTCCCTTCTGTGGTCTCTCATTCAGGATTCTCAAGACCCACAGACGTAGGCCCAGTCGCCCATCGTGAAAGGGTGTTTCAACACCCCAATATCTTGCTTCAAAAGGCCATTGTATCCATCATGTAATACAGAATTGTACACCTGAAATCTATGTAATTTTACTAACAATTGTCACCCCAATAAATTTAATAAAATAAAATTTAAAAAAAAAAAAGAAAAAAAGAAAAAGCCAGGCATAAAATTAAAAAAAAAAAAAAAGGCCATTGTAGCATTCAATAATGCCAGCTGTTTGTAGATTGTACGAGGTATGAAACAACCATTGTATGTCTATCCTGGCAGCCCAGCGTTGTAGTTCTTGCCCCATAAAATGAGTACCCCTGTCACTTTCAATGACTTGGGTCACCCATAGAGGACACAAAGCCGTGTAAGAGCAACCACTGTATGCCACTGATCTGCAGCCGGACATGGCCAAGCATCAACCCTGTAGCAGTGTCCACTTCTGTGAACGCATACACAGCATTATGGATCTTAGGCAGGGGTCCAATATAATCCACTTGCCAGTGAGTGTTGGGCACCCTCCTTCACGTAATCTGCTGTGTCTCCCAGAAGAGCTTCTGCCATTTGAGTCTGTCCTGGGCACAGATGGGACAGTCATAGCAGGCATCTGCTATCTCCTGCCATTTGAAGGGCAACCCCCAGCATCTGCTCACCTGCCACATGGTTCGGCTTCTAGTATGCTGCAATTTCCTATGCATCCAATGGGCCACATTAGTGGCAGAGCCCCGTTTTAACCATCAGACATCTGAGCATCTCCTTCATCATTACCTGAGGACACTAAGGGGGAGTGACCTGTGACGTGCATTAGGGTCACCTCTTTTCCCTGCCGTAGGTCACAGAGGTCCTGCCACATGGCCTGACCCCACAGTGGACGGTGTCCTACCAACCAGTTTTGGTGTTTCCACATGGGGAGCCACAACATTAAGCCCCGGAACATCTCCTCAGCTGTCAGTACAAATAACCAGGGGCCCAGGCTCGTGGATGATTATCATCCACATAACCCACTGGCTATTCTGGCCCGTCCCAGTATCAAACCAAATGGTGTCTATTTTGGGCTGCACATCAATAGCTGTCCAAACAGCTGCAGCTCCCCGGCTAGAACCATCAGTATACCAGGCATCTTCAGATACTGGGGGCTGTCCTTTGTGGGGTGAGGGCTCCAAGTCCTACCCACTAGGTGGAGCATATGGCATGGCCTGGGTTACAAGCTCCACAGGCCCCAGGACCTGTTGTAATTCTTTGCTCAAAGGGCTTGAACTGAGGGTGCTATGTTGCTCCAAGTAGGCCCCCCACTTGGCCACCCCCATTTTGGGCCCTTGCGTCCATGTACGCACCCAGCCCTGGATAGGATAAGTTGTGCGAACCAATACCCATGCAGTTCCTGTGATGGCTTCTGCTTTGGCCACCAAAGCTGCATACATAGCAACCAGTAGTTTCTCTATTAGAGAGTAGCAGACTTCAGCTCCTTTCCACAATTGGGACCAAAATCCCACTGGTGACCAGAGATGCTCCTGCCAGTTGCCAGAGGCCCCAAACGTACCCCTCTTGGGTTATGTGAACATAAAGTTCAAACGGGCGACCAGGGTCTACTACTTGCAGAGCCTGTGCCTGCTGCACTGCCCATTTTGTGGCAACAAACCCTTGCTCTATAGCCTCGGTCCAAGCCAGTGAGGGCCCCCTTTTTACCACGGAATACAAGGACCTTGCTGTCTGTGCTAAATGGGGTATGAACACCCGCCATTATACCAGCAGACCCAAATATGTCCGCAGTTGGGAGACCTTGGTCGACAGGGGAAATGCTTGTACCTTATCAATAATCGCTTCAGATGTGACCTTTGTCTTACCCGACCACACAACACCCAAAAACTTGACAGATAAGCCAGGGCATTTGACCCTTTCTTCATTCACCACCTAGCCACATGACTTCAGGTGGCAGAGAAGAGAAGGAGCTGCTTGCTCTAAATCTGAAAGAGAATCAGATGTTAGTAAAACATTATCAACATAGTGAAACAGGAGCACAGAAGACAGGTAGTCCCACTGTACCAAGTCCTGGACTACAAGCCCATGACAGACAGTGGGGTTGTGTAAGTATCCTTGCAGGACTTGAAAAGTCCATTGCCGCCCATCCCAAGTAAAAGCAAATTGCTCTTGACTCTCAGCTGCAATATCAATGGAGAAAAAGGCATTCGCCAAGTCCACTACATAGTGGTATGTTCCTAGACGAATAGTCAGAGGATCCATCAAATCATGAATTGAAGGCACCGCAGCTTGCAAAGATAGCATCACCTTATTCAACTCCCTATAGCCCACAGTCATTCGCCAGGTCCCATCTGACTTCTTGACAGGCCATACTGGGGAATTAAGGGAATGTGCACTGGCCTCACAATATGTGCCTTCTCCAGTTCCTAAATTGTATGGCCAATCTCTTCCTGTTCCTCTGGCAGGCGGTACTGTCGCACTGTAACCACACACCAGGGCTGCAGCAACACTTGAGGAGGGTGGTGAGCATGCCCATGTATTACCTTTTTCACCACCCAGATCCAGAGGTGGAACTCTCCGACCGATTTCTGTAAACTGAGGCCATGCTGCACATCCACCCCTGGAACATATTACAGGACAAGGGAGACGTACACTATGTAGGTACAGGGAGAGGCCTTCCTATACCCAGTGGTAAGGAAACAGCTTTTACCGTCACAGTCTTTCCCCCATAGCCATCAATGCAGATTGCTGGTCCGGGGAACAGTTCTGTGTTCCCATAAATAAGACTGCTGTCTGCGCTAGTGTCAACTAGGGCCAAAACCCTCTGCACACTAGAAGAAGACCAATGTATGGACAGTTCCACATGGGGCCTCCGGTCCCCACTTGCCCCCCTGACTGGGTACCTTGCCCCACTCCAATCAAACTGGAAGGAGCTGGCCTCAGGCAGCCACATGAAGTCCTGGAGGGAATTGGGTCGCACTTTGCTGTACTTCTCATTGGGGCTTTGCCAGAATTGCTGTTTCAGATGTAACTGTTTCCAAAGTTCCAACAAGACTGCATTGAGTTGTTGGTCTATTTTTTCTGGTTCAACCCCTGCTGCCATGAGACTATACCACATTTTCATGCGTACTATTTTCAGAAGCCCTTGTCCCCTTGCTTCTGATTTGGGCTTCCTGGTCTTGACTTCTCAGACCTCATGTCTTAACTTCCCCCACTACTGGCTTTCAACATACCTCAGGGTGGCCATGGAGATGGTAACTTCATGAATTCACAGCCCCATATAAGACATAAGAATGGCAACCAAAGATCCAAAAGCATGTACAGGGGAAGTATCCAAAACTAGATTTCTCATGCTGGTTGTAAAATGTTCATCATCCGGCCCCCGCATATTAGGGTTGAACACAGCATGTCTCATACCCATTTCACGGATGATTTGATCAAGTTCAGCACATGATTGCCATTTACTCACAGTGTATGGCAGCTCACCAGCCACTCCCCACACTGTGCGCACTGCAGCATTGAGCCACTCCATTAGAGTGTGGCTGCCCTGGTCTTGGGACAACCTATGGCATTCTGTAACCTTTGTCGCAGGGACAGATGCACCATCGCAGAGGCTAGCTTTTCCATTTTGTCTGGGGAGCAGAGAATGCTGTCTGCCCCCTCATCCCATAAACACAGCAGCCAAGCCGGTAGTGGTTCTCCAGGGCCATTTTGGCAGTGCCTCCCCATCTCCCACAACTCAGTGGGAGTGTAAGGGTTGTAGGTTGTGAACTCAGTCACTGCTGGGTTGCCGGCAGCAATATCCCCAGGGCCCAAAGGTTGCTCATGCTTTACCTTTTGCTGCACGATGGGCTGTGCATGGGGGTGGGCAGCTACATTGCTTCCACTTGCATCATCTGCCTCTGCCTCAGAGTCTCCACTGTGGAGCTCCTCCTCTAACTGGTGGACAGGAGCATCCAGCGCCTCCCACCAGGGCTGCAGGTCCTTTATCTGGGTTGCTTCAGTAAGCGCTTCCTCCATGCTATGATGCAATGCAGTGAGGAACATCCAGTCCACAGGGCTGGCTGCACTTCTCCCCTTCTCCGCAACTGCTCAGTTAAACCCTGCAGGGCCCTTTCTATGCTGTCCAGAGAGCCATCTATGTCTTGCCATCCCTCCACGGGGGTCAAACTCCTGAGAACAGAGGATATCAGGTACCACACACTGTGTGGGGGCCACATGTCCTCCTGCCCAGAGTCAGACACCGTTTCTACCTGGCCAGAACCCTGCTCACTGTGCCATGTGTAATGCAGGGTCTGAGCTCCCGCTCCTGGTGGGTGAATGCAGGATATGGTGAGACTGAAAAAGAACACCAACAAAGTCACAGGTAGGATGTTCATACCACTACATTGTCAATGGCGGCCAGTCAAGACACAAGAAGCAAACATCCGCCAATACCCCAACAAGGGATCTTCCTACACCACAGTCTCGCTGGCAGCCAGGCAAGACACAGAAAGTAGACTCTGCACCATCCGCAATCTGCACTTGCTAGCATAGGCACAGCAGTTATATACAAAACAATAGTGGCTAATGGCCAACTGGTTACAGCTGATGGCCAACTGGTTACAGCTGATGGCCATCTAATAACTGAGTCAGCACCTTTCCACGTGAGGCTGAGAGCCTGGAAACTGCTCTCTGGGATTCTGTCCCTACAGCTCCTAAATTAGACTTTATGTCTCAATAACTTCAAGAGTGTTTGCACGTATATTCTCATATTTGATTCTCTCATTATACAAACAGAGCAATGTAATATTGCTTTTCCCATTTTAGAAATGATAAAAACGAGGCAAAATAAGTACTTTACTTATCCAATATTCTTATTCATTGTCTATGTTCCAGGTACTGGCTCCTAAATTTGCACAAATATTAAATAGCTCAAAGTAATCTTGTCTTTCCATTTCACTATGCTGCTTCCCTCTTCATCCTCTATAGAACCATTTCTTTCCTCTAGGCATTGAAATAATTTGGAAGTCCCTCATGGGAGAGATGGGGTCTTATTCAGCACTGTAATCCATGGGCCAAATATTATATCTCACCTAAAATATGTGTTAACATTTTTTGCTGAATGAATGCTAACATAAAAGGGTTTGTTTGGTTTGGTTTGGTTTGATTTGGTTTGTTTTTAAATTTACATTCTTTTACTAAGGTTACGGCAAAAAAATTTTTAGTCAGTGATATCTCAATAAAGTCCTACTTAAACAAATGTGGTTGGATGACCTACTGAGAAGTCCCTTTTGCCCTGTGATCCTGACATAAACATTTAACTAGACTATTTATTGCAATCAACATATCTAGTGCTAAAAATCTTAAAAGAACCTTAACTATCCACTAGGTGCTAATTATAATCACACAAGAGAGCATGTACTTCTTATCAAGGAGGCATGAGACCAGCATTCAAAGTTATGGTTATGAACTTCACAACGTATCTTCTCTTCCCTGGGCCTCAGATTTCCTATCAATAAAATGAGGGAAATGGGGGTGGCTGTTTGGTTTAGTGGTTAGAGTACAGTGTTTATAACACCAAGGTCACCGGTTTGATTCCCACATGAGCCAGTGAGCTGCGCCCTCCACAACAAGATTGAAAACAATGGCTTGACTTGAAGCTGAGCTATGCCCTCCACAACTAGATTGAAAACAACAACTTGACTTGGAGCTGATGGGTCCTGGAAAAACACACTGTTCCCCAACATTCCCCAATAAAACAAAAAATGAGGGGAATAGTTGAGAATTATCTCCAAGAGTTTTTCCAGCTCTGACAATCTATCATGCTATGAATCTATGGATTGTGTGTGTGCCCTCATTAAATATCACGTTCATGAATGGTAAAACTTTGGTACCTATAAAGTCACTTAAATAAAACTTTGGAATGCTAAACATGATTTATTTTAGAATAAATTAATTTTGAAATAACAAATTTCTACAGTTTCTTCCATGTTTTCTTAGCATTGTTTTTGGTATCAAATCTACAAAAAAATGGTCACTCAATCATAAACACTTCGAATTATTAAAGGGCTCTCAGAATTTTAATATTACTAAGGCAAAAGCCAGATAAATTATTAAAGAACACAAATGGAGTAACAGAAGAAATCTCCTTAGCAGAGCCATAACACTAGTGATTCAGGGTGTTCATAAAGGCTAAATAGTTAAAATATAACAGCTCTTCTTATTTTGCTGGATTTGTTCTTTGTTCCCCCCTCCCCATAAATTCTGAGTGGTGGCAAAAAGGCATATCTTTAAAAAACAACAATAACAACAACAAAAATAAAAAAACAGAAAATGGATTTCTCACTACATGGTAGCTATCGTAAGTTGCCTGTGAGGAAAAAAAGGTTGCCTAAAGACTCAGATCAGTTAGTATCTAGAATCAATCTAGTAAGATTTCTCTGTTCTCCCTTTTAAAGTTATGCCATGTCTTCTCAACCCTGATCAATCAGGACACTTTGCAGTCTAAGTTCCTGTGCTGGACCTATTCCAGCCTCCATCTGCTGGGAGACCACCAACATTTGAACATAATTAGTGCAAGGGGGCTTGAGCTGTGAAAAAAAAAATGTCCTTTTCATAGACAGCAGGAGGCAAATATCACAGCTTGCCTTTCTCTGGCCTAGTAAGAAAAGGATGCCTTTTTAACATCTGGAAAAGCACTGAGTCCCTACTCTTAGGCTATTATCTGGGAGAGCCTTGGGTAATTCCTCACTTACCTATCTTTGCCAAAGAGGCTAACGTAATCCAGAGTGTGATCTCGAAAGGGACCTGCACATGCTGGTAATCCAAGGAAAAGTGGAGTGTGTGAATAGACACCATTGAGCCATTATCCTGCGTTCCTTCAGGTCCCCAGCTGCTACTGTTGGGCCTCAGGTTCCAGTAGTGCTGCATGCTATCCCCAGAGGTTCCCAGAAGTTGGGAGTAGAGGTGCCCAAGCAGCAGAGGAAAGAGGAACCCCAATCCATGGACCATCATCAGCTTTGCCAGCTCTGCTTGCTAAAGTACTCAATCTCCTCCAAAACTGCAGCTGCTCACAAATGTAATTTGTTGTTGCTGACACTTAGATCTGCTGGCTAGCACTTAAAGGATAAGTGGGAACTCCAGAAGCTCCCTGGAGTCCCTGAAGAGAAATGATGGGCTGTTATGAACTGGAATGAGATTAAAGCCTGGAGTCAGCAAAGAGAAGAAACTGGGACAAATTCATTGATTGACACAGAAAAGAATTTTACCCTAAGTCCTAACTCTCAAAGGAGGAAAACCACTGGGAACTGAATTCTGGCCACTTAGCAATCTACTTTCTTACTACAAGACCACTCCAAATCCCCGTGGATATGAAAAACTGTTCAAGAAGGATTCCTAAATCTCCAGAGATTATCAAGCTCTCTGCATACAAGCATCCTAACTAAGATGCCAATTTCAAACTGCCTTTAGGAGGAAAACCTAGACACAGAGCTCTTTGTTTTCATAGAGAGAGGGGAATAGGTTGACAAACTTAAATTCATTGATCCTGAACACTCTAGGGGAAAATACTTTTCTTTATTTTGAATAAGTAGCCTAGTAGTTAAGAGCAGGTTACTAATACTATTTTTACCATAATTCCTATCTTCCATATATCTTTTGGTAGAACTTCTAAAAAGGGACAAAGATCTTCTACTCCCACTTCCAACCAACGCAAATATGTCTATTTTATTTATTAATCAAATTACTTAGGTTTCACCATGATCAGCATGTACTGGTTGCTAATAAACTTAGTAAGATTTCAACAGAGAAGCAGGTCTCCAGAGTAGTTACTTATCTTTTTTATCATCTTGACCTTTTGATTTTTATTATCCTAAAATTAGGCACGAATTTAAGCCTGGTTACTTCTTTTCTGTTGTTTTACTTTGTCAAAATCTTTAGAGCACATTTTGGTACATAGATTACTAAATTAAATAGCAACAAACATCTAATATGTACATATTTAGTTTGTCTGTGTCAATCAGAGAAAATGCAATTAAAGTACAATGCATTGTGTTATTACTTTCAAAAAGAGAATACAGTCAATCATCTAAGAAAGGGCTTTATTTAATCTTCATATGATTTCTTCCCCTGAATTTTCAATGATAAGCATCCACATCACACTGTCCATAGAGTTAAAAGATTATATATATATATATATATATATATATATATATATATATATATATATAAAACCAAAACATGCATGCACATTTTAAGAAAGGAAAATTATATTAAAATTGTAATACTCAATATATACCGATAACAAAAGATGAATACAAGTCATGTGTACAATGAATTTTACCATTGATAAATTGTACATCAATGAAAAGAGGAAAGAATAAAGAGGTATTTTTCCATGGGCGACCTTCCATAAATCCTAGAGTCACATTATATGCCTCTTACATAAAATGCTAGACCTAGATAATGAGGTACACCAATATTTAATATTTCATGCCTAATGTAATTACTCCAAAATTTAGTCTAATGGAAACCTGGAAAATAATTACTGAGAATAGTGATTTGTGTTAAGTCAGCAGTCTCTTGATCTAAAAGTAAGGTGAATAGTTAAATGTTAAGTACAGGATGATGGTAAATGAAAATGCAAATTGAAGTTTACAGAAAAATTAAATTTTAAGTTGTTGGGTTTTTAAATCGTGTCTCATTCTTTTAAAATTAAACTGATTTTCAAGAACATTTATTGTTGACATATTAAAAGGATATGGATTGATAAGTCTGTGTCTCTAAATTACTCCTTTTTGTTGAAAAATGGGTCATTGATTTATCATTAGTTGTTAGGTTATATGATGTTTCAGCAGCTAATAAAAAAAAGGGTCATTGATTTATCTAATAGCCTAGGGCTCCCATATTTTAATTACCCATGTTCTCTGTGAATAGTTAAACATGTTTACACTCAGGCATACTGTTTTGTGAAATACTAATTTACTTATTTTGATCTTCCTTCCTCCCTCTCTCCTTCCTTCCCTCCCTTCTTCCTTTTCTCTTTCTCTCCCTCCTTCCCTTCCTTCTCCCTCTGTGTTATTGTTTTTGTCTTCTATCAGAAAGATAATGATGAGTATTATTAAAAACAATTACCAGAAACCATTTTCCCACTTTTACTGTATAATTTTGCAGTATTCTGAGCACACAGAAAGAATACATTTTCTTGGTATCACAAATATCCATATTTGCCATAATGCTCAAAGTGTTTATTATTTTAAAATACACTTTTATCCTCCCCTCATAGATTTTTTTTCATTCAGTGCCTATTGCAAGCAATGTTATGTTTAATATCTTTACCCTGAGAAAATGATCTGTTCTGGTCTAATTAATTTTAGAAGCTGAAAATACAAAATAATACTAATATAAAATTTTATAATAATACAGGACAAATACAAAGACATAGTTTTAAAATGCATCAGTAGTCAAAAAAATTCACTATCTTTGTCAACATGCCATGGGATGCGTGTTTTATAAATATATACCAGGGATGCCAAAAAATGTATACAAGTGGACACTTTGGTCAACGTTGCTCAAGCAGTAGTTCACCATAATCAGAAGTGTCTGGATGCTGATGGTAACCATTTGAGCACCTCTTGTAATTGCACAAGTTCTAGGTGTTCAACTTGATGAATTGTGACAATTTATATACACCTTTGTAACTACCACTCAAAGGAACATATAAAACCTTTGTGTCATGTTTCTTTGTAGCCTATTCTCACCCTAACACACTACCACCATTTTGATTATTTTCAATATAGATTATTTTTTGCCTGTTCTTTAACTTCATATAAACCGAATCATACAGTATGTACTCTTTTGTGTCTTCTTTCAATCAGCACAGTATCTATAGGAATTATCCATGTTGTTATACATATGTCAGTAGTTCAATCTTTTTTATTTCCAAATGGTGTTTCATTGTATAAATATACCAAAATTTGTTTATCCATTCTTATGTTGATGGACATTTGGGTTGTTACTAGTTTGGACTACTGTAAAAAAGGTTGCTATGAATATTCTTGAACAGGTTTTGTGTGGATGCCTATTTTCATTTATTTGGGGTAATTATCTATGAGTGCAATCATTGCTACTCCTTTAACAAATATAGGACAAAGTCTTTAATTCTATAACCCATTGTTATTAAGGCTTACATAATGTAAATCTATTAAGAAGATAATTATGAACTAAATTCATAGTATAGGATAAATGACTGAAATCAGAGAGACTTGGTAAATATAGAAGAGCAATACACTATGAATTGGGAAACCTGGAATCTAGTCCCTCCCCCCTCATTAGATGCTAGTTCTATGACCCTGGACAGTTTACTTAACCCCTGTGAACTTCTATTTCCTCTTCTTCAAAAATGAGGTTTAGTGCTTAGTTCAAACTCATTTGGGTGTTTGCTGCGCACTGCATATGTACTTATTACACTATGCAGGTATAGAACTAAATGCTGTAGACTTGAGCAGTAACATCGATTCCCTGAAATCAAGGAGCTTGTGCTTTAGTGGGAGAAAGGGGAACATAAACAAGTAAAATCATTAGAATATAATAAATGAAGTTAATTTAACAATAGGTATATAACCAGTAGTTATCTATTGAATTGTATTTCCTGCTAGGCACTATGAATATCATGCTAATTACTTTCAATATTGATCTAGCTTTTGTGGTACAGACTAATGGGAGATACAAATTTAAAAATCCAATTCTAATGTAGTGTGATTAGTGATTTGGGGAGTACATGATACATGGGGGAACAGAATCACAGTACTTAACCCAGACTAAGAGAAGAAATAACACAGAGAAAACTTCCTAAAGAAAAAAAAAAAATCCAAGCTGAAACCCAAAGGAAGAAAAGTTGGAGATAGTCTAACAAATGGGAATGAATTTCACTAGCAAAGTAAAATGGAGATATAAATGACTAGAAAAAGATCATAGCAAATTTCAGGAATGAAACAAATTAAATGTGACTTGTGACTGCATGTTAAATGAGTGGCATGAATAGAGACAAGGAGACCCACTGGGAAATGATGGCAAACTGAAATAGAGATACTACGCCAATGAACACATAAAATTGACAGATTAGAATGATTAGCAACAAGAAATAGCTTCTGACTTCTCCCTTCTTCTCACTCTCCAAACTCCCATCAGTACCTACAACTAGATGTGCCCAGGAAGTCAGCTGACACAGGAAACCGAGAAACATAGCCTCGAAAGGTCAGCCACTCTGCAAGCAGAGCAAAGCAAGCAAATATTGAGGAATTAATCCGAAAGCAAACATCCAAGACTTGCACACAATTCTAATACTGTATTAATATCCCAGCTGTATGTAAGAGAAAGAAAGGGGAAAAGAGAGAAGACATCCAAAAAAAAGAGAACACACAAGGAAAAAGTGAGAGCATTTGATTTTTTCACTTCTCAGAATAGGAGAAGCCTGAGTCTACCCACACATACACTGAAAGCATTCTTTCTGTACCTAATCAGTCAAGAATATGATACATCCTATCAAAATGTTTGGCTCACCACAGCACTCATTTTTAAACAAGGGGTTGGAGGTGGATATATCAGGTATTCCAGAGGGCATGTGTAATTTGAAGTACCTCCCCAACTTCAATGCATGTTCCTACACACACACACACACACACACACACACACACACACACACACACACACAAACTCAGAATCATTATTCTAGAGTTTATACTGTAAGGCCAACACCTCACTTTTTAATTTGTACCATTCCCCTTATTAATGAGATCAGTAACAGAAAATCCCTGCCTGTACTATTGCAGAGCTCATTAGTTATACCAAGAGACATTCCTGCTGGGAGAAATTACTCTCTCCTAAGAAAACAGGATAGGACATCACTGCTAGAAGAAGAAAAGAGAGGAAAGTGACAAGTAGTCACCTAGAGGGGCATATCCAAGACATGAAAATGGACAGGCAATGGAATATCCCTCAAGGGAATGGGCTTTCCCAAGAACTCACAAATGGAAATACCCATGGGAGAGACAGTTTTAATTTGGGCACATGATACATCATGAGGGCATTAGGTGCCAAATTACAATGGATCAGTCTAACAAGATGTACTTTCTTCCCCTCACCTCCCTTATAAACCCAAGCCATCCGTCATGAGCTAGAGGCAGCAAAATTTTAAAAAATTCAACTGATTCCTGAATATTAATTTTGTGACCTGCTGCTTTACTAAATTCATTTATCAGTTCTAATAGTTTTTTGGTGGGATCTTTGGGATTCTCTATATATAGTATCATGTAATCTGCAAATAATGACAATTTTAATTCTTCCTTTCCCATTTGGATGCTTTTGTTTTTCTTGTCTGATTGCTATGGCTAGGACTTCCAGTACTATGTTGAATAAAAACGGTGAAAGTGGACATCCTTATCTTACTCCTGATCTTAAAAAGAATGACTTTAGCTTTTCCCAACTGAGTATGATATTAGCTGTGGAGTTGCCATATATAGCCTTTATTATGTTGAGGTATATTTCTTCTATTTCAACTTTGTTGAGGGTTTTAATTATACATGGATGCTGGATTTTGTCAAATGCTTTTTCTGCTTCTATTGATATAACCATATGATTTTTATTTTTTATTTTCTTTATGTGGTGTATCATGTTAATTGCTTTGCAGATATTGAACCAACTTTGCATACCAGGAATAAATCCCTCATGATCGTGTTGTATGATCTTTTTAATGTATTGCTGAATTCAGTTTGCTAATATTTTGCTGAGAATTTTTGCCTCTATGTTCCTTAAGGATATTGGCCTATAGTTTTCTTTCTTTTTTTTATTTCTGTACTTTCCTACCCTGGAAAAGGAAATAGACATATAAGTCCAGGAAGCACAGAAAGTCCCAAACAAGATGAACCCAAAAAGGCCCACTCCAAGGCACATTATACTTAGAATGGCAAAGGTTAAAGACAAGGAGAGAATCCTGAAAGCAGCAATAGAAAGGCAACTAGTAAGTTAGAAGGGAGCTCCCACAAGGTCATCAGCTGATTTCTCAGAAACCCTTCAGGCCAGAGGGAATTGACACAAAATATTCAATGTCATGAAAAGCGAGGACCTACAAACAAGATTACTCTACCCAGCAAAGCTATCATTTAGAAATGAAGGACAGATAAAGAACTTCCCAGAAGAGAAAAAGCTAAAGGAGTCATCATCACCAAATCAGTATTACAAGGAATGTTAGAGGGACTTCTTCAAGACGAAAAAAAAAAAAAAAATCAAAATTATGAATAATAAAACATATCTATCAACAATTACTTTCAATGTAAATGGATTAAATGCTCCACTCAAAAGATGTAGGAGAACTGAATGGATAAGAAAACAAGACCCTTACGTATATTGCCTACAAGAGACTCACTTCAGATTGAAAGACACACAGAGACAGAAAGTAACAGGTGGAAAAAGCTATTTGTGAAAATAGAAACAAACAACAAAAAATCTGGAGGAGAGAGTGACATCATAGAAATGGTGCCAGAGAGGTGGGCTTCTTGAATTCTCCCCTGGAAGTTACCAAAAATTGAACATCTATAACTCATGGAAGGATTCTCTGTTCATCACACATAACTAAGAGACATGAATTAGAATTACCTGAAGGTGGGAAGAGGGAAGGGAGAGGTGTGGAGATGCTGCCTACCTCCACAGCTGTGGAGATGCAGGGCCCCAGGTCTCAGACCGCAGATCATGGCAGCCAGGCTGTGCACTCCCTCACTGTGCCCTACAGTCCTGCCAAGGGATCAGCATATAGGACAGTGGTGCCTATCATTCCAGGCAGAGATTGCAGCTGGGCTCTCTCAGTCAGACGAAAAGCAAAGAAAACAACATACCTGGACCCCTCCCCCCATTCTCCCACAGGTCTCCCTACCTCCACCCATCCAGAGCTTTAAGCTAGTCCCAGAACGGGAAGAAGGGGTAGTGACCTATAGTTTTCTTTTTTAGTAATGTCTTTGTGTGATTTTAGAAACAGGGTAATGGTGGCCTTGTAAAATGAGCTTGGGAGCCATCCCTCTTCTTAGATTTTTGGAAATAGTTTGAGAAGAATAGGTGCTAATTCTTTTTTGAATGTTTGGTAAAACTCAACTGTGAAGCCATCTGGTCCAGGACTTTTGTTTGTTGGGAGCTTGTTGATCACTCATTCGATTTTGTTGGTAGTAATTAGTCTATACAGATTTTGTTTCTTCTTTATTAAGCCCTGGAAGATTGTATGCTTCTAGGAATTTATCCATTTCTTTCAGATTGTACAATTTGTTGCCACATAGTTACTCATAGTACTTTCTTCAATTCTGTTTGTATTTTTCTGGTGTCTCTTGTCACTTCTCTTTCATTTCTGATTTGATTTATTTGGGTCCTCTCTATTTTTTCCTTAATGAGTCTGGCTAAACGTTTGCCAATTTTGTTTATCTTTCCAAAGACCTGGCTCATGTTTCATTATGTTTATATCCTCTCTGATCTTTATTATTTCTTTTCTAGTACTCATTTCCGGGCTTTGTTTGCATTCTTTTTCTAGGTCCCTTAGGTGTCAAGTTAGACTGTTAAATTGAGATTTGTCTTGTTTCTTTAGGTGGGCCTGCATTGCTATGAATTTCCCTCTTAAGACTGCTTTTGTGGTGTCCCATAGATTTTGGGTTGTTGTTTTTATTCTCAAGGTATTGTTTGTCTCAAAGTACCCTTTGATTACTTCCTTAATCATATTGTTGACTCATTCATTATGTAGTAGCATGTTATTTAGTCTTCATATGTTTGTGTGTTTTTCATTTTTATTCTTGTAATCGATTTCTAGTTTCATACCACTGTGGTCAAAGAAGAGGCTTGATATGATTTCAATCTTTTTAAATTTATAGAGACTCGCTTTGTGGCCTAACATGTGGTCTATCTTGGAAAATGTTCCATGTACACTTGAAAAGAATGTATATTCTCCTGCTTTGGGGTGAAATGCATTAAAATATTAATTAAATCTATCTCATCTAGTGTGTTATTTAAGGCTGCTGTTCCATGTTGATTTTTTGTCTGGAATATCTGTCCATTGGTGTCAGTGTGGTGTTAAAGTTTCCTATAGTGATTGTGTTACTATAGATTTCTGCCTTTATGTTGGTCAATATTTGCTGTATATATTCATGAGGTCCTATGTTGGGTTCATAAATGTTTACTGGGTTATATCCTCTTGTTGGATTGATCCCTTTATTATTAGGTAGTGTCTTTCTTTGTCTTTTATTATAGTCTCCATTTTAAATTATATTTTATCTGATATAAGTATTACTTTCCCAGCTTTTTTTCCATTTCCATTTGCATGAAATATCTTTTTCCATCCCTTTACTTTCAGACTGTGTGTGTCTTTCTATCTGAGGTAGGTCTCTACTAGACAGCAGTTACATGGTTGTTGTTTTCTTTTCCATTCAGCTACCCTATGTCTTTTATTGGAGCATTTAATCTACTTACATTTAAAATGATTATTGATAGGTACATAGCTATTGCCATTTTATTGTTCATATGTTTGATCTTCATTGGTTTGTTTGTTTGTTTGTTTGTTTTCTCCTTTCTTCTGCTTAAGGAAGTCCTTTTAACGTTTCTTGTAATACTGGCTTGGTTGTAATTAATTTTTTAAGCTTTTTCTTCCCTGAAAATCTCTTTATCACTCTTTCATTTTAAATGATAGCTTTGCTGGGTAGAGTAGTCTTGATCGTAGGCCCTTGTTTTTCATTACTTTAAATATTCACTGCCACTCCTTTGTGGCCTACAAAGTTTCTGTTGAGAAATCAGCTGATAGTCTTATGGGAACTCCTGTGCAAGTACCTAGTTGTCTTTCTCTTGGTGCTTTTAGAATCCTCTCTTTGTCTTTAACCTTTGCCATTTTAATGATGATGTGTCTTGGTGTGGGCCTGTTTGGGTTCACCTTGTTTGGGACTCTCTGCACTTCCTGCTTATATGCCTATTTCCTTCACCAGGTTAAGAAATTTTACGTCATTATTTATTTATTTATTTATTTTTTTAAATTAAATTTATTGGGGTGACAATTGTTAGTAAAATTACATAGATTTCAGGTGTACAATTCTGTATTACATCATCTATAAATCCCATTGTGTGTTCATCACCCAGAGTCAGTTCTCCTTCCATCACCATATATTCGATCCCCCTCACCCTCATCTCCCACCCCCCACCCCCCACCCCCCTTACCCTCTGGCAACCACTAAACTATTGTCTGTGTCTATGAGTTTCTGTTTCTCATTTGTTTGTCTTGTTCTTTTGTTGTTTTTGGTTTATATACCACATATCAGTGAAATCACATGGTTCTCTGCTTTTTCTGTCTGACTTGTTTTGCTCAGGATTGCTCTCTCAAGATCCATCCATGTTGTCACAAATGTTCCTATATCATCTTTTCTTACCGCCGAATAGTATTCCATTGTGTATATTCAAATAGATTCTCCATACCTTGCTTTCTCTCTTCTCCTTCTGGTACCCCTATGATGCAAATATTGTTACACTTGTTGTTTTCCCACAGGTCCCTTAAACTATCTTTGTTTTATCATCATTATTATCATTATTCATTTTTCTTTTTGTTGTTCCAATTAGTGTTTTCTGCTACTTTGTCTTTTAAATTGTTGATTCAGTCCCCTGCTTCATCTAATCTGCTGTTGATTCTTTCTAGTGTATTCTTTATTTCTGACTGTTTTTTATTGTTTCTATATCCTACTCTATGCTTACTATCTATTGGTTGAATTTCTCACTAAGTTCCTTCAGCATTCTTATAACCACTGTTTTAAACTCTGTCTCTGTTAAGCTGGTTGCTTCCATTTCATTTAGTTGTATTTTTGGAGTTTTCTCCTATTCTTTTATTTGGGACATGTTTCTTTGTTTTCTCATTCTGGTTCCCTCTCTGTATTTGCTTTTATATATTTCGTAGATCTTCTACGTCTCTCAGCCTTTGATGGGTGGACTTACGTAGTATGTGTCCCATGTGGTCCAATGGTGCAGTCTACCTGATTTCCTTTTATGTGTTCCAGGAGTGTCCCTTGAGTGTGTTGTACATGTTCTTGGGTTGTAGCTGAGCCTTGATTGCTTTTGACACATCACTGTGTGGTATTGACTACTAAGTTGACTTACTGTGAGGGTTGGCTCTACCCACAGTTTATGAGCTGCTGTGAATGCCTTAGCAGAGCATTCAAAACATCTGGCTCCAAACTGCTTCTCCACCTTCATATTTTGGAACTCTCTTTCCTAACAATAAATCTTATACTCCAGTCACATCAAACTACTCATCATTCTCCCAAGTTACGATCTGTTTTCATGCCTATATACATTTACTCATCTTTGTCCCTCTAACAAATATGCTTATGCTTTCTTGTCAAAAATGGAGACCCAGCACAAATACCACCACCTCTGGGGAGAAACCGCCTAAATCTAATGGGCCAAAGTAATGGATTCTTTCTTAGAAATGTCAAAGCACTTGTTCATATCTCTTTTATCACAATAATAAGAATTAATTGGTCATCAAAATGGCAGCATGATGTGAGCATATGGAAATCCCCCTGGAATTACAAATTGAAAAACTACAACTCCACAAAGAACTCCCCACACAGCAGACAGGCAAGACGAAGAGGTGCACTACTGATTTCACCTAAAGGTGGGCAAAGTGCATGAGCAGGGGAGAAGGGAAGGGAGAAGTATGGAGACGGATCCACGCAGGCACAAGACGCAGACCTAGCTCAGTGCTTCGAGCTCCCTGCATCCCAAAACCACCTACCTGCAGGAGAGGGAAGAACGCGGACTGTTAGGGCTCCATTTATGGCCCACAGGGCTGAGGGGACAAATATAACACAGCTGAACCGAACGTTCACGGCAGAGACCTCGGAGCAAAGACTGAAGGAAGAAGACTGAAAACGGTGGTGTAACCCATCACTGCCACAGAAAACAGAATCCTTTGGCACTGAGACTACCCGCACTCTCCCTACCCACCCAGAGATCAACCCGCCCCCACCTTCCCAGTGCTAGAAGCGGAAAAGTAGCAGAGTCAGATCAAAAGAACAGAATATTTGCTGTTCTGAGAAATGTGGACCGCAGACACATATTCACAGCCCAACAAGTTCCAGAAAAGGGGAGGGATCTGTGGAAGCAGCACCGGCTGTGGTAGTGGTCACCGGCATTACTCTGGGCCAACTCTCACAACTCACCCCACCCCTGCCCCACCTATCTGGCGGATCCCTGCAGGAGTAAAAAGAACTGCTGAAACACTCAGGCTCTGAATCTGGTGCAAGAAGAGCTTTGGAACTTCAAAAGCTTCCCACATCCCCACAGGGACACGGTGCCTTATGACCCAGGCAAACTGTTAATAGAGGAGAAGCCTGCCTTCCAGAGAATCCCTCCATTGTGCGAGAAGCTGGAATAGTGCAGAAAAAACATAACACTACAGTCTGAGAGAAAAATGAAAGCTGCAGTCGGATAGAAAATAAAACATTCTACCAACACGTACTGGAAAACAAAAGAAAGACCACTTCCTATCAACCTGTTGCAAAACCCACTCCTGTAGATGTCTAGGAAGAGAAATAATAAATCAGTAATTGCCAGGAATAACCAAGGCAACAAGACAGCTCAGAAAGAAAGTGAAAATTCTCCAGAAAAGGAACTTAAAGATATGGAAATGTGTGACTTAAATGACAGAGAATTCAAGATTGCAGTTCTGAAAAAACTCAACGAGATATAAGAAAATACAGAAAGGCAGTTTAATGAATGCAGAAAGACAATCAAAGAACAATATGAGCATTTTACCAAAGAGATTGAAATTTTTAAAAAGAATCAAGTAGAATTTCTGGAGGTTAAGAACTCAATAGAAGAAATTAAGAATGAAATAACCAGCTTAGGTAGTAGAGTTGACCAGATGGAGGAAAGAATCAGTGACATCAAAGATAGAAACCTGGAAATGACACGGATGGAAGAAGAAAGAGACTTGAGACTTAAAAGAAATGAAAAAACTCTACAAGACCTTTCTGACTCCATCAGAAAGAGCAATATAAGAATAACGGGCATACAGGAGGACAGAAAGAGAGCAGGAAACAGAGAACATATTCAAACAAACAGTCAATGAGAACTTCCCAAACTTGTAGAAAGAAATGGATCCTCAAATCCAAGAAGCAAATAGAACACCTAATTACCACAACCCCAACATGCCTTCTCCAAGGTACATTTTATTGAAGGTGTCAAAAATCAATATCAAAGAAAGAATCCTCAAGGCAGCCAGAGAAAAGAAGATGGTCACCTACAAAGGAAAGCCCATTAGAATATCATCAGACTTCTCAGTAGAAACTCTACAAGCCAGGAGGGAATGGAACCAAATATTCAAACTATTGAAAGAGAGAAATCATGAGCCAAGAATAATATATCCAGCAAAGATATCCTCTACATATGAAGGAGGAATAAAGACCTTTCCAGACATACAGAAGCTGAGGGAATTTTCTAATGCACGACCTGCACAACATGAAATACTAAATGATGCTATTCGACCCCCATTAACAAGGACAATTTGTGGCTACTGAAACATAAAAGGGGGAGAGTAAAGGCCTGAACCGGAATATGGGAATGGAGAAAGTAGGCATGTTGATGAAAACGGAATACTCTAAATGTCAAACTTTCTTTTGTGTAAACTTAAGAGTAACCAGTCAAAAAAATCCAGAACTGAAATATATACGGTAATAACAGAAGCAACAAAGGGAAACATCATGGGATACCACCAAACAGAAATAATAGACAACAACAAAAAGGCAAAGAAACAATGGAGACACAGTCTTACAGGAAAACTAAAGATAGAATGATAGGATATCCTCACATATCAATAATCACCCTAAATGTAAATGGAGTGAACTCACCAACAAAAAGGCACAGAGAAGCAGATTGGATCAAAAAACTGAACCCAACCATACGCTGTCCCCAAGAGACGCATGTCAGCTACATGGACAAGCATAGATTGAAAGGCAAAGGGTGGAAATTGACACTCCAAGCAAATGGTATCCAAAGAAAATCAGGTGTAGCTATACTGATATCAGATGAAACACACTTCAGGGTGAAAAAGGTAACAAGAGACAAACATGGACATTTCATAATGGTAAAGAGAATATACAACAAGAAGACAAAACAGTCATCAATATTTATGCCCCCAATCAGGGAGCACCGAAATATACCAAGCAACTTCTAACAGAATTAAAGGGAGAAATTGATCAAAACACAGTTATACTAGGGGACCTAAATACATCATTGACAGCTATGGATAGATCATCCAAACAGAAAATAAGTAATGAAATAGCAGCCCTAAAAGACACATTAGATGAAATGGACATAATTTACATATAGAGAGCACTTCATCCTGAAACATCAGACTATACATTTTTTTCTAGTGCACATGGAACATTCTCAAGGATAGACAACATATTGGGAAACAAAACTAACCTCAGCAAATTTAAGAAGATTAAAATCATACCAAGCATATTCTCTGATCAGAGGCTTTGAAACTGGATGTCAACTGCAAAAAGAAGCAGGAAAAAACAAAGAATACATGGAGATTAAACAACATACTCTTAATGAACGACCGGGTCAAAGAAGAAATTAGAGGAAAGATCAAAAGATACATAGAAACAAATTACAATGAAAATGCATCCTGCAAAAATTTTGGGGGTGCAGCGAAAGCAGTTTTAAGAGGAAAATTTACATCATTACAGGCCTACCTCAAGAAACAAGAAAAATCCCAAATAAATAACCTCATGTTACACCTTAAAGAACTAGAAAAAGAAGAACAAAAGAAACCCAAGGTCAGCAGAAGAAAGGAAATAATGAAAATCAGAAGAGAACTAAGTGAAATAGAGAAAAAAAAGACAATATAAAAAATTAATGTGACAAAGAGCTAGCTTTTTGAAAAGACTAACAAAATTGACAAATCCTTGTCTAGGATCACTAAGATAAAAAGAGAGAAGACACTAATAAAAAAAATCAGAAATGAAGAAGGGGAATTTATCACAGATGCCACAGAAATGCAAAGGATCATCCAAGAATATTATGAAGGACTACATGCCACCAACTTGAATAACCTAGAAGATATGGACACGTTCTTAGAAACATATAGCCTTCCTAGGCTGAACCACGAAGAACTGGAAAATATAAACAGACCAATCACCAGTAACGAAATTGAATTAGTCATCCAAAACCTTCCCAAAAGCAAAATTCCTGGACCAGATGGCTTCACTAGTGAATTCTACCAAACCTCCAAAGAGGATCTAATGCCAATCCTGCTCTAACTCTTCCAAACTTTAAAGAAGAGATAGTACTTCCTAACTCATTTTATGAGGCCAACATTACCCTGATACCAAAACCTGGTAAGGACAACACAAAAAAAGAGAACTACAGACCAATATCTCTGATGAACACAGATGCAAAAATCCTAAACAAAATTCTAGAAAATCGAATGCAACAATGTATTAAAAAGATTGTTCATCACGACCCAGTGGGGTTCATCCCAGGGGCACAAAGATGGTTCAACATGCAAAAATCCATCAATGTGGTATATCACATAAACAAAATAAAGGACACAAATCATATGATTATATCAATTGATGCAGTAAAAGCATTTGACAAGATACAACATCCATTTATGATTAAAACGCTTAATAAAATAGGTATGGAAGGAAAATACCTTAACATAATAAAGGCCATATGTGACAAATCCTCAGCGAATTTCATAATTAATGGTGAAAAACTGAAGCCCTTTGCTCTATGTGCAGGAAGACGACAGAGCTGTCCACTATCACCTCTGCATTTCAATATATTCTTGGAAGTCCTCGCCAGAGCAATCAGGCAAGAGAAGGAAATAAAAGGCATCCAAATTGGGAATGAAGAAGTTAAATTGTCACTCTTTGCAGATGACATGATGCTATATATATAGAAAATCCTAAAGACTCCACCAAAAAGCTATTAGAAACAATCAACGAATACAGTAAATTTGCCGGTTACAAAATCAATGTACAAAAGCCCATTGCATTCCTATATGCTAACAATGAAATCTCATAAAAAGAAATAAAAAATACAATTCCTTTTGCAATTGCAGCAAAAAGAATAAAATACCTAGGAATAAACTTAACCAAGGATGTGAAGGATCTATATGCTGAAAACTATAAGACATTTTTAAAAGAAATTGAAACAGACTCAAAGAAATGGAAAGACATTCCATGCTCATGGATTGGAAGAATCAACATAGTTAAAATGGCCATATTACCCAAAGCAATGTACAGATTTAATGTAATCCCTATCAAAATCCCAATGGCATTTTTAAAGAAATAGAACAGAAAATCATCAGATCTGTTTGGAACCACAAAACACCGCGAATAGCCAAAGCAATCTTACGAAAAAAGAACAACACTGGAGGTATCACACTCCCTGACTTCAGCTTGTACTACAGGGCAACGATAGTCAAAACAGCATGGTATTGGCAGAAAAACAGACACATAGACCAATGGAATAGAATTGAGAACTCAGAAATAAAACCACATAAATATGGACAGATAATTTTTGACAAAGAAGCAAAAAATATGCAATGGAGCAAAGACAGCCTCTTCATTAAATGGTGCTGGGAGAATTGGAAAGCCATGTGCAAAATAATGAAACTGGACTGCTATCTGTCACTGTGTACCAAAATTAATTCAAATGGATCAATGGCAGAAGCATAAGACATGACACAATAAACTGCATAGAAGTAAACATAGGTACTAATCTTATGGACCTTGGGTTCAAAGAGCATTTTATGAATTTGACTCTAGAGGCAAGGGAAGTAAAAGACAAAATAAATGAATGGGACTGTATCAAACTTAACAGCCTCTGCACAGCAAAAGAAACCATCAACAATATAAAGAGGCAACCAACTGAATTGGAGAAGATTTTTGCAAACAGTGCCTCCAGTAAGGGGCTAATATCCAAAATATACAAGGAACTCATGCAACTCAACACAAAAATACACCAAACAACCCAACTGAAAAATGGGCAGAGGACCTGAAGAGACATTTCTCCAAAGAGGACATACAAATGGCAAATAGGCATATGAAAAAACGCTGATCAGTAATTATCAGAGAAATGCAAATAATAAACACAATGAGATATCACCTCTCCAAAATCAGACTGTCTGTCATCATCAAGACAAATAGTAACAAGTTTTGGACAGGCTGTGGAGAAAAAGGAACCCTTATACACTGTTGGTGGGAATGCAGACTGGTGCAGCCGTTATGGAAGGCAGTGTGGAAGTTCCTCAAAAAATTACGAATAGAATTGCCATATGACCCAGCAATCCCTCTCCTGGGTATCTACCCAAAAAATCTGAAAATATTTAGAGATAAAGACACGTGTGCTCCAATGTTCATTGCAGCTTTGTTTACAGTGGCCAAGACATGGAAACAACCAAAATGTCCTTCAATAGATGAATGGATAAAGAAGTTGTGGTACATATACACAATGGAATACTATTCGGCGGTAAGAAAAGATGATATAGGAACATTTGTGACAACATGGATGGATCTTGAGAGAGTAATGCTGAGCGAAATAAGTCAGACAGAAAAAGCAGAGAACCATGTGATTTCACTGATATGTGGTATATAAACCAAAAGCAACAAAAGAACAAGACAAACAAATGAGAAACAGAAACTCATAGACACAGATAATAGTTTAGTGGTTGCCAGAGGGTAAGGGGGGTGGGGGGTGGGGGGTGGGAGATGAGGGTAAGGGGGATCGAATATATGGTGATGGAAGGAGAACTGACTCTGGGTGATGAACACACAATGGGATTTATAGATGATGTAATACACAATTGTACACCTCAAACCTATGTAATTTTACTAACAATTGTCACCCCAATACATTTAATAAAATAAAATTAAAAAAAAATAAAATAAAGTAAAATAAAATAAAATAAAATCACTTACAGTAAAAAAAAAAAAATGGGGATGGGAGTGTGAGGGAGTCGAAGTAAATATTGCTAGCATTTTCCCTCCAAGGCTTGATAGTCTGAGAAATTAGGCATTTCGTGTGGTGTAGTGGTTAAGAGCACAACCTTTGGTTACAGACAGATCTATATTGGAATATTAATTCTATCACTTATTCTAATTGTACGATTTTTGAGAAGTCAGCTAACCTCCAGGAGCTTAAGTCATCCCACCTATAAAATAAACATAATAGCAATACCCACCCACCCAATGGGATTCCTGTTAAGGAATTGCATGTACACCACTATATCAAGGAAATAGCAGTCATCCATAAATAATAGCATAAGTAATAGATTACTATTATTATTATCATATGAGATCAAACATCCTTTTATCATGGATAATGTCGCCATCCAATAAAAACCTTAGTGTTAGAAAAAACTTGTACCAATAAATAGCTTACTAATATCTATAATTATGAAAAATTCCAGTTTCAAATTTTGTTTATGGTAAATATGGGGAATATAATTTTTACCACATTTATTCTTGAAGTACACTTCTCAGTGTAGGACCAAAGTCTATTTAAAATGTCTATATTCCCTAAACAATTTAACCGAATTTCCAGTTGTGTTCCCATTGCATTACTGTGTAGGAATGAAGAACTATTTTGGAGTTACAAAAGGAATAGAAATAATTGAAAGAAAATGTTTCCTAATCTTTTAAAAATCATGTCTTCTTTTGTTAAATATAATAATCGCATATCCTGTTTTATTGTTACTCAAAATTTTAAAATAAATTAACTATTATTACTAAAACCAGGTTAAATCAGTGTGTAGTGTGTAAAGATGCTTAGATAATCTGAGAGAAGCACATGGGGACCTTGTGGCCATTTTCCTTATGGTACCCTGTTTCACCAAAAATGAGACCTAGCTGGACTATTAGCTCTAATGAATCTTTTATATAAGACCCGGCATTATATTATATTATTACATTATACCCAGTATTATATTATATTATGTTATATTATATCATATTATATTATATCTGGTCTTATATTATTATTATATTAAATAAGATAATATTAAAATAAGACCGGGTCTTATATTAATTTTTGCTCCAAAAGACACATTAGAGCTGATGGTCCGGCTAGGTCTTATTTTGGGGGCAACATGGTAATAGTTCTTTTATCTGTGAAAATATGGGTCTAGAAAACTGACATTAGGCTGGCAAGGTAAAGAAAGACTTAAGCTTTTGCATAGTTATGAGGCAATTTATATAAGATATAACAAAAGACTAGAGTGGAACATGAATTCTCTTTATCTTTGCATTTTACAATATGAAAATTCCTGCATGCTTGCCAAATATTTGTCAAAGAATAGAGAAAGCCCATGTTTCTGGTCCTCATTTTAAATAGGAAGAGTTAAAATTTAATGCTATTTAATATTCTTGGGTATAACAAATGAAGGTGGATTACTTCAAAGGAGAAAAGAAGAGACTAGACTGTGATCAAGACCCTTAAATATGGACAAACTTCTAACTGGCCATCACTCCTAATTCTTGAGCAGGAAACTAAACAATTTTGCTAAAAATCCTGTGACCAATGTCTGTCTCTTAGTATTCCAAATGTTTTACTTGCTATACTTCAAAAAGAACACATTAACTAATTTGGTACCTGGAGATGAAATTGAAAGTCTCTCTTAATCTGTGGCCAAAACATTTTCATGAAACAAATGACAATTTTGAATATAATTTTTTAATCTACATCGCCACCTCATAAATATTGAGATTGCTCCTTGGTCTGTATTTCTAACCTCACACCATAACCAGAGTAATGAGCATAGACCAGTGGCTAAGTGTATTCGCTTTGGAGCCAGGAAGACTTAGATTCAAATGTTTGATCTGCAACTTCCTACCTTAGAGATCTTGAGAAATTCATTTAGCATCTATGAGCCTCAGTTTCATATATAGAATGGAAATTATAATAGTATTAAATTAGATAATGAATTATAAATACTCAAAAATTACAGCTATTATTGCAAAATTTAAAATGCATAACTTTTATCTACTCATAGAGACAATGAGAAAATTTCTTTATGGAAAGCAGAGAATAATATAAATCAGATGAAATTCAATTTCAACATGATGGTTGATGGAAACCCGAATGGAAAAAAAATTGGTAAATATAGGTCATATATTAATCTTTACACAAATTCTTCAATTTGGCTTATTTCTCTCCATTTAAAATGTAGTATGTATTCATCACGGATAATTTGGAAAGAAGATAAAAAGATTACTCACTAGCTTCTAAATATTTTTATGAATAAAACCATAATTCCTACTTTTTCCCACTAGATGGCACTAGTGGGTAAAATACAATGGTATTTAGATAGTATTTCCTAAACCACAGCATGCAAGCATGCACTTAGATTTTCTGATTTTGGGTCAAACCTCAGAAGGAGAGAGAGAGGGAGACGGAGACACAGAGAGAGAGAGACAGACAGACAGACAGACAGACAGAGAGACAGAGAGACAAAGAGATCTTTGTGATATCTCTTTTAAGCATTTTTTGTAACATTAAATATTTGTGTATTTCCATTTTAATCCATCTTCAATTATTATTATACTTGGGGTAGAACTTAGACGTTTCATGTAATATATAGCAATTATCATAAAAATAAGAACAATGATTATTGTATAAAATAAGTCAAACCCTAATGGTCAAAAACACATCATTCTTCACAAATATTGTTGTTCTTTGCATTTAAAAATATGCTTTTTTGGAGACGTCATCAAAATGGTGGCGTGAGGTGAGCCTCTGTAAATCTTCCCGGGAATTTACAACAAATGGAACAACTATAACTCCACAAAGGACTCCCTGCACAGCAGACAGGCAAGACAAAGAGGTCCACTCTGGAATTCACCTAAAGGTGGGTGACACGCACAAGCGGGGGAGGAGGGAGGGCAGAAGTGCGGAGACGGGGCCGCAAGGGCAAAGGACACAGAACTAGCTCAGTACTCCCAGCTCGCTACATCCTGGAACTACCACAGCTGTGGGAGAGGGAAGAACTCGGACTGCTAGGGCTCCATTTATGACCCACAGGGCTGAGCGGAGACCATATAACAGAGCTGAACCCAATGCTCACTGCAGAGACCTCAGAGAAAAGACTGAGGGAAGAAGGCTGAAAACGGTGGTTTAGGCCCTCACTGCCGAGCAGAGAATGGAAGCCTGAGGCACTGAGACAAGCCACACCCTGTCTATCCTCACAGAACTCTCCCCGACCCCATCTGCCCAGTGCTAGAAGCACAACAGTAGCAGTGTCAGATCAAAAGAACAGAATATTTGCTGTTCTGAGAACTGTGGACCGCAGACACAGATTTGCAGACCAACTAGTTCCGGCAAAGGGGAGGGATCTGTGGAAGCAGGACGGGCTATGGTGGTGGTCATTGCCATTGCTCTGGGACACCTCTCACAACTCACCCCGCCCCTGGCCCACCTAACTGGGAGGATCCCTGCAGGAGTAAACAGAACAACTGAAACATACAGGCTCTGAATCTGGTGCAGGAAGAGCTTTGGAATTTCAAAAGCTCTCCACAAACCCACACGGACACTGCGTCCTGTGACACAGGCAAACTATTAACAGAGGAGGAGCCCGTCTCCCAGGGAATCCCCCCATTGTGTGAGAAGCTGGAATGGTGCAGAGAAAACATAGTACTACCGTGAGAGAGACAAAAAAAAGGCTGCAGACGGACAGAAAATAAAACATTCTGCCAACAATTACTGGAAAACAAAACAAAGACCTCTTCCGATCAACATGTTGCAGAAGCCACTCCTGTAGATGTCTAGGAAGAGAAATAATAAATCAGTAATTGCTATGAATAACCAAGGCAACAAGACAGCTCAGAAAGAAAGTGAAAATTCTCCAGAAAAGGAACTTAAAGATATGGAAATATGTGACTGAAATGACAGAGAATTCAAGATTACAGTTCTGAAAAAGCTCAACGAGATTCAAGACAACACAGAAAGGCAGTTTAACGAACTCAGAAACACAATCAAAGAACAACATGAGCATTCTATGAAAGAGATAGAAATTTCAAAAAAGAAGCAAACAGAATTTCTGGAGACTAAGAACTCAATAGAAGAAATTAAGAATGAAATAGCGAGCTTAGGTAGTAGAGTTGACCAGATGGAGAAAAGAATCAGTGACATCGAAGATAGAAACCTGGAAATAACATGGATGGAAGAAGAAAGAGACTTGAGACTTAAAAGAAATGAAAAAACTCTACAAGAACTTTGTGACTCCATCAGAAATAGCAATATAAAAATAATGGGCATGCCAAGGGAGAAGAAAGAGAGAAGGGAACAGAGAATATATTCAAACAAACTGTCAATGAGAACTTCCCAAACTTGTGGACAGAACTGTATCTTTGAATTCAAGAAGCAAACAGAACACCTAATTACCTCAATCCTAACAGGCCTTCTCCAAGGCACATTATATTGAAGCTGTCTAAAATCAATGACAAAGAAAGAAGCCTCAAGGCAGCCAGAGAAAAGAAGACAGTAACCTACAAAGGAAAGCCGATTACATTATCATCAGATTTTTCAGCAGAAACTCTACAAGCCAGGAGGGAGTGAAACCAAATATTCAAACTATAGAAAGAGAGAAATTATGAGCCAAGAATAATATATCCAGCAAAGATATCCATTAGATATTAGGGAGGAATAAAAACCTTTCCAGACATACAGAAGTTATGGGAATTTTCTAACACATGACCTGCACTACAAGAAAGACAAAGGGAAGCTATTCTACCACCATATACAGGCACAATTTTTGGCAACCAAAACATAAAAAGGGGGAGACTAAAGGCCTGAATCAGAATATGGGAATGGAGAGGGAAAGTTTGCTGAAGAAAATGGAATACTCTAAATATCAAACTTCCTTTTACATAAACTTAAGGGTAACCACTCAAAAAAAAATCAAGAACTGAAATATATACTGTAATGAAAGATGAAACAGAGGGAAACATCATAGAATACCACTACACAGAAATAACAGACAACAACAAAAAAGCAAAGAAACAATGGAGACTCAGCCTTACCAGAAAACTAAAGATAGAATGACAGGAAATCCTCACATATCAATAATCACCCTAAATGTAAATGGAGTGAACTCACCAATAAAAAGGCACAGAGTAGCAGATTGGATCAAAAAACTAAACCCTTCCATATGCTGTCTCCAAGAGACACATCTCAGCTACAAGGACAAGCATAGACTCAAAGTGAAAGGATGGAAATTGACACTCCAATCAAATGGCATCCAGAGAAAATCAGGTGTAGCCATACTGATATCAGACGAAACAGACTTCAGGGTGAGAGACAAACATGGATATTTCATAATGGTCAAGGGGACTGACTACACAACAAAACGACATAACAGTCATGAATATTTATGCCCCCAATCAGGGAGTACCAAAATATCCCAAGTAACTACTAACAGAACTAAAGGGAGAAATTGATCAAAACACAATATTACTAGGGGACTTTAATACATCATTGACACTTATGGATAGATCATCCAGACAGAAAATAAATAATGAAATATCAGCCCTAAATGACACATTAGATGAAATGGACATAATTCACATATATAGAGCACTTCATCCTAAAATATCAGACTATACATTTTTTTTCTACTGTACATGGAAAATTCTCAAGGATAGACCATACGTTGGGAAATAATATCAGCCTCAGCAAATTTAAGAAGACTGAAACCATACCATGCATATTCTCTGATCACAACGCTTTGAAATTGGATATCGACTGCAAAAAGAATTCAGGAAAAAACACAAATACATGGAGATCAAACAACATACTTTTAAAGAATGACGGAGTCAAAGAAGAAATTAGAGGAGAGATCAAAAGATACATAGAAACAAACGACAATGTAACTATATCCTACCATAATTTTGGGGATGCAGCGAAAGCAGTTTTAAGAGGAAAATTTATATAATTACAGGCCTATCTCAAGAAATAAGAAAAATCCCAAATAAATAACCTTGCGTTACACCTTAAAGAACTAGAAAAAGAAGAACAAATGAAACTCAAGGTCAGCAGAAGAAAGGAAATAACAAAAATCAGAGCAGAACTAAATGAAATAGATAACAAAAAGGCAATAGGAAAAATTAATGTGACAAAGAGCTGGTTCTTTGAAAAGATTAACAAAATTGACAAATCCTTGGCTAGACTCACTAAGATAGAAAGAGAGAAGACACTAATTAACAAAATCACAAATGAAAAAGGGGAGGTTATCACGGACTCCACAGAAATACAAAGGATCATCCAAAATACTATGAAGGAATATATGCCACCAAATTCAATAAACTAGAAAAAATGGACAAGTTCTTAGAAACATATAGCCTTCCAAGGCTGAACCATGAAGAACCGGAAAATCTAAACAGACTGATCACCAGTAACGAAATTGAATCAGTCATCCAACACCTTCCCAAACGCAAAAGTCTGGGACCACATGGCTTCACTAGTGAATTCTACCAAACCTTCAAAGAGGATCTAATACCAATCCTGCTCAAACTCTTCCAAAAAACTGAAGAAGCGACAGTACTCCCTAACTCATTTTATGAGGCCAACATTACACTGATACCAAAACCTGGTAAGGACAACACAAAAAAAGAAAACTACAGACCAATATCTCTGATGAATACAGATGCAAAATCCTAAACAAAATTCTAGCAAATCGAATACAACAATGCATTAAAAAGATTATGAATCATGACCAAGTGGGGTTCATCCCCGGGGCAGAAGGATGGTCCAACGTCCGCAAATCCATCAATGTGATACATCACATAAACAAAATAAAGGACAAAAATCATATGATTATATCAATTGATGCAGAAAAAGCGTTTGACAAGATACAACATCCATTTATGATTAAAACACTTAATAAAATGGGTATAGAAGGAAAATACCTTAACATAATAAAGGCCATATATGACAAACCCTCAGCTAATCTCATAATTAATGGTGAAAAACTGAAGCCCTTTGCTCCATGTTCAGGAACACATCAGGGTTGTCCCCTATCGCGTGTGCTTTTCAACATAGTGTTGGAATTCCTTTCCAGAGCAATCAGGCAAGAGAAAGAAATAAAAGGCATCCAAATTCGGAATGAAGAAGCTCAATTGTCACGCTTTGCAGAAGACATGATGCTATATATAGAAAAACCTAAAGACTCCACCAAAAAGCTGTTAGAGACAACGAATACAGTAAACTTGCTGGCTACAAAATCAACGTACAAAAGTCCATTGCAGTCCTATATACTAACAATGAAATCTCAGAAAAAGAAACACAAAAAAACAATAACTTTTGCAATTGTAGCAAAAGGAATAAAATACCTAGGAATAAAAATAACCCAGGATGTAAAAGACCTGTATGCTGAAAACTATAATACATATTTAAAAGTACTTGAAGAAGACACAAAGAAATGGAAAAATATTCTGTGCTCATGGATTGGAAGAATCAACATAGTTAAAAGATCCATATTACCAAAAGCAATATACAGTATTAATGCAATCCCCATCAAAATCCCAATTGCATTTTTTAAAGAAATAGAACAAAAAATCATCAGATTTGTTTGGAACCACAAAAGACCCCGAATAGCCAAAGCAATCTTAAGAAAAAAGAACAATGCTGGAGGTATTACACTCCCTGATTTCAGCTTGTACTACAGGGCAACAGTATTCAAAACAGCATGGTATTGGCAGAAAAACAGACACATAGACCGATGGAATAGAATTGAGAACCCAGAAATAAAACCACATAAATATGGACCGATAATTTTTGACAAAAAAGCAAAAAACATACAATGGAGAAAAGACAGCCTCTTCAATAAATGGTGCTGGCAGAATTGGATAGCCACGTGCAAAGCAATGAAACTGGACTGCTATCTGTCACCATGTACCAAAATTAATTGAAAATGGATCAAAGACTTAAGCATAAGACCTGATACAATAAACTACATAGAAGAAAACATAGGTACTAAACTTATGGACCTTGGGTTCAGAGAGCATTTTATGAATTTGACTCCAAAGGCAAGGGAAGTAAAAGCTAAAATAAACGCATGGGACTATATGAAACTTAAAAGCTTCTGCACAGCAAAAGAAACCATTGACAAAATAAAGAGGCAACCAACTGAATTGGAGAAGATTTTTCCAAATGGTGCCTCCAATAAGAGGCTAATATCCAAAATATACAAGGAATTCATGCAACTCAACAACAAAAACAAACAAACAACCCAATTGAAAAATGGGCAGACGAACTGAAGAGACATTTCTCCAAAGAGGACATACAAATGGCAAATAGACATATGAAAAAATGGTCAACATCATTAATCATCAGAGAAATGCAAATAAAAACCACAATGAGATATCACCTCACCCCAGTCAGAAAGGCTATCATCAAGAAGACAAATAGTAACAAGTGTTGGAGAGGCTGTGGAGAAAAAGGAACCCTCATACATTTTTGGTGGGAATGCAGACTGGTGCTGCCCTAATGGAAGGCAGTGTGGAGGTTCCTCAAAAAATTATGAATAGAATTACCATATGACTCAGCAATCCCTCTCCTAGGTATCTACCCAAAAAATCTGAAAGCATTTATACATAAAGACATGTGTGCTCTAATGTTCATTGCAGCTTTGTTTATGGTGGCCAAGACATAGAAACAACTAAAGCATCTTTTGGAGCAAAAATTAATATAAGACCCAGTGATATATTATGTATTATATTAATTATATCATATCATATTATATTATATTATATTACATTATAAAGACCGGGTCTTATATTATAGTAAAATAAAACCAGGTCTTATATTAATTTTTGCTCCAAAAGAAAATACATTAGAGCTGATGGTCCCACTAGGTCTTATTTTTGGGGAAACATGGTAGCTGTGTGCACAAAGATGGTACAAGCAAACTTCAGGATGAGGGAGACTCTGAATGACCTATTATTGCCAGTGACTTAGAGTGAAATTAATAATCAGTGTTCATGTTATACCACAGATTTCCTGCTGGACATGATATAAAATGAGTAGGACCTGTGTGTACCCTCAAGGACAAGGAAGAGTGCCTTCTACAGGACATAGTGTTAACAGGGTAAAGCAGGTAGAACACGTATGTGCAGAGAAAGTGTCCAACTCCAAGAGACTAGGGCCTGATCCCTGTTGGGGGAGTGTGGCCTGGGCTGTGTTCACCTCAGATTTGGCCCCACACCACTCCCGGGGCTATCTCTGAGGAGTGGGTATGGGGAGAACTGGCTCAGGAGTCTGGGAAAGAATGAGCCATTCCTTTCAGCTTCATTCATTCATTCACAAATGCAGTGGGCTGACATTTACCTTTATGATTTGGATGAAGATACAATGAGCTCATCCAGACTGACAATGAGAAGATAAGAATCTCCAGATCCTAACAGTCTGAGGGGAGTCGGGCCCCCAGGAGTGACCCTGACAGGGCCATGACTGAGGGCCTGACATCCAGTTGGGACCTTGTATGGCAGGGAAAGGGGGTTGCATGCCAATTTGGGAAGAAACCATTGGGAGCCACAGGGAAATCTTGGAGCCTGGGGCTACATTAACAGATGTGCCATTCAGAACGGAGGAGGGACAAGCACCCTACTGAGGAATGGGGACGTAGTTGTAGGACCGCACTTTAAGATGTAATGAAATAAGCACAATAAACTTTGGAGCATAAAAAATAAATACATGCTTTTTTGGTATTCATTAAAGTGATTTTTTTTTCAAATCAACACTCAGTACCTTTTATGAGTTTGTGAGAGCAACAATACATTACTGTTGGCCCTATAAATATGTACAATTTTTATTTAATCCAATATGATAATGTGTATTAGAAGCCATTAAATATTCATTAATGATGTACCTGGAGCAGAGTATAGACTTGTGCAAGTTTGGAACAAGATATACAATATAGATACCAAAAAGAAATTAGAGAAAGCAGAAATTGTGTAGAAAAAAGTGTGGAAACTAACTTAGTTGCAAAGGCTTGTCTCATCAAGAACAAAATGAATAGTGTTGCATCAGAAAGGATCCAATCTATTGAACAGGGTCCAGCCATGAGATGTGACAAGTGACAGGCAATAGCACACTGGGGAAGGGATATATCCTTGCTACAGAAGGGTTAATGATGTCCATATCAGACATCTTTCTCACTAATAAATAACATGTTAGATGAACAGGATTCATCCTCTCAGTCAAGGAAAGCATTAGTACAGGCTAGACAGTGTACCAGGAAACCCCAAAGAGAAGAGATATTAAGGAAGTTGTATGTCTGTACAGCAGAGGAAATATAGTCAATGATATTGAGATAGCGTGGTACAGTGTCAGATGGCTGCTGGATTTACCATGGTGATCACTTCTTTGGGTATATAAATGTTGAATAACTTTGATGTACACCTGAAACTTATATATTGTATGTTTGCTATATTTTAATAAAAGTCTTTTTTTAAATGAAAAGAAAGTTGCACATCTGAGAAGGAAATAGAATGCTCTAAAAAACAAGCTACAGATTGGTTCAAACCAAACCCCAATCCTATGGACTGAAGAAACACTGAAGATGGGTTATGCTGTGATTTGCTTGCTGAAGGTGGGCCTTAACAACTTAGAGCTCATAACAACTTAGAGCCTGCACAGCAGCATGGCCACTTTGGGTCCTACCAAATATTAGAATTCATGCTATTTAGATGCTTTTTCCCCACTATAGTAGATTCAGATACTGTGATAAGTCTGTCAAGCAAGTGAGGTATTTCTGTAAAGAAAGCCTGTAATATAATACATAAGTTAAAATAGAGGTGAAAAGAGGGTCCAAGATGGTGGATTAGGTAAACGCCATGTATACTGCACCCCAGAATCACACCAAAATTATAAATAAATTATACAACAATCAACTTCAAGAATCATCTCAAGACTAGTTGAATAGAAACCCTATAACTAAGGATATAAAGAAGAGGCCACATTGAGACAAGTAGGAGGGGTGGAGACATGAAAAGAGCTGACCCCAAACCCACAAACAATGGTTAAACACCAGGAGGAACACCTCAGTGGTGGAGGTCCCCCTTAAAGAGGGAGGGGTCCCAGCCCCACACCGGGTGCCCCAGTCCAGGGGTCCTGTGCCAGGAAGAGGAGTTCCCACAACATCTGGCACTGAAAATCAGTGAGGACTCTGTCTGCCTATCCCAGTGAGATAGAAGGTGGTTGGAAATTCAGATGCTGTTTTATAGAGTCTGCACACAGGCTCACTTGCTTGCAAACATTTACCCCTCTACCAGAGATGCTGCAACTTGAGAGGCCTAGTGCAGGAAAAGACTGAGTTAAGTGGCCTCAAAGCAATGGCTGGAAGGAGAGAAGCCATTATTATCTCTGTATGGAACCTGACACATGTGTAGCCTGCAGGAGGGCACACGCTTTTCTTTATTGATCCCTACTCAAAAGGGGCAATTCTGAGACTGCATGGGTCTGGTGGAATCCACACACATGCATCACCTTGATGATGCCCTGGATCCCTGCCACCCACAAAGCTAGTGCTGCATTGCCTGGGACAGTCTTGACTGCTGGATGGCTGGTGCAGCCCCACAGGCTGCAGAAGCCTTTTTGCAGCTGTGGATGGCCTTCAGTGGCCCAGGAAATGTTGGCGGTGGGTGGTGACTCAAGACCTGCACCATAGCATCTCTTGGGCAGCTCTCAGGGACCTATAGGACTCAGGTGGACAGTGGCTGGCTGTGGTGTTCTCAGGGCATTTTTTCAGGGTGGTTGCAGGCTTGGCACTGGTGCAGGAGCCAAGACTCCACTGACTTTGTAGAAACTACGGCCCACACCCTTTAGCTCCCTAGAACCCCACCCTGCCCACTTAGAACTGCATTGCTGGGGCACTATCAGGACCCAGGTGATCAGCCCTGACCCACAACCTGCAAAAGTCTTATAAAGCTGCAGGAAGCCCACAACAGCCTAGGGAACTTTTGATGGTGGACAGTGACCCAAAACCTGTGCCGCAAGCACTCTTGGGCAGCTCTCATGGATTTGCGAGCCCAGGGCAAGCAGTGGCTGGCTGCTGTGTTTTAAGGGCATTTTGCAAAGGGGTCACAGGTCAGGAAATGCCCTGAGGTGAGTGGTGGCTGGCTGTGGTTGCCTCAGGGCACTGTGCAAAGTGGGCACAGGCCAGGCACTGGTTCAAGAACTGAATCTACATTAACTTTGTAAAAACTGCTAGCCTTATCTCATGACTCCCTGGGCCTCTGCTCTGCCCAGCTAGTGTTCCATCACCAAGGGCACTTTCAATACCAGTCAACCAGCCTGGCCTGTGGACATAAGGGTGCTCTTTCAACAGCTGAGCTGTACGGGCACCTGGCAGGTAGCAACAGACCTAGGGGATCCTGGGGCTTTTGCTAACCTGCCTCAGGCCCATTACTGGTGGCAGCCAGCCTTAGTTCACAGCAAACACACAACCACACACCTCCAGGTCCAGCACAGGCAGCAACAAACCACATATAGCATTCTGGCTCCTACCAGATAGTCATGGACCACTAAGAGCTAAGGCTGAAATTGGCCCATGGGAACCCTCCCAAGAACACCAGAAACAACACACCCAGAGGCTATCTTCAAACCACACCAGAACATTACTGATTAGCCCCACAAGCAGCACACCCAAAGGAGGGACAAAAAATGCACAAGAGCCCATGAGAGGAATCCTCCTCTGAGGTGTCAGTCCTCACACAGCAGCTCATAATCCTCATAGTCAGTCAGCCTGGGAGTCAATACCATCCACTGATGCGCAAAAAAAGCAATCAAGGCTCAACAGCAACACAAGAACACACACGTCACACTCTAGGGACACTCCTGGAACACACAGTCAGGTGAACAGGGAGATTGTGCTATTGGACCACACAGGACTCATACTACATAAGGCCACCCAGCAAAGACTGAAAGACATAGGATATCCACCTAATATATAGAAGCAAACATAGAGGCAGTGAGAACAAGGAAACAAAAATACATGTCCCACATAAAAGAACAGGAGAAACCTCCAGATAAAGAACTAAATGAAATGGAGGCAACCAGCTTAACAGAGACGGAGTTTAAAACACTGGTTATACGAGTGCTTAAGGAACTTAGTAAGAATTTTAACAAAGAGATAGCACGCATAAAGAAGGACATAGAAACCATAAAAAAACTAGTCAAAAATAAAGAATACAATAACTGAAATGAAGAATAAACTAGAAGCAATCAATAGCAGAATAGATGGAGCAGAGGATTGAATTAGCAATTTAGAAGACAAGGCAACAAAAAAAAAAATCAGAAAAACAAAAAGAAAAAAAATATTTTTTTTAAAAAAGGAAGACAGCTTAAGGGACCTATGGCACAATATCAAGTGTAACAACGTTTGCATCATGGGAGTACCAGAAAGAGAAGAGAGGGACAAGGGATTGATAAACTATTTGAAGAAATAATAACAGAAAACTTCCCTAACCTGGTGAAGGAATAGACATACAAGCCCAGAAAGTGCAGAGAGTCCCAAACACAATGAACCCAAACAGGCCATACCAAGGCACATCATAATTAAAATGGCAAAGGTTAAAGACAAAGAGAGAATCCTAAAAGCAGCAAGAGAAAGACAACTAGGTACTTACAAGGGAGCTCCCATAAGACTATTAGCTGATTTCTTAACAGAAACATCGCAGGCCAGAAGAGAGTGGCCAAAACATTCAACCTAATGAAAAACTAGGTCTTACAACTGACACTACTCTACCCAGAAAAGCTATCACTTAAAATTGAAGGAGAGATAAACAGCTTCCAAGACAACAACAACAAAAAAGATAAAATAATTCATTACAACTAAGCCAGTATTAAAGAAAAATATTAAAAGGATTCCTTTAAGCAGAAGAAAGGATAAAACAAAAAAATGAATATCAACAATATGAATAATAAAATGGCAATAACTATGTAAATATCAATAATCATTTTAAATGTAAGTAGATTAATGCTCCAATAAAAAAAAGATATAGGGTAGTTGAATGGATAAGAAAACAAGACCCATGCAACTGCTGTCTATACGAGATCCACCGTAGATCGAAAGACACACACAGACTGAAAGCAAAGAGATAGAATACGATATTTCATGCAAATGGAAATGAGAAAAAAGCTGGGGAAGCAATATTTATATTGGACAAAATAGACTTTAAAAAGAAGACTATAATAAGAGACAAATAAGGACATTGCATAATAATAAAGGGGTCGATCCATCAAGAGGACATAAACCTAGTAAACATTTAGGCACCTAACATAGGAGAACCTAAATACATAAAGCAAATATTGACTGACATAAAGGCAGAGATCAACAGTAATGCAATCATAGTAAGGAATATTAACACCCCAATGGACAGATCTTCTAGACAGAAAATCAGCATGGAAACAGTGGTCATAAATGACACCTTATACCACATACATTTAATCAATATTTTTAGAGCATTTCACCCCAAAGCATCAGAATATACATTGTTCTCAACTGCACATGGAACATTTTCCAAGATGAACCACACGTTAGGCCACAAAACAAGTCTCAATAAATTTAAGTTTAAAAAGGGGGTAAGGGGGTGGTAGATGAGCATAAAAGGGATCAAATATATGGTAATGGAAGGAGAACTGATTCTGGGTGGTGGACGCACAATATGATTTATAGCTGATGTATTACAGAATTGTGCACCTGAAACCTACATAACTTTACTAACAATTGTCACCCTAATAAACTTTAATTTATAAAAAATCATATCAAACATCTTCTCTGACCACAATTGTATGAGATTATAAATCAATTACAAAAAACAAATGAAAAACACACAAACAATGGATACTAAATAACATGTTACTAAATAGTGAATGTCTACAAAGAAATTTTTAAAAAATTCAAAAGATACCTTGAGAATATTGACAATCAGAACACAGTGACTGAAAACCTATAGGATACAGCAAAAGCAGTCCTAAAAGGGAAATTGATAGCAATGCATGCCTACCTAAAGAAACAAGAAAAATCTCAAATAAACAGTCTAACTAAACCCAAAGGGAATTGCAAAAAGAAGAGCAAACAAAGCCCAAAAATGAGTACACGGAAGGAAATAATAAAGATTAGAGGGAAATAAATGACATAGGGACTAAAAAATATATAAAACATCAAAGCAACCAAGAGTTGGTTTTTTGAAAAGACAAACAAAATTGACAAACCTTTAACCAGACTCATCAGGAAAAAAAGAGAGAGGACCCAAGTGAATGAAATCAGAAATGAAAGAGGAGAAGTGACAACAGACACACAAAAATACAAAATAATAATAATAATAATAATAATAAGAAGAAGAAGAAGAAGAAGAAGAAGAAGAAGAAGAAGAAGAAGAAGATACAATGAACAAGTAGGTATGTGGCAACAAATTGGATAATCGGGAAGAAATGGATAAATTCCTAGATGTATACAATCTTCCAAGGCTGAATAAAAAACAAATAAAGAAACAAACAAACAAAAAACAGACTGATTACTACCAACAAAATAGAATGAGTAATCAACAAGCTCCCGACAAACAAAAGTCCTGGACCAGATGATTTCACAGGTGAATTTAACCAAACATTCAAAAGAGAATTAGCACTTATACTCAAACTATTCCCAAAAATCCAAGAGGAGGGAAACCTCCCAAGCTCATTTTACAAGGCCACCATTACCTTGATTATAAAACTAGTTAAAGAGATTACAAAAAAAGAAAACTATGGGCTGATATCCCTGGTAAACATAGATGCAAATATCCTCAACAAAACATTAGCAAACTGAATTCAGCAATATATTAAAAAGATCATATACCATAATCAAGTGGGATTCATTCCTGGTATGCAATATTGGTTCAATATCTACAAATCAATTAATGTGATACATTACATAAACAAAATTAAAAATAAAAACCATACAGTCACATCAATAGATACAGAAAACGAATTTGACAAAATCCAGCATCCATTTATGATAAAAACTCTCAGAAAAGTGGGAATAGAAGGAAAATATCTTAACATAATAAAGGCCATGTACTCGTATGACAAACTCAGAGATAATATCATTCTCAGTGGAGTAAAGCTAAAAGCTTTCCCCTTAAGATCAGGAACATGACAAGGAAGCCCAATTTCACCCCTTTTATTCAACATAGTACCAGAAGTCCTAGACACAGCAATTAGACAAGAAACAGAAATTAAAATCATCCAATTGGAAAGGAAGAAATAAAATTGTCATTATTTGCAGATGACATGATACTATATAGAGAGAACCCGAAAGATTCCACCAAAAAAAAAAAAAAGAAAAGTAACTATTAGAACTGATGAATTAATTTAGTAACGTAGCAGAATACAAAATTAATATTCAGGAATTCGTTGTATTTTTATACACAAATAACAAACTATCAGAAGGATTAATTAATAAAACAAGCCCATGGCAATTGAATTAAAAAATTAAATACATAGGAATAAATTTAAACAGGGAAGTAAAAGACCTGTACTCAGAAAATTATAGGACATTGAAGAGAGAAATTAAAGATGATACAAATAATTGGAAACACATGCCATGCTCATGGATAGATTCATGCAATCCCTGCCAAACTACCAACGGCATTTTTCAAAGAACTATAACAAATAGTCCTAAAATTTATATGGAACCATAAAACACAACGGTGTCAGATGAGCAGTGGACTTGTTGGGGTTATCACTTTGTGAGGTGTGTAAATGATCAATCATTATGCTGTTTTGCACACCTGAAACTAATAATAAACAAAAAGAAGACGAAAGCAAATTTGACTTGGAATTAGAAGACCTCAGTACCAATGCCAGATTGGTCATTCACTAACTGGTTGGGGAATTTCTTTCCTTCACTTTGAGTATATTTTTAATCTATAAAGCAAGAGTGTTAGATTAGATCGACAATTTTCAAAGTATTATAAGGAGCCCCCTCAAGGGTTTCCTTGATGTGGAAAGAGGGTAAAAATCTTTTTTCTCCCCATTTCAATCACAACAACTCCTCGAAGATCTATTTTATACTTTGGGCTACTGCGTGTGTGTGTGTGTGTGTGTGTGTGTGTGTGTGTGTGTGTGTGTAGAGAGAGAGAGAGAGAAAGAGAGAGAGAGAGAGTTTGTGAGGACAGAGCCCCAGAAAGCAGTTTCCAGGCTCTCAGCCTCACATAGAAAGGTGCTGGCTCAGGTAGTAAATGGCCATCAACTGTGAGTGGATGGCCATCAACTGTGGCTAGTTGGCCGTCAGCTGTAACCAGTGAGCCATTGGCCACTAATATAACTGCTGTGGCTACGCTAGCAGAAAAAAAATGGGGGCTAGCAAGAAGATGGTGGCTGAGCTAGCAAGAGCGGATTGCAGAAAGGCGGATGCCGCCAGTGAGAATAGTGATATGACTCCCCTACTTATGGCTCCATGGGTGTTCCTTTTTGGCCTCACCATATCCTGCGTACTCTCTTGTGGGGAGCGGGACCAGAGACCCTGCAGGCTGCCCTACACAACACATGGCGCAGCGAGCAGGGTCTCCTACACGACAGAGTTATTTACGTTTGTGGATTTTTTAAGGGTGAAAATCTGTCTAGATTATCTCTATGGAACTTTACCTCTGTGATGCCCTAGAATTCTATATTACCTAAGTTTAGAAAACAAAGACATTCCAAAAGCTCATAAAAAATCCTCTCTTATTTTCCTTCTAGTCGCTTTTTTCTTTTTTTCTTTTTTTGTTGCTATTGTTGTCATATACTTCTGAAAGCCCTCCACTCTCATCTTCCTGAAGGTCTCAAAAGACATTGCCTAAGGAGGGAATCCTAGCTACTATTTTATAAAATGTCCCTGTTGACCTCACAGGACCCACTTTAGACCTAAGCAGTTTGGGTTTGCCTAGGTAGTGAAACTAAGATAGGAAGCTCAAATCCTAATCCGATAGGTAGGTTGATGAAGCTTGAATGCCTTTTTCAATAGGTAGGTAGATAGATAGACAGACAGACTACATAGATAGATAGATAGATAGATAGATAGATAGATAGATAGATAGATAGATAGATAGAGCAACTTGTTGTTCCACACTGGTAATTTATGCTTATAATTCCAACCCCTATGGAAGAAGAAACACTGATATATTCACACTCAGTTAGTAATGACTTCTGTCTGATGTCGAGCTTCTGATTATATGAAAAAGAACTGAGAGCCTGAAATAATGCGACAGAACAAATCTCAATTTCCTCATTTATAAAGTGAGAACAATGATATATAATAACAATAACAATGATACTGACAATTCATTGAGCATTTAATAGGTACCAAACATCATAGTAGACATTTGACTTACATTATCTCATTTCATCCTCACAACAATCTTATAAGGTAGGTGAATTACCTAATGCAATGATAAGGCCTCTATAATTTAGACTTATTATCATTACCACTATTATTTAAAGGATCTGAAATGGGGAGGCTAGAAAAACAAATTTTAACAACTGCACAGTCCTGTCATCACGCTTCCTTGAAAGCATAGAATCACTTGTACCCTAATCTCTGCCAATATTATATTCACTTAGAAAAACAAACTACTGTAGAGGGAGGTCCAAAATGGCAGAATAGATAAATGCTGTGCCTGTGTCCTTCTGTGAACAAATTAAAATTACAACTAAATTATAGAGCAATAAACCTGGAAAAACACCTGAAGTCTGGCTGAACAGAAGTTTTACCACAAAGGATATAAAGAAGAAGCCATGTTGAGACTTGTAGGAGGGGTGGAGATGCAGAACTGGTTAACACCAAACCTTCGTGTCCTAGTTGAGAACCAGGAAGAATATCTCAGCTGTGGACATTGCTCCCCAGAGGACAGAGTGACCCCAACCCCACTCTGGCCTTCCCAGCCCAGAGTACTGGTTCCAGGAATAGGAGCCCCCACAACATCTGGCTGTGAAAAACAGTGGGGTTTAGGACCATCCGTGTGGGTGGAAGGCAGCGAGAAACCCAGGCGTCCTCTTAAAGGGCCCATGCACAGACTCTCTCTCCCAGGCACTCACCTTCAGCTCCAGTGGAGGGACAGTAACTCAGGGAGTGTTGGAGCCATATGGTGACGGGGGGAATTGACTTGTGCAGCCTCCAGATGAGGGCTGGAGGACAGTCAGCATTTTCCCTGTAAGGAGCCCTCCTCTCGTGCAGCCAGCAGGTTGGCAGGAGCCATCTTTTCTGTGTTGAGCCCTCCCCCTACGCTTACAGCCAAATCTGAATCTGATTAGTCTGGTGAGCTCCACAGCTGCACTCTGTTGACTCACTGTGACCCCACCCCACCCAACACCCTCAATGCTGGAGACACTTTCTCCAGAGCAGCCAGCCCCACCTGCAGTGCACTTTTTCTTGGAAAACTATCAGAGTCCAACAGATCCCAGACAGGCAGCAACTGGACTCAGTGTGCTCTGAGACTTTTGCTGAGTAGTTTCAGGCTCAGCACTAGGCACTAAACCAGAATTTAAATTAACCCAGTGACCACAACTCTTCCCACTCTAGTGACTCTGAGATCTTGCCTCACCCAACTTGCATACCACACAATGCTTTATCAATGGCTGTACCCTAAGGAAGCTGTCAGGTAACAGCAGATCTCAGGGTATCCTGGCATTTTGCAGAGCTATCCCAGGCCTGGTACTTATGGCAGATGTCCTCGATTTGCAACAGGGCCTCTCCCACATGCCTACAGAGTTAGCACAGTCAGCCAACAACTGTGGATTGCTTTGTAGCTCTTACCAGGTAGTCTCCAGCCAGTCACAAGCAGTGGGTGACCAGAGCCTGTACAAGAGCCCCTACTTAAGGGGTTGCCAGAATCAACATACTTGAAGATTAGCTTCAGACCACAGCAGAGCACCGCCCAATTAGTCCCACAATCGGCATACCCAAAGGGCAGTATCAACAGGCACCAGAGTCTACTGGGGCAGATCCCACTGAGTGGGGTAAGCTCCCCCACACACAACATCCTGTAAGCTATGGACATGGCAAAACCCCACAGCCAATCAACCTGAGGGTTAATCCCACCCACTGATACGCTAATAACAACCAGGGCTTAATTATAACAGGAAGGTACACACAACACACAAAGGACACTCCTAGAGCACCCAGTGCAGGTGGCCAGGGAGACTGTGCCACTGAGCCCCCACAGGGCATGTACTACATAAGGTCACCTGGCCAAGACCGTGGGACATAGCAGATCTACCTAATACATAGAAACAAATAGAGAGACAGCCAAAATGAGGAAACAAAAAAATACAGCCCAAATGAAAGAAGAGAAGAAAACTCCAGAATAGAACTGAACAAAATTGAGGCAAGGAACCTATGAGATACAGAGTTCAAAACAATGTTTATAAGGATGGTCAAGGAACTTAGTGAGAACTTCAACGAAGAGATAACAAGCATAAAAAAGGACATAAAAACCATGAAAAAGAACCAGTCAGAAGTGAAGAATACAATAACTGAAATGAAGGATGCACTAAAGGGAATCACCAGCAGACTAGATGAAGCAGAAAATTGAATCAATGACTTGGAAGACAAGGTAGCAAAAAACTCCAAATCAGAACAGCAAAAATAAAAAAATGAAAAATTTAAATAATGAGGATAGTTTAAGAGACTTCTGGGACAACATCAAACATAACAACATTCACATCAAAGTGGTACCAGAAGGAGACGAGAGAAAGCAAAGGTTGAGGACCTATTTGAAGAAATGATGACTAAAAACTTTCTAACCTGGTGAAGGAAACAGACATACAAGTCCCGGAAGTGCAGAATCCCAAGCAAGACGGACCCAAACAGGCCACACCAAGGCACATCATAATTAAAATGGCAAAGGTTAAAGACAAAAAGACAATCCTAAAAGCAGCAAAAGAAAGTCAGCTAGTAACTTATAAGGGAACTCCCATAAGATTTTCAGCTGACTTCTCAACAGAAACTTGCAGGCCTAAGGGATTGGCACAAAATATTCAACCTGATGAAGAGCAAGGACCTACAATCAAGATAACTCCACTGAGCAAAACTATCATTTAGAATCAAAGGACATATAAAGAGCTTCCCAGACAAGAAAAAGCTAAAGGAGTTCATCATCACCAAACCAGTATTACAAGGAATGTTAGAGGGACTTCTTTAAGATGAAAAAAAAAAAGATCAAAATTGTGAACAATAAAATGGCAATAGCTACATGTCTATCAACAATTACTTTCAATGTAAATGGATTAAATGCTCCACTCAAAAGACATTGGAGAGCTGAATGGATAAGAAAACAAGACCTTTACATATACTGTCTACGAGGGACTCACTTCAAATTTAAAGATACACACAGATGGAGTGTAAGTGATGGAAAAAGATTTTTCATGAAAATGGAAATGAAAAGAACAAACAAAAACTCTGGGGTAGCAATACTTATACTAGACAAATAGATTTAAAACAAAGGCTAAAGCAAGATACAAAGAAGAACCCAGTAATACCATTTCAGAGTATTTATCTGAAGAAACTCAAATGCTACTTTGAGGGAATGTGCTCATCCATATGTTTATTGCAACACTGTTTCTAATGGCCAAGATGTGGAGGTAGTCTAGGTGTCTATCAATGGAAGAATGGATAAAGAGGAGATGGTACATATATACAATGGAATATTGCTCAGCCAGGGAAGGGAATGGGTTCTTGTCGTCTGTAGCGGCACGGATAGACCTGGAGGGAAACGTGCTGAGTGAAGTGTCAGACAGAGAAAGACAGATGCAATGAGATTTCACTTATATGTGGAATCTAAAGAACAAAATAAACAAAACAGAAACAAGCTCATAAATACAAAGAACATTATGATGATTGTCAGATGGGAGAGGAGTTAGGGATGAGTGAAAATAGCGAAAGGATTAAGAAGTAGAAATTTGTTGTTACACAGTAGTCATAGGAATGTAGTGTATTTCACAAGTAATATAGTCAATAATATTGTAATAACTGTAGGGTGTCAGATGGGTACTAGATTTGTTGGGGTGATAGATGGGAGAGGGATGGGGGACAGAGTCTAAAAGATAAAGGGAGTAAAAAGTACAAACTGATAGTTACAAAATAGTCATGGGGATGTAAAGTAAAGCACAGGAATATAGTCAATAATATGGTAATAACTAAGTACAGTACCAGGTGATTACTAGACTAGTCAAGGGGATCACTTCTTAAATTATACAAATGTCTAACCACTATACTGTACACCGGAAATTAATATAAAATAATACTGAATGTCTACTGTAATTGAAAAAATTAAAAAGTGGCAAAAGGTGAAAGGGAATAGAGGTTTAAATTTCAAGGTATAAAACAAATAAGTCATGGGGATGTAATGTACAGCATAGGAAATATAGTCAATAATATTGTGATAGTGTGAAATGGTGTCTGGTTGTTGCTGGACTTATCATGGTGATCACTTCTTTAGGGATATAAACGTTGAATAACTATGGTGTACACATGAAACTAATACAATGTTGTATGTTAGCCATATTTTAATAAAAATCTTTAAAAAAAGGAATGATCTCAAATTAAATATTCACCTTACACTTTAGTAAACTATAAAAAGGTAAACTAAATCCAAAGCAAGCAGAAGAAAGAAAATTATAAAGATTACGCTGAAAATAAAAGAAATAGGAATTAGAAAAATAATAGGGAAACTCTGGCTCTGGGTGGTGAATATACAATGTAATATATAAATGATGTATTATAGAAACCTATATAATTTTACCAACCAATGTCACCCCAATAAATTTAATAAATAAATTTTAAGAAGCTAAAGAAAGAATTAGTTGATAGAATAGTATAAGAGAAGAAAACACACAGTCTGAAGGCCAAAGAGAAAATTAAAAGGTTAATAAAAAATAAGCATACATGGGATATAGGATACAGTGAGGGCAGTATAAATGATATTGGGGTTCCAGATGAAATAAAAGAGTCATGTGACAGAAGCATTAATTGAAAGCATAATTATGGATAATATCCAAAATATGTGACAAAATATAGAGAGAATATTAAGCCAATCACAAAAGAATCTATTTGCATGGTTCCCATTGCATGAATTTCTAAACTGAGCAAAACTAATCTAGGATTTTACAGGCCAGGATTGAGTCTACTTCTCAGGAGGAGGATTGAAGTAATAAATGAAGGGGAGTAAGAATGTTTCTAGTTTCATGGTAATGTGTTATTTGGTGACTCCGTTCACTTTATTGTTTATTCATAAGCTGTACACTTATGGTTGAGTACTTATTTATGTGTATGTTATATATCAATATAATTGTTCTAAGTGATTTTTTATACTATTGTTACTATTTATAAATACATAGTATTGAAATCATTGGAAGATAAAGAAAAGCAATCTACTGTAGCTACTGCACCTGCTGCTGAAACCAACCACCCTTCAGTGACTCTTCTACAAAAGTTCCCACCAGCTTCATACACTTCAGTATAATGAGATACTGTACATTATCTTTAAAAGTTTCTGTTTCTCATTCAATGTTTATAACATGATTTATCTTTAAGAAGCATTTACCTTAATTTTCCTTTATCAGAAATAAAAATTGAAATTACAATGCTATAAAATTTCTCAAGCATTTAGAAAAAGTCAGATAAAAGTTTCCCCCTATAGTATATCCCTATAGAACACAAAAGTGTCCCCTGCCAGCAGTAAACACTACCAGCATGTGTGGACTCTCATCTGTTATTTTATCTTCAGGTGGTCCTCTTCAGTGATCAGAAGAGATTTATTACAAGCATGAATTAGGTTAGCAAAAAAGAAATCTTTCCCTCACCCCAATCTTGAACATGATTGAATTGTCACCCCAATAAATTTAATAAAATAAAATTTAAAAAAAAAAGAATTGTGCTGATTTCTTATAAAGAGGACTTATATAAGTAGAATGTTTTACTACTTACCAAATCTTTCCACCTCCTTTTAATCTTCATAAGAGTTCTGGGATATACTTGGGGCAAGTGTTGCTATCCTCATTTTATAGATAAGGACATTGAGACTCAGAGAAGCAAAGTGTTTTGTCAGGCAGTGAGTGAATGGTTGAGTTGAAACTTTAGTAAAACACAAATATTCTCATTGCAAACCTCCTGCTCTTTCTAGCTCTCTTTCCATCTGCTTCACTAAATCATTTACTCATGTAACAGAATTGAAACAGGGCTGTTTCAACACAGCTACAAGAGAAATGCTCTGCTAATCTAAAAGTACCCAAGAGACAAATCATTTTCCCCAGATCTCCTTCAGGATAATGACTATAAAATGGTACCTTTGATTTACAGCCTCCAGAATTCTTGGTCTTTCCCCCTTTGGTTTGGTCTCTCAGTTCTCTACCCACTGCATCCACGTTCTGCCCTACTGGTCCTGTCCACCTTCAACATTAACTCTGCTTTTTTAATCACCCAAGAAAAAGCAAAGAGTAGTGTTTAAAGTAGGGTTGCCAGATTAAATACAGGATGCCTACATAAATTTGAATTTCAGATAAATGAACACTTTTTTATTATGAGTGTGTCCCAAACATTGCATGGGGATGTATCTATACTAAAAAGTAATCTGTTGTTTGTCCTGAAATTCAAATTTAACTAGACACTTTGTATTTTTATTTGCTAAATCGGGCAACCCCTAGGTTAACAGCACAGGTTCTGGTGCCAGAATGACTTCATTTAAATACTAACTCTGACTATGAGTAGCTGTATGATCCTGGGCAAAAATTTTTAATATCTCTGAAATTTAATTTATTTTTGTCTAAAGTGGGGATAATAATATTTCCTACCTAATAAGGTTGTTGAAAGAATTAAATAAGATAATGTGAGTAAAACTCTTAGCAGAGTGCCTATCATATAACATATACTCAAAGTGTTAGCTATTAATATTTCTGAGTGACAATGACTAATAATAGCATTATCCCTGATAGGTAGATGGGCATTCAAAAGGTAATAAAATCTTCAGTTACATGGATAAATCTCTATAGTAGAAATGTAGGGAACTTCTCATAGACAACCAGTTTTCTCAGGGCATGGACCTTTTTTATAATTAAGCTTTAAAGTATAACTCCTCAGAGTCTGAAACAGAAATAACTGTTTTGTTATGAAACACAATGCAGTATCGGTAGCATTTAGGTCTGAGACAATATATTAAGCAGGAATGATATAAAGTAGTGTTCAGGGCAATTGATGCCCAACACCCAATATGTGGTCCTCTCTTTAGTATCTTGGGTCACTCGATTTGGTCAACAGGCAGCAGGCGATAATTCCCTAAGTAGGCCTGCATCTGGGTAATATACATAGAAGCAAATGACCTTAGAGAAGAACACAGCAACAAAGATTCAAAGCAAGGCAAGAGAGAATCAAAGAAAGTGATTAACAGTGAGGAAGGTCCAGTCAAAGATTTGTTGCTCATGAATACGTCTTCATTTACTTAGGAGTTGCAAGAGAAGCAAGGCCCAATAGTATTACTTGAATAGGTTTTTGGAATAGGAATCTCAATACTGATGTAGATACAAGCAGAAGTGAAGGTCAAAATATTTAACAACTCATATAAATAAGAAGTGCCACAGATAGTATTGGAGCTAGGTACTAAAGGCCCCTTGTTTGTCTGTTCAGTTGGTGAATCACAAAAAGACACAAGGGCCCAGAAAAAGGAGTCAGAATGGCCAGGGTAGTCATTGTGGGAGGATTTGGAGGGTTGAGAGTAGTAGCTTCATACCAGATGGCACGGAAATATTTCAACATGTTTAATAATCAGTAGAGGCATGCTGGTATGGCAACCGAATAGCATTCCTGGATACAAGATTCAGACTAGATTACAAACAAGACAAGCAGGCAGACCAACCAGTACAGGTTATCTCGAGTTATGTGTTTATAACTTTCATGGCTCTAAAATTAGATTGTGATGATTTACTTTTGTTCTTTGATTCCAAATCAGCTTAAATTCCAATGATTAAAATCCAAATAATTTGATTCCAAATTATTTGATTCCAAATAATCTCAGTGAAAAGCAGTAATTGCATCAATTTTGTTTACCATTTATCCCTATCACTTATCACAGTACTCAATAAATATTTGTTTAATGAATAAGTAGCCAGTCAGTTTCTCCTTGTACCTGGAGTGTCCTGAGCATATATCTATCTAGAGCAGGGGTGTCCAAACTTTTTTCAACGTTTTTTACCAAGGGCCATATGCGGTAAAATACACAAACAGCCGGGCCACTCACTCGAGGTGAAGTACATATTGCCTCACCTGGTTTATTTAAGTAAACTAAGTATATTTTTGGAATTTGCTGCAGGCCAATTAACAATGGATTGCGGGCCGCAGTTGGCTCGCGGGCCGCAGTTTCCACACTCCTGATCTAGAGGATAGAAAACTCTGATAATTCATTCTGATCTTGTGTTGGCCTTGGAGGTCTGCTCCAGGTTCAAGCTGGTCCCGTATCATTTGAACCCTTAAATATCAATTCCTAAGCTTCACCTAAGGAAAAAAATACAAGGGTACTCTACAATTACATGGCATCTCTAAAGTGGAATTGAACCCTTAAAGGAGAGGGGCAAAACCACACAAGTCATAGAATACTGAGCTGTTTCTTAAACTTTTTCAGTTCTACTCAAATTCTATTTGTTAGATATGGGTTCAGTTTACAATTATAGAGAGAAACAACTTTCAGGAAATAGCCTACCTATTAACTTCAGTCACTCTCAGTTAAAACCAAAGTCTTATGACAATTTAAGTCTCATGATAAACTGTTTCTATTCATTTGGGGAAGTGAAAAACAGAACTACATTGCAATTCTGTAAACTACACATTTCACAGCTTTAAATAGAAATAGTAGAACAATTCAAAGAATTACTGTGTTTCCCCGAAAATAAGACCTAGCTGGACCATCAGCTCTAATGCGTCTTTTGGAGCAAAAAATAATATAAGATCCAGTATATTATATTATATTATATTATATTATATTATATTATATTATTATATTATATATTATATTAAGAACCGGTCTTATATTATAGTAAAATAAGACCTGGTATATATTATATTGTATTATATTATATTATATTATATTATATTATATTATATTATACCCGGTCTTATATTATAGTAAAAAGGACCCGGTATTATATTATATTATATTATATTATATTATATTATATTATATTATATTATACTATACTCGATCTTATATTATAGTAAAATAAGACCGGGTCTTAAATTACTTTTTGCTCCAAAAGACGCATTAGAGCTGATGGTCCAGGTAGGTCTTATTTTCAGGGAAACACAGTAGCTTTCTATAGCAATGATTCAGTGTTTTAATTGATGCCAATATACCTTAACTTGATTTTCATAATTTGTATAGATATGTTCTTAAATATAATTATTTAATGTTTATTTCAAAAAATTGTGGCAATTGATGTTATACATTTACACTATAGTGAATATGAAGCCAGCACATAATAATAAGACCATTTTTAAAAATTTCTACTAGATCTTGAGGAAAAGAACACAACAACATGATTGGGGATCAAAAGTCTCAAATTTCCAATAAGCATTAAAAAAAAAAAACAGTTATCTTTATTTTAACATCATGAGAACATTTTTCTGTCACCACTTTTTTTTTTTTTTTGCTGTCAAGTATTATTTTGCTTATTATGGATTTTCACAAATATATTGCTGATTGGCTAATTTCCCATGCAAATGACTAGTCACAAAAAATACTAAATTACTTTTCATTTGATTTAATGAATATTTGTTGTTATTGATTTGTTGATTTCTTTCCTTCCTGTATTGATTGAAAACAATTATCCACTTAACTGCACAATTATTTTAGTTTATTGCACATACTAATCCTCATCAAGCCACCTTTCCACCCTTCATCCAAACACACATTATGTAGTAATACTATATTAGATTACCTGAAGTTAAATTCATTTTATTTGAAGATAAATATATTTGTATATGTAAAAAGATCTACTCTACTCCTGCCCTCAAAGCAGCCTCATAAAGAAGTAAATAGTAAATAAATATTTATTTTGTTTCTCCACTTCCAAAAAACAGTTTTAATAAGACACAAATGCTAATGGTAAGAGGCAGAAAGTCTGCTTACAACCTTGAATGGACCAGCTCAGTATTACTTCTGTTCTTAAGAAGCTCAGGGAGACTGGCTACTTTTGGAGACCAACCTATAAGACAGCTGGAGAAATCCTAAAAGTTCCAGGAGTCCAGTATAGACTCTATCCCTTGAATTGGCTTCAATGATTTAAGGACACTCCTGACAGAAAATTTTCTGAGACTGGGTCAAACCCATTCTGAGCCCTACAATAACGACCTGAAATTCAAAGATGAGATATAAATTAACCTGACCTATGCAGGTAGAGAGCAAGACTCTACTCAGCATCATTCTTAACCTCCTCAACTTATTCCCTGCTCAGAAATAGGATGATCCTTCCCAACTGCTGACACACTAACATTCTCCATTTTCATATAAGCACAAAACTAATACTTTGAACTCCTGAAAAAGTGAGACAGAAAGAAATTCATCATTCCATACATTTTGAACAATGTTTTAAAAGGGAACAGTATAGTCATACAAGTGAAACCCATGATGAAAGACAGAATGAAAAGTGACTACTTTAGGCCAAAATATGCTAAACCATAACCTTATATGCATATTTAATTTAAGCACTAAAGGCAGCAGGTATGAGGTCAGGATGAAAAAAACACACCAAATAATATCATTTTACTTTATTTAAATATTGCATTGATCTCTTAGGCCATTTTAACAAGTGAGTATCTTTAGATAATAAGCATTTTGATGACATAAACAAGAGGAGAAAATTGAACAGCATTTCTGAATTTGATACTAGCTAAATACTGTGGCCTTTTATATAACACTATGTAGTCTTAATACTATTTATAAATGTATCTGCTTTATAAATAAAGTATTAATACATTATCACTGCATATAAGAAAACTTCACACCAATAGTGTTGCCCAACAACATTTAATTCACTTTAGAAAACATAAAGAATAACATCAATATTTAATCATTTTGTAAGTCATATTAAAATGTACAAATTTAGCAATAAAGAAGACAATGTACACACAATTGTTTTTCAGTATCTATAAGACATTAAGCAAGTTTTTCCAAAACTCTTACCCATAGTCTCTTCAGAATCAAATGTCTGAATGATGGATATTGATTAAGAGGGTTAAAAGGAAAGATGTGGAGGAAAGGAGTGATGAAAATAACAGAAGATAAATCAGGAGTACTTATTATTAGATCATAAAAATTTAAAGAGGATGAAAATAAACTAGGGATTGTGTGATCAAAAAGAACAATCTGTGAAGGCATTGGGGTAATTCATTACATAAAATTTAATCAAAGACAAAAGAAGGGAATATATGATTAATGACATATGCACAAATATTATTAACATATAATGCTATCATAACAATTCCATAAAGAAATTCATACAATTTTATTTTATTTATTTATTTTAATTTATTGGGGTGACAATTGTTAGTAAAATTACATAGATTTCAGGTGTACAATTCTGTATTACATCATCTATAAATCCCATTGTGTGTTCACCACCCAGAGTCAGTTCTCCTTCCATCACCATATATTGGATCCCGCTTACCCTCATCTCCCACCCCACACCCCCCTTACCCTCTAGTAACCACTAAACTATTGTCTGTGTCTATGAGTTTCTGTTTCTCATTTGTTTGTCTTGTTCTATTGTTGTTTTTGGTTTATATACCACATATCAGTGAAATCACATGGTTCTCTGCTTTTTCTGTCTGACTTATTTTGCTCAGCATTACACTCTCAAGATTCATCCATGTTGTCACAAATGTTCCTATATCATCTTTTCTTACCGCCGAATAGTATTCCATTGTGTATATATACCACAACTTCTTTATCCATTCATCTATCAAAGGACATTTTGGATGTTTCCATGTCTTGGCCACTGTAAACAAAGCTGCAATGAACATTGGAGCACACGTGTCTTTATCTCTAAATGTTTTCAGATTTTTTGGGTAGATACCCAGGAGAGGGATTGCTGGGTCATATGGCAATTCTATTCGTAATTTTTTGAGGAACCTCCACACTGCCTTCCATAACGGCTGCACCAGTCTGCATTCCCACCAACAGTGTATGAGGGTTCCTTTTTATCCACAACCTCTCCAACACTTGTTACTACTTGTCTTGTTGATGATAGCCATTCTGACTGGGGTGAGGTGATATCTCATTGTGGTTTTGATTTGCATTTCTCTGATGATTAGTGATATTGAGCATTTTTTCATATGTCTATTTGCCATTTGTATGTCCTCTTTGGAGAAATGTCTCTTCAAGTCCTCTGCCCATTTTTCAATTGGGTTGTTTGTTTTTTTGTTGTTGAGTTGCATGAGTTCCTTGTATATTCTGGATATTAGCCCCTTATTGGAGGCACTATTTGCAAAAATCTTCTCCCATTCAGTTGGTGGCCTCTTTATTTTGTCGATGGTTTCTTTTGCTGTGCAGAAGTTTTTAAGTTTCATATAGTCCCATTCGTTTATTTTAACTTTTACTTCCATTGCCTTTGGAGTCAAATTCATAAAATGCTCTTTGAACCCAAGGTCCATAAGTTTAGTACCTATGTTTTCTTCTATGCAGTTTATTGTGTCAGGTCTTATGCTTAAGTCTTTGATCCATTTTGAAATAACTTTGGTACATGGTGACAGACAGCAGTCCAGTTTCATTCTTTTGCATGTGGCTATCCAATTCTCCTAGCACCATTTATTGAAGAGGCTGTCTTTCCTCCATTGTATGTTTTTAGCTTCTTTGTCAAAAATTATCTGTCCATGTTTATGTGGTTTTATTTCTGGGTTCTCAATTCTATTCCATTGCTCTGTGTGTCTGTTTTTCTGCCAATACCATGCTGTTTTGATTATTGTAGCCCTGTAGTACAAGCCAAAGTCAGGAAGTGTGATACCTCCATTATTGTTCTGTTTTCTTAAGATTGCTTTGGCTATTCGGGTCTTTTGTGGTTCCAAAAAAATGTGATGATTTTTTGTTCTATTTCTTTAAAATATGCCATTGGGATTTTGATGGGGATTTCACTGAATCTGTATATTGCTTTGTGTAATATGGCCATTTTAACTATGTTGATTCTTCCAATCCATGAGCATGGAATGTCTTTCATACAATGTTATTTTACAAGCAAAAGTGCATGCCTATTATTTTACTATATTTAGGAGAAGTGTAAGCTGTTACGTGTAGTCTTGTTTCCAAGTCTGCAATAAACAGTACCATTCTTTTAGGTATATTGTATTAATTTATTTATTTAATTTAGTCCCAAAATTTCCATAACATACTGCTGACTTTTATCCTAAACCAGGATCTTGATTGAGGATAGCCTGAGAAGTATAAAAAGTTGACAGCAAACCCCCTTCACTTCTAGATGGTGGTTTTCCATGCACTTTGTTGTTCTCTTTACCTGTATACTTTGTTTCCTCCCATCCCTTTAAACCACCATGCATAACATAGTGATTTAAGAAAGTTGATGCTTGCCTCAGGAAAGTTCAAAAGCATCAAGTTTCAATTACAAATATCAATGGCAAATTCTACATTTTCCTTATGTCTCTTTTCCATAATTTTTTTCAAATATCGTTTAAATCCAACTAAAGTTTGAAGAATTTCCCTGATGCTATTCTGATTGTCAGTGTAAAAACATTCTGTATGTTGAAAATAAAGGAAAGGGTATTTAAGCACTACTCATACATCTTTAAACATTTTTGTGGAGAAATAAAGTCTCCTATCTGGTATTGTTTCTCAGGGTCCTTTCAGTAGCTGAGAGCAATAATACTTTCCTCATCTCACATTTTTACTTTTCTGGTAAATAAAGCTGACGCATGAAAGTTAGGTAATCAATTTGGGAAGCTGCTGGCAATTAGATAAGTACATACAGAATTTACAAACCTGAATATGGCAGCCATTAAAGATGTCAAAATAATTAGAAAATATGGTCATAAAACTTAATTATTAAAGTTGTCTCCTAAAATAATGTAGATGTACCATTGGTCAAATAATTTCTCAAAAAATGTAATACCCACACCACAAAGGATGTCTGATGTGACATGATGGACCAGAAAAAATTATTGTTACTCCAGTCTCTTAAGTCAGTCCAATGAACCTATAATTGGTTCCTGTAGTAGATGTGATACAAATTCCCTACTTCTCTGGTTTTGATATTTGTAGGTTAGGAGTGCTAAATTCAAAACTGTTCCCATGGGAAATGTTACAGAGATTACATTTTGCTAAAGAATGTAGGAGAGCTTCCCGAGCTTTTGATGCCTCTATGCTGTGCTCTTGAGAGATTTGAAGGCTAATCTGATTTACATTATTCATTAGAAAATTGGAAGCCATAAGATTGCTTATGGAAAGGCACTTAGTGAGATTTTCTTCCAAAAATTGTTTGTAGAGTTCATCCACCTTTTTTTCCATATAACTATTAACCATAGAGTTAGAGAAGGGATGCTTATGGAGCAACATACTTTTTTCTCGAATTTCATCCCCATTCGAAAGTTTTGAGGTGGGTGGTTTCTCTAGAGGCTCACTGATAAAAGAATGACCCAGCGGTATATCTACTGAAAGTAAAAGGGGACCATTAAAAGCATCATTATGTATGTGTTCCACAAAGCAGCCTGAATCATACATGTTCCCCACGTGGTCTCCTCCAATCTGTAGGTCAGGATAATTTTGGCAAATACTTGTACATGACCAAGATCGGTATAAATCCAGTTGTCTATCATCACATTGTTCTCTCTTTGGAATGGGCAATGCAACAGACACATTTCCTGGAAGGGATGCACTTTTGCATTTTGCTACAGTTATCTCATCCACAGATTTTATTGTATTTGTATCATTAATTTGCTCTGTTAAACTTTCTTTCACAACCTTATGTTGATTTTCCACTTGATCGGGAGAAAGTGAATTGTCTTCTATATCTAAAAGCTGCTTTTTCCAAGTTTCCTTTTTATCATTTGAGGTCTTCTTACATGTAAGTGGTTTGCAAAATGTATATGTCTGTTCTTTGTATAGGAGTTCAATTAAGAAGGCTTCTCCAAGCATTTTATTAGGCTAGGATTCTGAACAGAACAGTGCAGTATATCCCTGTAATATAAAAGTTTAGAGCAACATACATTAAAGTGTAAAATTAAGATTTATCTTCTACATGAAACACAAGTGATTTAGAGAGGCAGTGTTGCTCAAAGTATAGAGAATAGGGCCAGGAGTAAGGAGCTTGTGTTCTTATTCTGCCATTAACTTTTTAATATCAGGTAATTTATTTACCATTCTTGGGTCTCAATTTTTCTATCAATTAAATAGTTATAATAATACTCTCCTGCCTTCTTCACAGAGTCATTGTAAGGATAATATTATATGGTGTACATGCAAGTGTTTTGAAAAGTATAAGCTTATATAAATGTGTGTGTATATATACATACATACATATATATATATATATACATATACATACATATATATATACATATACATATATATATATACATATATATATATATATATATATATATATATATATATATATATATTTGCACAGCTGTCATAAACGATTTATTTTAAAGTTATTAGTTAAACTGCCTAACCCTTTCTCTATCTTCCAATAGTCAAGTCTGCTTGTAAGGAATTGGTCTTAATTTAACTGTGTTTTAATTAATGTCATTTGAGTCACACATTGAAAAAAATGTTATGCCTTAGAATGTGTACAAGAAATGGATATTTATATATAATTTGGACTCATGAACACTTTCAGATTTAAACTACAAACGTAGCCACTTATTTTTTCAATAATCTAAATGGAAATAGGAATTCATAAAGATAGAAAGTAGAATAGAGGCTGCCAGGGGCTGGGGAGAAGGGGGAATGGGCAGTTAGTGTTTAATGGGCACAGGGTTTCACTTTTGCAAGATAAAAAAGTTCTAGAACCAGAGTGGTGATAGCTGCAAAACAATGTGAATATACTTAATGCCACTGAATTGTATACTTAAAAACGGTTAAAATGTTAAACAAAGAAAGAAATGCAAATAGGTTTGTCAAATTCACTATTATCCTTTTTTCTTTTGTCTTTCCCTCTCCTTCCTTCCTTAATTCCTTCCTTCTTCCTTCTTTTTTTTTTCTCTCTCTCCCTCTCTCTCCCCACTCCATTCCTCACCCCCACACTCCTCCTTCTTCCCTTCTTTCCTTTTATTCTTTGGGATCTAAATATTATTTCCCAAAACACTTATGGCAGTCTTTTGCATGTTTTGCTTGCAATTTTATGGCTCCAGGTTTTCCATATAAACTCTATAAGTATGCAAAATTAAAAAGCAGACTTGGTTCAAGATACAATTTTCCTTTTACAGATCTATAGTGTCTACTATAAATGTTTCCGAGAAACTTACTTATTCATATTTAAAGGCTTTTTGGAAGAAATAGAACAATACAACCCCCAAAATGTAAAAATTTTGACTTACCTTTCCCAAATGTCAGGATACTAAAGATTCAATCTTCTGAGATTCCAACACTCCAAACACAGGAAAAGTCCCTTTTGGCTTATTTGTTTCCCAGCTTTTGCTTATATCTCAGAAAGATAACTTCAACCACACACATTAAACAGTTCTGCTTTCTATTCATGCTCTAGGACCAAAGCAAACTAATAGGAAAATGATGTGGGTTGATCACATGTATGGTATGGTAATTATCACATAAAAAAGAGGATCTTGAAAGTGTTTATTCAAGATGTAAATGACAATGACAGTGAGAAATGTTAACAGCAATAGTTTTTGCATTCAAGTAAAGACAGAGACAAGGTTATTTTAAAATTTGTCAGTAAAAAACCCAGTATGGAAACAAGTATATTTTGTAACAATGAATAATCAAAATAAATTAAATGACCATCAATAAGATAATGTGTAGCTACATTATGATGCATCTATTACATGAAATACTAAACTATGGATTTTTAGTAATGGAATGATAAAAAGCATCTATTAGATAATTACTACAAAACAGTCATTTTAAATGTTCTAAACACATTATTTAATTTAAAATAGAAGCTATTATCTCCATCTTACAAAGGAAACAAAGACAGAGAACAGTTATACACTTGTTGAAGGTCACGAAACTAGTAAATGGTGAAACTAGGATTGCACCAGGCAATTGGATTCAGAACCCATGCTCTTAATCACTACACTGTATTGCCTCTATGTGTACTGATGGAATGCCAGTTGCAGAATAATATATACAGTATGATTCCATCATGTATTGAGCATGTACTATATTCCAGGCAGTTTTCTAAATACTTCACATATACTAATTGAATCACCATAATGTATAAAACAGATACTATAACCACCATTTTACCAATGAGGAAATTGAGGTACAGAGAAGTTAGATAAGATGCCCAATATTACACAGTTGTAAGAGGTAGAGTCTGGGTTTGAACCCAGGCAGCCTGGCTTCAAAAGACTGTGTGCTTAACTTCCACAACATACCTGACTTTTTCTCCCTTTTAATTGACTTAATATATGCAATCATGTTTGTGGAAAAGGATAAAAATCAAACTGTTAATAGTAGTTTCCTCTGGGAGGAGGGTGGCAGGGATAAGATGAAGGGATCATTTTACTTTTTACTCCCCATATTTCTATATAGTTTGAATTCTCCTACAATGAACATGTATTCATGTATTATTTGCACAATTGAAAAATAAATAATTCACATACATAAAAAGACAGGAAAAAAATTACACTACCTTCTTTAGAAATTATTTTCCCAATCTCACAACTGTCTGCCCCATTCATTAGAATGATTTTGAACCCAAATACAAATTGTCAAAGTAGACAGAAACATAAACAAAATATATAGTTGATACTTTTGGCTACAATAATCAATAGAGTTTTTGTTTTACAAATAATTATTTCAAAATAATTATCTCAAACATCCCATAGAATAGGTTAATTCTAACTTGTATGCCATACCAATCAATTTATTTTAGGTTGTCAAAGATATCCTCTTGTAAGAAATAGTGTATTAATTTAGCTTGGAACTAAGAGAATGGCTAATAGCAAAATGAGAAAATATGTCTCAATCACACATCAGGAAGATGAGGAAAACAATTGTAAAAATATATATTTTCTACCACTGCTACTGCAAAAGAATATTAGAAGAAAATGGAGATCTCAAATTGTTCCTAACCTGGACTCCTTCATTAGTTACATTCTATCTCCTTCACCTCCATCACCCCTATATCCTGCTGATCCATATTCTAGCAGCCCCCTATCCTAAATATCTCTGCCTTTCTCTACTGTCATTTTGTTCTTGGATTGCCGCAGCTGCTTCCAATATTGCCCCCTTTCAAGTCCACTAGATATGTTAGATTGATCCATCTTTCACACAAACCTGCTGAATCCTTCAGTGGCTTCAATTGTCCACTGATTAAGAATAAGAATAATTTATTGAGTGCCTTGTAAGTGAAAGATGTTCTTAGGCAACATCTGCACTTATGTAATCTTCTCAGCAAATGTGCAAGTTATGATTTTCCCCACTTTTACAAAACAGGAAACAGCCTCAAAAGAATAAACAAAATCTAACATGAAACCTGAAGGTCTATGTGCTTTTCCCTGTTTACTTTCTCAGCTTTTATTCCTCCACTTGTTCCCAAAGCTCCAGTTACCATGTTGCTTCATGACTGTTCTTTCTACCTAAAATTCCTTTATTTTTATAATTTCCTGGCAGACTATACATTCTCCCAGTTTCATTTTAGCTCTCAGTTCTTCAGGGATACATGCCTTCACCCACCTAGCCTGGTTAAGATTTCTCTACATTGTATTTACCTCATCTTATCGGTTATCACTCTGTCAGTTCCTTGAAAGTAAATGCTTTTTCTTACTCATATTGATGTATTTGTTCCCAAGCATGTATGCAGAGTCTGGCACTTATTAGCATCAATTATAAGTATCATAATTATCTGAACTACCTGCATGTCAGACCATGTGCCAAACACTTTTACATACTCAATTCATTAATCCTCACGATGATGCTGTCAGGTAGGCATGAACATTTCACTTTAACAATAGAGAAACTGACATTCAGAAATAAGTATTATGCCCAAGATCCACAATTATTAAGTGGTGGAGGCCTGGAATCCAAATTTACTTTATACAAAAGCTGGTGCTAAGGTTCTTTGACCCTTCACTCTCCATTTCCATTGCCCATTTTTGGGAAACCCCCAATATCCTTTAAATGTTATCGCTATCTTCAACTACTAAAAAAGGTTAAAACTTGACTGACAATAACAGCTGGAATAATGAGCTATGAATGTATTGAAGAGGAAGCTGACATTAATACATGAGGTCATCTTTTTGCACAGGGAGGAGCAGAAGTGCTAGGAGAGTCAGGGACTATTGCACCCACAACTACACAAACCAAAAGGTCAACTCCCAGAAGGAAAAGATGCCCTGCAGTGCATCTCAAAAAGGAAGGGATACTGGAGAGGGAAAGGAGGCACCTCCCTGGGATAAAAGAAAAGGTAACAAAGATTGCTATGGTGTTTCTGCCTCGTCCAGACAAGCATCAGCTCCGCGTGCTCTGTCCCTACAAACCTAGACAGCACAAGTTTTTTTTTTGTTTTTTTTATTTTATTTTATTAAATTTATTGGGGTGACAATTGTTAGTAAGAGATAAAGACACGTGTGCTCCAATGTTCATTGCAGCTTTGTTTACGGTGGCCAAGACATGGAAACAACCAAAATGTCCTTCGATAGATGAATGGATAAAGGAGTTGTGGTATATATACACAATGGAATACTATTCGGCAGTAAGAAAAGATGATATAGGAACATTTGTGACAACATGGATGGATCTTGAGAGAGTAATGCTGAGCGAAATAAGTCAGACAGAAAAAGCAGAGAACCATGTGATTTCACTGATATGTGGTATATAAACCAAAAACAACAAAAGAACAAGACAAACGGACAGCACAAGTTTTAATTTATCTCTTTTCTTCCCTCATCACATTGTATTTTGGCCATTGTCTACCTCAGTTGTCTGGGCCCATCATTCTCAGCCTTGGTTGCCAAGCAGGAAAGCTTGAGCTCACCACCAAGCAGAGAGATGGGTAAGGGGTCAGTAGGAATGCAGAGACCATTTGCTTTCCCCTCCTCTCCTCCCCTGGGCCTTGCAGATGAGCAGAGAAAAGAGTGCTTAACTGGAGTTTATCATCCATGGGAGATCAGCCCCCCCCACCCCACCCCCATGGAAGCTACTGCCTCCTTGTCACCAGGCGCCCTGAATTCCCTGAATGGGCACATGCCTGCGCCACAAAGGCATTTGTTTCCTAGCCAATCCTGAGTGCAGCGGCCACTGGTCCTTAGCAAAGGACCTGAAGAAGGGCTGGGCCAAGCGTTAGGACTTCGCAGAGCGTAGCTGAGCCAGAAACAGCGGCAAAATCGCTAACTCAGGGTTACTTCCGCAAAGTAACCTCCAAGTGGAAACAATGAGCTCCATTAAAGTCTATTATACCAGCGTGTCAGGGTCTAGGGAGGTGAGTGAAAAGAAAAGGGCCTCAGCGGGTTAAAGAGACTAGAGTGAAGACATTCTAGTTGGGAACTTCAAGATCGTACTAAGATATTACCATTCCCTTCCTGTTTTTCATTCTTCAGCTCCCTCCTCTCTAGGTTTTAGGGAGTGGGAGGGGCGGGGAAGAACTGAGAATGTGGTTAATGCCCTCATCCACGTTGTACTCTAAGGACTGATTGATCTGGGAGGTTTCGGTGTCCTGAGGTCAACCATCTTAAGGGCTTCCAATAATTTTGCGGATGTTTCAAACGGAAGGGATAAAGAACCCTGTTTAGGATGAGAGAGGAAAAATGGCCAAAATACTCAAAAGACTGGGTAACCCCAGGAAGACAAACTGATTTTTAATTTTTAAGAAGGTGTATTTGCATAGATAAGACAATTCTTAATTAGAGTTTAGATGAATTATTTTGACAAGGATATAAGAAGTAATATAGAACAGTGCTTTCCAACACCAATATATTGCCAGCCACGTATGTCATTTTAAATTGTCTAGTAGCCACTTAAAAAGAGATGATATTAATTTTAATATATTTTATTTAACACAAAACATACACAATGTTATTTTTGCAGTATATAATCTGATAAAAATATAGATGTTATATATTCTTTTTTCGTATTAAATATTCAAATTGCAGTATTTTGCACTTACAGCATATCTTATTTTGGACTAGCCATACTTCAAGTGCTTGATAGTTACATGTGGCTAGTGGTTACCACATTAGACAGCTCAGTTATAGAAGGATTATTACAGGGCTAAGAACCTCACTCGGCAAAGTTTTTGGAGAAGCATAGAAATTGAAGGATTTGGAATTGATTATAAATGGCTGACAAACATTTATCACATTCATGCTGTGTGTCACAAACAATGAAAGGTACAGAGAGGAATGAGAATTGATCTCAGCCTAGAAAGAGCGCATCACTTTGCAGCAGAGGACTCACCCAATTGTTGGTCTGTGTCTCTCAAACTGTAACATAAAAATTACCTGGAGGGCTTGTTAAAATATTCCTGAGACCCACTACCACAAAATCTGATTCTGTAGTTTTGGGGTGGGGTAAGGCTGATGCTGCTAGTCTTATGAACATACACAAACTAGTACTGGTCTAAGTAACTCTTCTTCTCTTAATGGGTTCCTCTGAAAAGGTTTTGAAAAACCACTATAAAGACTCAAGTCACATGCACCATGCTTTTGCAATTTTAAAAACTAATGAGCTTCAGAGAGTGGAAATGTTTCATTTTGGAATTTCAGAAATTTCTCAGCTATCTATTGGAAATAGGCAGGGTTTTCTCAGAATGACTGGATTACATTTTCAAGTCATCAAAGAAAGCCTGCTGATGTGCATTTTTGCAGGAATCCCACTTGAATACACTTGAGTAAGCTGGAGTTTGTACTTGTCAAATTGCTTTCACATGTGTTTTCTCATTGGAGCATTGTGAGACAAAATTGCCAAAGATTGTCATGTGAAAATGTAGAAACCTCAAACTTTAAGATTTATGTTACAGTTATTAACAAAAAATTTATAGTTATAAAATATGTTTAAAAGATATCTATGACAATTTAACATTAGTGTGTGCTTCAGGGGAAAATACAACGGGGGGAAATGCAGTCTATTAACACATGATACAAATCTCACAGTTCTTATTAGAGGACAAAGCAAAAAGTGGACACATTTATCCACTCATTTATTTGTAAATATTAATCTCCTGGTGTATGTATTTTATTTGTTCATCCCATGGATTTTATTTATCCATAGATATAGCCTCTGATTATAGTTTAGAACATGTAGTATGTTTCTCTCAGATTTGAAAACCTGATATCATGTCTATTTCCTACACAGAGCTACCATAGATACTGGCATAAATTAATGCAGTGATGAATTCAAAAGCCTGCTTCAACTGTTAGAAGAGTGTTTACACCACTTCATATACAGTATGAAATTAATCTAGTAAATATTTATAGCCCATTAAAGATTTTCAGCCCCTACTGACACCTTACTGTAATTATTCATACACATGTTAAACATATTTAATTAAACATATAATATATGTGTATGTAATATATATAACATATAAATTTTGCTCCTCAAAGAAGTATCACACCATTAAAAGCTTTTCCTTTTCCATAGTATAATGGACAGGGAAAATAAAAATGAAACAAAATGGGATCAGTTGATTAAAATCTTTCTATCACTCTGTATCTTTGTCTATTTAGGTGAAGCAGAGACAGGAAGAAGTTACCAGAATTTTAGATACTTACAAAATAAAGTATGAATTAATAGACATTTCTGTCAGTTTGAAAGTACTTCAAGAAATGAGGATGAAAGTTTCCAGCCCTAAGGCTCTACCACCTCAGATATTCAACAGTCAAGAATATTGTGGAGTAAGACTAAATGTTTATTTTTATTTTATTTTTCAATTTTATATCTTAAGGTCATATACATGGGGAAATAATACATTTATGGAGTGTAAGGGTCGGGTTTCTCCATTTATAGACTAAATGCCTGAAGACAAAGCAGTTTGTGCTTTATTTCAAAATGATTATCTTAAAAGGAACTATACCATGCTGCTTGTTTTGGAATACTTATGCAGTATTTTTCATCATACATTATAGTATGAAATTACTGATACTCTAGGGGAATTTTTTGTTTTTTAATCTAACTTAGCTGGCAGAAGTTTGAAAAGGCCCAGGCAAGATAATTAACCAACCTACCTAGACACTTGAGTTTAATGACTTCATAATTGGGAATTATCAGCATTGATATTACAAATTAATTTTAATTCCTTTTAGGATTTTGAAATGTTTCACAAGGCAAAGGAGAATAAAGAGATTCTGAAGTTCCTGAAAATGGAATAAATGGGCAGTAATGATACAAAAGCTGTTTACTGACATGGATCTGCATATACTTCCATATACATCGCTTACTTTTAATTGTAATAATGAAACTGCTTCATTAAAATTAATTGCTACCTAGATTAAGTTGTAATCTTTAAAAGGTGGGGCTTTATTATTTCAATTATTCATTAAAATTATTTATCTACTACACTGAAAAGTTTATAAAGCTGCATAAAAAGAAAAATACTATCAAATATCTATCAATGCCAAACTTCTCTTTTAAGTCACTAGTAGCTATCAATTCATAGGCATGAAACAGACTTTTAGTGCACTTTTCAATTTACTTTCAGTTTTATTTTTTTGTTGTTTCTCAGTACATTTGACAAAAACTTACATAACGTACTGGGGCTTTTTAAAAAAGAAAAAGAAAAACAGATCACTGGGCCCCATCCCAAGCGTTCCTAAATGGAATGGGGGTGAGAATAGGAATTTGTACTGTTAACAAACTCCACTGGTGATTTCTTTTTGTACTCTAAAGCCTGGGAACCAATACTTAAGAATAATTTTAGGTCACTTCTCCCTTGACCTCCAACGTAGTCTTCTTCAAAATCTGTTTTTACTCCTGTGGTTCCTATCTTATTGAATGATACGACAATCCACTCAAACCCCAACTCGGAAACCAGGGCATTATCCTTAACATTGCCCATTCCTTCAGCCCCTATGCAATCAATCACTAAATCCTAGACAAGCTAGTTTTAATGTCTCCGTTACCCCACACTCTCCAGCTATTTAGCCTTTGTTCATGACCTCATCGCTTTTGCCTTTACTATTGCAATATCTTAAAATCCTACTTCCAGTTTTACTATTCTAATATCTGCCTTCCTCAATGTTGCTAAATGAGGACTTTCAACACTAACTGAACTGTGGAATCATCTGAGGAACTTTGAAAACTATGATGTCTGGATCCTATATTTAATGATTCTAATGTGCTGCTAAAGTTGAGAACAATAGCATCAGAGGGATCTTTTAAAAATAAGTTTAATTAAGTTTACATAGCCTGCAGCAGAAAGTGTCTCACAATGTGGTGTAGGAAAACCACATTCCTCAGAATTACATGGTGAACTTAATAAATATGCAGATTCCTGAGCCCCCCCCCCAAAAAAACTCTAAAGTTGGGGCAAAGATATTTGAATTTTAAATGTGTAGCTCCAGATGACATACTAATTTTTGAGAAGTGTTGAAATTTAAACTCTATACCCATTCTCTGAAACAAGTTTCTGTAGATCACACTTTTTCCATTTTTTATTTTAGTTATATCCACCTCTCTCTACCATTAACCCTACTTACCTATTTGTAGTTTCCTAAATGTATCAGCTTTGAAGTCTCTTACTTTTGCACACACATGCAAGTCTATATTGTCCTGCCACCTGCTTGACAAGTGTTGACCTTAAATAGACAGCCAGATATTTCTCCAGCAAAATAGGTTTCTTTGGAAGCAACAAAGAATTATAAGTCGGGACATGTGGTCCAATGATGAACCACATGCAAGCCCAGAGAAACAAAGGAGAGGATGGCTCTTCTATGGACGTGAGGGGATCTATTGTAAATGAGGAGCTCATTGGAGGAAACTGAAAGTTCAAAATATGTATAGTGAGTTTTCATTGGCTGATTGATGGCATTCTCCCATTGGCTGAACTGATGATATTGGGCAAGGAGGAATATTTTCTTCCTCCTGCTGAAGTAAAATAGTATCATTTTATGTTGGAGATGTAAGGTAAGTCTCTTCCAGTTGGGGGTCAGTAATGTGTGTTGAGTGATGCATGTGTGAGAATTCTCTCTTCTAGCCTCTAGACTCCATTTTAAATGAATTTTCTGTTTACTTATTTTACATGTCCCACTTTTGATCAAGATATTTCTCAGAAAGCATTGCTGATCAAGAGTCATGTTTGTCCTGATTCAGTGGCCTTTTGTTCCTCAATGATAGAAAGGACCTTTCCTGGGAGTCATGTTCCATATCACAGGGAAAGTGCATTGATTGGAAACCTACTGTGATCACATTTGAGTAACGGTTAGGAGGGATAAGAGGGCGATCTCTCAGGTATTTTATATCTAAAGTCTGTTTCTTAGAATAGTGACTAGAGCAAAGGTGCACTCAAAACTGAAATAATTAAATGAATGCTTTGGGAAGACCCATTGCAGGGATAAAACATAACACCATTAACAGTATTGTTATCTCAAAACCAAATGTTTTATCAATAATATATATAATCTGTAGGCTGCAAATTCAGACTTATAAATTGGACTAGAATCCAAAGTCAGTTAATAACTTAGATGAAAGAGAGGCTTCTGTAAATTTTAAACCTTCTAACTAGCCTGGTCAAAACATCTTCAGAAAGCTGTGTCATCGAATGTCCGTCTGCTTCAGTTTTGGGAAATCTTCACCTTCAGGTCATAAGATGGTGTGCAGATCCAGTCAGGGTGAGATGCTTTCTTTAGATGTGTCACATAAATCCAGGATTCTATTCCCTGGAGTTTGGCTGCACAAGGGTTAGTTAGTAGTACCTGCTAGGGGCCTTTCCAGGGAGTTGAAAAGTCTTTCTGAAGTTGTCTTCTTCAATAGATCTCGGGGTTGCAAAGTGTGTTGCTTAAGGTTTTTTTGTCTCCCTGGAGCACACTTTTAAATAAAAACTATCAGTGCACCATGAGAAGTCGGTATTATTCAAAGGAGTTTCCTGAAGATCACCACAAGGGGACACGAGGTAATCCATCACTGTTAAGCAGTCATGAGGGGCTTCATCAGTAATGCGGGAGAGAAGAATTATAGGAGGATCAGTTAACAAAAGGAATTCATAGGTGAGGAAGCTGGCTGAAAAATGCTGAGTGTGATGAGAATTCAGGAGGGATACTCCTGCATGGGGTACAAAGATGGTTAGAAGGAAACCAACAAAAATTTATTCAGTGGCCTTAACCAAAAGGGCAGTGGCAATAATGGCTCTAAGGAAAGGGGGAGGTCCCCATGCCAGAGTACAGTTTCTGGCTATAATACCTTATGGGTCTGTGGGGACTAAAAAAATAAATAAATAAAAATAAATAAAACAAAAAACAAACAAACAAAAAAAACACTTTTCCTCACACCTTCTAAGTTCTAGCTGGGCTAATCATCAAATTAACCGAGGCAGATTAATAGGAGAAAATCAAATTTTAATACATGTGCATGGGGAATTCACATAAGCATGAAATTTCCAAAAACAGTGAGGTAAAATTTGGTATATATGTCAGTTTGGAAAAAGGAGAAAAGGGGGTAGGGGTCTGAGATTGCAAAGGAAGTAGGCAATTTATAGGTAGTTGAAGAGCAGAACATTCACAGCAGTTAAATGTTGCTAGGCAACCCAGAACCAATGACACCCAGGTGGTAATCTGGTAAACAGACCCCTGCATCACTACTTCCCATCGACCATATTCAATTCAAATTAAGCTGCTAAGGTGAACAAACTAAGATTTCCTTCCTGGAATAGGCCTTTCCCTCTGAATCTCTTAGGTAAGAAAAGGGGGGGCTGGTGGTGTCAAAGAATCTTTTTGACTTATTTGTTTCTCAATAGACAGATTAAATCAATATCTCAAAAGGCACTGTTTTGGGGGTAGAAAACAGTTTTTGGCTCCCTTCAGGTTGACTGTGAGCCCCATGCTTCAGGTGAGTACCCGAAGGGCATTTCCTTCCATTGCACGTGCAAAAAAGGAAAATAGGAATCTGATACTTAGGATGCCCAAAGGCAGGTGGGTTCATTAAACTGTCCTTTAAGGTTTTAAGGCTATATCATCTTGTTCTTATAAAATTGGGTTAGGGTTGTTTTTCTTTAGTAAAACATAGAGAGGTTTGGCCATAGGAGAAAGACTTGGGATCCAGTTTTGGCAATAACCAACCAACCTGAGAAAACCTCACAGCTGACACTTAGTTTTGGGAAACTTAGGTCACCATGAAGCCTAACTGGATCTAAGTGCAGTCCTTGTTCTGTATCAGATGCCCTAAATATCAAAGTTGTGTTTGGGCAAACTGCAATTTTTCCTTGGCAACCTCATGTCCCTCAAAAGCTAAAAGCTTTAGTATGTGGATATTGTTTTCCTGAGACTGGGGAGGAAGAGCAAAGAGCACGTTGTCCACATAGTGCAACAAAGTCAATCCCTAGGGAACTTTATATCACCCAGATCAGCCCTTAGGACTTGTGAGAAATAAGGAGGGCTCTCAGTAAAACCTTGAGACATCACTGTCCAGGTGAATCATTTTCCTTCCCATGTGAAGGCAAAAAGGTATTGACTAACTGCAACGGGAATACTAAAAAATGCACTGCTTAATTCGATTACATTAAATAATTTACTTTCAGTTGGGATGGATATTAGTAGCCTATGATGATTAGGAAAACAGGGTGTTCAGAGATATGCTGTTGTTTACTGCTTGAAGATCCTGGAGAAATCTCTAACTTTGGCCCTTGAGTTTTCTCACAGGTAAAACAGGAGTATTACAGGGATTAGGGCAAGGGATAATGAGAATATAAGTTTTGTGACCTTCTATTACAGCTTTATATTTTGAAGGGCTTCTTTAATTATGGGGTACTGATTGATTCTGGGAAGGGGTTTTGAGGGATCTATTTCAATCTTGATAGGGGGTATACTATGGATCCTGCCAATAAAAGTTGAAGATTTTGCCCATAAAGGGGATGGTAGCTGATCCAACAGGAACAAGTGATAAGTGCTTCCTGATTCAAATATAGTGCCATCAGAAATGGAGCAGATAAAATACGTTGAAGGGTCATTTAATTCACCTGATTGGCTCTCTTGATGGCTACTGTGCATTTTTAGAAATATTTTTCCCTTTTGGGAGAAGTTCTGGTATTATACGTTTTAAAGAAGTCTTGGCTTAATAAGTGAATAGAGGTGGAGGATATAAGGAGAAAAGTGTAAGTATCTCTCAAAGGGCCCAAACAAAAAGGTATGCATTCAGAGACAAGAACCTGTTAAGGCTTATTAGAGATCCCCACTATTTGAATAGTACTCTGAGGCTGGAGCTGATTTATAGCTGTGTGGTTGAGCACTGAGAATGTGGCTCTATTGTCAATAAAAACAGAGAGAGATTCATTCTCAATTTGGAAAGTGGTTTCTCTGAGCCAATTAAGAGGGAGGATTGGGAAGAGCCCCTGTAGTTCCTCGAAAGCCCCATCATTGGGGATTAGGAGGACATTGGAAAGGCTGGTTAAAGGCTGAAAAACTTAAGTTTGTGACAATCTCCTATCCAATGTCCTGATTTTTTTTTTTTTGCAGTAATAGCAGAAACTAGGTTTTTGGTGTTCTAGAGATACTTTCATTTTGTGAAGTTGAAAATTAAGAATTTTAGTGTTTTTTCTTTCAGGGGACTCATCTAGGATATGAGCAAACTGATTTGTCAAATTGATCAAATCTATAGTGAACATGGTCTGCAATTCCATCCTGGTCCTTTTAGCTTAAAGAGAAAGGTTTCAGTTCAGCCTGTTAATAAACATATTATTAAAAGCCACCTGAGTAGAATCAACATCTAAAGAAGGCCAGCATTTTCTTTGAAAACAATCTGAAGTTAATTATAATAGTCATGAATAGGTTCATTGGACTTTTGTGAGTAGGCCTGAATTTTGTCCCAATCGACATGCTTTGGGAAAGCCCTAAAAATTGCCTGATAAAGTTGGTTAGTGATTGCCCAGGCCTACTGTAACAAGTCAGCAGGTTGGAATCGGCATGAAATATTCAAAGTGATGAAAAGCAAGGACCTACAACCAAGATTACCTAGCAAAGCTATCATTTTGAATTGAAGGACAGATAAAGAGCTTCCCAGACAAGAAAAAGCTAAAGGAGTTCATTATCACCAAACCAGCATTACAAAAAATGTTAATGGGACTTCTGTAAGAAGAAGAAGAAAAAGTAATTGTTGATAGAAAGTAGGTTTGTGGAATTCAAATGTTCCCCATAATAGCCATTGGTACTCTAAATCACTTTTAGTCAAATCAGTCCATGTAGTTAGAATTACAAAGGAAAATGGACCACAGTTTCTAAACATAAAATCAGCTGGAATCTCTGAAAGGGGTGGGCCCTCAAAGCATTTAGATAACTGGGGTCCCATTTTTCAAAAGTTTTTTCTCTAGAATAAAAAACCTAAACAGCCTGCAGGCCAAATACCAGTACAATTCCATTAGGAACAGTCCAATTTCAAAAATCCAACCAAAGGCTGAACAGCATAGTTCCAGTAGGAACAGTCCAGTTCCAAAAGGAATTGGATCAAAGGCTAGCACAGTTCCAGTAAACAACCTGAATTTAAAAGAGTCAGGCCAAAATTCCAACCAAGTACTCACAGACAAAAGAAACCCTTAACCAGAAAAGGATTATACCTTAAATTAGATCCTGAATAGAGTTTAGAGTCCTTCAACATACAAAAAGAGTGGAAGCTCAGATCAAGAAGGACTCATTCTCAAACTCCAGGGTTAGCAAAGAATCAGTGAACTCATCGGGATCTGTGAGTACCACACCTGTTCACTCACCACCCTCAGAGTTGTTAAGAGTTTTTCTCTGGATTCCGCTATGGGCCATCAAGTAATGTTGACCATTAAACAAATAGACAGCCAGATATTTCTCCAGCTAAATTGGTTTATTCGGGAACAAAAAATACGTGCAATTCAGGACATGTAGTCTAATGACAAACCACATGAAGATCCAGAGGTAAAAGGAAAGGAATACTCTTTTATGATTTGGGACAGCTGTGGTAAATGAAGAGCCCATTGGAGAAAACAGAAAGTTTGGAGTATCATGACTTTTCATTGACTGAGTTATGACATTCTCTCATTGGCTGAGCAATGAAGGAATCTTTTATTCCTCCTTCTGTAATAGCAAAGTAGTATCATTTCCTGTGAGATGCAACATACATCTCTTTCTTTTGGAGTCACTAGTGTTCATTGAGTGGCATACACATATGCATAAGCATTCTAGCCTCCTCACTCCATTTTAAATGAGGTTTCTGCTTATTTTCACATGAGTAATTAGTGATATTTCAAGTAAAACTCTCCTATGATGCATTTTGTGACTTCTTCCTGATAGAATGAAACACTATTTTGCTTTATGACCCAGATGGTACCTAGTACTTACTTATATTGCATCATTAATAGTAGTTTAGAATTATTGCCTCCCTTGAAATTCATAATGGTTCAGTGCTTATTATATTCCAGACACTGTTCCAAAGTGTTTTACATGAATTTACCTCATTGAATCCTCACAACCCTATGAGGTAGGTGCTATTATCATTCATATTTTATGGATGAGGAAAATGAGTTGCCAAGCAGTAATTTTTCACAAGGCTACACAGCTAATAAATGATAACTTCAGATTTTAGACCCATTACATAGGCGAAGTGAAAGGCCATTTCTAGACAGAAGGGAGGAGGATCTGAAAGGCAGTAACAAAGTGAGTCTGTGGTGTGAGTCCCTATGAAAGTTACAGAGATTAACCTTTCTCATGGTCAAAACCCCAGAAATGTGGGGGAATAGATTCCTTTAAAATACTACTTAGTTGTAGGGGGACTAGAAAACAGACAAGACTGGTACCTCTTATTTCTGAAGTCTAGTCAGAGAAGTCTCATAGCCTCTCATTGCACCACAACTGCAGAGTTGTAATCCTTAAATGGGGATCTAGGATGATGGGACTGAGGGCAGCCTCATAGAGCACTACATCTCCATTACAGTGAGTGATAGAGCATAAAAAACTTCCCCATGCTTCCTGGGGTAACAAGCAAATACCAACCAAATGAAAACAATTAAATCCAGAGATTGCTATAACAGGAAGTCTGCCATCATCACTTGCATTTTTTCAGAGATTCAGTGGCAGTCAAAGAGGTGCTAAAGCTTTATAGTGGAAAAAAGAGAAGGTTTTAGCTATGTCCTGATTGGAAGTTGTTGGCATGGAGAAAGTGGAGACAAGCTAACTAGAAACAGAGCAGCCTATGTTTATCTGTTATGGGAACATATTTGGTTTTATCCAGTTAGTCCTAAGTTGGAAGTGGAGCCAAAATATAGGGAAGCTGGCAGTTATTGATTAAGTCCTGGCTGTTTTGCACTGGTTGCTATGGATTTTTTTTTCTTTTCTTTTTAACTTGCTGGTTGTGGTTGTGGCTTGGCTTCCTCGGCTGGCTGTTGCAAGTTAGGGGTCAGAGCTTTACTCTTATATAAGGACTGACCTTTCTCTGATTGTATATTCAGTTTGACACTCCACTTCAAGGGAGGATTAAAGGTAGCTGAGTGTGAGCCAACAGATATAGGAGCCTTCAAGTTAAGGAAATTGATGACAAGAGAGTTTTGAGAACATTGTGACCACAGAGTAAAGGTATATAGAAATTTCACCCACAATTTAGCATGAGTTTATCCTCTAAAATAGAGAAAGTGTCTATTATGTGCAAAAGATTTTTTTTCCCCAGCTTTCAGGAAGAAACTAAGAAAACTGAGGAGGATTGCCACTCGGCATAATAATATTAACTGGAGCTGTCCATAGGACTGTTAATCTGGGTAGTATAAAAAGCCTACTGAGATTTTCCAGTTAAGATGGCAGAGAAGGTAAACACTCTGCTCACCTCCTCTCAGGAACACATCAATTACAACTAAACCACAGAACAACCGATATGATAATTGCCCACAGTCTAGCTGAACAAAAGCCCTACAAATACAGACACACAGAAGAAGCTACTTCGAGACTGGGAGGAGGGGTAGAGACATGGAACAAACTGCTCCCAAAACCATGTGTGACCTTTAAAAATCAGAAGGGATATTCCAGCTGTGGAGGTCCCTCCGTGAGAAGAGAGGGGTCCCAGCACCTCTCCAGCCCAGGGTTTCAATGCTGGGGAGAGAAATCCTCATAACTTCTGCTGTGAAAACCAGCAGAGATGAGTGAGAGAGAAAAAAAAGGCTGTAGTCAGACAGAAAACAAACCATTCTACCAACAAGTACTGGAAAACAAAAGAAAGACCTTTCCTATCAACCTGTTGCAGAAGCCACTCCTGTAGATATCTAGGAAGAGAAATAAATCAGTAATTGGCATGAATAACCAAGGCAACAAGAGAGCTCAGAAAGAAAGTGAAAAGTCTCCAGAAAAGGAATTTAAAGATATGGAAATATGTGACTAAAATGACAGAATACAAGATTTCAGTTCTGAAAAAACTCAACAAGATGCAAGAAAACACAGAAAGGCAGTTTAATGAACTCAGAAACACAATCAAACAACAACATGAACATTTTTCAAAAGAGATTGAAATTTTAAAAAAGAACCAAATAGAATTTCTGGAGATTAAGAACACAATAGAAGAAATTAAGAATAACCAGCTTAGGTAGTAGAGTTGACCAGATGGAGGAGAGAATCAGTGACATCGAAGATAGAAACCTGGAAATGACACAGATGGAAGAAGAGACTTGAGACTTCAAAGAAATGAAAGAACTCTATAAGAACTTTCTGACTCCATCAGAAAGAACAATATAAGAATAATGGGCATACCAGAAGGAGAAGAAAGAGAGAAGGGAACAGAGAATATATTCAAAAAAATTGTTGATGAGAACTTCCCAAACTTGTGGACAGAACTGGACCCTCAAATCCAAGAAGCAAATAGAACACCTAATTACCTCAATCCCAAAGGCCTTCTCCAAGGCATATTGTATTCAAACTGTCTAAAATCAATGATAAAGAAAGAATCCTAAAGGAAGCCAGGGAAAAGAAGACTGTAACCTACAAAGGAAAGCCCATTAGATTATCATCAGATTTTCAGTAGAAATTCTACAACCCAGGAGGTAGTGGAACCAAATATTCAAACTATTGAAAGACAGAAATTATGAGCCAAGAATAGTATATCCAGCAAAGATATCCTTTACATATGAAGGAGGAATAAAGAACTTTCCAGACATACAGAAGCCGAGGGAATTTTCTAATACACGACCTGCACTACAAGAAATACTAAAGGAGGCTATTCTACCACCATATACAGGGACAATCTGTGGCAACCGAAACATAAAAAGGGGGAGAGTAAAGGCCTGAACCACAATATGGGAATGGGGAAAGTCAGTGTGCTGAAGAAAATGGAATACTCTAAATATCAAACTTTCTTTTACATAAACTTAAGGGTAATCACACAAAAAAATGCAGAACTGAAATATATACTGTAATAAAAGAAGAAACAGAGGGAAACATCATAGAATACCACCACACAGAAATAACAGACAACAACAAAAAGGCAAAGAAACAACGGAGACACAGCCTTAACAGAAAACTGAAGATAGAATGACAGGATATCCTCATATATCAATAATCACCCTAAATGTAAATGGACTGAACTCACCTATAAAAAGGCACAGAGTAGCAGATTGGATCAAAAAATTAACGCAACCATATGCTGTCTCCAAGAGACACATCTCAGCTACAAGGACAAGCGTAGACTCAAAGTGAAAGGGTGGAAATTGACACTCCAAGCAAACGGCATCCAGAGAAATCAGGTGTAGCCATACTGATATCAGATGAAACAGACTTCAAAGTGAAAAAGGCAACAAGAGACAAACATGGACATTTCATAATAGTAAACGGGACTATACAACAAGAAGACATAATAGTCATGAATATTTACACCCTCAATCAGGGAGCACAGAAATATACAAAGCAACTACTAACAGAACTAAAGGGAGAAATTGACCAAAACACAATTATACTAGGGGGCTTAAATACATCATTGACAGCTATGGATAGATCATCAAAACAGAAAATAACGAAATAGCAGGCCTAAATGACACATTAAATGAAATGGACATAATTGACATATATAGAGCACTTCATCCTAAAACATCAGACTATACATTCGTTTCTAGTGTACATGCAACATTCTCAAAGGATAGACCATATATTGGGACATAAAATCAGCCTAAAGAAATTTAAGAAGATTGAAATCATACCAAGCATATTCTCTGATCACAAGGCTTTGAAATTGGATATCAACTGCAAAAACAAAGCAGGAAGAAACACAAATACATGGAGATTAAACAAAATACTTTTAAAGAATGACCGGGTCAAAGAAGAAATTAGAGGAGAGATCAAAAGATACATAGAAACAAATGACAATGAAAATACATCCTACCAAAATTTTTGGGATGCAGCGAAAGCAGTTTTAAGAGGGAAATTTATCTCATTACAGGCCTATCTCAAGAAACAAGAAAAGTCCCAAATAAGTAACCTCATGTTACACCTTAAAGAACTAGAAAAAGAAGAACAAATGAAACCGAAGGTCAGCAGAAGCAAGGAAATAACAAAAATCAGAGCAGAACTAAAAGAAATAGAGAACAAAAAGACAATAGAAAAAATTAATGTGACAAAGAGCTGGTTCTTTGAAAAGATTAACAAAATTGACAAACCCTTGGCTAGATTCACTAAGATAAAAAGAGAGAAGACTCTAATAAACAAAATCAGAAACGAAAAAGAGGAAGTTATTACGGGCACCACAGAAATACAAAGGATCATTCAAGAATACTATGAAGGACTACATGCCACCAAAATCAATAACCTAGAGAAATGGACAAGTTCTTAGAAACATATAGCCTTCCAATGCTGAACCATGAAGAACTGGGAAATCTAAACAGACCGATCACCTTTAAAGAAATTGAATCAGTCATCAAATCCTTCCCAAAAGCAAAAGTCCGGGACCAGACAGATTCACTCGTGAATTCTACCAAACCTTCAAACAGGACCTAATACCAATCCTGCTCAAATTCTTCCAAAAAATTGAAGAGACAGTACTCCGTAACTCATTTTATGAGGTCAACATTACCCTGATACCAAAACCTTGTAAGTACAACACAAAAAAAGAAAACTACAGACCAATATTTCTGATGAATACAGATGCAAAATCCTAAACAAAATTCTAGCAAATTGAATACAACAATGCATTAAAAAGATTATTCATCACGACCAAGTGGGGTTCATCCCCACGGCACAGGCATGGTTCAACATCCACAAATCCATCAATGTGATACATCACATAAACAAAATAAAGTACAAAAATCATACGATTATATTAATTGATGCAGAAAAAGCATTTGACAAGATACAACATCTATTTATGATTAAAACATTTAATAAAACTTTAATAAAATAAGTATAGAAGGAAAGTACCTTAACCTAATAAAGGCCATATATGACAAGCCCTCAGCTAATCTCATAATTAATGGTGAAAAACTGAAGACCTTTGCTCTACATTCAGGAACATGACAGCGCTGATCCCGATAACCTCTGGTTTTCAAAATCGTGTTGGAAGTCCTTGCCAGAGCAATCAAGCAAGAGAAAGAAATAAAAGGCATCCAAATTGGGAATGAAGAAGTTAAATTATCACTCTTTGCAGATGACATGATGCTATATATAGAAAACCCTAAAGACTCCACCAAAAAGCTATTAGAAACAATCAACGAATACAATAAAGTTGCCAGCTACAAAATCAACGCACAAAAGTCCATTGCCTTCCTATATACTAACAATGAAATCTCAGAAAAAGAAATACAAAAACAATTCCTTTTGCAATTGCAGCAAAAAGAATAAAATACCTAGGAATAAACTTAACCAAGGATGTGAAAGACCTATATGCTGAAAACTATAAGACATTTTTGAAAGAAATTGAAGAAGACACAAAGAAATGGAAAGACATTCCATGCTCATGGATTGGAAGAATCAACATAGTTAAAATGGCCATATTACCCAAAACAATATACAGATTCAATGCAATCCCCATCAAAATCCCAATGGTATATTTTAAAGAAATAGAACAAAAAATCATCAGATTTGTTTGGAACCACAAAAGACCCCGAATAGCCAAAGCAATCTTAAGGAAAAACAACAATAATGGAGGTATCACACTTCCTGACTTTGGCTTGTACTGCAGGGTTACAATAATCAAAACAGCATGCTATTGGCAGAAAAACAGACACATAGACCAATGGAATAGAATTGAAAACCCAGAAATAAAACCACATAAATATGGACAGATAATTTTTGACAAAGAAGCTAAAAACATACAATGGAACAAAGACAGCCTCTTCAATAAATGGTGCTGGGAGAATTGGATAGCCACGTGGAAAAGAATGAAACTGAACTGCTATTTGTCACCATGTACCAAAGTTAATTCAAAATGTATCAAAGACTTAAGCATAAGACCTGACACAATAAACTGCATAGAAGAAAACATAGGTACTAAACTTATGGACCTTGGGTTCAAAGAGCATTTTATGAACTTGACTCCAAAGGCAATGGAAGTAAAAGCTAAAATAAACGAATGGGACTATATGAAACTTAAAAGCTTCTGCACAGCAAAAGAAACCATTGACAAAATAAAGAGGCCACCAACTGAATGGGAGAAGATTTTTGCAAACAGTGCCTCTGATAAGGGGCTAGTATCCAGAATATACAAGGACCTCATGCAACTGAAGAACGAAAAAACAAACAACCCAATTGAAAAATGGGCAGAGGACTTGAAGAGACATTTCTCCAAAGAGGACATACAAATGGCATTTCTTTTTTTTTTTTTAATTGAGTTCTTTAGCTCCAGAATTTGTTTGGTTCTTTTGTAAAATTTCAATCTCTTTGGTAAAATGTTCATGTTGTTCTTTGACTGTGTTTCTGAGTTCATTAAACTGCCTTTCTGTGTTTTCTTGCATCTCGTTGAGTTTCTTCATAACTGCAATCTTGAATTCTCTGTCATTTAAGTCACATATTTCCATGTTTTAAGTTCATTTTCTGGAGATTTTTCATTTTCTTTCTGAGCTGCCTTGTTACCTTGGTTATTCATGGCAAGTAATGAATTATTTCTCTTCTTGGGCATCTATTGGAGTGGATTCTGCAGCACGTTGATATGAAGAGGTCTTTCTTTTGCTTTCCAGTAGGTGACCCTGGAGCATTTTATTTTATCTTGTGCTGTTCTGGCTTCCCATGGGATGGGAGATTTCCTGGGGAGCTGGGCTTCTCCTCTGTGGCCAGGTTGCCACTGTCTCAGGGCACCACTCCCATGGGAACATGTGCCAGGCGATGATGTTCTGAGCCTCTGAAATCCCAATGATGCCCCTGCAGCCAGATGCAGAGTTGTGTGTCTCAGCAGTCGTGGGTGCCCCTGCTGCGATCAGCCAGGAAATGTGCTGGTGGGGTGGGCTGGAAGAGGGGGTAGTCTTTTGTGTCTGCTCTCCTCCAAGTAATGATTGCCAGACGACAACTGTCTTGCCCCTATAGTTCCTCCCCTCACTGCCATTAGCTGCATTGTGTGTCTGCAGCTCAGGAACTACCTCTCTAGTTCTTAGGGTTGTAGATATTCTGCTCTTTAATCCAACATTGCTACCATGTTTTTTTCCTCTGGGGTCCACTACTAACACTGGGAGGGTGTGGGGGAGGCAAGCTCTCAGAGGGTGCGGGGAGGTGGCCAGGCTCCGTGGCTTTATTTTTTTCCTGGCAATGATGGTTTAAATTGCACTTCTTATACGTCTGTATTCAGTCTTTGCCCCCAGATCTTTGCCCTGATCACTGGGTTCAGCTGTATTATATGCTGATCTCTCAGGCAGGATTGCTGGTGCCACAGAAAGTGCACCCGCAATCTCAACAACCCCCCTCCCTGGACCACAGTGAGCTCTGGGCTACAGGCTGCATCCAGTGTCCCTGTCTCTGCAATTCCCCCTTTCTTCCTCCCCTCTTTACCCCGATTTGCTTACCTTCAGATGTTTCAATGGGCGTATCTCTCAGATGTGTTTGTGTGTTGCATAGAGAATACTTTGCTGAATTACAGCTGTTCGATTTGTTGTAATTTCTAGGGGAGATTTCAAGGAGCACCTCTCACACCATCATGTTTGTGACATCCCATCTGATTGTTTTTTCTGATGTTGAATTGTAGTGTTCTCCATGTATTTTTTTATATTAGCCCTTTATCGTATGTATCATTTGAAATTATCTTCTCTCATTCAGTAGGTAGTACTTTCATTTTGTTGATGGTTTTCTTTGCTGTGCAAAAGCATTTTAGTTTTGATATATCCCCATTTGTTTTTATTTTTGTTGCCCTTACCAAAGGAAACACATAAAAAAAAAATATTGCTAAGATGATGTCAAAGAGATTACTGCCTATTCCGTCTACAAGTTTTACAGTGTCAAGTTTTACACTGAAGTCTTAAATCCATTTTGAGTTTATTTGTATATATTGAGTGGTCTAGTTTTTTGTTTGTTCATTTGTTTGGGATTTTATTTTTTTGCATGTATCTGTCTAGTTTTACCTAACACCATTTATTGAAGATACTGCCTCTTTTTAATTGTAAATTCCTGCCTCTTTGGTTGTAGATTAATTGGCCATATAAGCATGGCTTTGTTTCTGGGCTCTCTCCTCTTCCATCGATCTATGTGTCTGCTTTTATGCCAGTACCATACTGTTTTGATTACTATAGCTTTGTAGCATAGTTTGAAGTCAGAGAGCATGATACCTCCAACATTGTTCTTCTTTCTCAAGATTGCTTTGGCTATTTGGGGACTTTTGTGATTCTCTATAAATTATAGGATTCTTTATTTTATTTCTGTGAAAAATGCCATTGGTATTTTGATAGGTATTGCATTGAATCTATAGGCTGCTTTGGGTATTTTTATAGTGATTCTTTCAGTTCATGAGCATGGTATATCTTTCCATTTATTTCTGTTGCCTTCAAATTTTTACCAATGTTGTGAAGTTTTCAGAGTATAGGTCTTTTGCATCATTAGTAAAATTTATTCCTAGATATTTATTTTTGATGCAAATGTAAATGCTATTGTTTTCTTAATCTCTTGCTGATAAATTGTTATTTGTTTATAGAACACAACATATTTCTGAATACTAATTTTTTATCCTGTAACTTTACTAAATTCCTTTATTAGTTCTAATAGTTTCTTTACTGGAGTCTTTAGGATTTTGTATATATAATGTCATCTGTAAATACTAACATTTTACTTCTTCCTTTCCAATTTGGGTGTCTTTTATTTCTTTTTCTTATCTGATTGCTGGGACTCAGACTTCCAATACTATGTTTTATAACAGTGCTGAGAGTTGACATCCTTGTCTTCTTCCTGACCTTAGAGGAAAAGTTTCCAGCAATTCACCACTGAATATGATGTTAGCTGTGGGTTTGCAATATTTGGCCTTTATGTTGAGGTATGTTCCCTCTATACCCATTTTGTTGAGAGTTTTATCATAAATAGATGCTGAATTTTGTTGAATATTTTTCTGCATCTATATGATTTTTATTCTTCATTTTTGGGACTGTGGTTTAACTTGTGAATATTGAACTAGACTTGCATCCCTGGAATAATACCAGTTGATTATAATGTATGGTCCTTCTAATGTACTGTTGAATTCAGTTTGCTGTTAACTTGTGAATTAACTTGTTAATAACATGTAATTAACTTATAAATAACATGTTAATTAACTTGTGAATATTGAACTATCCTTGCATCCCTGGAATAAATACCACTTGATTGTAATGTATGGTCCTTCTAATGTACTTTGAATTCAGTTTGCTAATATTTTACTGAGGATTTTTACATCTATGTTTACCAGGATTATTGGCCTGTGATTTTCTTTTTTTGTAGTGTCTTTGTCTGGTTTTGGTATCAAGATAACTTGGAAGCATTCCTTCATCTTCAATTTTTTAGAATAGTTTGAGAAGGTATTAATTCTTCCTCAAATGTTTGGTAGAAATCACCTGTAAAGTTGTCTCATGCTGGACTTTTGTGTCTGGGAAGTTTCAAAATTACTGATTCAATTTTATTAGTAGTAATTTATGTGTTCAGATTTTTTGTTTCTTTTTAATTCAGTTATGGAACATTGTATGTTGCTGGGAATTTTCCCTTTTTTTTCCAACTTGTCCAATTTGTTGGCAAATTGTTTATAGTATTCTCTTACGACCTTTATATTTCTGTGTTATCAGCAGTAACTTCGCTTTTCATTTCTGATTTTTATTTTATTTCTTTGGGCTTTCTCTCTTTTTTTCTTCACAAGTTTGGCTGTTTTGTCAATTTTGTTTATTTTTTCAAAGAATTACCTTCTAGTTTCATTGATCTTTTCTATTTTCTGGTCTCTTTTTCATTTCTTTCCTCCCACTGTGCGAGACAGGTCAGGGGCCACTTGGGAGGGGTTCTGGCTAGGATAGGCACGTAGTGTAGCCTGTGTCCTCAAGGGAATGGTGGAGCACTCCAGCACTCACCCTAAAATTAGTCAGTGTATCTCCTTTATGGCCCAGGTGCTTTTCAAACTGCTTCCTCTGTGCTGGGACTTGAAGCAAGTGAGTTAAGGCTTCAGCCCTTTAATTGTGGAGTCTCAGTTAACTACAGCTCTTTGGCTTTCCTAGATGTAAGCCTTGCTGGTTTTCAAAGCCAGGTATTATGGGAGACCTCTCTTGGTGCAGGTCTCCTGGGCTGGAGAGCCCAAAAGTTGTGCTCAGACCCCTCACTCCTTAGGATGGACCTCCACAGTTGTGATATTTCTCCTCCCTATAAGTTGTCACACTGGTTATGGGTCCTGACTGAACCATGTCTCTGTCCCTCCTACCCATCTTGATGTGACTTTTTCTTTATATCTTTAGTTTTAGAAAATCTGTTCTGCTAGTATTCAGGTTTTTCTCAGCAATATTTATTCTATATGTAGTTGTAGTTTTGGCATGTCTGTTGGAGACAGCGAGCTCAGGATCTTCCTACTTCACCATCTTGACACCCCTCATCCTGGTTATTTGATTTTTGACAAGGATGCCAGGACAATTCAATAGGGAAAGAATGTTCTGTTCAGCAAGAGGTGCTTAGAAAAGTGTAACCCTGGTAAACATAGATGTAAAAATCCTCAGTAAAATATTAGCAAACTGAATTCAACAGTACATTAGAAGGACCATACATTACAATCAAGTGGTATTTATTCCAGGAATGCAAGGATAGTTCAATATTCACAAGTTAAACCACATTCCCAAAAATGAAGAATAAAAATCATACAATTATCTCAATAGATGCAGAAAATATTGGACAAAATTCAGCATCTATTTATGATAAAAACGCTCAACAAAATCGGTATAGAGGGAACATACCTCAACATAAAGGCCATATATTGCAAACCCACAGCTAACATCATATTCAATGGTGAATTGCTGGAAACTTTTCCTCTAAGGTCAGGAAGAAGACAAGGATGCCAACTCTCAGCACTGTTATAAAACATAGTATTGGAAGTCTGAGTCCCAGCAATCAGATAAGAAAAAGAAATAAAAGACACCCAAATTGGAAAGGAAGAAGTAAAACTGTTAGTATTTACAGATGACATTATATATACAAAATCCTAAAGATTCCAGTAAAGAAACTATTAGAACTAATAAAGGAATTTAGTAAAGTTACAGGATGAAAAATTAGTATTCAGAAATATGTTGTGTTTTATACACAAATAACAATTTATCAGGAAGAGATTAAGAACACAATAGCATTTACATTTAAAAATGAAGTTGAATCCCTAATGCATATCATACACAAAAAGTAATTCAAAATAGATCACAGACCTAAGTGTCTGAAGTATAACTATAAAACTATGAGAGGAAAACAGGAGTAAATATTTATGACCATGGATTATGCAATGTTTTCTTAGATATGACAACAAAAGCACAAGTAACAATTGAAAAAATAGACAAATTGGATTTCATCAAAATTGAGAACTTTTGTATTTCAAAAACACCCTCAAGAAAATAAAAAGACAATCCATGGAATGGGAGAACATGCTTGCAAATCACATATCTGATAAGACTTGTATTCTGAGTATATAAAGAACACTTACAACTCAACAATAAAAAGACAACTCAATTGAAAAATGGATAGAAACAGAAAGAAAAACGGATAGGGTGTTTAAATGGATATATTTACAAATAAGATATACAAATAATCATAATTCCATGAAAAGATGCTCAACATATTTTGTCATCAGAGGAATGTAAATCACAATTATAACGAGATACTAATTTATAGCCACTAGAATGGCTATATTCAAAAGGACAAATAATAACAACTGTTGGCCAGAAAATGGAGAATTTGGAACCCTTTAATACTGCTAGTGGGAATGTAAAATAGTGCAGCACCTTTGTAAAAGTTTGGTATATCCTCAGATTGTTAAACATACAACTACCACATGACCTACTCTTGTATATACAGTCAGAACACCTAAAAACACTTGTTCAAACAACAAAAAATGTTGTACACGAATATTCATAGCAGCATTATACATAACAGCCCAAAAGTGAAAAAAACCTCAACTGTCTATTAACTAATTAATAATAACAAAATATGGCTATATCCATACAATGAAGTATTATTCAATAATAAAAAATGAAATACGGATGTATATAACATGGATGAAGCTTAAAAACATGGTACCTAGAAGGAGCCAGTCACAAAAGACCATATATTATATGATTCCATTTATATGAAATGTTCAGAAGTAAATCCATAGTGACAGAAAGTAAATTAATGGTTATATAGGGCTGAGGGAGTGGGAGGTGGGGAGTGACTGCTAATGGATACATAGTTTATTTGTTGAGTGATAAAATATTCTAAACTTAAATTGCGATGGTTGCATAACTCAAAGTATACTAAAAATCATTGAATTGTATACTTTAAGTGAGTCAATTTTATGGTATGTGAATTATATATCAAAGAAGATGTTAAGGAAATCATGGTTGCTATTTAGTGGAAATTCAAAATTTTGTTTGCTTAATAAAGGAGGGAGATGACATAATATTCACAGATAAGGTTAGGGAGGTGGGGGAAGAAAACCAGAAAGTCCAAATTAATCAAATATGAATGTCTCTTAATCAGTTTTATTGGAATTCTTCAAAAGAAAAGAAATACCTATTTATTTTACATAGGAAAAACAAAATCAATGTCAATCTGCCTACATTTTCATCATCCAAAATCCATGTGAAACTCTCTTTTTTCCTTTTGCTGAATTAATGGATTTAATTCAACTCTGTATTTAGACTTACCCAAGCAAGTAATTAACAATTTGTTTCAAAATTCTGTTTCTCCATATACTCAGATTCCCAAATAAGTGCTGACATTTAACAATTTGCATTGTTTAGTGAAAATGGAAATTTTCCTGAAGGTCATATATTCTTAAGGTCAAATCAGCTCTGAAATAGAAAATAACAAATTATCAGGTCTGATTTACAAACAGAAAGATGTCAAAAGTAATATAACAAGTAGCAATAGTTATATTTTGCAGCAAATTTTGTGAAAATTCTTTATAAAACTCACCTTAATAATCAGAATTTCACTTGTTTTTCTTGTATCTACCGGATATAGTACTCAGTTGACAAAATGAAAGATTTCAATTTAGGAAGACTCTATCTGACCTTTTACTTTAAATGTACATATATGCTAATTATAAGGTAGAAACATCTCAAAAAGGTTATCTATTTTTGAAGAGTGTCTGTTTTTAATAGTGTTAACTTATTTGATACTAAAATAAAAGTAAAAATGTCCACATAGAATATTGCAAGCAGAATCATCTGTATTTAATAAAGCTCAGAAAAATATTGACCAATTTTTTAAACACTTTCCAGAATCTATTACAAAGCACGCTGTTTTCCCTAGAGTGCTCCATAGCATATTTTTGTATACAAAACAATGGAATAGTTCTTTATTTGACTCCAATGTGTATCGCAAAATTCAAGACCCTAAAAAAGAAATTTAGAAATTGCATTCAAATTGTTTTCTTTGTTATTATTTCTTTTATCCTTCCCCACCCTCTAAAATATATATATATATATATATATATATATATATATATATATATATATAATCTAAAAGTACTATTATGTTATTTAGAAACTCCAGGAACACATAAATTATATTTCTAAAAATACTGAGTTTATTTTAAAGCATCACATCAAGTTTGTATCCCAGTAAACAAAGCCATGTTTTCATTATATGTTGATTTTGGCAAAGAGTACAGACTTGAGTACATCAAATGATATGACAATGTAATTTAAAGTAAAGGGTGTTTGATTTTAGTAATAAATTAGTGTAGAACTAAAGTACAATATGTGTATCTCCTGGGTAAGTGATTTAGGCCATGATGTTTCTTGTCTTCTTAGAATTTTTTAAATTAACATTTGAAAAAGGAACACTTTTATCTGATACTCATGCTATTCATCGAATACAGGTATAGAAAATATTCTCTCTGCTTAATGTATGCACGTATTATATGCCCATGCTAAAATAAAAAGGTCAAATATCTAGTGACAGTGGCATTTGTAGTCACAATTTGTTTTAAAAGGGGGAAACCACTACAATATTTTTAGCAAATAGCCCCTCAAAAACAGTCTTGGGCAATAAATGCTGACCTATTTTACAAGTTAATTAAAAGTCTAAGCTCTTTGCAAAAGGAAGACACTTCAAACATATATAACATCCCATTTCCATAACATACATATGCATATTTCACTGGGGCAAACAATTTAGAAACAGGATTGCATCATAGCTTAAGCAAGGAACTTGTCAACGGAATGCATCTGTTTTTTTATTGTGGGTGGTCATCTGTTCTGATCACTGAAATATGCAGTGAAAGACTATCTTTAGAAGCCTAGAAAACCTGTGGTTCAGTACATAGAAGTTTCAACTACAAAACAATGGGAATGTTATAATTACCATAGGAAACTGTAATGTCTAACATATCATAAACATAACCTGCATCTATTTTTTAGTCACAATAACATCACATCAAAAAGGTACATGTTTTTGTTCACTAAAATTAATGACGCAATTTGGGAACATGAGACAAATTCTTTCTCTCTCCTTTTTAAATTCCTCAATGTAGAGCTACAGATATACTTAAGCTGAAATAATAATACCAACAGAAGTCGTAAGTGTTTGCTTTTTAAAACTCATTAAAGCACATAAAATGCCTTGGCAGATAACAAAACTATTCCATGATATCTACTTAAAATTTTATGTTCACCCTCCATTTTCCTCATCATAACATTCCCATTTAATTATGTATTCATTTTGATTGTTTGCATGCGAAAACACCAACTAATCTATTATTTCAACATTAAGCCTATTTATTTTGAAGCCAAGATAATTTTGCTATTTTATAAAAACAATGGAGATTCCTTTTCCAGGATGCTTAAGGTAGATTGTTTAAGGTTCATGCTTGCTGCTTTGCCTGAGCTTCTGCTTCCTGAAATGAAAAACAAACAAAACAGATAGATTTAAATATCTTAAGCAGACATCCATGTGTATTTTGGTTGGACTACAATTGCGCAAATTACGAAGAATAGTCAAAAGCATTTATTGGTCCTCAGAAAAGACTTTCCTACCTGGGATGTGAATCATCCCCTTTGTCCAGCGTATCCATGCTCTGTACTAAACCTACTCAGTAGTCACTTAGTAGCTGTCTTGGTTATCAGATCAAATGTTACGGTGTTGCAGTGCTTTTGTTCATGTAATCCATATTTTATTTAATAACGGCCCCAAAACTCAAGTGTAGGGATGACAACAATTCGGATATACCAAAGAGAAGTTGTAAAGTGCTTCCTTTAACTGAAAAGGTGAGTACAGTACAGTAAAATACTTTTACAGAGATAGACCACATTCATATAACTTTTATTACAGTATGCAATTGTTCTATTTTATTGTAAGTCTTTGTTGTTACTCTCCTACTGTGTCTAATTAATAAATTATCCTTTATCATAGGTATGTTTGTATAGGCAAAAAACATAGCATATATACGGTTCAGTAATATCCATAGTTTCAGGCATCCATTGGGGGTCTTCAAATGTTATCCCCTGTGGATAAGGGGGGACTACTGTACCATCATATGCAACTACATACAAATGTAGTGTATACTGTTGCTGCTTCTGTGAAAGATTCCATAATGTCACCTCAGTATTTTGGAATGCCTAACAGCTCTAATGTCACTTCCTCTGTGAACCCTTCACCCAAGTCCTTAGCAGTGATGCATGATTATTACCTCTGGATGCCCATAGCATCTTACTCACACCAATTGTATAGAATGTACCACAGTATGTCTTTTTTTCTTTTGACAGATCCTGCCTCAAGTTTATTTGTACAAATAGCACAGGAGGACATCAACCCCATGCAGACAGCAGCCCAGGGGTCACACCAGCCCTTCCGTCCTCACATTGGGCAGAGGTCTCTACTCTAGAGCTTTCATTGGGGCCTGGGCACCTTTGCAAGCCAGAACCTGAGCTGGAGGCGGAGCTGCAGCTGCAGGCATAGGTGTACTGGGGACTTGGTTTGAGCCTTGGCCTTGGACTTTGGCCAGTAGGGCCTGAGACACTTGGCAATGTGGCCTTGAGCATGTTTTCCAAGCTTAGTGTGGGCAATGTAGGCAAGTTGACCAGGCTTGCAGTCACCGCCCTTTGGAATCTTGGGCTTGACCTCCTTGGGCTTTACAAGGGCCTTGATACCCTCAGCCCATGCACTCATGGTCTTGGCATTGTTGGGTTGCATCTTCTTCAGGCTCTTCTTGTGCTTCTTGGCAAAGTGCATTTTCCTCAGGAACTTGGGGTCCACTCCCTTAAGAGATTCTTATCATTGTGATCAGGGTTTCTAGATGCCATTTCTGTGCCATTTTCAGGACTGGTTGTCTGTGGTGTGGTTCTTGGCGTTGGTCATGTCTGCACCCAAGCCCATAGATCCCAAACTCCTGGGACTGGACCACAGTATGTCTTAAATTATAATTATTTGCAGACATACTTACTGTATAATTATCTGTGTATATGTACCTCACTAGGTTATAAACACTTTGAAGTTAGGGTATTCTCTGTATTTGCCAACCATCAATGTCAAGTCAATGCTTGACATTCAATCAACACTTGTTGAATGAACAAATGAATGAATGACTCCTGCATTTAATTGAAAGAGAGCGAGTCAAAGTCACAGAAAACAGACTATCCTTCCTTTCATACTTCCTATAATCTGCACTGAAATCAATGAATTAATTTGGGTTTTACTAACTTTTTAAACAAAAATGTCTTACCTAACATTTCTTATGATTTGTTAGTTATAGAAAGCCTAAAATAAGACATTTTATTCATGGGACAAGAAAGTTTGACAAGGAAACAGAATTTTGCAGTGACTCAGATAACAATGCTAGCAACTGATATCTAATGAAAATACGAATAATAACACAGGTTTTCAAAATTGGACAAGGGACTGGAGTTCAAAGTATCTGCTTAACATAAAATCAGTTGCTAATAGCAAAATATAAAATGATAGAGCAGGGGACATACATTCAGATTAAGTCAACCTGTGTAGAGAAGACCTACAGGAAAAGGCAAAGAAATATTTAAAGTCCATAGCTTTGAGACAAGTCATTATATAGGCAATTTAATTTTTGATTATTTTTATATGGGCTCCATTAACACAGAAAACTGCGACTTGCAAAATAAATTTGTTGTTGGCAGAGAAAAAGCCCCAAATTTATTTATTTATTTAAACTTTTATTTATTTTACGTGTGTTTTTCCAGGACCCATCAGTTTCAAGTCAAGTAGTTGTTTCAATCTACTTTTGGAGCACGCAGCTCACAGTGTCCCATGAGGGGATCAAACCGACAACCTTGTTAAGAGCACCGTGCTCTAACCAACTCAGCTAACCGGTCGCCCAAAAAGACCCAAATTTAGCCAGCAATTTAGTGACCACTTTTGAAACTCAAATGCTCTTAGTTAATCTGAATGATTGATTCCAGCATTTGCCTCACACAAAGACAAAAGATGCTGCCAAGAAGCAATGTAGAACTGTGAATGACAGCTGGAATAATGCAGTCTTTAAAACTGCTAACCACTTATTTGTGAATGGGTCAATGAGAAACTGCTGCCTTAGGCAGCTTGATGGGGTAGTAACCCTACCTACCTCCTACTCATATATTTGTGTATTTGATTATGCACATCTCTCTGCACTACTAGGGATTAAGTGTATGCAGATCAGGAACATTTCCTTTCACTGTGTTGCATGGACTTTGGCTTAATCTGAGTCTTAATAAACGTGGAAATCTTACTGATTAAAGAACTCTGCAGCAATAAAATGGCCTATAAAGCAGGAAAATCATACCTTTGAACCAGGTGGGGCTGTCAAGCCTAAAAAGGCATACACTGCATTATTTTCTCTGGCTTCAAAGAAGGCATCGTAGTCCTTGGTGAAAAGAAGGCAAGAAGAATTAGCAATATGCAAACAAAAATAAATAAATAAAGACGAATTCCCACTAGAAGAAGGTCCAAGATGGAGGAATAGGTAAACACTATATTTGCCACCTCCCATGACGCCATGAAAATTACAACTAAATTACAGAACATTCAACCTCGAGAATCATCTGAAGACTGGCTGAAGAGAACTCCTACAACTAAGGATATAAAGAAGAGGCTACATCAAGACCAGTAGGAGGGGCAGACACGAAAAGGTCTGACCCCAAGCCCACAGGTAGTGGTTGAGCACCATGAGAGACACCTAGGCGCTGGAGGTCCCCACTGAAAGTGAGGGATCCCAGCCTCACACTGGGCTCCCAAGCCCAGAGGTCCTATGCCAGGAAAAAGAGTCCCCACAACATCTTGCAGTGAAAATCAGCCACAATTCTGTCTGTACATCCCAGTAAGAAAGAAGGTGGCTTGAAATCCAGACATCCACTTAAAGGGCCCACGCACAGGCTTGGTCAGTTGCAAGCACTCACCCCAGGCTCCAGCAGAAGGGTGGAAAATTGAGAGGTGCCAGAGACATACAGGAAAAGACTGAGCTGTGTAGCTTCAGGGCAAGGGCTAGAGAGATAGCTGCCATTATTCCTGGGTGGAGCCTGCCTCTCATGTAGCCTACAGGAGGGAGCCATCTTTCCAGTGTTGAACCCATACCCACAGGGCTAAATCAGGGACTGCATTGGTCTGGCAAAATCCACACATGCACACACCATTTTGCCCAGCTAGTGTGGCACTGACTGGGGCACTCTCAATTCCTGGGTAGCCAGTCCTGCCCCACAAGCAACTGGAAGCTTATACAGCAGCAGATGGCCCACAGAGGCCTGGGAAACTTTCAGTGGGGGGGTTCACCAACAACATGTGCCTACAGCCTTTCTGGATGGTTCTCAGGATCTGGGGGCTGAAAGCAAGGGGTGGCTGGCCCCTGGTGTTTTGTGGGGATATATCAGAGTGCCCATAGGCTCAGCACTGGTGCAAGAACTCAACCTGCATTAACTGTAAAAACCACCAGCCACACCCTGTGAATCCCTGGGACCCCATCCCGCCCAACTAGTGCAGTATTCAAAAGGGCACTCTCCGTTCCTAGGCAGCAAGTCCTGCCCCACAAGCTGCTGGAAGCTTCTACAATAGCAGGATGGTCCACAACAGCCTGGGAAACTTTCGGTGGCAGACAGTCAGCGCCAGCTCGTGTTGCAATATTTCTTGGGTGGCACAAGGGATCTGTGGGCCTGAGGCAAACGACAGCTGGCTGCAGTATTCTCAGGGCATTTCTCAGAGTGGCCATAGGAGCAGAACTGGCCCAAGAACTGAATGTGCATTAACTTTGTGGAAACCATTGGCCACACCCCATGAATTCCTGGAGCCTTGACCCACATAATTCAGGTGGCATCACCAGGGTCACTGTTAACATGATCAAAGAACCCAGCCAACACACCTAAGGAGGCTCTTCCAGTGGCTGAGCATTATGGGCAGCCAGCAGGTGGCAACAGTCCTAGGGGGCCTTGGCCCTTTTGTTAAGATGCCCCAGGCCTCAGTTGACAGTGAAGCCACCCCACAAGAAGCCAGTTTAAACACAGGAGACAACTGATTGCATATATTTATTTAGATCCTACCAGATAGCCAGCCCAAGGCCGATCACAAGCAAGGTTGAAATGGCCCTGAATGGAAGCCCCTCCCAAGAGGCATCAGAAACAACACACCCAGAGGCCAGCCTCAGATCATACCAGAGAATTACCAGGTTAGACCCACAAGTGGTAAACCCAAAGCGGGGGTCTCAATAGGCACAAGAACAGGAGGGGCACACCTCTTGTGAGGGGGCAGCCCCCACACAGCAGCTCATACACTGTGGTCACAGCCAATCCTCACAACCAGTCAGCCTGAGAGTCAATCTACCTACTGACACACCAAAAGCAATTCAGGCTCAACTGAAAAAGGAGAATATACACAACAAACAAAAAAGACATACCTGGAACACACGCACAGGTGATCAGGGAGACTGAGCCCTGGACCACACAAAATATCTACTACATAAGGCCACCCAACAAAGACTGAGAGGCATAGGAGACCTATCTAATACATAGGAGAAAACACAGAGAGGCAGCCAGAATGAGGAAACGAAGAAACATGTACCAAATAAAAGAACAAGAGAAACCTCCAGAAAAAGAACTAAATGAAATGGAGGCAACCAACCTACCAGAGACAGTTTAAACTATTGATTATAAGAATGCTTAAGGAACTTAGTGAGAACTTCGACAAAGATATAAGCTTAAAGAAGGACATAGAAACCATAAAAAGAGCCAGTCAGAAATAAGAAATACAGTAATTGAAATGAAGAATACACTAGAAGGAATCAACAGCAGATTAGATGAAGCAGAGGGTCAAACCAGAGATTTAAAAGATAAGATAGCCGAAAACATGCAGATGGAATAACAAAAAGAAAAAAAAAGCATTAAAAACAAAACAAACAAACAAAAAAAACGAAGATAGATTAAGCGACCTCTGGAACAACATCAAGAGTAACAATGTCATATCATAGGAGTACCAGAAGGAGAACAGAGGGTGCAAGAGGTCAATAACCTATTCAAAGAATTAATGACTGAAAAATTATCTAACCTAGAGAAGGAAATAGACATACAACACCAGCAAGTGCAGAGAGTCCAAACAAGATAAACCCAAACACGCCCACACCAATATACATTACAATTAAAATGGAAACACTTAAAGACAAAAAGAGAATTCTAAAAGCAGCAAAAGAAAGACAACTAGTTACTTACAAGGGAGCTCCCATTATACTATCAGCTGATTTCTCAACACAAACATTGCAGGACAGAAGGGAGTGGCAGGAAATATTCAAAGTGATGAAAAGCAAGGGTGTACAACAAAGACTACTGTACCTATCAAGTCTATCACTTAAAATTAAAGGAGTGATAGAGTTTCTCAGACAAAAAAGAAAGAAAGAAAAAAAGAAAGAAAGGAAGGAAGGAAGGAAGAAAGAAAGAAAGAAGAAAAAAGCTAAAGTAATTCATTACCACCAAACCAGTATTACAAGAAATGCTAAAGGGACTTCTTTAACAAGAAGAGGGAGAAAACAAACAAACAAAAGAAGATCAAGATTATAAATAATAAAATGGTAACAACTGTGTTCCAATCAATAATTAGTTTAAATGTAAATGGACTAAATGCTCTAATCAAAAGACATTAGGTAGCAGAATGGACAAGGAAACAAGACTCATACATATGCTGTCTACAAGAGACCCAGCTCAGATCGAGAGACACACATACACTGAAAGTAAACAGATGGAAAAAGATATTTTATACCAATGGAAGCAACAAGAAAGCTTGGTTAGCAACACTTATATTAGACAAAATAGACTTTAAAACAAAGACAATAACAAGAGACAAAGAAGGACATTACATAATGATAAAGGGATCAATCCAAGAAGAGTATGTAACCCTAGTAAACATCTAAACACCCAATATAAGAGGAACTAAACATATAAAACAAATATTGGCTGACATAAAGGGAGAGATTGACAGTAACAAAATCATAGAAGTGGACTTTAAGAACCCACTGACATCAATGGATATATCTTCCAGATAGAAAGTGAGTAGAAGGAATGGAATAATAAAGATCAGAGTGAAAATAAAAATTAAAAAAATACAAAACATCAACGAAACCAAGAGCTTTTTTTTTTTTTTGTAAAAATAAACAATATTAGTAAAACATTGACCAGACTCATCATGAAAAAAAGAGAGTGGACCCAAATAAGTAAAATCAGAAACAAAAGAAAAGTGACAACAGAAACCACAAAAATACTAAAAAACAAAAATAAAAAATAAGAAAATACTATGAGGAACTATTTGCCAACAAATTGAACAATCTGGAAGAAATGGATAAATTCCTAGAAGCAAACAATTTTCCAAGGCTAATTCAAGAAGATCCAGAAAATCTGAACTGATTACTACTAATGAAATCATATCAGTAATCAACAAACTCCCAAACAAAAGTCCTGGACCAGATGGATTCACAGGTGAATTTTACCAAACATTCAAGAAAGAATTAAAACCTTTTCTTCTCAAACTATTCCAAAAAATTCAAGAGGAGGCAAGGCTCCCAACCTCATTCTATGAGGCCACCTTTAGCCTGATTCAAAGACCAGACAAAGACATTAAATAAAAAACAAAAAAAATTACAGTCTTGATATCCCTATTGAACATAGATGTAAAAACCTCAACAAAATATTAGCAAACGGAGTTCAGCAATACATTAAATAGATCATACACCATGATCAAGTGGGATTTATTCCTGGTATGCAAGGTTGGTTAAGTATCCCCAAATCAATTAACATGATATGCCCTATAAACAAAATGAAAAATAAAAATCATATGATCATATCAATAGATGCAAAAAAAGTGTTTGACAAAATCCAGCATCTATTTATGGTAAAATCTCTCAGCAAGGTCGGAATAGAGGGAACCTATCTCAACATAATAAAGACCACCTGAGACAAGCCCATAACTAACATCATACTCAATGTGGAAAAATTAAAAGCATTCCCCTTAAGAACAAGAGCAAAAGAAGGATGTCTACTTTCACAATTTTAATTCAACATATTACTGGAAGTCCTAACCATAGAAGTCAGACACACACACAAAGAAAGAAATAAAAGGCATCCAAATTGGAAAAGAAGAAGTAAAATTGTCATTTGCAGATAACATGAGGCTATGCATAGAGACCCCTAAAAATTCAAACAAAAAGTTATTGGAACTGATGCAGGAATTCACTAAACTAGCAGGATACAATTTTTATATTCAGAAATAAGTAGCATTTTCTTACACTAATAATGAACTATCAGAAAGAGAAATTAAGAAAAAAATCCCATTTACAAATGCAAGGAATAAATTAGACCAAGGAAGTAAAAGATCTGTACTCAGAAAATTATAAGACATTGAATATGAATAGAATTACCATATGACCCAGCAATCCCTCTGTTGGGTATCTACCAAAAAAATCTGAAACCATTTACCCATAAAGACATGTGTGATCCAATGTTCACTACAGCTTTATTTATGGTGGCCAAGACATGGAAACAAACAAAATGTCCTTCGATAGATGAATGGATAAAGAAGTTGTGGTATATATACACAATGGAATACTATTCGGTGGTAAGAAAAGATGAAATAGGACCATTTGTGACAACATGGATGGATCTTGAAATTATAATGCTAAGCGAAATAAGTCAGACAGAAAAAGCAGAGAACCATAAGCTTTCACTGATATGTGGTATATAAACCAAAAACAACAAAAGAACAAGACAAACAAATGAGAAACAAAAACTCATAGACACAGACAACAGTTTAGTGGTTACCAGAGGGTAAAGGGGATGGAGGGGCGTAGATGAGGCTAAAGGGGATCAAATATATGGTGATGGAAGGAGAACTGACTCTGGGTGGTGAACACACAATGGGATTTATAGATGATGTAATATAGAATTGTACACCTGAAATCTATGTAACTTTATTAATAATTGTCACCCCAATAAACATTGAAAAAAAAAAAGAAAAAAATCAGATCAGAACTAAATGAAATAGAGAACAAAAAGACACTAGAAAAAATTAATGCAACAGAGATCTGGTTCTTTCAAAAGATTAATGAAACTGACAAAACTTTAGATAGACTCACTAAGATAAAAAGAGAGAAGACACTAATTAACAAAATCAGAAATGAAAAAGGGGAAGTTATCACGGATGCCACAGAAAAAGAAAGGTTCATCCAAGAAAATTGTGAAGGACTATATGCCACCAAATTCAATAACCTAGAAGAAATGGGCATGTTCTTAGAAACATATAGCCTTCCTAGGTTGAATCACGGAGAACTGGAAAATCTAAATATACCAGTCACCAGTAAGGAAACTGAATCAGTCATCCAAAACCTTCCCAAAAGCAAAAGTCTGGGACCAGAAGACTTCACTAGAGAGTTCTTACAAACATTCAAAAAGGATCTAATACCTGTCCTACTCAAACTCTTCCAAAGAGTTGAAGAAGAGGCAATGATCCCTAACTTATTTTATGAGGCCAACATTACCCTGATATCAAAACTTGGTAAGCATACTACAGAAAAAAGAAAATTACAGACCAATATCTCTGATGAATACTGATGCAAAAATCCTAAACTTGATACTAGCAAATCAAATACAACAATGCATTATAAAGATAATACATCATGATCAAGTGGGTTTCATCCCTCAGACACAAAGATGTTTCAATATATGCAAAGCGATCAATGTGATACACCACATAAAGAGAATAAAAGACTGACTCTGGGTGATGAACACACAATGGGATTTATAGATGATGTAATACAGAATTGTACACCTGAAATCTATGTAATTTTACTAACAATTGTCACCTCAATAAATTTAATAATAAAAAAAATCATATGATTATATCAATAGATACAGAGAAAGCATTTTAGAAGATACAATATCCATTTATGATTAAAACACTTAATAAAATGGGTATAGAAGGAAAATATCATAATATTATACAGGCCATATATGACAAACACTCAGCTGGCATCATAATCAATGATGGAAAAATGAAGTCCTTCACTCTATATTCAGGAACAAGACAGGGTTTTCCCCTATCACCACTGCTATGCAACACAGTATTGGAAGTCCTAGCCAGGGCAATCAGGCAAGAGAAAGAAATAAAAAGCATCTGAATTGGGATTGAAGAAGATATATGTTCACGTTTTGCAAATGTCATGACACTTTGTATACAAAACCCTAAAGACGCCACCGAAAAGCCATTAGAAACAACAAAAGAGTACAGTACAGTGGCTTGCTACATAATCAATGTACAAAAATCTTTTGTATTCCTATACACTAACAATGAAATTCCAGAAAAACAAATGAAAAAAAATTCCTTTTGCAATTGCAACAAAAACAATAAAATATTTAGGAATAAACTTAACAAAGAATGTGAAAGATCTATACACTAAAAACTACAAGACAGTTTTACAAGAAATCGAAGACACAAATAAATGGAAAGACATTCCATGCTCATGGATTGGAAGAATAAACATAGTTAAAATGGCCATACCACCCAAAGCAATATACGTATTTTATGCAATCCCCATCAAAATCCCACAGGCATTTTTAAAGAAATAGGAAAAAAAAATCATCAGATTTGTATGAATCCACAAAAAACCCCGAACACCAAAGCAATCCTAAGAAAAAAGAATAATGCTGGAGGTATCACACTCCCCAACTTCAACTTGTACTACAGAGCAAATATAATCAAAACAGTATGGCACTGGCAAAAAAACAGACACACAGACCAGTGGAATAAAATTGAGAACCCAGAAATAAACCCACATAAATATGGACAGATAATCTTTGACAAAGAAGCCAAAAACATACAATGAAGAAAAGACAGCATCTTCAATAAATGGTGCTGGGAGAATTGGAAAGCCACGTGCATAAGAATGAAACTAAACTGCTGTCACCATGTACCAAAATTAATTCAAACTGGATCAAAGACCTAAACATAAGACCTGAAACGTAAGACCTGAAACAATAAATTGCATAGAAGAAAACATACTAAGAAGAATCACAAACCTATGCACTTTGGATTCAGAGTATTTTATGAATTTGACCTCAAAGGCAAGGGAAGTAAAAGCTAAAATAAATGAATGCGTCTCAATCAGACTAAAACGCCATTGTACAGCAAAAGTAACCATCAACAATATACAAAGGCAACCAACCGAATGGGAGAATATATTTGCAAACTATGCCTCAGATAATGTCCAAAATACATAATGAACTCATACAACTCAACAACAGAAAAACAAACAATCCAGTTAAAAAATAGGCAGAGGAGCTGAGGAGACATTTCTCGAAAGAGGATATACAGATGGCCAATACACATATAAAAAAATGCTCAACATCACTAATCATCAGAAAAATGCAATTAAAAAAACAGAAGGGATATCATATCACTGCAGTTAGAATGGCTATCATCAACAAGACAAATATTAACAAGTGTTGGAGAGGCTGTGGAAAAAAAGGAACACTCATACACTGTTGGTAGAAATGCAGATTAGTGCAGCCACTATGGAAGGCAGTGTGGAGCAATAGTTTAGTGGTTGCCAGAGGGTAATGGGGGCGGGCGGTGGGGGGTGGGAGATGAGGGTAAGGGGGATCGAATATATGGTGATGGAAGGAGAACTGACTCTGGGTGGTGAACACACAATGGGATTTATAGATGATGTAATACAGAATTGTACACCTGAAATCTATGTAATTTTACTAACAATTGTCACCCCAATAAATTTAATTAAAAAAAAAAATTTAAGAATAGAATTATCATATGACCCAGCAATCACTCTCCTGGATATTTACCAAAAAAATCCGAAAACATTTATCCATAAAGATATATGTGCTCCGATGTTTATTTCAGCTTTATTTGTGGTGGCCAAGACATGGAAACAACCATGGAAACAACCAAAGTGTCCTTCGATAGATGATTAGATAAACAATATAATGGAACAGTATTCTGCCATAAGAAAGATGAAATATTACCATTTGTGACAACGTGTATGGTCTGGAGATTATTATGCGAATCAACATAATTCAGACAGAAGAAGTCAGGAACCATAAGATTTCACTGATATGTGGGATATGAAACTGAAAGCAACAAAGCATCAAAGGAACAAGACAAACAAATAAAGAAACAAAAACTCATAGAAATAGACAATAGTTTAGTGGTTACCAGAGGGTAAGGGGGATGGTGGTGTTAGATGAGGGTAAATGGGATGAAATATATGGTGTTGGAAGGGTAACTGACTCTGGGTGGTAAACACAGAATGTGATATATAGATGATGTATTACAGAATTGTACCCTTGAAACCTATGTAACTTTACTAACCATTGTCACCCAATAAACTTTAATAATAAAAAAAAGAAACTGTAGTACATTTATACAATGGAGTATTACTCTGCCATAAAAAAAGAATGAAATCGTACCATTTGCAGCAGCATGGATGGACGTAGAGCATATTATGCTAAGTGAAATAAGTCATACAGAGAAAGACAAATGCCATAAGATCTTACTTATATGTGGAATCTAAAGAATGGAATAAACAAGCAAACAAAACAGAAACAGACCCACAGATACAGAGACAAACTGATGGTTGCTAGATGGGATGGGCATGGGGGAGATAGTGAAGAGATAGAAAGTAGAAATTGGTAATCACAAAACAGTCATAGGGATGTGAAATACCATACGAGGAGTATAATCAATAATATTGTAAAGACTATGTAGAGTGTGTGATGGGTATCGGACTTACTGGGGGGATCATTTCATAGATTATATAAATATCTTACCATTGCAGTGTACACCTGAAAGTGATATAAAAATGTTGAATGTCAATTGTGTGTATATGTGTGTGTGTGTGTGTGTGTATACACACATATATATGTACACAATTGACATATATATATATATACACACATATATATGATAACAGGATGTAAAGTACAGCATAAGATATCTAGTCAAAGCTATTGTAATAGCTATGCAGGATATCACAGGGGAAGTAGACTTGGTATTCACTTTGTGAAGGGTGTAAAAGTCTAATTATGCTGTTTTGTACATCTGAAACTAATAATTTTTCTTTTTAGAAAAAGAAGAATCAGTCACTCAGAAGGAAAAAAAGTGAAAATCAATTGTAGCCTATTATACAAATATAACCATTTAGTTGCATTGAGGTAGCTCTTCTTTCAGCTGCAAATATACATTTATGGAAACAGAATCATACAACGTATGCTGTTTTACAAATAACATAATGGATATATTTTAATAAAAATATGAATTAAAAAGTAAGAATTAATAAAGTTAAAATATGCATGCTACCCAAAACAATCTATAGATTCACCTCTACACTATCAAAATACCAATGGCATTTTTCACAGAACGAGAACACATGATCCTAAAATTTATATGGAATCATAAAAGATCCCAAATAGTCATGGGAATCTTGGGAATGAATAACAAAGCTGGAGGTATCATAGTTACCTGATATCAAACTATACTACAAGGCTATGGTAATCAAAACAGCATGGTATTGGCATAAAAACAGAACCATATTTGGAGATCAATGGAACACAATAGAGAGCCCAGAAATAAATCCATGCCTGTATAATCATTTAATCTATGGTAAAGGAAGGAAGGAAGAATATACATTAGGGTAAAGACAGTCTATTCAATAAATTCCTCTGGGAACACCAGTCAGATACATGCAAATAGATGAAACTGGACCACCTTCTTACATCATATACAAGAATAAACTCAAACCGGATTAAAGACTTAAAAGTAAAACCCAAAACCATGAAACTCCTAGAAGAAAATATAGGAAGTAAACTGTCACTCAATACCCTTAGAAATATTTTTGCTGATCTATCTTCTTGGGAAAGGGAAACAAAAGAAAAAAAAATAAACGAATGGAACTAAATCAAACTAAAAAGCTTTTTCACAGCAAAGGAAACATCAACAAAATGAAAAGATATCCTACTGAATGGGAGAAGATGTTCGCGAATGATACATTTGATAAGGGGGTCAATATCCAAAATTCATAAAAACCTCATACAACTCAACACCAAAATAAACAAGCAATCCAATAAAAAAATTGGCAGAGGACTTGTATAGACATTTCTATAAAGAGGACATACAGATGGCCAATAGACATATGCAAAGATGCTCAACATCACTAATTATCAGAGAATGCAAACAAAAACCACATTGAGATATCACCTCACTCCTGTAAGCATGGCCATCATCAATAAATCAACAAAGAAGTGTTGGTAAGGAGTGGAGAAAAGGGAAACTTCTTGCACTGTTGGTGGGATTGCAAATTGGTGTAGTCACTATGCAAAACAGTATGGAGGTTCCTCATAAAAAATAAAGACACAACTACCTTATAAGCCAGCAATTCCACTCATGGGTATTTATCCAAAGAAATCCAAAACACAAATTCAAAAAGATATATGCACCCCTATGTTTACTGCAATACTAGTCACAATAGACAAACATGGAAACAACCGAAATGTCCACCATAGATGATTGGATAAAGAGTTGGTATATATACACAATGGAATATTACTCTGACATAAAAGGAATGAAATCTTACCATTTGCAACAATATGGATGGACCTACAGTTTATCATGCTGTTAAATACGTGAAATAAGTCAGACTGAGAAAGAGAAATACCATATGACTCACTTATATGTGGAATCTAAAGAACAAAATAAACAAACAAAACAGAAACAGACCATAGATACAGAGAACAAACTGATAGTTACTAGATGGGAGGGGCTAAGAGACGATGAGAAAAGTGAAGGGATTAAGAAGTACAAATTGGTAGTTACAAAATAGTCATGGGGATTTATATTGAAGCATGGGGAATATAGTCAATAATATTGGAAAAACTGTGTGGTGCCAGATGGGTGCTAGACTTGTTGGGGGGGGTCACTTCATAAATTATATAGATGCCTGTGCACAGCACTCTATGCCTGAAACTAATATAAAATGGTACTGAACATCAACTATAATTAAAAAGTCTATAAATAATTTAAAAAATTTTAATAGAAATAAAAAGAGTATATTTATTCAAAATGAACTAACTGGTCAACCTCCTTGGGGGCAGACAAGCTATCTTCTGTAATGCTAGAATTCTGGAAAGGGGAGTAAAGAGGCAAAGCTTATTGGATGCAATTTAATGTGGGTTTGAAGATACGCTGTTCTTCTTCCTGTGGGGCAGAAACTATAACATGGGTTATTCCATATCACACAGAATTTAAACATGTCTCTGGGCAAGCAGCTTTCTCTACAGTGCAAAGAAGCCAATTGTTTGTCAGTAAGAGATTGCTTATTATAGCATGATGCTGTTGTTCCAGTTTCCCATTATTTCACTTCCATTATTTATTAAGGTAGAGATGTCCTCAGAACCTATGGTAGACCAGATATTAGCTAGGTATGCTTTGAGCTATAAGAATAGGAAATCTGTGCTGTGTGAGAATGAGATTTACATGAAATATGAGCAAAGGAGCAAACAAGCCACTAAACAGTTTCAATCTGGGGATCAAAGAAAGCCACACATAATGGAATTTGGTTAGGCTTTCTTTCCACTGTCATTCCCTAAGTCACCAAGAATGCTCCAAAAGTAACAACCACATTGCCTAAATTTGACTACGACATATGATCAATAGACAACCTACTTTGAAAACACAGCAAATGTCTATACCTGACCTTAATTTGATTTAAACAGATGTAGATAAGCTTGGCATTCTGCCTGACTTAATTAGATGTAAAAAGCACTCATAATTTGCTGGCTTCTCTAGAGATTGTCTCATTAACAGATCTCCAGTTACAGGGTTCTTTTCTAGCATGTACAATTCCTAGCACTTGTAGGATCTGCAGGTATCAAGTTTAGAGCCTCTCAAGCCTTTGGTGACCCTAAATTTGAGGCCCACCCCAAGAAACATCAGAATTTCTTTTATTTAGGGATTTTTTTTAACAGTCAGAATGCTTTAGAACCACTGGGATCTCCATAAGGATTCAGTCAAAGTATCATTATGTGTACTCCAAATGGTAACAAAGGAGCAAACCTGAAAAAACAGGCGTATATGAGCAGTCTCCCATACTCTCTGAGCTCACTGTTCAAAAGTGGAACTAACTGGATCTCGATACCAATTCCATATTGAGACATATGACCTATAAACTATTCAAGGAAAATAACCAATACACATCATATCCACAATTCAGCTAGTTGGAAGTAACCTCAAAAAGCTAGGTAAAAGAATCCAACAGTCATACAAGAGGTATTTCTTACTATCATCAAACCAACAAAAACAATGCATGTCAGTTTTTAAATTCATGTGAAGGAAACTACGTCTTCAGCTTTATTGAAATCTGATCATAAAATGCTGCACAGGGAAATCTAGTTGTCTCTGTAAGTATTTTGGGATCAAAGTATATTATCATTTGTTGGCCTTGTACTTACAAGCATAAACAGATTTGTAACTCTGAGAGAAAAGAACATGCGTTTCTCAATTAAGCCAGATTAATTTATTCACAAATATGAACTGAGCATCTACTACATTCCAATAACCGTTCTTGGTGCTAAGAATACAAGAGTAAACAAAACAGACTATGATATAGTCTGCTTCTTCTATAGAAATTTGCTTGAGGAAAAATAGATACTTTATTTACATCTCTGTGATTCTAACATTAATCCAGAATGTATTCTACCATATATTGGTATCATATTATTTATCATTTCATGGAACTGTGTTTTAGTTATTCACATATATAGCATAAGCTCTTTGAGAACAAAAATTGTTCTTATAAATTTTGTATCTTCTATATCAGAGCCTTGCCTATGCAGTTAGGGTAGATATTTCAGTCACCTTCCAGTCTGGAAATAGGAACCTAAGCCATAGTTCAGTGTTTGGCAACAGGAGGTAATTGTTCCCCTAGGCCCTAGGGGAATCTGGCAAAGTCTAGAGACATATTTGGTTTTTCACAACTAGGAGGGTGCTACTGGTGCTGCTACTCAAGGATAGAAGCCAAGGGTGCTGCTAAACATCCTACAATGTGCAGGGCAGCCCCCCAACAAAAAAGCATCGCCCAACCCAAGATGTCAGTAGTGCCAAGGTTGAGAAGCCTTGCAGTAGTTTAAACAAGGGAATTTAATATGAAGAACTAGGTACAAAAGATTAAACAGCTAAAGGCAAACCGGTGATGGTGAGGCAACCCAGAGATTAGCAACAGCAGGAAGCTGCTACGACATCTAGGGCAGAAGGAAAAGTGGAGAAGGTAGTATTACAGAACCCAGGAGCTGCGGTACCTGTTAGAGCTGGTACCATAAAGAAGATTCAGCCACTGTACAGACACTCCAGAAGCAGAAAGGAGGGGAATACTTCGGCTTCTCCTTTCCTCCTGTCCTCCACTCTTCCAACCAGTACCTACTATTATGGGCCAAATCTAAAAGGCAGCCAGTTGACAATGTAGACTAGGAAATTTAATTTCCTGAGGTCAGGCCCCCATAATACAGAATGGAGAAGAAATGAATAAATATGGAATCTTTGAATAACAGGAAAATGAACAATGCAGTGGTTAAATACAAAGAAGAAGAGCTTCACAGTAAGACAGATTTAGGTTTAAATTCTAGCTGCATCACTTACTAATTGTGTGATTTAGGAAATCAGTTAAACTTTTCTAGGCCTCAGTTACTTTATCAATAAAATAAGATTAACCATATCTACCTCCTGGGATTAGCATGAGAACTGACAGATATAATACACATAAAACAAGTAACACAATACCTCACATGTAATATGTTTTGTATGAATGGTGGCTACATACTCTTCTAAAAATACAGGGAAAAATCTTAATTCATTTTTTTTCCTTTTTTTAATTAAAGTTCATTGGGATGACAATTGTTAGTAAATTTACATAGATTATAGGTGTAAAATTCTGTAATACATCATCTATATATCATATTGTGTGTTCAACACCAAGAATCAGTTCTCTTTCCATCACCATATATTTGACCCCTTTACCCTCATCTCCCACCCCCACCCCCCTTACCCTCTGGTAACTCATCTGTGTCTGCGTTTTTGTATCTTCATTTGTTTGCCTTGCACTTTTGTTGTTTTCGGTTTTATATACCACATGTCAGTAAAATCATATGGTTCTCTACTTTTTCTGTCTGACTTATTTCGCTTGGTATTATAATATCAAGATTCATCCATGTTGTCACAAATGGTACTATTTCATCTTTTCTTACTGCAGAATAGTATTCCATTGTGTATATATACCACACTTCTTTATCCATTCATCTGTCGAAGGACACTTTGGTTGTTTCCATGTGTTGGCCACATTAAATAAAGCTGCAATGAACACTGGAGCACATATGTCTTTATGGATAAATGTTTCCATATCGAAGGGATAGAGATACCCTGGAGAGGGACAGCTGGATCATGTGGTAATTCTATTTTTAATTTTTTGAGGAACCTCCACACTGCCTTCCATAGTGGTTGCACCAATCTGCATTTCCACCAACAGTGTATGAGTGTTCCCTTTTTTCCACAGCCTCTCAAACACTTGTTACTGTTTGTATTGTTGATAATAGCCATCCTACCTGGTGTGAGATGGTATCTCATTGCGGTTTTTATTTACATTTCTCTGATGATTAGTGATGTTGAGCATTTTTTCATATGTATATTGGCCATATGTATGTCTTCTTTGGAGAAATGTCTATTCAGGTCCTCAGCCCATTTTTCAATGGTATTGTTGTTTTTGTTGCTGTTGTTGAGTTGTATGAGTTCCTTATATATTTTGGATATTAGCCCTGTATCGGAGGTATTGTTTGCAAAAATCTTCTCCTATTGGGTTGGCTGCCACTTTATTTTGTCAATGGTTTCTTTCGCTGTGCAAAAACTTGTTAGTTTGATATAGTCCCATTCATTTATTTTAGCTTTCACTTCCCTTGCCTTTGGAATCAAATTCATAAAATGCTCTTTGAACCCAAGATAAGTTTAATGCCTATGTTTTCTTCTATGCAGTTTATTGTTTCAGGTCTTATGTTTGGATCTTTGATTCATTTTGAATTAATTTTGATATAGGGTGACAGATAGCAGTCTAGGGTCACTCTTTTGCACGTGGCTTTCCAATTCGCCCAGCACCATTTATTGAAGAGGCTGTCTTTTCTCCATTGTATGTTTTTGGCTCCTTTGTAGAAAATTATCTGTCCATAGTTATGTGATTTTATTTCTGGGTTCTCAACTCTATTCCATTGGTCTGTATGTCTGTTTTTCCGCCAATACCTTACTGTTTTAATTATTGTTGCTCTGTAGTACAATCTGAAGTCAGAGAGCATGATACCTCCAGCACTGTTCTTTTTCCTTAGGATTGCTTTGGCTATTTGGGGTCTTTTGTGGTTCCATAAAAATCTCATGATTGTTTGTTCTATTTCTTTAAAAATTGCATTGGGATTTTGATGGGGATTGCATTAATTAGGCATATTGTTCTGGGTAATATGGCCATTTTAACTATGTTGATTCTTCCAATTCATGAACATCGAATGTCTTTCTATTTCTTTGTGTCTTCTTCAATTTCTTTTAATAATGTGTTATAGTTTTCAGCATATAGGTCTTTCACAGCCTTGATTAACTTTATTCCTAGGTATTTTATTCTTTTTCTTGGAATTGCAAAAGGAATTGTTTTATTTATTTCTTTTTCTGAGATTTGTTAGTTTATAGGAATGCAATGGACTTTCGTACACTGATTTTGTAGCTGGCAACTTGACTGTATTCGTTGATTGTTTCTAATAGCTTTTTGGTGGAGTCTTTAGGGTTTTCTATATATAGCATCATGTCATCTGCAAAAACTGACAATTTAACTTCTTCACTCCCAATTTGGAAGCCTTTTATTTCTTTCTGTTGCCTGATTGCTCTGGCTAATAGTAAAAAGCAGAAGTGATAGGGGACAGCCCTGTCATGTTCCTGAATGTACAGCAAAGAGCTTCAGTTTTTCACTGTTAATTATGATATTAGCTGAGTGTTTCTCAAATATGGTCTTCATTATGTTATGGTATTTTCCTTCTATACCTATTTTATTAAGTAAGTGTTTCTTATTAAGTAAGTATGATTTCTGTCTTGTATTTTGTTTATGTGGTGCATGACATCGATCAATTTGCGTATTTTGAACCATCCTTGTGCCCCTGGGATGAACTCCACTTGAATGTGATATATAATCTTTTCAATGCATTCTTGCATTCGATTCGCTAGAATTTTGTTGAGGATTTTTTGCATCTTTGTTCATCACAGACATTGGTCTGTAATTTTCATTTTTTGTGTTATCCTTACCAAGTTTGGGTATCAGTGTAATTAATGTTGGTCTCATAAAATGAGTTAGGGAGTATTGTCTCTACTTCGGTTTTTTGGAAGAGTTTGAGTAGGACAGGAATTAGATCCTCTTTGAATGTTTGGTAGAATTCACTAGTGAAGCCATCTGGTCCCAGACTTTTGCTTTTGGGACGGTATGAGATGACTGATTCAATTTCCTTACTGGTGATCAGTCTATTTAAATTTTTCAATTCTTCTTGATTCAGCCTAGGAAGGCTATATGTTTCTAAGAACTTTTTCATTTCTTCTAGGTTATTGAATTTGGTGGCATATAGTCCTTCATAGGATTCTTGGATGGTCCTTTGTATTTCTGTCACATCTGTGATAACTACCCCTCTTTCATTTCTTATTCCATCTGTGTCATTTCCAGATTCAGATCTTTGATGTCACTGATTCTTTCCTCCATGTTGTCAGCTCTATTATGTAAGCTGGCTATTTCATTCTTCGATTCTTTTATTGGGCTCTTAATCTCCAGAAATTCAACTTGGTTCTTTTTTAAAATTTTCAATCTCTTTGGTAAAATGTTCATTTTGTTCTTTGATTGCGTTTCTGAGTTCATTAAGCTGCCTGTCTGTATTTTCTTGCATCTCATTGAGTTATTTTAAGAAGTGCAATCTTCAATTCTCTGTCATTTAAGTCACATATTTCCATGTCTTTAAGTTCATTTTCTGGAGACTTCTCATTTTCTTTATGAGCTGTCTTGTTGCCTTGGTTATTCATGGCAATTACTGATTTATTATTTGTCTTCCTAGACATCTACAGGAGTGGCTTCTGCATCAAGTTGATAGGAAGAGGTCTTTCTTTTGTTTTCCAATAGGTGTTGGTAGAATGTTTTATTTTCTCTCCGACTGCAGCCTTTTTTTCTTTCTCACACAGTAGTGCTATGTTTTCTCTGCACAATTCCAGCTTCTCACACAATGGGGAGATTCCCTGGGAGACAGGCTTCTCCTCTGTTAATAGTTCACCTGTGTCACAGGGTGCAGTGTCCTTGTGGGTATGAGGAGAACTTTTGAAGTTCCAAAGGTCTTCCTGCACCAGATTCAGAGCCCGTATGTTTCAGCAGTTCCATTTACTCCTGCAGGGATCTGCCCAGATAGGTGGGGCCAGGGGCGGGCTGAGTTGTGAGAAGTGGCCCAGAGCAATGGTGGCAACCACCACAACAGCCAGTCCTGCTTCCACAGCGCTCTCCCCTTTGCCGAAACTAGTTGGCTGCGAATCTGTGTCTGTGGTCCACAGTTCTCAGAACAGCAAATATTCTGTTATTTTGATCTGACACTGCTACTGTTCTGCCTCTAGCACCGGGTAGGTGGGGGTGGGGCAAACTCTGGGAGAGTAGGGAGGGGGCGGCTAGTCTCAGTGCCTAAGGCTTCCCGTCTCTGCTCGGCAGTGAGGGCTTAAACCACTGTTTTCAGCCTTCTTCCCTCAGTCTTTTCTCCGAGGTCTCTGCCTTAAGCGTTGGGTTCAGCCATACTATATGCTGTCCTCTCAGCCCTGTGGGCCATAAACGGAGCCCTAGCAGTCCGAGTTCTTCCCTCTCCCGCAGCTGCGGTAGTTCTGGGATGCAGAGAGCTTGGAGCACTGAGCTAGGTCTGCGTCCTGCGCCCGCGCGGCTCTGTCTCCACACTTCTCCCTTCCCTCCTGCCCTGCTCGCGGGATTAGCCCATCTTTAGGTGAATTCAGTAGTGGGCCTCTTCATCTTGCCTGTCTGCTGTGCAAGGAGTCCTTTGCGGAGTTATAGTTTTTCGATTAGTTGTAAATTCCAGGGGAGATTTACAGAGACCCACCTCACGCCGCCATTTTGATGACGTCTGTATATTCTGTTCTTTTGATATGATAATGCTACCATTCCACTTGTAGCACTGGGAAGGTAGAGTTGGGGCAAGCTCTGGGAGAGTAGGGAAGGGTAGGCTAGGCTCCGAGTCTAAGCCTTCCATCCTCTGTTTGTCAGTGAGTGCTTAAACCACCATTTTCACCCTTCTTCCCTCAGTCTTTGCTCCAATGTCTCTGCTGTAAACATTGGGTTCAGCTGTGTTATATGCTGATCCCTTAGAAGGGACTGTGGACCATAACAGAGCACTAGCAGTCTGAATTCTTCCCTCTCCCATGGTTGCAGTAGCTCCAGAATGCAGGGAGCTTGGATCGCCGAGCTCCGGTCTGCATCCTGCTGCCCTGTGGCCCTCGTCTCCACATTTCTTGCTTCCCTCCCCTGCTGCTCGCCCAATTTGCCCACATGTAGATGATTTTAGTTCCACCTCTCTTAGTCTTGCCTGTCTGCTGCACAGGGAGCCCTCTGTGGAATTATAGTTGTTCAATTTATTGTAAATTCCAGGGGAGATTTCAAGAGGCTCACCTCTTGCCACCATTTCTATGACATCATCTAATTTCTTCTTTAAAAAAAACCTTAATTCTTGTTGTTATTAAACTCCCAAGTCAATGCCTAGTGCACAGCAAGCACTCACTAGAAGCTGGATTCCTTTTCCACTATGAAATATTTACTTGTTTGTTTGAGTCTCACCTCCTGTTCCCTCTTTTCCATATTCCCATTTCTCAGTGATACTTCCCTAATTTCCATAATATATCCCATTCCCTTGCAGTGTGGCTTTTGAGGGAGAAACAAACCAGGCAAATGTGTCTTCTTAAATGTTACCCTTATAACCCTAAATGTGTTTGTTTTCAAAAGTCAAACAAATTGAAATGTCTGCTTTAAAAAGGAGAGGCTAAGACAATACATGCTGGTTTAGATTGGACTATATGAACTCTGAGGCCTCCTCCAACCCGTGAGATTCACTAATTTGCATAAAGTTCAAACAGAGTTTTTGTTTGACTCTATGACACAAATAGTGTGGGGACAGAGCCCGAGAGCAGTTTTCAGGCTCTCGGCCTCACATGGAGGTGTGCTGGCTCGGGTAGTAGATGGCCGTCAGCTGTGGCTAGTTGGCCGTCAGCTGTAACCATTGAGCCATTGGCCACTAATATAACTGCTGCAGTTACGTTGGGGAGTCAAGGAGAGTCAAGGGAAGTCAGAGAGTTCGTCGGTTGGCAGAAAAGTGGACAGCAGGTCACATGTCGTGTGAATCCAGCCTCCAGTGAGACTATAGTGGTATGACTCCCCTACCTGTGGCTCCAGGGTGTTCCTTTATGGCCTCACCATATCCTGTGTCCTTATGTGGGGAGCGGGAGCAGAGACCCCACAGGCAGCCCCACGTGACATAGAGGCACTGAGGTTTTACGATCTAAATAAATAGCATAATTGCCTTTTCCTTATCTACAGAGTATATCTTTACACATGGGCCCTGTTTGCAGTAACAGATGAAATCTTCAGGCCCCAACTCAGAACTGACAAATTCAATTCACAGAAAAAATATTTTGTGCCAATGAACTTCTCAAATTTGTTATACCCCTCCTTAGATGCTTTGAATTGGTATGTGAAAGGATCTCCACCAGTAAGTGTCCTTCTCACTCCCATATAAACCTATGAGCTAAAAGATTTGGATTGCTGGCTCTAAAAACATTTGTTCCTCAGTCTTGCTAATTCTGACGACATAGAAATACAAACAATTCTTTAATGGAAATTCTTACAGCCCTTACATATACCATGACATCACATGGATGAGGCTTCATAACCACTCTCTGATTGCTTCAGGTATGTATGATTCTTCCCACACCCCACTCCCAAGCAGTTCCTTAAGAGAAGAGGCTGTGTTTTATTTATACTTGAACTTGCCATGGTGCCTAGAATGGCCATAAACTACAAATTGTACTTAAATATACAGTGAATGAAGAATGAAGGAAACCACTCCATGATTTAAACGAAGACTGAGCAAGATGGCATACTTGAAAGCATCAGTCAAAGAGCATTTTTTCCCTTGTGCCTTATCTATATTCAATGAGCTAACTTAAAATTTTAAGAAAATGTGTTAATGGTACCAAAAAAAAATATTACTAGCTTCAAGTGGAAAATAAGATATTTCTCTTTTTAAACTAATTTTAATCTAAATAAGTAAAGCAGCTGACCTCTTTTCATAGGCTTCTTAATGGACATACAATTGTTCTGGTTGGAATTAAGATGAAGAAATGTACTGCTATCTATATGTCCAAGGTCTGTATTTATACATTTACAAGTAATTTTTTGGTGGATGACTCATCCATTTGCTTCCTAGTAGAAGGCAAAATACCTCGGCTGCCTAGGACGAATGCAGAACGCAGAGGATGAACTGGAGAAATGACTATACGCAGATCTGGGCAAGGGGCTGAAAGGGATAGGATGAATTTAAGGCAATCCCTTTGGGAAAAAAAAAGAAACAAGAATTTAAATTGGTTACTTACTCCACGGTACTGGCTTTCATTGAAAATCTGAGGTGGCAGCGGGTACCCTGTGGCTGGTCGACTGTTTTCAGGTACATTTTCTCTCATCCACTTCCGATTCTCTTCATTGGCGGCAATATCTTTTTCTTCAAATCCTATTTTGTTAGCTTCTAAGAAACCAAGTACATCTTGCTGTTTCTTCTTAATCTAGGGCCCAAAGGACAAGAAACTCTATTGTTGATCAAACAGCTTTTGTAGTTTTTATTTTTCAAATTCAACAAAGTCAGTGTTTGTGAACTAGGAGGAATGAAGTAAGACATGGATCAAGATTTGTGGTATCAGAGAAGATATGTGCTTTCACCTCTTTGTTATTTTGTTGTTAACAATGTCTCACAAGTGGATGGAAGAGCTTTCTGCCCCAGATCATTTTACTAACCTGACTTTTTCTTTTTTTTCACTGAAAATCCCCACATCTAATGATGCAAAAGTGAAGGTAGCTGATGCATATCAATAACTTAAAATGCAGTTAATTCAAAAGTGTGAGTAGTAGGAAGCTGTGTTTTCTGATTATTTAGAAGTCTCTTTTAGCTTCAGTCCTTGTGCTGAAAGTCTTTCCAAACCACCTGAGTCTACTACCTATCTCAACAAGCGTCATGTAATGAACAGAAACGAATCTTTCCTTGAGAATGTTACAAGCCTCAGAGTCACTCTATGTCTCAATGTTCATTGTTTAGAATATAAACTGAATAAGAAGATATAAGAGCTAAGTCTGCCTATATAGTAAGTCTGGAATATACTTGTACCACTGATTAATCTTAACATATGCTGCAAAGGTATGGTTCATGTGTGTCTGTGCTACTTCAACTAGATTAACAGGTAAAGATAATACACTAATTTTGTTGCCTACTCATACCTATAAGAGAGCTTTAAAGTAACAAATTAACACTTTTTAGTTAGGTTTCTCCTCTAATATCAATTTCTTTTAAAACCTTAATTCACACATCGATGGTAATTTATCCAAATTTAAAACTCTTATTTAACATTTCTAAGGTGTAGAGCATAATCAATAAAAGTTTCTTCATGGAGTCACACTAAAAAGGCACATAGAGAGGAATCACCATAAATATAAAATCAAATGAAGTAGTCTTCCCAATGGAAATAAAAACGCAAAATAATAAACTTCCATACAGTCAAGGCCCCCAAGGATTTGCATACTCCCATACATGCATGCATACACAGAAGTTTTATCTTTGTCCTTTAAACTTGTTTGTCATTGTGTGTAAGTAATTTTCTCTCTCATCACACAACCCCAAGAAAAAAATTCTCAATTTCCCCCAATAGGAACTAAAATTCTACAGGCTATTTAGTTCAGAATATATTTAGTTTAGCCCTATTTAGTTTAGCCTTTCTTTAAAGATCTGTTACAATCCAGCAAAATTTGCAACAAGATAATTTTTTCTAACAGGAATCCTATTCCTTATTAGCTTATAAAATCAGTTTCAGTCTAAATACAACATATACCCCCTTTTTAATTTTGAAAAAATCAATGCAGAAGTCAAATAATCAGGCATGAATGTCTAATGGACTATACACTTGATGAAGTGTGTTGAGCAATTGGTCAATCATTTGCATATTTACAAATTTAAGTAAATATAAGGATGTCCCATAAATATGGTACTTTTGGGCACTTGGCATTCCAACAGATACTGTTTGAATGAATGAAGATTAACGTTTAGCTAACATGCTAGGAACTATATACACAGCTCTGGGTGAATGCCACCTGGCATTTTTGTGTGAGAGACAAAAGGCAGCAGACCTTTAAAATAAATAACATTTTGAGGCCTTTCCCCTAATTGAATGCTTACTATGTTGAGAACACTGTTCACTGTGCTGATTTAAGATGGTGGCCAGGTCTGGTATTCCTGGACATTATCGTATACCTTCACTAGTATCTCTACCCTCCAGCCATCAGCTCTGGACCACAAGTATTTCTCCCATGCTCCAGAACTACCTGACAATAAGTACACATGCCTCCTAGAGTGTTCTACATCTCCATAAGGCTGAACAGAATGGGCCATAATAACACTTTATTCATAGGTTCTGGTCTGTCAAACATGAACATTTGTTCAGCTTTGAATCTTCAGGGAATGTAAAAAAAATTGTTTCCTAACTTGATCATATCTGTAAGTTCAATATTTCACATATTGAGTTTATTTCCATCAAGGGATATTTTATATCTAAAGAGCTATTGCCTTTCTTACATGCCTACAGGCACATGTTCATGACAACACATCCTGACAAAGGGGTTTCAGGTGACGCTAATTTCCTATTTCCCCAATGGGACTTAAACAAAGGTACAGGGTGGCCGGATGACTCAGTTGGTTAGAGCGTGAGCTCTTAACAACACAGTTGCCTATTTGATTCCCACATGGGCCAGTGAGCTGCGCCCTCCACAAATAGATTGAAGAAAATAAGCTGCCACTGAGCTGCCGGAGGGGTGGCCAGATGGCTCAGTTGGTTAGAGTGTGAGCTCTTAACAACAAGGATGCCGGTTCAATGCCCACATGGGATGGTGGGCTGCGCCCCCTGCAACTAAGATTGAAAATGGTAACTGGACTTGGAGCTGAGCTGCGCCCTCCACAACTAGATTGAAGGATAGCAACTTGCCTTGGATACTCTATTTCCCAATATTCCCCAATTGAAAAAAAAAAAAAAAACCAACAAAAGTACACAGTAAAACGATGTGACTGCAAGAACCATATACTGCAAAAACAACTAGGAATGGGTGTCACAAGGATTCACTAAAGAATAAAATTTAAATTTCCTACAGGAAAAGATAATTTAGAGTTGTAAGTATGTGATGTCAAGGGGTAGTAGATTGGGGGAGGGGGTTATCACTTTGTGAAGGGTATAAACGATAAATGTCTATTACATTGTTTTGTACACCTGAAACTAATAAAATAAAATAAAAAGGTTATTGATAGCCTTTCATCACACAAAAGCACTTCCAGTGGACAGTGGCACTCTGCAGCAATTTAAATCAATCTTTTTTTCAAAGAGCAAACCACACACCCCCACCTCCACACAAAGAATACTGTTATTTACGCCTACATGTCAGGGTTTGAGAATCAAGGTACCCTTCCCTCTGAAAACAAAGAGCTGGGCTACTGAGCAACTGTTGCCTGGAGGAAGCAGCTGCTCTCCAGCTAGCCTAAGTTCCTTGCCTGCCATGTCAAGGGTAAAGTTTCTTTTAAAGGAAGGAAACTGACAAGGTTTCTGCTTTAGACAGGGCCAGTGTGAATGTTTAAATTCCAAAGGAATAACAAAACTGTAATAATCATGCTTCAGATGGGAAAACAAGATTCTTTTTCATGAAAGTGTCAACCTACCATAGACCATTTAATCAAGGTGGGGTTTTTGTCTTGTTTTATAATCAACCTCTGTCACATTGTCTCAGCTGATACTTTACTAAACACTTATAAAGGGTCTAACTATGATGCACTAAAATCTAAAATGATTGCATGAAATTTTATTTAGTAGCCATTTTAACAATATTTCTTGTGTGCCTCTTACATGTGTAAGAATCTTATTAGGTTCTCTAAAATGTCTCAAGAAAAATAGCAGAAATTCCTATACAAGATTAAAATCTAGTGGGAGGGATTAGACATAGATATATTAAAAAGTTCATTTACAACATGGCATTTAAATAGGAAGCTAAGACATGGCTATCCATGTCTTATGGATGGCTATCCATACAAAGTGGTTAGGTGAGAGGGGCCAAGTGAATGACAAAGCCAATGAGTGCAAAACACTTAGAAGAGAGAACAAGCACTTACTTCTATTGTTGATGCCACTTACACTAGCCTTAATAATGATAGCTCAAATGCTGTATGTTACATTCATCTATACTGCATACAATCTACAGTTTTAGATAAAGGATGATGTAAAATTTAATATAACTGGCCATCTCTGAAAACTAAGACCACAAATGTTATAGTATATTGGACCAGAACAATGAAAATATAGTATTACAAGAGAAATCTGGAAACTTTCTAAATGGATGCTCACAATTTCTATGACTAAATTCTTACACATGAGGCCTATAAGTGAATAAACAATTGTATGGATGTGTATTTTGTCATTTTTAATGGGTTATAGTTTGTTACCTAGCTAACTTCTGCAAAGAGAAATTCAGATATATAGATTCCCTCCAATTGGTTCTGTTTATTTCAAATACTGCCCTAAGAAAGGCCACTCTAATTAGTTAGGAAAATAATAAGCCTGTCTTTGCCTACCCTGTGCATAAGGATTTAACTGTGGGGTAAAGGAGGAGTGAACAAATCACATTTAAAGCTGCCTTTTCATTCTTTTGATAATCTACTTACAAAAAATACCTAGGAAGAAAATCAAATCTGAATCCCCAGTTAGTCTGTTTGGCACTAGACCACTGTAGTATTGCCAATTGTAGTTCTTTGGTAACCAGAGAGATCTGTGTGCATTTTGAAATGAATACTGTCATGAGTACTTAAGCCACTAGCTTCCTATTGCTTAATCTAATAGTACAATCACAGCAAAAGACACTTGTTTTCAGCTTGTCTGTTTTGCAATATTTTCAAAAATGCTTTGATCACAATCAGCCATGTAAAACTTGTAATGCATAGCTCTTCACCAGCAAGTCTGCAACAAATCTGGGTTAAGATGTCTATTAAGAATTTTCTGATTGACCTCCCACCTGCACTCCTAGCTCCCTGGAGTTTTCCTGACAGTTGTCCCAAGATGTGACAGCATAAGAGCACAATATGAGGTTTGCTGCCAAAAGAAAAACAAAAAACTACTGTTATTTGCTTTTTTAGTTGCATGTCTAACCACATCACGTCCAAAGAGATGCTAAAGCCCAAGTAATTTCAAAAATAGAGCTTAGGGTGAAAAGAGGAGAAATCATATATTTAACGGTTGTTTCTCAAAAATAGCTATGTCTTAAGGTGGTCACAGTAAAGAAAGTACAGTCATGGGCTGGCCCAATGGCTCAGGTGGTTGGAGCTCCGTGTTCCTAACGTCAAAGGCTGCCGGTTCAATTCCCACATGGGCCAGTGCCAGATGGCTCAGTTGCTTGGAGCCTGAGCTCTCAACCATAAGGTTGCCAGTTCAACTCCTCGACTCCCGCAAGGGATGGTTGCCTGCGCCCCCTACAACTAAGATCGAACACGGCACCTTGAGCTGAGCTACCGCTGAGCTCCTGGACGGCTCAGTCAGTTGGAAAGTGTCCTCTCAACCACAAGGTTGCCGGTTCCAACTCCTGCAAAGGATGGTGGGCTGTGCCTCCTGCAACTAACAATGGCAACTGGACCTGAAGCTGAGCTGCACCCTCCACAACTAAGACTGAAAGGACAACAACTTGACTTGGAAGAAGTCCTGGAAGTACACACTGTTCCCCAGTAAAGTCCTGTTCCACTTCCCCAAATAAAAAAAAGAAGAAAAAGAAAGTACAGTCATACCCATTTCCTGGGTCAAAAAAGTTTTTTTTTTGACTCAATGAAATAGTTCTAAATAACTATCTATCCAGCCTTTTGTTATTTGTCACTGTTCTGTCCATACTCTTTTCTGGAGTCAGAAGGAATTTCATTCTCTCTCCTATTCCTTCAGAAATGGCTTTCTGTGTAGATCCAGAAGGCTGTGAAATATGGAGCACTGGGAGTACCATCCTACCCTAAAATTTGATCCTTCTGATGCCTGAAACCCTACCATTACTGAGTCACTACTTTGGTCTTCATAGACCAAAAGGGAAGGCAGTACACATGTTTGGCGTGGACAGAGGGACTGCCTGGAGAAACACAAGTAAGGAAGACAGTAAAGTGTCTTTGTCTACCCTAGAATTGCACCCAGAGTTTTTCCTATACAAACTCTAACAGAGGATCACCTGAAAATGCAGCATAAATGGCTGCCCCAGATAATCCAAAGAGGAAATTTCCAAGCCTTACTATATGTTAGTACTGGGGCAAGCTTTGCAGGATCAAGACCTTTAAGGAGAAAGGCAGACTAACACTTGTTGAGTGCTTACTGAGTATGAAACTCTGTGAGGCTATATACATATATCCCTTCAAACCCGCCCAACAATTCTATAAGGTTAGTATGATTAACCCCTGTAAAGTAAATATAATGTAAGTCAGGTGCCCCTTTGTGCCTTCCACTTGTTGTGTCAGGGAAACACTCTGTCCGGGTGGCACCCAGACATTGACTCCTCAGTCAGCAGGAGTAAACTCAGGAAATCATCGCCAACCTTCCTGGTTAAACAATAGGTGACCCACCGGTGGAAAGCATGAGTAGGATCACTTAGGTTGCCCTGTGGCCATAGTAACCTCATGTACATTGTGAAACTGCTGAAATTATGTGCCCTGCCTTCTACCCTAGATAATTACCCTGAAACTTGTGATTCATTGTCCCTATGCTTGCTGATTGTAATCATTATGGCCTAGCATTCTTTCCAGACTGGTGATCTATTGGAAAAAACCCTATATAATTAGTTTCCTGGGGGAGCCCTAATCGCAACTCTCCAACAGGGACGCTCGCCGGACACACCTGAAGCCAAGACGCTGTCTCGGTTCCCCAGCGCCTTGGAAACACTCTTCAGATGGGGAGAACTCGCTGTTACTCTTTGTCTTACTTTGTTTTATTCTGTCTATCTTACTTATTGACTCACTCAATAAATAGTGTTTTGCTGCCTCAACTCCATCTCAGTGTACATGATAAATGCGTATTCGACACCCAAATTCTGTGACCACTTACATGTAGCCTCTTGGGGCTACATCCCCATTTTACAAAAAGGAAATTGAGGCTCACATAGGTTAAGGAATGTGAACAAGGAGACAGAGTTTTTAATTGCCTGTACCAAATTACAAATCTAAATCTATCTAACTGCAAAGCCCTTTTCTTTTTTGCTACATGCAGTACATAATAGAATTCCAAATTTAGCTGGGGAGATAAGACTGACATATACGAAAGAGTTCCTGCTAAATTATATATTGACTATAAAGACAACAACAGTTGAGATATCTTATTTCCCTTCCAAATAGACCTATTTAGTGAATTTGAATTCCTAGTTACTATTATGGTCTCTTTCCCATTAACCAGTCTAAACTGACCCCAATGAATTCCTAAGCTCACCAATTTGTGGTCTTGCTTGCACATAGGCAACATGCTCACAGAACTGAATGAAATGTCATGAGGCTTCTGGTTTCTCATTAACTGCACCAAGAACAATGCATCTCATGCCTCTCCTGTGTCAAGAGCTCAGCCACTTAATAGTTCTTGGGGGACAAAGCTCCTGTGGAGGGTAATAATTTCTGAACTTTACATTTACAAAGAAACAAACAAGAAAGTGCAAAAGCATCAGACCCCTTCCACTTTATTTATTTATTTTTTCAGAGCACGATTTAATAATAAAAACACATTTAATGTCACACATTCTCTTTTAATTTTTATTAAATTTATTGGAGTGACATTGGTTACTAAAATTATATAGGTTTCAAGTATACAATTCTATAATAAATCATCTATATATTGTATCGTGTGTTCACCACCCATAGTCAGTTCTCCTTCCATCACCATATATTTGACCCTACTTACCCTCTTCTACTACATTCCTCCCCTTTTAGCAATGTACTCATCACTTAAAAAAAAAGTCCAACAACCTTTCCGAAAAGCAAAATGATCAGAATATAATGCACTGTTCACTTGAAAGTAAAAACAAGCTTTAACTGAGTAAGTAACAGAGGGACTAAAGTTCCTTCTGACTCTGTAAAAAGAGTATGGACAGAGAAAAGTTTCAGATAAGAAAGGGCTTATAGATGAGATTATTCAGAACTAAAATTTCACTTAGTCAGGAAAAGCCTTTTTAACCCATAATATGAGCATTTCACTTCTTGCAGGTGACCATCATCCTACATAGTCTTATTAAATATGTTAGCAGATAAATAAATGATAGATTTTGCCAAGGGCTGAAAATGACAGAAGTGAATCATATATTGCAATCCAGCTGCTGTTAAACTGATTCCCTGTCGCCAATTTCAGCTCAACCCCAATAACTTTTTTTCAAGGTTCTGCATGAGCCCTGGGCAGCCGGCCCTGCCCCACAAACTGCTGGAGGCTTGTACTTGTACAGCAGAGGGCAGCACATGGTGGCCAAGGAAGCTTTCAGTGGCAGGCAGTCAATCCCTGTTTATGCTGCAGCCTTTCTGGGGCAGCTCTCAGGGTTCTGTGGCCAAAGACAAAGGATGGCTAGCCACAGTGTTCTAGGGGCATTTGCAGAGGGGAAACAGGCTCAGTATTGGTGCAAAAACTGGTGCATTTAACTTTGAGAAAATCACCAGCCATAATCCATGAATCCCTAGGATTCCACCCCAAACTAATTCGGGCAGCATTTGGGGCCCTGTTACACTGGGTCAAAGAGCCCAGCCCGTGCACTTAAGGAGGCTCTTTCAGCCACTGAGCCTTAGGGGCAGCTGGCATGCAGCAACATGCCTAGGAGGGCCCTGGGTATTTTGCTAAGCTACCCAAGGACTGATACCGGTGACAGGGAACCTTGGTTCACAGCAAGGCCACCCACACATGCCTCCATTCCAACACAGGCAGCAACCAATTGTATATAGCTTTGTAGCTCCTACCACGTAGCCCCAGGCCAGTCACAGGAAAGGCTAAAAATGGCCTACACGGAAGCCCTACTAAGAGGTACAAGAAACAGCATAACCAGGGGCCTGCTTCAGAACACACCAGAGCACTACCCCATTGGCCCCACAAGTGGCATACCCAAAGGGTAGTCTCAACATACATAGGAGCATACTTGGGTGACTGTCCCTCTGAGGGTTCAGCTCCCACACAGCAGCTCATACATGTTTGGGCAGGCCAATCTGCACAGCCAGTCAGCCTAAGAGTAAATCCCACCCAGCAACAACAGGACAATATATACAACACACACAAAAAACATTCCTTGAACACACACACAGGATATCAGAGAGACTGTGCCACTGGACAACATAGGACACCTAGCAACATCTGAAAGACATAGGAGATCTACCTAACACATAGAAGCAAACATAGTGAGGCAACGAGAATGAGGAAACAAATAAAAATACCCCGAATAAAAGAACAACAGAAAACTCAAAAAAAAAAAAAAAAAAAAAAAAAAAAAAAGAACTAAATGAACTGGAGGCAACCAAAACAAATGAGACAGAGTTTAAAACACTGGTTATAAGAATACTTAAGTAGCTGAGTGAGAACTTTAGTGAAGAAAGAATAAGCCTAAAGAAGGATATAGAAAACAGAAGAAAGAGTCAGAAATAAAGAATACAATAACTGAAGTAAACAATACACAACAAACAGCAGATTAGATGAAGTAGAGGATCAAATCAGAGATTTGGAAGACAAGGTAGCAGAAAACAGCTAATCAGAAAAACAAAAGAAAAAAGAAAAAAAATGAACATAGTTTAAGGGACCTCTGGGATAACAACAAACATTAACAACATATGCATCATAGGAGTAACAGAAGGAGAAGAGAGATGATCTAGGGGGGTTCGTCATGGGGCACAAGGATGGTTCAACACATGGAAATCAACCAATGTGAGATACCACATAAACAATAAAAGATAAAAATCATATGATTATATTAATAGATGGAGAAAAGGCATTTCACAAGATACAACATCGATTTATGATGAAAACACTTAAGAAAATGGGTATAGAAGGAAAATACCTTAACATAATAAAGGCTATATATGGCAAACCCTCAGGTAGTATCATAATTAATGGAGAAAAACTGAAGCCTGGGGGGGGGGGCAGTGGCTCAGGTGGTTGGAGCACCGTGCTCTTAACATGGAGGTCGCCAGCTCGATTCCCACATAGGCCAGTGAGCTGAGCCTTCTACAGCTAAGATTGTGAGCAACAGCTCTCCCTGGAGCTGGGCTGCTGTGAGCAGCCAGAGGTTGTTGCGTGCTACCGTGGCACAGAAGCCATGAGTGGCCGGTGGCCAGCATGAGTGGCTGGCAGCTGGCGAGACCTGCCGTGTGCTGCTGTGAGCGGCCAACCCATGACTGGCAACCGACTGCCTCAGCCAGGGGGAGCATAAGGCTCATAATACCAGCATGGGCCAGGGAACTGTGTCCTACACAACTAAACTGAGAAAGAACGACCTGAACCAGAGTTGGGGGGGAGGCGGAAAGAAGGGGGAGAAAACTGAAGCCTGCTGCTCTATGTTCAGGAAAAAGACAGGGCTGCCCCCTATCACCACTGTTATTCAACATAGTTTTAGAAGTCCTAAACAGAGCAATCAGGCAAAAGAAATAAATAAAAGGCATCCAAACTGAGAATGAAGAAGTTAAATTGTCACTTTTTGTAGATGACATGATCCTTTATACAGAAAACCTTAAACACTCCACCAAAAAGCTATTAGAAATGATAAACAAATACAGTAAATTTGCTGGATACAAAATCAATGTACAACAACAATCCATTGCATTCCTATATACAAACAATGAAATCTCACAAAAAAGAAATAAAAAACATTCCTTTCACAATTACAACAAAAAGAATAAATGACCTAGGAATAAACTTAACAAAACATGTGAAAGACATATACACTGAAAAGTATAGGACATCTCTAAGAGAAACTGAAAACAGAAAGAAATGAAAAGACATTCCGTATTCATGGACTGGAAGAATCAACATAGTGAAAATGATCATATTACCCAAAGAAATATAAAGATTTAATGCAATTCTCATCAAAATCCCAATGGTATTTTTTAAAGAAATAGAACCAAAAAAATCATGAGATTTGTATGGAATCCCAAAAGACCCTGAATGACCAAAACAATCCTAAGAAAAAGAAAAATGCTGGAAGTATCACACTCCCTGACTTTAGCTTGTCCTACATGGCAAAACTATTCAAAACAGTATTGTATTGGCAGAAAAACAGACATACAGACGAAAGGAATAGAATTTAGAACCCAGAGGTAAACCCACATAAACATGGACAGATAATTTCCAACAAAGAAGCCAAAAACACACAATGGAGAAAAGACAGCCTCTTCAAGAAATGGTGCTGGGAAAATTGGAAAGCCACATGCAAAAGAATAAAACTAGACTGTTATGTGTCCTCATACAGAAAAATTAACTCAAAATGGATTGAAGAGCTAAACATAAGACATGAAAAAATAACCTGCATAGAAGAAAGCATAGGTCCTAAACTTACGGACCTTGGGTTCAAAGAGGAGTTTATGAATTTGACTGGAAAGGCAAGGGAAGTAAAAGCTAAAATAAATGAATGGGACTATAAAACTACAAAGATCCTACACAGCAAAAGAAATTATCAACAAAATACAGAAGCAACTAAATAAATGGGAGAAAATATTTGCAAAAAATGTCTGCTATAAGTGGATAATATCTAAAATGTATTAGGAACTCAGACAACTCAACAACAAAAAGACAAACAATCCAATTAAAAAATGGGCATAGGACTTAATACAAATGGCCAACAGACACATGAAAAATAAATGTTCACCTTCACTAGCTAGTACAAAAATGCAAATCGAAACCACAAGATATCACCTCACACCTGTCAGAATGGCTATCATCAACAAGACAAATAATAACAAGTGCTGGAGAGACTGTGGAGAAAAAGGAACCCTCATATACTGTTGGTAAGAATGCAGATTGATAGAGCCGCTATGGAAAACAGTATGAAGGTTACTCAAAAAATTAAGAATAGTATTACCATATGACTCAACAATCCCTCTGCTGGGTATCTATCAAAAAAATCTAAAAACATTTATCCATAAAGACACGAGATCTGTCAATTACGTTCGTGAACTCGTCCTAGAAAAATTACTACATACCTCATTGCTGAATGTCACTATGGTCATCTTCAAAGTACTCTCCCCTTGTGAAGCTATGCACTGACACCAGCATCTAGTCCACCCTTCAAAGCAGTTCTGGAACTCTTTTTCTGGAATGGACATCAAAGCTGTCATCGTATTACCCTTGATGTCATGAATGTCATCAAAATGTCTTTTTTTCAATATTTCCTTTATCTTTGGGTAAAGAAAGAAGTCATTGGGGGCCAGATCAGGTGAGTATGGAGGGTGTTCCAATACAGTTATTTATGTACTGGCTAAAAACTCCCTCACATACAGTGCCATGTGAGCTGGTACATTGTTGTGATGCAAGAGCCATGAATTGTTGGCGAAAATTTCAAGTCGTTTTTGCCTAACTTTTTTACACTGCCTTTCCAGCACTTCCAAATACTAAACTTGGTTCATTGTTTGTCCAGTTCGTACAAATTCATAATGAATAATCCCTCAGATATAAAAAGGTTAGCAATATCCTTTTGACTCTTCATTTAGGCTGACAGAACTTTTTCAGCCATGGAGAATTACCAGACTTTCATTCTGCATTTTGACACTTTGTTTCACATCATATTAGTACACCCAGGTTTCATCACCAGTGATAACATGGCCAAAAACATCCTCTTGCATCTCTAAAAGGTCTTGACAAACTTTGACTGCCTTTTGTTTTTGTTCATCGGTGAGCTCCTTTGGGACCATTTTTGCACACACCTTTCTCATGCCAAGATTTCCAGTTAAGATTTTCCTAACTGATCCTCTATCGATATTTACATGGTCTGCTATGCTTTTCACAGTTAGCTAATGATTTTAACGCACAATTTGATGAATTTTTGCAATGTTTTTGTCAGTTCTGTTTGTTACTGGCCGCCCTGACCTCTCTTCATCAGTGATGCATTCTCTCTCCTCAGAAAAACGTTGAATCCCTTTGTACCTTCATGGCATTATCCCCATAAACTTGGACTAATATGTCCCTGATTTCATTTCCACTCTTGCCAAGTTTAACAAGAAATTTAATGGTTATTCATTGCTCTAATTCAAGCTCAAACATTCTCATGATGGCACACAAAAACACAAAACAACAATAATGAATTCCACTTCAGCAATACACCGCCAAACATTGACATGAACACAGCTGTGAGACACTGATATACCAAGGTTATGAAAGCTTACAGAGCTGTTTGTACAGTGCTGCAAATGTTAGCACACAGTAGCAAGTTCATGATCATAATTGTCAAACCTCATAGAGGATGAATTATAGAATTGTACATTTAAAAGCTATGTATTTTTATTGCTCATTATCACCCCAATTAATTTTAATAAAAAATAGAAGTAGAAGAGAGGAACCAAGGGATCAAAAACCTATTTGAAGAATTAATGACTGAAAATGTCCCTAAACCTTGGAAGAAAATGGACATACAAGCTCAGGAAGTTCAGAGAGTCTCAAACAAGATGAATCCAAACAGGCCCACACCAAGACACATCATAATTAAAATGGCAAAGGTTAGAGATAAAGAGAGAATCCAAAAAGCAGCAAAAGAAAGACAATTAATTACTTACAAGGGAGCACCCATGCGACAATCAGCTGATTTCTCAACAGAAACTTTTCAGGCCACCAGGGAGTGGCAGGAAATATACAAAATGATGAAAAGCAGGGATCCACAACCAAGAATACATAGCAATTATTGAAGGAGAGATAAAGAGCTTTCGAGGCAAGAAAAAGCTAAAGGAATTCATTAAAACCAAGCCAGTATTACAAGAAATGCTAAAAGGACTTCTCTAAGAAGAAGGGGAAAACAAGTAAACAAACAAATGAAGATCCATAATGTGAATAATAAACTGGCAATAACTATGTGCCTATCAATAATCAGTTTAAATGTAAGTGACAAAAAGCTCCCATCAAAATATATACACTAGGTGAATAGATAAGAAAACAAGACGCATACACACGATGTCTATAAGAAACTCACCTCATATCAAAAGACACAGAGAGACTGAAACTAAAGGGAAGGAAAAAGATATTTCATGCAAATGAAAATGAGAAAAAAGCTGGGCAAAACTTATATCAGACAAAATAGGCTTTAAAACAAAGACTATAATAAGAGACAAACCCATTATATAATAATAAATGGATCAAACCAACAAGAGGACATAACCCTAGTAAAAATTTATGCACCCAACATAGGAGCACCTAATACTAAAACAAATATTGACCAACATAAAGGGAGGGATTGACAATAACACAAGCATAGTAAGGAACTTTTACACACCATTGACAACAAGGGACATATCTACCAGAAAGAAAATCAACAAGGAAACAGTGGCCTTAAATGACACACTAGAACAGATTAATTTAATTTATTTTTTTAAAGCATTTCATCCCAAGGCAGTAAAACATACACTCTTTTCAAGTGTATATGAAATATTTTCCAAGGTAGACCACATTTAGTCCACAAAACAAGTTTCAATAAATTTAAGAAGTTTGAAATCACATCAAGCAGTTTCCAAGGCTACACTGATGTGAAACTAGAAATCAATTACAAGGGGGGAAAAAAAAACACCTCAGGGGAGACCTCTTCAAAATGGCGGCATGAGGTGAGCCTCTGGAAATCTCCCCTGGAATTGACAATAAATTAAATAGCTATAACACCACAAAGGACTCCCTGCACAGCAGACAGGCAAGATGAAGAGGCTCACTACTGAATTCACCTAAAGGTGGGCAAACTGCGCGAGCAGGGGAGGGGGAAAGGGAGAAGTGCGGAGATGGAGCCAAGGGACAAAGACCTAGCTCAGTGCTCCGACCTCGCTGCATCCAGAAACTACTGCAGCTGCGGGAGACGGAAGAACTCGGACTGCTAGGGCGCCGTTTCTCGCCCACAGGGCTGAGGGGACAGCATATCAAACGGCTGAACCCAACGATCACAGCAGAGACCTCAGACCAAAGACTGAGGGACGGAGGCTGAAAATAGTGATTTAAGCACTCATGGCCGAGCAGAGAACAGAAGCCATGGGCACTGAGACTAGCTGCCCCCTCCTTACCCTCCCAGAGTTTGCCACGCCCCCACATGCCCAGTGCTAGAAACAGAAAAGTAGGAGTGTCAGATCAAAAGAACAGAATATTTAACACACAATGGGATTTATAGATGATGTAATACAGAATTGTACACCTGAAATCTATGTAATTTTACTAACAATTGTCACCCCAATAAATTTAAAAAAAAAAATCAAAAAAAAAAAAAAAACAAGAAAAAAAACAGAACAGAATACTTGCAGTTCTGAGAACTGTGGTTCGCAGAAACAGATTTGCAGCCCAACTAGCTCCGGCAAAGGGGAGGGAGCTTTGGAAGCAGGACAGGCTGTGGTGTTGGTCACTTCCATTGCTCTGGGCCACCTCTCACAACTCACCCTGCCCCTGGCCCCACCTTACTGGGTGGATCCCTGCAGGAGTAAACAGAACTGCTGAAACATAGGGCTCTGAATCTGGTGCAGGAAGAGCTTTGGAACTTCAAAAGCTCTCCACATCCCCACAGGGACTATGCGCCCTATGACCCAGGCAAACTGTTTACAGAGGAGAAGTCCGCATTGCAGGGAATCCCCCCATTGTGTGAAAAGCTAGAATAGTGCAGAGAAAACATAAACTACAGTATGAAAGAGAAAAAAGGGCTGCAGTCGGAGGGAAAATAAAACATTCTACCAACACCTACCAGAAAACTAAAGAAAGACCTCTTCCTATCAACCTGTTGCAGAAGTCACTCCTATAGATGTCCAGAAAGAGATATAATAAATTATTAATTGCCATGAATAACCAAGGCAACAAGACAGCTCAGAAAGAAAGTGAAAACTCTCCAGAAAATGAATTTAAAGTTATGGAAATATGTGACTAAATGACAGAGAATTCAAGATAGCAGTTCTGAAAAAACTCAACGAGATGCAAGAAAATACAGAAAGGCAGTTTAATGAACTCAGAAACACAATCAAAGAACAAAATGAACATTTTACCAAAGAGATGGAAATTTCAAAAAAGAACCAAATATAATTTCTGAAGATTAAGAAATCAATAGAAGAAATTACGAATGAAATAGACACTTTAGGATGTAGAGTTGACCAGATGGAGGAAAGAATCAGTGACACCGAAGATGGAAACCTGGAAATGACACAGATGTAAGAAAGAAAGAGACTTGAGACTTAAAACAAATGAAAGAACTTTACAACTTTCTGACTCCATCAGAAAGAGCAATATAACAATATTGGGCATACCAGAAGGAGCTAAAAGAGAGAAGGGAACAGAGTACATTCAAACAAGTAGTCGATGAGAACTTTCCAAACTAGTGGAAAGAACTGGATCTCAAATTCAATAAGCAAATAGAACACCTAATAACCTAAACCCCAACAGGCCTTCTCCAAGGCACATTGTATTGAAGCTGTCAAAAAACAACGACAAAGAAAGAATCCAAAGGCAGCCAGGGAAAAGAAGATGGTAACCTACAAGGAAAGCACATTAGATTATCATCGGATATTTCAGTAGAAACTCTACAAGCGAGAAGGTAGTGGATCCAAATATGCAAACTATTGAAAGAGAGAAATTATGAGCCAAGAATAATATATCCAGCAAAGACATCCTTTAGATATGAAGGAGGAATAAAGACCTTTCCAGGCATAGAGAAGCTGAGGGAATTTTCTAATACACAACCTGCACTACAACAAATAATAAAGGAGGCTATTCGACCACCATCAACAGGGACAATTTGTGGCAACCGAAACATAAAAAGGAGGAGAATAAAGGCCAGAACCAGAATATGGGAATGGAGAAAGTAAGCATGATGACGAAAATGGAACACTCTAAATATCAACCTTTCTTTTACATAAATTTAATGGTAACCACTCAAAAAAAATCCAGAAATGAAATATATACTGTAATAAAAGAAGAAACAGAGGGAAACATCATAGAACACGACCACACAGAAATAACAAACAACAACAAAAAGGCAAAGAAACCATAGAGACACGGCCTTACCAGAAAACTAAAGATAGAAGGATACAAAATCCTCACATATCAATAATCACCCTAAATGTAAATGGAATGAACTCACCAATAAAAAGGCACAGAGTAGCAGATTGGATCAAAAAACTAAATCCAACCATATGCTGTCTCCAAGATACACATGTCAGCTACAAGGACAAGCATGGACTCAATGTGAAAGGGTGGAAATTGACACTATAAGCAAATGGTATCCAGAGAAAATCAGGTGTAGCCATAATGATAGATGAAAAAGAGTTCAGGGTGAAAAAGATAGCAAGAGACAAAGATGGACATTTCATAATGGTAAAGGGGACTATAAAACAAGAAGACATAACAGTCTTAAATATTTATGCCCCCAATCAGCAAGCACAGAAATACACCAAGCAACTACTAAGAGAACTAAAGGGAGAAATTGACAAAAACACAGTTATACTAGGGGACCTAAATACATCATTGACAGCTATAGATAGATCATCCAAACAGAAAATAAATAACGAAATAGCAGCCCTAAATGACACATTAGATGAAATGGACATAATTGACACATATAGAGCACTTCATCCTAAAACATCAGACTATACATTTTTTTCTAGTGTACTTGGAACATTCTCCAGGGTAGACCATATATTGGGACATAAAACTAACCTCAGCAAATTGAAGAAGATTGAAATCATACTAAGCATATTCTCTGATCACAACGCTTTGAAATTGGACATTAAGTGCAAAAAGAAAGCAGGAAAAAACACAAATACATGGAGATTAAACAACATACTTTTAAAGAACGACCTAGCCAAAGACTAACTAGAGAAGAGATAAAAATAATACATAGAAACAAATGACAATGAAAATACATCCAACCAAAATTTTTGGGATGCAGCGAAGGCAGTTTTAAAAGGGAAATTTATATCATTACAGGCCTATCTCAAGAAACAAGAAAAATCCCAAATAAATAACCTCACATTACACCTTAAATAACTAGAAAACAAGAGCAAATGAAACCTAAGGTCAGCAGAAGAAAGGAAATAATGAAAATCAGAGCAGAAGTACATAAAACAGAGAGAAAAAGAAAAAGAAAAAATTAATGAGACAAAGAGCTAGTTCTTTGAAAAGATTTAAAAAAATTGACAAACCCTTGGCTAGGCTGACTAAGATAAAAAGAGAGAAGAAACAAATAAACAAAATCAAATGAAAAAGGGGAAGTTATCACAGATGCCAGAGAAATACAAAGGATTGTCTAAGAATACTATGAAGGACTATATGCCACCAAATTCAATAACCTAGAAGAAATGGACAAGTTCTTAGAAACATATAGCCTTCCTAGGCTGAACCATGAAGAACTGGAAAATCTAAACAGATCGATCACTGGTAAGGAAATTGAATCAGTCATCCAAAACCTTCCCAAAAGCAAAAGTCCGGGACCAGATGGCTTCACTAGTGAATTCTACTAAACCTTCAAAGAGGATCTAATACCAATCCTGCTCAAAATCTTCCAAAAAATTGAACAAGAGACAGTACTCCCTAACTCATTTTATGAGGCCAACATTACCTTGACACCAAAACCTGGCAAGGACAACACAAAAAAAACCTACAAACCAATATCTCTGATGAGTACAGATGAAAAAATCGTAAACAAAATTCTAGCAAATCGAAAGCAACAAAGCATTAAAAAGATTATTCATCACGACCAAGTGGGGTTCATCCCCGGGGCACAAGGATGGCTCAACATCCGCAAACACATCAATGTGATACATCACAGTAACAAAATAAAGGAAAAGAACCTATACGATTATATCAATTGATGCAGAAAAAGCTTTTGACAAGATACGACATCCATTTATGATTAAAACACTTCATAAAATAGGTATAGAAGGAAAAAACCTTAACATAATAAAGGCCATATATGACAAACCCTCAGCTTATCTCATTATTAATGGTGAAAAACTGAAGCCTCTTCCTTTACATTCAGGAACATGACAGGGCTTTCCCCATCACCTCCGCTTTTCAAAACAGTGTTGGAAGTCCTTGCCAGAGCAATCAGGCAAGAGAAAGAATTAAAAGGTATCTAAATTGGAAATGAAGAAGTTAAATTATCACTCTTTGCAGATGACATGATGCTGTATATAGAAAACCCTAAAGACTCCACCAAAAAGCTATTAGAAACAATCAACGAATACAGTAAAGTTGCCAGCTACAAAATCAATGTACGAAAGTCCATTGCATTCCTATATACTAACAATGAAATATCAGAAAAAGAAATAAAAAAAAGCATTTCCTTTTTAAATTGCAGCAAAAAGAATAAAATACCTGGGAATAAACTTAACCAAGGAAGTGAAACACCTATATGATGAAAACTACAAGACATTTTTAAAAGAAATTGAAGAAGACAGAAAGAAATGGAAAAACATTCTGTGCTCATGGATTGGAAGAATCAACATAGTTAAAATAGCCATATTACCCAAAGTTATATACAGATTTAATGCCATCCCCATCAAAATCCCAATGGCATTTTTTAAAGAAATAGAACAAAAAATCACCAGATTTGTTTGGTACCATAAAAGACCCCGAGTAGCCAAATCAATCTTAAGAAAAAACAACAATGCTGGAGGTATCACACTCCCTGAGTTTAGCTTGTACTACAGGACAACAATAATCAAAACAGCATGGTATTGGAAGAAAAACAGATACTTAGAGCAATGGAATAGATTCACAGCCCAAAAATAAACCCCCATAAATATGGACAGATAATTTTTGACAAAGAAGCAAAAAAACATACAATGGAGAAAAGACAGCCTCTTCAAGAAATGATGCTGGCAGAATTGGAAAGCCACATGCAAAAGAATGAAACTGGACTGCTATCTGTCACCATGTACCAAAATTATTTAAAAACAGATCAAAAACTTAAGCATAAGACCTGAAAAAATAAACTGCATAGAAGGAAACATAGGTACTAAACTTTGGACCTTCGGGTTCAAAGAACATTTTACAAATTTGACTCCAACGACTGGGAAGCAAAAGTTAAAATAAATGAATGGGACTATATCAAACTTAAAAGCTTCTGCACAGCAAAAGAAACCATCGACAAAAGAAAGAGGCAACCAAGTGAATGGGAGAAGATTTTTGCAAACAGTCCCTCCGATAAGGGGCTAATATCCAAAATATACAAGGAACTCATGAAACTCAACAACAAAAAAACAAACAACCCAATTGAAAAATGGGCAGAGGACCTGAAGAGACATTTCTCCAAAGAGGACATACAAATGACAAATAGACATATGAAAAAATGCTCAACATCACTAATCATCACAGAAATGCAATTAAAAACCACAATGAGATATCACCTCACCCCAGTTAGAATGGCTATAGTCAACAAGACAAATAGTAACAAGTGTTGGAGATGCTGTGGAGATAAAGGAACCTTCATACACTGTTGGTGGGAATGCAGACTGGTGCATCCGATATGGAATGCAGTATGGCGGTTCCTCAAAAAGTTACAAATAGAATTACCGTATGAGCCAGCAATCCCACTCCTAGGTATCTATCCAAAACATCTGAAAACATTTATCCATAAAGACACCTGTGCTCCGATGTTCATTGCAGCTTTATTTACAGTGGTGAAGACATGGAAACAACCAAAATGGCCTTCGATAGATGAATGGATAAAGAAGTTGTGGTATATATGCACAATGGAATATTATTTGGCGGTAATGAAATATGACCATTTGTGACAACATGGATGGATCCTGAGAATATAATGCTAAGCAAAATAAGTCAGACAGAAAAAGCAGAGAATTATATGATTTCACTGATATGTGGCATATAAACTAAAAACAACAAAAGAACAAGACAAACAAATGAGAAACAAAAACTCATAGACACAGACAATAGTTTAGTGGTTACCAGAGGGTAAGGGGGAGGGGGGTGGTAGATGAGAGTAAAGGGGATCAAATATATGGTGATGGAAGGGGAACTGACTCTGGGTGGTGAACACACAATGGGATTTATAGATGATGTAACACATAATTGCACACCTGAAATCTATGTAATTTTACTAAAAATTGTCACCCAAATAAACTTTAATATATATATATATATATATATATATATATATATATATATATATGTATATGTATATGTATATGCATATGTATATATACATATATATATAAACTGAAAAACATACAAACACATGGAGGCTCAATGACATGTTACTAAACAATGAATTGCTTAATGATAAGATCACGAAAGAGATCAAAATATACCTCGAGACAAAGGAAAATGAAAACATCATCCATAATCTACAAGATACAGTAAAAGGAGTCCAAAGAGGGAAATTCATAGTAATGCAGGCCTACCTAAAGAAAAAAAACACTCAAATTAACAATCTAATTTACACCTAAAGGAACTGGAAAAAGAACAGCAAACAAAGCCCAAAGTAAGAAGAATAAAAGGAATAGTAAAGTTCAGAGTAGAAATAAACAAAATAGAGGTTGAAAAAAAACCAAAAAAAAAACAATGCAAAAGGTCAATGAAACCAACAGCCAGTTATTTGCAAAGATAAACAAAATTGATAAACCATTAACCAGAGACATCAAGAGAAAGGGAGGACCCAAATAAATAAAATCAGAAATGAAAGAGGAAAAGTGACAACAGACACTACAAAAATACCAAAAAAAAAATATTAAGGAAATACTACGAGCAACTATACAGCAACAAATTAAACAACCTGGAAGAAAAGGAAAAATTCCTAAAAGCATACAATCTTCCAAGGGTGAATAAAAAAGAAACAGTAAATCTGAACTGACCTATTATTACTAATGAAATAGAGTCAGTAATCAACAAGCTCCCAACAAAAAATAGTCCTGTACGAGATAGATGGCTTCACAGGTGAATTTTTGTTTTTATAAAAGTTTATTGGGGTGACAATGGTTAGTAAAGTTACATAGGTTTCAAGTGTAGATGAGGGTAAATGGGATCAAATATAAAGATGAAAGGAGAACTCACACAGGTGAATTTTAAGAAAATTAAAAAAGAAATTAATACCTATTCTTTTCAAATTGTTCCAAAAAAATTTCAAGAGGAGTGCAGGTTCCCAAGCTCATACTATGAGGCCACCATTAGCCTGATTCCAAGACCAAACAAAGACATAAGAAAAAAATTATAGGACAATATCCCTAATGAACATAGATGCAAAAATCCTGAACAAAATATTAGCAAACCAAATTCAGCAATATATTAAAAAAGATCATATACCATGATCAAATGGGATTCATTTCTGGTATGCAAGGTTGATTCAATATCCCCAAATCAATTAATGTGATATAACACAAAAACAAAATGAAAAATAAAAATCATATGGTCATACCAATAGATGCAGAAAAATGTGTGACAAAATCCAGAATCCATTTATATAAAAACTCTCAGCAAAGTGGAAGTAGAGGGAACCTATCTCAACATAATACAGGCCATGTATGACAAATTACAGCTAACATCATACTCAATGGGGATAAGCTAAAAACATTCCCAGAAACAAGACAAAGATGTCTACTTTCACCACTTTTATTCAACATACTGAAATAAAATAGTTCTAGCCACAGCAATCAGGAAATAAAAAGAAATAAAAGGCATCCAAATGGGAAATGAAGAAGTAAAACTGTCATTTGCAGATGACATGATACTGTACATAGAGACCCCTAAAGAGTCCACCAAAAAACTATTAGAAGTGACGTATGAATTTAGTAAAGTAGCAGGATACAGAATTAATATTCAGAAACTGATAGCACTTTATACACCACTAATGAAGTATCAGAAAGAGAAATTAAGAAAAAAAATCCCATTTACAATTGCATGAAAAAACTAAAATATCCAGAAATAAATTTAGACAAGGAAGTAAAAGATCTGTACTCAGAAAATTACAAGGCATTGAAGAGAGAAATTTAAAAAAGATACAAACAAATGGAAATATATTCCCTGTTTATGGATATGATGAACTAATATCGTTAAAATGCCCATGCTACTCAAAGCAATCTACAGATTTAATGCAATCCCTATCAAAATATCAATGGCATTTTTTTCACAGAACCAACTAGAACAAATAATCCTAAAATTTATATGGAACTGTAAAAGACACTGAATAGCCATGGCAATCTTGAGAAAGAAGAACAAAGCTGGAGGCATCACTCTACCTGATACCAAACACTTCTACAAGGCTATAGTAATCAAACAGCTGAAGCAATCCTAAGAAAACTGAACAATGCTGGAGGTATCACACTCCCTTACTTCAGCTTGTACTACAGAGAAACAATAATAAAAACAGTATGGTATTGGCATAAAAACAGACATGTAGAACAATGGCATAGAATAGAGAGCCCAGAAATAAATCCATGCCTGTACGGCTAACTTAATCTATGACAAAGGAAGCAAGAATATAAATTGGGGTAAAGACAGTCTATTTAATAATTGGTGCTGGGAAAACTGGACAGATACATGGAAAAAATGAAACTGGACCATCTTCTTACTCCATATACAAGCATAAACTAAAAATAGTTTAAAGAGTGAAATGTAAGACCCAAAACCATAAAACTCCTAGTAGATAATATAGGCAATAAACTCTCAGACATTACCCTTAGTAATATTTTTATTGATATTTTTCCATGGGCAAAGAAAACTAAAGAAAAAATAAAGAAATGGGACTAAATCAAACTAAAAATTTTTTTACACAGTACACGAAATCATCAACAAAGCAAAAAGATATCCTACTGAATGGGAGAAGACATGCACCAATGACACATCTGATAAGGGGTCAATATCCAAAATTTATAAAAAACACTCATACAACTCAACACCAAAAAAAAACAAAAACAATCCAGTAAAAAAAAAAAAAATGGGCAGAGGACCTGAACAGACATTTCTCAAAAGAAGACATGGAGATAGCCAAGAGACTCATGAAAAAATGCTCAAGGTCACTAATTATCAGAGAAATGAAAATAAAAAAACCCAGTGACATATCACTTCACACCTGTCAGACTGGCCATCATCAATAAATCAAGAAACAAGTGTTGGTGAGGATATGGAGGAAAAGGAATCCTCATGCACTGTTGGTGGGATTGCCAATTTGTGCATTTACTGTGGAAAACAGTATGGAGGTGCCTCAAAAAATTAAAAATAGAGCTACCCTATGACCCACCAATTTCACTCCTGAGTATTTGTCCAAAGAAATCCAAAACATTATTTCAAAAAGATATATGCACCCCCATGTTTACTGCAGTGCTATTTACAATAGCCAAGGCATGGAAACAACCAAAATGCCCATCAATAGATAACCGGATAAAGAAGATGTGGTACATATGTACAATGGAATATTACTTGGCCATAAAAAGAATGAAATATTGCCACATACAACACCATGGATGGACCTAGAGGGTATTACGGTTAGTGAAATAAGTCATAGTGAGAAAGACAAATACCACATGTTCTCACTTATATATGAAATCTAAAGAACAAAAGAACAAACAAAACTGAAACAGACTCATAGATACAGAGAACAAACTTATTGTTACTAGGTGCGAGGGGATTTGGAAGGCTGGTGAGTAAGGTGAAAGGATTAAGAAGTACAAATTGCTAGTTACAGTAGAGCCATAGTGAATATAGTCAATAGTATTGTAAAACTTATGTATAATGTCAGATGGGTACTGCACTTATTAGGTGTATCTCTTCGTCAGTTATAGAAGTGTCTAACCACTATGCTGTACACCTGAAACTAATATAAAATAATATTTAATGTCAACTATAATTGAAAAATAGTCACAGGGATGTGTAGTGCAGCAAGAGCAATAGAGGCAATAATGTTCTAATAACTGTACAGTGTCGGGTGAGTAGTAGACTTGTCCACAGTAGACTTACCACGTTGTGAATTATATAAATGTCTGATCACTATGTTGTTCTGCATGCCTGAAACTAATAAAAAAAGAAATACAAGAAAAAAAAATCCTACACACCCAGGATTATTTAATGGACAAACATGTCTTCAATATTCAATAGCCCACAATATCATTGTTTGTTTTAAGATATAAGTTAATATTTATTATAATAACACTAGATGGGCAAGAAAAATCAAGAATGTGCTAAATAAAATTAGTGTTCAGGTGATTTCCATTAAAAAGAAAAAATAAGTAAATATTTGTTAAAAAAATCTGCATAAGGAGGACATCTCTATATGCATTCGCTTCCCCCTCCTAGTCCTCGATCAGATCAGGCTGCCTTTACTTCACCTTGAGCTTGTTCTGCCCAAAATCCACAGGGCTTTTTCTCTGTTCCCTTCAATTGCAATTCTTCCCTAACTCCACTGATGCAATTCTAACCACTCATCCAGGTTCACTCCCCTCTGTGAAAGTCCTTGGTGGCCACTGCAGCCCTCTCACTCTGATTTTCTATAGTCTGTATCACCCAGTATAGAGCTTAATCAAATACATGTAATACCAACGTTTGCTAATCTCTTCACTTGTCAAAGTATCATCTCTTCATTAGTTAGTTGATAAGGCACCTGAAAGTAGGAGCTATGCCTTTTGCTTGTGTCTCCTCACATAGTGCTCACCTTCAGGCTGGACACAAAGTAGATAGTCAAAACTGATTGATCTCACAATATTGTTTTAAATTCGGGACCATCAAAATATTTTACTTTTAGGTTTTTATTTTTATTTTAATAAACTTCAGTTTTGGAATAATTTTACATTTACTGAAAATTTGCAGCTATAATGAAGAAGGGTTCCCAGATGGCTGTGTCTCTGTTTCCCCTGTTGTTAACATCTTACCTCACAGTGGTACATTTGTCACAGCTAAGAAACAAACATTAGTACAGAACTATTAATTAAACTCCAGACTAGTTGAATTTCACGTTTTTCCACTAAAGTCATTTTTTGGTTTCAAGATCCCTTCTACAATGCCAGGTGCAACACAGGAGCTCAATTCCTGGCAGGTGAACATTGGATACGGTGAGGCCAAAAAGTAACAGCAACAGAGCCATGGATAGGGGGTTCATACCACTATATTTTCGAGGGCGGCCTGTGGAGACACAAGAAAAAAACATTCACCAATACCCTATGTGGGGACAGAGTCCCAGAGAGCAGTTTCCAGGCTCTTGGCCTCACACAAAAAGGTGCTGGCTCGATTATCAGATGGCCACCAGCTGTAATCAGATGGCCCCCCACTGTGTCTGGGTGGCCATCAGCTGTTACCGATTAGCCATTAGCCACTAATAAAACTGCCATGGCTACGCTAGGGGGTTGGTTGGCAGAGAAGCGGACTGAGGATTGCGGATCATGTGGCTCCTGCTTCCTGTATCTCCAACCCAGCCGCCAGCGAGAATATAGTGGTATGAACTCCCCTATCCATGGCTCCATTGGTGTTCCTTTTTGGCCTCACCATGTCCTGCGTTCTTGTTTGGGGAGTGGGACCAGAGTACCTAAGTGACAGAGTGGTTATTCAAAAGTAACATGCATCATTCTTTGCGGGTGACTGGGCTGAATTTCTCATAAATTAACTGTTACCCAGAAATATGTCTTCAAAAGAAATTCCCTGGATTAAACATCCGTGCATCAAATTAGATTGATGAGTTCTCCAAAATGGATTGGAGAAAACTCCATTAGTGTTTTTTAATTATGTTTTAAACACCTTTTTCAATATCAGATAGTTATGCCACCCTTAAAGTACTGATGACTGCGGCATTTTCAGTAGGCCTATATACATTTCATTTACCTAAGGTTTGAATACAGGGAGACATTGTTGAGGATTACTGTTTGCAACAGACTCTCGTCCATCCCCAACTAGCAAACATAAGTCCTTATTCTCTAAAATACCATTTGGAAATTCTAGAACAAAGATGATTAGAAGATAGAGCCCTCGGAAATCTCCAGAGCCCAACAGAGCACCTCACTGCTAGCACATTCCATGGTAGGGACACAGCAGCTGCTCTATGCAAAGCATAGAAGGACTGAAGCTCAAAAGTTGCACAAATGTTAGAGCTTCTGGGCTCACAGAAGCTATGGGTTCATTCTGCTTGGAGAGACACTTTGGGGTATCAGAAGGTACTCAGTAATTATCCCCAAATTCACAGGAATTTCAAAGTGTAGATGTGTTCAGACAAGACTGGGAGACAGATATTGTCTTCGTATTATTCATACCAATTATAACTACCATTTATAAAATGCCAATTAAGTGACAACAGCTAATGTAGGTATTTTACATATGTTATTTCATTTAATATTCATAATAGCCCCATAAGGTGGATATTATTACTACCATTTTACGTACTAGAATACTGAGGTCGCCCCAAAAAACTTTAATTATAAATAAATAAATAAATAAATAAATAAATAAATATTGAGGCTCAAAGAGGTTAAGTAAATTTATACAAAGCCACAAAGCTAATGGGTGGTGGGGCTGGCATTCAAACCTAGATGTCCCTAACTCCAAAGCTTAAGTTTGTTCTATTTCCTTGTCTAGCTTCATGATATTTTGTATGGATTTTTCTTAAGAAATTTTTTATATAAGGTCGACAACCTCTTATGAAGAGTAATACCAATTTAATGTGTCCTTACCATGTAATTCAATTCTAAATTCTATTCACCAGACTATGCTTTTGCTTCCATTATCATTCAAATGAGTATGTATACAATTTAATCAATCTCCACATCATTATTAAAAAAAGTGATTAGAATACCAAATTCCCACTTGTAAGGAATAGAATATATGAAGGTCTGCATGGGAACATTTGGGGATGTAAACTCTCACAGTGGCTGGGGTACGTGCTTGGCCTTGGAAGGATTGGCTACCCTCCCAAGGACCAAGAAAATATTTACAGGATGTGGAGCCTGGCCTTCACCTTGGCGCAGGTGGGCCGAGCTCCGATACATCTAATCTCGTACCAAGGACTGGCCCCGGCTCCTAGCCAGATCTGAGACCAGTTCCTTGTGTTGTTGACACGTATGCTTATTGGCTCCTTGCCGCTGTTGTTAGTGAAGTCCTCAAAACCCCAGAAAGCCGAGGCAGGCACAGCAGTTGTTCCCCAGCCGCCTTGGCTGCTGCAAGATATCCTGCCCGTGCTGATGACTTTACTTGACTGGGATTTCACCCACGCTGATGAAAGGCCGTTGCTGTTTCTACGACAATAATTGACTGGTCCCTGGTGGTATGATGAATTGCCTCCTTGCTTGTTAGTGGTATGATGATATATTCCCCTAATCTCTGTCTTGTCTTACTTACTTTCACTTTGTAATTAAACTCTTTAACCCCTTCATCCCGGCTTGTGGTGGTGTGTCTTGCGTATCGGGCCTTGAAATTAAGTCTGTGCACAGCAATCGATAATACTTATCGATACACCACTCTAAGATTCTCTGCTGCTCGAAAAACTTAGTGTTGGAACCCTGCTTAGGTAATGCTAAGGGTTACCATTCAATGAAGAATGCAGTTGCTAAGTACATACCGGGCCTCAAGGCCACAGTTCTTACACCGATATAAGTATAAAAATAAAAGAGTTATTATTTACGGTCTCAAGGAATTTATAAATTATAAGAATATAAATTTCATAATACTGGCAAATAATTTAAGCAACAAAATAAATCTTGCCAGTTATTAATAAAAGTCTGGTCCCTTTCTGCTGCAGGTAAGTAGATGGATTAGGACTGGGCTAATAAGAGGAAACAAAGAGATACAGAACCCATTTTAGCCTGTGTGATAACAATGGGGTGCAGAATTTTATATGTACCAGATCCCTATCTGCATTGCACCAAATGTAACCCTACTCTAAAGTATAACATAATAATTATTATTTATTAAGTGCTTCCGATGGGCCCAGCACCATACTAAGCTTTTTACATGCTCACCTTATTTAATTCTCACAATAATCTTATGAGGCAGGTGTTATTATTTTCATTCCAAATCCACAGATAAAGAAACTAATACTTAAGCGGATTAGGAACTTTCTCCAAAGCACACATTTGCCCAAGATATGTCAAAGTAAAAAGCAACACTTAAATACTAAGCATAATGACTAACAAAATAATGCACTACCATGTTTGTTATCTCATGCTAATTAGACTGTCTTTCAATTTAATGATGGCTCCTTGAGTGTAAATACGGCTCGTAACTCTTCTGTATCATTCTTAATTCTAAAGTTTGGCTTAAAGTAAGAGCAAGAAAACCTGTTGATTATTATAAAGGTTTCATATACACGGTAGATTTTCCTAGATGACCCCTTCCATCTTTTCCCATTCTGAGGTTCTGTGTTAATGAAACAAAGAAACATGCCAATAAGCAATAAAAGCCTCCTGGAACTTAAAGACTTGGTAAGAAAATGTTACAGTGAAGAAGATTCTTAAGATTCTTATAAATCATAAGAATTATATTCCCTTTACTGAAAACAAAGTTGCATCTCTATTTAAAATTGTCATCTATTTGGACAAATAAAATGTGAAGGTAAGAACATTCTAAAATGCTTCCACAGAAGTGTCAGTGACTTGTGACCATAGGTGGCTACAGGAAATGAGTGCTAAGGGGGAATTGGGGTAATAGGTACTTGAGGCTTTTCTGGCAGCTTTGGTATTATCCTTAAAACAAAAGTTGTCCTTGAAATAAATCACATTAACTTTTATAATAAAATATCTAAATTAAACATGTGTAACAAATGCTAGTCTAACATATATGTATCTTGTGTTCCAAAAAATTCAGCCTAATGTTGCATGGAGAATTTAAAATTAAACAAACCAGTTCATTCTAGCCTCCACCTCCCTACACTAATCAGTATTGTTATCAACTCAGTACAATAAGTTTCTACACAGATTTCAATCCTCTTCAGGAGAACCCTGTCATAATATACAAGGAAGGGGATTTGAGTGGTATATGAAAAGTATAAAATGAAGAGGTATAAATGCTGGTGATTTTATAGTCAGCAAAGATGTTCTCCATCTTACTACCTCCCTACAAAACAAATTCTGGCAGTAAGGAAACAATTACAGAAACCACAGCTTCCTCCTAAAGCCACACTTCCTGCAAACGCTGCAGGGTTTCTAATTCCGGTCAGAAAGATTTTCCAGGCTGCCTTCCCATGTAAGGATAAGCAAAAACACACAAATCCTCCAACAGGCTGATGTAAGGTCACAGGGCAGGCATACAAGAACCAAATATGGTAGCTAAATTCTTCAGCTCACTGCAGATACTTCTTTTATTAAAAAAAAAAAAAAAAGGCTGTAACCACCAACTCCAAAATACCAGTTCTTGAATCACAAGACAAATAATCATCTGTTCTTATTAGCGTTAACTAGGTGACAAATATGAGCCAGTCTGCCGCGTATTACATTAGCACTGCCTTTTTCTTATTTCTTTTTCTACTGCAGGAAAGGCTACGGTGAAATGTGCTGTTAAAGTGGATACATTCAACAACAGAGTATTGCATCTGAATAAATAATGGATCCAATCTGTGCCTGTACAGAAGGAAATATAGAATTCCCAAATGCTCCATGTTAATAGCTTCTGCCTCATCATAGGGAAGGCACTATCCTACACTATGACCAAGAAAAATATCCATATAAATGAAGTGACATCATTTGGTACTAAGGATAAGTCCTGAGGGGATCCTTGTCCTCACTTGAACTCCAGGATAGAACAACACCCTGAGATCTGGTCCATGGCCAGAAAGAGAAGATAATTTCCCCCACGTTGTACTACCAAAACCCCACGGTTAAAAGCAGGTATGATACTGTCTTTATATCCATTATGATACAGTTCCAATTAGCATTACCATATTCCTCGGCAATTTTGAAAGCTGTTAATACAGTCAAAGTCAAATAAAATCATAAGCATTTTGAGAGTGTGCATGAAGAGCCATGGAAACATTCATGTAAAAAATATCAAGTAATTTTACTTCTGGATTCCTAGTTTAAGTAAATAATGCAAAAGAGGGTAGGTGAAAAGTATGTGTCTGAAGAAGTTATGCAATGTTTTGGTGGGTTGTTGTTGATTTGTTTTGTTTTGTTTTGTTTTTTAGTGGTGGAGGATTGAAAGTTGCCTGCATATCACCATTTGGACTTGGTCATGTAAACAGTGGTGTGGTCATTCAAAAGATTACTATGAGCACTGTACAATTATCTATCAACAAGGAAAAATATTTATGATAAAAAGAGTGTAAAATAAGTTTAGAGAATCACAAATTTGCTATGATTCCAACTGTGAAAATAACTGTTTTTAAAAGACTGAACAGGAATTGAAACACAATTATTACAATTGCTCAGAGATAGTAGGAGTGAGTGCTTAGCACCTTGCTTAGGAAACTAATTGAGCTGTGGTGAGATCGTAAGATTATGGGGACTCCCCCACCCAACTTTTCCAGTGGTATTATATTGCTTTACATAATTTTTCAAAATACTTCAAAAAAATCAATTCATTTATACTAAGCTCTTAGTAGAGGCAGCATAGTATAATGAAAAGACCACAGACTATGAAACCTGTGGTAGACACACTCTTATGTGCCCCCTTCCATAATACTCACCACCTGGTGTTCATTCCCTTGTATAATCCCCTCCCTGGAGCATGGAAATGACCTGTAGCTTACTTCCAATCAATAAAATGTGGCAAAGGTAATGGGATGTCATTCTACTGATGATGCTATGTTATCCACGGATTTATCTTTCTAGCTGACTCACGTTAGAGTCTCTCTCTCCTTTGTTGGCTATGAAAAAGCAAGCTGCCATGAGCACTACAACCTCAAGGAAATGAATTCTGCCACCAAACACATGAGCTTAAAAGTGGATTCTTCCATAGTGGAGCCCCCAGATGAGAAACCAGTCCTGGATGACACCTTGATAGCAACCTTGTAGAGGACCCAGCTATGCAAGGACTCTTGACCAACAAACACTGTGATATAATAAATGAATATTGTTCTAAACCACTAAATTTATAGTAATTGGTTACACAACATAGAAAACTAATACAGAACCCAACTGACTTGGGTTTGAATCTCAGATCCTCCACTTATTATCAACATGGCTGAGTTGGTCAACCTCCCTGAGTTTCAAATTCCTCACTAATTAATTGGAGTAATACCCACCTCCCAGAACAGTTGCATAAAAAATTATAGATAAGAGAAGCAATGTGCCTGTCACACTGCCCACCACAAAGTAGGCTAATTGTAAATCATAAGCTCTGTCATGGATAGAACCTTGTCTATCTTGCTCATCATTTTTTCAAGTGCCTATTATTATATCTGACCCACAGCAAGTGTTCTATAAATATATAGCAAATAAATAAATGAAAATAAGCTCTCAAGGTATGGTAGCTACTATTTTAAATATGCATAAGGAACTGTAGTTATACATAATTGAGAGAGAACCCCTGCCCTCAAGGTATTAAAAACAATGAATTATAGTATGGTGCATCAACCATAATATAGGACAGTCTTTCTGAAGCAGTATAATAATGAGGGAATGTAGATGAAAAGCCAGACTCTAGAATCAAACATAAGAAAATTGTATCAGTACAATTCAATGTAACCTTTTGAAAAGATCCTACCAATATCAATAGAAACCACACATGAAGGTGATAAAGAAGTGTTTAAAGCAGGCAATGTAGTTGGTAGGTAGTCACTATAAGGCAAGTGGTTTATAAAATGCTGGGCTGATTCCTGAGCATTCATGAAGTCTAGTGACTTCCCTCACTCACTTCGTGGGACTCTGAGAAGGAAGATGGGCTGTTTAGCACACCCAGCAAATGTTTAAGAGACCAGAGACATTGTAAATTTCTTCTTGAGAAACCTTAGAAAGATGCCACTGTTTATTGCATCATAGTAAAATTTCAGAAATGTGCTCAAAAAAGTGTCAACCAAAGTAAGAAATTCTATTCTGATAATAGTCCATAAAAAGGTACTTCTAATGTAACAGTCTAATAGAAAGTTTACTGGCAGTTAAATATTGTCAATCAATACATGTCTTTAGGCCCAGAGTCAATTTCCACTAAAACCATCCTGCCATATTGTAAAATTGATCTTGTTCTTCGATTGGCTACTTTACCTGGCATCTATTAAACTGCTCCAAAAGCAAAAGAATTACCACTCCCAACCATTAGATAAATGTGAAGCAGTAGAAAAAATTCCAAAGTCAAGTCAATTTGAACCACAAACCCTGTACTCACAACACTCAACTAGAGTTCACTGTAAAAATACACCAACATTTGTTTCTGTGAAAAAGGGAAGACCAAAAATATTGTGAAACAATGAGTAAGAAAGTCATTGACTTAATCTCTGAAAGTCCCGAAAACCATTCTATGAAGAAGACCAATAAATACACATACAAAGACACATGCGCATTCTCAGAAATGCAATTCCTAATGACTCTTTGTTGAAAGAAAATGATTTCTCCACCTCCCTTTACTTTTTAAAAGGAACATAAGCATTTTTCATATTTCTTACTGTATTTTCAACACAGTAAAACATCTCTTTGCTAGGATCAAATTTTCTCTAGTACTAAAAATGTTTTAAGGCAATGGCTTTTTCAAATTCAAGAGTACTATTACGGTGGCAACAGAAAGAAGGTGAAAAAAACATAAAGAATGATTGAGGGAGGTTTAACTTACTGCCAATGGCATCACTCAAGGAGGGAGAGAATCTCATCCTAACACCTACCATGAAGCAAACCATCAAATGTAAGGAAGAAACATAATCCTTTTGCATGTTGATCAAATTCATGGAAACATCACAAACTGTCCTGATTCAACTTACTTAAATTCAATTTATTTACCCTTAAAATTACTATTCTATCAAATGCATAATAATAGGAGATATCAAATCTTTGTACATATTATCTAACTGGGTAATTTTCACAAATAATTCTCTCAGATTTTTAGACCAGAGGGTCAGTTTTCCAAACAATGAAAATTTTGTCTACCTAAATAGCACACTTTATTAATGTGTGCTATATACAGTGAGACAAATAGGCATGGACTTTATTCTTTTTTACACACTGAAAGCAAACACAGCCACCCAATTTAAAGCTAACCCTCAGTTACAGTCTATTCAAAGTAAAGGATTTAAGTGGCCTTACACTAACTTATGGTGATTGTAATTTTTTTTGCTTCTTAAAGGAATTTGAAGAACCTCCACAAAGAAATGTATATTACTAAATGTTGATTCACAATCTAAAAGTTGTTTATATGAATGCTTCTTCAAAGTTGTACAGGCTCAATTTGTACATAATTCTTGGTCCAGGTTACCTTCACACTAAAAAAAAAATGCATATCCCTGGTCCCCCTTGTCTATACCCTTCTGAGAAAATAACTGTTAACCAGAAGCAGCTGTTGGTGGGTCCACAGCATAATCTTTACACCTAAAGGGCTGCCCGTGACTTCAGAAAACACACACACACAAACACACAAATATACTATCTTTTCAGACTATCTTAACCGTAGTACTGAGTTTTTCCCTCTATAGTTGGTGAGGTAATAACATTTCATTACAAAGGAAATCAAATACTTTCTTTTCAAGGGAGCATGGCAACTCAGAAAATTCTGTACCCTGGCCAAAACAAGTTCATTTGCCATAGGAAAAATAACTAGTCTGAAGCCTTAGCTGAGCAGTGTGCCCCAGATGAACATTCCAAAGAACACTATGAATGTATTGACAGACACAAATCAATAAAGCATGTTGTAAACTGTCCAGCTGAGGAGAACCATCATGTATTACCTAATTAGTTAAATAAGACCAGAATCAAATGGTCCAAGAAGTTAACCAACTACTAAACTAAGGTTGCTAAAAGAAAAGAGGCTTGGGTCATGTAGTTCTGTGGGCTTTCTGTGCAATCAGTGAGTTTCTGTGCAATTTAGTTACTACCGTTGTTATCTGGACTACGACCATCAAGAACAACAGCATGTCCAGCAATGAGACCTACTGTCAAGAACGGTGAAAGAGCTGATGTTTTTACTTTACTTACAAACTAACAAGTAAGCCTGCCACAGTTTTAAGGATGATGGCAGAAAACATGAGGCTTCTGGATCACAGCAATGGCAGTAGCCACAGTATCAGCATTTTCTTGTACCTGTTCCCTGATCCTCAGTTCCTACAGGGTGACACGAGGGGCCAGGATCTTTTGTACTGGGCAGTAAGCAAATCTCCCTTTGCTTTAGATAGGCATACTATCTCATCTTTCAAGGCTGGCTGCATCCTTCAAAAGATAATACAGAACAAAGGTAGTCAGCACCTGTGCTCACAAGATGTATACAAATGCAAAAGACCAGTGGAGAATTGTCTGCCAACATCTACCATTATTAATATAGTCAATAATACTGTAATAGCTATATATGGTATCAAAGGGTACTAGACAGATCAGGGTGATCACTCTGTAAGTTATATAAATGTCTCATCATTATGTTGTACACCTGAAACTAATATCATATAATATATATATATATATATATATATATATATATATATATATATATATATATATATTTTAATTTTCAATTACAGTTGACATTCAATTTTCAAACTAATATTGTATGTCAACTAAAACTGAAAAAATACATATTTAAAAAACAACCTACTTGGCTATTATAAAATTCTCAGTTCTCGTCTTAGAGGTTTCTGAAAGCAAAGCTAATCGGAACATCAAATGTAGTTTTGGGTAATGAAAGCCTATAATTTCACCACCTGGTTGAACAGAAAATTATGGGAGTTAAGTTATATAGCAATTCAATTAAAAACAAAAATTGTGGCTGCTTCAAAAATCTATTAAGCCAGACTGAACTCTTCTACCTCCAGGAATAAAACATTCATTGAGCAGTCCCTCATAAAGTGGGTTATTTCTAAAATCAATTCTTGTGATCAATGTTACATCTTTAACTTCTCTCACTCTAAAACTAAATATCTATATGTGTGCCAAAAGACAAAAAATAAATCATGACCTCATTTTAAAGTCCAGACAAGCTGCAAAGCATTTATTCTCTCTGTAATACACTTTTATCTTAAGAATTTTAATCCTGATTCAGGAAATAATTTGCTCAAATAAGTCTAATACTAATGAAGTGTAAAAAGAAAAAAAAACTGGCAGTTATCACTACAGAATACTTACTGAAAGAAGAGGAAAGGACTCTAATGTCTGGTGTTACTACTAAACTCTTATGTAAGCAGATTTTATTTTTTATTTTGTTTTGTTTTGATTTTAATGAATATCAGAAGCATAAGTTATCAGGAAAATATTACAAAAAAATACTCATTTACCTTATGATTTTTAAAAATGTTCAGTGCTTTTTGCAAAGGTAGCCAAAACCTGCGTAGGATTCAAGGAGAGTCCATATACTGAAAAGTGAGGCTCAATTATAGGCCAGTTTCCATAGTGAGCCAATAAGATATATACTCTTATTAAGATTCATGTGACCAGAGGGTAACGGGGAGGGAGGGTGGTAGAAGAGGGTAAAAGGGGTCAAATATATGGTGATGGAAAGAGAACTGACTCTGGGTGGTCAACGCACAATGAAACATATAGACGATGTGTTACGGAACTGTACACTTGAAACCTATGTAACTTTACTAATATCACCACAATACATTTAATGAAAAGTAAATAAATAAAATTTGACAAAGCCAGAAAAAAAAAAAGATTCATATACACAAGGGGAATGAATTATGCTAAGGTATCATCTAGTGATCTGACAACAGTTAATTTATTGAAATATATCTAGTTTCCCTGAGCACCTGACTCACTCAGACTACAGCAAAGAATCAGATATAATTAACATCAAACAGGTATTGAACCCATGCCTATCATGGCTTTTCTAAAACGTGAATGTTACTGATTAACTCTGTGCAATCTACCAAGGCAATAACATCTCATAATGCCTGTTTGTTGACTGGTAGATATGCATTTTTTAAACTTTATAGATCTTTTAAAAGATCTACATGATAAATATTTGTTAATAATTCTTCATCATAGAATCCTGCAACTTTTTTACATTAGGTGTGAGACACACAAACATTTCAGTGAGTGGATTTGTAGGGGAACAGGGAAAAATCACTAAATATTCCCAGCTTTTCAGAATGCATGGAATTCTAATTTTCTTGGTATAAAAACAAGTAAAAGTATTGAACATAGTTTAAAGAGATTTGGTGCTATACTGTACTAATTAAAAGAGAATTTAAAAATATATTTTTTCTATGTTCTTCATTCTAGGTTTATATGAAACATCCTGGCAATGAAAATTCAACCCTCCACCCCACCCCACCCCCACAAAAAAAATCCTGTAAATTAGTTCTCATTCCATAGCCTAGGTCTTCAGGCAGCATAAAAGAAGAAGACGGTATTTCTTTTTTAGGAATGTTTAAAACTTAGTAGAACACTAAATTCAATTTACCACACCACAGTAAAATAGTTGTGATAGTTAACTTTTAAATACTTATGTCATGTGTAAATTATTACATTACTCATTTTATATGCATTATCTAATTTTAATAGAGGAGAAAACAGTTCTTAGACCAGTTAACTTAGCTCAAGAAGACACAGTTAGAAAATGGTAGGACAGAGATTCAAAACAAACAGCTTGAATCCATGATCTTTGCCACCACATTATGCAAACGGAGGTTATGTAATTAAGTAAGCTATAAATATGGAAATAATTCCAGAAATTTTAAAAATATATATTAGGAAATTTTTCATTCCAAGGATTGAAAGGGGTAAGCTAACGAGTCAGGTAAATGAAAAGATCAATTGCTTAAAACTAATAGAATATGGAAAACAATAGGATTAAAATATAAAATTACTTTGTTTTAAGACTTAAAAATACTTTAACAAAAGAACAAGACAAACAAATGAAGAAACAAAAACTCACAGACACAGACAATAGTTCAGTGGTTAACAGAGGGTAAGGGGGGAGGAGGGCGGTAGATGAGGGTAAAGGGGATCAAATATATGGTGATGGAAGGAGAACTGACTCTGGGTGGTGAACACACAATGTGATATATAGATGATGTATTACAGAATTGTACATCTGAAACCTATGTAACTTTACCATTGTCACCCAATAAACTATAATTTAAAATACTTTAAGCAGTTATTTGTTTTAAACCTATTTTTGTCTAATGTATTTCCCAGTGTTCATTTATTTTCAAGTCTAGAACTGAAATTAAAAATTGATCTAAAGAATCACAGCCTGGGATCCGGATCAAAATGGCAGCGTGAGGAGAGCCTCTGTAAAGCTCCCCTGGAATTCACAACTAAGCGAATAACAATAACTCCACAAAGGACTCCCCGCACAGCAGACCAGCAAGACAAAGAGGCCCACTACTGAATTCACCTAAAGGTCGGGGAATCCCATGAGCAGGGGAGGAAGGAAGGGAGAAGAAGTAGACGGAGACGCGCGGGCGCAGGATTCAGACCTAGCTCAGTGCACCGAGCTCGCTGCATCCCGGAACTATCAGAGCTGTGGGAGAGGGAAGAACTTGGACTGCTAGGGCTCCATTAATGGCCCATAGGGCTGAGGGGGTAGCACATAAAACGGCTGAATCCAACGCTCACGGCAGAGACCTCGGAGAAAAAACTGAGGGAAGAAGACTGAAAACATTGCTTTAAGCCCTCACTGCCAAGCAGAGACCAGAAGCCTTAGGCACTAAGACTAGCCGCCCCCTCTCTACCCTCCCAGAGCTCGCCCCGCCCAGCCTGGCCCGTACTAGAAGCGGAACAGTAGCAGTGTCAGATCAAAACAAAAGACATTTTGGTTGATTCCATGTCTTCGCCACCATAAACAAAGCTGCAATGAACATTGGAGCACACGTGTTTTTATGGATAAATGTTTTCAGATTTTTTGGGTGATGGAATGAGAACTGACTCTGGGTGATGAAAACACAATAGGAATTATAGATGATGTAATACAGAATTGTACACCTGAAATCTATGTAATTTTACTAACAATTGTCACCCCAATAAATTTAATAAAATAAAATTAAAAAAAAAAAAAGAATATTTCCTGTTCTGACAACTGTGGACCACAGACACAGATTAGCAGCCCAACTACTGCCGGCAAAGGGGAGGGAGCTATGGAAGCAGGACCAGCTTTGGTGGTGGTCACGGCCATTGCTCTGGGCCACCTGTCACAACTCACACCGCCCCTGGACCCACCTATATGGCAGATCCGTGCAGGAGTAAACAGAACTGCTGAAACATAAGAGCTCTGAATCTGGTGCAGGAAGAGCTTTGGAACTGCAAAAGCTCTCTGCATACCCACACGGACACTGCGCACTGTGACCCAGGCGAACTATAAACAGAGAAGAAGCCCGTCCCCCAGGGAATCCCCCCATTGTGTGAGAAGCTGGAATAGTGCAGACAAAACATAGCACTACCGTGTGAGAGAGGAAAAAAAGGCTACAGTCTGAGAGAAAATAAAACATTCTACCGACAAGTACTGGAAAACAAAAGAAAGACCTCGTCCTATCAACCTTTTGCAGAAGCAACTCCTGTAGATGTCTAGGAAGAGAAATAATAAATCAGTAATTGCCATGAATAACCCAGGCAACAAGACAGCTCAGAAAGAAAGTGAAAAGTCTCCAGAAAAGGAACTTAAAGATATGGAAATATGTAACTTAAATGACAGAGAATTCAAGATTACAATTCTGAAAAAACTCAACGAGATGCAAGAAAACACAGAAAGGCAGTTTAATGAACTCAGAAACACAACGAAAGAAAAACATGAGCATTTTACGAAAGAGAATGAAATTTTAAAAAAGAATCAAATAGAATTTCTGCAGATTAAGAACTCAATAGAAGAAATTAAAAATGAAATAACCAGCTTAGGTAGTAGAGTTGACCAGATGGAGGAAAGAATCAGTGACATCGAAGATAGAAACCTGGAAATGACACAGATGAAAGAAGAAAGAGACTTGAGACTTAAAAGAAATGAAAGAACTCTACAAGAACTTTCTGAGAGTGACTCCATCAGAAAGAGCAATATGAGAATAATGGGCATACCAGAAGGAGAAAAAAGAGAGACGGGAACAAAGAATATATTCAAATAAATTCTTGATGAGAATTTCCGAAACTTGTGGACAGAACTGGATCCTTGAATCCAAGAAGCAAATAGAACACCTAATTACCTCAATCCCAACAGGCCTTCTCCAACACACATTGCATTGAAGCTGTCTAAAATCAACGACAAAGAAAGAATCCTCAAGGCAGCCAGGGAAAAGAAGACGGTAACCTACAAAGGAAAGCCCATTAGATTATCATCAGATTTTTCAGCAGGAACTCTACAAGCCAGGAGGGAGTGGAACCAAATATTCAAACTATTGAAAGAGAGGAATTATGAGCCAAGAATAATATATCCAGCAAAGATATACTCTACATATGAAGGAGGAATAAAGACCTTTCCAGACATACAGAAGCTGAGGGAATTTTCTAATACATGACCTGCACTACAAGAAATACTAAAGGAGGCTATTCGACCACCATAAACAGGGGAAATTTGTGGCAACCAAAAGATACAAAGGGGGAGAATAAAGGCCTGAACCGGAATATGGGAATGGAGAAAGTAAGCGTGCTGAAGAAAATGGAATACTCTAAATATCAAACTTTCTTTTACATCTACTTAAGAGTAACCCCTCAAAAACAATCCAGAACTGAAATACATACTGTAATAAAAGAAGAAACAGAGGGAAACATCATAGAATACCACCACACAGAAATAATAGACAACAACAAAAAGGCAAAGAAACAATGGAGACACAGCCTTAACAGAAAACTAAAGATAGAATGACAGGAAATCCTCACATATCAATAATCACCCTAAATACAAACGGACTGAACTCACCAATAAAAAGGCACAGAGTAGCAGATTGGATCAAAAAACTAAACCCAACCATACGCTGTCTCCAAGAGACACATCTCAGTTACAAGGACAAACATACACTCAAAGTGAAAGAGTGGAAATTGACACTCCAAGCAAATGGTACCCACAGAAAATCAGGTGTAGCCATAATGATACCAGATGAAACAGACTTTAGGGTGAAAAAGATAACAAGAGACAAAGATGGACATTTCATAATGGTAAAGGGGACTATAAAACAAGAAGACATAACAGTCATAAATATTTATGCCCCCAATCAGCAAGCACAGAAATACACCAAGCAAGTATTAAAAGAAGTAAAGGGAGAAATTGACAAAAACACAATTATACTAGGGGACTTAAATCCATCATTGACAGCTATGTATAGATCATCCAAACAGAAAATAAATAACGAAATAGCAGCCCTAAATGACACATTAAATGAAATGGACATAATTGACATATATAGAGCACTTCATCCTAAAACATCAGACTATATATTCTTTTCTAGTGTACATGCAACATTCTCAAGGATAGAACATATATTGGGAAATAAAATCAGCCTCAGCAAATTTAAGAAGACTGAAGTCATACCAAGCATATTCTCTGATCACAAGGCTTTGAAATTGGATATCAACTGCAAAAGGAAAGCAGGAAAAAACACAAATACATGAAGATTAAACAACATACTCTTAAAGAACAACTGGGTCAAAGAAGAAATTAGAGGAGAGATCAAAAGATACATAGAAACAAATGACAATGAAAATACATCCTACCAAAATTTTGGGGATGCAGAGAAAGCAGTTTTAAGAGGGAAATTTATATCATTACAGGCCTATCTCAAAAAATAAGAAAAATCCCAAATAAACAACCTCACGTTACACCTTAAAGAACTAGAAAAAGAAGAACAAGTGAAACCCAAGGTCAGCTCGAGAAAGGAAATTACAAAAGTCAGAGCAGAACTAAATAAATAGAGAACAAAAGCCAATAGAAAAAATTAATGTGACAAAGAGCTGGTTCTTTGAAAAGATGAACAAAATTGACAAACCCTTGGCTAGACTCACTAAGATAAAAAGAGAGAAGACACTAATTAACAAAATCAGAAACGAAAAAGGGGAAGTTATCACGGACACCACAGAAATACAAAGGATCATCCAAGAATACTATGGAGGACTATATGTCACCAAATTCAATAACCTAGAAATAATGAATAAGTTCTTAGAAACATATAGCCTTCCAAGGCTGAACCACGAAGAACTGGAAAATCTAAACAGACCGATAACCAGTAACGAAATAGAATCAGTCATCCAAAACCTTCCCAAAAGCAAAGTCCGGGACCAGATGGCTTCACTAGTGAATTCTACTAAATCTTCAAAGAGGATCTAATACGAACCCTGCCCAAACTCTTCCAAAAAATTGAAGAGACAGTACTCCCTAACTCATTTTATGAGGACAACATTACCAGGATACCAAAACCTGGTAAGGACAACACAAAAAAAGAAAACTACAGACCAATATCTCTGATGAATACAGATGCAAATATCCTAAACAAAATTCTAGCAAATCGAATACAACAATGCATTAAAAAGATTATTCATCACGACCAAGTGGGGTTCATCCCCGGGGAACAAGGATGGTTCATCATCCACAACTCCATCAATGTGATACATCACATAAACAAAATAAAGGACAAAAATCATATGATTATATCAATTGATGCAGAGAAAGCATTTGACAAGATACAACATCCATTTATGAATAAAACACTTCATAAAATAGGTATAGAAGGAAAATACCTCAACATAATAAAGGCCATATATGACAAGTGCTAATCTCATAATTAATGGTGAAAAAGTGAAGCCTTTTGCTCTACATTCAGGAACACGACGGGGCTGTCCCCTATCACCTCTGCTTTTCAAAATAGTGTTGGAAGTCCTTGCCAGAGCAATCAGGCAAGAGAAAGAAATAAAAGGCATCCAAATGGGGAATGAAGAAGTTAAATTATCACTCTTTGCAGATGACATGATGCCATAGATAGAAATCCCTAAAGACTCCACCAAACCTTTTAGAAACAATCAATGAATACAGTAAAGTTGCTGGCTACAAAACCAACGTACAAAAGTCCATCGCATTCCTATATACTAACAGTGAAATCTCATAAAAAGAAATACAAAAAACAATTCCTTTTGTAATTGCAGCAAAAAGAATAAAATACCTAGGAATAAACTTAACCAAGGATGTGAAGGACCTATATGCTGAAAAGTATAAGATATTTTTGAAAGAAATTGAAGAAGACACAAAGAAATGGAAAGACATTCCATGCTCAAGGACTGGAAGAATCAACATAGTTAAAATGGCCATATTACCCAAAGCAATATACAGATTTAATGCAATCACCATCAAAATCCCAATGGCATTTTTTAAAGTAATAGAACAAAAAATCATCAGATTTGTTTGTAAACACAAAGACCCTGAACAGCCAAAGCAATCTTAAGAAAAAAGAACATAATGGAGGTATCACACTTCCTGCCTTTAGCTTGTACTACAGGGCTACAGTAATCAAAACAACATGGTATTGGCAGAAAAACAGACACATAGACCAATGGAATAGAATTGAGAACCTAGAAATAAAACCACATAAATATGGACAGATAATTTTTGACAAAGAAGCTAAAAACATACAATGGAGGAAAGACAGCCTCTTCAGTGAATGGTGCTGGGAGAATTGGATAGCCACGTGCAAAAGAATGAAACTGGACTGCTATTTGTCACCATGTACCAAAGTTAATTCAAAATGGATCAAAGACTTAAGCATAAGACCTGACACAATAAACTGTATAGAAGAAAACATACGTACTAAACTTAGGGACCTTGGGTTCAAAGAGCATTTTATGAATTTGACTCCAAAGGCAATGGAAGTAAAAGCTAAAATAAATGCATGGGACTATATGAAACTTAAAAGCTTCTGCACAGGAAAAGAAACCATCGACAAAATAAAGAGATAACCAACTGAATGGGAGAAGATTTTTGCAAACAGTGCCTCCGATAAGGGGCTAATATCCAAAGTATACAAGGAACTCATGCAACTCAACAATAAAAAACAAACAACACAATTGAAAAATGGGCAAAGGACCTGCAGAGACATTTCTCCAAAGAGGACATACAAATGGCAAATAGACATATGAAAAAATGCTCAACATCACTAATCATCAGAGAAATGCAAATCAAAACCACAATGAGATATCACCTCACCCCAGTCAGAATGGCTATCTTCAACGAGACAAATAGTAACAAGTGTTGGAGAGGCTGTGGAGAAAAAGGAAACCTCATAGTGTTGGGGGGAATGCAGACGGGTGCAGCGGTTATGGAAGGCAGTGTGGAGTTTCCTCAAAAAATTACGAATAGAATTGCCATATGACCCAGCAATCCCTCTCCTGTGTATCTACCCAAAAAAATCTGAAAACATCCATAAAGACACGTGTGCTCCAATGTTCATTGCAGCTTTGCTTACGGTGGCCAAGACATGGAAACAACCACAATGTCCTTCGATAGATGAATGGATAAAGAAGTTTTGGTATATATACACAATGGAATACTATTCGGCGGTAAGAAAAGATGATATAGGAACATTTGTGACAACATGGATGGATCTTGTGAGTGTGATGCTAAGCGAAGTAAGTCAGACAGAAAAAGCAGAGAACCATGTGATTTCACTGATATGTTGTATATAAACCAAAAACAACAAAAGAACAAGACAAACAAATGAGAAACAAAAACTCACAGACACAGACAACAGTTTAGTGGTTACCAGAGGGTAGGGGGGGTGGGGGGTGGGAGATGAGTGTAAGCGGGATCCAATATATGGTGATGGAAGGAGAACTGTCTCTGGGTGGTGAACACACAATGGGATTTATAGATGATGTAATACAGAATTGTACCCCTGAAATCTATGTAATTTGACTAACAATTGTCACACCAATAAATTTTAAAAAATTGATCTAAAATGCAATTGCATAAAACCCATTAAAAAGCAAGCAATAATCACATAGTTTATTAGATTGGCCAACTTAATTTATGATAATTAGGAAAGAGCTAGGTGTTCATTGCTTTAGGAAAGTCTCGGAAATTTTCTTTAATTATGTAGTATTCATTTAAATCCAACAGGCTTTTATTGTAAATATCAGAAATACAGATTAGGATCTATGGTGTAAGTTAAAACTGCATTTTTTCTACTCTCTACCAGATGGTAAGTTATCAAACATATTTTCCTTCAGGCTGTAATGAGTACATTCATTTTCTAAGTAAACACATAGTTGCTGAACAGTTTGGAGAGGAATTCTCATCACAACTTCTGGTCAATATAATCTCTGGGGTTCATCTAGATGAAGGTGTGATTAGTGAAGTTCTGGAAATTCCAGTCTTTCTTATTATACCACTGTGCAGTCAGCTTGACCAAAAGGTAGGCTGGAATATTTTTTGTAACTACAACATTTACAGACAGACACAGATGGAATTTATTTGCTATGTTAAAATTTTCCATTAAAAGGACAGCTGCAATTATTTTGCTCATTTCTATCAAGATGTCTACTATATTAAAGTATTTTTCCCATCTAGCCTATCACAGAGTAAGGGGCCTCATCAAACCCTCCCTCAAGGTTGAGAACTTATTTTGTGGAATGGTCTGGTCTGCAAAGGAGATTCCCATGGCTTCTGGTTATTTAGTGGGGCAGCAGGGCACAGAATGAAAGTCTCTAGCTCCTCCATCCAGCCAAGGGAAGGAACACATTCAGATACATTAAATAAATGCCTAATTCCAATAAATCTATAAGTACAACTGGAAAAAAAAATGCCTCATGTGTGTTTGCGAACACCATTTAGTGGGGGGGGGGGAAGCTTAAACTAAAGTTTAAACTAAAGTTTTAAAAATTCTGCATTTTTTAATGCACACATGGCTCCCCTTTTGAAGAACCAGAATCTGTCCCTATAAACTTGTTCTTTAAAGGAAAAAAAAAACAGTTGAAGTTGGTAAAATTTATATAAAGTATGCTATTGCATACCAATGAATGCATACTTTCACCAACCATAGTAAATAATTTATTTTTTAAAGGACAAGGGGAAAAGAGAAGAAGAGGAGGAAGTACAATACCCAACTTGAGTTATAAAAGGTGCTATGCTTTAGATTAATAAAGGAAATGAACGCAAGTCTATAATTCTAAAACACAGAGACCAGAATGTCACTTAATAAATTTATTTTTTTTAAATGTTAAAAACTCCACTATATTAAAAATACTTTAAATGCATTTTAAATTATACACTATGAAGTTCATTCTTTTGGTGCACATTTCTATGAGTTTTGACAAATGCATAAAGTCATGCAACAACCAGCAAAATCAGAGCAGTTCCCATACTCCCCCCAAAGTTCCCATGTGCTACCACTTTGTAACACTGGTTCTTATAATTAAAATTTTAGTTCACAGACATTCTTCTTAACTAACATTGCACAGTAGCTTCTGGTTTCTCTCAACCCTTTTTGCTGAATAAGAGTTTAGATTTTTTCACAAAAAGACAAATGGATAAGGGTCTGTATGTCAGATCAGCAAGTATTTAAGAAGTGCTTGTTCTGATTCCAGCACTGCACTAAATGTTCTGGGGACCACAGGAGAAGATAAAAATACTACATAAGAAGTGAGATCATAGGCATGTGAAACTTTACAACGATATGAGAGGACATATAATGGATTGTTTAATTTTGAGATTCACATTATAAAAGGTATTCTTAATTTAGCAACTGTGAGTCCCCTAAAATGTATACATGTCTTTGAAAAGAGGCTCCAGAGTTTTCATCAGGTTATCAGGATGACTACAGTGGAAGGTGTTTTAGAAAGAAAATAAGAATGGAGAGGTAATATGGAAATAATTGGTGGTAAATCTTATAATCCAATAAGCAACATAAAGACTTAACCTTCATACAACACTTTGAGTTTTCACATCCATTTCTTCCATTTGAACTAATGAGCATTTGCAAAAGGTTCTGAAGTAATGAAACGAGATGAGAGAAATAGTGATTGAGGAAAATTAGTAGAGTAGTAGTATGCAGAAAGGGTTGAAAACAGACTACAGGTAAGAAACTATTGTTTAGGTCTAAAGAGATGGGTGTCAATTGGAAGGTGTGAGCCGGAAAAGTGAAGAGGTAGCAGAGAATCAAAGAGACATTATTAAAAGAAAAAATGATAGGATTAACTGATGGATTGGTTTGGAAAGATTAAAGATAAGGATTTACTTAATCAATCACTCATTTAACAAGTATTTATTAAGCTGAGTCTATTGGGTTCCTGGCACTTGTTCCAGGCATCAGAGAAAGATCAAATTAACAAGACAGACAAAAAGGTCCCTGCCTCCATGAAGTTTATAATCTAATGAGGGGAAGCCACAATAAACAGGAAAACAAATTAACAGACAAAATAATTTCAGATAATGATTAACTGATAAATGTTATCAGTTATCAAAGTATCAGCAGTTATGAAAGATGACTTCCAGGATACAAAGGGGACAAGTGCAAGGAAACTAAGTAATTAATGGACTAGGCTTTTCAAACAAATTATTGCATTTAATTAAAAGATGATACTGACAATAACATGGGGCCACTGGCAAAAACAGGGCATTTTGAGAGTTGATCTTCCTTCTATACGCATGTGTACTGTATATGTGTGTGTGGTAGAGTATATCTAAGAAGAGAAGGATGGTGAGAGAAGGGGCAGGGAGTAAAGATGATGAGTTAAGTTTTAAATAAATTGAACTAGAAGTATGATAGCAGAAAGTACTATCTGAACAAAAATAATTACCTTGGAACAGCAAAACAAAATGATATATTTAGTAAATGCTATCTTTACAAGTTAAAAGGTTTTACTTTATAATAAACATATAATAGCTATTCAAGTAATGTACTGTATTTCTCTTCTGCTTTCTGCTCCCACAGTAAACTGCTGACATAAGTGCTTCTGCCTTTATAGAGTTCTTATCACCAAAAGCAAGCTTGCTAATCCAACTAGTTTTCACGTGGAAAAAAAAAAAAAAACCCTCAAAAAAGTATATACACATTCACATACAAATCTTGTTATCCCTTCTAGATTATAATCTCCTCAAGGACAGGTCCCATATCTGATCTATGTTTCTGTCCCTCAGAATACCAAACAGAGTGTTTTATACAATTGTAGGTACTCAATAAACATTTTTAAGTAAATGCCCCTTCAAGGCAGAAGACCTTATTAAAACTACAACACAACACTTTGATGGTTCTCTTCTCATGAGAATACCAACTAGATTTATTCTATTGTAATTGTAACAACTATAATATCATTTACTATCAGTATTTTCACCTTTCAATCAAAGCCTGTTTTGATCAATTCTAAATAAGAAGAAAAGGAATTCAAAGAAAGCAGAGTATATGGACTTTTGGGACCATGAACTAAACTGGAAAAGAGGCAGGCAAAAGTATACAATCAGTAAAAATGCTTTGCTGGTATCTCTGACTCTGAACAGGTTACCTTCCACTCCCCAAGTCCTAAAATTTCTTCTGTCTGTGGATAGTAAAGAATCTTTCTAAAGTTAACCAAATGCTTGACACATAAGCCACTAGAAGATCTATTTAGAATTGGTTCAAGTTCAAAAATGACTATGAAGGAGGATGATTTAAAGCACACTTTAAAACAAACCTTCTCTCACCTATAGCTCACACGTGACTGAATGCACCAAATAAGTTGAAACTTGTCACACACTGTTACTAAGGTTAGAAGTGCTGTTTCCCTCAAATGAAGATCCCTGCCTTTCCCTTGGATGGCACTCGGCAGCAGCATTCACCATACTTGTTGATCACAACAAAAGGCTCCATGTCACACATAGCTCCTGGTACAGCAATTTCTGTCAAATAAAAACATTACAAGTGTCCTCATCCACCTTATTCACCAGATCTGGCACCACGCAACTTCTGGCTCTTCCCCAAAGTCAAAATTGACCATGAAAGGTAAACGGTTTAAATAGCTTCAGGACATCAAGTTAGCGATGACAATACAACTAAAGACACTCAGGAAAGAGAACTTCCAGAACTACTTCAGAAAGTTGGAACACCAATGGGATAAGTGTGTTCGAAGCAAGGGGGAATGTTCTGAGAGTGATTAATGGCAATGGGTCTTTTACAGCAAAATTTTTTTTAATAAAAACATTCACTATATTTTTTTATCATAACTCATACAATCTCAACAAAAAAATAAAATACTTGCTGAATTCCACTTGAATGTGATGTAATCTTTTTAATGCATTGTTGCATCTGATTTGCTAAAATTTTGTTTAGGAATTTTGCATCTGTATTCATCAGAGACATTGGTCTCTAATTTTCTTTTTTTGTGTTATCCCTACAAGGTTTTGGTATCAAGATAATGTTGGCCTCATAAAATGAGTTAGGGAGTACTGTCTCTTCTTCAATTATTTGGAAGAGTTTCACTGTGACAGGTATTAGATCCTCTTTGAATGTTCGGTAGAATTCACTAGTGAAGACACCAGGTCCCAGACTTTTGCTTTTAAGACGGTTTCAGACAACTGATTCAATTTCCTTACTGGTAGTCAGTCTATTTAGATTTTACAACCCTTTGTGATTCAACCTAGAAAGGCTATATGTTTCTAAGAACTTATCCATTTCTTCTAGGTTATTGAATTTGGTGGCATATAGTCCTTCATAGTATTCTTGGATGATCCTTTGCATTTGTGTGACATCTGTGATAACTTCCCCTCTTTCATTTCTGAATTTGTTTATTTGTGTCTTTTCTCTTTTTATCTTAGTGAGTCTAGCCAAGGGTTTGTCAATTTTATTAATCTTTTCAAAGAACTAGATCTTGTCGCATTAATTTTTTCTATGGTCTTTTTTTTTTCTATTTTATTTAGTTCTGCTCTAATTTTTATTATTTCCTTCCTTCTGCTGACTTTGGGTTTCATTAGTTCTTCTTTTTCTAGTTCTTTAAGGTGTAACATGAGGTTACTCATCTGTGATTTTTCTTGCTTCTTGAAATAGGCCTGTAATGATGTAAATTTCCCTCTTAAACCCCTTTTTGCTGCATCCCCAAAATTTTGGTAGGATGTATTTTCATTGTCATTTGTTTCTATGTATCTTTTGATCTCTCCTCTAATTTCTTCTTTGACCCAGTCGTTCTTTAAAAGTATGTTGTTTAATCTCCATGTATTTGTGGTTTCTCCTGCTTTCTTTTTGCAGTTGATATCCTACTTCAAAGCTTTGTGATCAGAGAATATGCTTGGTATGATTTCAATCTTCTTAAATTTGCTGAGGCTAGTTTTATATCCCAATGTATAGTGTATTCTTGAGAATGTTCCATGTATACTAGAAAAGAATGTATAGTTTGAAATTCTAGGATGAGGTGCTCTATAAATGTCAATTATGTCCATTTCATCTAATGTGTCATTTAGGGCTGCTATTTCTTAATCAATTTTCTGTTTGGATGACCTATCCATAGCTGTCAATGATGTATTTAGGTCCCCTACTATAATTGTGTTTTGGTCAATTTCTCCCTAAGGTTCTGTTAGTAGTTGCTTGGTATATTTGGTGCTCCCTGATTTGGGGGCATGAATACTGATGACTGTTATGTCTTCTTGTTGTATCGTCCCCTTCACCATTATGAAATGTCCATCTTTGTCTCTTGTTACGATTTTTATCCTGAAGTTTGTTTCATTTGATATCAGTATGACTACACCTGATTTTCTCTGCATACCATTTACTTGGAGTGTCAGTTTCCACCCTTTCACTTTGAATCTATATTTGTCCTTGTAGCTGACATGTGTCTCTTGGAGGCAGCATATGGTTGCGTTGAGTTTTTTGATCCAATCTTCTACTCTGTGCCTTTTTATTGATTTGTTCAGTCCATTTACATTTAGGGTGATTATTGCTATATGAGGAGTTCCTATCATTCTGTCTTTGGTTTTCTGGTAGGACTGTGTCCCCATTGTTTCTTTGCCTTTCTGTTGCTGTCTATTATTTCAGTGTGGTAGTACTGTATGATTTTTCCCTCTGTATCTTCTTTTATCATGTTATTGATTTCAGTTCTGGATTTTTTTTTGAGTGGTTACCATTAAGTTTATGTAAAAGAAAGTTTCATATTTAGAGTATTCCATTTTCTTCAGCATACTTACTTTCTCCATTCCCTTATGCCAGATCAGACATTACTCTCCCCCCTTTTATGTTTTCATTGTTACAAATTATCCCTATTTCTGCTGGTCGAATAGCCTCCTTCAGTATTTCTTAGTGCAGGTCAAGTGTTAGAAAAATTCCCTCAGCTTCTGTATGTATGGAAAGGTCTTTATTCCTCCTTCATTTCTAAAGGATATCTTTGCTGGATATATTATTCTCGGCTCATAATTTCAGCCATTCAATAGTTTGAATATTTGATTCCACTCCCTTCTGGCTTGCAGACTTTCTGCTGAAAAATCTGATGATATTCTAACAGATTTTCCTTTCTAGGTTCTTTTCCCTGGCTGCTCTGAGGATTCTTTTTTTTGTCGTTAATTTTTGACAGCTTCAATCAAATGTAGCTTGGAAAAGCCTGCTGGGATTCAGGGTTCTATTTGCTTCTTGCATTCAAGGATTCGAGGATTCAGTTCTTTGCATGTGCTTGGGAAGTTCTCATAGGTATTTGTTTAAATATACTCTCTGTTCCCTTCTCCCTTTCTTCTCCTTCTGGTATGCCCATTGTTCTTATGTTGCTCTTTCTGATGGAGTCAGAAAGTTCTTGCAGAATTCTTTCATCTCTATTAAGTCTCAAATCTTTCTCTTCTTCCATCTCTGTCATTTCCAGATTTTTGTGTTTGATGTCACTGATTCTTTCCTGTATCTGGTGAGCTCTGCTACCTAAGCTGGCTATTTCATTCTTCATTTCATTTATTGCATTCTTAATCTCCAAAAATTCTATTTGGTTCTTTTTTAAAATTTCAATCTCTTTGGTAAAATGTTCATTTTGTTCTTTGATTGTGTTTCTGAGTTCATTAAACTCAGTGTTTCCTTGCATCTTGTTGAGTTTTTTCAGAACTGCTATCTTGAATTCTCTGTCATTTAGGTCATGTATTTCCATGTCTTTAAGTTCATTTTCTGAAGATTTTTCATTTTTTTCTGAGCTCCGTTGCTACTCTAGTTATTCATGGCAATTAGTGAATTATTATTTCTCTTCCTAGGCATGTACAGGACTGGATTCTGCAACAGGTGTGCGGCAAGAGGCCTTTGCTTTGCTTTCCAGTAGGTGCTGGTAGAATGCTTTATTTCTTTCCAACTGCAACCTTTAAGTCTGTCTCACGCTGTAGTGATATTGTTTTTGCACTGTTCCGGCTTCTCACACAATGTGGGGATTCCCTGGAAGGTGGGTGTGGGGACAGAGCCAGGAGTGCAGTTTCCAGGTTCTCGGCCTCACGTGGAAAGGTGCTGGCTCAGGTAGTAAATGGCCATGAACTCTGATTGGATGGCCATCAGCCGTGGCTAGTGAGCCATTGGCCACTAATATAACTGCCATGGCTACGCTAGCAGAAAATGGGGGCTAGCAAGGGGGAACTGTGGATTGTGGATTGCAGAGAGGTGGATGCCGCCAGCGAGAATATAGTGGTATGATATAACCCCCTATCTATGGCTCCGTGGGTGTTCCTTTTTGGCCTCACCATGTTCTGCGTTCTTATGTGGGGAGCGGGACCAGAGAACTCGCATGCCACCCTGCATGACAGTGGGCTTCTCCTCTGTGAGGAGGTTGCCTGGGTCTCAGGGTATCACTTCTGTTGGGGGATGTGGAAAGCTTCTGAAGTTCTGAAGCTCTTCTTGCACCAGATTCATGGCCTGTGTGTTTCAGCAACTCTGTTTACCCTGCACGGACCTGCCTAGATAGGTGGGGGCTGGTGTAGTATGTGTTGTGAGAGGTGGCTGTGAGCAATGCTGGCGACCACCAGCACAGCCCGTCCTGCACTCAGGGCTCCCTCCCTTTTGCCGGAATTAGTTGGGCTAGGAGTCCGTGGCTGCGGGCCACTGTTCTCAGAGCTGCAAATATTATATTCTTTTGATCTGATACTGCCTCCATTCCACTTCTAGAACTGGGCAGGTGGAGTGAGGTGAGCTCCGGGGGGGGGGGGTTGGAAGGGGTAGCTAGGCTCAGTGCCTAAGGCTTCCGTTCTCTGCTTGGCAGTGAGGGCTTAAACCACCGTTTTCACCCTTCTTCCCTCAGTCTTTGCTCTGAGGTCTCTGCGGTGAGCGTTGCGTTCAACCATAGTATATGCTGATGCCTCAGGCGGGACCGTGGGCCATAAGCAGAGCACTAGCAGTCCGAATTCTTCCCTCTCCCATGGTTGTGGTAGCTCCGGAATGCAGGGAGCTCAGATCTCCAAGCTCCGGTCTGCATCCTGAGCCCCTGCAGCCCGCATCTCTGCACTTCCTCCCCAGCTCGCCCAATTTGCCCACCTTTAGATGATTTCAGTTGTGTGTCTTATACTGTTGCCTGTCTGCTGCACAGGGATTCCTTTATAGAGTTATAGTTGTTCAATTTGTTGTAACTTATAGGGGAGATTTCAAGAGGTTCAACTCACGCTGCCATTTCAAGAGGTTCACCTCACGCCGTCATCTTCAACAATTGAATCAACATTGTTAAAATATACGCATTACCTAAAGAAATCTACAGATAATGCAATCCATACAAAAGTCTCAATGGCATTTTTCATAGAAACAGAACAAAACATCTTCAAATTTGTATGCAACCACAAAAGACCTCAAATATCCAATGCAATCCTGAGAAAAAAGAACAAAGCCAGAAATATCACATGTCCCAATTCTAAACTACACTACAAGGCTATAGTAATCACAACAGTATGGCATAGGCAGAAAAAAATAAAAAAAGAAAGAAAGAAAAGAAAGACATACAGGCCAATGGAATCGAACTGTGAGTCCAGAAATAAACCCACATATTTATGGGCAACTAATTATGACAAAGGAGCCAAAAATATACAATGTAGAAAGTGTCTTCAATAAATGGAGTTGAGAAAACTAGACATCCATATGCAAAAGAATGAAACCAGACCACTATCTTACTCCACACATAAAAATTAACTTAAAATGGATTATAGACTTGAAAGTAAGACCTGAAACAATAAAAGAATTAGAAGAAAACATAGGCACTAAGCTTCTGGACATCAGTCTCAGAGATGTTTCTGTGAATTTGACTGCAAAGGCAAGGAGAACAAAAGGAAAAATATACAAATTGGACTACACCAAACTAAAAATCATGCAAAGCAAAAAAAAAGCCATCAACAAAATAAAAAAGCAGCCAACCATATAGGAGATGATACTTGCAAATGATACTTCCAATAAGGTGTTAATATCCGACATGTATAAAGAACTCATACAATTCAACCAAAAATTGCTTAAAATATGGGCAGAGGACCTAAGTAGTCATTTTCCCAAGAAAGATATACAAATGGCCAACAGAAATATGCAAAGATGTTCACCTTCACTAGTTATTAGGAAACTGCAAATCAAAACCACAATAAGATATCACTTCATACCTGTTAGAATGGCTAACATCAAAAAGACAATAAATAATCGTTGGGGAGGATGTGGAGAAAAGGGAATCCTCGTACAATGTTGGTGGGACTGTAAATTGGAATAGCCACTATCAGCAACAGTATGGAGGTTCCTCAAAAAATTAAGAACAGAAATACCATATCATGTAGTAATTCCTCCTCCAGGATATTTACCCCCAAAATATGAAAACACTAATTCAGAAAGACATATGTACCAATATGTTCACTATACCATTATTAACAATAGACAAGACATAAAAACAATGGATGGATGAATGGATAAATATATTGTACGTGTATACAATGGAATATTACTCAGCCATAAAAATAGATGAAATATTGCCATTTGCAACAACATGGATGGGTCTTGAGAGTATTATGCTAAGTGAAATAAGTCAGGTGGAAATGGACAAAAACTGTATAATTTCATATGTGGAATAAAAAACAAAAAAGTAAGAAATTAACTAACACAACAAAGATACAGACAACAGAATGGAAGTTACCAGAGGGACAAGGGAGAGGACAAATTGGATAAAGGGAGACAAATATATGACAACAGAAGTAAAATAGACTCTTGGTGGTGAACATACAACAGAGTATACAGATATCAAATTATGTTGAACACCTGAAATTTATATGTCATTAACCAATGCTACCTCAATAAATTTAATTAAAAATTTGTATAGTTTACCCTCTAAACATGTGATCATAAGCAAGTCACTTAAATATTCTGGGCCTTAGTTTCCTGATGTCCAAAAGAGGGACATGAGTACTTGCACTTGTAGGTTATTACAAGTATGTGGATATATTAGAATATATGTGAAATAACTTTGTAAATATAATCAAATAAGGATTTAATTCAATAAAATCACTTGACTTTTCTCTCACTACCATACTATTCACTTGAGTCTATCTTATCTCCATGATTCCAAGTCTCCAGGTGTGTCTGCTTTCTTACTGGATGTTCCCTGGTACTTCAAAACTGTATCAGGATTTATTTGGACTATATCCTGCTTCCCTCCTCCTCTCTGTTTCCCTCCCCCTCCCCCTTTCACACACACACCCCAAAATACTTACTAAACTTCAGATAATACATATTTTTCCTTTTCTCCTAGAATCCTACGTATTATATCTCTATTAAACTAATTTCAAACAATGCCACATTTACAAAGTCTGAATTCATTCTCAAAACTATGTCACTTCCAGCCCTTTAAGAAAGATCTGGCTTGGTCTTCCCAAGTCCTCAACTCCATAGCCTCAGTTATATACAACTACTTGATTTTTGATGCTGCACCTGTTATTCAAAATGCAATTTCTTAAGTCACATTCCCATAGATCCTAATTCAATAGGTTTACAGCATCCATGAATAAAATTCTGAGCAATAATCCTATGAGATTTCTGAAGCAGATGGTCCCCATACCATACTGTGAGAACAATGAAGTATTTATAGAACACCTAACATTGAGTCATTCACCAGTCCCCTAGTAATATGTTTGCTCATACTGTTGCCTCTCTCAGGGATGCTCTTTCCCTTTATCTCTGATAATGAAAATCTTGGTAATTTTTGAGAGCCATCTTAAATGCAGCCACCCAGTCCATTTTGCCCATACCAAGCACTTGTGCTCTTTTCTACTGAACAAGATATGGGGTATTGTCGGTACTGGGGTATAAGGAAGTATTAAGTGATCATAGGGTCTCTAGGCTTTACAAACTGAAGTTTTACATCTGAGTCTGTGCCCTTGATTTAAGTTTGCTGTGTGACCTGTAAACTGGGTAAACTAGTAGAAAAGTAAACAATGCTCAGCATCTGATTAGTCAGGGTAGTAACCCCACCTCCATAAACACTAGAAAAGACTGGCAGCCATGTGAAAACCAATGATTGAGAATGAGAAGTAAAGAAAAAAAAATACTTGTCAGCTAGAAAACTGTACAAGTTCAGTAAGAAGTAGTCAAGTGATAACACCCCAATAGTTTCAGGGGAAAACATGGCTGATTACACAACTACCTAAGCGAGTGTGTGCAGCTGGTGTAGGTTATATAATAACAAGGAGAAAATAAGGGAGAAAGGGAGCTAAGAGTTGGCCACCGCCACATGAGAAGGATATAAGCCATGGGTACAGTTAATAAGTAGCAAAGTAAGGACCTGAACCCAAATTAACCTGATTTCACAATACTAGTGAATTTTCAAACCTTAGTGTGACTTGGAATAATTCAAGAGATCTATACCTGGGCCAAGGAATCTGCATTTTAAAAACACCCCTCTAGGTGTAAGTGGGCAGTCTGTATAGTATGCATGAGAAACAGTGAGCTACTACTGCTCACTGTTTACTTGAGGTACTATTTCTCTCCCTATCCCTATTTTTATGTCAGCCTTTCAAAGATACCCATCTACCTAGCAAGCCCAAGCATTAAATAGATAAATTCTTTGACCTCTTTCCTTTTACCTATCCTTCCAAGCTCTGGGTTCTTAAAGTTAGAGACTCCTTTAAACTCCAGAAAAACTAAGGGCAACTACCTTTCTGAGACAGCTTGCTAGTGGTCTCTGCTGGGCACACTAGATCCCAAATCCTCAAGCTCATAAACGCATTGTTTTCTTTACTAAAGTACTTCTTCTTTTTCTTCTTCATCATCATCATCATCACCTTACATTTTATTGTGAGTCCTGTATGTGCTAGGCACAGTGTGAAGCATACCACATTCTCCCTTAATCTTTGAAAGAAATCTATAGGGTTGATACTATTATTTTTATTTGACAAATAAATAAATACAGCCTCTGAGAGGGAAAAGTTAGTATTATACTTGAGAAAACTACCAGTAATTGTTGGTTTAAACTACTACATGGTATTTGAACCTATGTGGCCTGTATCCAAAGTTTGTGCTCTTAATTCCTCAATACTACAGCCTGTAGAAACTGTGATGTTTCATGATTACTTGGCAACTCATAAATATCTGCAATTAACCCTGGCATGAGTCAAAAACACTACCACAAAAATATTAAAAGGAAGGGGAAAGGATATAGTTCAAAGCCCAGAATTATAATCCTTGATGACATCAGAACATGCCTAGTAAACCTTAATTACCAAGCTTACACAATTATGATCAAATATTTGTGTGCTTCAAAGACCCAAAAATATTTAATGATTTTAGAGGGAGACATAATCAGAAAAAATATGAAAAATTCCAGTTCAGTCTTATCTAAGAACTTTGAAACTTCCAAAACTTCTATTGGCAAGTTAAATATCATGTACCCTGACACAACAGAAGAAAGTGTTTCCATGTTACTGAAAAAAAAAAAAAAAAAAAACTCAAGGGAGAACATTTTGCTTAAACATAAATCATAAACAATGTAATCAACAATCACAGAAACTGACTATATTTGGATGCAAAATAATCAGAAAACATTCAAAGAAAAAATCATTAAAATCTTAAAAAGGTAAGTTGCATTAGCCTGCTCATAAAGACATTATTGTAAAATTCCTCAAAGACAACTAAAGACAAAGTGAAGAAAACCATTTCTTCATGAATAATACAGAATTGATTTTACAACATTTCCTTTATTATTTTTAGCAAGTGAGCAAGTTAAGATATTTCTACTTTGGTGCATCCTATGTGTCATAGGAATCTACTTCTTCACATGCAATTTGAGAAATTTAGAAAAAGCTGATCAAGGGACTACCTATGTGTTTGTGAACTGTTTCACATAGCCTGTGAAAAAATAGATTATTCTGGACCATGGAAAGACCCTAGGCAGTAGAGTTAAGCATTAATAGTAAAGTCAACCAAAGACAAAATAATCTATTGAATGATGGTCTAGAAACAACACAAGCTTTCTCCACAGGATATTAAAAAACATCAAGGTAATTAATATGGGCCTGCCAAATGAGGAAGTACAAAAGCAAACAACTGCTATAATTTCTGTGGACTCCAGGATTACCAGTTCAAATTCGCACTTTCTTTATCATCATTAACAGTAGTTGATTTTTGCCCTTCTTATTAGAATAATGATAATGTAAAATCCTGGGTATGGATCCTGACTCTGCAAATTTACTGGATATAAGACCTAGGCCAACAGATCCAAGACTTATCAGGGTGATCACTTCATAAAGTATATAAATGTCTAATCACTATGTTGTATACTTGAAACTCATATAATATTGTATGTCTACTATAATTGAAAAGTAATTTTAAAAAAAGACCTCAGCCAAGTTATTCAAATACTTGGAGACTCAGTTTTGTTATACGTAAAATGGGCACAATAACATTTACTTTACAGAGATATAAGAACTAAATGAGAGGAGGAACGTAAAGTGCCTGGCTTTGAGCCTGGCAACCCAAATGCACTCAACAGATAGAAAATCTTCCCGCACCAATTTCCTCCTTTTCCCTACACATTCCATGTTTCCTTGAAAATAAGACCTAGCCGGACAATCAGCTCTAATGCGTCTTTTGGAGCAAAAATTAATATAAGACCCAGTCTTATTTTAATATAATATAAGATTGGATCTATAATATAATATAATATAATATAATATAATATAATATAATATAATATAATACAACATAACGTAATATAATACCGGTCATAATATAATATAATATAATATAATATAATATAATATAATATAATATAATATAATATAATATTGGGTCTTATATTAATTTTTGCTCCAAAAGATGGATTAGAGCTGATTGTCCGCCTAGGTCTTATTTTCAGGGAAACACGGTTCTTCAAACTCAGGCAAAAGCCCTACCTTTCCTAGAATATATTTTAGGTTCACTGATTTTCTTTATATCTGAATTCTTATATAAGTGGTTTCTGATCTGTGCTCCAGAGATCACTGTGAGGAGCGGGAATGAGGAGAAAAGAAAAGTTACTGTAAAAGTTCTACAAAGTTCTAAGTACACAAAGCATTTTCTAGAGACTGAAAGAGTAAGTCTTGCATTTGAAACATACAACTATGGGAGAGCGGATGGTAGAAGAGGTTAAAGGGGATTTATAGATGATGTATTATAGAATTGTACACTTGAAACCTATGTAGTTTTGTTGACCATTGTCACACCAATAAATTTTAATAAAAAAAGAAACATACAACTATGTTTTCCAAAATGGACAGGTACTGTTGTAAATTAAAATAAAAATTCATCTCAAAGTGTTACTAAATTTATGGTAGTTTTTTGTTATCATTTATATTCTTATCAGTAGATAGTAAAAAATTGAACTAGTATTATGGTAGATTTCCATATTTATACTCTGAAAAGCTGGATTCCAGTATCACAAGTGACTCTACAGTTGTATGGTGTTCTCCCATTGTTTCAAGTAGGCTTAGACAAGGGTAAAGGAAGTGAGGTACTCAACTCAAGTGAAAATTCAAGATGTACCCCAAAACTCAGTAATCAAGATAAATAATATTTTAAAGAAAAAAATGTAAAGAAAAATTAATGCAAAAATATATGATGTTTAACAAAATATCAAAATTGTAAATAAAGACATGATGCAACAGGGCCAGGAGGTGATCAGTGCAGGGTCAGATCCTAGCAAATGAACATATTGAGAATTTGACCTCCCATGTCTAAAGAGGAAGGAAAAACTGTCATTATTTCACAATATGACAAGTGTTCATTAAAATGTTCAGTTGGATCTCCAAAAAAGTAAGCTTATCCATGCCATGAGTGTTTTCACAAAGCAAAATCTGTCTTTGGCATGCAAAAACCAGAGTAGACACTAGAGATACAGAAGGCATGAAAAGACAGAGAGATGGGTATGCGTGTTCAAAGTCTGAACTTAGGAATAGGAAAGAGTTCTGGGAAAGTATTAACTAAGCAGCATAAGTCTTGCTGTTCAGAAAGGCTGACAGCTAGCCTACATTTATTTTCCAAAGGGCAGGGGACCTCATCTTTATCATCATCATCATCATCATCATCATCATCATCACTACTATTTACTGACTATTGAATACTTACTGTGTGCCAAGCACAAAATTGATGGTTTCATCTTGTTTAGTCATCACAATGATTCCGTGATGTATGTGTACTTTTATTACCCCCATTTTAACTGAGTTTCAGAGGGAATTATGTGGTTTGTATACAGTGCTGTACCTAATAAAAGATTTTAGGGACAATATGAATTTATCCAGGTATAACTGTAATAATAACAAAAACAGTAATAAAAAGTAACATTGAACAGTTCTTGTTTTAAGCAGTGTGCTAAGCACATTATCTCATTTAAACCGTGTAACAGCCAAGTAGCATAAGTAGGTATTATTATCCCTGTTTTTACTAAGGCTAAGAGAGGTAGGGGTGTAAGAGTGTTAGTATGTATGTAGACAGATATATATTTAACAAATTTCTAGGCCCAGGATGGAACAGCTCTGGCCCAGCGTGCCATGTCAGCAAACCAAAACTTAGATTAACTTTCATGTCCCTATAAATGCTTCACTTCATCAGAACACAGTATATCCAGTCACCCACTCTCTAAACACCAAGTCCACTCTAGACCTTTTCACCCCAACAAGGATGACTACGGGGCCCCAACCAATTAGACATTTTTCTGTCTTTCTCTTCTTTGTTCTTTATTCTTTATGCCATAAAAACTTCCTGCCTTCTGCGCCCATTTTGCAGTTCTCTGAATGGAGACTGCTTCATGAAGTGTTAAACAAAGTTTGTTTGTATCCCTTAAATTGTATTCTTTAATCATTTTGAAATATAAAAATACACATAATCATGAACATATATACATATAGCATCAACTATGTGCCAGGTATTATGCTAAGTGCCACACATATTATCACATATAATTTGATTTTCTAGTGCCCAGAGAATATTGCTACTGTAGTCATGTACCTAAAACTGCCATTTTTACAACTGTGATTTTCTAACAGCTTGGCATTAGTTTTTATCTGAGTTTCATACACTGTAAAACTCTGAAAGGTTATCCTAGAGACATTAGTGCTATAACCTATGTAAGCTAATAAAGGTTATAAAACCAGAACCAAAGAAGACTCTTGCAATTTAAATGGAAAATAATCACATTTTAATCTCAAAACATATTGACCAGGATGGTTATGTGGTTTTCCTGACAACTACGTTTCATTTTTCTATAGTAACAACCAATTATCCAACACCAACTGAGTGTAACAACAATACAATTCTGACACTACCTGTAGTTAGTCAGATTCCACAAATTAGAGGACTCAATCTGCCCTCAATTCCAATGACAGCCACAAGTGGAGTTCCCAAGCAACCCACACTTCTGCCTGTCCAGTTTCGTTCCCAAAACCCCCTCAGGATCAATAATTCACTAGAACAACTCTTGGAACTCAGGAAAGTGGCCTACTTATTATTACAGTTTGTTATAAAGGATACAAATGAGCAGCCAGATGAACAGGTACACACATAAGGTGAAGTTTGGAAGGGACTCAAGCCTTTCTCCCTGTGGAGTTAGGGTGCAACATCCTCCTGGAACATGGATATACTCACCAACTTGGAAGCTCCCCAAACCCTGTCATTTTGGGCAATTTATGAAGGTTTCATTTTGTAGGCATGATTGATTAAAATCATAGGCCATTTTAGCAATTGAACTCAATATCCAGCTCTTCTCTCTCCAGAGGTTGAAAGGTGGGGTGAAAATTTCCAACCCTCTAATTATTTGCTTGGTTCCGCTGGTGATCAGCCCCATCCTGAAGCTATCTAGAGACCCCAACCTGCCAAAAGCCACCTCATTAGCATAAACTCAGGTATGGTTGAAAGGGGCTCATTATGAATACCAAAAGGCACTACTATAGGTCAGGAAACTACATGGGTTTTAGGAGTTCTGTGCCAGGAACCAGAGACAAAAAACAAATACACACACACACACACACACACACACACACACACACACACGGGGGTGCCAAAAAGTGTATACAAGTGGGCACTTTGGTCAAGGTTGCTCAAGCTGTAGTTCGCCGTAATCAGAAGTGTCTGGATACTGACGGTAACCACTTTCAGCACTTCTTGTAATTGCAGAAGTAAAACGTGACTTGCATTAATCTTTTGTTATCAGTATATAATGAATATTACAATTTTAATACAGTTTTCCTTTCTTAAAATGTGTATACATTTTTTGGCACTCTGTGTACGTGTATATACAGGAGGACTGACAATTAAGTTCGAGAACTTGTTGCAACAATGTTGCTAACCTTTCTTGATATCGGAGGGCTTATTCATTATGAATTTGTACCAAATGGACAAACAGTTAACCAAGTTTTACTATTTGGAAGTGCTGAAAAGGCTGCGTGAAAAAGTTAGATGACGTAAACTTTTTGCCAACAATTCATCGCTGTTGCTCACAACAATGTACCAGCTCACAGGGCACTGTCTGTGAGAGAGGTTTTAGCCAATAAACAAATAACTGTATTGAAACATCCTCCCTACTCACCTGATCTGGCCCTCAATGACTTCTTTCTTTACTCGAAGATAAAGGAAATATTGAAAGGAAAACACTTTGATGACATTCAGGACATCAAGGGTAATACGACGACAGCTCTCGTGGCCACTCCAGAAAAAGAGTTCCAAAATTGCTTTGAAGGGTGGACTAGGTGCTGGCGTTGATGTATAGCTTCCCAAAGGGAGTATTTCAAAGGTGACCATAGTGATATTCAGCAATGAGGTATATAGCACCTTTTCTAGGATGATTTTGTGAACTTAATTGGCAGTCCCCATATATATATGGTTTTATTATACCACAATGGTATTCTAAAACTTAAAATAATTCATTTTGAAAACTGTTAACACATTAATTTTGCACAAATTGGATATTCTGTCTTGAACTTAACGATACTTCACTTTTCAGCAAAAATTTGACTAGTTCATCATAAAATTGACAGCACCATAAGCATTTAACATATAGAAATTCAGTTAAATTAATAACTGCTGGCAGTTGGTATGATTTTAGAATCATCCTTCTAATCAGCTACAGCAACAATCAAGACTGCTTTCTAGCAGAAGTCAAAATCCCACAATACACTTTACTACTTTGTCTAGAGCTCTAGGTTCAGATGGAAATGATTTTTTTTTTAAAGTGTCCAAAACTATAACCTAATTTTTCTATTCTAAAAATGACAAATGATAGATACCAATACCTTCAACGGCTAACAATATATACAAAATGAAATTCAACTCTCCTCCTTTAAAGAAAAAGACTAATAACACTGTGCTTCACAGCTGTTTTTAATGATACAAGGAGTTAACGATGATGAGTATTCCCTTAATTCCAAATTTACAAATATAAATTCACCTGTAAGTCTACCTTTTTAGATATATGTCTGGTGAAATGTATCATTCTTATTGGCAGAATACGATTTTCCTGAATGATTAAGTGGGAACAACACTCGTGTTCACAGATTTCTACTAAAATAATATTTAAATCTATTTTTACATGAAAATTTTCCAAGGACGATACATTACAGTTTTTCTGGCTTCTCTCCCTAAAAAGCCATAGGCAACCAAGTAGTGAATATATTTGCCTTACTTCAATGTATCGAAACATTGTTCTAAAGTGCACTAACATGGGAATCAGGGACTTTGGAGTCAGGTGACTTGGAGTATGGTCCCCAAGCTGCAACTCTTTATATATAAAATTAGGGATTTAAAATAGCACTTTCTACGGACACTTCTTACTCTACCAGGCTGTTGTTCCACGAAGTCTTCCACTTTAATAGCCAGATAAACCAGACAGGGTAAGAGTTGTGCAATTCTCCCTGAATCTCTATCTCCTCTAGAAACTAGTTGGAAAAGTAAGCCCTTGTTTTACCTAAAGAGTTTTTCTCTCCCTCTCCGTCTCCCTCCTCCTCCGCCTCCCACTCTCTCCGTCTGAATTCTTTACTCAGTTAACACGTATGACATTGGTAATGTTACAAGTACAAATAGCTAAAACTCTTCAACCTACTGTGACCTAATTAGGAACTCCAAGGTACCAATAATCTCATTGGGGGGTGAGAAACTACAGAAGCATACTTTTAATTTTAAGGCAAGGGAGGGAAACCCAGCTTTCATGACACTTGGCTCAAAGTACAAATAAAAGAATATACAAGCTTATCTTCATGTGTCAAGGGTCAGTTAGGACCACACATTACAGGGATGAAAGAACACGGGGGTATTATGTTGTTGATAGCACTATCACCCCTTTAAACTTTTAGAGGATTTTAGAGTTTATAAAGTTTGCCATTGTGTTCTCAAGGCTCTATTTGACCTATCTTCTGACTTGTCCAATTTTATCTCAAATGATTCAATTTGCTCCAGCCACAACAGGGATTGCCTATATTCCTCAAATGTTCCAAGTTTATTTCTTCCTCTAGCTCTTTGCTATTACTATTCCTCTGCCCGAAGTGTTCTTTTTCTTGCATGTCATCTACCTGGTTCTTCTGTCTTTCCTTCAAGACTAAGCTTAATTATTATCTCCACAGTGGGACTTTCCATGACCACACTAACTAAAGTAAGTTTCTTGTTATGCTCTCACACTAAACCCTGTCTTTTTTCTTCATAGAACTTATCACAAGATGTAATTACAAATTTATTTATGATTACTTCTTTAATATCTGCATTTCCCATCAGAATGTAAGCTTAATGAAAGTAGGGGTTATGCCAATCTTGTTCACTGCTGAATCCCTAGGACCTTGCACAGAGCGAGGCACATAGAAAATGCTCAAAATATACCTGATGAATGAATAAATGAAACATATATTCACTCATTGATTACAACAACCTCATGGAATAACTAGAGCAAGTACTACTATACTCATTTATAATTGAGGTCACTGAGGTTCACAGAAACTAGGGGACCTATAATGTAGCTATGAATAGTGGAATTAAAACTCAATCTCTGAATTTCCTACTCCAAATCCAGTGTATTTTCTACTACATCACATGTCTAGAAATTCCCTAATTACTAGTAACCCCATGTTATTTAATCATTTACACCTCCATAGCCTCTGAAAATGGATTAACATGTACTATGGCTTAAAATGGACTGTTTTTCTTGTTAACACGATATTAACTACCACTAGAAAAGATCTATACATATTTAGGTGCAATCACTGTAATTGTATTTTCTATAGCTGTAATCTAAAATCACCTGCCTGATGAAATATATGAGAGAACATGAAGCTATATGATCATAGTTTATTTTGTAATAACTTCTGTAAATTTCTAGAGTGGAGAAATCCAAGAAATGAGGAAAGTATTTTACCATGTGGGTTAATGCTCCAGGCATTAGTTCACCATTCATTGTACTCAGCCCACTCTTGGCTTAGGCTATTTAAAGCACATGCAGCTTACAAGAACTAAAAAACATTTTTTTAAATACCATGATTTAAAGAGTATTTGCATGTAAAAGTTTATTATTACTTAAAGCTTAAAAAGAAAATGAAATCATTGTGCCTTTCAGACACTTATCAAGACAACAAGCAAAAAAAAAGTCATTTCTAAAGCAAAAGTAAAAAACATAAGATAAATGGTTTCCTTAGGCTAAGAAGCTCTCAACAGTCCCATCTGATAGTTTGTTCAAGAAGTTTTGTGCATTCTTCACATAGACTTGAGAGCCAAGGTTTTTGCAAGCAATAATACATGCTCTCTGTTATGAAATAGACCTAAGAGAGTAAAGGCATATGATGGTGGGAAATGTACAGAAGGGAACGTTTTACTTGTTTCTAAGTAGAAAGATAAAAAGGAACCCTTAAATGAGAGATCAATTAATTGCCTTAGCAATGACTCTGGCGATCTCCTTGAGATTAAAATAAAATGCAGCAGTTTAAAATCGATAAAGTAACTGAACAACCTGTACCATATTTCTAACTGGTTGGGGGTCTAGGAACCAATTACTGAACACTTGGCCTTTGGCCCACCATTTTTCACAATGATTAAAACTGTTGTGAAAAGCCAAAAGCATTTATGTCAGGTCCAACTTTACAAATTTACTCAGGACAAGCATGAGAGAGCAGTAATATAGGCAATGTTAAACCCAAATTTACCTAGGCAGAACAAAACCAGTGACAGAGTTAAGAGAATTGTCCAAGAGTGCATGACTTATCAACGGCAAAGACAGGAATTCTATCAGTTTCCTATTATCACAATAAAAAATTACCGTAAATTTAGTGGCTTAAAACAATACAGATTTAGAGTATAAGGAAACCCACTTTAAAGTCATCTAGATAGGGGGTAACATCATAGTAATGGTAGCAGAGAGGTGGGCTTCTTCATTTCTCCTCTGGAACTTACCAGAAATTTAACATCTATAACTCATCAAAGGACTTTCTGCTCATCACGTAGAACAGCTAAGAGACTCGGATGAGGGTAACTTGAAGGTGGGCAAATGGAGTGAGGAGGGGAGATGAAAGGGAGTGGTGTGGAGACACAGCCCACATCCGAGTCTGTGGAGACGCGGGGGCCCAGGACGCAGACTGGAGATTGCAGCAGCCAGGCAGTGGGCTCCCTCCGGGTGCCCCACAGCTGACTTCTCCTGCCGAGAGGTCAGCGTTATCCAGCGTTTGAGGCAGTAACATCAGCTGAGATCTCCAGCTGAACCCTAGGTCAGACAAAAAGCAAACACCATACCTGGTCCTCGGTCCTCCTCCCCCCACTCTCCCACAGCAATCCTACCCCCGCCCTTCCAGAGTCTCAAACTGGTCCCTGAACTGAGGAGTAGTGTCAGATTACAGAGTAGCTGTAGCACTTAAGATCTGGAAAAAGCCGGTTTGCAGCTGTGACCTAGGGAAGAGGCCAGGTACGGAGACAGAAGACTCCTCTCTTCCAAGCCCCCACGTTTTCTGAGCTGCTCATGGCAGAGCAATTACAGCTGTGGAGATACACTAAGGGGTCAGCAGCTGGTGGCAGAGGCAGCTCTTGGCTTTCAGCAGCTCAGATATCTCATGCCCTCCACACCCCCAAATGGAAGGAGTGCCCTAAGATGCAAGAGATCTGGGCACAGGGAATAAGTCCACCTCACAGCAGCTGCCTGTGGTACTCTAAGCACCACAGATTATCAAATGTTTGTACAGGCAAGAGCAGAAACTGCACTGACTTTGTAAAAACTACCAAGCACACCCTATAGCCCCAATCATCTAGAACGGCAGTGCCAGTGTCTCTCTGGACACCAGGTGGCTGGCTCAGCCTCTACAAGATGCAGAGGAGTATTTGTACAGCAGAGGACAACCTGGAAATAGCTCCCTGGGCTTAAGCGACGACTGGTACTGCTTTTTTTTCTTTTCTTTTTTTTGCTTTTTTTCTCTTCTTATCCTTTTTTTTTTTTTCAGTATTATCACGTTTGGCATACATATACATACATATACATACACACACACACACATATATATGTATATATACATTTCCCCTTTCTCTCTCTCCATTCTTTTTTCTTTTCCTTGCCCTACCTACTTTTCCTCCCTCTTTCCATTTTACTGCATTGATTTTTTTTTGTATTTTTGATATTTTTCCCTGTATTGACTGTTGGTTATCGGTTGGTTTTACATGTGACTGTATTTGGTTTTCTCTGTTGTTGTTGTTGCGCTTGTTGATTTGTTTTGTTCTGAAATCGCCCTACAACGGGGCCCAATACAAGAGCCACAAGATTCAACACAGGCAGAGGTTAACTCCAGTCCAAAACAGAGTATTGCCGGTTTGACCTACAAGTGACACACCAACAGGGAATTCTCTACAAGATAAAGAGCCCATAGGGTGCCAAGCCTCATCTGAGGGGTCAAACTTCACACAGCAGTTCATCCACTGTGGACATAGCCAATTCTCATAACTAGTCAGCCTAGGAGCCAATCCCACCTACTGACAAGCCAAAAGCAATTACAACTCAACTTTAACAGAATACACACATTACAAGGGTCACCCCTGCAGCACATGCACAGGAGAATAGGGAAGCGGTGTAATTCAAATGCAAAGGACACATATTACATAAGACCACCCAGAAAAAACTGAGAACCCTAGGGGATCTACCTAATACATCAATGCAAACACAGAGAGTCAGCCAGAATGGGGAAACAAAGACACATGTCCCAAATAAAAGAACAGAAGAAATCTGCAGAATTGGAACTAAATGAAATAGAGGTAACCAACCTATCAGAGACAGAGTTTAGAACACTGATGATAAAAATGTTTAAGTAACTTAGTGACAACATAAAGACAAAGAAATCATAAAGAACAGCCAATTAGAACTAAATAATATAATAACTGAAATAAAGAACACACTTGAAGGAATTACTAGCAGGTTAGATGAGGCAGAGGATCGAAACACCGATTTAAAAGACAAGTTAGCAGAGATCACCAAATCAAAACAACAAAAAGAAAGAAGAATATAAAACAATGAAAATGATTTAAGAGACCTCTGGGATAACATCAAATGCAACAACATGCGCATCATAGGAATACCAGAAGGAGAAGAGAGGGATCAAGGGATTGAGAACATACTTGAAGTAATAATGACTGAAAACATCCCTAACCTGGTAAAGGAAATTGACATAAAAACCCAGGAAGTGCAGGCAGTTCCAACCAAGATGAACCCAAACAGGCCCACATCAAGACACATTATAGTTAAAATAGCAAAGGTTAAAGACAAAGAGAGAATCGTAAAAGTAGCAAGAAAAAGACAGTGGGTTACATACAAGGGAACTCCTATCAGACTATCAAATGACTTTTCTACAGAAACTTTGCAAGCCAGAAGGGAATGGCAGGAGGTATTCAAGTGATGAAAAACAAAGGCCTACAACCTAGATTGCTTTATCCTGCAAGCTATCATTTAAAATTGAAGGAGAGATAAAGAGCTTCCCAGAGAAGAATAAGCTAAAGGAATTCATTACGACCAAGCCAGCAATGCAGGAAATGTTAAAAGGGCTTCTGTAAGCAGAAGAAAGATGAAAACATTCTAACAAATGAAGACCAGAAATACAAATAACAAAATGGCAATAACTATGTACCTATCAATAATCACTTTAAATGTAAATGGATTAAACGCTCCAATCGAAAGACATAGGGTGGCTGAGTGGATAAGAAAACAAGATCCTTGCATATGCTGTATACAATAGACTCACCTGAGATCAAAAGACAGACACAGGCTGAAAGTGAAGAGTTGGAGAAAGATATTGCACGCAAATGGAAATGAGAAAAAAGCTAGAGTAGCAATATTTATATCTGACAAAAAAATACTTTAAAATGAAGAATATATTAAAAGACAAAGATGGGCACTACATAATATAAAGGGATCAAACCAACAAGAGGACATAACCCTAGTAAACATCTATGCACCCAACATCGGAGCACCTAAATATATAAAACAGATATTGACTAACATAAAGACAGAGATCAACAGTAACACTGATATAGTAGGGGACTTCAGCACACCTCTGACAACAAGGGACAGGTCCTCCAGACAGCAAATCAATATAGAAACAGTGGCCATAAATGACACATTGGACAGTTGAAGTTAATCGATATTTTTAGAGCATTGCACCCCAAAGGTGCAGAATACGCATTCTTCTCAAGTGCACATGGAACATTTTCCAAGGCAGTGTACATTAGGATACAAAACAACACTCAATAAATTTAAGAAAATTGAAATCATATCAAGTGTCTTCTCTGACTACAGTGCGATAAAATTAGAAATCAATTACAAGAAACAAACTGGAAGACACACAAATACATGGAGGCTGAATAGCATGTTACTAAATAATGAATGGGTCAACAATGAAATCAAGGAACAAATCAAAAGATATCATGAGACAAATGAAAATGAAAACACAATGACCCAAAATATATGGGATGCAGCAAAAGCAGTCCTAAGGGGGAAATTCATAGCAATGCAGGCCTACCTAGAGAAACAAGAAAAATCTCAAATCAACAGTTTATCCTTACACTTAAGGGATCTGGGGAAAAAAACAGAACAGCAAAATAAGCCCAAAGGGAGTACAAGGAAGGAAATAATAAAGATCAGAGCAGAAATAAATGAAATATCTATCTATCTATATAGATATACATATATGAAAGATCAATGAAACCAACAGCTATTTAATGAGAAGATAAACAAAATTGACAAACTTTTAGGCAGACTCATCAAAAAAAAAAAAAAAAAAAAAAAAAAAAAAAAAAAAGAGGGAGAGGACCCAAATTAATAAAATCAGAAATAAAAGAGGAGAAGTGACAATAGACACCACAGAAATACAAAAAATTTAAGAAATTACTACAAGCAACTATACGCCAACATTTTAGACAACCTGGAAGAAATGGATCATTTTCTAGAAGCATACAACCTTCCAAGGCTAACTCAAGAAGATACAGAAAACCTGAATGGACTCATTACTACCAGGGTAATTGAATCAGTAATCAACAAACTCGCAACAAACAAAAGCCCTGGACCAGATGGCTTTACAGGTGAATTTTACAAAACATTCAAAAAAACAGTTATCACCTACTCTCCTCAAACTATTCCCAAAAGTCGAGAAGGAGGGAATGCTCCCAAACTCTTTTTACAAGGCCACTATCAACCTGATCTCAAAATCAGACAAGGACATTACAAAAAAAGAAAACTACAGGTCAATATCCCTAATGAACTTAGATGCAAAAGTCCTCAACAAAATATTAGCAAACAGAATTCAGCAATACATTAAAAAGATCATACACCATGATCAAGTGGGGTTCATTCCTGTTATGCAAGGGTGGTTCAACATCCACAATCGATTAATGTGATACACCACATTAACAAAATAAAAAATAAAACTCATATGATCATATCAATAGATGCAGAAAAAGCATTTGACAAAATCCAGCAGCCATTTATGATTAAAAAAAACTCTTAAGAAAGTGAAACCAGAGGGACCATACCTCAACATAATGAAGGCTATAGATGATAAACCCACAGCTAACATCATACTCCATGGGGAAAAGATGAACCCATTCCCCTTAAGATCAGGAACAAGGGGAGGTTGCCCACTTTCTCCACTTCTATTCAACAAAGTGCTGGAAGTTCTATCGACAGCAATCACACAAGAAAAAGAAATAAAAGACACCCAAATTGGTAAGGAAGAAGTGAAATTACCATAATATGCAGATGACATGATGCTATAGGTAGAGAACCCCAAAGACTCCTCCAAAAACACTATTTAGAACTGATAAATGAATTTAGTAAAGTAGCAAAACACAAAATTAATATTCAGAAACCAGTTGCATTTGTATATACCAATAATAAACTATCAGAACGAGAAATTAAGAAAACAGTCCGATTTACAATGGCTTCAAAGACTATGAAATACTTAGGAATAAATTTAACCAAAGTAGAAGACCTGTGCTCAGAAAATTATAAGACACTGAAGACAGAAATTAAAGAAGTTACAAATAGATGGAAACACATACCATGCTCATGGATAGGAAGAATTAATATAGTTAAAATGTCCATACAGCCTAAGGCAATATGCAGATTCAACGCAATTCCTATCAAACTACAAAGGATATTTTTCAGAGAAATACAACATAGAATCCTAAAATTTATATGGAACCACAAAAGATCCCGGTTAGCCATAGCAATCTAGAGAAATAAGAACAAAGTGGGAGTTATAACAATACCTGACATCAAATTATACTGCAAGGCTATAGTAATCAAAACAGCATGGTACCGTGTTTCCCCGAAAATAAGACCTAGCCAGACAATCAGCTCTAAGGCGTCTTTTGGAGCAAAAATTAATGAAAGACCCGATATTATATTGTATTATACTATACTATACTATACTATACTATACTATACTATACTATACTATATTATATTATATTATACCCAGTCTTATAGTAAAATAAGACCAGGTCTTATATTAATTTTTGCTCAAAAAGACGCTTTAGAGCTGATTGCCCGGCTAAGTCTTATTTTTGGGAAACACGGTACTGGCATAAAAACAGACACATAAATCAATAGAACAGAACAGAGAGCCCAGAAATAAATCATGCCTATATGGTCATTTAATCTATGACAATGGAAGCAAGAATTTACGGTGGGGTAAAGACAGTCTATTCAATAAATGGTGCTGGGAAACCTGGACAGACACGTGCAAAAAAATGAAGCTGGACCACCTCTTTATACCATATACAAGAATAAATTCAAAATGGGCTAAAGACTTAAATGTAACATCTGAAACCATAAAACTGCTGGAAGAAAACACAGGAAGAAAGTTTGCAGACATTACCCTTAGTAATATTTTTACTGATATATCCCCTTGGGCATGGGAAGTAAGAGAAAGAATAAACATATGGGATTACGTTAAACTAAAAAGTTTTTTTACAGCATAGGAAACCATCAATAAAACAAAAAGACATCCTAATGAATAGGAGAAGATATTTGTCAATGATATATCTGATAAGGGGTTAATACCCAAAATGTATAAAACACTTATTCAGCTCAACACCAAAAAGCAACTAACCCAATTAAAAATGGGCAGAGGACATGAAGAGACATTTTTCTGAAGAAGACATACAGATGGCAAACAGACATATGACAACATGCTCAACCCTACTAATAATTAGAGAAATGCAAATAAAAACCACAATGTGATTTCACCTCACCCCAGTCCAAATGGCTATCATCAATAAATCAATAAGCAACAAGCGCTGGCGAAGATGTGGAGAACAGGGATCCCTCGTGCACTACTAGTGGGATTGCAGATTGGTGCAGTCACTATGGAAATCAGTATGGACGTATCTCAGAACACTGGAAATGGAAGTACCTTATGACCTAGCAATTCCACTCCTAGGTATCTATCCAGAGAAATCCATACACTATTTCGAAAAAATTTATGCACCCCTATGTTTATTGCAGCACTATTCACAATAGCCAAGACATGGAAACAACCGAAATGCCCATCAGTAGATGAATGGATCAAGATGCCCATCAGTAGATGAATGGATCAAGAAACTGGTACATTTATACAATGGAGTATTACTTGGCTATAAAGAAGAATGAAATCTTTTGCATCAATATGGATGGACCTAGAGAACATTATGCTAAGTGAAATAAGTCAGACAGAGAAAGACAAATACCATAAGATCTCACTTATATGTGGAATCTAAATAAAACAATAAATGAATGAACTAATCAGAAACTGTCTCAGACATATAGAGGAAAAACTGAGGGTTGCTACATGGCCGGGGGTGGGGGGATGAGGGAGGAGGTGAGGGAATTAGAAAGCACAATCTGTAACCATAAGATTGCCACGGGGATATGAAAGACAGTTTGGGGAATATAGTCAATAATGTAAAGATTTTGTAGGGTATCCAATGGACACTTGTCTTATTAGGGAGACCAAATCATGGACGGTGTAGGTGCCTGACCACTGCAGCAGTGTACACCTGGAGCTGAAGCTGAATAATAATGAATTTCAACTAATATATATATATATATATATATATATATATATATGGTAACAGGAAGTGAAGCACAGCATCAGGAATAGGGACAGTGGAAATGTAATGTCTGTGTGCAGTGTTGGACGGGCACTAAATTGGGGGGGTTATCATTTTATGAGGGGTATAAATGTCTAACTATTACATTGTTTTGTATACCTGAAACTAAAAAATAAAATTAAAAAACAGTTATATTTGCTTACAGTTCTGGAGGTCAGACTTTGAAATTAGTTTCATGGGCTGAAGTCAAGACGGCGCAGGGTTGGCTCCTTCTGAGGGCTCTAGGGGAGATTCTGTTTATCTTGCCTCTTCTAGTTTCTAGGAGCCACCTGCATTTCTTGTCTCATGACCCCTTCCTTGCATCACTCCAAACTCTTATTTCCATCATGACATCACCTACATTTGCCTCTGTCATCGAATCTTCCTCTGCCTCCATCTTATAAGGACCCTTGTAATTACATGTAGGGTTCACCCAGATAATCCAGGATAATCTCCCCATCTTGAGACCCTAAAGTTAATCACACCAGCAAAGTCCATTTTGCCATGTAAGTTAATATTCACAGGATCCAGAGATTAGGACCTGAATATATCTGGGGGCTATTACTCAGCCTACCTCAGGAATATAACAGAACTGAAGCACATTCATGTTCCATCCACTAAGCCAAGATGACTAGCCCACAGCTATATGGCTGTCATGGGCTATTACTGGTATTCTGTGTGACTCGAGAATTCTCACAAAAGAAATAACTCATTCTTCCTCTCTCACACCCACCCTCTTCCACACCCACCCTCTCCCTCTCCCTCTTCGCTCCTCTCATTCACACATTGTTAAAACAGATTATCAACATTGTCATTTAAAATAAATGTGATCTAGAAGGTCAGACCCAAGATGGCGGAGTAGATAAATGATGTGCTTTCCTCCTCCTATGACCATATTGAAATTGCACCTAAATTATAGAACAATCGACCTGGAAAACCATCTAAAGATTAGCTGAACAGAAGTCCTGTAACTAAGGATACAAAGAAGAAGCCACATCGAGACCTGTAGGAGGGGTGGAGATGCAAAAAGGGCCAGCCCCACACCTGCGAGTGGCTGTAGAGAACCAGGAGGGACATCTCCACCATGGAGGTCCCCCCGGAGAAGCAAAAAACCCCAGCCACACACTGGGCTCCCCAGCACAGACTACAGGTGCTGTGAAGAACAGCCCCCTCAACATTAGGCTGTGAAAAACAATGGGGATTCCGACCATCTGGGTGAGACAGAAGGTTGTGTGAATCCCAGATGTCCTCTTAAAGGGCCCATACACACACTCATTCATGCACAGTCACTTACCCTGGGCTCCAGCGTAGGGAGGATGACTCAGGAGGCATCAGAGAAATACAAGGATAGACTGAGTTGTGTGGCTGCAGAGAGAAGTCTGGAGGGACAGTTGCAATTTTTCCTGTGTAGAATCTTCCTCTGTGCAGCCAGCAGGGGGGCACAACCTTTCCTCTATTGAACCCACTACCACATGGCCAAATCTGAATCTCCATTTGCCTGGTGAACTCCAGTTGCTCCACCCTGGCGACTCTTTCGGACCCCACTCCATGCAAATCACACAACACCACAGTCACTTTTGCAGCCAGCCTGCCAGTGCTGACTTTCTTGGAAAACTCTCAGGGGTCCACAGGCCCCAGGCAGGCTGCAGCTGGCCTTGATGTTTTCTGAGATTTTTGCTGAGTAGCTCCATGCTCAGCACTGACACCAAATCAGAATCTACATTATCCTGGTAAAAAACAATCACCCCATGCTCGTGACGCCCTGAGACTCTGCCTCACCAAACTCACGTACTGCACAAGGCTCTATCAATGGCTAAACCTTACAGGAGGTGGCATGCGGCAGCAGGCCTTGGGGTGCCCTGCAGTTTATACAGAGCTACAATGAGCCCAGTACTGATGGCAGCTAGCCTGTGTTCACATCGTGGTATCTCCATGCACCTCCTGGCCCAGCATATCCAGGGACAAACCATGGGTCACTTTGTACCTCCTATCAAGTAGTCCCTCTCCAATCACAGGCACTGGCTGACTGGGGCCTGCAACAAAGCCCCTCCCAAGAGTCCCCAGAAACAACATACCCAGAGGTAAGCTTCAGACCACAACAGAGCACCACTCAATACACAAGTAGCATACCCAAAGGGCAGTCTCAGGAGACACCAGGGCCCAAAGGGGCAACTCCTGCTCTTTGGGGTAAGGCCATTGCACAGTGGCATGGAAGTTGTGGACATGGCCAAACCCCACACCAAGTCAGCATGATGGTCAATCCCATGAACTGATGTGCAAATAGTAATCACCACTAAAACAGGAGGGCACACACACTCATACAAGGGACACTGCTGGAACACCTAGTGAAGGTGACCGGGGAGACTGCACCACAGGGCCTCACAGGACGCCTACTAAATAAGGCTACACAGTCAAGACTGGGAGATGTATCAGATTTACCTAATACAAAGAAACAAACACAGAGAGGTTGCCACAACAAAGAAACAAATATGGCCCCAATTAAAGAAGAGAAGAAAATGCTAGAAAAACAACTAAACAAATTGAAGACAAGCAATCTACCACATACAGAATTCAAAACAATGGTTAAAAGGACACACAAGGATCTTACAGGGAACTTTAACAAAGAGATAGCAAGCATAAAAGGACATAGAGGGCTGACCCGGTGGCTCAGGTGATTGGCACTCCATGCTCCTAACTCCAAAGGCTGCCGATTAGATTCCCACATGGGCCAGTGGGCTCTCAACCACGAGTTTGCTGGTTCAACTCCTCAAATCCCACAAGGGATGGTGGGCTATACCCCCTGCAACTAGCAATGGCAACTGGACCTTTGGCTGAACTGCGCCCTCCACAACTAAGACTGAAAGGACAACAACTTGAAGCTGAATGGCACCCTCCACAACTAAGATTGAAAGAACAACAATTTGACTTGGAAAAAAGTCCTGGAAGTACACACTGTTCCCCAATAAAGTCCTGTTCCCCTTCCCCAGTAAAATTAAAACAAAAAAGGACATAGAAACCATAAAAAAGAACTAATTAGAGATGAAGAATACATAACTTAAATGAAGAATACACTAGAAGAAATCAACACCAACCTAGATGAAGCAGAAGATTGAATCAGCAATTGGGAAGATGACATAGCAGAAAATACCAATGTGAACGGCAAAAAATGACAAAGAGAGAATGAAAAAAACACATGAAGACAGTTTAAGAGACCTCAGGAACAACATAAGTGTAACAACATTCACATCATAGGGGTACCAGAAGGAGAACAGAGAAAGCAAGGAAGTCCCAAATCAGATGAACCCAAAGAGACCCACACCAAGATACATCATAATTAAAATGTCAAAAGTTAAAGACAAAGAGAGAATCCTAAAATCAACAAGAGAAAAGCAACTAGTTACTTACAAGGGAGCTCCCATTAAGATTGTCACCTGATTTCTCAACAGAACCTTTACAGGACAGAAGAGATTGGCACAAAATATTCCAAGTGATCAATAGCAAAGACCTACAACCAAAATATACTCTACTCATCAAGGCTATCGTTTAGAATCAAAGGACACATAAAGAGCATCCCAGGCAAGCAAAAGCTAAAGAAGTTCATCACCACCAAACCAGTATTATATGAAATGTTACAGAAAATTGTTTAAGAAGAAAAAAGGGGAATAAGGAAATAAATATGAATAATGAAGTGGTAATAACTATGTATCCACCAATAATCACTTTAAATGAATTAAATGTTCCAATCAAAAGACATAAAATAGCTGAATGGAAAAGACAACAAAACCCATACACGTGCTGTCTACAAGAGACCCACTTTCGATTGAAAGACACATACAGATTGAAAATAAAGAGTTGAAAAATTATAATTCATGCAAATGTAAACAAAAAAATCTAGTTTAGCAGCACTTATACCAGAGAAAATAGATTTTAAAACAAAGACTATATGGGGGTGGCCAGTTAGCTCAGTTGGTTAGAGCATAGTGCTGATAACACCAAGGTTGCTGGTAAAAAAAACCAAAAAAAAACGACTATACTAAGAGGCAAAGAGGGACATTATGTAATGATAAAGAGATCAATCCAACAATAGGATATAACCCTTGTAAACATTTATGCACCCAACATACAAGCACCTAAATATACAAAGCAAATAGTAACAAACATAAAGGGAGAGATTGACAGTAACACAACCATAGTAGGGGATTTTAACACCCCATTGACATCAATGCACAGATCTTCCACTCAGAAAATCAAAATGGAAACAGTGGCCTTAAATGACACTAGACCCGATGGATTTTATGATGTTTTTTAGGGCATTTCACCCCATACCAGCAGAAAATACATTCTTTTCAAGTGAACATGGAACATTTTCCAAGATAGACAACATGTTAGTGCACAAAACAAGTCTCAATAAATTGAAGACTAAAATTATATCATGTATCTTCTCTGACCACAATGGTATAAAACTAGAACTCAATTACAAAAAGAAAAAATTGAAAAACACATAAATACATGGAGACTAAATAACATGCTAGTGAACAATGAATGGGTCAACAATAAGATCAAGGAAGAAATCAAAAGACACCTTGAGATAAATGAAAATGAAACCACAAGGAGTCAAAATCTATGGGACTCAGTAAAAGCATTCCTAAGATGGACATTCATAGCAATACAGGCCAACCTCAAGAAATAAGAAAAATTTCGAGTCAATAGTCTATCTTTACACATAAGGGAACTGGAAAAAAGAACATCAAAATAAGCCTAAATTGAGTACAAGGAAGGAAATAATAAATATTAGAGCAAACGTAAATTAAATAGAGACAAAAAAAAAAAAAATCAATGAAAAAGCCAAGAGCTTCTTTTTTTTAAAGATAAAGAAAATGGAAAAAACTTTTTTTTTTAATTAAATTTATTGGGGTGACAATTGTTAGTAAAATTACATAGATTTCAGGTGTACAATTCTGTATTACATCATCTATAAATCCCATTGTGTGTTCATCACCCAGAGTCAGTTTTCCTTCCATCACAAAATGAGAAACAGAAACTCAAAGACACAGACAATGGTTTGGTGGTTGCCAGAGGGTAAGGGGGGAAAAAACTTTAAACAGACTTATAAAGAAAAAAAGAGAGAGGACCCAAATAAATAAAATCAGAAATGAAAGAGGAGAAGTGACAACCCACGAGGCAGAAATAGAAAAACATTTAAGAAAATACTACAAGCAACAATACACCAACAAAATTGACAATATGGAAAAAAGTGGACAAATTCCAAAAAGCATACAATCTTCCAAGGCTCAATCAAGAAGAAACAGAAAATCTGAACACACCAATTACTACAAACAATATTAAATCACTAATCAACAAGATCCCAGAAAACAAAAGTCCTGGACCAGAGGGCTTCACAAGTGAATTTTACCACACATTCAAAAAAGAATTAACACCCGTTTTCCTCAGACTATTCCAAAAAATCCAGGAGGATGGAAGGCTCCCAAGCTCATTTTTTTTTTTAATTTTATTTTATTAAATTTATTGGGGTGACAATTGTTAGTAAAATTACATAGATTTCAGGTGTACAATTCTGTATTACATCATCTATAAATCCCATTTTGTGTTCATCACCCAGAGTCAGTTCTCCTTCCATCACCATATATTCGATCCTCCCTACCCTCATCTCCCACCCCCCACCCCTCACCCCCCTTATTACCTTGTTTCTAAAATAACACAAAAAAATTACAAAAAAGAAAACTATAGGCCAATATCCCTAATGAACATTGAGGCAAAATTACGCAACAAAATACTACCAAACCAAATTCATCAATATATTAAAAAGATCATACACCACTCAAGTGGGATTCATCCCTGGAATGCAAGGTTGGTTCAATTTCTGCAAGTTAATTAACATGATACACCACATTAACAAAATGAAAAATAAAAATCATATGGTCATATCAACAGATGCAGAAAAACACTGGACAAAATCCAGCATATATTTTTGATGAAAACTCAGAACAAAGCAGGAATAGAGAGAACATATCTCAACATAATAAAGGCCATATATGACAAACCCACAACTAACATCATACTCGATGGGGAAAAGCTAAAAGCATTCACCTTAAGTTCAGGAAGAAGACAAGGATACCTACTCTCACCATATTTATTCAACATAGTACTGGAAGCTCTAGCCACAGCAATCAGACAAGAGAAAGAAATAAGAGGCATCTGAATTGGAATGGAGAAAGTAAAATTGACATTATTTGCAAATAATACAATACTACATATAGAGAACCCTAAAGATTCCATGACTATATATTAAAACTGATAACTGAATTTAGTAAAGATGTAGGATACAAAATTAATACTCAGAAATTAGTTGCATTTTTATACACCAATAGAACTACTGGTTTATAAAATTAAGGAAACAATCCCATTTACAAGTGCATCACAAATGTGATACACAGATGATGTATTACAGAATTATATGCCTGAAACCTATGTAATTTTACTAACCACTATCACCCCAATAAATTTTTAAAAATAAATACATAAACAAATTAATTTAAAAAGAAAAAGAAAATAAAACACTTAGAAAGAAATTTAATGAAGGAAGTAAAACACCTATACTCAGAAAATAATAAAATACTGAAGAGAAATTAAAGCACATACAAATAAATGGAAACATACCATGCTCATGGATAGGAAGAATATAGTTAAAATATCCATACTACCCAAAGCAATATATAAATTCCACGCAATCCCTATCAAAGTACCAATGACATTTTTAACAGAACTAGAACAAATAATCCTAAAATTTATATGGAACCGTAAAACACCACAAATAGCCATGGCAATCCTGAGAAATAAGAACAAAGTGGGAGGTATCAGCTAATCACACTACCTGATGTCAGATTATACTACAATTCTACATTAATCAAACCAGGACGGTGTTGGCATAAAAACACACATATCAATGGAACAGAACAGAGAGCCTAGAAATAAATCCATGCCAAATGGTCATTTTATCTATGACAAAGGGAGCAAGAATTCACATTGGGGTAAAGACAGTCTATTCAACAAATAGTGCTGGGAAAACTGGACAGAAACATGCAAAAAAAAATGGATCATCTCCTTACACCGTATACAAGAATAAACTCAAAATGGCTTAAAGACTTAAACATAAGACCCGAAACCATAAAACTCCTAAAATATAGGAAGTAAACTCACAAAAATTACCTTTAATAATATTTTACTGATATATCTCCTTGGGCAAGGGAAACAAAAGAAAAAATAAATGGGATTACATCAAACTAAAAAGTTTTGTACAGCAAAAGAAAATGAAACAAAAAGATAGCCTACAGAATGGGAGAAAATATTCACCAATGATACATCTGACAGGGATTGATATCCAAAATTTATACAGAATTTATAAAACTCAACACCAAAAATCACAACAATTCAAGTAAAAATGGACAGAGGACCTGAAAAGACATTTCTCCAAAGCAGACATACAGATGGACAATAGACATATGAAAAGATCCTCATGGTCACTAATAATCAGAGATGTGCAAATTAAAATCACAATGAGATATCACCTCACACCTGTCAGAACAGCTACCGTGTTTCCCCAAAAATAAGACCTAACCGAACCATCAGCTCTAATGTGACTTTTGGAGCAAAAATTAATATAAGATATGGTCCTTATTTTAATATAATAAGACTGTGTATAATATAATACAATACAGTACAATACAATACAATACAATACAATACAATACAATACAATACAATACAATACAATACAATACAATACAATACGACTAGGACATATTAATTTTTGCTCCAAAAGACACATTACAGCTGATGGGCTGGCTAGGTCTTATTTTCAGGAATACACAGTAGCATCAATAAATCAACAAATAAGTGTTGGCGAGGATGAAAAGAAAAGGGAACCCATGTGCACTGTTGGAGATTGCAAATTCTGCAATAGTACAGAATTTGTGCAGCCATAGTGCAGCCACTATGAAAAACATTATGGCTTTTCCTCAAAAAATTAAACATATAACCCAGCAATTCCAATTCTGGGTATTTATCTAAAGAAATCCAAAATGAGAATTTGAAAACATATATGCACCTCTATGTTTATGAAAGCACTATTCACAATAGCCAAGATATGAAAACAATCAAAATGACCAGCAATGGGCCACTGGATACAAGACAGGTGGTATATACACTGTGGAATATTAGTCAGCCATAAAAAAGAATGAAATCTTAGCATTTGCAACAACATGAATGGACCTAGAAGGTATTATGCTAAGTGAAATCAGTCAGACTGATAAAAAACAAATACCATATCATCTCACTTATGTGACATCTAAAGAACAACAACAACAAAAAATGAACATGCAAAACAGAAACAGATGCATAGATACAGAGAACAAACTGATGATTGCCAGAAGGGAAGGAGTTGGGGAGGTGAAAATGGTGAAGGGATGAAAAAATTCATGTTGATAGTTACAAAATAATCACAGGGATGTAAAGTACACCATAGACAATATAGTCAATAATATTGTAAAATCTATGTATAGTGACAGGTGGGTTAGACTATTCAGGGGATCAATCTTTTTTTTAACTTACAGGCCAAATCTTTATTTTTTATTTTTTTTAATATTTTTAATTAAATTTATTGGGATGACATTGGTTGGTAAAATTATATATGTTTCAAGTGTACATTTCTATAATACAGAATCTATATATTGCATTGTGTGTTCACTATGCAAAGTCAGTTCTCTTTGCATCACCACATATTGGACCCAATTTTCCCTCTTCTACCACCCTCCCTGACACTATAACACCTGAACTGTTTCCTGAGTCTGTGAGCTTTTTTCTTTGTTTGTCTTGTTCATTTATTGCTTACAGTTTTATATCCCACATATGCATGAAGTCATATGACTAACTTATTTTGCTCAGCATAATAATCTCAAGATCCATCCATGTTGTCCCAAATGGCACTATTTCATCTTCTAGCAGAATAGTATTCCATTGTGTATATATACCACTACTTCTTTAACCAATCATCTATTGAAGGACACTTTGTTTCCATGTCTTGGCCATCATAAATAAAGCTGCAATGAACATCGAAGCATGTATATCCCTATGGATAAATGTTTTCAGATTTTTAGGGTAAATACCCAGGAGACAGATTGCTGGATTATATGGTAATGTTATTCTTAACTTTTTGAGGAACCTCCACACTGTCTTCCATAGTGACTGTACCAATCTGCATTCCCACCAACAGTGTATGAGGGTTCTTTTGTCACCACAGCCTCTCCAACACTTGTTATTACTTGTCTTATTGATGATAGCCATTCTAACAGATATAAAGTGGTATCTCATTGTATTTTTCATTTGCAATTCTCTAATAGCTAGTGAAGCTGAGCATTTGTTTCTTATATCTCTTGACCACTTGTATGTTTTCTTGTAGAAGTGTCTGTTCAGGTCCTCTGCCCATTTTATAAAAGATTGTGTTCTTGTTGTTGAGTTGTACAAGTTTTTTATGTATTTTGGATGTTACCCCATTATCAAAGGCACTGCTGGCAAATACCTTCTCTCATTTGGTTGGTTGCCTCTTTGTTTTGTTCATGGTTTCTTTTGCTGTGCAGAGACATTTTAATTTGATATAGTCCCATTCATTTATTTTTGTTTTTACTTCCCTTGCATTTGAGATGAAATTCATAAAAATCCTCTTTGAACTGAAGGTCCATAAGTTTAGTAACAATGTTTTCTTCTATGCATTTTATTGTTTCAGGTCTTATGTTTAGGTCTTTGACCCATTTTGAGTTAATGTTGGTATATTGTGATAGCAGTCTAGTTTTATTTTTTGCATGCAGTTTACCGATTTCCAGAGCACCATTTGTTGAAGCTTCCCTTTATTCATTGTACATTTTGGGATCCTTTGTCAAAAATATCTGTCAATATTTGTGTGGATTCATTTCAGGGTTTTCACTTCTTTTCCATTGGTCTGTATGTCTGTTTTTCTGACAGTACCATGCTGTGGTTTTTTTGTTGTTGTTCTTGTTGTTGTTGTTTTTAAATTAAAGTTTATTGAGGTGACAACTGTTAGTAGTTACATGGTTTCAGGTGTACTATTCTGTAATACATCATATATATATCACATTGTGTATTTACCACCCAGAGTCAGTTCTCCTTCCACCACCATATATTTGATCCCTTTTACCCCCATCTAATAGCCCCCTCACACCACCATCTGGTATTCACTAAACTATTGTCTGTGTCTAAGACTTTTTCTTTCGTCATTTGGCTTGTTCTTTTGTTGTTTTCAGTTTTATATACCACATATCAGTGAAATCTAGTGGTTCTCAAATTTTTCTGTCTGACTTATTTTACTTAGCATTATAATCTCAAGATCATCCATGTTGACATAAATAGCACTATTTCATCTTTTCTCATGGCAGAATAGTATTCCGTTGTGTATATATACCACAACATCTTTATCAAATCATCGGTGGAAGCTCATTTTGGATGTTTCCATGCCTTGGACACCATAAATAAAGCTGCAATGAACATTGGAACACACATCTGTAAGGATAAATATTTTCAGATATTTTGGGTAGATATCCAAGGGAGGGATTGCTGGGTGGTATGGTAATTCTATTTTTAATTTTTTGACAAACCTCCACACTGCCTTCCATAGTCGCAGCACTAATCGGCATTCCCACCAACATGGTATGAGGGTTCCTTTTTCTCCACAGCCTCACCACCAATTGTTACTATTTGTCTTGTTGATGGTGGCCATTCTGACTGGGTGAGGTGTTATCTGATTGTGGTTTTTATTTGCATTTCTCTGATGATTAGTGATGTTGAGCATTTTTCATATGTCTATTGGCCATTTCTATATCCTCTTTGGAGAATATCTATTCAGGTCCTCTGCCCATTATTTAATTGGATTTTTTGTTGTTGTTCTTGAGTTGTACGAGTTCTTTATATATTTTGGATATTAGCCCCTTATCTGAGGTCTTGTATGCAAATATCTTCTCTCATTAGGTCGGTTGCCTTTTTATTTTGTCGATGATTTCTTTTGCTGTGCAAAAACTTTTTCGTTTGATATGGTCCCATTCATTCATTTTAGATTTTACTTCCCTTGACTTTGAACTAGAATTCATAAAACCCTCTTTAAACCCAAGGTCCATAAATTTAGTACCTATGTTTTCTTCTACACAGTTTATTGTTCCAGATCTTATGTTTAGATCTTTGATCCATTTTGCTAATTTTGGTACACAGTGACAGATAGCAGTCTAGTTTCATTCTTTTGCATGTGGCTTTCCAATTCTTCCAGCACCATTTATTGAAGAGGCTGTCTTTTCTCCATTGCATGTTTTTCGCTCCTTTGTGGAAAATTACCTGTCCATATTTATGTGGGTTTATTTCTGGGATCTCAACTCTAGGCCATTGGTCTCTGTGTCTGTTTTTCTGCCAATACCATACTGTTTTGATTATTGTTGCCCTGTAGTACAGGCTGACGTCAGGGAGCATAACTCCAGCATTGTTCTTTTTTCTTAGGATTGTGTTTGCTATTCAGGGTCTTTTGTGGTTCCATAAAAATCTGATGATTTTTTGTTCTATTTCTTTTAAAAAATGTCATTGGGATTTTGATGGGGATTTCATTAAATCTGTACATTACTTTGAGAAATATGGCCATCTCAACTATGTTTATTGTTCCAATCAATGAACATGGAATGTTTTTCCATTTCTTTGTGTCTTCTTCAATTTATTTTTTAAAAATGTCTGATAGTTTCAGTGTACAGGACTTTCACATCATTGGTTAAGTCCATTCATAGGTATTTTATTCTTTTTGTTGCAATTGCGAAAGGAATTTTTTTACTTCTTTTTCTGTGGCTTCGTTATTAGTATATAAGAATGCAATGGACTTTTGAATGTTGATTTTGTAGCCAGCAACTTTACTGTATTCATTTACTGTTCCTAATAGCTTTTTGGTGGAGTCTTTAGGGATATCTATAAATACCATCATGTCACCTGGAAAAAGTGACAATTTAACTTCTTCATTCCCTATGTGGATGCCTTTTATTCCTTTCTGTTGCTGATTGCTCTGGCTAGGATTTCCAATATTATAGTATGTTGAAATGCAGAGTTTATAAGTGACATCCCTGTGGTGTTCCTGATCATAGAGCAAAAGTCTTCAGTTTTTCAACGTTAATTATGATATTACCTGAGGGTCTGTCACATATGGCCTTTTGTTATGTTGAGGCACTTTCCTTCCATACCTATTTTATTACAGTGTTTTCATCATAAATGGATGCTGTATCTTATCAAATGCTTTTTTTGCATCAATTGATATAATAGTATGATTTTTGTCCTTTATGTGGTGTACCACATTGATTGATTTGCATATGTTGCCATCCTTGTACCTCTTGGATGAACCCCATTTGGTTATGATGTATAATTTTTTTAATGCATTGTTACACTCAATTTTCCAGAATTTTGTTTGAATATCAGAGATATAGGTCTGTAATTTTCCTTTGGTGTTATCCTTACTGGGTGTTGGTATCAGGGCAATGTTGGCCTCAAAAAATGAGTTAGGGAGTATTGTCTACTCTTCAATTTTCTGGAACAGTTTGAGTAGGAGAGGTATTAGATCCTCTTTGAATGTTTGGTAGAATTCACTAGTGAAGCCATCTGATCCTGAACTTTTGCTTTTGGGAAGTTTGCGGATCACTGATTCAATTTCCTTACTTTTGATTGGTCTGTTTAGACTATCCAATTCTTTGTGATTCACCCTCGGATGGCTATATGTTTTTAAGTACATGTCCATTTCTGATAGGTTATCGAATTTGGTGGCATAAAATCCTTCATAGTACTTTTGGATGGTCCTCTGTATTTCTGTGGCATCCGTGATAACTTCGCCTCTTTCATTTCTGATTTTGTTCATTTGTGTCTTTTCTCTTTTTATCTTAGTGCATCTAGACAAGGGTTTGTCAATTTTATTAATCTTTTCAAAGAACCAGCTCTTTGATGCATTAAATTTTTTATTGTCTTTTTGTTTTCTATTTGAGCTCTGCTCTGATTTTTATTAGTTCCTTCCTTCTACTGACTTTGGGTTACATTTGTTCTTCTTTTATTACTTCTTGAAAACGTAACATGAGGTTATTTATCTGCGATTTTTCTTGTTTCTTGATATAGGCTCGTAATGATATAAATTTCCCTCCTAAAACTGCTTTTGCTGCATCCCAAACATTTTGGTAGGATGTATTTTCATTCTCATTTGTTTCTATGTATCTGTTGAGCTCTCCTCTTATTTCTATGTGACCCATTCATTCTTTAAGAGTATGTTGTTTAATATCCATATGTTTGTAGTTTTCCCTGCTTTCCTTTTGCATTTCATACCCAATTTCAAAGCCCTGTGATCAGAGAATATGTTTTAGATTATTTCAACCTTCTTAAATTTTCTGAGGCTAGTTTTGTGTCCCAATATATGGTCTGTCCTTGAGAATGTTCCATGTGTACTAGAAAAGAATGTATAGTCTGGTGCTCCAGGATGAAGTATTCTATAAATGTCAATTATGTCCATTTCATCTATTGTGTCATTTACGGCTGCTATTTCATTATTTATTTTCTGTTTGGATGATCTATCCATAGCTGTCAATGATGTATTTAGGTCCCTTACTATAATGATGTTCTGATCAATTTCTCCCTTTAGTTCTGTTAGTAGTTGCTGGGTATATTTTGGTGCTCCCTGATTGAGGGTATAAATATTGATGACTGTTATGTCTTCTGAATGTTGTGTAGCTCCCTTTATCATTATGAAATGTTCCATCTTTGTCTCTTGTTACATTTTTTATCCTGAAGTCTGTTTCATCTGATATCAGCATGGCTATACCTGCTTTTCTCCGGTTACCATTTACTTGAAGTGTCAGTTTCTACCCTTTCACTTTGACTCTATCTATATTTGTCCTTGTAGCTGAGATGTGTCTCTTGGAGGCAGCATCTGGTTGGGTTTAGTTTTTTTGATCCAATCTGCTACTCTGCCATTTTATAGATGAGTTAAGTCCATTTTCATTTAGGATGATTATTGTTATATGAGAATGTCCTATCATTTTATCTTTGGTTTTCTGGTAGGACTGTGACTCTATTGTCTATTTGCCTTTTTGTTGCTATTATTTCACTGTGGTAATATTCTATGATTTTTCCCTCTACTTCTTCTTTTTTTAGGTTATATTTTTCACTTCTGGATTGTTTCTGAGTCTTTACCATTACGTTTATGTAAAAAAAACAAAAAACTTTCACACTTAGAGTAGTCTAATTTCTTCAGGATGCTTACATTCTCCATTCCCTCATGCAGGTTCAGACCTTTACTCAGCCCCATTTTATGTTTTTATTGTCACAGATTATCCCTATGTATGCTGCTCGCATGTCTTCCTTCATTATGTCTTGTAGTGCAGGTCGTACGTTAGAAAATTCCCTCAGCCTCTGTATGTCTGGAAAGGTCTTTATTCCTCCTTCACATCTAAAGGATATCTTTGCTGGGTATATTATTCTTTACTCATAATTTCTCTCTTTCAATAGTTAGAATATGTGAGTCCACTCACTCCTGGCTTGTACAGTTTCTGCTGAAAAATCTGATGATAATCTAATTGGCTTTCTTTTGTAGGTTACCATCTTTTCCCTAGGTGCCTTGAGGATCCTTTCTTTGTCGTTAATTTTTGACAGCTTCAATACAGCGTGGCATGGAGAAGTACTGTTGGGGTTGAGGTAATTGGGTGTTCTATTCATTTCTTGGATTCGAGGATCCAGTTCTTTCCAAAAGTTTGGGAAGTTTCGTCAACTATTTGTTCGAAAGTACTCTCTGTTCCCTTCTCCCTTTTTTCTCCTTCTGGTATGCCCATTATTCTTATATTGCTCTTTCTGATGGAGTCCGAAAGTTCTTGTAGAGTTCTTTCATTCCTTTTAACTCTCAAGTCTCTCCTTTCATCTGTGTCATTTCCAGGTTTCTATCTTTGATGTCACTGATTCTTTCCTCCATCTGGTCATCTCTACTACCTAAGTTGGCTATTTCATTCTTTATTTATTTTATTGAGTTATTAATCTCCAGAAATTCTATTTGGTTCATTTTTTAAATTTCAATATCTTTGGTAAAATGTTCATTTTGTTCTTTGATTGTGTTTCTGAGTTCATTAAACTTCCTGTCTGTGTTTTCTTGCATATGATTGAGTTTGTTAAGAACACAATGTTGAATTCTCTGTCACTTAAGTCACATATTTCCATGTCTTTAAGTTCATTTTCTGGAGACTTTTCATTTTCTTTCTGAGCTGTCTTGCTACCTTGGTTATTTGTGGAAATTAACGAATGCTTATTTCTCTTCCTAGGCATCTACAGGAGTGGGTTCTGTAACAGGTTGGTAGGAAGAGCTCTTTCGTTTTTTTTCCAGTAGCTGTTGGTAGGGTATTTTATTTTCTCTCCTGCTGCATTCTTTTATTATCTCTCACGGTGTGGTGTTATGTTGTCTCTGCAGTATTCAGGCTTCTCACACAATGTGGGGATTCTCTGGAAGGCAGGCTTCTCCTCAGCGAACAGGTCTCCTGGGTAACAGGGCACCACCTCCATGGGGGGTTGTGGAGAGATTGTGAAGTTCCAAAGCTCTTCCTGCACCAGTTTCAGTGCCTGTGAGTTTCTGCGGCTCTGTTTACTCCCGCAGGGATCTGCCCAGATAGTTCAGGTGGGACAGGAGTGGGGTGGGTTGTGAGAGGAGGCCCAAAGTAATGTTGGTGACCACCAGCACAGCCAGTACTGCACCCAAGTTTCCCTCCCCTTCGCCGGAACTAGTTGGGCTGCAAGTCTGTGTCTGTGGGCTGCAGATGTCAGAACTGCAATTATTCTGTTCTTTTGATACGACATTGCTACTGTCTGCTTCTAGAACTAGGAGGGTGTCGGTGGGGCATGCTCTGGGAGGGAAGGAAGGGGGCAGCTAGGCTCAGTGCCTACGCCTTCTGTCCTCTGCTTGGCAGTGAAGGCTTAAACCACCGTTTTCACCCTTCTTCTCTCAGTCTTTGCTCGGAGGTCTCTGCCGTGAGCGTTGGGTTCAGCCATGTTATATGTTGATCCCTCAGGCGGGACTGTGGGCCATAAGCGGAGCACTACTCAGTCTGAATTCTTCCCTCTCCAGTGATTGTGGTAGCTCCGGAATGCAGGGAACTCCAAGGTCCAAGCTTCGGTCTGCTCCTGAGCCCCCACCGCCCGCGTCTCCGCACTTTCCCTTACCCTCCTCCACCCCACCCCCCTCGCCCAATTTGCCCACCATTGGATGTTTTAGTTGTGTGCCTCTTAATCATGCCTGTTTGCTGCACAGGGAGTCCCTTGTGGAATCACAGTTGTTAAATTCATTGTAAATTCCAGGGAAGATATCAATAAGCTCACCTCACACTACCAGTTGTATGATGTAATCCTCAAAGGAATTCAAAGTAGTTGCTATGGATCACATTTTTAAAAATCTAACATTCGCTTGGGTTGCAGCTCTACATAAGGATTGTTCCACAATGCCAGGGTGGTGACTGGCTGTTGGGCTGCTCTTCCTAACCTGCTGATTGCAACAGGCAGAGACTGAGAGTCTTCTTGCGTGTTGGGCCAGAGCTGCGCAGTGGCACTTTCTGGCCAAGGCATTCATGGAACGTTTATGTGGGCTGCTTGCCGGTGCAGAACGCATGCTGCTGGGACTTGGTGGGGGCCACTGACCACACCCTGTGGTGCCTTGGGGGCCTGCCCTGCCCACCTAGAGCTGCATTGCTGGACACACCCTGGGCCCTGGTGCCTGGCCCCCACCTCCACAGGCCATAGAGGGTTTTTGCAGCAGCAACCTGTGGGGCTTTTTGGTGGTGAGCACACCCCCAGACCACACGACAGCCAATTGCGGACAGCTCACGTGAGTCTGAGAGGGCGGCCAGCATACGAGTTGCTGGGTCCTTCTCCTCAACACAACTGGTGCAGTTACCCGGAGACTCTCTATTGCTGAGCAAAGGGCCTGCAGATTAAAGTGGGCAGAGAGTCTTTTTTATTCTTATTTCTTTACTTTTTATGTTGCTTATTTCTTTTATTAATTTTGTTGTTGTTGTTGTTGGGTTTTTTTTTTTCTTTTACTCCTTCTCTTTTTTCTTCCTCACACCCCTTTTTCATTATTATTACTATTACCATTTTTCCCTTTTTCTTTTTCTTTCTTTATCTTTTCTTTCTCATTCATCTTTTCTGTTCTTATTTCTTCTTTTTCTTTCATCTGTTTTCTTTTTGTTGTTGTAGTTTGCCGGGTTTGTCTTGTTATTGTTTTGGTTACTGTTTTTCCATCTTGTTCTGCTGCTTTTGTTTCTGTTACATATTTTTGTTTCTCCTGTCTGATCATTGTTTATCAAGTTTTTGTGGGGCTGTGTTTGTTTTTTGGTGTTGTTGGTTTGCCTTGCCTTGTTTTTGTTTTGCAAAGTGGACAAGGGCCTACACTGGTCCAAGAGCTGAGACTACACCGAATTTGTAGAAATCACTGACCACAGCCTTTATTCACCTGTAACATCACCTTGCCCACCTACAGCTGCATTGCAAAGGGCACTGTGCTTGCCTGGGTGACTGAATCCACCCCCACAAACTGTGGAAAAGTTTTTTTTTACAACAGCAGACAGTCCACAAAGCCCGGGGGCTATCTTCATGGTGTTCAGTGACCCAAAACCTGCACCACAGACACTCAGGGGCAGCACTTGGGAATCTGTGATATTGAGGTGGAGGCTGGCTGTAGTGTCCTTGGGATGCTGTACAAAGGGGTCACAGGTCAGATATTGGTGTAAGACCTGGATCTGCATTAACATCTCAAAAACTACCACTCATGTCTCATAACCACTTGAATTCCATCCTGCCCAGCTAGTGCCACATCCCCGAGGGCACCCCCAACACTAGGTCAAACAGCCAGACACATGCTCCTAAAGAGACTCTTTTAATAGTTGGAACTTATGGGCAACTTTAAGGTGACAACAGGCCTAAGGGACTCTGAGCCTTTTACTAAACTTCTTCAGGACCAATACTGGCGGAAGCCAGCCTCAATTCACAGAGACCACCTCACCTCATGACTCCAGGTCCAGCATGGGTAGCAGCCAATGGCATACAGCTTTGAGGCACCTACCAGGTAGCCACGGCCCAGTAACAGACAGGACTGAAACAGCCTTGCATAGGAGCGCAACCCAAGAGACACCAGAACTTACACCCAAAGGCCACTGACAGACCAAACCAGAGTCCTACCTGGTTGAACCTACAAGCGGTACTCTGAAAGGAAATTTTACACAGGCACAAGAGCCCGCAGGGGCCAAGCCTCCTCTGAGGGGATCAACCTCCACACAGCAGCTCATACGTTGTGAGCAGAGCTTATTCTCCCAGCTAATCAGCCTGAGGGTCAATCCCACCCCCAGACAAGCAAGTAAAGATCAACTACAACAGCAATACCTCTGGGACACACAGGACAGGAGAATAGGGAGACTGTGTGATCCAAATATAAAACACGTACTACATAAGACCACCCAGTATTGACTGAGAGACATAGGTGAGCTAACTAATACATTAAAGTAATCACAGAGTGACAGGAGAATGAGGAAACAAAGAAACATGTCCCAAATTAAAGATTAGAAGAAACCTCTTGAAATGAAACTAAATGAAACAGAGGTATCTAACCTATCAGAGACAGAGTTTAGAACACTGATAATAATGATGTGTAAAGAACATAATGAGGACATAAAGAAAGATGGAGAAATCATAAAAACAACCAGTTAGAACTAAAGAATACAATAACTGAAATGAAGAACACACTCAAAAGAATCACCAGTAGATTAAATGAAGCAGAGGATCAGATTAGCGATTTAGAAGACAAGATAGCAGAATATACCCAATCAGAACAACAAAAAGAAAAAAGAACAAAAAACAATGAAAATAGTTTAAGAGACACGTGGGACAACATCAAGGGCAACAACATGTGCATCAAAGGAATACCAGAAGGAGGAGGGAAGGAACAAGGGATCCAGAACATATTTGAATGCAGGCATATCTCTAGAAACAAGAAAAATCTAAAATCAACAGGCTATCTTTACACCTAAAGGAACTGGTAAAAGAACAGCAAAAACAGCCCAAAGGGAGTACAAGGAAGGAAATAATAAAGATCAGAGAAGAAATAAGTGAAATAGAAACAAAAAAAACAATACAAAAGATCAATGAAACCAAGAGCTGGTTTTTTTGAAAAGATAAACAAAATTGACAAACTCTTAGCCAGACTTACGAAGAAAAAGAGAGGATCCAACTTAATAAAATCGGAAATGAAAGAGGAGAAGTGACAACAGATACCACAGAAATACAGAAAATTTTAAGAAAATACTATGAGCAACTATATGCCAACAAATTAGACAATCTGGAAGAAATGGATAAATTTCTAGAAGCATAAAATCTTCCAAGACTGAATCAAGAAGAAACAGAAATTCTGAACAGACCAATTACTACCAAATAAATTGAATCAGTAATCAACAAGGCCTCAACAAGCAAAATTCCTGGACCAGAGATCGTCACAGGTGAATTTTATAAAACATTCAAAACAGAATTAACACCTATTCTCCTCAAATTATTCCAAAAACTCCAGGAAGAGAGAAGGTTCTGAAGCACATTTTATGAGGCCACCATTACTCTGATCCCAAAACCAGACAAAGACATTACAAAAAAAGAAAACTACAGGCCAATATCCCTAATGAACATAGACACAAAAATGCTCAAAAAAATACTAGCAAATCAAATTCAGCAAGACATTAAAAAGATCATACACCATAATCAACTGGGATTCATTCCTGGCATGCAACGTTAGTTCAATATTCACAAATCAATTAACATAATACACCACATTAACAAAATGAGAAATAAAAATCATATGATCATATCAATAGATGCACAAAAAGCATTTGACAAAATCCAGCATCCATTTATGATGAAACCTCTTAGCAAAGTGGGAACAGAGGGACCATATCTCAACATAATAAAGGCCATATATGATAAACCCACAGATAACATCATACTCAATTGGGGAAAACTAAAACCATTCCCTTTAAGATCAGGAACAAGACAAGGCTGCCCACTTTCACCACTTTTATTCAACATAGTTATGGAAGTTCTAACCACAGCAATCAGACAAGAAAAAGACATAGAAGGTATCCAAATTGGAAAGAAAGAAGTAAAATTGTCTTTGTATGCAGATGACATGATACTATATCTGGAGAAACCCAAAGACCCCACCAAAAAACTATTAGAACTGATAAGTGAATTTAGTAAAGTAGCAGGATACAAAATTAATATTCAGAAATCAGTTGCATTTGTATACACCAATAATAAACTAGCACAAGGAGAAATCAAGAAATCAATCCCATTTACAATTGCTTCAAAAACAATAAAACACCTAGGAATAAATTTAACCAAGGAAGTAAAAGACCTGTACTCAGAAAGTTATAACACTGAAAAAAGAAATCAAAATACTAATAAATGGAAATACATACCATGTTCAGGGACAGGAAGAATTAATACAGTTAAAATGTCAATATTACCTAAGGCAATATATAGATTTAACACAATACCTATCAAACTACCAAGGACATTTTTCTCAGCTATGGAATCTATCATCCTAAAATTTATATGGAACCATAAAAGAGCCTGAATAGCCACAGCAATCTTAAGAAATAAGAACAAAGTGGGAGGTATCACATTACCTGACATCAAATCATACAACAAGACTATGGTAATCAAAACAGTATTGTACTGGCATAAAAATAGATACATAGATCAATGGAACAGAACAGAGACCCCACAAATAAATCCATTTATATATGGTCATTTATGGCAAGGGAAGAACGAATTTACATTGGGGTAAAGACAGTCTATTTAATAAAGGGTGCTGGGAAAACTGGACTGACACATGCAAAAAGAAAAAATGAAACTGGACCAGCTCCTTACACCATATACAAGAACAAATTCAAAATGGATTAAAGACTTATGTGTAAGACCCAAAACCATAAAACTCCTAGAAGAATACATAGGGAGTAAATTTGCAGACATTATTCTGAGTAATATTTTTACCAATATATCCCCTCGGACAAGGGAAGTAAAAGAAAAAATAAACATATGGGATTACATCAAACTTAAAAGTTTTTTCACAACAAGGAAATCATCCATAAAACAGAAAGGCAGCCTACTGAATGGGATAAGATATTTGTCAATGATAAATCCAATAAGGGTTTAATATTCAAAATTTATTTTAAAAAACTCATTCAACTCAACTCCAAAAAAACGAAAAAAAACCCAATTGAAAAATGGGCAGAGGTTATGAAAGGCAGTGTGGAGGTTCCTCAAAGAATTACGAATAGAATTGCCATATGACCCAGCAATCCCTCTCCTGGGTATCTACCCAAAAAATCTGAAAACATTTAGAGATAAAGACACGTGTGCTCCAATGTTCATTGCAGCTTTGTTTACGGTGGCCAAGACATGGAAACAACCAAAATGTCCTTCGATAGATGAATGGATAAAGAAGTTGTGGTATATATACACAATGGAATACTATTCGGCAGTAAGAAAAGATGATATAGGAACATTTGTGACAACATGGATGGATCTTGAGAGAGTAATGCTGAGCGAAACAAGTCAGACAGAAAAAGCAGAGAACCATGTGATTTCACTGATATGTGGTATATAAACCATAAACAACAAAAGAACAAGACAAACAAATGAAAAACAGAAACTCATAGACACAGACAATAGTTAATGGTTGCCAATGGGTAAGGGGGGCGGGGGGTGGGGGGTGGGAGATGAGGGTAAGGGGGATCGAATATATGGTGATGGAAGGAGAACTGACTCTGGGTGATGAACACACAATGGGATTTATAGATGATGTAATACAGAATTGTACACCTGAAATCTATGTAATTTTACTAACAATTGTCACCCCAATAAATTTAATAAAATAAAATTAAAAAAAAAAAAAAGAAAGAAAAATGGGCAGAGGACATCATGAACAGACATTTCTCTAAAGAGGACATTCAGATGGCCAACAGACATATGAAAAAATGCTCAACCTCACTAATCATTAGAGAAATGCAAATAAAAACCAAGATGAGAAACCACCTCACTCCGGTCAGAATGGCTATCATCAATAAATCAACAAACAACAAGTGCTGGTGAGATTGTGGAGAAAAGGGAACCAGGTGCACTGTTGGAGGGATTGCAGATTGTTGCAGTCACTATGGAAAACATTATGGAGGTTTCTCAAAAAACTGGAAATGGAACTACCTTATGACCCAACAATTCCACACTTAGGTATCTATCCAGAGAAATCTAAGATGCTAATTCGAAAAAATATATGCACACCTATGTTTATTGTAGTACTATTTACAATAGCCAAAACTTGGAGACAACCAAAATGCTCATCAGTAGACGAATGGATTAAGAAACTGTGGTACATTTATACAATGGAGTATTACTCGGCTATAAAGAAGAATGAAATCTTCCCATTTGCAATGATATGGATGGACATAGAGAACATTATGCTAAGTGGAATAAATCAGAGGGAGAAAGACAAATACTATATGATATCACTTATACATGGAATCTAAAGAACTGAATAAATGAGCAAAGTAAACAGAAATAGTCTCAAGAGATATAGAGGAAAAACTGATGGTTGCTAGATGGTAGAGGGGTGGGGATGAGGAAGAGGGGGAAGGGATTAGACAGCAAAAATTGGTCACTACAATATTGCCACAAGGATATGAAAGATAGTTTGGGAAATCTAATCAATAATGTTGTAAAGATTTTATAGGGTGTTAGATGGGTCTTATTAGGGAGACCACTTCATGGACAGTGTAGATGCCTGCACTGTACACCTGAAGCTGAATAATATTGTATGTCATATATATATATATATATATATATATATATATATATATATATATATATAGTCACAGGATACGGAGTATAGCATAGGGAATAGAGTCAATGGAATTGTAAATATATATATATATATATATATATATATATATATATATATATATATATAGTCAGAGGAGCAATAGACTGGGGGTAGGGGGTTACCACTTTGTTAGGAGGGGTGAAAAATGTCTAACTATTGCATTGTTTTGTACACTTCAAACTAATAATAAAAATATTTTAAAAATCTAACATTCATGGGAAATAAGGATAAGATCATTTCTTTGATTTTACAGATGGGAAAGAAAGTGTAGAGATTAACTTATAACCGTAAGGAGTTTGTTCCCCAATCGAGGGCCCCTTTGTTAATTAGTACACTAACAATGGAAAAGATTCCAACAAATTACTATTAAACAACATTAAGAAGCCACAGCCTTCAATTCAGAGTTCTGAAACAGCTGTGTTTTCTCTACAATGGTAAGCAGTATAATTCATAATTTTACAACAAGATATTTTTCTGGAAGCTGAAACTTTCAAAGGCATTGTCCTAGGTCTTACATTAGCCATAACATATGATTTTCTTCATGAATAACACTACCAACTATTATAAATGAACAATACCCAACACTTGTGCTTCAAGGAATTATTGACTTTATAATTTTAAAAAATGCTGATTTTGTGATTAGTTTAATTTCAATAAATCACAAGCCTCATGAAATAACCAATATATGAGAATATTCCCTAATGGCACGATCTCAGCGTACACTATCTACAGGCATGAACAATACCCAGCATGCTTCCTAAAAGGGGAGGCAGAAGAAAAAGATAAAAAATCAGCAGACCTATTTTAAGCTTTCCAAAACAAGGTAGTTTGTAAGCTCTTTCAGGACAAAGACTTTGCCCCCCACCCTGCAAAAGAGTCAAATATTTTATCAGCAGATATTTTGGAGATATAGATATAGATATAGATATAGATATAGATATAGATATATAGATATATAATTGAAAACTGGTATATCTCTACATATTGTATAGTGCTTTACTTCCTTTGCTTCCATGGTTTCAAAAATCTGATCTCCCTCTTCGCTACACAAAAAGAGGTAAAAAAGATCCTTCATTGGTCACCCACATTTCCAGACAATCTTAGTGCCAGAGTCTATTACCAAGGGCGGTTTTATATTTCCTCTTTGGACAGTTTACTAAAAGAAAATTGATTACCATCTTTCTGGAACAGTTCACAGACAATCCTTATGTGGATGGACTCTATGACCTCCTATGATCCCTCCTACCAAGATGCTTCTAATATTTTATTTTCAGTATGTTTGATACTTATAAAAATGGAAAAGACCAAAACCCATTTATTTGCAATGGAGAAGAGACTTCCAGTGTTATACTCTGAGTTTTTTAATAACAAGTGCCATTAATCACAATAAAGACTAATTTTTTCTATTTCCTTTCTATCTAGATATAGTTGTTTTCGCCCACTAAAGCAACATTATAAAAAATTTGATGAGACATCATCAAAATGGCAGCGTGAGGTGAGCCTCTGTAAATCTCCCCTGGAATTTACAACTTATCGAACAACTATAACTCCAAAAAGGACGCCCTGCACAGCAGACAGGGAACACGAAGAGGCCCACTACTGAATTCACCTAAAGGTGGGCGAATCGCACCAGCGGGGGAGGAGGGAGAGGAGAAGTGAAGAGACGGAGCCCTGCGGGCACAGGACGCAGACTTAGCTCAGTGCTCCGAGCTCGTTTCATCCTGGAACTACAGCAGCTGCAGGAGATGGAAGAACTCGGACTGCTAGGGCTCCGTTTATGGCCCACAGGGTTGAGGGGACAGCATATAACACGGCTGAACACAACGCTCACGACAGAGACCTCAGAGAAAAGACTGAGAGAAGAAGGCTGAAAATGGTGGTTTAAGCCCTCACTTCCTCAGAGAATGGAAGCCTTAGGCATTGAGAATAGCCACCCCCACCCTATCCTCCCAGAGCTCGCCCCGCCCCCACCTGCCCGGTGCTAGAAGCGGAACAGTAGCACTATCATATCAAAAGAACAGAATATTTGCTGTTCTGAGAACTGTAGACCACAGACACAGATTCGTAGCACAACTAGTTCCAAAAAAGGGGAGGGAGCTGTGGAAGTAGGACTGGCTGTGGGGGTGGTCGCCGCCATTGCTATGAGCCACCTCTCACAACTCACCCCACCACTGTCCCCACCTATCTGGGCGGATCCCAGCAGGAGTAAACAGAACTGCTGAAACATACAGGCACTGAATCTGGTTCAGGAAAAGCTTTGAAACTTCAAAAGATCTCCACATACCCACAGAGACACTGCACCCTGTGACCCAGGCGAACTACTAACAGAGGAGAAGCCCGCCTCCCATGGAATCCGCCATTGTGTGACAAGCTGGAATAGTGCAGAGAAAACATAGCACTACCGTGTGAGAGAGGAAAAAAGGCTGCAGTCAGAGAGAAAATACAACATTCTACCAACAAGCACTGGAAAACAGAAGTAAGACCTCTTCCAATCAACGTGTTGTAGAGGCCAATCCTGTAGATGTCGAGAAAGAGAAATAATAAATCAGTAATTGGCATGAATAACCAAGGCAACAAGACAGCTCAGAAAGAAAGTGAAAAGTCTCCAGAAAAGGAACTTAAAGATATGGAAATATGTGACTAAAATGACAGAGAATTCAAGATTGCAGCTCTGAAAAAACTCAACGAGATGCAAGAAAACACAGAAAGGCACATTAATGAACTCAGACACAATCAAAGAAAAACACTAGCATTTTATGAAAGAGATGGAATTTTAAAAAAGAACGAAATAGAATTTCTGGAGATTAAAAAAAAGAACTCAATAGAAGAAATTAAGAATGAAATAGCAAGCTTAGATACCAGAGATGACAAGATGGAGGAAAGAATCAGTGACATGGAAGATAGAAACCTGGAAATGACATGGATGAAAGAAGAGACTTGAGACTTAAAAGAAATTAAAGAACTCTACAAGAACTTCCTGACTCCATCAGAAAGAGCAATATAAGAATAATGGGCATACCAGGCAGAGAAGAAAGAGAGAAGGAAACAGAGAATATATTCAAACAAATTGTCCATGAGAACTTCCCAAACTTGTGGACAGAACTGGATCTTCGAATCCAAGAAGCAAATAGAACACCTAATTACCTCAATCCCAAAGGCCTTCTCCAAGGCACATTGTATTCAAACTGTCTAAAATCAATGATAAAGAAAGAATCCTAAAGGAAGCCAGGGAAAAGAAGACGGTAACCTACAAAGGAAAGCCCATTAGATTATCATCAGATTTTTCAGCAGAAGCTCTACAAGCCAGGAGGGAGTGGAACCAAATATTCAAACTATTGAAAGAGAGGAAATATGAGCCAAGAATAATATATCCAGCAAAGATATCCTTTAGATATGAAGCAAAGATATCCTTTAGATATGAAGGAGGAAGAAAGACCTTTCCAGACATACAGAGGAAGGAGAGAGTATTCAAATACACGACCTGCACTGCAATAAATACTAAAGGAAGCTCTTTGAACACCATCAACAGGGACAATTTGTGTCAACAAAAAAAAAGGGGGGGGGGAATAAAGGACTGAACCGGAATATGGCAATGGAGTGTGCTGATGAAAATAGAATACTCTAAATATCTAACTTGCTTTTATATAGACGTAAGGGTAACCACCCAAAAAAAAATCCAGAACTGAAATATATACTGTAACAAAAGAAGAAACAGAGGGAAATATCACAGAAGATCACCACACAGAAATAATAGACAACAACAAAAAGGCAAAGAAACAATGCAGACACAGCCTTACCAGAAAACTAAAGATAGAATGACAGGAAATCCTCACATATCAATAATCACCCTAAATGGAAATGGACTGAACTCACCAATAAAAAGGCACAGAGTAGCAGACTGGATCAAAAAACCAAACCCAAACATATGCTGTCTCCAAGAGACACATCTGAGCTACGAGGACAAGCATAGACTCAAAGTGAAAAGGTGGAAATTGACACTCCAAGCAAATGGTATCCAGAGAAAATCAGGTGTAGTCATACTGATATCAGATGAAACAGACTTCAGGGTGAAAAAGGTAACAAGAGACAAAGATGGACATTTCATAATAGTAAAGGGGACTATACAACAAGAAAACATAAGAGTCATCAATATTTAGGCCCCCAATCAGGGAGTACGAAAAAATACAAAGCAACTACTAACAGAACTAAAGGAAGAAATTGACCAAAACACAATTATAATAGGGGACTTAAATACATCATTGATATCTATGGATAGATCATCTAAACAGAAAATAAATGACGAAATAGCAGCCCTAAATGACACATTAGATGAAATGGACAACATTGACATACATAAGAGCACTTCATCCTAAAACATCAGACTATACTTTTTTTTCTAGTGTACATGGAACAGTCTCAAGGATAGACCATATATTGGGACATAAAATCAGCCTCAGCAAATTTAAGAAGATTGAAATCATACCCAGCCTATTCTCTGATCACAAGGCTTTGAAATTTGATATTAACTACAAAAAGAAGCAGGAAAAAACACAAATACATGGAGATTAAACAACATATTTTCAAAGAACAACTGCGTCAAAGAAGAAATTAGAGGAGATCAAAAGATACATAGAAACAAATGACAATGAAAATACATCCTACCGAAATTTTTGGGATGCAGCGAAAGGAGTTTTAAGAGGGAAATTTATATCATTACAGGCCTATCTCAAGAAACAAGAAAACTCCCAAATAAATAACCTCGTTACACCTTAAAGAACTAGAAGAAAAAGAACAAATGAAACCTCAGGTCAGCAGAAGAAAGGAAATAACAAAAATCAGAGCAGAACTAAATGAAATAGAGAACAAAAAGACAATACAATAAAATAATATGACAAAGAGCTGGTTCTTTGAAAAGATTAACAAAATTGACAAACCCTTGGCTAGACTCACAAAGATACAAAGAGAGATGACACTAATTAACAAAATCCGACTGAAAAAGGGGAAGTTATCACGGACACCGAAGAAACAAAAAGGATCATCCAAGAATACTATGAAGGACTATATGCCACCAAATTCAATAACCTAGTAGAAATGGACAAGTTCTTAGAAACATTAACCTAAACGAACAATTCTAATACTTCTCTAACCAACCACATCATGCAGTGAAGAAAATCAAATCAGTCTCTATAAATAAGTGATTTTCAAAAAGTAATTAGATTTTGATTTACAGTAAATCCACTTGGACATCTAGACATAGATTATTTAGATAAGACTGTGTTAGATGTTTTGTGTTTTAAAGCATCACATGGTACCTCACTTTTCAAGAAATACAAATGTAGAGTCACTGATTTTTTTTATTAGTTTCAGGTGTACAAACCAATGTAACAGTTAGACATTTACCATTTATACCCCTCACAAAGTGATAACTCCCCTCCCCCAATCTACTACCCCTCCGACATCGCATACAGTTGTTTCATTTCCACTGTCTCTATTCCTAATGCTGTACTCCACTTCTTGTGAATATATATATATATATATATATATATATATATATATATATATATATTCTTGTGACATTCATTATTATTCAGCTTCAGCTTCAGGTGTATAGCACAGTGATCAGGCATCTACACTGTGGGGACAGAGCCAGGAGTGCAGTTTCTAGGCTCTCGGCCTTACGTGGAAAGGTGCTGGCTCAGGTAGTAAATGGCCATCAACTGTGATTGGATGGCGATCAGCTGTGGCTAGTTGGCCATCAGCTGTAACCAGTGAGTCATTGGCCACTAATATAACTGCTGTGGCTACGCTAGCAGCAAATCGGGGCTAGCAAGAAGATGGTGGCTGGCAAGCGCGGACTGCAGTTAGCACAGCGGAATGAGGGTTGCAGATTGCAGAGAAGTGGACAGCAGGTTACAGATAGTGTGGCTCCTGCTTCCTGTGTCTCCAACCCGGCCGCCAGTGAGACTACAGTGGTATGACTCCCCTATCTATGGTTCCGTGGGTGTTCCTTTTTGGCCTCACCATGTCCTGCATTCTTATGTGGGGAGCGGGACCAGAGACCCCGCATGACACCCTGTATGACATACACTGTCCCTGAAGTGGTCTCCCTAATAAGACAAGTGTCCATCGGATTCCGTACAAAATCTTTACAACATTATTGATTATATTCCCCAAACTGACTTTCATATCCCCGTAGAGTCACTGACTTTTGAAGTTACACACAATGCTGTGTGGCTGATAGGACTTCTCCCAAGCAGTCCTTGACATTTGGGCAGTGGAAGGATCCCCTGGGATATGTTGTTTTAGTTCTCAAAGTCAACCTTTTAGTAGAGTCTGACCAAATTATATATATACTATATATATATAAGTATATACATATATATATAGTATATATATATATATATATATATATATATGTATATATATATATATATATATATATACACACACACATATATATACACACACACACATATATATAGATGTAAATATATATAGATGTAAATAAATAAATATATATATATATATATATCCCTCTCTTAAGCCCCCTTATGCAGAGCCTGACCATAACCATACAGTTTCTAAGGGGATACAAACACATACCAATCAAAAATCATTCTTCAATTTCAACTTCAAAACTAATCATAAGTCCTAATGCAACTGGACAATAAGTAAATGTTCAGTCACACTTTCCTCAATGTTTTTTGTACTTGCCTTTTAATAGCCTCTTTTTGAAAAATCAAAAGTATAAATTCTGAGTCTGGTATAGAATTGGCCTTATTCTTCATCTTGTTAAATTTCCTACTTATTCCCTTTAAAACTCAACCCTGATTATCCTCTCAGCATTGCTCAGAAGAGATTTAAATTGAACACTTTTCTTTTTTAAGTAGAAATTCACTGAAAAAGTTTTACTCCCAACCCCTGCCTCTTTTGACTTCAAAATATTTAGTTGATACACAAGACCAGTTACGTTTAAGTTTCTGAAAGTGTGATATCAGATTCCATAATCTTCAGTAATGGATTTCCAATAACAAAACTTGTAAAAGCTTTCTTCCATGATACTCTTCACTTTATGTAATTTATATTCCACTTGTGAGGGTGATGAGCAGCAGAGCTTTAGTGACCTACTCAAATCACAGAGGCAACAGCCAATAACCCATATATCACTCTGAAGCTACTTGCTCTAGCTCAAAGCTTAAAATCCTTTCCAAAAACAATTTGTCTTTATCTACTTTTAGTTAGACTGCCTTACACAAGGTAATTTTCTTACTGGGATAAAGGTACAAGTTCTGCATTCTAACTAATAGTATATACTGAGCCATTGTGACTTTAATTTTCTGGTCTGAAGAATGCTACATACTCTACATGATGTAACAGGTCAATAGAATTATTCTTGGTACTGCTATCAATCAATTAAGAAGTACTTTTCATAATTTTCCAAGTTCATCAGAAAAGCAATTTTGCAATGATTTTAAATTAGTTTCAGAGCCCCGTGCGTGGTGAGTAATTAGTAAATATCAATCAGGAGTCAAAAATAGCATAGGGGTTAGACTCATGGGCTCTGGAATCAGACAAATCTGGGGAGTGTTTTGCTAGCTCTCTATCATTGTTAGCTCTCTGAGCTTGTTTTCTCCTCTATAAAAATAGGCATAATAAGAGTACTGACTTCACTGAGTTGTCTCTAGAATTAAATGATATAATACATATAAAGTTCTTACCACTATGCCTGGCACATTTTAAGTGCTCAATGAATGCTAGCCCTTATCATTAACAACTAAAGCTTACACATTGCTTGCATGAGAAATTAAAGTGAGATATTTGTCATATTTTTAACATGTTAAGTAATTGTCTATGCTCATCTTCCCTCTAAATCAACTTTGAAATATTACACTGGATAGAATGGTTTCTGATATCATACAGCTACTAAAATATATATATATTTAGTGTTACAATTTTTTCTAAATTTATTGTATTTAATTTTTAGTTATTTTTCTCAGTTACAGTTGACATTCAATATTATTTTGTACTAGTTTCAGGTATACAGCATAGTGGTTAGACATTCAGGTAATTTATGCAGTGATCCCCCTGATTAGTCTAGTACCCACCTGGCACTATACATAGTTGTCGCAACATTGTTGATTATATTCCCTATGCTTCACTTTACATCCCCATGACAACACATATTTTGTAACTACCAATTTGTATTTCTTAATCCCTTCACCTTTTTCATCCAGCTCCCTATTCCCCACTTCTGGCAACCATCAGTTTGTTTTCTGTATCTATGAGACTGTTTCTGTACTGCTACAATTTTAACTTTGAGAAATATACTGCACTTATGATGAAACAATTGGCTGAGTGGTAGTGGTGAAACAGACAAATTTTTCTCATATTATAACAGTTCAACTTGTCTTGACTAACTGTTGGAAATCCCCTAAGCAAAAAGGTTTGCTTCCACTCCTATTCTTTGATAGGGTCTCATTTCCAGAAAGGACTAAGCCAAAGGGACAGAACTCAAAGAGTAGAGCAGTACTGCCTTCCTGATGAATTTAGAAAATTTATAAAATCATAAAAAGCCACCTTTTAATTATGTTGGTATAGCCACACAAAAGCATTTTTCAAGGGAGAGTCAAAGACATAAAAGTTCAATATGTGGAACAAATGCTATTTAAAAATGTGCCCTTGGTTAGGCAATTTTATTTTTAAAAAACTGAATCATACATGAAAACGGTGCTACTAACCCCCCTACTTCCCCCACTCTCACCTAACTCTCACATGCAGATTATGGATAAAGACAGATTTGCTTGGTTAGGCATTATCCAGTCTTTTTCTTTCTTTTCAGAAATCATGCAGTCTTAAATGGCAATTATAAATTCCTAATTATATGACAAGATTTTAGTGTACTATTAACATTATCTCTGTTCAATGCCTATACACTAAGAGGATGTGTAAACAACACAGTGCTTAGGAGTGGGTTGTGGAGTCAGAAAAACCTGGGTTCTAATCACAGTTTTACCATTTGTAGATCCTTAATCTTGAGCAATGTACCTAATGTTTCTGGGTCTTAGAGCTAGCACCTCTAATTACATAAAATAATCCTAATAATATTATAGTACTTACCTCAGAGTGTTGTAATGATTAAACTAATTGAGATAATGTATGTAAAGCACTGGGCACAATGCCTGACATATATGATGCATAAATAAATATTAGTCTTTACTATTACCAGTCAAATCTTGACTAGTCATGTTAACAAAAGGGTAATAACAGAAAAAAAAATCTAATGACACTGACACTGAATGCTTTTAAACATACAATCTTTGAATTTGTCATGCTATTTTTTAAACTTGTATTTGATTTTTGTCTGATGTTCTGGCAATCTACAACATTTCAAACAATCTAATAAAGCCAAAATGTGAGGGGCTCTGGGCTAGAAAATAATTCCTTTGCTTAGAATTCTTCCCTACTGATCAAGTGTAAAAAGTCAGCTTTGCCTCTCATATTACTAAAAACATTCATCACAAATGAGTTGTCCCTCCTCTCTCAATGTACATTTTATTTAATTTTGGTCTGGATTGGAGGAAGTAATTAAGTACCAGCTTTAAAAGGCCTCCTGGTGGGCTACAAAGTAGAACTGAAAGAAAATGTGCCAGGAACAGATCCTCATTCTGTTTATCAGGAAGAAATGAAATATAACATCCACATTTGATAGTTCAATTAAATCAGAAAATATTCCTGTAAAAGACATGTTTGATTGCACAATATATATTTTTGAAAAGAATTTAGAGATTAACTACAGAGAATTAGAACATTCGACCTGATTGTGTCTGGGGCTTCAATTTTTTTTTCCAGGCCAACCAGGGAGAAGATTGACCTTAAGGTTTGTTGATCAAAACCCTTCCTCAAAAGAGTAACCAGTCTTTGAGCTAAAATTGAGTCCATTTTATCCTTCTCTCCTACCAGATTGTGAATCTTTTACTAAGCTTCAACAATACTTTTGTCTCTACAACAATTTGACTTTTAAATACCTTTTTAAATAACTGTTTCCCAAGCTTCTTTAAGTTGGGCCAAATTATTCCCAAGGCTTTGCCATTGTTGCTGTGACATTTAGGAAATCAGTCATCAAATAGGGGGCAAGTTGAAGATACTGATCTTGAGTTCCTGTGTTTGCCATGTAAAAGCTGCCCATTTTCCACTGTTTAGAGCATCCAAAAAGCATGTCCAGTCACCTGATGAATAGTTTCTGATTTTGCTCTTCTAAGTAGTTTATGAATAGCTTTAAACAGCATTCAAACAAACCTTGGAAGCTATAACAAAGACCACAGGATACATCAAATCAATGTTCGATTTATACAGAAACAGAGCAGCAAAAATACCCCATTACTTAAGATGCAATTACTTGAGAATCATATAGATGAACTGTTGTTCTATACTCATATTATCCAAATGAAGAAAATACTGTGACTAGTGACTCATGCATTGGCTATAATAAGTGTTCATTTTATTCACTTGTTTTTATAACGTGTGCACTGAATACTGCCATAGAGGAAAATTACATATATTTAATGTGCTATGTGGACAATCCAAGCTACAACTTTTATGTTTTAGCAATCATAAAAGAGATCATTTTATATGTTATTCCATAAATAAAATACTCAAAAATTATCTATATACTATAGCCTTAAAATTTCTACACCAAGCACACCTAGAATGCACAGAGACCATGGAATGGATATCATTATAGAGCTGAGGGAAAGAAGTATGAGAAGAAAACTCCCAAACCAGTTAAAACCAAAAAAAACAAAAAAAAAAAAAAAACGAAAAACAAGCTATCATCACTCTAGCAATTCTGACCAAAGGCCAATGTTGATTTTTGTTAAAAGTTATTGAAATTGATTAAGCTATATATGCTCTGTGCTTACTGTTCCTTTTCCATTAAAAGTATATTTACAGGGCGTTGCAATCTCAAGAAAGAAAAATATGCTGTATACTACTGTGTTACAGTGGGTAACGACATGCATGAACAGTTCTGAACAAGCAGAAATCACTTCTTATAGACAAGACAACTTAGAAGTTGCACTCCTGCTAAATTGTTTCCATAAAAAGAAACAGTATTAAGACCTAAATTTTTCATACCTTGACCTATAAAAGACCAGTTCCAAATGTGCAGGTCTTTTCTATCTGCCTAGCCTTGAGTGAAAAGTCATTTAACCCACTTACTGACATTCACCTTTAGACATACTATCCCTCTTTCACACTAGTTCTTTTTTTCTGTTCCCCTATATGTATATACCCAGGCAATTCTTCCATTTAAAAGATTTATTATTTTCCATACTTCTCACCTCATATTGACATTTATCTCCTCACGCCTCCTAGCTATAAAGTATCACTGGGAGGATGTATTTCTTGGTGGTTAAACACATTTTTTGCATTCAAACAACTTGTATTAGATTCAAGCTCTGTGGCTTACTAGTTATGTGACCTTGAGAAAGCTGTTTAATCTCTCTGAACCTATATTTCCTATCTCTACTTAAAAATAGAGATAAGCATAGTGCCTAATTCATAAGACTAGCAATTGTCAAGAAAAAAAATGAAATAGTACCTAACACACTTAAGTATTTCTACTATCATTATTATGGCTACTATCAAGAAATCCATTACAAAAATCAACATACTTGCTTTCATTTCTAAACTTTTAAGAAGCAAGTGCTATATTGGGGCAAAGTTGACTACAAACTTGAAAACATTTTTTTTTTAATCAGGCTATGAGGGACAGGGCATCTTGAGAAAAGGACAATGTAAGTTAATATTGTCTTGCAATTCTCATATATCCTACCTTGCCTGATAAAACATCTAATATTGGTTGTTTTATGACAACTATTAGGAAGAGTCAGAAAACAGTCAGAGATTTCCAACCCAAAACCAAAAGCTGTCTTTTAAATGTTCTTCCAAGAACTACACTTAGTCACTTAGAGGAGTAGCTCACTTTGTGCACTTGTTGGGTTCCCATTACAATGTTTGGAGTAAAATTTCTAAACCAGATCTTAAAAATAACATGGCATCAATTTTAAAGGAAAACCCTAAGTATTGCAAAGTAAAGTGTCCCCATTTATGGTATAAAGGATCTCTTCCTGAAGTACACTCACTTTATACTGTTCTAGCATTCTTTAAAAGTACTGTAAGATAATAATAAAATAAGAATTTTTGATAACTGGTTCATCAGAAGTATAATTACTGCAACAACAGACAAATCTCTAATTACCCGTAAGAAAATAAAATTGAAACAAAACACAAGTAGCATAAAGATTTCCTATTTGCATAGTCTTCAACAATGGAGTCTAAAAATGGGCATAATAGGAGACAGCAGCCATGTTTAAGGCTCTTAGAAACTTAAGTCTTAACAAAGGGAGAGGTATAGTTGTTCATACTTGAATACAAATTCTGAAAGGAGTTTATTCTTGAATCTGCTTTTGGGGGAGAGGTAGAAGAGCAAGAAAGCAAAGAATAAATAGCAGTATTGAAACTGCATATCACCCAAAGTGAAACTAACTTCTTCCTGATCTGTTCAATCTAATTAAGGGTTTAACTAATGGTATTGAGCTGGTCTTTAAAATTTTACAATCATCATATTGGACTTAAGACTCGGAGCAATTCAAACATTACTGTGAAATAGCAGATTTAATATATATGGAAAATAATAAGGCAAGAAGCTCATAAAGTGAGGTTCAAAGGCAATAAAAAAACTTCCTTTTATGTCAACGTAAACTTGCTCAAAAAATGTAAGGTTAAGTTTTCTATTTCAAAACTGTCTAAACACACCCACACGTGATGCCAAGAGAAGACAAAGTTCAAGGTTCAAGGGTCTTGTGATTTCACATAACCTTCAGTTCTACTCCAAACTCTCTTAGGGGGTAAATAAACCAAAGAAAAACAAAAAAATAGAAAAGTACCTGCTATAAAGCTCAGAAGGGAGAGGGTTCCTTGATCCCACATCTTAAACCCACACATCTGCTCTTGCCACTGTTGGCTTTTCTCTTAAGTTATGAAAAAGAGATATGGTACTTTCATTTATCATGGATATACACTCATCTTTCACCTCAGTTTATCCTTTTGCTACCCACAGCTGCTGAAAAATTATTATAAATTAAGAGCATGTGAGTGGGGGCTGTCCTATCAGTTGAAGAGACAGCAAGTCCAGTCTGCCACTGTACAAGAAGCCACTCCTTAGTTCCATTTCTCGATGTATTTGAAGAGTGAGAAACTGTTAGAAGTAAAATCTTTTGATAGAAAAGAAAAAGTCAAAATAAGGAACAATACGGGAGGGGGAAAAAAACAGGTCCCTTGTCATTTTTTTTAAAACCAATAACTTTGTATCATTGTTCCCAACTTCCCCACCCATTTTGTCTTGTTCTAACAGATTCTTTAGGCTGAAGTTAAACACCCTCTCCTACAGACTTGCAAAATAACTCTTTGATTACAGGAGTCTTACTCTCTGAAAATAATTGCAATGCCTCCGTTGGCCTCCACTCAATTCTCATTAGAGCATGTTTTACATCCTTTGCAGATGTGCACTCCCGCCCTCACCTCAGTAACTAGAGCACATATGTCAAATGTCGCACTCTTGAAATTCACCAGTGTGTGATTTTACTTGACTAGTAAAGACCCTAAAGACGCTGCCTATACCACCATCTCTCATCTACCAAAACTCGGTAGTTTTATTTTTCCTTTAAAGAAGAAACCTGGCCCTAATGTCGTAAGGCAAACAAAGCTAAACTCCATGGCAAAATGAAATCGATGCAACAAAGGGAAACAAGGGAAGAAGGGCGGTGGGTGGGAGTGTCTTCTGAAAGAGAAGCTGCCTGACGAACTTCTGCAATTTAACGTTTCTGCAGCACCAGAAGACTGGTATGTAGGAAAACAACAAAGGTGGGCTCCCCACCCTCCTTACCGCGGTAGAGCCAGAGGAAGATGCAATATACACACGGATCACCATCCTGGGAACAGTGGCTGCGGTTGTTTGAGTCCTGCAAATGGCTGGAGAGCAGCTGCAGCAAAGGCTGGAATTGAGATAGGGGCCCAACAGAGGTTGGAAAAGAAGGGTGGGGGAAGGTGGAAGGGGAACTCGCCAGAGCTCCGCCTCCTCCCTGGGCTGCTTTCACTGGGCTTGGAGCACGGCCGTAGCAGCCCCAAATCCCGGAAGGCACAGGCGCGTTTGCATCATTTCTAATTTTTTTTTAATAGGGAGTCTCGAATAGCACCGCGAGATCTATTGAAACATTTCTTTTTTACTATTCCCTCCCCGAGAAGAGGGAGAAGAGAAAGAAACAGAAAAGGGCAGCATTTAATTAAATTAAATTAGAATGAAGGACCTTTTCCCACGGAGATTAAAAGTTCTGCGTATAACTTCCTGCTCGAAATTGTGTGCAAATAAGAACACAGATCTTCCTTGAAAGAGGAAGCTTTATGTTAGCTACAGACACTAGTAAGAAAGCCCATGCTCTCAAAACCTTGTCTATTTTAAGACTCCTATATGTTATGTAGTGATTGTTCTGATGTTAGCTAGAGGCAGGAAGTGGGCAGTGAAGGACTGAGGGATGCCACAGAGGTTTTAAAAAGTTACAGGTTTCCATAAACCCAGAAACGACAAGATTAGGTTTTGTTTTTTGTTTTGTTTTCTGAGTTTTGCTTTTTGTTAAGATAGGGAATCCTGCTTCTGTGAGAATTCGCAGGAGGACTGATTGACAAACTCAAGAATGGAGGAAGAAATCGCAAACAAAAAAGAAGTTTTGAAAATACAATGTAAGAGTGAATTATTTTTGTTGTGTTTTGTATTGTTTGCTTTTTAACTAACTGAATTTGGATCCTATGTTGCAGGAGATGCTGAAATGAGAGAACAGAGAACAAGAGAACAGAGAAAGCAAATGATTATTTGTAACTCTAGGGAAAACCAGCAAACAATTGATAGTGTCCAGAGAAGGACTATATACTTCAGACTAATTTCAAATTTCCAGATTATATCAAATAAACAGAAATAAGGAACTTACAAGATGAGAGGAGAGAGGGAGTCAGTCACTTTTCCTACTTCTTTACTTTTCCTTTGAAGTCTGTCCTCCCTCTATATTCTAGTGGTTTTATCACCTTTTTCTAGGTTCAATAATTATAATAGCTTCCTGTTACCTGTTCGCAGGTTCTCCCTTCTCCACTTTATGTGAACCATACAACACACTTGAGAGTTGGATATTATTGCATCAGTTTTACAGAAGAAGAAACTGAGACTCAGTAAAATAAGTAATTTTCCCAAAGTCATATAGCTAATAAATTCCAGACTCAACTAGACCTCAAGTCCAACTCCAAAGGCAACCCTCTTAAACATCATTGTAACATACTGCCTTCAACAGGAAAAGTACTCAATAATTATAGGTATTTTTCTTCCTTAAACATCACTTTTATATGGCAATAAAGGCAATGTAGTCTAAAATACTTAAGATAGCTCTTCATTTACTATCAAAGCAACCCTAAATTATGTTTCTACAAAGCTCCTACCATAATCTGGCCCTACACTTTTCAGACAGTCTTACCTATTGCTCCCTTAAGCTAACTTCCCTGAAAAATCATTGTTGATTCCGCACTAAAATCACCATGCTTATTCCCGTTTTCATGCCTTTGCTCTTCCTGTCCCTTTCTTCACCTTTCCCCCACGTCTTCATACCCTTTTCTGACCTCTCCATCTGTCCAACTCTTACTTTTTCTAGACACATCTCAAAATCTTTATACGAATAATCCAGCAGAGTGATCTAGTCACCCTCATCATTGTCAATCAACATCAGAGTGCCTGTTATTGTGTTTCCCAGCCCCCAGGACAAGGAAATCTTCCTTTAGGTTTTGATTTGGCAAAATGGACATAATTTGCCATATATTAACATAGGCCAATCTCCTAACCCTCAGTGGCCAAGATATATTCTGTTTGGACCTATAGTGTCTTTTGAATTGATGAAAAAAATAAAGAGAAAGAAAGAAAAACTCTTCTATTTATTCTACATATCCATTTGACAAAATGAATATCTCCAGAGAACTGCATGTCAGGATTAGCAGTGAGTCCAATGGGCCTTATCTGGAACTTTGAGGAATGGGAAGATGATTCCTGGTGCTTGAAAATTTTTTTAAATACAGGCGTATTAATCTAAGTGAAAATTTCCCCAATAAATTGATATATAAACAAAATCTTTTGGTCCTTATTAACAGCACTTGGAATGCATAGGGGGAGTATTGGGCTTTACCAGTGTTTTTGTCCTGGAAATAACATCATTGATTTTATTAGACTTGTTCCCTACTGTAGTCAGCCATCCCTGGAATGTAATATTCTAGATGGCCATTTTTGCTTCATTTTAATCCTTCGTAGAACAGTCCCCAAAACAATTTGTTCATATAATTTGATTGAAAAGATTAAAGCCTGATTAAAGTAAAATGGATCAAAGAGCTTTCAAACAGTATTTGTGACTTATTGCCATAGGGTATCTATTTATTTATTAAACAAATGCTAATATTTCCCCAAAATTATAAAATAAATGCATGCTGTGTGCAGAAAACTTAGCAAACACTGAAAATAAAAAATCACACATACACCCAGTATCTGGAGATAATGACTTTTAATATATTAGTGTAAGCTCTTCTGGGCCTAGTTAGAGATAGATAGATGAGGTTGAGTATGAAGGGTTGAGAGAAGTGGCAGGAAAGGAAGAGAGAGAAGTAAATATATTTTTAAAATTTAGTTATAAGATGCATACTTCCTTGTAAACAGCTCATTTTCACTTAGAAAATATATTTTAAAAATTATCCCATGTCAGAAAATATAATTTTACAATACGAATTTTCATGGCCTTGCATGATTCCATTTTATAGATGTACCAAAAGTTATTTAAATAATTCTGTATTATTGAACATATTGGTTTTTTTTTTTCAATTATTATATATTGTAGTTAATGCTAAAGCATATACTTATCAATAAAGTTTTACCACACCTCTAATAATTTCTTCAGAATAAATTCCTAGGTGTGGAATTGTTGGCAAACTGGATAGGTACTCCAACCTACTATATATTAAACTGTTATAATTTGGGCCTCGTGTTGCCATAGTCTAGAGAAGAAAAGACTGTTGGTTTCATCAGAGAAGTAGCTGATGCTACCCCAATCCCAATAAATTTACCTCCCCTCTCTCCTTCCACACTTGTTTTCCTGATATAAGCCCCTAACATTCAGCACTTTTCTAAGGTGGCAGGTAAGTCCTACAAATATCCTTCCCCATGTCCTTTTTGATGGACCAGGTACTCATACTGGTAATGGTGTCAGACTGAGTACAGCAGTACACAAAATATACATTTTGGTTCCCTGTTTTAAATTTTTGGGCCAACTGATGAGCTACAGGGTGGTATGGAACAGTTTCAGTAAGTTGTGCATACAGTGACAGAATTGGGATGTAAGGCAGCGCATAGGTGAACAGACAGAAAAAGAAGGCAACAGACTTGATATCTGTTCACATTGGAAGGCTTCCATATAGATTAATAATTTCAGGTAGATATGGATCATGCATGTGGCATAGGATAAGAACAAGAAGACATCTCCCATTCAAAAATTCTACCTCAGGCTTCAATCTCCATGCTTCCGCCTCTCAAATCTTTTGCACTGTATTCATTGGAGGTTTTATTTTATGATGTGAAAACTCCCTTACGTCTTCAATCATTTCTCTGAATATTCTTTCTACCTCCTTGCCTTAACTGATACTTGTTTGTCCAGGGCAGCACTTCCCCTCCTCGAGTAGAAACTGCTTATACTCTAACACCCCTCTCAGGGTTAGCAGTTTCCACGAAGGTTTATCTTCATTCCCCATGCCAAAAGAGGTCTGCCTAGAAGCTTCATTTTTTTTTGCTCAGCAAATGCTCCCTGGGCAAAAGCAGTTCTAACTCATCACTGAGGTCTTTGGAGTTGTAATCTATGCCCTTTTCTTACCCTGGTAATTCCTCACTTTCTTGTCTGTATCTTTGATGTTTTCAAGATTTTATAAAGTATTTTCTAACATTTTAAATTGCCTCTAACAAAAGAGTTCATCCATATCACCTATTTTTCCTACTTTTGAGAAAGTAAAAATATCATTTATCCCACAGTATAAAAAAAATACAAAACTCCCAATTAAATGTTTAATGAAATATCTATAAAACATTACCACATCAACTTTTTTAATAATTAAATTTAGTACTCATAAAAATTTCATTTCATTTAAAAACAATTTGGAGTTCAGATTTTTTTTCCCTACATCAGCAGAATTCCCAAATATGTATAATGGCTGCAGAGAAATCAGTCAAGCATAATTTGATGAATTGCTTGGTGCTGAATAATTTTAAAATTAAAAACAAAAATTATAAAATATTAATAATAATTTTATTTAATATTTAAATAGGAGGGTAGGTACATTTGAATGTTTATACTTTGATACACTGTGGAGTGGTGTTTCCAAAATAAAAGTACCTGGGTTCTTGATGGTCTTCAAAGAGACCTGATTGGTTATATAAATGTGTAACCACTATGTTGTACACCTGAAACTAATATAAAATAATATTGAATGTCAACCATAACTGAAACAAACAAAAAGAGACTTGATTGTTAGCTTGAACCACCAATAATGTTATTCAATGATGACCTGGTCCCCACCATTCTAGCTGCTCTGACAGGTGGGAGACTAGGAATATAACATTTTTCTTCTATTAACAGATAACACATTAACACATAAATATCTAAATATAGAAAAAAACACTGCACTTTGGAGGACTTACTATTGTTCTCTTTGGGTGTCAGCAGCAAGGGCAATATACGCAGTGGAGACAGGGTTGTTTAAATAACAGAGTTCTATGCTTAAGAAATCTAAGCCTGTCTCACTCCCTGCTTCATGGTGATGTGCATCAGCAGGAAGCAATTTTAGGACTTGGTGACAAAAGTTGTCTTTGAAGTATTAGGGCCAGAGTTCTGATCTCAACCAAGATGTTATGTCCATATCTGTAGCAGCTAGAAGAAGCCATGTGGAAAATAACTGTTCTGTGCTTGGAAAAGGAAACCTTAAAGATAACATTTTTATCATCTCTGTACAGAATTCCAGCAGAGAGGCAGAATAAACAATAACAAGAAAAGTTCTCAGGGAACAATAGGAGTCCAGGCAAGAGCAATACCGATTTCTAAAATCTCCTGGTACTTGCAATAAAGACTACTGGCCCATTATTCTTTCTTTGGGTATCACTGATTCCAGTGATGAGTCAACCTGTGAAGATAACTCGGTTATCATTAGAAACAAATGTAACGGCGCTGGGGTGTAGGTATTATTTCTTCCAAAGAGAGGCCTGCTTTGAGATCTCTTACACACACACACACACACACACACACACACACACACACACACTATGATTTATAGAATTATAAATCTGAAAAGGACCTCAGAAGTCAGTGTAACCCCCAAGCTCCCTCCACACCCTAACAATAATAACACCATCAAAGAATCATCCAGGAATTGCTTGTGAACACCTCTAGCTACAGTCAACTCACAATTCCTGATACATCCCCATTCCGTTTTTGGTCAGCCCAAAGCTCTAGAAATATTTTTATGAGGTTGAACTGAGAACTGGTTCCTTTTATGTTTCTTTGCTAATAATAATTCAGTTATAAATTCATCTCTATTTTCATGAAAGCCTTTGTAATAGGGAGGCTTTCTGTCCTACAAGTTAACATTTCCAGTTTCTCTAGCCTTTCTTCATATGCTGTGATATCCAGAGGTCTCGCCTCTAAATATGTTCCAATCTGTAAATTTCTCTCTTCTTCAAAGGGCGGTCCCCAAAACTGAATTTCATGCAACAAATATGGTATGATTAGCGGTGTATAAAGTAGTATGGGGTCCTCATTTTGGACGCTATGTTTCTCTTTTATTCCTTCTATTTGGTATTTCAACAAATAGAAGGTTATCTTATTGTGGTTCTAATTTGCATTTCCCTGATTACCAAACAGTTGTGCAACTTCATATTTTATTACCTTTGGATGTGTTCCTCTGTAAAATATATGTTCACAAATTGTGCCCATTCTTTTTGTCCTACTTTTCCTCTATTCTGAATAGCAGCCTTGTGTCCTTTATATACCGGGGATGCCAAAAAAATGTATGCAAGTGGACACTTTGTTCAAAGTTCTTCAAGCAGTAGTTCACCATAATCAGAAATTTTTGGACGTTGATGGTAACACTTTGAGCACCACTTGTAATTACAGAAGTCAAATGTGACTTATAGTCATCTTTTGTTATTGGTATATGTTGAGTCTTACAATTTTAATAATGTTTTCCTTTCTTAAAATGTGTATACATTTTTTTGGCACCCTCTGTATGTTGTAAATAACTTCTTACAGCTTGAGGCTGGGACTTTTACTCTTTTCAAGCTGTAATTTTATGAACAATAGTTATTTTTAAAAGTTATATATATACATCGAGAATACTAATATCTAACATTTCCTTTATATTTAGTTAGATTTATGGTTAGCATTGTGAAAGTTGCTTAAGAAATCTTTCCAGAAAATTTTCTCTTATGTTCATGTATAAATATTTTATTGCAGTGCTTTTTTACGTTTAGAGCTACAATCCACCTGGAATTGATTTGCATGTAAGTTTTGAGATGCAGAACAATTTATTTCAAAATAGATATCCAATTATCCTAGCACTAGTAATTGAAAAAAAAAAAAAAAAGCATTGTTTTCCCACTGCTTTGCAATGCCAAGTTTGTCAAAGAACAAGTGACCATACATGCATGGATGTCTCTTTCTGGTATCTTTATTATGTTCCGTTTGTCTGTATGTCTACCCTTGTGCCAATACCACACTATCTTAATTATTACAATTTTAAATTAAAGTTTATTGAAGTGACAATTGTTAGTAAACTTACATAGATTCCAAGTGTACAATTCTGTAATACATCACTTATATATCACATTGTGTGTTCACCACCCAGAATCAGTTCTCTTTCCATCACCACATATTTGATTCACTTTACCCTCATCTACCACCCCTCCTCCTTTACCCTCTGGTAATCACTAAATTATTGTCTGTGTCTATGGGTTTTTGTTTCTTCATTTGTTTGTCTTGTTCTTTGATTGTTCTCAGTTTTATAAACCACGTATCAGTGAAAAAATATGGGTCTCAAATTTTTCTGTCAGACTTGTGTCATTTAACCTAATAATCCCAAGATCCATCCATGTTCTCCCCAAAAGCATTATTTCATCTTTTTATGGCAGAATAGTATTCCATTGTGTATATATACCACAACTTCTTTATCTAATCATCTATCAAAGAACACTTTTGTTGTTTCCATGTCTTGACCACCATAAATAAAGCTGCAATGAAATCGGAGCACATATATCTTTACAGATAAATGTTTTAAATTTTTTCGGAAGATACCCAGGAGAGGGATTGCTGGGTCATATGGTCATTCTATTCTTAATTTTTTGAGGAACCTCCACATGCCTTCCATAGCAGCTACACCAATCTGTATTCCCACCAACAGTGTATGAAGTTTCCTTTTTCTCCATAGCCTCTCCAACACTTGTTATTATTTGTCTTGTTGATGATTCTCAGTTTTCACATCTAACTGATGTGAAATGATATCTCATTGTGGTTTTTATTTGCATTTATCTGATGATAAGTGATGTTGAACATTTTTCATATGTCTATTGGCCATTTGTATGTCCTCTTTGGAGAAATGTCTATTCAGGTCCTCTGCCCCTTTTTAAGTTAGATTGTTTTTTTGTTGTTGAGTTGTATGAGTTCCTTATTTATTTTAGATATTAGCCCCTTATCAGATGCATTGGTTGCAAAAATCTTCTCCCGTTCTTTGGTTGCCTCTTTATTTTGTCGATGGTTTCTTTTGCTGTGCAGAAGCTTTTTAGTTGGATATAGTCCCATTCACTCATTTTAGCTTTTAGTTCACTTGCCTTTGAAGTCAAATTCATTAAATCCTCTTTGAACCCAAGGTCCATAAGTTTAGTACCTATGTTTTCTTCTATGCAGTTCATTGTTTCAGGTCTTATGTTTATGTCTTTGATCCATTTTGAGTTAATTTTGGTATATGGTGACACATAGCAGTCTAGTTTCATTCTTTTGCACGTGGATTTCCAATTCTCCCAGCACCATTTATTGAAGAGGCTGTTTTACTCCATTGTATGTTTTTTGCTTCTTTGTCGAAAATTATCTGTCCATATTTATGTGCTTTAATTTCTGCATTCTCAATTCTATTCCATTGGTTTGTGTGTCTGTTTTTCTGCTAATACCATACTATTTTGATTGCTGTTGCCCTGTAATACAAGCTGAAGTCTGGAGTGTGATACCTCCAGCATTGTGCTTATTTCCTTAGGATTCCTTTTACTATTTTGGGTCTTTGGTGGTTCCATACAAATCTGATGAATTTTTTGTTCTATTTCTTTAAAAAATGCCATTGGGATTTTGATGGGGATTGCATTAAATCTGTATATTGCTTTGGGTAATAGGGCCATTTTAACTACATTGGTTCTTCTAATCCATGAACACAGAATGCCCTTCTTTTTTTTGCCTTCTTCAATTTCTTTTAAAACTGTCTTATATTTTTCAGTGCATAGGTTTTTCAAATCCTTGGTTAAGTTTATTCGTATGTATTTTATTCTTTTTGTTACAACTGCAAAAGAAGTTGTTGTTTTTTTCAATTTATTTTTCTGAGATTTCATTGTTAATATATAATAATGCAATGGACTTTTGTACCTTGATTTTGTAGCTAGCTACTTCAATGAATTTGTTTATTGTTTCTAATAGCTTTTTGGTGGAGTCTTCAGGGTTTTCTATATATAGCATCATGTCATCTGCAAAAAGTGACAATTCAACTTCTTCATTCCCAATTTGGATGCCTTTTAATTCTTTCTCTTGCCTGATTTCTCTGGCTAGGACTTCCAATACTATGTTGAACAGCAGAGGTGATGGGGACAGCCTTGTCGTGTTCCTGAATGTAAACCAAAGGGCTTCAGTTTTTCACCGATAACTATGATATTAGCTGAGGGTTTGTCATATATGCACTTTATTGTGTTAAGGTATTTTTCTTCTATACCTATTTTACTAAGTGTTTTAATAATACATTGATGTTATGTCTTGTCAAATGCTTTTTCTGCATCTATTGGTATAGTCATATGATTTTTGTCCTTTATTTTTTGTGGTGTATCACATTGATTGATTTGCATATGTTGAACCATCCTTATGTCCCTGGGATGAAACCCCCTTGGTCGTAATATTTAATCTTTTTTTTAATTTATCATAGACATATTTAATATTTTTAATGCATTGTTGCTTTCAATTTGTTAGAATTTTGTTTAGGATATTGCATCTGTATTCATCAGAGATATTGATCTGTAATTTGTGTGTTTGTGTGTGTGTGTGTGTGTGTCTGTGTGTGTGTTATCCTTACCAGGTTTTGGTATCAGGATAATGTTGGCCTCATAAAATGAGTTAGGGAATATTGTCTCATTTTCAATTTTTTGGAGGAGTTTGAGTAGAACAGGTATAGATCCTCCATGATTGTTTGGTAGAATTCACTAGTAAAGCCATCTGGTCCCGGACTTTTGCTTTTGGGAAGGTTTCAGTTGACAGATTCAATTTCTTTACTGTTGATCACTCTATTTAGATATTCCAATTCTTTGTGATTCGACCTAGGAACGCTATATGTTTCTAAGAACATGACCATTTTTTCTAGTTTATTGAATTTGGTGGCATATAATCCCTCATTGTATTCTTGGAAGGTCCTTTCTATTTCTGTGGCATCCAAGGTAACTTCTCTTTCATTTCTGATTTTGTTTATTTGTGTCTTTTCTCTTTTTATCTTAGTGAATTTAGCCAAAGGTTTGTCAATTTTACTAATCATTTCAAAGAACCAGTTCTTTGTTGCATTATTTTTTCTATGATCTTTTAGTTCTCTATTTTATTTAGTTCTGTTCTGATTTTTATTATTTCCTTCCTTCCTTTTATTATTACCTTCCTTCTTTTTCTTTAAGGTGTAACATGAAGTAATTTATCTGGGATTTTTCTTGTTTCTTGAGATAGGCCTGTAATTATATAAATTTCCCTCTTAAAACTGCTTTCGCTGCATCCCCAAAATTTTGGTACAGTGTATTTTAATTCTCATTTGTTTCTATGCATCTTTTGATCTTTCCTCTTATATATTCTTTGACCCGGTCGTTCCTTAAGAGTATGTTGTTTAATCTCCAAGTATTTGTGTTTTTTCCTGCTTTCTTTTTGCAGTTGATATCCAATTTCAAAGCCTTGTGATCAGAGAATATGTTTGGGATGATTTCAATCTTCTTAAATTTGCTGAGGCTAGTTTTATGCCCCAATATATGGTCTATCCTTGAGAATGTACCATGAACACTAGAAAATAAAATATAGTCTGATGTTTTAGGATGAAGTGCTCTATAAATGTCAATTATGTCCATTTCATCTAATGTGTCATTTAGGGCTGCTATTTCATTATTTATTTTCTGTTTGGATGATCTATCCATAGCTGTCAATGATGTACTTTGATCCCATACTATAATTCTGTTTTGGTCAATTTCTCCTTTTTGTTCTATTAGTAGTTGCTTGCTATATTTCCGTGTTCCCTGACTGGGGGCATAAATATTTTTGACTGTTATGGCTTCTTGTTGTATAGTCCCCTTTACCATTATGAAATGTCCATGTTTTTCTCTTGTTACCTTTTTCACCCTGAAGTCTGTTTCATCTGATATCAGAATAGCTACACCTGATTTTCTCTGGATACCATTTGCTTGGAGTGTCAATTTCCACCCTTTCACTTTGAGTCTATGCTTGTCCTTGTAGCTGAGATATGTCTGTTAGAGGCAGCATATGATTAGGTTTAAGTTTTTGATCCAGTCTGCTACTCTGTGCCTTTTTTATTGATGAGTTCAATCCATTTACATTTACAGTGATTATTGATATATGAGGATTTCCTATCATTCTATGTTTTGTTTTCTGGTAGGGCGGTGTCTCCATTGTTTCTTTGCCTTTTTGTTGCTGTCTATTATTTCAGTGTGGTGGTATTCTATGTTTTTTCCCTGTTTCTTCTTTTCTCATGTTATATGTTTCAGTTCTGGATTTTTTTTTTTTTTTTTTTGAATGGCTACCATTCAGGTTATGTAAAATAAAGTTTCATATTTAGAGTATTCCATTTTCTTAAGCCATGCTTCCCTTTTCTATTCCCTTGTGCCAGTTCAGATCTTTACCCTCTCCCCTTTTGTTTTTGTTGTCGTAAATTTACGCTGTAAATTGATTTCTGCACTGCAGTAGCAAGCTGTCTTTTTCCTTTCTTTTTTTTTTTTTTTAAGAGGTTTTTCTTTTTTCCTTCTTTACCCTGTATGTTATGTTGAAGTATATAATATCCTGTTTGGTGTAAGATTTGCCATTTCCTTCTTCTGTCTGTCTGTTCGTAATACTATTCCTGGTTTTGTATTATTTTGCTTCTTTGTTTCAGGTCGAATAGCCTCCTTCAGTGTTTCTTGTAGTGCAGGTCTTATGTTAGTAAATTCCCTCAGCTTCTGTATGTCTGGAAAGGTCTTTATTCCTCCTTCATATCTAAAGGATATCTTTGCTGGGTATATTATTCTTGGTCATAATTTGTCTCTTTCAATAGTTTGAATATTTCATTCCACTCCCTTCTGGCTTAAAGAGTTTCTGCTGAAAAACCTGATGATAATCTAATGGCTTTCCTTTGTAGGTTACCGTCTTCTTTTCCCTGACTTTGAGGATTCTTTCTTCATCGTTAATTTTTGACAGCTTCAGTACAATTTGTCTTGGAGAAGGCCTGTTGGGTTTGAGGTAGTTAGGTGTTCTATTTGCTTCTTGGATTCAAGGATCCAGTTCTTCCCACAAGTTTGGGAAATTCTCGTCAACTATTTGAATATACTCTCTGTTCCTTTATCCGTTTTTTCTCTTTCTGGTATGCCCAATATTCTTATATTTCTCTTTCTGATGGAATCATAAAGGTCTTGTAGAGATCTTTGATTTCTTTTAACTCTCAAGTGTGTCTCTTCTTCTATATTTGTCATTTCTAGATTTATATCTTCAATATCACTGATTCTTTCCTCTATCTGGTCAGCTCTATTACCTCAGCTGGCTATTTCATTCTTAATTTCTTTTATTGAGTTCTTAATCTCTAGAAATTCTATTTGATTCTTTTTTTGAATTTCAATCTCTTGGTAAAATGTTTGTTTTGTTCTTTGATTGTGTTTCTGATTTCATTAAACGGTCTGTCTGTGTTTTCTTGCATCTCGTTGAGATTTTTCAGAACTGCAGTCTTGAATTCTCTGTCATTTAAGTCACATGCTTCCATGTCTTTAAGTTCTTTTCCATGAGACTTTTCATTTTCTTTCTGAGCTGCCTTGTTACCTTGGTTATTTATGTCAATTAATGAATGCTTATTTCTCTTCCTAGGCATCTACAGGAGTGGGTTCTGCAACAGGTTGATAGGAAGAGGTCTTAGTTTTGGTTTCCAGTAGGTGTCGGTAGAATGTTTTATTTTTTTCTCTGACTGCAGCCTTTTATTCTCTCTCATGCTGTAGTGTTATGTTTTCTCTGCATTGACCCGGCTTCTCACACAATGTGTGTGGGGGGGTGTCCCTGGAAGGTGGGCTTCTTCTCTGTGAGCACCTCACCTGTGTCTCAGGACTCCACCTCCATGGGGAGATGTGGAGAGCTTCTGAAGTTCCAAAGCTCTTCCTGTAGCAATTTCAGGGCCTGTATGTTTCAGAGTCTGTGTTTCCCCTGCAGGGATACCCCCAGATAGGTGGGGGCATAGGTGGGGTGGGTTTTGAAAGGTGGCTCTGAGAAATGACAGCGACCACCAGCAGAGCCAATCCTGTGCCCAAGGCTCTCTCCCCTTCATCAGAACTAGTTGGGCTGGGAGTCCATGGCTGCGGGTTACAGTCCTCAGAACTGCAAATATTGTTTTGTGGGTTTTTTTGTTCTGTTTTGTTTTTAAGTATGATGATTTTCTTTTTCTTTTTTCCTTTTTTTATTAGTTTCAGGTGCACAAAACAAAGTAATACTTAGACGTTTATCATTTATATCCCTCACACTGTGTCAAACCCCCTCCCCCCATCCACTGTCCCTCTGACATTATACACAGCCATTACATTTCCACTGTCTCTATTCCTAATGCTGTTCTCTGCTTCTTGAAACCATATATATATATATATATGGTTTATATATATATAAACTTGTAGTTGAGATTCATTATTGTTCAGCTTCAGCTTCAGGTGTACAGTGCAGTGATCAGGCATCTACATCATCTTTATTTGACACTGCTACCTTCCCACTTGTACCACTGGGCAGGAGTGGGTAGGGCGAGCTCTGGGAGGGTAGGGAGGGTTTGGCTACTTCCCGTGTTTATGTCCTCCATCCTCTGCTTGGCAGTGAGGGCTTAAACCACTGTTTTCACCTTTCTTCCTTCAGTGTTTGCTCTGAGGTGTCTGCCCTGAGCATTTCGCTCAGCCATGTTATATCCTAGTCCCTCAGGCGGCACTCTGTGCCATAAGGGAGCATTGGCAGACTAAATTATTCCCTCTCCCATTACTGTGGTAGCTCCAGAATGCAGGGAGCTCAGAAGTCTGAGCTCGGTCTGCTTCCTGCGCCCACCTGGCCTATGTCTCTGCACTCTCCCCTTCCCACCTCCTCTATATTTGCCCACCTTTAGATTATTTCAATTGTGTGTCTCTTAGTCATGCAGATTGCTTTGTGGTTCATGCTAGGTTGCCCTGGGCAGAGCACAGGCTGCTTGTGAACTTGCTCTGTTGCAGGGCCCCTCTGAAGAGGCCCCTGGCCTGGAATGCCCAGTTGCCAGCTTCAGACCAGCAAGAGAATCACCATGTCGCCTGTAAGAAAGCCATACCCAAACAGCAGACTGGGAAGGGAAGAGAACACTGCTGAAGCCAATCCTGCTAGGTAGGGTCATCCCATTCACCATAGTTCTTCCACTGTATTCACGGCCAATCCTCACATACAATGAGCCTGAAGATCACTCACTCCCATTGACCTGCAAACAGCAACCAAGGCTCAATAGCAACAGGAAGGCACAAACAACCCACACAAGGGACACCCAGTTCTAGTGACCAGGGATACTGCACCACTGGGTGACAGAGGGTCACCTACTACATAAGGCCACTCCAGTTCTGAGTATTTAACCAAAGAAACCCAAAATGCTACTTCAAGTTGACGTGTGCATCCATATGTTCACTGCAGCATTGTTTCTAATAGCCAAGATGTGGAGGCAGCCTGGGTGTCTGTCCATGGATCAAAGAATAAAGTGGAGTTGGTACATATATACAATGGAATGTTGCTCTCACTAAAAAGAAATGGGTTTTTGCCATTTGTGGTAGCATGGATGGACCTGCAGGGTATTGTACTAAGTGTGTCAGACAGAGAAAGACAGATGCATTGTGATTTTGCTTATACGTGGAACCAAAAGAACAAAATAAACAAACAAACAAAACAGAAACAAACTCATAGATACTGAGAATATTTTGATGGTTGCCAGATGGAAGGGTGGGTTGGGAAGGGGGTTGTTGAAAAAGGGGAAAAGATTAAGAAGTACAATTTGGTTGATACACAGTAGCCATGACAATGTAGGGTACGACATAAGAAATATAGTCAGTGATACTGTAATAACTATGTATGGTGTCAGATGGGCATTAGATTTACTGGGATAATAGGTGAGAGAGGTGTTGGGGCCAGGGTGAAAAGGTGAAGGCATTAAGAAGTACAAATTGGTAGTTACAAAATAGTCATGGGATGTAAATTTAAGCATAAGAAATGTAGTCAATAATATGGTAATAACAATGTATAGTGCCATGTGGGTACTAGACTCGTAAAGGGGATCACTTCTTAAATTACATAAATGTCTAACCGCTATGTTGTTCATCTAAAATTAATATAAAATGATACTGAATATCTACTATAATTGAAAAATTAAAAATGGGGAAAAAGGTGAAGGGGTATAAAAGGCCCAAATTTCCATGTATGAAACAAATAAGTCACGGGGATGTAATGTACAGCATAGGGAGTATAGCCAATAATATTGTGATAGCATGATATGGTGTCAAATGGTTTGTTGGACTTATCATGATGATCAATTCTTTAGGTATATAAATGTTAAATAACTGGTGTACACTTGAAGCTAATATAATATTACATGTTAGATATATTAATAAAAATCTTTTAAAACGAAAGGATATATGTGACTGAAACCCGAACAGAAAAATTATAAGCAGACAAAGAATAAAAAGACATATTACTGTAAAAAGAGGAGAAATATGACCTTTTGCAGACTGCTCATCAGAAAAATAAAGGTGGGTGGAGACAGAAAGTGTGCAAGAAAGACATTTTCAGATAAACAAAATGGTATTTTTCACCAGCATTCTCACACTAATTAAAATACTCATGGATGTATTTCATGCAATATAAAAAAATATTATAGATGAAAGCTGAGAGATTCAGCATGGAGTAAAGAGCCATGGAAATATTTAAGTACATCTGAAATGAACAGTGACCATATAAAACAATGATAATTTTGTCTTGTGGAATTTAAAATATGTTAAAAATTAAAAGACATGAGAAAAATTTAATATAAATTGGATAAACATAGTTCAAAGGTATTTATATTATCCAGGAAGTGGCAAAGGTGTATATATATAAATATTCAAGGACACTGCTGCAATCTCCAGGATAGCCACTAAAAGTAAAGTAAAAAATATATATAAGTAAATACCGTTTTTAACTATAGTTTTATTGAGAGAAATAACACATTTTATTCTCAAAATATATATACAGGGGTATACATGTATATAATTAATAAGCTTAACAAGCTAATAGAGGGTTAAAATGGAATAACTAAAAATCAGGAGATCAAAGATGGCAGAGTAAACACTGTGCCTGAATCATTCCGTTAGCACATTAAAATTACAACTAAATTATAGAACAATCAACCTGGAGAACCATCTGAAGTCTAGCCGAACAGAAGTCCTATATTTAAAAATTAGAGAAGCCATGTAGAGAGTGGTAGGAGGGGCAGAGACGTGGAATAGGCCTCAAACCTCCCTGTGGCGGTTGAGAATCAGGAGGTATATTTTGGCCGTGGAGGTTCCCCCTGGAGGATCAAGGGACCCCAGGCCCTCACACCAGGCTCCCCAGCCTGGAGTACTTGTGCTGGGAAGAAGAGCCCCCACAACATCTGGCTGTGAAAAACAGTGGGGATTTCAACTGTTCTGGTCAGATGGAAGGCAGTGGGAAACCAGGTGTCCTCTTAAATAGCCTGTGCAGACTCACTCACTGACAGGCACTCAACTTGGGCTCTAGCAGAGGGACGGTGACTTGTGAGGTGACAGAGACCTATGGAAGGGCAGACTGAGGTGTGTGACTTCAGAGGATGGACTGGAGGACCGTCAGCATTTTCCTGTGTGAGGTCCTGCTCCTGTGCAGGTGGCAGGCGAACACCATCTTTCCTGTGTTGAGCCAGACCCCATCATGGCCAAATCTGAATCTAATTGGCCTGGTGAGCTCCGCAGCTCCACCCTGCTGTCTCAGCTGGGAACATACTCCATGCAACTCCCCCAATGCCTGAGGCAATTTATTTGTGAGCAGCCAGTCCCACCTGCATTGCACTCTTGGAAAACTATCAGAGTCCGGCAGGCTCCATGCGGGCAGTGACTGAAAGGTACCCCTGAAACTAATATAATATTGTATGTTAGCTATATATTTTTAAAATCTTTTTAAAATCTTTTTAAAAAGGAATAAGCTCAAAATGGGTTAAAGACTTAAATGTAAGACCCAAAACCATAAAACTCTTAGAAGAAAATGTAGGAAGTGAACTATCAGACTTTACCCTTAGTACTATTTTTACTGATCTATCTCCTTGGGCAAGGAAAACAAACCAAAAAATAAACAATGGAACTACACCAAACTAAAAAGTTTTTGTACAGCAAAGGAAACATTGAAAAGATATCCTACTGAATAGGAGAAGATATTTTTCAATGAAACATCTGATAAGGGGTTAATATCCAAAATTTATTTTAAAAAAAAAACCTCATAAAACTCAACACCAAAAAAACCAAAGTATCCAATTAAAAAATAGGGAGAGAACCTTAATATTTTTCCAAAGAGGACATACCTCCAATAGACATATGAAAAGATGCTCAACATCACTAATCATCAGAGAAATGCAAATGAAAAACACAACGAAATATCACCTCTCATCTGTCAGAATGGCTATCATCAATAAATCAACAAAGTGCTGAAGAGGATGTGGACAAAAGGGAACCCTCATGCACTATTGGTGGGATTGAAAATTGGAGCAGACACTATGGGAAACATTATGGTGGTTCCTCAAAAACTTAAAGAACTGCCTTATGACCTAGCTATTCCACTCCTGGGTATTTATCTAAAGAAATCCAAAACACTAATTCAAAAGATACATGCACCCCGATGTTTACTGCAGCAGTATTCACAATAGCCAAGATATGGAAAAAACAGAAATGCCCATTAATAGACAATTGGATAAAGAAATTGTGGTATGTATATACAATGGAGTATTACTCTAACTAAAAAAGAATGAAATCTTACCATTTACAACAACAGGGGCAGACCTAGAGTGTATTATGCTAAGTGCAATTAGTCAAACTGAGAAAGACAAACCCCACATGCCCTCACTTATATGTGGAACCTAAAGAACAGAATAAATGTGCAAACAAAACAGAAATAGACTCATAGATAACAGAGAAAAAACTGATGGTTGCTAAATGGGAGGGGTTTGGGGGATGGGTGAGAAGGTGACAAGATTAGAAAATACAAATTGGTAGTCACCAAATAGCCATGGGGATGTAAAATACACTGTGGGGAATACAATTAATAATGTTGTAAAGGCTCTGTCGGGTATCAGATGGATACTAGACTTATTGGGGGAACCACTTCATAGGTTACATAGATGCCTGAAACTAATATAAAATAATATTGAGTGTCAAGTATAATATAAAATGCACACACACACACACACACACACACACGGTGCCAAAAAATGTATACACATTTTAAGAAAGGAAAAAAAAATGTATTAAAGTATACATTTATATATACTCAATATATACTGATAACAGTATACTCAATATATACTGATAACAGAAGTATACTCAATATATACTGATAACAGAAGATTAACCGAGTCATGTGTATAAATTTTGTTGGCATCCCCAGTATATATATATATATATATATATATATATATATATATATATATATATAATACATATATAAAATATAATATATATAATATTATATATATTATACATATATACAATATTTTATATATATATTATATATATATATATATATATATATATATATATATATTCACGGGATATAAAGTACAGCATAGGGAATATAGTCAGTCAATGGTATTGTAATAGCTGTGTATGATGTTAGACGCATACTAGACTTGGTGGGGTTATCACTTTGTGAGGGGTGTAAATGTCTAATCATTATGTTGTTTGGTACACCTAAACTAGTAATAAAATTAAATTATTTTTTTGGGGGGGCCAGCCCAGTGGCTCAGGAGGTTAGAGCTCCATGCTCCTAACTCCGAAGGCTGCCGGTTCAATTCCCACATGGGCCAGTGGGCTCTCAACCACAAGGTTGCCAGTTCAATTCCTCGAATCCCGCAAGGGATGGTGGGCAGCGCCCCCTGCAACTAGCAACGGCAACTGGACCTGGAGCTGAGCTGCGCCCTCCACAACTAAGACTGAAAGAACAACAACTTGAAGCTGAACAGAACCCTCCACAACTAAGATTGAAAGGACAACAACTTGACTTGGAGAAAAGTCCTTAAAAATGTCATATGAGTTCACTTATACAAGTAAGAATCTAAAGAACAAAATAAACAAACAAATGAAACACAAACAAACTTACAGATACAGAGAATATTTTGTTGTTTGCCACATGGGAGGGGAGTTGGGGTGGGTGAAAAAAGGGAAGGGACTAAGAAGCACAAATTGGTTGTTACACAGTAGTCATGGGGATGTAGTATATAGCACAAGGAATGCAGTCAGTAATATTGTAATAACTATGTGTGGTGTCAGATGGGTACTAGATTTGTTGGAATGATAGATGGGAGGGGGTTGGGAGAGGCTGAAAAAGGTGAAGGGATTAAGAAATACAAATTGGTAAAATAGTCATGCTTTACATAAAGTAAAGCATACGGAATATAATCAATAATATAGTACTAACTGTATAGTGTCAGGTGGGTACTAGTCAGGGTGATCATGTCATAAATTATATAAATGTCTAAACGTCTAACCACTATGCCATATACCTGAAATCAACATAAAATAATATTGAATGTCAACAGTAACTAAAAAATAAGAAAAAGAGGGATAAAAATAAAAGGGAATAAGAGGTTCAAAGTTCTAGATATAAAACAAATAAGTCTTGGGGATGTAATATACAGCATGGGAAATATAGTCAATAATATTGTGATAGCATGGTACAGTGTCAGATAGTTCCAGGACTTATCATGGTGATCACTTCTTTAGCATAGGGAATATAATCAATAATATGGTAATAATTATTTATAGCGCCAGGTTGGTACTGTTGAATAACTATGATGTACACCTGAAACTAATATATAATATTGTACGTTAGCTATATTTTAATAAAATATTTTAAGAGACTGAAAAGAAATACGTTTGAAATGGTTATTATGTGCCAAGACTGTGTACAGCTCTATATGGACATTATTTCATCTAATACTTAACAGCAATCCTGTGAAATAGCTATTATTGTCCCTATTTGGCAGAAGATAAAACTAAGCCACAATGTTTAAGTAATTTGCTTAAGGTCATGTAACCATGAGAGAAACAACATTTTAAAAGCAGATTTATTTAATGTCAACTGCAATTGAAATTTAAAATAAAAAAAGTAGATTTATTTAATTTCATGTTCTTAACCACTATGCTATACTGCCTCCCTGAGGACAAAGACCATATTTCATTTATATCTTAAAACTTCAGAATGCCTAACACAGTAGTTGCTCAAAAAATATTTGCTGAATGAGTGACTATGTAAATAAATACATTTCATCTAGATCAAGGGACTTTCATGCATTCACAAATTTTTAAATATATTTTTAATTAAACTTTATTGAGGTGACAATTGTTAGTAAAGTTACATAGGTTTCAGGTGTACAATTCTGTAACACATCATCAATATATCATACATTCACAAATTTATGTGTTCTAGGAAAATATTTTTATCAGTATTAGAACTTCAATTCTTATTTATTGATGTTGTTCTACACTACTAGTCTATAATAGTCTGCCTAAATCCATTAATGTCTTTCAAACTTAATTCTTGAAATTCTGGAAAATAAACCAAAAGGTGATTTTAAAAACAGCTTAATAGATTTCTGCATATCCTTTAATAAAGGAATGTAGGATGTATGAGATCTTCATGGATAAGGGCATCAGTGTAATGAACAAAGATTTTTTTAAAGGTCTGATTCTTATTTTGCACTAATGAGACTATTATTTTACTAAAGAGTGATCATCTTATATATTACCTAGCATGTGATAGTATTGGCATCATTTGCTAACTTAGAAATTAAAGAAAAATTATTTCTAATTTTTAAGGTCTCTCAGTTCATCATCTTAATTGAATACCCAATATATCACCAGGAGTTCACCATCTGATAAAGACAAACAAAACTATGTAAGTAATTCTAATATGAGATAATGATGAATGCAATAAAAGGGACAAAAGTAAGATGCTACAGGAAGAGATTAGTTAAGGAAGACCTGAAAAAGTTATATTCATTCAAAAGACAATTTACGACTGGATCAAAACAGCTGCGTGAGGTGAGCCTCTGTAAAGCTCCCCTGGAATTTACAACTAATCTAACAACAATAACTCCACAAAGGACTCCCTGCACAGCAGACAGGCAAGACGAAGAGGCCCACTGCTGAATTCACCTAAAGGTGGGCGATCGCGGAGTGGAGGGAGGAGGGAAGAGAGAAGTGCGGAGACGGAGACACGCAGACGCAGGATGCAGACCTAGCTCAGTGCACAGGCAGTTTTATATTAATATCTATAGGATTCTCAATTAATCAGCATCTTCTCATGTGCTATAAACCATTTGTAGATAATCTTTAGAAAAATATATATTCACACCCTTTGTTCATTTTTTACAAAATGGTAGTTATATAATAGTCATGGGGATGTAAAGTACAGTACAGGGAACATGGTCAATAATATTATGATATCTATGTGTAGTGCCAGGTGGGTAATAGACTAATTGGGGGGAATCACATTATAAATTATATAAAAGTCTCACCATTATGCTGTGCACCTGAAACTAATAAAAAATAATATTGAATATCAACTGTAATTGAAAAAACTACAAGACACCACCACACACCCATTTCAATGACAACTATAAAAAACAGAAAATACATGCTGTCAAGAATGTAGAGAAGTTTAAACCCTTGTGCTCACATGGTGTGAACGAAAAATAGTGCATCCACTGTGGAAAACAGTATGGTGGGGTCTTAGTCCATATTTGCTGCTATAACAAGAGTACCATAGATTTGATAGCTTATAAAAACATAAATTTTTTACAATTCTAGAGGAGGGGAAGTCCATAATTAAGACCCTGGAAGATTTAATGTCTGATAAGAACTTACTTCCTGGTTCATACATGGTCATCTTCTTCCTATGTTCTTACATGGCAGAATGGGGGTTGGAGCTCTTTGGGACCTCTTTTATAAGGGAACTAATCCCATTCCTGAGAACTTTATCTTTATGCCCTAGTTACTCCCAAAGGCCCCATCTCAAAATACTATCACATTGGGGATCGGATGTTAACATATGATTTTGGGGGGGCATCAACATTCAATATAAAACATTCTGTTTTTAGCACCCCAAAATTTGTGTCCCTCTCAAATGCAAAATACATTCATTCCACTCCAATGCCACCAAAGTACTAACTCGTTCCAGCATCGTCACTTTTTTTGCTCAGGAAGGTCTCCAAATCATGTTTATGAAAACGAAGAAGTCCTGTGATCTGCTGTTTGCAAGCTGGATGCCCAGATAATCCAGTGGTATTGCTGCAGTCCAAACCCAAAGACCCAAGAGCCAGAGGAGCCAATGGTATAAATTCCAGTCTGAGCTTGAAGTCCCAAGAACTAGAAAGAACAATGGCCAAAGGCAGGAAAAGGTGGATGTCCCAGCTTTACAGAGACAGCAAATTCACCCTTCCTACACTTTTTGTTCTATTCAGGCCTTCAGCAGATTGAATGATGCCCACTCTCATTGGTAAGGGAAATCTTTACTCAGTTAACTGATTTAAATAATAATTTTTTCTAGACACACTCTCTAGAGGAAACACTCTTCCAGAAGTAATGTTTTGTGAGCTATCTGGACATCCATCAAGTCAGTCAAGTAGACACATAAAATTCATTATCACAAGTTTTACCTCAAAATATTAAAAATAAAATTACCATTAAGGATGGAGATCCAAGATGATGAAGTAGATAAACACTGTACCTGTTTCTTCTGTGAACAAATTAAAATTACAACTAAATTATAGAATAACCAACCTGGAGACCCATCTGGCTGAACAGAAGTTTTATAACTAAGGATACAATGAAGAAGCCATGTCGAGACTGGTAGGAGGGGTGGAGATGTGGAACTGGCTAACCCCATAATTCCATGTGGCGGTTGAGAACCAGGAGGGATACCTTGGCCATGGTGATTTCCCACATAAGAGTGAAATAGTCCAGCTTCATACTGGCCTCCCCAGCACACAGCAATGATGCCAGGAAGAGGAGCCCCCACAACATCTGGCTGTGAAAAACAGTGGGGATTCTGACCATCTGGGTGTGACAGAAGGTGGCAGGAAACTCAAGGATCCTCTTAAAGGGCCAGTGCATAGACTCTCTCACTCCCAAACATTCACCTCGGGCTCCAGTGGAGGGACAGTGAATCAGAGAGTGTTGGAGTCATGCAGGGGGCAGACTGAGTTGTGTGGCTTCAAGGGGGAAGACAAGGGCTGGAGGAAAGTCAGAAATTTCCCTGTAAGAGGTCTTCCTCCCATGCAGCTGGCCATCTTTCCTCTATTGAACCCATCCCCTGCACTTATGGCCAAATCTGAATGTGATTGGACTGGTGAGCTCTGAAGTTCCACCCTCCTGACATTGGCACCCTACCTGACCCAAATCCCTCAATGTCAGAGGCACTTTCTCCAAGACCAGCCAATCTTGCCCCCAATACACTCTTTTTTGGAAAATTATCAGTCCAACAGACCCCAGGCAGGTGGCAACTGGCCTTTGTGTGCTCTGAGACTTTTGCTGCATAGCTTCATGCTAAGCATTCTGGTACCAAATCAGAATTTACATTAACCTGGTGACCACAACTCTTCCTACTTTAGTGAATCCCTGAGACCCTGCTTCACTCAACTAGCATACCATATGAGGCTTTATCCGTAGCTAAACTTTAAGGGAACTAAAAGGTGGCAGCAGGCATCGGGGTTTCCTGGAATTTTAATGGGACTACCCCAGGCCTACAACTGGTAACAGACATCCTCAGTTCACAGCGTGGCCTCTCCCACATGACTTCAGGTTTAGCACAGGCAGCAAAAAACTGTGGATCTTTTTGTAGCATTTACTAGGTAGTCCCTGACCACTCACAGGCAGTGGGTGACCTAGCCTGAACTGGAGCCACTCGCAAGAGGCCTCAGAACAAACATACTTGGAGGTTGGCTTCAGACCATAACAGAGCACCACCCAATTAACCCCACAAGTGACACACCCAAATGGTTGTCTAAACAGGAACCAGAGCCAACTTGGGCAAATCCCTCTCAGTGGGGTCAGTCCCTGCAAAATAGGGTGTAAGCTGTGGATATGGTCAAACCCCACAGTCAATCAGCCCGAGGGTCAATACCACCCATTGACATGCCAATAGCAATTGAAGCTCAACTATAACAGGAGGGCACATACAACCCACACAAGGGACACGCCTGAAGCACCTGCTGCAGGTGACCAGAAAGACTGCCACTGGGACACATAGGTCACCTACTAGACAAAGCAAACTGAACATGACTGGGGGACATAGCAGATCTACCTAACACTTAGAAACAAACAGACAGGACACCAAAATGAGGAAACAAAGAAATGCATTCCAAAAGAAACAACAGAAGAAAACTCCAGAAAAAGAACTAAACAAAATTGAGGCAAGAAACCTACCAGATACAGAGTTGAAAATAATGGTTACAAAAATGCTTAAGGAACTTACTGAGAACTTCAACAAAGAGATAGAGCATAAAAAAGGACATCAAAAACATAAAATTTAAAAAGTCAGAAGTGAAGAATACAATAACTGAAATGAAGAATGCACTAAAAGGAATCACTAGCAGACTACATGAAGCAGAAGATCACGTCAGTGATTGGAAGATAATAGCACAGAACACCCAATCGGAACAGCAAAAAGAAAACAGAATCCAAAAAAAAAAATGCAGAGTTTAAAAGACGTCTGGGACAATATCAAGCATAACAACATTTGCATCCCAGGGGTACCAGAATAAGAAGAGAGAAAGCAAGGGATTGAGAATTTATTTGAAGAAATAATGACAGAAAACTTTCCTAATTTGGCAAAGGAAATAGACATACAAGTCCAGGAAGTGGAGAGAGTCTCAAACTAGATTAACCCAAAAAAGCCAACACCAAGACACATTATAATTAGAATGCCAAAGGATAAAGTTAAAGAGAGAATCTTAAAAGGAGCCAAAGAAAAGCAGTTTGTTATCCACAAGGGAACTCCTCTAATATTGTCACCTTCCAATCCATGAGCACGGAACACCTTTCCATTTCTTTCTGTCTTCTTTAATTTATTTGAAAACGTCTTATAGTTTTCAGCATATAGGTGTTTCACATCCTTGGTTAAATTTATTTCTAGGTATTTTATGCTTTTGGTTGAAATTGCAAAAGGAGATCCAAATGGTGGCATGAGGTGAGCCTCAAGAAATCTCCCCTGGAATTTACAACAAACTGAAAAACTATAGCTCCACAGAGGACTCCCTGCACAGCAGACAGGCAAGATGAAGAGTCTCACTACTGAATTCACCTAAAGGTGGGAAAATTTCGCGACCAGGAGAGGAAGGAAGAGAGAAGTGATGAGACAGAGCCGCGACGGCGAAGGACGCAGACCTAGCTCAGTGCTCCGAGCTCCCTGCATCCTGGAACTACCACAGCTGCGAGAGAGGGAAGAACTCATACTGCTAGGGATCCGTTCATGGCCCATGGGGCTGAGGGGACAGCATATAACATGGCTGAACCCAACTCTCATGGCAGACACCTCAGAGCAAAGACTGAGGGAAGAAGGCTGAAAATGGTGGTTTAAGACCTCACTGCAGCAGAGAACAGAAGACTTAGGCACTGAGACTAGCCGCCCCCTCCCTAGCCTCCCAGAGCTCACCCTGCCCACACCTGCCCAGTACTAGTAGTGCAACAGTAGCAGTGTCAGATGAAAAGAACAGAATATATGCAGTTCTGAGAACTGTGATCCACAGACACAGATTTGCACCCCAACTAATTTCAGCAAAGGGGAGGGAGCTGTGGAAGCAGGACTGGCTGTGGTCAGTCACCATTGTGGTCGCCACCATTATTCTGGGCCACCTCTCACAACACACCCCACCCCTGTCCCCACCTGATGGGCAGATCCCAGCAGGAGTAAACAGAACTGATGAAACACATGGGCTCTAAATCTGGTGAAGGAAGAGCTTAGGAACTTCAAAAGCTTTCTGCATCCCCACACAAGAGACACGGTGCCCTATGACCCAGGTGAACTGTTAACAGAGGAGAAGCCGGCCTTCTTGGGAATCCCTACATTGTGTGAGAAGCTGGAATGGTGCAGAGAAAACATAACACTACAGTGTAAGAGAGAAAAAAAGGCTGCCATAGGAAAGAAAATAAAACATACCAACAAGTACTGGAAAAGAAAAACCTCTTCTTGTCAACCTGTTGCAGAACCCACTCCTGTAAATGTCTAGGAAGATAAATAATAAATCAGTAATTGCCATGAATAACCAACACAACAAGACAGCTCAGAGAGAAAGTGAAAAGTCTCCAGAAAATGAACTTAAAGATACGGAAATATGTGACTTAAATGACAGAGAATTCAAGATTGCAGTTCTGAAAAAACTCAATGAGATGCAAGAAAATACAGAAAGGCAGTTTAATGAACTAAGAAACACAATCAAAGAACAATATGAACACTTTACCAAAGAGATTGAAATTTTTAAAAAGAACCAAATAGAATTTCTGGAGATTAAGAACTCAATAGAAGAAATTAAGAATGAAAAAGAACCAAATAGAATTTCTGGAGATTAAGAACTCAATAGAAGAAATTAAGAATGAAATAGCGAGTGACGTCATAGGAATGGCGGCAGCTGGGCACACTTTTTGAGTTCTCCTCCGGATCTCATCACAAACGGGATATCTATAACCCATCAAAGGACTCTCTGCTCATCACGTAGAACAGCTAAGAGACTCGTGCAAGGATTACTTGAAGGTGGGCAAATTGGGTGAGCAGGGGAAGAGGGAAGGGAGCAGAGTGGAGACACGGCCCGCATCCGAGGCTGTGGAGACACGGCAGGCACCTTCGGCTGTGGAGACGTGGCCCGAACCTGCAGCTGTGGAAACGCAGCTGGCATCTGCAGCTGCAGAGACGCAGGGGATCCCAGGATGGAACAGAGAACACAAAAGCCAGGAGGTGGGCTTTTTCCCTGCACCCCACAGCTGATCTCTCCCACTGAGGGGGCAGCATATCCATCATTTGAGGCAATAACCTCAGCTGAGACCTCCAGTTGGGCACTAGGCTGGACAAAGGACACAAACTACATACCTGGGCCCCTCCCGCCCCACTCTTCCAATCCTACCCCCGCCCTTCCAGAGACTTAAACTGGCCCCTGAACTGAGGAGTAGTGTCAAATTACAGAGGAGCCTTAGTGCTCAGGCTCTGGGAAGACTGACTTGCAGCTCTAACCCAGGGAAGAGGCTAGGAAGAGTGTGACTTTTGCTGGGCTACGAGAGAAGATACTCCTCCAACCCCAGCCACCACCTTTTCTGGCCTGCGGAAAGAGTGTGACATGGCTGGGTTGGGATAGAAAAGACCCCTCCACCCCCAGCCACCACCTTTTCTGGCCTGCGGGAAGAGTATGACATGGCTGGGCTGGGAGAGAGAAGACCCCTCCATCCCCAGGCCAACCCATTCTGGCCTGCCTAGGGCAGGGAAATTACAACTGCAGAGGCACTCCCAGGGATCAGCAGTAAGCAACAGACACAGCTCTGGGCTTTCAGCAGCTCAGAAATCTCCCGCCTGCCAACACACACACACACACACACACACACACACACACACGGAAGAAGTGCCCTAAGACTCAGGAAAACTGGAAACATGGTTGGTGGTGCTACTCTCAGTGCGCACAAATGCAGGCAAGGGCAGAGACTGCACTGACTTTGTAGAAACTACCATCCAGACTCCTCAGCCCCACGCATCTAAATCTGTAGTCCCAACATAACTCTGGCACAAGGTGACAGGCTCTGCCTGCACAATGCGCAGGGGATGCTTTGATACAGCAGTGGACAGCCTAGAAATAACATGGTGGGCTTAAGCCAAGACTGGTGCTGCTTTTTGTTATGTTTTGTTTTGTTTTGTCTTTATATCTTTGATATCTTTGCCTCTGTTGAGTGGGGTTGTCGGTTATTTTTACATGTGAATGTATTTGATTTTTTCTTTGTTGCTGTTGTTGTTGTTGTTGTGCTTGGTGATTTGCTTTGTTCTGAAATTGCCCTATCAGGGCCCAGCTTAAGAGGCACAAGATTCAACATACCCAGAGGCCAACTCCAGACCAAACAAGAATACTACCGGTTTGACCTACAAGTGACACACACAGAGGGAATTCTCTACAGGCACAAGAGCCCATAGAGGCCAAACCACATTTAAGCGGTCAACCCTCATGCAGCAGAACACCCTGCAGTGGGCAGAGCCAAGTCTCTCAACTAGTCAGCCTAGGAGTTGACCCCACCTACTCACAAGTGAAAAACAATTAAAGATCTTCTTCAACAGGACAATATACACAACACAAGAGTCACCTTTGGAGCACACGAGAGGAGAAGAATGAAGTAGTGCAAGTCAAATATAAAGGACACATACTACAAAAGATAACCCAGCAAGAACTAAGAACTCTAGGGGATCTACCTAATACATCGAAGCAAACACAGAGAGTCAGCCAGAATGGGGAAACAAAGAAACATGTCCCAAATAAAAGAACAGAAGAAACCTCCAGAAATGGAACCAAATGAAACAGAGTAACCAACCTATCAGAGACACAGTTCAGAACACTGATGATAAGAACATAAAGGAGCTTAGAGACGACATCAAGAAGGATGCAGAAATCATAACGAACAACCAGTTAGAACTAAAGAATACAATTACCAAAATAAAGAACTCACTTGAAGGAATTAACAGCAGGTTAGATGAAGCAGAGGATCGAATCAGCGACTTAGAAGACAAGTTAGAAGAGATCACCCAAACAGAACAACAGAAAGAAAAAAGAATAAAAAACAATGAAGATGGTATAAGAGACCTCTGGGATAACATCAAGTGCAACAATGTGCGCATCATAGGAACACCAGAAAGTGAAGAGAGGAAGCAAGGGATTGAGAACATATTTGAAGTAATAATGTCCGAAAACTTCCCTAACCTGATGAAGGAACCGAACATACAAGCCCAGGAAGAGCAGAGACTTCCAACCAGGATATACCCAAAAATGTCCACACAAGACATATTATAGTGAAATTGGCAAAGGTTAAAGACAAAGAGAGAATCCTAAAAGCAGCAAGAGAAAGACAGAGGATTACATACAAGGGAACTCCCATAAGACTATCAAATAACTTTTCTGCAGAAACATTGAAGACCAGGAGGGAGTGGCAGGAGATACTCAAAGTGATGGAAAACAAAGGCCTACAACCTAGATTGCTTTCTCCAGCAAGGCTATCATTTAAAGTTGATGGAGAGATAAAGAGCTTCCCAGAAAAGAATAAGCTAAAGGAATTTATTACCACCAAGCCAGCATCGCAAGAAATACTAAAAGGACTTCTGTAAATAGAAGAAGATGAAAACAATCTAACTACAAATTTAAAAATGGCAAAAACTATGTACTTATCAATAATCACTTTAAATGTAAACGGATTAAATGCTCCAATCAAGAGACATAGGGTGGCTGAGTGGATAAGAAAGCAAGACCCTTGCATATGCTGTATACAAGAGACTCACCTCAGATCAAAAGACACACACAGGCTGAAAGTGAAGGGTTGGAGTAAGATATTTCATGCAAATGGAAATGAGAAAAAAGCTGGAGTTGCAATACTTATTTCTGACAAAATAGATGTTAAAATGAAGAAAATATTAACAGACAAAGACGGGCACTATATAATAATAATAAAGGGATCGATCTGACAAGAGGACATAACCCTAGTAAACATTTATGCACCCAACATAAGAGCACCTAAATACATAAAACAGATATTGGCTGACATAAAGACAGAGATCAACAGTAACACTATCATAGTAGGGGACTTCAACACACCTCTGACAATAAGGGACAGGTCTTCCAGACAGAAAATCAATATGGAAACAACAGCCTTAAATGATACATTGGACCACTTGGATTTAATGGATATTTTCAGAGCATTTCACCCCAATGCTGCAGAATACAGGTTCTTCTCAAGTGCACATGGAACATTCTCCAAGATAGAACATATGTTAGACCACAAAACAAGTCTTGATAAATTTAAGAAAATTGAAATCATAGCAATTGTCTTCTCTGACCATAGTGCTATGAATTTAGAAATGAACTACGGGAAAAAAACTGGAAGACACACCAATTCATGGAGGCTGAATAACATGTTACTAAATAATGAATGGGTCAAGCAGGAGATCAAGGAAGAAATCAAAAGTTATCGAGACAAACAAAAATGAAAATACGACGACCCGAAATCTATGGAATGCCGCGAAAGCAGTCCTAAGAGGGAAGTTCATAGCATTGCAGGCCTACCTAAAGAAACGAGAAACATCACTAATCAATAGTTTATCTTCACTCTTAAGGGATCTGGAAAAAGAAAACCAAAATAAGCCCAAAGGGAGTACAAGGAAGGAGTTAATAAAGATCAGAGAGGAAATAAATGAAATAGAAACCAGAAAAACAATACAAAAGATCAACGAATCCAAGAGTTGGTTCTTAGAGAAGGTAAACAAAATTGACAAACCTTTAGCCAGACTCATTAAAAAAAAGAGAGAGAGGACCCAAAAAAATAAAATCAGTAATGAAAGAGAAGTGACAACAGACACCGCAGAAATACAAAATAATTTAAGAAATTACTATGAGCAACTGTATGCCAACAAATTTGACAATATGGAAGAAATGGACAATTTTCTAGAGGCATACAACCTTCCAAGGCTAACTCAAGAAGAAACAGAAAACCTGAATAGATTGATTACTACCAGGGATATTGAATCAGTAATCAACAATCTCCCAACAAACAAAAGCCCTGGACCACATGGCTTTGCAGGTGAATTTTACAAAACGGTCAAAAAAGAATTATCACCTATTCTCCTCAAGCTCTTCCAAAATATCCAGAAGGAGGGAAGACTCCCAAACATGTTTTACGAAGCCACTATCACCCCGATCCCTAAATCAGACAAAGAAACCACAAAAAAAGAAAACTACAGGTCGATATCTCTAATGAACATACATGCAAAAATCCTCAACAAAACATTAGCAAACAGAATTCAGCAATACATTAAAAAGATCATACACCATGATCAAGTGGGATTCATCCCTGGTATGCAAGGGTGGTTCAACATCCGCAAATCAGTTAATGTGATACACCACATTAACAAAATGAAAAATAAAAATCACATGATCATATCAATAGACGCAGAAAAAGCATTTGATAAAATCCAGCAGCCATTTATGATAAAAATCCTTAAGAAAGTGGGAATAGAGGGGTCATATCTCAACATAATAAAGGTCATATATGATAAACCCACAGCTAACATCATACTCAATGGGGAAAAGCTAAACCCATTCCCCTTAAGATCAGAAACAAGGCAAGGTTGCGCACTTTCTCCACTTCTATTCAACACAGTGCTGGAAGTTCTAGCCACAGCAATCAGACAAGAAAAAGAAATAAAAGGCATCCAAATCAGTAAGGAGGCAGTAAAATTGTCATTATATGCAGATGATATGATACTATATATAGAGAACCCTAAGGACTCCACCAAGAAACTATTAGAGCTGATAGATGAATTTAGTAAAGTAGCAGGATACAAAATTAATATTCAGAAATCAGTTGCATTTGTATATACCAATAATAAAACATCAGAAGGAGAAATTAAAAAAGCAATCCCTTTTACAATTGCTCCAAAGACTATAAAATACCTGGGAATAAATTTAACCAAAGAAGTAAAAGATCTGTACTCAGAAAATTATAAGACACTGAAGAAAGAAATGAAAGAAGATACAGATAAATGGAAACACACACCATGTTCATGGATTGGAAGAATTAATATAGTTAAAATGTCCATACTGCCTAAGGCAATATACATATTCAACGCAATTCCTATCAAATTACCAACGACGTTTTTTCACAGAAATAAAACATATAATCCTAAAATTTATATGGAACCATAAAAGACCCCGGATACCCTCAGCAATCTTGAGAAATAAGAACAAAGTGGGAGTTATAACAATACCTGACATCAAATTATACTACAAGGCTATAGTAATCAAAACAGAATGGTGCTGGCATAAAGACAGACACATAGATCAATGGAACAGAAAAGAGAGTCCAGAAATAAATCCATGCCTATATGGCCATTTAATCTGCGACAATGGAAGCAAGAATGTACGGGGGTGTAAAGACAGTCTATTCAATAAACGGTACTGGGAAACCTGGACAGACACATGCAAAAAAAATGAAGCTGGACCGCCTCTTTACACCACATACAAAAATAAATTCAAACTGGCTTAAAGACTTAAATGTAAGATCTGAAACCATAAAATTCCTAGAAGAAAATATAGGAAGAAACTTCACAGACATTGCCCAGAGTAAGATTTTTACTGATATATCCCCTCGCACTAGGGAAGTAAGAGAAAAAATAAACATGCGGGAATACATCAAATTAAAAAAAACTTTTCTCAGCAAAGGAAACCATCAATAAAAAAAAAGGGATCCTACAGAATGGGAAAAGGTATTTGCCAATGATATATCTGATAAGTGGTTATTATCACGAAATTTATAAAAAACTCAGTCTACTCAACTCCAAAAACAACAACAATGCAATTAAAAAATGGGCAGAGGACATGAAGAGACATTTTTCTAAAAGGGACATACAGATTGCAAACAGACATATGAAGAAATGCTCAACCTCACTAACCACCAGAGAAATGCAAATAAAAACCACAATGAGATACCACCTAACCCCAGTCAAAATGGATATCATCAATAAATCAACAAACAACAAGTGCTGTTGCATATGTGGAGAAAATGGAACACTTGTGCACTGTTGGTGGATTGCAGATTGGTTCAACCACTATGGAAAACAGTATGGAGATATTTCAAAAATCTGAAAATGAAACTACCTTATGATCCAGTCATTCCACTCCTAGGTATCTATCCTGAGAAATACAAAACTCTGATTGAAAAATCTTAATGCACTCCTATGTTTATTGTAGCACTATACACAATAGCCAAGACATAGAAACAACCAAAATGCCCATCAGTAGATGACTGGATTAAGAAACTGTGGAATTTATACAATGGAGTATTACACAGCCATAAAAAAGAAAAAACTCTTACCATTTGTAACAACATGGATGGACCTAGAGAACATTATGTTAAGGGAAATAAGTCAGACAGAGAAAGATAAATACCATATGATCTCACTTATATGTGGAATCTAAAGAAAAGAATAAGTGAATGAACTAATCAGAAACACTTTCGGAGACACAGAGGAAAAACTGAGTGTTGCTAGATGGGAGGGGTTTGGGGATAAGGGTGAAGGTGAGGGGATTAGAAAACAGTCAGTAACCACAAGATGGCCACGGGGTTTTGAAACTTAATTTGGGGAATGTAATCAATAATGTTATAAAGATTATCTACGGTATACGATGCACACTTGTCCCATTTGGGAGACCACTGCAGGGATGTTGTAGATGCCTGATCACTGCACTGTACACCTGAAGCTGAAGGTGAACAACAATGAATGCCAACTACAATTTCATATATATATATATATATATATATATATATATATATATATATATATATATATATATTTAGAAGAAGTGGAGTACAGCATTAGGAATAGAGACAGTGGAAATACAGTGGCTCTGTGCAATGTCAGAGGGATAGTGGATAGGGGGAGTGGGTTCACACAATGTGAGGGATATAAATGATAAATGTCTAAGTATTACTTTGTCTTGTGCACCTGAAACTAATAAAAATATTTTAAAAGAACAGAATGAAATAGCCAGCTTGGGTAGAAGATTTGACCAGATGGAAGAAAGAATCAGTGATATCGAAGATAGAAACCTAGAAATGACATGGATGGAAGAAGAAAAAGACTTGATATTTAAAAGAAATGAAAGAACTCTACAAGAACTTTCTGACACCATCAGAAAGAGCAATATAAGAATAATGGGCATAACAGAAGGAGAAGAAAGAGAGAAGGGAACAGAGAATATATTCAAACAAATTGTCAATTAGAACTTCCCAAACTTGTGGAAAGAACTGGATCCTCGAATCCAAGAAGCAAATAGAACACCTAATTACCTCAACCCCAACAGGCCTTCTCCCAGGCACATTGTATTAAAGCTGTCAAAATCAAAGACAAAGAAAGAATCCTCAAGGCATCCCGGGAAAAGGAGATGGTAACCCACAAAGAAAAGCGCATTAGATTATCATCAGAGTTTTCAGCAGAAGCTCTACAAGCCAGGAAGGAGTGGAACCAAATATTAAAACTATTGAAAGAGAGAAATTGTGAGCCAAGAATAATATCCCGAACAAAGATATCCTTCAGATATGAAGGAGGAATAAAGACATTGCCAGTCATACAGAAGCTGAGGGAATTTTCTAATACTCGACCTGCACTACAAGAAATACTAAAGGAGGCTATTCGACCACCATCAACAGGGACAATTTGTGGCAACCAAAACATAAAAAGGGGGAGAGTAAATGCCTGAACCGGAACATGGGAATGAAGAAAGTAGTCATGCTGAAGAGAATGGAATACTCTAAATATTAAACTCTCTTTTACATAAACTTAAGGATAACCATTCAAAAAACATCCAGATCTGAAATATATACTGTAATAAAAGAAGAAACAGAAGGAAAAATCATAGAATACCACCACACAGAAATAATAGACATCAACAAAAAGGCAAAGAAACAATGGAGACATCATACCCAGCATATTCTCTGATCACAAGGCTTTGAAATTGGATATCAACTGCAAAAAGAAACAAGGAAAAAACACAAATACTTGGAGATTAAACAACGTACTCTTAAAGAATGACCGGGTAAAAGAAGAAATTAGAGGCGAGATCAAAAGACATATCGAAACAAATCAGAATGAAAATACAACCTACCAAAATTTTTGGGATGCAGCGAAAGCAGTTTTAAGAGGGACATTTATATCATTACAAGCCTATCTCAAGAAACAAGAAAAATCCTAAATAAATAACTTCATGTTACACCTTAAAGAACTAGAAAAAGAAGAACAAGTGAAACCAAGGTCAGCAGAAGAAAGGAAATAACAAAAAATCAGAGCAGAACTAAATGAAATAGATAACAAAAAGAGAATAGAAAAAATTAATGTGACAAAGTGCTGCTTCTTTGAAAAGATTAACAAAATTGACAAACCCTTGGCTAGACACACTAAGATAAAAAGAGAGAAGACACTAATTAACAAAATCAGAAATGAAAATGCGGAAGTTATCACGGACACCGTGAAACACAAAGGATCATCCAAGAATACTATGAAGGACTATATGTCACCAAATTCAATAACCTAGAAGAAATGGACAAGTTCTTAGAATCATATAGCCTTCCAAGGCTGAACCATGAAGAATTGGAAAATCTAAACAGAACTATCACCAGTAACGAAATTGAATCAGTCATCCAAAAAGCTTCCCAAAAGCAAAATTCCGGGACCAGATGGCTTCACTAGTGAATGCTACCAAACTTTCAAAGAGGATCTAATAACCAATCCTGCTCAAACTCTTCCAAAAAAGGAAGAAGAGACAGTACTCCCTAACTCATTTTATGAGGCCAAAATTACCCTGATACCAAAATCTTGAAAGGACAACAGAAAAAAGAGAACTACAGTCCAATATCTCTGATGAATACAGATGCAAATATCCTAAACAAAACTCTAGCAAATCGAGTGCAACAATGCATTAAAAGGATTATTCATCACGACCAAGTGGACTTCATCCCAGGGGCACAAGGATGGTTCAACATACGCAAATCCATCAATGTGATCCATCACGTAAACAAAATAAAGTACAAAAATCATATGATCATATCAATTGATGGAGAAAAAGCATTTGACAAGATACAACATCCATTTATGATTAAAACACTTAATAAAATAGGTATAGAAGGAAAATACCTTAACATGATAAAGGCCATATATGACAAACCCTCAGCTAATCTCATAATTAATGGTGAAAAACTGTAGCCCTTTGCTCTAAGTACAGAAACACGACAGGGCTCCCCTCTATCACCTCTGCTTTTCAACATAGTGCTGGAAGTCCTCGCCAGAGCAATGAGGCAAGAGAAGGAAATAAAAGGCATCCAAGTTAGGAATGAAGAAGTTAACTTGTCACTCTTTGCAGACGACATGATGCTGTATATCGAAAACCCTAAAGACTCCACCAAAAAGCTATTAGAAACAATCAACGAATACAGTAATGTGGGTGGCTACAAAATCAACGTACAAAAGTCCATTGCATTCCTACATACAAACAATGAAATCTCACAAAAAGAAATTTAATAAAATCAATTCCTTTTGCAATTGCAGCAAAAAGAATAAAATACCTGGGAATAAACTTAACCAAGGATGTGAAAGACCTGTATGCTGAAAACTACAGGCCATTTTTAAAAGAAATTGAAGAAGACACAAAGAAGTGGAAAAATATTCCGTGCTCATGGATTGGAAGAATCAACATAGCTAAAATGGCTGTATTACCCTAAACAATATACAGATTTAATGCAATCCCCAACAAAATCCCAATGGCATTTTTTAAAGAAATAGAACAAAAAATCATTAGATTTGTTTGGAACCACAAAAGACCCCGAATAGCCAAAGCAATCTTAAGAAAAAAGAACAATGCTGGAGGTATCAACACTCCCTGATTTAGTTTGTATTACAGGGCAACAATAATCAAAACAGCATGGTTTTGGCAGAAAAACAGACACATAGACCAATGGAATAGAATTGAGAACCCAGAAATAAAACCACATAAATATGGACAGATAATTTTTGACAAAGAAGCAAAAAACATACAATGGAGAAAAGACATCCTCTTCAATAAATGGTGCTGGGAGAATTGGATATCCACGTGAAAAAGAATGAAACTGCACTGCTATCTGTCACCATGTACCAAAATTAATTCAAAATGGATCAAAGACTTAAGCATAAGACCTGACACAGTAAACTGTATAGAAGAAAACATAGGTACTAAACTTATGGACCTTGGGTTCAAAGAGCATTTTATGAATTTGACTCCAAAGGCAATGGAAGTAAAAGCTAAAATAAACGAATGGGACTATATGAAACTTAAAATCTGCACAGCAAAAGAAACCATCGCAACAAAATAAAGAGGCAACCAACTGAATGTGAGAAGGTTTTTGCAAACAGTGCCTCCGATAAATGGCTAATATCCAAAATATACAAGGAACTCATGCAACTCAACAACAACAAAACAAACAACCCAACTGAAAAATGGGCAGAGGACCTGAAGAGACATTACTCCAAAGAAGACATACAAATGGCAAATAGACATATGAAAAAATGCTCAACATCACTAATCATCAGAGAAATGCAAATCAAAACCACAATGAGATATCACCTCACCCCAGTCAGAATGGCTATCATCAACAAGACAAATAGTAACAAATGTTGGAGAGGCTGTGGAGAAAAAGGAACCCTCATACACTGTTGGTGGGAATGCAGACTGGTGCAGCCGTTGTGGAAGGCAGTGTGGAGGTTCCTCAAAAAATTAAAAATAGAATTATCATATGACCCAGCAATCCCACTCCTTGTTAGCTACCCAAAAAAATCTGAAAAGATTTATCCATAAAGACACGTGTGCTCCAATGTTCTCTGCAGCTTTATTTATGGTGGCCAAGACATGGAATTAACCAAAAATGTCCTTTGATAGATGAATGGATAAAGAAGTTGTGCTATATATACACAATGGAATACTATTCAGTGGTAAGAAAAGATGAAATAGGACCAGTTGTGACAACATGGATGGATCTTGAGATTATAATGCTAAGCGAAGTAAGTCAGACAGAAAAAGCAGAGAACCATATGATTTCACTGATATGTGGTATATAAACCGAAAACAACAAAAGAACAAGACAAACAAATAAATGAAAAACAAAACCTCATAGACACAGACAATAGTTTAGTGGTTACCAGAGGGTAAGCGGGGATAGTGGGGTAGATGAGGGTAAAGGGGATCAAATATATTGTGATGGAAGGAGAACTGACTCTGGGTGGTGCACACACAATGGGATTTATAGAGGATGTGATACAGAATTGTACACCTGAAATCTATGTAACTTTACTAACAGTTGTCACCCCAATAAACTTTAACTAAAAAAAAAAAAAAAAAAAAAAAACAGAAACAAAAAAACATTAGTGCCTGCTTTACCTCACCCTACTCATGGCCCTAATTCATCACAAATAGATTTGAGAGTCCTTAGGGTACATATTTCAGATGCTATGTGAACCAGCCCTCTTGGCTACTACTTGGTACCTTTCATTTTCATCCTCTCTTTGCTGTAGTAATGCCTCCTGTCCTTGCCTATGCCAAAAAAAAAAAAAAAAAAAAAAAAGGACGGAATCCATTGCTTCTTAAGGCACCACTAATTACTGATGGCTTCTGATGGTTCTTCTGCTGGTGGTCCTCTTGGAAAGTTTTACACTAAGGTTGCTACTATCTATTGCGTTTATCTGGGAGGAATATGTGGAGTTCCGATGCCGTCTCCCATCTGAAGTTGCTGGCATTAATGCTCCTGATACTTAAATGTAAGGATTAAACACTTAATGCATCATGAAAATGACACAGCTATGGTGAAACAACTGCGTAATGCTGTGTAATGAGGGGAAACGGTTCATTACAATTTTCACTTTTTCTTTTTTTTAATTAAAGTTTATTGGGATGGCAATTGTTAGTAAAGCTACATGGGTTTCAGATGTACAATTCTGTAATACATCATCTATGTATCACATGTTGTTTTCACCACCCAAAATCAGTTCTCCTTCCATCACCATATATTTGATCCCTTTTACGCTCATCTATTACCCCCTCCCCCCTTACGATATGGTAACCACTAAACTATTGTCTGTGTCTATGAGTTTTTGTTTATTCATTCGTTTGTCTTCTTCTACTGTTCTGCCATAAGAAAAGATGAAATAATGCCATTTGTAACAACATGGATGGATCTTGAGATTATTATGCTAAGTGAAATAAATCAGACAGAAAAAGTCACTCTTTTTTTATTTGGTATCCCTCCAGGAATAAAATGTAAGAGCTGGGTCAGTAACTAATCCAATTGAGTGATGTATACCTGCGATGTAATTGAAATAACCGTTTTTTCTTCTGATAAGAACTTTTAAGTTGTACCCTTTAGCAACTTTCACTATAGTCACCATGCTGTACATTACATCCCAAGAACTCATGCATCTTAAAACTGGAAGTTTGTACCTTTTAACCACTTTCACCCATTTCCCCATTTCACCTCCCACCCCTATGATTCCATTTATATGAAATGTCTTTTACAGGCAAATCCATATATATAGAAAGTAGATTCGTGGTTGTCAGGAGCTGAGGGTGGGGAAGGGAGTAACTGCTAATGGATATGGGATTTCTTTTCGGGGTGATAAAAACGTTCCGGAATTAGATAAGGGTTACGGTTGCACATCATTAGGTACATTACCAAAATCTATTCCAAGGTATATTTTTAAATGATGGATTTTATGTTATGTGAATTTTTTCACAATAAAACAGAAACAAAATTTTAAAACAAGAAATAACTCTTTCTAATGGGGCTGACCCATTGTCTTGAAAGTCGTCTTGAGTTCTGTGACTTTTTTCCCCTGAGGATAAGTTATTTTCCAAGAGCTTCTTTGGCACCTCAGGTAACTAGGATCCTGGCACTGCTTTTCCACCAGTTCTCCAATTATGTCACAACATGTCAAAAACCTAAACGGAACAGAATATGGATGCATACTGAGACCCCCCTATAACTTTGTAGTACATGCTACAATCTGAATCTTCACACGGGAATTAATTATCAATTCTTGAAAGAATGGGAAAATAAGCAATCCTTTATCTAGGCACTCTAAGCTTGGTTCACAGGCTCTTTAGTATATTCTCATATACTAAATAACCCTGGACTTTGTTTGTCACATCCTCTCCTGGCACAATCAAGGTGATAAAATTAAAACTGGCCTCTAATCCTGATTTCAAATTACCTCTGCTGTGAATTAGTACTCTTTCAAGATGACCATTTTCCTTTCTGTCTCTGATCCCTTTTACCCTAGAGAAGTAGGCCCCCAGCTTCTCTGTGTTTCCTGGAACTTCCTGAGTCCTCTCTGGAGGAGCCACATGTTCAAAAAACTGTCCATTAGAAAGCCTAAGGGTATGGGTGGGCAGACTCCCTTGCTCATGATGACAATCACTGCAGCTTCATCTTCTGATTCACTCTCTACCCTGGCTTCTCTGTTTCTCATGGAAATCAGACACAGTTAACTGTAAACTTTTCCTAGTCAAAGGACAGATGCTTCATCCTCCTGCCTTAGTTCCCAAGTTCTGGGCTTACAGATGTAGTAAAAGTATATTTCTCTAATTCATCTTCAGGCAATAGATTGCATTGGTAGACCCTCCCTGTATTAGATTCACTCCATTTTCTGCCAGCTATTTTTACATAAGTAGTTGCCTTAAACTTTAATCCCAATAGATGGGGTATAAGTGTTCAGTTATCATTCATTTTATACTAGACAGGGAGGCCCAAAATCTCAATAGTACTTTTCACCCATCTTGGAGTCCCTGGGTGAAGTCCCTTGGAGTCCCTTAAGTTCACCACCTTAACCATTGACATCACTGCTGCGGACCACAGTGATGTTTCATCTGGGAATGCCCTGTTGTTTCTCGTTTTATTTAGCCATGTGATCGGTCAAGTTTACTAAATTTCCGTTCTCAACACCCACTCCAAGTTAGGGGACTGTGGACAGTCAGGATTCTCAATAAATATAAAAAATGAAGGGTAAAGAAAGTGACTTTTTTTTTTTTTTAGAGTCGTTATAGCCAAGAGCTAAGAATGTCATGAGCTGGCTCTTAACCCTTTTTCTCTATCCCCATTCCCCATTTCCTGGTATATTCAGCAAAGTCCAATAAAATATTTTATATTGTGAATCTCCTGAGAATCATGATGATGTGCTTCTAGATTTTTGTGTGGCTATCACTTAGACTACTTTTCATAATAGCCTATATACAGAAAAACATTTCTTCCACGAAATCTAAGCAACTGTGATTAGGTCCCTTTAATTTGGGGCATGACGGCTAAAAGAATCAATTTACAGGAGTCTGCTGCTCCTACAAGTTCTACTATCTGGTTTAAAAACAAGACATCTTTATTTATTATCTCTACGGATTTGCCAGTATGGATTGCTTCCAGATAGGCTGCAGAATTTGGACATCTTTTTCAATGTGCAGACATTTCATAGTAGATTTAATGTCTTCAGTCACCCTTGGCAAACAACACAAATGGAAATCCAGGTCCAAATACTTCTAGGGTCTGTTCTCTTTTAATAGTCACAGTCACAGTTAATGCCATTACAAATATATGCTGATATACTTTGAGGAAAAGCAAATGTGTAAAAAAAAAAATCAAATGTTACTATTTCCCTTGCACATAGCTGTCCAAAAATTAGCATACTACCTGACTGACTACTTCCAAATTATGTCATTCTTAAAGTAAAATCTTAGTCACACTAGAAAAATGTTTTTCAAACTGCAGATCATAGCTCACTATGTAGTGAAATCAAGTCAGTGTGTCACAAATAGCATTTTTATAAAGTGAAGTAAAAAGGATAGAGTAAGAAATATAAAAATGCATGGCATTTAGAAAAATAATTTATTTTGTGACACTTTTGTTTTGGTTATATATTTATGTATGTATGTATTCATATGTTTATGGATAGAGACGTAGAATTTATTTCATACTGTGGATAGCAGTTGAAAACAATTTAGATTCGTTGTCGTAGATAAATCAAGTCCATTTTGCCTGGAAGGCCCTTTTCTCTTAGCTCATCATGCTCTGTATTTATCCTCTACCCCATAAACTGAGGCAGCAAGGATTTATGTAGGGCAGCATAGCTGACAGCTACTACAAATATTGTCTGGAGGCAGGTGCACGTTTTCAGAAATGTTTGCTAAAGTAAAGTACCAGGTATCTTGGGAATTCCAAACAGACCTCATTTCTTCCATGGGAATAATTTCCATGTCCTATAGAGTACTTGAGATGGCATATCTTTGCTGCCAATCCTGGCCCTGTTGAATAGATTAAACCCTTTACATTTTAATCTAGGAAAATCACTACCCATCATGTCCAGTAACATCTAATCTGAAAGTGTTATTCAATCCCTTCACCAGACAATCAAGATAGAGACAATGAAGACCAAGGCAGCATATGGTATCCTAGGAGTCAGTTCCAGCAATGATACAGAAATGACTATTTCTGGATTTTGTTGCTCATGCAACTGGTTGGCTGAGGCCAAGAATGTATGAGCCTTTGCCTGGGCTTCTCTGAGGTTCTTCTTTGTGTGACTGACTCTTTAATAGCTTCTCATCAGAACTAGTACTTTCTAGAGATCTTTTCAAATTGGATATACTCAGGTGGCTTGGGACTTCAAATAGATAGCATCCGTGTTCTTCCAGTGCCTTAACGAAGGCAATGCTGTCGTTTAGAACTACCAATATTTCTAGGTAGTTCATGTAATCCATCATCTTTCAATTTGGTGCTGTGAGGTGACAGAAGCTTTTTTTTTCCTCTGAAGTAGCCTCTTAAACTGATACAGATAGTTTTTCCTTGCATTAATTATTGTGATTTTTGTGATTCATGTTCTACAAATATACTTGAATAATTTACTGGCTTCCTAATAAGCCGTACTGTATATCTTGTATCTGGTCATAGTGAATGTGAGTTTAATAATGCCCATTCAAAAATTTTCAGACTTTGTCTCATTACCACAATAGGTAAGGCATATGCACAGAATGATTTGGTAATAATCCTATTCGTTTATAGTCCTTTAATATGATTTATGAGATCATTAACCTCTGGTAAAGCAATCTTCTTAGATCAGTGAATATCAAATGGAGAAAGTTTTGCCAATTAGGATATTTAGCAACATCTCAAGACATTTTTGGTTGTCAAAACTGTGTGTGTGGCGGGTGGGGGGAGGAGTGGGGGCGTGCTATTGGTGTCTAGTGGGTAGAAGCCAGGGATGCTGCTAAACATCATACAATGCACAGGGCAGCCTCCCCCCCACCTACACACATAATTATTTGGTCCAAAATGTCGATAGTGCTGATGTTGATGTTGAAAAGTCCTGTCCTGACCCTAATATTTCCTTGAGTCATTCAAAATCATAGTGAGCTATTCCCTTTAATTACCCCTTTATTTACATAGAGACTATTATACCATGGCCCTAACCTTTATATTCCTTCTCAACCTGTTATTCTACTTCTCAGAACTTGAATAGATCTCAAAGTCAAAATTAAGTTAACTCATATCTTAAACTTGGAATTTTCTAGGATGATAGCCAGGATGAAAGAATAGAGATTGAGAGTTGTTTTTGTTTCTATTTGTCTCTAATTCTGGTGAACTAATTCCAATTCTGATTTTAGTGTGTAAAGGGAGTTGTGTTATGGATCTATCATCAGCTTGTGGTTGGAAGTAAAATTATTGGACTTGAAAAGGCTGAAAGTAGGCTTAATCAATGCCATGTACACCACAGCAGGATTGGTTCCACTCATCTCAATGGCCAATATGGGGAAAAGATAACGAGTTCAATTTTAAATATGATGAGTTTGAGGTGCCTGTGAGTCATTCAGAGATATCAAGCAGGTAATTGAATATATGGAATTGGAGCTAGAAATAGAAATGGGGGCATCATCACCTTATAGATGGCAATTGAAGCCATGGAATGCATAGTAACCGCTAAGGAAATAATATAGATTTAGAAGAGAATGTAGTCCATAACTGAACTCTTAGGTAACTCCAACATTTGATGTCAGATAAAGGATCAATTCAGATCCAATATCTTCCACTATGTCAGTCTGTCTCCCAGACAGAAGGGGAATTGCATTTTATTATTCAATAAAATTTGATGTTAAGAACCTATTATATGCCAAAAACCATTGTAAGCACTTGGATACATCAGTAAACAAAACTGACAAAAATTCCAGACCTTAGGTGAACTTAGATAAGTTTCTTTTTTAATGAAACAGGGGTTCTAGAGATCTTCCCTGTTATAAAGCCTCTGGTTTTTTGAGAACCTCGATTCCCCACTTTCAATATTAGAAAGAATTCCTGGAGGTCACCCTATTCTCCCTTTTCCCCCACTCCAGCATCTTTGTTCAGTGTTGCATGTGACTTTACAGCTTTTGTACAAATTTTCTGGTTGCTTTGAACAAGTGAAATAGTTAATACAGCAATCTAGAAATTAGAGATACATTGACCTTGGGCAAAAGTAAAGAGAAAAATGTCACATAAAAAGGAATGAGAGGCATTCATAATGATACAAATTACATTATAAACCCAAGTTTAGTGGACAAAGAAATCTCAGTTCCAAGATTGACAAAATATAACAAAGATAGGGCAACATAGCTATATAGTATCAGAGAGAGTAAGGTTAATGTTGAGGGCCTTGTTTGAAAATGTCAGCATGCATTAGAAAAGAAAGAATTGGTAGGAATAGCTGTAAACTCAAATATTCATCTTTCTGATTCTCTATCTTTGTTCTTGTTGATCTCAGACTGCGTTTACTCCCATTAGGCAACAAATAGATGAGTTAGACCAGATAATAAATAAATTGAACTAAATTTTGATGACAAAATTTTAGACTTTCTCAGCACTTTTGAAATAGCCCTATTATTGTAGAGGAAGGGAATTACTGATAGAGACCAGGAACACTTAATGACAGCTTTTCTGCTTCTCCTTGAAATAACATTAGTACTGTGGGGCCTCTATCTACTTTTGTGCATCCCTGAAATTTTATATCAACCAAAAGGCCATTTTTAAACAAAGATGAAACTCCAGAGCTTTATGTGGCAACTCAAGGACACCTGTAAAATAATTTCAGTTCCTAATGATTTCCTTTGTCTTTTTCAATGCCCTTGGCTGCTGAGAAATGGAAATCTGTACAATAGCTTGTCTCAGGTGTCAGGGGGATATTAGTGTATCAATCATTGAATCTCAAATGGAGAAATCATAAGACTCTCCAGGGGTTAGGGGATTTTTCAAACTACACATCTCCTTACCCCCTGTAGATTATGATACATACCTCTTACCCTTATACCTAAATGCCACTGCTATAGTGAGACAATGTTACTTATCAGAAAAGTATTAATCCCTCATGTGTTAGGAGGCTAGAAAGGTTGAAGAAGACTGACTTATTTGATATATTTAATATATTCTACAGATATAAATCATTGACACATTCCTAATCCAAGCAGTAATGAGTTTTCCATAGCCATACTATCCAGGCTAAAATTTTAAAAATACATCTTCAAAAGCCTAGAGATGGAATTTCTCAGCCAGAACTACCTGGTAGAACATTCTACCTGTCTGCCTAGTACTTGGTTTAAGAATGAAGAGTATTGGCTATCAGGTCATGTTCCAGTTACTATTGCTATATAAGAAACCACCCAAAATTAATGACATGTAGCAACTGATTTACATGCACACAGATTCTATGGGTCAGGAATTGGGAAAGGACACATCAGGGGTTGATTTTCTCTGCTCCACAGCGTCAGGGGTCTCAGCTGGGAAAAATCAAAGGCTGAGGGATAACATCATCCGAAACCTCACTCACTGCCATATTTGGAGATTGATGCTGACTGTCAGCTCTGATCTCAGCCGGGACTGTCAGCTGGAACATGTGACCTCTTCATGTAGCTTGTTTAGACTTCATAACAGCATGGTGGCTGGGTACCAAGAGCTACTGTCCCAAGAGTCACAAAGGAGAAACTCTATCACCTTTTATGTCTAGCCTTAGAAGTCACAAAGCATCACTTGGGCCATAGTTACAAGCCCACTCAAATTGAATGGGAGGGAACATAAACCTCAGCTCTTGATGGAAGAAATGTCAAAATCACATTTTAAGAAGAGCATGTGGTATAGGAGATATTGTAATAGTCGATTTTGGAAAATGCAATCTGTCACAATCTGTCCACTGGCTACAGCAATTAACATTCTTCCCACATGCAAAACACACTGATCCCCTCCTCTAAATCTAATCTCATGTGACAGCAGTTTAACTACCTGATCTCATTTTCTAAACCAGGTCCAGGTATAGATGAAGATCCTCAGATTTTGGTTCTTTGGGTACAGTTCTTTGAGTATATCTTGACTTGAAGATAGGAAAACTAAAGTTACAGGAAAACTAAAGTTACAAGTTATCTGCTAGACATACCCAGCATACAATTGTGGGGACAGGCCTAACATAGCCACTATAGACACTGAGGGAAATGAGAGGAGGGGAGAATGGAAAGAATGTAACAATCACTGGTCCATAGCAATTCTGAAATACAGGTGTGGACTTATTGCCATTTCCTTCTTTTGTCCTACTGCTTGGAAGTTGCTCTCTATCACTCCTCACTCTACTTTCTGGCCATGTGGTTCCACCTCTGAGCCATCTTTTTTCATTTCATAAAAATAATACTTCATGTTTGAAACTGAGTAGTTTTCTCAGCCTGCTTCCTCCTGTAATAGCCTGGAAATCCAAAAACTCCATTTTGTGTAATCTCTATCCCTTTTAGTCCAAGCTGATACAATTCCTTGAAAAACTTTGTGGGCTTTCTACATACTAATTTATAATTAATTCTGTTAAACAAAAGACATAGCCAAAAGAGATTTCTCCAACTTTGGCTTCCTTTGAGACTGCTGTGAATAATTACCTTAAAGTTCTTAAAAGCCCTAAAATCAAAAAGGGTCTGTAAGGTATGTCCTTAATGTCCTTAGAAGACCTTTGTTTGTCTGAAAGAGTCTAGGCAGAAAATCCTTACATCTTTTTGAGGTTTCAACAAAAGATTTTACAATCCTAATCTCATTTTAATCTTTGGCCTAAAGCCCTTTCCAATTTGAGGATCAGTCTGGAGAGGCTGGGAAAGATAAACAGTATTATTTTCCAACCCAATAAATCCTAGATTCTTTATAATAAAACTTAAATTCTTTAGCGCACATCTCTCCTTCTACATGTTATTGTATTCAGTAAAAAGAAGCCAGGAGTCATATTCAATATTTTGCCTGTATATCTCTACATACAGATAGATCAAGCTTATTGGGTATATTTCCTATTTTCCATGTGACCATACAAGGGCACTGCTGCCTTCCTGCTACTGCATAACAAGATCTCCCTTTTCTTCAGCTTCTAATTTTCTATAAGCCCTTACCAACAGCCCTTTCAAGACCTGTGTGCTTTTTCTACTACTCTCTTTAAGGCCCTTCCATCTTCCGACTGCTGCTTGGTCCTAAAGTCAATGACACACATATATATATATATTTTTTATGTTCTGTTATAGCAGCACTCCACTTATAGGTACAAACTTCTATTCCAGTTAACTATTGCTGAGTAATAAATCATCCCAAATCAGAGGCACGAAGCAACAACCATTTATTATGCTCACAAATTCTTTGGGTTAGGAATTTGGAAAGGACACAACAAGGATTTCTTGTTTTTGTTCAAAAATGTCTAAAACCTCAGCTGGAGATACTCAAAGACTAGGGGATGGGATCACTTGAAGATTCATTCATTCACATATTTAGAAGTTGATGCTGGCGATTGTCTGGGGCCTTAGCTGAGGTTGTTGGCCAGAAATTCTACATGTTGTTTCTCCATGTGGCTACTTGAAGACTTATATTTAAACAGAGAGCCAACCTTGAGGACACCCATCATCATGTGTCCAAGGGGTGAATCACTACAACTTGGAATACTCCGACCAATCAGAAAGCACAGCTCATCTCTGAGGTATTAGGCAATGTTCTGGGGGCAAGTACAGAAAATGATAAGTAACCAGAACATGATAAGTAACCAGAACCTCTGGATGGACATATTGTCATATGAGCCTGGATGATATAGGGTAGCAGAGGCCACTTAACCCCAAGAAATCCTCCACCATGAGAACATTATAGCCACCCGTCAGTGGTTAGAAATAACTCAGCAGATTTGAATACCTAGCAGATCAGTACACATAGATTTGTGTGAAGCAATCTGGGAAAGACACCGAAGTTGTGGACTGAACTGAGAGCCAATTGTACGGAATGATTGATTGAAGATGTCAGCTCAAAAATTCTGGGCACAGTTATATGATTCTGGACATTATCACATAGTCCTCCTGAGACACTGATAGTGAATTTTGTGGGATTTCTGTTGATCTTGCGTCTATAATGATGTCCTTCAACAAATCACAAATGTTTCTGAATCTACGAGCACCCAACAAGTCCTAAAGTTGCTAAGATAGCCTTATCAAGGCTTGTATAATATTGAGAGTTGAGATCATATTGCAAATACAGTTTTGAATTGGTCCTCTTCACCTACCATTATATCTGAAGCATTTTTCTTGTAATTGCATTGTCCTCGTAACTGGGAATATTAATTTCAATGGTTCCCATACATTCCCTCAAGGTTTAGTTTGCATAAAATATATTTGAATGACAAACAGTAACGCTAAAGTACACCAATAAATTACATCTACATTTCAAATTTCAGAAATGAGTATTGTGTAGGGATATGTTTTAAAGCAAAGGAAAAAATGCCACTTTTTAACTCATATATTAAGAGTTGCACATTTATTATAAATACACTTTTTAAACTATTAAAAAACTGATAGAATTTCGTAAGTCAGTTAAATAGTAACCAAGAGAGCAAAAGTTATCTTGAAATTTTTGCTTACAAACTTGACTGCTATTTGAATTATCCTTCTGGCTCAGGTCACCCTTTGTTACCCAAGACCCTCTGAGTAGCATTCATACTGAACTGTCCACAGCCTAAAGTGCAGTATATTACCATCATATTATGAAACTCATGGCTCCAGAAGCACTAGACATATGAACATAGATGAGCTGGCAGCAATCCTGCAGTCCTTTCATTTATATTATTTTTGGAAAAAAAATTACAAAACTATTGGCTCTGTAATCAAAAGTCTTACTCCTATATATCAGGACACCTCATCTGCATAATTGTCCAGGAATTTAATACCTTTCATGAATAGTTTCCTTTATTTGGGTCAGTTGATGAAACTCCTTACATAACTCTACGGACACTTAGGCCTTACACTTTGGAGCAAGGCAGAACATTTTAGACATCCTGCTGATAGAGGAGATATATAAATCTCACTCTGCACATTAAAAAAAGTCACTACCTATGCCAGACTTATGTTGGATTAGTATTAGCACTCTGGATGATATTTGACTTCCTGCTCATGAGGAGATGCCAATACTTCCAGGGCAGGAGGCAGACACTGTGCAAGAGTTCCAGTTGCTGGAAAGGATGTGCTATGGAATGATGCTGCCCTAAACATGACAATCCAAGAAATGATTTCCATATTTTATGCGAACAACTGATTTGGATAGCAAAGGCTAACAGCCTGGATCTGTGTGTATAGCTGAAAGGCTACCTGGACCCTTGGACCCATCTCCTAGCCATCCTGGTTCAGTCTATCACCACCTATGACTGAGTAAATGTACCAGCATTAAATATTTTATTGCAGAAAAGTCAGCCACACAATGTATATGTGCTGGGCCTACCAACAAGAAATGTTGCAGCTATCCAATAATGATACCCTGCTTAATCACTTGTTGAATAATTAATTGTTAGGGACTTATTATGATATAGGCATTTGAGATACAGTGGTGAGAAAAGCAGACAAAAATCATTGCTCTATGAAGCTTTCATTCTAGAGTGGAAGACAGAAAATAAAATAAATAAGTAAATCAAATGGTATGTTAGAAAGTAATAAGTGCAATGAAGGTAAATAGTGCAAAGAAAGGGGATAGGGAGATTAGTTTTCAATGTGATCATCAGGGATGTTCTCCCTGGAAAGTGGCATTAGCCAAATACTGGAAGAAGCTGAAACAGCAAAACACATAGTTATCTGGAAGGAAGAGCTATACACAGAGGGACCCAGAATTGGAATTTTAACTCTACTTTAAACTTTGGGCTGAGGGCTCAGTTATTGCAGTTAAATAACAAGTGAATCAGCATGATGTTAGCTGTTGTTGAGACGTGTTAGTCCTGCTTTACTTTTAGCCATACTCTGGCCTATCCTGATATATAATAGAACACATTCACATAGTATAAATATGTGCTTCCAGTATTACATTGGAGGCAAATTTATTATAGGAGGAGACCAGCCATTCAACAACTACCTTGAGCATTTAATTCCTGAAAAAAATGGCATTGGATACTCTTTAAAGGAGGGGTCAACAAATAACAGTTGATGGATCAAATCTGATGCACTATCTGTTTTTGTAATTGACATTTTTTGTTGAGATAGTTATAGATTCCCAAGGTGTTGTACAAAATAATACAGAGATCCTTTGTGCCCTTTATTCAGTTTCCCCCAATGACAACTTCTTTCAAAACTATATATATATATATATATATATATATATATATATATATATATATGTGTGTGTATGTATGTATATATATGTGTGTGTGTGTATATATATATAAAGTTAGCACAACCAAGATATTGACATGATGTAAGACACTGATCTTATTCATATTTCCCCATATTTTTATGCACTCACTTGTTTTTGTGTATCAGTGTGGTTTATCCCATGTGTAGTCAAGTCCAAATACAGAACAATTCCATCACCACAAGGATCCCTTGTGTTGTATTTTTATAAGCACACCCAACCTAGATGCCCAGCCCTTACTTTGTACCTAATCCTTGGCAGTCACTAATCAGTTCTTCATTCCTAAAATTTTGTCATTTCAAGTACGTTACATAAAGGATTCACAAAGTATGTAACCTTTTGGGGTTGACTTTTTTCATTAATATTAATTCCCTGGAGATTATTTCAGATTGTTGCATATATCAATAGTTCATTCGATTCCATTACTGCATTGTATTTCATGGTATAGTTGTTCCACAGTTTAACTATTAACACATTGAAGGATATCTGAGTTTTTACAGTTTTTGGCTGTTACGAATAAAGCTGCTATTAACATTCTTATACAAATATTTTCTCCCATTCTATGGGTTGTCTTTCACTATCTTTCTTTTTTTTATTAAATTTATTGGGGTGACAATGATTAGTAAAATTACATATTGTTCATTTCTATATCCTTCATGATTTTCTGGTTAGCAGTTCTATCAGTTGCTAAGAGAGGTATGTTGAAAACCCCAAGTATACTTGTGGGTTTGTCTCTTTCTCCCTTCAACACTATCAGCTTTTGCTTTTGTTTTGAGGCTCTGTTGTTTAACGTATAGACATTTAGGATCATTTTTCTTCCTGGATTGATCCTTTTATCATTATTTAATGTCTTTCTGTCTCTAGAAATTGTCTTTGTTCTGAAGTTTACTATATTGGATATTAATATATTAACTCCTGCTTTTTAAAATTAATATTTGCATGGTATAACTTTTCTCACCTTTTTATCTTTAACCAACTCATGTCATTGAATTTGAAGTCTTTCTTTCTTTCTTTCTTTCTTTCTTTCTTTCTTTCTTTCTTTCTTTCTTTCTTTCTTTCTTTCTTTCTTTCTTTTCTTTTCTTTCTTTCTTTCTCAGCATATAGTTGGGTCATTTTGTTAAGTCCACTCTGGTAATCTCTGTCTTTTGGTTGATGTATTTAGATCATTTATATTTAAGGTTATTATGGATATGCTAGAGCTTATGTTTGCCATTTTATTATTGTTTTCTGTTTGTTACCTGTGGTTGTCATTCTGTTTCTTTCTTTACCTTCTTGTTTATTACTTGAATATTTTTCAAGATTCTATCTTGAATTATTTATAGTGTTTCTGAGTGAATATCTTTCTGTAATTTGCATAGAGGTTGCTCTGGGTGTTGCAATATACATAGGTGACTTATTACAGTCTATTGGTTTCAACATTTTACCACTTTGAAGTGGGGAAATCATACTTTCATTGAGGTCCCTTTACCTTCTCCACTTTTTAAATGTGATTGTCTAGAATATTTGATGGCATTTTAATGTTTTGTTCCAATTATAAAATATGCTTTATAAAACTCATGAGGAAAAGGATAATCTATTGTATGCACCTATTTTTAACCATTTTACTAAGATATCATTCAGATACCATATAATTCACTCATTCAATGTGCACAATTCAATATTTTTAGTATAAAATGGCTGTGCAACAATCATCACAATCAACGTTTGAATATTTTTGTCACTCTAGAAAAGAACACTGTACCCATTAGCAGTCACTCTCCATTCCCCCAAACAACCCCCTGCCAATCCCAGGCAACTGCCAGTACATTCATTTTCTGTCTATAGATTTGTCTTTTCTGGACATTTTACATAAATAAAATTAAATCATATGTCATCTTTTTGTTACTGGCTTCTTTCAATTAATGTGTTTTCAGGGTTCATCCACATTGTAGAATGTATCACTATTTCTTTTTTTTCCAATGTTGAACAATATTTCATTATATGGATATACTATGTTTTACTTATCCATTTATCAGTTGGTGGAATATTTGGGTTATTTCTACTTATTGGCTATAATGAATAATGCTGCTATGAACAGTTGTGTACAACTTTTTGTGTGGATTTATGTTTGTATTTCTCTTTGGTAGATATCTAGGAGTGGGATTGCTGAGTCATATCAGATACATTGCCCATTTTTAAACTGGGTTATTTATCTTTGTATTATTGATCTCCATGAGTTCTTTACATATTCTGCATAAAACTCCCTTATCAGATAAATGATTTGCAAATATTTTCTCTTATTGTGTGGGTTGTCTATTCACTTTATGATATTGTTTGCAGCACAACATATTTTAATTTTGATGAAGTCCAATTTACCTGTTTTTCTTTTGTTGCTTGTTCTTTTGGTGTCATATCTAAGAAAACATTGTCTAACCCAAGGTCACAAATATTTACTCCCATATTTTCCTCCAAGAGTATTATTGTTTTATCTCTTACATTCAGTTATATGATGCATTTTGAGTGAATTTTTTGAGTATGGTATAAAGGAATCCAAACTTCATTTGATTGCATGTGGCTATCCACTCTTTTCAGTGCCATTTGTTGAAAATGGTTTTCTTCCCTATTGAATCTTTTTTGCCCCCTTGTTGAAAATCAGTTAATCACATATATAATGGATACTTTCTGGACTTTTAATTCAATTCTATTGATTTATAAGTTTACACTTATGCCACTGTCTTAATTAATGTTGCTTTGTAATAAGTTTTGAAATTAGGAACTGTGAGTCCCCAACTTTTTTCTTCTTTTCTGAGATTACTTTGGCTATTCTAAACCCCTTTAATTTTCACATGAATTTACAGATTGTGTTAAATGTGCATATCAGTTGGGGTGGAGGTTAGGAAATTTGGGGAAATAACTGCTAATGGGTACAGGTGTTCTTCTTGGAGTGATTTAAATATTCTAAAATTGATTGTGGTGGTAGTTCCATGACTCTGAATATGCAAAATACATTAAATTGTACACTTTAAAAGAGTGAATTTTATGATATGTGAATATCTCAGTAAAGCTGCTTCATGAAAACAGAAATAAATCTAATGGTTAAATTTGGAGTTTGGTCATAACAGATTTAAAATATTAAAGGAGTCAAATATTAAATCTGAAACTCACTGCAACATTCAAGTTCAATATGAAATCAAATGATAGTATTCAAACTCAATGTGAAGATCCTAAAATGGTTATAATCAGTCCTTGCAACCAAACGGTAAAATAACACAATGAGAAAGGGCAGTACAGCACATAGAAAGATTTCTAACAGGCTAAAGTTCAATATTTAGTCAGCTGCTATGTTTAGGTTAGACAAGTTTTGTAATATGCATAAACACTGTGTTTTTTCAGTGTCATTCATGTTTGCCAAATGTAAATCTATTCATAGATTCATCATCAACAGTTTCATTCATTTTTTTTGGTACTCATTGAAAAAAAAACAGGTATTTTTATGTTCATTATATGTAATAAAAGAATTTTAATGGAAATTAAACTTACTTAAATTGCAATTCTTTTTATATTTAAAATTTTAATTGAAATATTGAAGTGCATTGACAGCAACAAAAAAACCCCAGAAATGTTAAATTGAAAAGATAATGGTTTTAAATTTTCATTTCAGTGAAATTATGTGGTATACATATAATGGTATACATGCCGCATATTTTCCAGTCTTATCAAGTCCACATCTTATGCGAGGAGGCTGAATTATTCCACAAATCGGGCTTGTCATTCATACCAGCCCTGCTTGTCTACAATGGTAGCTGGTCAAGATCAAATTTTCTATTTTGGCTGGGCACTAATATAGTCTTCCTCAATTCCAGCACATTTCCTTAGCATGGGTTTACATGGCTGTACTCAAGGCACAGTTCTACTTCTCTTTAGTCAAGGAAGAAAAAAAAGAAATGCTAGTTATTCAGCACTTCCTGAGAAATACATAGTTCAGATGGTCACTGAATTGTTCAGTTACATTAAAAAAAAATCAGGCAGCTGCACTAAGGCCTGGGAACAAAGCCAGAGCCTTTAATACAAAAATACTTCTCAAAGTGTGGACACACTACACTACTATGGGTGCCCCACAAGATAATTTGGGGAGGATACATTGGCAAGTATTCCAGTAGTTATATCTTTGTTTTAATGTGTATTACAAAAATAAATAATTAGCACAAGTCAGTATTTTTACAAATATTACTTATGTAGGATAAGTAAAGATATAATCATTAGTAATTCTTAGAATGCCCATTTCTCTTCTTTTATAATTTCCTCCTCAGTAAAGCCTTCCCAGACTTCCACACATTCAGACAGTATTAAATGTGAGTAAATCAGTTCTTACTCTGATTCCCATTTTGCACATATCTTGATTATATAACCTCTCTGATTACATTATAATTTTTGTAGGCACACCTATCTTTGTATTATATTGCAAGTTCCTCAAGAACCAGAGTCAAATCTTTTTATTCTCAATGCCAATGCACTGGCTAGGCCCTGGGAAGTACTCAGTGAATATTTAGGAAATGAATGAATGTGAATTACAGCTGTGGTCAGGATTATTACATTTTACAAGCATAGATCTAGTAGATATTTCACAGTTGGAGGCAAGATGGCACTGTGTCTGAGGGAGAACTGAAAATTTAAAACTGTAGGACAGGGAACCAAGCATAATTAATTCTCTATATAATTACATTAGCAATTTTTTTTAATTCTGAGTTTTCTTATAATTACGGATTTCTGAACTAAAATTCAAAAGTAGAATTACTAGGTAAAATAAACAGGTATTTTCATGTTCATTATATGTTGAAAGAACTGAAATGTAATTAAAAGAGCACAGGCTCTAGAGTCAAACTCATCTGAGTTTGAATTCTGGCTCAGCAATTACTAGCTGCATCATCTGTAAACTGAGGACCAGTGATAATTCCTATAAAGCCTAAACAGTACCCAACACACAGTAAGCTTCCAATAAATGGTAGTTGTTATTAATTTAATCTGGAGAAAAGTAGGAAATATCTTACTAATAATCTCCAACTAGTGACTCTCCGCAGGTCTGTCCCTAGAGCAAAATATAAAGAAGTCCAGTTCCCCTTTTTATCTTGCTCCCATTCCCATCCTAACCCCTCTCATAATAGCATTTTGATTATTGTTTTCCAAATTTATGCCAAGCACCAATCTAAAGCACAGCTGGTCTCTCGCCCTGAAGTTCCTGGTATAGATCTTCCTTATACAAGGAAATAAATCATTTTCTAATTCACACTTTCCTGGTGACAAGCAGATAATGGTTTGTAATTAAAAAGCTTTTTCATTCAATTTCTACTGGGTTATACTAAATCACAATACTGTCAAGCCAGAAAAGTACTTAATTAAGCAGAGGAGGTGACAATGAGTCAGTGTACTTTGTTGGAAAAGCTACAGGCCAAAAGTTGAAGTAGAAGACCTGACTGCTATTCTCAACTTTGCTAATAACTTACTTATAAATCTTAGTTGGATTGTTTCATTGCTGTAGTACTCAACTTCATTGCTTACATATGATTAGTTTTATGCAGAGACAACTGGATGATATTTTGGAAAAAAATAAAGCTATATCCCTATCACCCCTTAAAAAATAAAATCCAGAGGACTGAATAAATATTTAACTATTAAAAGTGAAACTATATAATTTCTAAAGAGAAGTGTGGATTGATATGTTTATAATTTTGAAATGGGGAAGTTCTTCTAAAAGAAACAGAACCAAGAAGTCATAAATAAAAAGTGATAAGAGTACAAAAAATCTTAAATCTTCTGTCTGGGAAAACATACCAGTATAAAAAATACCTCAGAAGATGAAAGATGAAAATCAAGTAGAAAAATAAAGGATATGATCTAATAATTCACAGGAGAAAAATACAAAAGGCTATTAAACATATAAAAAGATGTTCAACTCTATTCATAATCAAGGACATACAAATCAAAAAGAGACATTTTAACTTATCCAACTGGTAAAAATTAATATGTTTTAAGATACTAAATACTGGCCAAAGTAAGGGAAGTGGGCATGCTTCTGTGTTGGTCAGAGTGTAAAGTAGTGCCACTATCCAGAGCTGATTCTTGCTACCTGTCCCTGAGGCACTTCTGTTCCAATAATTTTCAAAGATACACCTCCTACAGCATTCCTACTTTCTTATTTGGAATCCAACAGCCACTTTATAATCTGGGACACTAAGTGCCAAGTAGGTACACTGGGTCTCACTATCCCATCCGCTGTCATCTCTGCCTTGAGGAAAGTTCAAAGTCTCCTTCAGTATGGTTCTTTCTCTCTCTTCTACTCTTTGGGACACCTTATTCTCTTTGATAAACAAGTTCCACAAATTCCAAGAATATAGACAGCGTAATTCTCAAAGCACAGCCATCAGCAACTGGATGAGAGGGGAAAAAACATTCAAAAAGATATATGCACCACTATGTTCATTGTAGCATTATTTAAAATAGCCAAGATATGGAACAAATCCAAGTGCCCATCAATAGACAGCTGGATAAATAAGAAGTGGTACATATATACAATGGAATATTACTCGGCTATAGAAAAAGAATGAAATCTTACCATTTGTGACAACACGGATGAACTTAGAGGGTATTATGCTAACTGAAATAAGTAAGACTGAGAAAAACAAATGCCATATGGTCTCACTTATATGTGAAATCTAAAGGACAAAAAACAAACAAATAAAACCAGAAATAGACTCATACAGACAGAGAACAAACAGATGGTTGCTAGAAGGGAGCGGTTTTGGGAGCAGGGTGAAAAAGGTGAGGTGATTAAGAAATGTAAATTGGTAGTTACAAAACAGTCACAGGAATGTAAAGTACAGCATAGAAAATATAGTCAATAATGTTGCAACAACTATGTATAGTGCAAGGTGGGCACTAGACTAACTGGGGTATCAGAGTATAAATTACGTAAATATCTAACTACTAAGCTATACACCTAAAACTAATGTAAAATAATATTGAATGTGAACTGTAACTGAAAAAAATAATTTAAAAGATTTGTGTAAGTTCTTGAAATGGAAACAAAATACAAATTAATACTTAAAGAAATTATCTTGCCACAGTTATTTTAAAGATAAAATAAAGATTACTATATATAATAGACTACTACTTTTGTTGGCAAAAGTTAGCATAAACTAACAAAATAATGTTTCTGTTTTCAAGAACAACACAAATAATATTTTTCACAGAACAAAACACACCTCATAGACCAAAATAGCATGCATTTTACTACTTTCTAAAAATCTCTATTAAAATAAATAAATAAAAATCTCAAGATTGGGTCCATGCTAGTGGATTAGGTAAATGCTATGCCTACTGCATCCCAGGATCACACTAAAATTACAAATAAATTATTAAAAAATCAACATCAAGAATTATCAGAAACTCATAGACACAGACAATAGTTTAGTGGTTACCAGAGGGTAAGGGGGGTGGGGGGTGGGAGATGAGGGTAAGGGGGATCGAATATATGGTGATGGAAGGAGAACTGACTCTGGGTGATGAACACACAATGGGATTTATAGATGATGTAATACAGAATTGTACACCTGAAATCTATGTAATTTTACTAACAATTGTCACCCCAATAAATTTAAATTAAAAAAAAAAAGAATTATCTGAAGACTGGCTGAACAGAACCCCTATAACTAAGGATATAAAGAAGAGGCCATATCAAGACTGGTAGGAGGGATAGACTTGAAACAGGCTGACCCCAAACCCAGAGATAGTGGTTGAATGCCTAGAGGGACACTTCAGTGGCAGAGGTCCCCCCTGAAGAGGGAAGGGTCCCAGCCTCATGCCGGGCTCCCTAGCCCAGGGGTCCTGTGCCAGGAAGAGGAGTTCCCATGGCACGTGGCAGTAAAAATCAGCAAGGACTCTGTCTGCCCTTCCCAGTGAAAGGACAGGCGGCTGGAAACCTAGACATCCTCTTGTAGAACTGGCACATAGACTTGCTTCCTCTCAGGCACTCATCTCGTCTCTGGTGGAGGGGCGGCAGCTCAGCAGAACCAGGGACATGAGAGGAAGGACTGAGTTGTGTGGCTTCATGGTGGGAGGTGGAGGGATCGGAGCCACTGTTGTCCCTGTGCGGAGCCTAACACACGTATGGCCTACAGAAGAGCACCATCTTTTCAGTGTTAAGCCCTCCCACAAAGGGCCAAGTCTGGGACTGCATTGGTCAGGTGGAATCCCCTTGTGTGCACTTCCTTGGTGATGCCCGGGGTCCCTGTGCCCCTCATAGCTGGTGTTACATTGCCCAGGAAACTCTTGACTGCTTGATTGTTTGCCCCAGCTCACAGGCTGCAGAAGCCCGTTTGCAGTGGACAGAGGGCCCGTGGGGTCCTGGGAAATATTTATTGGTCAGTGGTAACCCAAGACCTGCACTGTAGCATCTCCGGGGCAGCTCTTGGGAAACTACAGGCCTGAGATAGTCAGTGGCTGGCTGCGGTGTTCTTGGGGTGTTTTTGCAGGGTAGTCATGGTCACAGCAATGGTGTGGGAACTGCGAATGCATTGACTTTGTAGAAACCACTGACCACAGCCCTTAGATCCCTTGCACCCCACCCTATCAACCTAGAGCTGCATTGCCAGGGGCATTCTAGGTGCCTGGGTGGACAACCCTGCCTTAGAGCAGCAGACAATGTGCAACAGCCTGAGGAGATTTTGGTGGTGGACAGTGACTCAAAACCTGCGCCACAACTAGCTCTCAGGAATTTGCGAGCCTGAGGCAACTGTCGGCTGGTTGCAGTGTTCTAAGGGTGTTGTGTGAAGTAGTTACAGGCTAGGTGCTGCACTGAGGCAAGCGGTGGCTGGCTACTGTGTTCTAGAGGTACTGTGCAAAGTGGTCACAGGTTGTACCCTGACATAAGAATTGAGTCTGCATTAACTTTGTGAAAAGCACTGGCCACGTCTTGGGACTCCCTGGGAGTCCACCCCACCCAGCTAGTGCTACATCACTGAGGGCATTCTGAACAGTGGGTCCACCACACAGCCCATGCATCTAAGGAGACTCTTTCAATGGCTGGGCCTTACGGGTAGTTGGTGGGTGACATTAGGCCTAGGGGGCCCTAGGCCTTTTGCTAAGCTGCCTCAAGCACTCTATTGGTGACAGCCAGTCTCGGTTCACAGCAAGGGCACCCCCACATGCCTCCAGGTCCAGCACAGGCAGCAGCTAATAACATATACCTTTGTGATTCCTACTAGGTAGCTGTGGGCCAGTAACAGGCAAAGCAGAAACTGGCCTGCAGGGGAGTCTCTCCCAAGAGACACCAGGCACAACACACCCAGAGGCTAGCTTCAGACTACACCAGAACACTACCTGGTTAGACCCACAAGTGACACATGCGAAGGGGGTGTGTCAACAGGCACAAGAGCCTATGTGGGCAAAGTCTCCTCTGAGGGGTGAGTTCCCGCACAGCTCATACACTGTGAGCATAGCCAATCCTCACAGTCAGTCAGCCTGGGAGTTTGTCCCACCCACTGACATGCCAAAAGCAATCAAGGTTCAACTAGAACAGGAGAACACACACACACTAAAGAGACCCTCTTGGAACACACGCAAAGGAGATCAGGGAGACTGTGCCATTGAACCACACAGGACACATACTACATAAGGCTACCCATCAAAGACTGAGAGACAAAGGAGATCTACCAAATACATAGACACAAACAGAGAGAGGGAGCCAGAATAAGGAAATATAAAAAACATGTCCCAAATAAAAGAACAGGAAAAATCTCCAGAAATTGAACTAAATGAAAAGGAGGTAATCAACCTACCAGAAGCAGAGTTTAAAACACTGGTTATAAGAATGCTAAAGCAACTTAAGTAAATGCTATGCCTAATGCATAGCAAGCATAAAGAAATAGCAAGCATACAGAGAGAGCAAGCATAAAGAAGAACATAGAAACCATAAAAAAATAAAAATGTCAGAAATAGCAAATATAAAAACTGAAATGAAGAATACATTACAAGATATTAATAACAGATTAGATCAAGAAGAGGATTGAATCAGTGACTTAGAAGACAAGGTACTAGAATACACCCAATTGGAACAAGAATAAAACAAATAGAAACAAGGAAAAAAAGGAAGATGATATGAGGGACTTGTGGAACAACATTAAGCATAAAAATATTCACATCATAGGCGTACCAGAAGGAGAAGAGAGGGAGCAAGGGATCAAGAACCTATTTGAAGAAACAATGACTGAAAATTTCCTTAATCTAGTGAAGGAACTAGACATACAAGCCCAGGAAGTGCAGAGTCCCAAGCAAGATGAACCCAAACAGGCCCACACAAAAATAAATCAGCCCACACAAAAATAAATCATAATTAAAATGGCAAAGGTTAAAGACAAAGAGAGAATCCTAAATGAAGCAAGAGAAAGACAACTAGTTACTCACAAGGGAGCTTCCATAAGATTGTCAGCTGATTTCTCAACAGAAACTTTGCAGGCCAGAAGGGAGTGGCAGGAAATATTCAAAGTGATGAAAAATGGGGGCCTACAACCAAGACTACTGTACCCAGAAAGGCTACCATTTAAAATTGAAGTACAGATAAAGAGCTTCTAGACAAGAAAAAGCTAAAGGAATTCGTTATCACCAAGAAAGCATTACAAGAAATGTTAAAAGAAATTCTTTAAGCAGAAAAAAAGGAGAAAACAAACAAACAAATATCAAAAATATGAATGATAAAATGGCAGTAACTATGTAGCTTTCAGCAATCGGTATAAGTGTAAACAGATTAAATGCTCCAATCAAAAGAAATAGGGTAGCTGAATGTATAAGGAAACAAGATCCATACATATGCTGTCTACAAGAGACCCACCTCAGATTGAAAGATACACACAGACTGAAAGTAAAGGGATGGAAAAAGACATTTCATGCAAATGGAAATGAAAAGAAAGCTGGGGTAGCAGTACTTACATCAGACAAAACAGATTCAAAATGAAGACTATAATAAGAGACAAAGAAGGACATTACATAATAATAAAGGGATCAATCCAAACAGACGGCATAACCCTAGAAACGTTTACACACCTAACATAGGAGCACCTAAATTTATAAAGCAAATATTGACTGACATAAAGTCAGAGATCAACAGTAATACATTCACAGTAGGAGACTTTAACACCCAACTGACACAAATGGACAGATCTTCTAGACAGAAAATCAACATGGAAACAGCAGCCTTAAATGATGCACTAGACCAGATGGATTTAATTGATATTTTTACAGCGTTTCATCCCAAAGCAGCAGAATACACATTCGTTCCCAGTGTACATGGAATATTTCCCAAGATAGATCACATGTTAGGCCACAAAACAAGTCTCAATAAATTTAAGAAGATTTAAATCATACCAAGCATCTTCTCTGACCATAGTGGGATGAAACTAGAAATCAATTACAAAAAACAAAACACACACATGCACACACACAAACACATTGAGACTAAATACCATGATACTAAATAATGAATGGGTCAACAATGGGATCAAGGAAGAAATCAAAATATACCTTGAGACAAATGAAAATGAAAACACAATGACCCAAAATCTACACACACAGTGAAAGCAGTCCTAAAAAGGAAATTCATAGCAATGCAGGCCTACCAAAACAAAAACAAACAAACAAAAAAAAAAACAGAAACAAAAACATAAACATAAACAAAAAGACATGAAAAGTCTCAAATCAACAGTCCATATTTACACCTGAGGGAACTGGAAAAGGAAGAGCAAACAAAACCCAAAGTGAGTACAAGGAAGGAAATCATAAAGATCAGACCAGAAATAAACAAAACAGAGATTTAAAAACAAACAATATATCAAGGAAACCAAGAGCTGTTTTTTTTAAAAAAAATAAGCAAAATTTACAAACATTTAACCAGACATATAAAGAAAACAAGAGAGAGGATCCAAATAAATAAAATCAGAAATGAAAGAGGAGTGACAACAGAAAACAGAGAAATACAGAAACTTTTAAGAAAATACTACAAGCAACTGTACACCAACAAATTGGACAATCCAGAAGAAATGGATAAATTCCTAGAAGCATACAATCTTCCAATGCTAAATCAAGAAGAAACAGAAAATCTGAACAGATCAATTTCTACTGACGAAATTGAATAAATTATCAACAAGTTCCTAACAAACAAGTCCTGGACCAGATGGCTTTCCAGGTGAATTTTACCAAGCAGTGAAAACAGAATTAACCCCTATTCTCCTCAAACTATTCCAAAAATCCCAGGAGAAGGGAAGGCTCCCAAATTCATTTTATGAGACCACCATTATCCCGATCCCAAAACCAGACAAAGACATTACAATCAAAGAAAACTGTAGGCCAATATCCCTAATGTACATAAAGGCAAAAATCCTCAACAAAATATTAGCAAACTGAATTAAATACATTAAAAAGATCATACAAAACAATCAAGTGGGATTCATTCCTGGTATGCAAGGTTGGTTCAATATCAACAAATCTATTAACATGACACACCACATAAACAAAATGAAAAATAAAAAACATGATCATATCAACAGATGCAGAAAAAGCATTTGACAATATCCAATATCCATTTATGATAAAAACTCTCAGCAAAGTGGGAATAATAGAGAGAACATATCTCAACATAATAAAGGCCATAGAAGACATATCCACAGCTAATATCATATTCAGTGGGGGAAAGCTAAAAGCATTCTCCTCAAGATCAGGAACAAGGCAAGGATGCCCATTTTCAATGCTTTTATTCAACATAGTACTGGAAGTTTTAACCACAGCAATCAGAAAATCAAAAGAAATAAAAGGCGTCCAAATGGGAAAGGAAGATGTAAAATTGTCATTATTTAGAGATGACATGATACTATATAGAGAGAACTCCAAAGATTCCATAAAAAAAATTAGAATTGATAAATGAATTTAGTAAAGTAGCAGGATACAAAATTAATAGTCAGAAATTGGTTGCATTTTTATACACCAATAATGAACAAAGAGCAAGAGAAATGAAGAAAACAATCCCATTTACAAGTGCATGAAAAAAATAAAATAAAATACATTGGAATAAATGTAACCAAGGAAATAAAAAGCTTGTACTTAGAAAATTATAAGATGTTGACATAAGAAATTAAAGAAGATACAAATAAATGGAAACATATACCATTCTCATGGATAGGAAGAATAAATATAGTTAAAATGTCTATACTACCCAAAGCAATCTATAGATTCAATGCAATCCAAATCAAAACACCAATGACATTTTTCACAGAACTAGAACAAATAATCCTAAAATTTATATGGAACTATAAAAGACCCCAAATATCCATGGCAACCCTGAGAAATAAGAACAAAGCTGGAGGTATCACACTACCTGATATCAAATTATACAAGGTGATAGTAATCAAAACAGCATGTTACTGGCATAAAAACAGACACATCGAACAATGAAACAGAATAGAGAGAACAGAAATAAATCCATGACTATATGGTCATTTAGTCTATCACAAAGGAAACAAGAATTTACACTAGGGTAAAGACAGTATATTTAGTAAATGGTGCTGGGAAAACAGGACAGATACATGCTAAAAAATGAAATTGGACCACTTTCTTACACCATATACAAGAATAAACTAAAAATAAAATAAATACTTAAATATAAGACCCCAAACTATAAAACTCTTAGAAGAAAATATAGGAAACTCTTACATATTACCCCTAGTAGCATTTTTACTGATATATTTCCTTGGCCAAAAGAAACAAAAGAAAAAATAAACAAATGGAACTACAACAAAATTAAAAATGTTTTGTACAGCAAAGGAAACCATGAACAAAACAAAAAGACATCCTACTGAATGCAAGCAGATATTTGTCAGTGATATATCTGATATGGGGTTAATATCCAAAATTAACTTAAAAACTCATACAACTCAGCACCGAAAATATCAAATAATTCAATTTAAAAAATGGGCAAAGGGCCTGAATAGACATTTCTCCAAAGAGAACATACAGATGGCCAAAGACATATGAAAAGATGCTCAACATCATTAATCATCAGAGAAATGTAAATTAAAACTACAATGAGATATCACCTCACCTCTGTCAGAATGGCTATCATCAGTAAATCAACAAACAACAAGTGCTGGCGAGGATGTGGAGAAAATGGGAACCCTCATGTATTGTTGGTGGGATTCCAAATTTGTGTAGCCACTATGGAAAAAAGTATGGAGGTTTGTGAAAAAATTAAAAAAAATAGAACTACCTTGTGACCTAGCAATTCCATTCCTGGACAATTTATTGAAAGAAATCCAAAATACCAATACAAAAAACAAATATGTGCACCTTTATGTTTACTGCAGCACTATTCACAATAGCCAAGATGTGGAAACAACCGAAACGCCCATCAACAGACGATTGAGTAAAGAAATTGTGATACATTTATACAATGGAGTATTACTCTGACATAAAAAATAATGAAATCTTACTATTTGTATCAACATGGATGAACCTAGAGACTACTGTGCTAAGTGAAATCAGTCAGATGGACAAGACAAGTACCATATGATCTCACTTATATGTGGAATTTAAAGAACAGAATAAATGAGCAAACAAAACAGAAACAGATGCAAGGATACAGAGAACAAACTGATAGTTGCTAGTTGGGTGGGGTGGGGGATAGGTGGGAAAGGGGAAGGGATTAAAAAGTATAAATTGGTAGTCACAAAATAGCCACAGGAATGTGATATACAGTACAGGGAATATAATAAATAATCTTGTAAAGACTATGTAGGATGGGTACTAGACTTATCGGAGGGAATCACTTCATAGATTATATAACTGTCTAACCACTGTGCTGTACACCTGAGACTTATATAAAATAATGTTGAATGTCAACCATTTTATATATATATATATATATATATATATATATATATATATATATATATATATATATATGTCATAGGATGTAAAGTACAGCATAGGGAATAGGAATATAGCCAATGGTATTGTAATAGCTATGTGCGATGTCAGAGGGGTAGTAGACTTGGTGGGGTTATCACTTTGTGAAGGGTGTAAATGTCTAAGCATTATGTTGTTTTATACACCTGAAACTAATAAAAATAAAAATAAAATAAAGAAACCAAGAAAAAACAATCTCCAGTGTGGGCCTTGTCCAGTAGACATTAAGTGCTGAATGGCAATTAATCTCACAATAAATTTAGAAGTGAGCTAGAACATAAAAACAAAAGGAGATTGAAGGAGTAATTCTATTTCCCTTCAATTTGAATCAGAAATGAATCCATACATGAAATAGACTAGATAACATATAATCCAACAAGTAAACTATTCTTTGGGCATATTTAAAAAACTATATTGTCTTATTTGCATTTAGAAAACATAACCCTGAAACCAAGGGAAGAAGTTCCTAAGATATGTATAGTTTATTGGAAATAATGAAATATGTGAATGTAGATTTATACCATTGTCATCAAAATGTGTAGGAACTGAGGATGCCAATATTCTTCACTGTTTACTCATCTCAATATAAAATATAATTTCCCAGGTTTTAAGTAAGTGGGAAATGAATGAAGCATGTCAGCTATTGTCTAACAAATGAATTGAACATAGACTGACAAAAAGAGGATAAGAATAAACAAATGAAAAGAATGAATCCTTCAAAAAGAAGTAATTGGAGGAAACCTGCAGTACATTTTCCACCATGTGCATAGAATATAAGAATACCGAGATGTTTATAATTTATCCCCCCGAAAACGACTCTTAAGAGATTATTCCTTTTTTAGTGGGGATGTCAAATAATTTAAGTCAAGGTACTTAATGATACAAATTAATCAAATAAGGGTTCAAATATATTTTTCAATATGTTAATTTCTTTGAAATCATGTTCAGAGATGGTGTTGTTAAAAAAAACACACTATTAGAAAATGGTGTAGTAAGTAAACGCTGTGCTTACCTCTGATGACCACATCAAAATTAAAACTAAACTGCAAAACACCCACCATTAAGAATCACCTAAAATCTTGCTAAACTCAAGCTCTACAACTAAGGACTTGCAGAAGGAGCCACCTCAAGACTGGAAGGAGGGACAGAGATGTGGAATGGGCCAGTCCCACACCTGCTTGTGACCATTAAAAATTGGGAAGTATATGTCAGCTGTTGAGGTCCCCCCTGGAGGGGGCTAGAGGTCCCAGCCCCACCCCAGCCCTGGGTTCCAGTGTCGAGGAGAAAAGTTCCCACAATTTCTGATTGTGAAAACCAGCAGAGATTGCAACTGAGATGGAGGGTGGCTCCTCCAGAAGAGACCGCACTCGGACTTACCAACAGAGTCACTGGCTTTGAGTTCCAGCGCAGAGGCAGAAGGGACATACGGGGTGGACAGGGTTGTCTGGTTTCAGGATGGGCACTGGAGGGACAGCTTCCTCCTGGTCAGAGGAGCTGGCTGAGGCCATTGTTTCTTTGTTGAGCTCATCCCAATCCCACCATGCAGAAGCAGTCAGCGCACATTCACCATGGGCTGTTGATTCGAGACCTGGCTCCACCCAACTTTCAGGCACACCCAAGCCGCTTCCAGTGGATTTTTTGTACAAACTGCCTGCCTTGGCTCATGCTGCAGACTTTCCTGGGGTCTCTCAAAGGTTCACGGAACCCAGACAAGTAGCATCAGGCTTGATAGTGTCCTATACCTCTGGATGAGCAGCCCTAAGTTGGCACTAGCAGCAGCTGGCCTTGGTTCATGGCTTGGCCTCTCAAGGCACTTCCAAGCATGGCACAGGCAGCAGCCATCTTCAGATTGCTTTGTGGCTCCTACAGGATGACCCCGGGTTGGGCACTGGGCCACCAGCTGAACTTGACCTGCAGTGAGTCCCTTCTCAGATGGCCCTGGAACTGGCGTGACCAGTGGCAAGCTTTGAAAAGAGCTGGAGCATCACCCAGCCACCTCCAAGGATGACAAACCCAAGGGGCAGATCAGGCAGAACCTGCTCTGTAGGGTTAGCCCCTGCACCACAACTCCTGCATTATAGTCATGCCCAGTCCTCACAACCAATGAGCCTGAGGGTCAATCCAAAACTCAACTATAAGAGGAGGGCACACACAACCCACACAAGGGACACACCTGGAGTGTGGAACTCAGGTGACCAGGAAAACTGTGTCACAACCCCACAGCATACCTCCTACATAAGGCCATACTACTAAGACCGGGAGACATAGCAGCCCTACCTATTACATACAAACAAACCCAGAGAGGAAGCCCATTGGGGAAACATGTCCAAATAAAAGTACAGAACAAAGCTCCAAGAAAAGAACTAAATGAAATGGAGATAAGTAATCTACCAGAGGCAGTATTCCAAGCACTGGTTATGACAATGCTCACTGATCTCAGGGAGAACTTCAATGAAGCAATCAGAAACATAAAAATGGAGATAGACAACATAAAAAGAACCAGTCAGAAATAAAGAATATAATAACAAAAATGAAGGATACATTACAAGGAATCAACAGTAGATTAGATGAAACAGTGGATCAAATCAGCGATTTAGAAGACAAGGTAGCAGAAAATATCCAATCAGAAGACAAAAAGAAAAAAGGAATCCAAAAATAATGGGGAGAGTTTAAGCGACCTGTGGCACAACATCAAACACTCCAACATCCACATTATGAGGGTACCAGAAGGAGAAGAGAGAGAGCAAGAAATTGAAAACCTATTTGAAGAAATAATGATGGAAAACTTTCCTAATCTGGCAAACGACATAGATATACAAGCCCAGGAAGCACAGACAGTCCCAAACAAGATGAACCCAAACAGGCCAACACCAAGATACATCATAATTAAAATGCCAAAGGTTAAAGACAAAGAATCTTAAAAACAGCAAAAGAAAATCAGTTAATTACCTACAAGGGAGCTCACATAAGACTATCAGCTAATTTCTCAACAGAAATTTTGCAGGCCAGAAGGGATTGGCACAGAATATTCAATGTGAAGAAAAGCAAAGACCTACAGCCAAGATTATTCTACCCAGCAAAGCTATCATTTGGAATCAAAGGACAGATAAAGAGTTTCCCAGAAAAGAAAAAAAAAAACTAAAGGAGTTCATCACCACAAAACCAGTATTACAAGGAATCTTAGAGGGATTTCTTTAAGTTGAAAAAAAAATATGAATAATCAAATGGCAATAACTACATATCTATAAACAATAACTTTCAATGTAAATGGATTAAATGCTCAAATCAAAAGAGAGGTGCTGAATGGCTAAAAAAACAAAACCCTCAACACACCTCTGACAACAAGGGACAGGTCTTCCAGACAGAAAATCAATATGGACACAATAGTCTTAAGTGACACATGGAACCAGTTGGATTTAATAGACATTTTCAGAGCATTTCACCACAAAGCTGTAGGATACACATTCTTCTGAAGCACACATGGAACATTTTCAAGATATACCAAATGTTAGGCCACAAAACAAGTCTTAATAAGTTTAAGAAAATTGAAATCATACCAGTTGTCTTCTCTGACCACAGGGCTATGAAATTAGAAATCAACTACAGGAATAAAACTGGAAGACACAAATTCATGGAGGCTGAAAAACATGTTACTAAATAATGAATGGGTCAAGCAGGAGACCAAGGAAGAAATGAAAAGTTATCTCGAGACAAAAGGAAATGAAAACATGATGACCCAAAATCTATGGCATACAGCGAAAGCAGTCCTAGGAGGCAAATTCATAGCATTACCAGGCCTGCTTAAAGAAACAAGAAAAGTCACTAATCAACAGTTTACCTTCACACTTAAGGGATCTGGAAAAAGAACAGCAAAATAAGCCCAAAGGAAGTACAGGAAAGAGATAATAAAGATCAGAGTGGAAATAGTGAAATAGAGACCAGAAAAACGATACAAAAGACCAATGAATCCAAGAGTTGGTTTTCAGAGAAGATAAACAAAATCGACAAACCTTTAGCCAGACTCACACACAAAAAAAGAGAGAGGACCCAACTTAACAAAATCAGAAATGAAAGAGAAGAAGTGACAAGAGACACCACAGAAATCCAGAAAATTTTAAGAAATTACTATGAGAAACTATATGCCAACAAATTAGACAACCTGGAAGAAATGGACAATTTTCTAGAAGCATACAACCTCCCACGGCTAACTCAACAAGAAACGGAAAACCTGAATAGACTGATTACCACCAGGGAAATTGAACCAGTAATCAACAATCTCCCAACAAACAAAAGCCCTGGACCAGATGGCTTTACAGGTGAATTTTACAAAACATTCAAAAAGAATTACCACCTATTCTCCTCAAGCTACTCCAAAAAATCCGGAACGAGGAAAGGCTCCCAAACACTTTTTACGAGGCCACTATCACCCTGATCCCAAAATTAGACAAGGACACTACAAAAAAAGAACACTCTAGGCCGATATCTCTAATGAATATAGATGCCAATATCCTCAAAAAATATTAGCAAACAGAATTCAGCAATGCATTAAAAAGATCATACAGCATGATCAAGTGGGATTCATTCCTGGTATACAAGGGTGGTTCAACATCCACAAATCAATTAATGTGATACACCACATTAAAAAAATGAAAAATAAAAATCATATGCTCATATCAATAGATGCAGAAAAAGCATTTGACAAAATCCAGCAGCCATTTATGATAAAAACCCTTAAGAAAGTGAGAATAGAGGGACCATATCTCAACATATTAAAGGCCACATATGATAAACCCACAGCTAACATCATACTCAATGGGGAAAAGCTAAACCCATTCCCCTTAAGATCAGAAACAAGGCAAGGTTGCCCACTTTCTCCTCTTCTATTCAACATGGTGCTGGAAGTTCTAGCCACAGCAATCAGACAAGAAAAAGAAATAAAAGGAACCCACATTGGTAAGGAGGAAGTAAAATTGTCATTATATGCATATGACATGATACTATAGAGAAAGAACCCTAAAGACTCCACCAAAAAACTATTAGAAATGATGAATGAATATATTAAAGTAGCAGGATACAAAATTAATATTCAGAATTCAGTTGCATTTGTATATACCAATAATAAAATATCAGAAGGAGACACTAAGAAAACAATCCCATTTATAATTGCTTTAAAGACTATAAAATACCTGGGGATAAATTCAACCAAAGAAGTAAAAGATCTGTACTCATAAAATTATAAGACACTGAAGAGAGAAATTAAAGAAGATACAAATAGATGGAAACACATACCATGCTGATGGATAGGAAGAATTAACATAGTTAAAATGTCCATACTGCCTAAGGCAATATACAGATTCAACGCAATTCCTATCAAACCACTAAGGACAATTTTCACAGAAATCAAACATACAATCCTAAAATTTATATGGAACCATAAAAGACCCTGGATAGCCTCGGCAATTTTGAGAAATAAGAACAAAGTGGGAGGTATAATGAACGATACCTGGCATCAAACTATAGTAGAAGGCTACAGTAATCAAAACAGCATGGTACTGGCATAAAGACAGACATATAGATCAATGGAAAAGAATAGAGACCCCAGAAATAAATCCATGTCTTTATGGTCGTTCAGTGTATAACAATGGAAGCAAGAACTTACAGTGGGGTAAAGACAGCCTATTCAATAAATGGTGCTGGGAAACCTGGACAGACACATGCAAAAAAAAATGAAGCTAGACCACCTCCTTACACCATATACAACAATAAATTCAAAATGGATTAAAGACTTAAATGTAAGATCTGAAACCATAAAATTCCTAGAAGAAAATATAGCAAGAAAGTTAGACATTACCCGGAGTAAGATTTTTACTGATATATCCCCTCGGGCAAGGGAAGTAAGAGAAAAAATAAACATGTGGGATTACATCAAACTGAAAAGTTTTTTCACAGCAAAGAAACCAACAGTAAAACAAAAAGGCATCCTACTGAATGGGAGAAGATATTTGCCAATGATATATCCGAAGAGGGGTTAATAACCCAAATTTATTTAAAAAACTCACTCAACTCAACTCCAAAAAGCAAACAACCCAATTAAAAAATGGGCGGAGGATACGAAGAGACATTTTTTCTAAAAAAGACATACAGATGGCAAACAGACATATGAAAAAATGCTCAGCCTCACTAATCATTAGAGAAATGCAAATAAAAACCACAATGAGATACCACCTCAACCCAGTCAAAATGGCCATCATCAATAAATCAACAAACAACAAGTGCTGGCAAGGATGTGGAGAAAACAGAACCCTTGTGCACTGTTGGTGGGATTGCAGATTGGTGCAGCCACTGTGGAAAACAGTATGGAGGTATCTCAAAAATCTGAAAATGGAAGTACCTTTTGATTCAGCAATTCCACTCCTAGGTTTCTATCTGGAGAAATCCAAAACTCTAATTAAAAAAGATTTATGCACCCCTATGTTTATTTTAGCACTATACACAATAGCCAAGACATGGAAACAACCGAAATGCCCATCGGTAGACGACTAGATTAAGAAACTGTGGTACATTTATACAGTGTATTATTACACAGCCATAAAGAAGAATGAAATCTTACCACTTGCAACAATATGGATAGACCTAAAGTACATTATGGTAAGTGAAATAAGTCAGACAGAGAAAGACAAATACCATATGATCTCACTTATATGCGGAATCTAAAGAAAAGAATAAGTGAATGAACTAATCAGAGACAGTTTTGGAAACATGGAGGAAAAACTGAGGGTTGCTAGAGGGGCGGGGGGGTGGGGATAAGGGGAAGGTGAGAGGTTTAGAAAATAGTCGGTAACCACAACATGGTCATGGGGTTTTGAAAATTAATTTGGGGAACGTACAGAGGGATAGTGGATGGGGGGAGGGGTGTTCACACAGTGTGAAGGATATAAATGATAAAAGTCTAAGTTTTGCTTTGTCTTGTGCACCTGAAACTAATAAAATAATAAAAAAAAATGAAAAAAAAGAATAAATGAATGAACTAATCAGAAACAGTTTCAGAGACATAGAGGAAAAACTGAGGGTTGCTAGATGGGAGTGGGGGCGGGAATAAGGGGGACTGTGAGATTGACACAGGGATAGAGAAGCCAATTTGGGGAATGTAATCAATAATGTTGTAAAGATTTTGTAGGGTATCCGATGTACACTTGTCTCATTAGGGAGACCACCTCAGGGATGATGTAGATGCCTGATCAGTGCACTGTACACCTGAAGCTGAAGCTGAAGCTGAACAATAATGAATGTCACCTACAAGTTTATATATGTATATAGTTTATATATACATGTATATATACAAGTTTATATATATATATATACAAGTTTATATATATATACAAGAAACGGAGTACAGCACTAGGAATAGGGACAGTGGAAATGTAATGGCTGTATGCGATGTCAGAGGGGTAGTCGATGGGGGAAGGGGGGTTGTCACTGTGTGAGAGATATAAATGATAAATGTCTAACTATTACATTGTTTTGTGCACCTGAAACTAATAAAAAAAAGTTTTAAAAATAAAGAAGTAAACAAAACCCTTACATATGTTGACGACAAAAGACTCACTTCATGGACTATTTAGATGGCTGACCACTGTGCTATATTACTGAAGCTGAAGTTGAATAATATTGAAGATCAACTATAATTATATACATATGGAAAAAACCTGTATTAAAATTGTAATACTTAATGTATACCAACAACAAGTCACCTTTGACTTCTGCCATTAGAAGAGGTGCTCAAAATGGTTGCTATAATCGTTATTTTAATACAGTTTTTCCCTTTCTTAAAATGTGTATACATTTTTTGGCTATATATATATGGTCATGGGATGTGGAGTACAGCATAAGGAATATAGTCAATGGTATAGTAACAGCTGTATATGATGTCATAGGGGTAATAGATTGGAGGCGTTGTCATCTTGTGAGGGGTATAAATGTCTAACTATTATATTGCTTTGTACACTTGAAACTAATTTTTTTAAAAAGGCTCACTTCAGATTCAAAGACACACACTGACTGAAAATAAAGGGATGGAAAAATATGTTTCATGAAAATGGAAACAAACAAACAAAAGAAGCTGGGGTAGCAATACTTATACCACACAAAATAGACTTTAAGACAAAGGCTATAACAAGAGACAAAGAAAGACCTAGTAATCCTACATCTGGGAGACCCAGATGAACCTGGATCAACCCAAAATGCTTTGAGAAGACGTGCTCAACCATATGTTCATTGAAGCATTATTGACAATAGCCAAAATTTGAAGGCAACGTGGGTGTCCCTGAATGGATGAATGGATTAAGAAGAGGTGATATATATATATATATATATATATATATATATATATATATATATATGTATGTATGTATGTATGTATGTATGTATGTATATATATATATATATACACACACACACATACATATAATGTAATATTACTCAGCAACAAAAAAGAAAGAAATCTTGCCATCTGCAACAACATGGATGGTCCTAGAAGGTATTGTGCTGGGCGTAGTAAGTAAGACAGTGAAAGACAAATGTCATATGATTTCATTTATAAGTGGAATCTAAAGAACAAAATAAACAAAATAATGAAACAGAAACAAACTCATAAATACAGAAGACATTTTGATGGGCACCAGATGGGAGGGGGTTTGGGGTGGGTAAAAAAGGGGGAAGGGATTAAGTAGTACAAATTGGTTGTTACACAGTAGTTATGGGGATGTAGGGTATAGCTTAAGGAATATAGTCAATACTATTGTAATAACTATGCATGGTGTCAGATGGCTACTGGATTTCTTGGGGTGATAGATGGGAGGGGAATTGGGGGCTAGTGAAAAAGTTGAAGGGATTAAGAAATACAAATTGGTAGTTACAAAGTAGTCATAGGGATGTAAAGCACAGGGAATGTAATCAATAATATGATAATAACTATGTATAGTGCCAGGTGGGTACTAGACAAGGGGATCACTTCATAATTATATAAATGTTTAACCACTATGCTGTACAACTGAAACTAATATAAAATAATATTGAATGCCTAAAAACAACCACTATTAGCTTAGTCCACATATGTAAGTTACAAAAGTTACCCAATGTAATTTTGATGTTGGATGAAGACTTAAACACAAAAAAATCATTTTCAATGTACTTCTCAAAGCAAATTATACAATTAGAGTCTCCATACTTGTAAACTAAACATTCTGACACAAATGCACAAATTAAAGTTGGTAACATTGAAGAAATATTACATGTTAGTTTTGAGATATGCAGTGTTTGATGTTGAGCAATCTTTTGGTCTTAACCCAGGATGACACCTCTGTTTGGGCCATCAGAAAAGAAACTACCCACAAAACATCCCAAACCAATTAGGTTAAGAAAGCACTAATATGCCTCTACAAAGCTTCCTGGAGCATGCTGGAAGTGCCAGACAGAAAAAATGGTGGCTCTGGATTACTGGCCCAACCTGATACAGTCATCATATGCAGTGTTTGATGTTTTCACATATGCTCATATCAGAAACCATTTGTGATTCTTTAGAATCAGGTGATTGCAACTCACTGGTGAAAGGCTTGGCATGGTTTGATCTCATGGCTTTGCCTAATGTTCACAGAAACCCCACTGTACCCACCCCAGTTGATAGTGTGTGTTCATGTTCTACTGCTACTTGCTTCCACAATGCACAATTTAATATAAAGGAAAGTAAGTTGCTATGCATATCTCTTTATCACGAATGAAACAGTTCACAGAATTCCACTCTCCACCCTCCACATGCTACCACATTAACATTCTCAGTGTGTGGAAGGCTGGATGACACAAACTGTTATAGTGAGAAAATGTTCCATTTGTGATCTGTATGCCTGAGGAAAAGCTTTGGAGTTGAGGAGGAAAGCGGAAGCCTTCCAGTTGTAGCTTTGCTCTTAATGTGTTCTTTTGCTGCCACAAAAACTAGTAGACTTAAAAAAAAAAGCCATGGTGTGAGTCACTTGTAACCTCTTGATCCACTGTGATGATTCTTCCTGTCTCCTTTGCTGAGTCAAAGCTTTGCAGTAGGCAATGCAGACAACAGTTGCTGGACATGTGGAATGACACCTCACAGTGGAATGGGCACTGGCAGGCAGAAGGCAAAAGCTGTGGCAGAAGGAAAGGCTAGTGCTACAGCACAGATGGCAGCCAATAACCCCACACCTTGAGCTAGATCTCATAATACTGGAAATGTCAGATCTTCACCCATCACAGCTGATCAGCAGCTTTCACAAGTGGGTCTTTCAGGAAGCCAGAAGTGGAGCAAGGGATATAAACATCATCTACGTTTGGCATGAGAAAACTTTATAAAACTCTTGCTCCAGTTTCTTCTCTATCTAGTCTGTCACATGAACTAAAGTCACTTCTCTCTCTCCAAGTTTTGGCAGAGGTTTCAGCTCTACATACGGTGGCTTCTGGAAACCATACCGTATTTGGTCAGTTGGGGAGGTGGAATGCTGACTGCCAAGGTTCCTCTACATTCTTGTATTTCTACAGTTAGCAGCAGGGGTGTATGGGAGACTTCTTCAAACTTCTTTTTGATGAACTCTGTCTCTGTTGCCTTTTGGAAATATTTTGATTTGGTATTTTTATCAACAAACCTCATAGTCTTACTGGTTAGATGACCGCCAACTTACCCTTCGGCCCCTGGGAGAAGCGGTTTGTCTTCTGTGCTGGACTCTGGTTCATTGTCTTTGTCAAAGGAGTCATCAAGCCAGCACTGGAGAGCTCCTCATCGTTGTCACCAGACAGCATGCCATGGGCCTGCAATCTTCTTTGCCAATTTCTCCAACCTTCAGGATTTCAACAAGAAGCTCCTTACCTAGCTTGGTCAAATTCATTTTGGTCTCTACAGTCATCAGAAAGGAACTATTGTAAGACATTTCCTTGGTGATCAACATAAGGCTACAAGGCCTGAAGGATTTTTGGCACAGCTACCACCATGTCAAGTTCCATCAGAGTTAGCTCATTCATAAAGTAGGGGAGTTGTGTTTTGCTTTTTCATTTGGATTTTCTTAGACACCACATTAGACTAGTACTCCTCTCCTAAGAAGTCTCAAAACATTCTTCCAAGGAATGCGTTCACCCAGGCTTCCTGTTCTTCCTCCTCAGGGTGGAGCCTCTGGCAACCTTTTCCCAGCTGTGGGGCTGCTTTCCACACTCTGCACAGGGCTCCTCTGGGGGTTTCAGTTACCCTAGGGGACACACCTGGCCATGAACACACTATAGTCCAGGAGCATCTTCTGCCGCACACTGCCCACCAGCTCCTTCTGCTTTGGCTGGCATATAATCTCCTCCACATTGCCTTTGCTGCTGCTGCGACTGTGGGTCAGGTGCTCCGAGGAACTGCTGTGTCTGCTGTGTGAGGGCAAAACCCCTGGTTTACTTCCAGGGACACCAGGTGGCTTCTTGATTTCCAACTTCAGCTTAGAAGCCAGAATAAGTCTCCTAAACCACTCCTCTTTTTCTCGGCCAGTTCTCCCAAACAGATACAATATCTGATCTTGCTGGTCAGATCTTGTTCCCTTCTGAGGATGGGTGGCTTCTTAGGGTCCTCACCTCCCAGCTGTCTCAGTTGGTAGCTTTTCTCCTGAAATCTTTTCATCTGTCTGGGCCTTGGACATAAAGTCACCTTGTTGACCAAGCTTGATACAAATGGGGTAATTTTTATTCCAGATTTGTTTTTGAACCAAACTTTTAGATACAAGATAAATCTTGCTCTCTGAGAGATCATAGATTTTCTGGTTGATGTAGGTGACCTCTGGTTTTGTTTCATGGTAGCTTGCCATCCTGGATATATTTTTATTGAGCTTTGAAAGTCTTAAGATTCCACCATCAAGTTGAACAAAGACTGAATGTGTCAAAGTCACATGGTAGGTTTCTGGATCATAGTTGTAAATTTCATTCATCCATCCCTTTAGTATTCATGGTTCTTTGATATCCAGAGATCTTGTGCTCCAGTGTTGTTGATTTTCATGTAGTCTGTGATATTTATGAGCACTTGGTGGTGTAAAAAAACAAACAAATCATGCAAACTGCAGTCGTGAATACCTGGCCAATTCCCAGAAAGAGTCCATTCACATATAGGGGAGAAGAGGATGAGGTGTGCGTAGACACACAGTATAAAGAAGCCCAATGTCTTCACTGATAACTCTGGATGCTGCATGGCCGAGCCCACCTTCTTGTCCCTGTCAAAAGCTGGACCATTGTCTGCCAGCATCTCTGGCTTGAGAGGCATAACTAGGAGCTTTTCAACTTTACTCTCCCCTTCCATTTCCAATCAAGTTCCTCAGTGCACAGTTTACAAAACTCTTCATCTTCTTTGCTCACTAAGGCAGACAAAGAACATTTCTCAAGGACTGGAGAACTTGTCTTCAGGCTCAAATCCTTTAGACTGCTCACCTGAGAACTTTTCAGTTCTACTTCTCTTATGGGCTCATCAGTGGACTTTGGGTGGTCACTTTTGGGGATGCTGGGATCACTTCCATCACTGTCCCCCTCGGAATCACACTCCTCTTCCTTGATGCTGTAGCAGTTATTGCTTTCCAAATGACTGTTCAAGCTGGACAGATTACAGAGTTCTGAAGCACTTGAAAATAAGGCTTTGTGCCTATGGCTGCCATTTTCTTCCCCTATAATTTTACTAAGGAGCTGAAAAGGTTTGTATATGACTTCTGAAATGTGTTGCTTAGTGTCTTTGATTTTGGCTTCCATTTCAGGCACTTTAAAAAAGGAGCATATTTACCACCCAAAGTCAGTTCTCCTTCCATCACCATATTATCTAACACCGTGAACACACAATATGATATATAGATCATGTATTACAGAATTGTACACTTGAAACCTCTGTAATTTTACTAACCATTGTCACCCCAATAAATTTTAACAATAAAAAATAGAATGTGTATCAGAGGGAGAAGTCACTGGGGAAGAAGGTGCTGCTTTGGAATCATCACCTCTATTTCATGGCTGTGTGAACTGCTTGAACAGGTGTAAATTCAGCTTGAAGTCAGGTGGTTTATAGGACACAGTATCTGACTCTTCCCTGGAGGTGTCTGTGGGCAGAGACTTAACTAAAGTCTTCATCAAGTGCCTGTGCCTTGGGGGGTGTGGGGGTTCTTTGTCTCCACCTCAGTCAACAGGGATTTCACAAGGCTCATGTAGGGTTTTGCAGTGGAAAGGGTGGAGGATGAGGCACTGGATGAGAGGACAAGAGACTTGGAAGAAGAAAACAAGGGAGAGGAAGAACTGGTTTTCCACTGAGAAAGGGATGACACACTGGGAGGACTAGCTAAGGACCTTGATTAAGATGACCTTGGGGACATTGCTAATTACACTGCACTTAATACTTGCACTGTTGGAGAAGAGGCCTCCAACAGCTTTACAGTGTTCTTGGAGAGGAGCAAAATGGCAGGGGACCTGGACAGTCCATCTACCAGGATGGACTGGGCCTCAAGGCCGGCAGGGTCATGGCCAGATAGAGGTCTTCCTTGGCTTCAAGCCCCCTTCCAATGCTCTAATTGTCCAGCCCCTCAAGATACTTCCTGAACTCCTCCTCCTCCTTCCCGCCGAGAAGTGAATGGCAATAGTGTCTCGGGACACGGACCTCTGCACGTATGTGCACTCTGAGAGCTGATGGTTTTAGCATGTTAATGGTTTTTCGGCATCGCAACCATTGAGACTTGGCATTGCCGGCTTTACAAAGACTTAGGCTTCGGGACCCACTGGCTGCCTCATTACTGCACCAGCATCCATTCTTTGCAGCCACGGTGGTTCTGGCTTCGACTCCAGCTCCGGCTGCTGTCCTGCTGCCCACCCACCCCCAAAAGATAACTTCTTAATGGTTTTTGTCCAGTGGATCTTTTCTCTCTTCCTTCTTGCACTCTTTCTTTGCTGTACACTCTGAAGCATTTTCAGACTTAATTCCTTTGTTGTACAGCTGTTTATTCATTTATCCTCTTGAAGGGATATACAGTTAGTAAAAACAATGGCACAGATTGCCAATTCCCCAAAACAAAATTCACTCGAGTTCTACTATTTCATCAGAGCATTCATATCTACAGTTCAAAGATTCAATAAAACTAGTCTTACCTTTTTTATCACACTTTAGATATGTCTAAATTTAAACAAGCTTCAGTATGGCCCACGTGTTTTAAGTAATTAACAATAAAAGAAAACAGTTTGGAGGGTTATATAGTGCTTATTATAAAACAATCTGCTGTGTAAGACTCTAAGTGAGTGGATGAAAGCCAAAAACAAAACAAAACAAAAAGGTAGGGGGAGACCCTAGTATGATGCAAAGTTAAGAGAATCATTTCTCTATGAGCATCTTAAAAATCCAGCATTTACCTTTAGCTTGTGATTAAAATGGTATCAGTTTACTAAGCTAAATATTTTTATTAGTGAAGATGTTGGTTTCTGACACAACATGTTTGACAGGTTGCCACTATTTTCTCAATGAAAGGTGATTGTTTTCTAATCAACCCTCACTGAGGGACAGTTGGATTACACCAAAAAACTGATCTATCTTTATTTGAAAATAAGCTCTAGTCTCATATAGGTAGTACGAGGCATTTATCAACTTTTAAATTATTTTTAATAAATTATTTTTATAAGCATAACCAGCATTAGTGAGCTTTCTAAGGAGAGAGAAGCCTGAAGTATTAAATTAAAATATAAAAAGCCAAATTATAATTGTTTTAAACTAAAGATGCTATTGTCTTAGTGTACCATAATATTCATACAACTTGTAGAATTGTCCCAATCTACAACTTAGTAGTTTATATGCTATGGACTAATATCTATGCTTCTATATGATAAGGCTGATGGTAAAGTATTACAAAATCTTTAAGATTTTAAAACTCATATTTCATGCAAAAACAGATATTAACCATAACCAAAAAAAAATAAATTAATTAAGTTCATTAAATAGAATTTAGTAAATTTAAGGGAATCAGAAGTCTATAGCTAAAGTTAGAAACTTTAACACCCTTCAAGTAAATGAGGATACCTACTGGAAGTTGGAAATGTTCAAATAACTTTTAGCCGATGAAAAAGCACATCTGTAATTTTGTTTGAAAACTCTTCTGGCAAAAGAAAAAGGAAAACATGGGCAAGTACTTGGCAAATTCTAATAGTCTCCTCTAAGCTTTAAGGTCTGAGCCTAAAAATAGAATTCTTTCAAATTATTACTTTAAAAGTAAGTAGAAATTTTGCAATTAAAAATATAAAATTGTATTATATTCCTTTTCCCTTAACAAGCAGCCCCATTTTTTTTTCTATCATTGGAAAATTATTTTCCAGATCCTTCCTATCAGAGATCACTCATTAATTATTTTATTAGTCTCGGGTCTGCTGTGAATAAATATAGAATATGGGAAGCTTTGAGTCCTCAGGATTACAGTTTTTCCAGAGTTTCAGCTATGTACTGTCATCATTTTAAGCAAATTCCTCAAATCAATCTTAAACAAATCTCAAAAATCAGTGCATTGCTATATTTGGCTCACTGTAGACTTACCATTTATTTTGCCTTCTAAAAATACCAGCCAACAACATATTTAAAACACAATATTTTAATTATATGCTAGAAGTTTTGAATTATTATTTGCTAAAAATAATGAGTAGTTTTTTGATAGTCTTCATTTTTGGTAATATAATGGGGATAATAATGGTAATGGATGAGGCCAAAATTAAAGATAATTTAATAGGGGAAAGAAAATATCTATTAATAATCAATCAGTATTTTGAGATGCCATTGCATGCAGTGTATATAGAGCTACTTTTAATAAGCATCATATATATATATATATATATATATATACACATATATATATACATATATATGTGTATATATATATATATATATATATATATATATATATATATATATATATATATATATAATTTTAACTACAAATAATACAGAATATTTGAAGACCATTTTTATCTTAACTGCCTAATGTCCCTTTTCTCATAAACACATAATCTTAATATTTTCTTTTGGAGTCTCTCTTAAACACGTTAATGTTGGTACTTTTCCTCTATAATTTTTCATATCATCTTGTGTCATTTCTCAATGGTTACTAAATGGACATGCTAAAACTCCTGTTGGTAGTAGGCATACTTAATACCCAGGAGAAATTAGAGAGTACTGGAGAATTGTCTGGCAATCAACTTTCATAGTCATTAATAAATAATCCAAAAAGAGAAATAAGCCAATGTAATTTTAGGAAACAAATAAACCAATAAAAGTCTAACTTTGACAATTATATAAAAATAAAGACTTTACTAAGAATAATTTATTTAGTAAAATAGTTTTTATAGTTAGTGAATTCTATAGGAGGTATATACTATACTGTGCTGAGAAAATAGGCAAGTGGAACTAAGTATGTAAAATTTTAAGTAACTGAAGTTGTAGCACTGAGTTGTTGGGGAGATAGTGGAAAATATCAAGCTTGCTTGTGTCATATTGAGTGGTACAATCTAAATGATATAGTAGAAGAAGAAGGTAGGATCTTTTAGGGCTGAAATTATTGGAGAAGGCTTTTTTCAAAGAGGTGATATTTGACTGGGGTCTGAACAATTTGGTAAACATTTGCTAGGTGAAGATAGAAGAGACTGGGCTACTGTTGGTGGTAATAATTTAACAAAGGCAAAGAGCCTAGAGCAGGTTGGTTTGTACAAACACCATCCTGGTTCATGGATGCAAAGGAATACATGGGGGGGGTGGTGGTGTCAGGAATTAGAGAAATGTTTCACACAGAAAATTTTCTTATGCATGCATGCATGGCTCTTTTTTCAATCTGATAAGACATAAATCACAGTTGCAACAGGTTAGACTGCATAGAGGAAAAACTGACCAAAAAAGAAAATTGCTGACAAATTTTAAGAGGAATCTTAGAGCTATCTGACCTGCGCCATTTTGCTTTGCTTCCAAACTAGGTTTTACCTCCCAAGGCTCCTCATGACCATTTGTTTCTATCCACTTGGGCTAGGCAATCTGTTCCCTGAACAAAAACAAAGTTTCTCTGCCTCTGCATTTGCTACAATATAACAGTCTATCCAACAGTTAAGAGCCAAGTCAAATAACACCTCCTCAGCAAAAGCTTTCTCCAAAGCTTTCAGTCCTAAACAATAGTCCCCTTCTGTTCTCTGATTGAACTTAGATTGCACCACTTACATGATACAAGCAACCTTGATTTATAAATATGTGTGCATCTGTTTGCTTTACCCTACAAAGTTGTACAAATTCGTAAAGGCAGAAACCATGTAATGCAACTTTTCATGCCACAGGGTTTGCATTTTCATAGGCTACTCTACAAAAACAAAATCCAACTCACAAAATAATGCTAAATAGATACTTGTTGAATGAATATGTTCCAGTGTTGACACACATTTCGTTCCCTTCATGTTTCTCTTTATCCTTATGAAGCACTCCTTATATCGAACCCATTTTTATGCTTACCTTCTAACACTTGGAAAATAAAATGATTGAAACATATCTAGTCTCACCCAATAATGACTTCACCGTAAGGGCAAAAAGAGGCACCTAGAACATCTAAGGATGATACTAATACCTGTGGACAAAAGAAAGCAATTTAAATGTCTTTCTGATTTATCTACTTGAAACACAATGCAATATGAGGTTGGAGGAGGGAAATTGAGCTGCAGTCAAACAATTTTATACTACGGATGTTTAACGCCATACTGTAGGTGCTGGGTAAGAACGGGCAGAAATAAAAATGTGGTTTTCTTCTGTTAGGCTATATTTTAGTTTGAAGGGATGGTTTGGTCTTCTGCAGCAGCTATGAATATTTATTTTTTAAACTGATGATTCCAATTTTTTAATCCATATGAACACAAGTGAAATTCTAACTTTAAGTACCTGTTCAAAAAGTTAATTTCCTTTTTTGGATTTACCTCCCAGAATAGGGATTTGGGTTGTTGGAGCACTTTTAAACCCAATTAGCTTTTACAACAACCAAAGCAAGGCACTGTGAGAAAGGACTTCAGGGATCTGGATCCTCTGTTTTACCCTTAATTATCCTCAAGTACTTTATTTACCAATTTCCACCCCGACTCCCACAACTTTTAGGTCTCAGGAAATAACTTTGGAAGGCAAATAGAAGCTTCTTTTAGAGTAGAAAGCCACTTAAAAATGGATAGGACTAGGGCGAGGCTAGGGAGGCATGCTCCTTATGCACAGAATAGGAAAGGGGCACCCTCATACTCAGTAATGAAGATAAGTATTTAATGCACTATTTTAATGATGTAAATTAATGCAAAAAAGTCCATGATGAACAAAACATCAATTTTTTAAATAATGACAGGATCCTATCCTGCACTTGCATGACTCATCTAAATTGCTTTAATTTCCTGAGTTTTTGGCACATCCTTAAATGTTGCAAAAGAGGTGAGTGCCTTAATCACCTTATTCCAGTCCAGGCTTTCAGTCCTAAACATTTTCATGTATGAATCTCCCCAAGTCTCTTCACTAAACGCCACCTTTGGATTCAAAATCCATTGTATCAGCACTTTTCCTCTGGATAGACCTCTGTTACTACGAACTTCATGCGGGGGTCCCATCGAATTATTGGTGGACTCCCACCAAGTGGAATAACGTTATTTATCAGGTGTCCCCGCCTTCAGGTATCTCCTACTCTTCCAGCTCCCAGTTTTGTTTCTAATTGTGGGAGACAGTCCATTTTGACACCCTCTTCATGCCAGAACCACAATTACAATTCTGCTTCACTCTTTTCTACTTTTGGAATGAATATTCCCCTCAGTTCATTTCCAGCCTCTTGCCAAAGGTGTAATAGAAAAAACGAGCCTACACTCAACCGGGTCTCAAAAGAACTCCGCCCTCCCACCAGGGGAAGAAGTAAAAGTGGAGAGTTTGGGAGACTGTGAAGAAAGCAACTGCAGTGACTTTAGCCTGTCATTACAATATAAAATATAAAAGAAAAAAAACGATCAAGACTACTCTGGCTTTCTCGCTGGGCTTATGCTTGAGCACTTTGCGTCTACAAAGTCCGCGTGCTCCTCCACCCCATCAGCGGTCGGAGCCTGCCGTAGACAGGAGCTTCGGGCAAGTCCGTTGGCCACGCCCCCTAGGCTGGTTACCTCCTCTTATTGGCCTGCTAGCCTGTCACTCTAATCTGGCTCCCACTCCAGCTAACCATTCGCGTAGTTTGGTTGCGTCTTGGTGTGTTTAATGTTGCCAATACGAAGGATTTTTTTTTTTTTTTTGGACGGGGGAGGCGAGTCCAGGTCGTGCTGCAATTAGTTCATTGAAAACTCAGTTGCTCTCCGAACGGGCAGAGACTGCTTTTGGCTTTTTTTCTGCTGACTGTTAAGATCTCCTGTAGAGAGCTGCAACAATGCCCAAAAGAAAGGTAAGTGAAATGGGAAGATAGAAAGGGGATTAGCGACTGAAATACATATTTTCTATTCGGGAGAGATTTTTCTTTTTTTTTTTTTTTTAAAAAAAAAAGCATTTTGGCTTCTAGTTCGACTTTGAGATGTATTGAGTGGAAGGGGAGGGAATGGCAAAGGACGGTCGGTGTAAGGTTTAGGATAGTTTCCCATGCAACTAGTAGTTCACTTTTGACTTGTTTTGTTTAAGGGAAAGAATCGCTTAAGAGGTGTCTCCATGCTGAATTACAAACAGCCATAGCGCTGTGCTGTCGCTTCCTACCCCACCCCCCTTCCTCCGCTTACCCTATTGGAGAACACTTCTCCCAACCACACTTCCAGGCACCAGTTTCCTCCTCAGCCTCCGGCTTTTCTCTGGGAACCGTCCCGTTTGGGGGAACGAAAGCCATGGCTTTCTCCCATATTTGCCTTTGTTCTTCCCGTTTTCTTTTTCCTTTTTTCCCCCTTCCCTCCTCCACTTCTTGTCATGCCAGATGGCTATGCAGTGGTAATCCTGTGCCATTAGGCGGCGCAGACTTCAAACTGTCCTAGAGAAGGGAAAGATTCACCACTGTAATTAGCAACTTTAGGGTTGAGAGACCTGGGGCTCTCCAAACTTTGTCTAAAGGTGTAAACTATTATTGATGTTGGGATAGCATGGATTTGGCCACTTTAGACATACTGAATTGATCTGAACTATTCAAGGGCTACAGGTATCCTGCAAAGCTTCACTTCAAAATTCGTGGCTCCCCTCACGGACGGGAAATAAATTCACGTTCGGTGCTTGTTTTGCGAAAGGAGGCGGGGGGGTCCTTTAGCAGTGAAATTGAACGTTGTTTCATGCTTGATAAAATTGTAAAACGCTGTGCCAATCTATGAATGTTTTGATATTTCTGTTTATCCATTCGCCTTCCCTATTTCTATAACATAGGAATAAGACCGAAATTCCCCGGTGCTCTAGGGCTGTGGTATGAATCGTGCAACAGTTTTATAATTCCCAGGATAGAGAGCTGACACGGAAAGCAGTGGTTTCTAAACACCATCCCCCTTCCTGAGATTCCCGCCACTGCGCGTTTCTAGTCTTGTGCAATAAATAGGTCTTACTATTTTACAGAGCTGACAGCAACCTTGTAGCAGGTAGTGGCGGGAAGTTTTAAAAACGCGGCTGGTTCCTCAGAATAACGCATTGACGTTGTAACAAAGAGGTCCCCCCCCCTCCAAAGCATTGTGGGGGTTGTAGTTCTTGTATGCAGAGCTTGGAGGGGAGGATAGTCCAGAGTTTATAGGGTCAGATAAATACAATTGCATGTCAAACATAAGACAAAACAGGGAAATTGCATGAAACTTCGCCTTCATTCTGCCCGCCCCCACACTTCCTTGGCTTTAACACTGGCTATAGCAGGTGGATATTAAAATTAAAAAGGGTTGTTTTTAGGGCATGCAATGTAAACAAAAGGGTGAAATTAACTATCATTTGTGTAAACTTATGTCTTGAGAAGGCACTTGCATCTTGGTGCACATTTGCACATTAGTAGACGGCAGTATGTAGCTTGCTACTAGGAAGAACACAGCTACTTGAACGGGAATCCAGGTAAAAGTCATAAGCAGTTATATTGCAACTATAATCCATAAGCAGTATTTTCTGGTCTGTATGTTTATATCAATGACCTTATTTCTGTATGCTTTTCTCTTTTGTGTAGGCCGCAGGTCACGGTGACATGAGGCAGGAGGTGAGTTTCTTTAGTTTTAAAATCTGTCCGAAAAAAATACACTCGTTTTGGAAACTTGAGACTCATAAGCAACTGAAAAATAGATGTTGGTTAGTATATTTTACCATGAGTACCAATACTGTATGACAGTGAGCTCTCAGAAATGTAATAGGTATTGAAAACTCCAATCTTCTTGAAATTTAGAACCTTATTGTGATAAGATATGGAGAGAGTTTCTTCCTTTTAAGCAAAGTAATTGCTTTGTCAGTCTACAATAAAGGGCTATATTTTCATTTCTAAATATGCTGCTTGTTACTAGCCATTGTGTTCATTTAACCTAGCAATTGAAGTTTAATTTGGGATTTTGTTTTTCTTACCTGTATGAAGAATCTAAGAGGGAAAAATCAAAACATGTTTCCACTATGATATTTTATCATCTAGTTCATAATTACTTCTTTAATAACAATATTTATGTAATGCTACACTAAATATTTTCACCACAATATAAATAATTCTAGTTTCATGTATCCATAATTCTCTTAACTGATAATGTTTTTTCACTTATAGCCAAAGAGAAGATCAGCCAGACTGTCTGCTGTAAGTAGCCTTTTTAAAAAGCTGCCCTTGTATTGCAAAATTGTCATTTTAAAATTCAGGTAATCCTGGACAATACTATATTTAATACAAGATTTATTTTTAACATTTTAAGAGAAAAACTTTAACATCAAGGAAATGCTTTCTTTCTACTGCTCAGTTTGAACTATACCCATTCATCATAATTAAGAGTTTGAATTTTATTGTTAGTGATCCTTCTTCAATTATGATTTCTTCCCTTTTCCCCCATGACTTCTGTTTTGTGATGCAGATGCCTGTGCCCATTATGCCAGAGTTGAAGCCCAAAAGAACATCAACTACAAGGGTAAATATTAATGCAGTATTGAGAGAAAATTCTTTTCTTCAGAAATAATGTTTTGTAAAAGCACACAGCTGATTATTTTGCTGTTTTTATTTTCTGTTCAGTTAGTAATATGTTACATTATACTCTATGACACACGTAATCCCTTTGAGAAGGGGATATTTATTTGTTCACTGTATTTTGGCATTTTCATTACGAAGAGACAAAAACAAATTTTTAGTTGAATAGACTCGTAAAATGTAATGTTTTTGACATCATATACTCAACAATACCCATCTTCCTGGGAAAAGAAAACATGTAATTGTAGTAACCAAAGTAATGCTTTTTAATAATAATAACTAGCATTACAGTTTGCAGAGGGCTTTCACATGCATTTTTTTTTCAATTTTTCAATTACAGGTGACATACCATATTATGTTAGTTTCAGGTATACAACACAGTGATTAGTCATTTATATAACTTACGAAGTGATCACCCCAATAAATCTAGTGCTCATCTGTCACCATACATAGTAATTACAATACTAACTATATTCCCCATGCCATACTCTACATCCCTGTAACTATTTTGTGTTTATACTAGTTTGTACCCCTTAATCCCCTCCCCCCTTTACCCATCCTCCCAGCCCCACCTCCCAATCCAGTAACCATCAAAATACTCTTTGTATCTATGAGCATGTTCCTGTTTTGTTTGTTTGTTTGTTTTAAACATTTTTATTAGTTTCAGGTGCACAAAACAATGTACTAGTTAGACATTTATCATTTACATCCCTCACACAGTGACAACTCCCCTCCCCCCATCCACTATCCCTCTGACATTTCACACAGCCATTACATTTCCACTGTATCTATTCCTAATGCTGTACTCTGCTTCTTGTAACCATATATACATATATATATATATATATATATATATATATATATATATATATATATAAAATTATAGTTCACATTCATTATTGGTCAGCTTCAGCTTCAGGTGTACAGTGCACTGATCAGGCATCTACATCATCCCTAAGGTGGTCTCCCTAATGAGACAAGTGTCCATCAGATACCCTACAAAATCTTTAAAACATTGTTGATTACATTCCCAAATTGACTTTCATATCACTGTGGCAATCTTGTGGTTACCAACTGTGCTTTCTAATCCCCTCACCTTCCCTCTTATCCCCACCCCCCATCCCACCCAGCAACCCTCAGTTTTTCCTCTATGTCTCTGAAACTGTTTCTGATTAGTTCATTCATTTATTTTTCTTTAGATTCAACATATAAGTGAGATCGTATGGTATTTGTCTTTTTCTGTCTGACTTATTTCATTTAACATAATGTTCTTTAGGTCCATCCATATTGTTGCAAGTGGTAAGATTTCCATTGTATAAATGTACCACAGTTTCTTAATCTAGTCATCTACCAATGGGCATTTCGGTTGTTTCCATGTCTTGGCTATTGTGTATAATGCTGCAATAAACATAGGGGTGCATAAATCTTTTTGAATTAGAGTTTTGGATTTCTCCAGATAGAAACCTAGGAGTGGAATTGCTGAATCATAAGGTACTTCCATTTTCAGATATTTGAGATACCTCCATACTGTTTCCCACAATGGCTGCACCAATCTGCAATCCCACCAACAGTGCACAAGGGTTCCGTTTTCTCCACATCCTCGCCAGCACTTGTTTGTTGATTTATTGATGATAGCCATTTTGACTGGGTTGAGGTGGTATCTCATTGTGGTTTTTATTTGCATTTCTCTAATGATTAGTGAGGCTGAGCATTTTTTCATATGTCTGTTTGCCATCTGTATGTCCTTTTTAGAAAAAATGTCTCTTCCTGTCCTCTGCCCATTTTTTAATTGGGTTGTTTGCTTTTTGGAGTTGAGTTGAGTGAGTTTTTTTAATAAATTTGGGATATTAACCCCTTATCGGATATATCATTGGCAAATATCTTCTCCCATTCAATAGGATGCCTTTTTGTTTTACTGTTGGTTTCTTTGCTGTGAAAAAAACTTTTCATTTGATGTAATCCCACATGTTTATTTTTTCTCTTACTTCCCTTGCCCGAGGGGATATATCAGTAAAATTCTTACTCGGGGTAATGTCTAACTTTCTTGCTATATTTTCTTCTAGGAATTTTATGGTTTCAGATCTTACATTTAAGTCTTTAATCCATTTTGAATTTATTGTTGTATATGGTGTAAGGAGGTGGTCTAGCTTCATTTTTTTTGCATGTGTCTGTCCAGGTTTCCCGGCACCATTTATTGAATAGGCTGTCTTTACCCCACTGTAAGTTCTTGCTTCCATTGTTATACACTGAACGACCATAAAGACATGGATTTATTTCTGGGGTCTCTATTCTGTTCCATTGATCTATGTGTCTGTCTTTATGCCAGTACCATGCTGTTTTGATTACTGTAGCCTTGCAGTAGAGTTTGATGTCAGGTATCATTCATTATACCTCCCACTTTGTTCTTATTCCTCAAGATTGCCGAGGCTATCCAGGGCCATATAAATTTTAGGATTGTATTTTCTATTTCTGTGAAAAATGTTCTTAGTGGTTTGATAGGAATTGCGTTGAGTCTGTATATTGCCTTAGGCAGTATGGACATTTTAACTATGTTAATTCTTCCTATCCATCAGCATGGTATGTGTTTCCATCTATTTGTATCTTCTTTAATTTCTCTCTTCAGTGTCTTATAATTTTATGAGTACAGATCTTTTACTTCTTTGGTTGAATTTATCCCCAGGTATTTTATAGTCTTTGAAGCAATTATAAATGGGATTGTTTTCTTAATGTCTCCTTCTGATATTTTATTATTGGTATATACAAATTCAACTGAATTCTATATATTAATTTTGTATCCTGCTACTTTAATATATTCATTCATCAGTTCTAATAGTTTTTTGGTGGAGTCTTCAGGGTTCTCTCTCTATTGTATCATGTCGTCTGCATATAATGACAATTTTACTTCCTCCTTACCAATGTGGGTTCCTTTTATTTCTTTTTCTTGTCTGATTGCTGTGGCTAGAACTTCCAGCACCATGTTGAATAGAAGTGGAGAAAGTGGGCAACCTTGCCTTGTTTCTGATCTTAAGGGGAATGGGTTTAGCTTTTCCCCATTGAGTATGATGTTAGCTGTGGGTTTATCATATGTGGCCTTTATTATGTTGAGATATGGTCCCTCTATTCTCACTTTCTTAAGGGTTTTTATCATAAATGGCTGCTGGATTTTGTCAAATGCTTTTTCTGCATCTATTGATATGAGCATATGATTTTTATTTTTCATTTTTTTAATGTGGTGTATCACATTAATTGATTTGTGGATGTTGAACCACCCTTGTATACCAGGAATGAATCCCACTTGATCATGCTGTATGATCTTTTTAATGCATTGCTGAATTCTGTTTGCTAATATTTTTTGAGGATATTGGCATCTATATTCATTAGAGATATCGGCCTAGAGTGTTCTTTTTTTGTAGTGTCCTTGTCTAATTTTGGGATCAGGGTGATAGTGGCCTCGTAAAAAGTGTTTGGGAGCCTTTCCTCGTTCCGGATTTTTTGGAGTAGCTTGAGGAGAATAGGTGGTAATTCTTTTTGAATGTTTTGTAAAATTCACCTGTAAAGCCATCTGGTCCAGGGCTTTTGTTTGTTGGGAGATTGTTGATTACTGGTTCAATTTCCCTGGTGGTAATCAGTCTATTCAGGTTTTCCGTTTCTTGTTGAGTTAGCCGTGGGAGGTTGTATGCTTCTAGAAAATTGTCCATTTCTTCCAGGTTGTCTAATTTGTTGGCATATAGTTTCTCATAGTAATTTCTTAAAATTTTCTGGATTTCTGTGGTGTCTCTTGTCACTTCTTCTCTTTCATTTCTGATTTTGTTAAGTTGGGTCCTCTCTCTTTTTTTGTGTGTGAGTCTGGCTAAAGGTTTGTCGATTTTGTTTATCTTCTCTGAAAACCAACTCTTGGATTCATTGGTCTTTTGTATCATTTTTCTGGTCTCTATTTCACTATTTCCACTCTGATCTTTATTATCTCTTTCCTGTACTTCCTTTGGGCTTATTTTGCTGTTCTTTTTCCAGATCCCTTAAGTGTGAAGATAAACTGTTGATTAGTGAGTGACTTTTATTGTTTCTCTGCTTAGGCCTACAATGCTATGAATTTCCCTCTTTGGACTGCTTTTACTGCATCCCATGGATTTTGGGTCATCGTGTTTTCCTTTTCGTTTGTCTCAAGATATTTTTGATTTCTTACTTGGTCTTATGGTTGACCCGTTCATTATTTAGTAACATGTTATTTAGCCTCTATGAATTTGTGTCTTCCAGTTTTTTTTTCCTGTAGTTGATTTCTAATTTCATAGCACTGTGGTCAGAGAAGACAACTGGTATGATTTCAATTTTCTTAAACTTATTAAGACTTGATTTGTGGCCTAACATTTGGTCTATCTTGAAAATGTTCCATGTGCACTTCAGAAGAATGTGTATTCTGCATCTTTGTGGTGAAATGCTCTGAAAATGTCTATTAAATCCAAGTGGTCCAATGTGTCATATAAGGCCATTGTTTCCATATTGATTTCTGTCTGGAAGACCTGTCCCTTGTTTTCAGAGGTGTGTTGAAGTCCCTTACTATGATAGTATTACTGTTAATCTCTGTCTTTATGTCAGTCAATATCTGTTTTATATATTTAGGTGCTCCTATGTTGGGTGCATAGATGTTACTAGAGTTGTCCTGTTGTTGGATCGATTCCTTTATTATATAGTGTCCATCTTTGTCTTTTAATATATTCTTCATTTTTAAGTCTATTTTGTCAGACATAAGTATTGCAACTCCAGCTTTTTCCTCATTTCCATTTGCATGAAATGTCTTACTCCAACCCTTGACCCTCAGCCTGTGGGAGTCTTTTGATCTGAGGTGAGTTTCTTGTATACAGCATATACAAGGGTCTTGCTTTCTTATCCACTCAGCTGTCCTATGTCTTTTGATTGGAGCATTTAATCCATTTACATTTAAAGTGATCATTGATAGGTACATAGTTATTGCCATTTTTTAATTTATAGTTATATTGTTTTCATCTTTCTTCTGTGTACAGAAGCCCTTTTAATATTTCCTGCAATGCTGGCTTTGTGGTAATAAATTCCTTTAGCTTATTCTTTTCTGGGAAGCTCTTTATCTCTCCATCAATTTTAAATGATAATCTTGCTGGATAAAGCAATCTAGGTTGTAGTCCTTTGTTTTCCATCACTTTGAGTACCTCCTGCCACTCCCTCCTGGCCTTCAATGTTTCTGTAGAAAAGTCATTTGATAGTCTTATAGGAGTTCCCTTGCATGTAACCCGCTGTCTTTCTCTTGCTGCTTTTAGGATTCTCTCTTTGTCTTTATGTGACTTGGTGTGAACCTGTTTGGGTTTATCCTGGTTGGAACTCTCTACACTCCTAGGCTTGTATGTCGATTTCCTTCCCCAGGTTAGGGAAGTTTTCTGACATTATTCAAATATATTCTCGATCCCTTGCTTCTTCTCTTCAGCTTCTGTTATTCCTGTGATGTGCATGTTGTTGAACTTGATGTTATACCAGAGTACTCTTGAACTATTTTCATTGCTTTATATTCTTTTTTCATTTTGTTGTTCCATTTGGGTGATCTCTGCTAACTTGTCTTCTAAGTCGCTGAGTTGATCTTCTGCTTCATCTAACCTGCTGGTAATTCCTTCATATGTGTTCTTTCTTTCAGTTTTTGTATTCTTTAGTTCTAATTGGTTGTTCATTGTGATTTCTCTATCCTTCTTTATGTTGTCACTAAGCTCCTTAAATATTCTTATCATCAGTGTCTGATAGGTTGGTTACCTCTGTTTCATTTGGTTCCATTTCTGGCGGTTTCTTCTGTTCTTTTATTTGGGATATGTTTCTTTGTTTCCCCATTCTGGATGACTCTCTGTGTTTGCTTCGAATTAGGTAGATCCCCTTGGGTTCTTGGTTTTTGCTGGGTTATCTTATGTAGTGTGTCCTTTATATTTGACTTGCACCACTTCCTTCTTCTCCTGTGCATGTGCTCCAAAGGTGACTCTTGTGTTGTGTATATTGTCCTGTTAAAGTTGATCTTTAATTGCTTTTGGCTTTTCTGTAGGTGGGATTGACTCCTAGGCTGACTAGTTGTGTGACTTGGCTCTGCCCACAGTGGATGTTCTGCTGCGTGAGGGTTGACCACTCAAATGAAGTTTGGCCCCTATGGCCTCTTGTTTCTGTGGAGAATTCCCTCTGTGTGTGCCCCTGTAGGTCAAACCTGGTAATACTCTGGTTTGGTCTGGAGTTGGCTTCTGGGTGTGTTGAATCTTATGCCTCTTGAGCTGGGCCCTGGTGTACGGTAATTTCAGAACAAAGCAAATCACCAAGCAGAAGAACAACAACAAAGTAAAAACCAAATACACTCACATGTAAAAACAACTGATAACCCACACTCAACCCAGGCAAAATTATCAAAAATACAAAAACCAAAACAAAACAGAAAAAGCAGGGCCAGTGTTGGCTTAAGCCCAACAAGTAATCTCCAGGTTATCCTCTGCTGTACCAAAGAGTCCTCTGTGTCTTGTGCATGCAGAGCTGGCCACCTGGTGTCCAGAGTGACCCTGGGACTGCAGTTTTAGATGAGTGGGGCTATGGGGTCTGGATGGTACTTTTTAGAAAATCAGTGCAGTTTCTGCTCTTGCCTGCACATATGTGCACTGAGAGTAACCCAGCCAGCCCTGTGCGTAGGTCTCCTGAATCTTAGGGGACTTCTTCCGTGTGTGTGTGTGTGTGTGTGAGTGTGTGTGTGTGTGTGTGTGGAGGGTGGGAGATTTCGGAGCTGGTGAAAGCCCAGAGCTGCATCTGTTGCCTACTGCTGACCCCTGGGAGTGTCTCTGCAGTTGTAATTGCCCTGCCCTAGGCAAGCCAGAAAAGGTGGGGACCGGGGATGGATGAGTTTTCTCTCTCCCAGTCCAGCAGTATCACACTCTTCCCAGCCTCTTCCCTGGGTCACAGCTGCAAGCTGGGTCTTCCCCGATCCTGAGCACTAAGGCTCCTCTGTGATCTGACACTACTCCTCAGTTCAGGTGCCAGCTTGAGTCTCTGGAAGGGTGGGGGTAGCATTGGAAGAGTGGGGGGAAGGGGCCCAGGTATGGTGTTTATGTTCTTTGTCCGACCTAGGGCCCAGCTGGAGGTTACTGCCTCAAACGCTGGATATCGTGCTCTCTCGGCGGGAGAGATCAACTGTGAGACAGAGCCCACCTCCTGGCTTTTGTGTTCTCTGTTCTGTCCTGGAATCCCCTGCGTCTCTGCAGCCGAAGCCTGAGTCTCCACTCTGCTCCCTTCCCTCTTCCCCTGCTCGCCCAATTTGCCCACCTGCAAGTAATCCTCGTACGAGTCTCTTAGCTGTTCTGTGTGATGAGCAGAGAGTCCTTTGATGGGTTATAGATGTTCAATTTGTGGTAAGTTCAGGAGGAGAACTCAAGAAGACCACCTGGCTGCCGCCATTCCTATCACCTGTCTCTTGTTTGTTCATTAGATTCTCTAGATTCCACATATAAGTGAATCATATGGCATTTGTCTTTTTCTGTCTGACTTACTCTACTCAGCACCATACCCTCTAGGTCCACCCATGTTGTCACAGATAGCAAGATTTCATTCTTTTTTACGGCTGAGTAATATTCCATTGTATATATGCACTACCTTTTCTTTATCCATTCACCATTGATGGACACCCAGGTTACCTCCGTATCTCGGCTATTGTAAATAATGCTTCAGTGAATATATGGATATACATGTCCCTTTGAAGTAGTGTTTTGGCTTCTTCAGAAAAATACCACAAGTGGGATTACCTGGTCTCTTGTTACAGCCTTTGTTTTAAAGTCTATTTTGTGTGATATAAGTATTGCTACCCCCAATTTTTTTTTTATTTCATTTTCAGGAATATCTTTTTCCATCCCTTTACTTGCACTCTGTGTGTCTTTCAGTCTGAAGCGAGTCTCTTCTAGGCAGTGTATTTAAGGATCTTGTTTTCTTATCCATTCAGCCACCCTATGTCTTTTGATTGGAAAATTTAATCCTTTTACATTTAAAGTAATTGTTGAGAGATATGTAGTTACTACCATTTTATTATTCATATTTTTTATCTTTTTTATACTTCAAGAAGTCCCTTCAACATTTCTTCTAATACTGGTTTGGTGGTGATGAACTCCTTTAGCTTTTTGTTGTCTAAGAAGTTTTCATCTGTCCTTCCATTCTAAATGATAGCTATGCCGGGTACAGTAGTCTTGGTTTTAGGTCCTTGCTTTTCATCACTGAATATTCCGTACTAATACCTTTTGGCCTGCAAAGTTTCTGTTAATAAATCAGGTGATATTCTTATGGGAGCTCCCTTGTAGGTAACTAACTGCCTTTCCATTGCTGCTTTTAAGATTATCTCTTTGTCTTTAACCTTTGACATTTTAATTATGATGTGTCTTGGTGTAGGCCTGTTTGGGTTCATATTGTTTGGGACTCTCAGTGCTTCGTAGGCTTGTATGTCTCTTTCCTGAGCCAGGTTAGGGAAGTTTTCCATCACTATTTCTTTAAATAGGTTTTCAATTCCTTGCTCTCTTTCTTGTCCTTGTGGCACCCCAGTGATGCAAATGTTGGTATGCTTGATGTTGTTCCACAGGCCCCTTAAACTATCCTCATTTATTTTGGATTCTTTTTTCTTTTTCTGTTCTGATTGGTTGTTTTGTGCTACCTTATCATCCAAATCATGATTAGATTCTCTGCTTCATCTAAGCTACTGTTGATTCCCTTTAATGTATTATTTTTTAAGATTTTTATTAAAATATAGCTAACATACAATATTATATTAGTTTCAGGTGTACACCAAAGTTACTCAATATTCATGTATCTAAAGAAGTGATTGCCATGATAAGTCCAGCAATCATCTGACAACATAACACATTATTACAATATTATTGACTGTATTTCCTATGCTGTACATTACATCCCCATGACTTACTTGTTTCATACCTAGAAATTTGAACCTCCCTTTTTAAATTTTTCAATTACAGTTGACATCAATATTATTTTATATTAATTTCAGGTGTACAGCATAGTGGTTAAACATTTATGTAATTTAAGAAGTGATCCCCTTGATTAGTCTAGTACCTATCTGTCACTATATAGTTATTACCATATCATTGACTACATTCCCTATGCTTTACTTTACATCCCCATGACTATTTTGTAACTACCAATTTGTACTTCTTAATCCATTCACCTTTTTCACCCTGTTCCCAACCCCCTCCCATTTATCATCCCAACAAATCTAGTACTCCTCTGACACCATACATAATTATTACAATATTTTTTACTATATTTCTTATGCTATACCCTAAATCCCCATGACTACTTTGTAACAACAAATTTGTACTTCTTAATCTGTTCTCCTTTTTCACCCACCCGCCCAATCCCCCTCCCATCTAGCAATCATCAGTACGTTCTCTGTATCTATGAGTTTCTTTCTGTTTTATTTGTTTATGTTGTTCTTTAGATTCCACATGTAACCAAAATCACATTCAATCTGTCTTTGTTTGACATACTCCATTTAGCACAATACCCTAGATGTCCATCCATGCCTCCGCAGATGGCAAGCACCCATTCCCTTCCATGGCAGAGCAATATTCCATTGTATATATGTACCACCTCCTCTTTATCCATTCATCCATCGACAGAAACCAAGACTGTCTCCACATCTTGGCCATTATACACAATGCTACAATGAACATCTGGATGCACACGTCCCCTTCAAGTAGTGTTTTGGGTTTCTTCAGATAAATAACCAGAGGTGGGATTACTGAGTCTTTCTTTGTCCTTTGTTATAGCCTTTGTTTTAAAGTCTATTTTCTAGTATAAGCTACCCCAGATCTTATTTTTTCATTTTCATTTTCCTGAAATATCGTTTTTCCATCCCTTTCATTCTGTGTGTGTCTTTCAATCTGAAGTGAGTCTCTTCTAGGCAGCATGTGTAAGGGTCTTGTTTTCTTATGCATTTAACACCCTATCTTTTGATTTGAGCAAATTAATCCATTTACATTGAAAGTGTTTTTGTTGATAGATATGTAGTTATTGCAATTTTATTATTCATATTTTTAATATATTTTCCATCTTAAGTCCCTCTAAGATTCCTTGTAATACTGGTTTGGTGATGATGAACTTCTTCAGCCTTTTTCTTGTCTGGGAGCTCTTTATCTGTCCTTCGATTCTAAATGATAGCTTTGCTGAGTTGAGTAACCTTGGTTGTTAAGTCCTTGCTTTTTATCACTTTGAATGTTTCCTGCCAATCCCTTCTGGCCTACAGTTTCTGTTGAGAAATCAGCTGACAGGGTTATGAGATCTCCCTTGTAGGTAACTAACTGCTTTTCTCTTGCTGCTTTTAAGATTCTCTCTTTGTCTTTAAACTTTGGCATTTTAGTTATAATGTGTCTTGTTGTAGACCTGTTTGGGTTCATCTTGTTTGGGACTCTGCCATTCCTGGGCTTGTATGTCTCTTTCATTTGTCAGGGTAGTGAAGTTTTCCACCAGTATTTCTTCAAATAGGTCTTCAATTCTTTGCTCTTCAGGTTTGCAATTTCATCCAATTCTCTTGTCCTTCTGGTACTCCTATGATGTGAATGTTGGTGCACTTGGTGATGTCCCAGAGGTGCCTTAAACTATTCTCACTTTTTTGGATGCTGTATTCTTTGTGCTGTTCTGATTATGTGTTTTCTGCTCCCTTCTCTTCTAAATCACTGATCTGATTCTCTGCTTCATCTAATCTACTGTTGATTCCTTCTAATGTAGTCTTTATTTCAGTTATTGTGTTCTTATTTCTTACTTTTGTTTTGTTTTCTAGCTCCATTTTTATGTTTCCTATTCGTCTGTTGATGTTCTCCCTGAGATCATCGTGCATCCTTATAACCAGTGTTTGGAACCCTGCATCTGGTAGATTGCTTGTCTCCATTTTATTTAGTTCTTTTTATGGAGCTTTGTTCTCTTATTTGGGACATGTTTTTGTGTCTCCCCATTTTGGATTCCTCCCTGTGTTTGTTTCTATGTATTAGGGACAGCTTCTATGTCTCCCTGTCTTAGTACAGTGTCCTTAAGTAGTAGATGTCATGTGTGACCCAAGGGTTCAGTCTGCCTCATCACCTGAGCTGGGTGCTCCAGGTGTGTCCCTTTTGTGGGTTGTGGGTTGTGTGTGCCCTCCTCTTGTAGTTGAGCCTTGGTTGCTGTTTGCACATCAGTGGGAGGGATTGATTCTCAGGCGATGGGTTGTGAGGACTGGCCATGACTACAGTGGAGGAGCCGTTGTGTAGGAGCTGACCCTACAGAGCAAGATTCACTTTAGTAGGGCTCTGGTGCCTACCCAGTTTGCCCTTTGGATGTGTCATTTTTGGAGGAGGTTGAGTGGTACTCTGGTGTGGTCTGAAATTGGCCATGAGGTATGTTTGTTCTGGTGCCTTTTGGTTGGTCTCTGTTGTAGGCCCATGACAGCTGCTGCCTGTGCCCTGCCCAGGGTCACTTGGTATGAACTACAAAGTGATCTGCAAATGGTTTCCACTTGGGCTGGCTTGGAGGTACATGGGGGAGTTCAAGCTGTAAAACATGGTCAGCTGCCACTAGTGCCAAGCTTGGGGCATCTTAGCAAGTGGTAACGGGACACACCGAGGCCAGATACTGCTTGTTTGGGGTTTGTGAACTTTGGAGAGATTTTAGGAAAGTCCACAGCATGAGCCAAGATAGGCTGTATGGAAAAGCAACTTGAAGTGGCTTGGGTGGGCCCCAAAGTTGGGTGGGTGGGGTCTCATGGTATCACCAGGGCAGGACAAACTGTGTTAGCCAGGTTGATGGAGACTTGCATATGGCAGCCACCTGCCTCTGCACACTGAGTGAGGGGAAGGCTTGACATAGGAACAATGGTACCTTCTAGCACTTCTGTCTGGGAGAAAGCTGTCCCTCCAGCTCTCGGCCTGAAGCTGGATAATTCAGTTCCTCACCAAATGTCCCTGGCACCTTTTGAATTGCTGCCTCAACACTGGAGCTCACAGAAAATGAGTCTTTCAGTGAGTAAGTCCCTGCCTGGGCCCTTTAATGGGAATGCCTGGGACTCCAGCAGCCCTCCATCTCACTCAACCACAATCTGCACTGGTTTTCACAGCTAGAAGTTATGGGGACTTCTCATCCTGGCAGACACTGGAACTCTGGACTTGGGAGCCTTGTGTGGGGCTGGGACTCCTTGCTTCCCAGTGGGAACCTCCCCAGCTGAGATATCCCTCCTGATTTTTAACTGCCACACGTGGGTGTGGGACCATTTGGTTCTGCATCTCTGCCCCCCCTACCAGTCTCAACATGGCTGCTTCTGTATATTTTTAGTAATAGGATTTCTTTTCTGCTAGCCTTCAGGCAACTCTCAATAGTTGTTCTGTAGTTTAGCTACAATTTTGAGATGGTCGTGGGAGGAGGAAAGCACAGTGTTTATCTCCTCTGCCATCTTGGAGGAACTTGCTCACGTACATTATTGTTAAATGGACACAGTTAATTATATGTAGGCTTCTATGCTCTGGTGTTATGGCTAAAGACATTAGAAATAGAATAGCCTCAATATTAAGTTCACTTTTCCTCCTGCATTTGTATTTACTTATGTGTAAATGTGTGACAATAATTCAGTTTCATTTCTTTCTTTCAACTGCTTTAACTGAGGTATGATTGATGTTTTAAGGATTGTTTAAAATCTTAAAATCAAAAGTTTAAAGCTATGAGGAACATTAGAGTCATCTAAATCCATCATTTTGTGGTTGAAGAAACTGTAAATTATAGTCATATTTGTAAAATCCTTGACTAAAAGATATTGCTAAAACTAGGGCAAGAGAAGTTTTAGTAATAATAGTAAGTAACAACAAAAGAGAAAGTTTCTTTTTTTTTCTCTGTTTCACATTTCAAGGTTACTATTGTAGAAAATTAGGTACTCAATTTATAGGTTATGAAGATAGTAAACACTGTCTATTTCCTTTAAAAATAGAAGATATTGCTAGAATAAAACAGATACTATATAATCATGTACTTTAAAATACTTTACCCTCCTTGGCTCTCAGTTTCTCATGTGTTAAAAGAGTAAAGACATATCTATATTGCATTTCACAGTTTCTAAACTAATTTCACATATATTTTATCATTTGCTCCTTACATCAAATAAGTAGCAGATCCTGAATTTAAACACAGATTTTTCTGGCCCCTTAACCCAGTACATTACATACATACTTAGGCAAAGAGTTTTCTTGGTAAAACAATCATGATTCAGGTCATCCCAAAACTTGTAGACACAAAGATTGAATCACCTATGTATTCTCTTTCAAGTATATCTAAATTGATAATCTCACTAGTATTTCTCTTAATTATTACCAATGTGAAGGCTTTGTAATCAGCAAAACCTTGCTGCTAATTATTAGACATGACAGAGATAAACTGGCTTCTCTAGTCAAAGAAAGGTAATTTATCAAAGTCTAACCTGATGCTGGCAATTGACCCTGAGCGGCATTTTAACTTGTTGCTTCTCATCTAAAAGAAAATTTCTTTGATTTATATCAGAGGAACGTTATTTATTTATTTATTTATTTATTTATTTATTAAATTTATTGGGGTGAGACAAACAAATGAGAAACAGAAACTCATAGACATTATTTATTTTTAATACTGCTTCAGTTTATAATGAAACTGAAGATGTCAAGTGATAATTTTGTCAATTTAAAGTTTATACAGGTATTTCATAGGTTTTTTTTTTCATAAATTATTACAACTGGGGCTGTTTAATCAATAACCAGTTAAATTGCTATATTTATTTTTATTATTTTGTGCTGCTGGACAGAAAATGAAAACAAAAACTGATATGATGGAAAAAACCACAGATACAAGTACCAAAACCATAGTTGAAACCACGCAAGAAGAAGTTGTTAAAGAATACAATGAAAATGCTGAAAATGGAGAAGCCACAATTATAGAGGTATCTTACAATGCTAACAGATTTGTCTATTTGAAAGTTTAATAATGGGTGCAACTGAAAGAAATCTTATTTGCCTTGTAGTTCAAAAGTTGAAAAACATTAAATGAGGCAGTCTATAATGCCTTAGACCATTCAGGCTGCTATAACAAAATACCACACACTGGGTGGTTTATAAACAACAGAAAGTATTTCTCACAGTCTGGAAGCTGGGAAGTTCAAAATCAAGGTAACAGCATTTTTGGTGTTTGGTGAGGACCTGCTTCCTGATTTATAGATGACACTCTTCTCTCCTGTCATGATGAAAGGGGCCAGAGAGCTCTCTGGAGCCTCTTTTATAAGGACACTAATCACGTTCATAAGGGCTCTACCCTCATAACTTAATCACCTCCCATAAGACCTACTTCCAAATACCATCACATGGGGAATTAGGTTGCATTAGATGAATTTTGGGGTACACAAGCATTCAGTCTGTAGCATATAGTATAATGTAAGTGAGGGGAGAATAAAGAAACTTTAAATATGAGATTTACATGTATGGGTAGTGGGAGCAGTGGCTTAGCATTGCTATTAAGAAAACAATGCCAGTGATCATGATATACTACTAATATAATGACTCTTATTAAATACAGATTTAATTTTCTATTTCCTTTGTCAGTACATGGATTATTTGTAATCCCTTTTCCAGATCATATTTTTCTCTGCCCTAAAGATTGCAAAAGAACTCATTATGTAAATGTTTCTAATAGTTATTGCTTTGCATATTTAATGCATACCACATTTTTTTAGGTATTATAGTAAAACACTGAAAATGGGATGTAGTGCGAAATCTACAAACCAAACCTGTGCATATAGGGAAAATCTTTTGTAAGTGATCCTGTGACAAACGGCAAAATACTTTTCAAGTAGCTTTTTACAAAGGAAACCTAAATTTCACCATTATAGAAACATAATATATTATTTCTTCAAGGAATGTATTTTTGTTTACATGCATGCCACTCATTGAGAATTGCTGATATAAAATATATGTCATTTTTCTGTATTTACTCTATTTCTTCATATTTATAATGGAAGTTATATGAATAAGTTTTCCTGAATTTATTGTTCCAAATATCTATTTGTATATTTGTGTGAAGTTATTAATTAATCCTATTTCTTAGAATTATTTTTCCTTGTGATGTGATATTTAGTAGGCCTTTTCCATGGGAAAATCACTTTTTTGTAAAGGAAGTATTATTATTTCTATAAAACAGATGTAATCCTGTCTAAATATTTAGGGGAAACAATTCTAAATTTACAAATACAATCTTGTTTTTTTCTCTATACGTATAGGCACCAGCTCCTGAAAAAGAACGTGAGGAAGTAAAAGAAGAAAAAATTGAAGATATTGAAGAAGAAGGAGGAAAAAAGACAAAAACAGTCGCAGCAGAAGGAAAAAATGAAAAAGATCAGAAAGGAGATGGAGAAGATCAAATCAAGGAAGAAGAGAAAGGAGAAGATGCAAAAGAGGACAAAGATGGAAAAGATGATGAAGATGGAAAAAAGAAAGAAGATGGAAAAGAGGAAGAAGACCAAAAAGAGAATGGAGATGAAAAAGAGGGTGAAGATGTAAAAGGGAAAAGAGTTGACAAAGAGGAAGAAGACCAAAAGAAGAAAGATGAAAAACAGGGTGAAGACGGAAAGGGGGAAAGAGAAGATGGCAGTGAATCTGAAGGTGAAAAAGATAAAGAAGATGAAGAACAGGGAGAAGACAGAAAAGAGGATGAAGATGGGAAAGAGGGTGAAGATGAAAAAGAGGATGAGGATGGAAAAGAGGAGAAACATGGAAAAGGGGAGGAACATGGAAAAGAGGAAAAAGATGAAGATGGAAATGAAGAGGAAGATGGGAAAGAGAAAGAAGATGAAAAAGAGGGCAAAGATGGAAAACAGGAAGAAGATGGAAAAGAAAAAAATGAAAAAGGAGATAGGAAAGATGGAAGAGATGGGAAAGAAGATAAAAACAAGGCTGAAGTTGAAAAAGAAGTAGCCGAAAAAGAAGAGGTCAAAAAAGGAGATGGAAAAAAAGAAGAGTCTCAGAGTATTATTTAAAGCTGCCCTATATAGTTTCAATAATTTGGTAATGTGTACCTCCATGTTGTAATGTTAATAGAGATGAATATTTTTATCAAATATTTTATAACTGCAGCTTTTCCTTAGTATCAACTGAATTTCAGAACATCTTCATACTGATCATTAGCCACAAAGTTCCTAACATGAAACCTTTATCTATAAACTTTGTGATTGTAATAGTAGAATATATAGAAAAAATACACTTTCAACTTTTTAAGTTATGTATTAAATTTTGAAATTAATTTTACTCCTATATATGTGACAATTTCATTAAGTGGAAAGATCCAAAAAAAGTTTCTTCAAACGTTCTTGTGGTTCTCTAGGATGCTTTTATAAAGAAGGTGAACTATTTTCATGTAATGCTAAGAGTTAGAATTATCTTTCCCAAATATAACTTTATTACTAGTTTGGGAAAAAAATAAAATTGCAATTCCATTTTTAAAAGAAATGCAAATGTCTATTTCAGAAGGGCGGTTCTGATTATGTGTATCCACAAAATTTTACTGGATTCATCTTAATAAAAATTTTCTTCAAAGATGACTGCAGTTTGTTATATCTCCAAAAACATAGTTAATGAGATATTATAATGCTTACTTTTTTCTATTGTGATATTCATGAAAGCATTTAAATGTTTTTGCATTTAGGTAAAATTAATATAACATAAAATTCACCATTTTAAATTACACAATTCATTGGCTTTTAGTATATTCACAATGTTGTACAAGCATCACCACTATCTAATTCCAGACCACCACCACCCCACCCCTCCACACACACACACACACTGGTCCCTGACAACCACTAATTTACTTTCTGTCTCTATGGATTTGCCTATTCTGAATATTTCATATAAATGGAATCATGCAACATGTGGCATTTTGTATCTGCCTTCTTTCACTGGGCATGTTTTGAGTTTCACCCATATTGTAGCATGTATCATTACTTCATTTCTTTTTATGACTGAATAATATATTGCATCAATATACTACATTGATTTGAGTTGTTTCCATGTTTTGTCAATTATGAATAATGCTGCTATGAACATTCATGTGCAAGTTTTTGTGTGCATGTATGTTTTAATTTCCCCTGGGTATATATCTAGGAGTAGAACTACTGGTTCTTGTAATAATTATATGTTTAACTTTTTGAGGAACTTCCAGATTATTACACAAGGTGGCTTCAGCATTTTATATTCTCACTAGCATTGTATGAGGGTTCTAATTTTCCCACATCCTTGTCAATACTTGTTACTGCCTATCTTTTTTGTTACAGCCATCCTAGCAGGGAGTTTAGGGGTGATCAAAATAGTGATTTTGATTTGCATTTTCCTAATGAAGTTGAGCATCTTCTCTTGTGCTTATTGGCCATTTGTATTACCTTCTTTGTAGAAATGTCTAGCAAATCCATTGCCCATTTTTTACTTGGTTTGTCTTTTTAGTGTTAAGTTGTAAGATGTATATATTTTGGGTATAAATCTCTTATCAGATATAATGATTTGCAAAACTTCCATTCTATGGGTTGTCTTTTCATTTTTGATAGTATCCTTTAAATGCACAAGTTTTAATTTTTTTTTAATTAAATTTATTGGGGTGACAATTGTTAGTAAAATTACATAGATTTCAGGTGTACATTAAGTCCAATTTATTGACTTTTGTTGCTGGTGTTTTTGGTGGCATATGTAAGAATCTGGTACCCATCCCCAGAGCACATAGATGTACACCCATGTAAAGAGTTCTATGGTTTTCTCTCTTTTAGGTCTTTGATATGTTTCATGTTAAATTTATTATATGTTGTGAAGTAGAGCTCCAACTTCATTCATTTACATGTGGCTATCCATTTGTCTAAGTACCATTTCTTGAAAAGACCATTTCTCCATTGGTCTTGGCACTCTTCAAAAATCAACGGGCCACAGATGTTTGATTTTATTTCTGGGATCTTTATTCTACATCATTGATCTGTATGTCTGTTTCTTTGCCAGTACCACGCTTTTTATTACTGAAGAACTGTAGTAAGTTTTGACATCATAAAGTATGTGCCCTGCAACTTTATTCTTGGTTGCTCAGGGTCCCATACAGTTCTATATGACTTTTAGGATCAGCTTGTTCATTTCTACAAAACAAAAAGGCATTTGGAGTTTTGATAGGGAGCACAATCAATATGCAGATAAACTTGGGAAACATTGCCATATTAACAAATGTCTTCTAATCCATGAACATGGGACGTCTTTCCATTTATCTGGGGTCTCTAATTTTAGCACTATTTTGTAGTTTTTAGTGTACAAGTCGTGCACTTTCTTGATTAAATTTGTTCCTAAGTATTCTTTCTGATGCTATAAATTGAATTGATCTCCATTTAGGGTTGTTAGTTGTTAGTGTAGAAATACAACTGATTTTTGATTATTGATCTTGTATTCTGCAATTTTGCTTAACACATTTATTAGATTTAATGGATATTTTGTGGATTCTTCAGAGTTTTCCACTTATAAGATCATGTCATCTGCAAATCGAAGCTGTTTTACTTGCCAATTTGGATGCCTTTATTTCTTTTTTCTTGCTTATCTTTCCTGGCTCTAAAAAGGCTTCACATGTGTTAAGAATAAACAAGGAAATACACAAATTCAGAGTACAACTTTCAAAGCATAGACCTCTGACTCTACCTCTTTCCCAGGTCTGACAGGCCCTGCACCATTTCATACCTTCTCTCAAAACTTGCTACAGTAATCAAAACCAACCTGAATGGACTGGTGAAACTTCTAGGTACCTTACCTGGATCTCTCACTTCCTGGCAATATTCTGCAACCACAGAAAATGTACAGTCAACTCCCAACACAGAAATTGTTCTTTTGAGCACCTTAATTCCCTTTCATTGTCAAAGCTAAAATAAAAGTACCAATTCTGTTTTATTCCTTAATATTCCAAGTGACAAGAACTGTGGTAATGAGTAATCTTAACTTTTCAAGTGAAAGCCTACCCTTTACGTTAAGTAGGTAGCCACCTTCACTTTATGACATTGTTTTAACTATATGATAAAATATTCATATAACAATGCCATGGTACAATACAGAAGGATCATCCTTCACACCATGATACCGAAGTAAACTTTTTTCTCCAGATCTCACATTGTTTTATTTCTTGATGTTTTAATTGGATCTTGTCCTTTAGCACCAAAATTTTGCTTCATACAATTCCTCTTCTAAAAGGCTCAATAGTAGTATGTGAAGGGAGGAGTGTAGTAGGGAAATGCTGATTTATAGAAGCAGCACACCATCAGTGTAAGTGAAAGTGGATGCAAATTGTAAATTTATAGCAGAACAATTCTTACTAAAGATATAGAGAAATAGAGAAAGGTATAAAAAAAATCTTCAGGGAACCCCACAGAAAAATTCAAGAAATACATTTGGAGTTTCTTTAGTAATACAGAAGGTGCCAAAAAAATGTATATACATTTTCAGAAAGGAAAAAACTGTGTTAGTTGTAATAATCGATATATACCAATAACAAAAGATGAATACAAGTCACCTGTGACTTCTGCAAATACAAGAGGTGCTCAAAGTGGTTACCATCAGCATCCAGACACTTCCGATGATGGTGAACTACTACTTGAGCATAGCTAACATTTCTTAAAATATGTATACATTTTTTGGCACCCCTGTATAAAGTATCTTTTGTTAATCTCATTGGCAACACAAGTTTTTTGCTAATACACTAATTCATCACAATAATTGAGTATACAGTGCTGAAGTTTTAGTCTAAAAATTTCTGTTGTGACTTTAAAGTGTTTGCCCCATTCATAACCATGAATTTGGCTGGGGTAGGCAGGCCACAGAATAAAAAAATAATGGGAACAACCCTTGAAATCATTGTAATTAGATGGAAAAGTATAATTTAGTCTATTGCTGTACTTTGAGAAATAGGGTTTACTATACACAATTCTTCAGGGGCATATCTGCTGCATAAAGCAAGGCCTATCAATGTTTTCCCTTAATAATGTTTAACATGTTTCATGCTTTTTCATGCTGAACATTATCCTTACTTAAAAACCTGTGTTTGGGATGGTATAAGCAAAGGGAGACAGAACAAGTGCATGTCATAGCTGGATTCTAATTTCATAAACCATAATATAAGTATTATTAATGAGATCACACAGATAAATCTTGACATCATCTTAAAAATCAGGTTTTTAAAATCCTCAAACAGTAATGTTTTGGTCTTAGAATAATTATTTTTCTTCAAGATACTATTGGCAGAAATTTTATAAAATTAAAAAACAACTGTGGAAAAAGTTGGTTAATACATAAGGAATGGAGAAAAACCTCACCAAATCAGCTGCAGTTTACAGCCTCCCATGCTAAAATTAAGTTAAATTTAAACCACACAGTAGGTAAATGACTTTTGTGAAGGTACTTTTCTAAAATACAGGAAACATTTTTTAATGTTATATTTACACATTAGATATTATTTTTATCTTAAAGTACGTGGATTTAAGACTTGTCATTAATAATAATTTGCCTCATGAATATAATATACTCTTTCACATTATGTTGATTTCCTTAACTTGGAAAATAGTACACAAAAGTTCAATTTTACATGGAGTAATATTCATTTTCTCTCACCTGTTATCTCTGTTACTAGAGTTGTTCATTCTGATTGTTTATTTTTAAAATCTTTTAAAATGTTTTTCCTATGAACATTGTCTTTACATATATACATTAAGTATCACATAATAGTATAGATCAAAATGTATTCCCTTTAAAAGAATTAAGCATTAAATTCAGAAAAAGATGAAATATTCTTTAAGAACCAAAACTGTTTTAGTATATACTATTTGACAACATATGCCTTTAATCCTTTGGCAAATGCATTGTGCAGTCCAGGTTTAGTGGAGTTTACTGAATAATATAAATGAACTCCAATGTTTATGGACATTTTGTTTCAGATCATATAATGGAGAAGGGTGTGTGTGTGTGTGTGTGTGTGTGTGTGTGTGTGTCTTTTCTAGAGAAGAGAGAAAGAAATAACAAAGTGAGATTGATAATTTTGAAATATTTTACTAGTAGTGGTTTAAGAGGCTATTTTTTTTCATATAGATTAGGAATTTTTACCAAGGGTTAAATAACTTAAATATTTAATATGTATAAAAGTATTTACAACATGCCAGGCACTTCCTTAAGCATTTTATATATATATATATATATTATACATATATGTAAAACATATTTACATATAACAACCCTATGAGGAAAGTACTATTAGTTCCATTTTATAGATGAGGAAACTAAGGCACAAAGGCCAATCAGTTTAGTTTACTTGCAGTAAATCCATGGTTTCCAGGATTTGAACTAGGTTATGCTGTCTCTTAAATGGGCTTAATCCACAAGCCATTTCTGCCCAATAGGATTTTGTTTCATAAAAATACTTTTATAAATCCAATGAGAATTGATGTTACCAGTGTTACAATTTAGATTACTTGATTTATTTAGTCAATAAGTATTTATTGAGTACCAGTTATGCATCAGGTAGTGGGGTTATATCTGTGAAGAAAATAAGGATCTTCCTTGCCCTCATAGATCTTATCCAGCAGAGGAAACCAAATATATATTTTTAATCACATAAGTAATTATATAATTACAACTTTTGTTAATGCTATAGAAGACTCATAAGGTAGCTAAAAGGCAGTATGATAAAGACCTGGGAGAAGCTAGCACTTGTGGGTGGTCAGAGAGGCCAATTTTCATGTAGTGTGTCCAATTCACTCACCCAGACATACAGGTTGATTGAACTCAGATGGGAGGTTCTCACTTGAGTTTTCCCATGCAATTATAGACACACAGTGTCTGGAGTTGCAGTCAACTGAAAACTCAACTGAGAAGATATTTAAGATGACTTCTTCAATCAACTGTGTAGCACTTCAGCTTGTTCAGCTTGGATGGTTTTCCACATGGCTAATTAGCTTTTTTCTTTTCTTTTTTGTGGCATGGTGGTCTCAGGGTAGTCCAAATTCTTACAAGGTGGCTGGTAGTTGGTGGCTGGCTTCCTCCAGAATGTGTGTTCCAAGACACCTATACACAAGTTGCAAGGTTTCTAATAACCTAGCACGGGAAACCATGTATTACCTTTACCCCACGCCCCACCCCACCTCACCCTTTCTTTTTGGTCAAAAAAAGTTCATCCCAAATGCAAGGAAAGGGAAATAGACAAGGACATGAATACAGGGAGGCATGATTCACTGGGAAGCCATCTTTGGAGATTAACCACCATAACGCTCCATTTTTCTGTATAATTTCCAGAATTCCTAGTACATGGATGTTGGACCTTCTGGGGTGATCCTCTATTTAACATAAATATTTTCTCTCCTATTTTGCTTCTCTCTTTTTCTTCTTTCTGGGATACGCCCTTATATTTTCATCAAGATGTCCATTGAATTTTCCATTTATTTTTAATTTCCATGTTCTCTTTCTTGCTCTATGATTTTGCTTTTTTCATATTATGCTGTTCTTATTTCTTTTTTTTTATTGTTCTTAGACTACTAAAGATTTTTTTTTAATTTAATTTTATTAAATTTACTGGGGTGACAATTTTTAGTAAAATTACATAGATTTCAGGTGTACAATTCTGTATTACATCATCTATAAATCCCAATGTGTGTTTCCCACACAGAGTCAGTTCTCCTTCCATCACCATATATTCGATCACCCCTTACCCTCATCTCGCACCCCCCACTCCCCTTACCCTCTGGCAACCACCAAACCATTGTCTGTGTCTATAAGTTTCTGTTTCTCATTTGTTTGTCTTGTTCTTTTGTTGCTTTTGGTTTATATACCACATATCAGTGAAATTACATGGTTCTCTGTTTTTTCTGTCTCACTTATTTCGCTCAGCATTACACTCTCAAGATCCATCCATGTTGTCACAAATGTTCCTGTACCATCTTTTCTTACCGCCGAATAGTATTCCATTGTGTATATATACCACAACTTCTTTATCCATTCATTTATCGAAGGACATTTTGGTTGTTTCCATGTCTTGGCCACCGTAAACAAAGCTGCAATGAACATTGGAGCACACGTGTCTTTATCTCTAAATGTTTTCAGATTTTTTGGGTAGATACCCAGGAGAGGGATTGCTGGGTCATATGGCAATTCTATTCGTAATTTTTTGAGGAACCTCCACACTGCCTTCCATAACGGCTGCACCAGTCTGCATTCCCACCAACAGTGTATGACGGTTCCTTTTTCTCCACAGCCTCTCCAACATTTGTTACTATTTGTCTTGTTGATGATAGCCATTCTGACTTGGGTGAGGTGATATCTCATTGTGGTTTTGATTTGCATTTCTCTGATGATTAGTGATGTTGAGCACTTTTTCGTATGTCTATTTGCCGTTTGTATGTCCTCTTTGGAGAAATGTCTCTTCAGGTCCTCTGCCCATTTTTCAATTGGGTTGTGTGTTTTTTTGTTGTTGTTGAGTTGCATGAGTTCCTTGTATATTCTGGATACTAGCCCCTTATTGGAGGCACTGTTTGCAAAAATATTCTCCCATTCAGTTAGTGGCCTCTTTATTTTGTCAATGGTTTCTTTTGCTGTGCAGAAGCTTTTAAGTTTCATATATTCCCATTCGTTTATTTTAGCTTTTACTTCCATTGCCTTTGGAGTCAAATTCATAAAATACTCTTTGAACCCAAGGTCCATAAGTTTAGTACCTATGTTTTCTTCTATGCAGTTTATTGTGTCAGGTCTTATGCTTAAGTCTTTGATCCATTTTGAATTAACCTTGGTACATGGTGACAAATAGCAGTCCAGTTTCATTCTTTTGCATGTGGCTATCCAATTCTCCCAACACCATTTATTGAAGAGGCAGTCTTTGCTCCATTGTATGTTTTTGGCTTCTTTGACAAAAATTATCTGTCCATATTTATGTGGTTTTATTTCTGGGTTCTCAATTGTATTCCATTGGTCTATGTGTCTGTTTTTCTGCCAATACCATGCTGTTTTGATTATTGTAGCCCTGTAGTACAAGCCAAAGTCAGGAAGTGTGATACCTCCATTATGTTCTTTTTTCTTAAGATTGCTTTGTGTATTCGGGGTCTTTTGTAGTTCTAAACAAATCTGATGATTTTTTGTTCTATTTCTTTAAAATATGCCATTGGGATTTTGATGGGGATTGCATTGAATCTGTATATTGATTTGGGTAATATGGCCATTTTAACTATGTTGATTCTTCCAACCATGAGCACGGATTGTCTTTCTATTTCTTTGTGTCTTCTTCAATTTCTTTCAAAAATGTCTTATAGTTTTCAGCATATAGGTCTTTCACATCCTTGGTTAACTTTATTCCTAGGTATTTTATTTTTTTGCTGCAATTTAAAAAGGAATGGTTTTTTGTATTTCTTTTTTCTGAGATTTCATTGTTAGTATATAGGACTGCAATGGACTTTTGTACGTTGATTTTGTAGCCAGCAACTTTACCGTATTCGTTATTTCTAACAGCTTTTTGGTGGAGTCTTTAGGGTTTTCTATATATAGCATCATGTTATGTGCAAAGAGTGATAATTTAACTTCTTCATTCCCAATTTGGATGCCTTTTATTTCTTTCTCTTGCCTGATTGCTCTGGCAAGGACTTCCAACACTATGTTGAAAAGCAGAGGTGATAGGGGACAGCCCTGTCGTGTTCCTGAACGTAGAGCAAAAGGCTTCAGAACGTAGAGCAAAGGGCCTCATTTCTCCATTAATTATGAGATAGGCAGAGGGCTTGTCATATATGGCCTTTATAATGTTAAGGTATTTTCCTTCTATACCTATTTTATTAAGTGTTTTAATCATAAATGGATGTTGTATCTTGTCAAATGCTTTTTCTGCATCAATTAATATAATCATATGATTTTTGTCCTTTATTTTGTTTATGTGATGTATCACATTGATGGATTTTCGTATGTTGAACCATCCTTGTGCCCCGGGGATGAACCCCACTTGGTCGTGATGAATAATCTTTTTAATGCATTGTTGTATTCGATTTGATAGAATTTTATTTAGGATTTTTGCATTGGTATTCATCAGAGATATTGGTCTGTAGTTTTCTTTTTTTGTGCTGTCCTTACCAGGTTTTGGTATCAGGGTAATGTAGGCTTCATAAAATGAGTTAGGGAGTACTGTGTCTTCTTCAATTTTTTGGAAGAGTTTGTGCAGGATTGGTATTAGATCCTCTTTGAAGGTTTGGTAGAATTCACTAGTGAAGCCATCTGGTCCCGGACTTTTGCTTTTGGGAAGGTTTTGGATGACTGATTCAATTTCGTTACTGGTGATCAGTCTGTTTAGATTTTCCAGTTCTTCATGGTTCAGCCTTGGAAGGCTATATGTTTCTAAAAACTTGTCCATTTCTTCTAGGTTGTTGAATTTGGTGGCATATAGTCCTTCATAGTATTCTTGGATGATCCTTTGTATTTCTGTGCTGTCCGTGATAACTTCCCCTTTTACGTTTCTGATTTTGATAATCAGTGTCTTCTCTCTTTTTATCTTAGTAAGTCTAGCCAAGGGTTTGTCAATTTTGTTAATCTTTTCAAAGAACCAGCTCTTTGTCACATTAATTTTTTCTATTGTCTTTTTGTTCTCTATTTCATTTAGTTCTGCTCTAATTTTTGTTATTTCCTTTCTTCTGCTGACCTTGGGTTTTACTTGTTCTTCTTTTTCTAGTTCTTTAAGGTGTAACATGAGGTTATTTATTTGGGAGTTTTCTTGTTTCTTGAGATAGGCCTGTAATGAGATAAATTTCACTCTTAAAACTGCTTTCGCTGCATCCCAAAATTTTGGTAGGATGTATTTTCATTGTCATTTGTTCCTATGTATCTTTTAATCTCTCCTCTAACTTCTTCTTTGACCCAGTCTTTCTTTAAAAGTATGTTGTTTAATCTCCATGTATTGTGCTTTTTCCTGCTTTCTTTTTGCAATTGACATCCAATTTCAAAGCCTTGTGATCAGAGAATATGCTTGGTATGATTTCAATCTTCTTAAATTTGTTGAGACTGATTTTATGTCTCAATATATGGTCTATCCTTGAGAATGTTCCGTGTACACTAGAAAAGAATGTGTAGTCTGATGTTTTAGGATGAAGTGCTCTATAAATGTCAATTATGTCCATTACATCTAATGTGTCATTTAGGGCTACTATTTTGTTATTTATTTTCTGTTTGGATGATCTATCCATAGCTGTCAATGATGTATTTAAGTCCCCTAGTATAATTGTGTTTTGGTCAATTTCTCCCTTTAGTTCTGTTAGTAGTTGCTTGGTGTATTTCGGTGCTCCCTGATTGGGGCATAAATATTGATGACTGTTATGTCTTCTTGTTGTACAGTCCCCTTCACCATTATGAAATGTCCATCTTTGTCTCTTTTATCTTTTTCACCTTGAAGTCTGTTTCATCTGATATCATTATGGCTACACCTGATTTTCTCTGGATACCATTTGCTTGGAGTGTCAATTTCCACCCTTTCACTTTGAGTCTATGCTTGTCCTTGTAGCTGAGGTGTGTCTCTTTGAGGTGGCATATGGTTGGGTTTAGTTTTTTGATCCAATCTGCTACACTGTGCCTTTTTATTGGTGACTTCAGTCCATTTACATTTAGGGTGATTATTGATATGTGAGGATTTCCTGTCATTCTATCTTTAGTTTTCTGGTAAGGCTGTGTCTCCATTGTTTCTTTGCCTTTTTGTTGCTGTCCATTATTTCTGTGTGGTGGTATTCTATGATGTTTCCCTCTGTTTCTTCTTTTATTTCACTATATATTTCAGTTCTGGATTTATTTTGAGTGGTTACCCTTAAGTTTATGTAAAAGAAAGTTTGATATTTAGAGTATTCCATTTTCTTCAGCACGCTTACTTTCTCCATTCCCATATTCCGGTTCAGGCCTTTACTCTCCCCCTTTTTGAGTTTTGGTTGCCACAAATTGTCCCTGTTGATGGTGGTCGAATAGCCTCCTTTAGTATTTCTTGTAGTGCAGGTCGTGTATTAGAAAATTCCCTCAGCTTCTGTATGTCTGGAAAGGTCTTTATTCCTCCTTCATATCTAAAGGATATTTTTGCTGGATATATTATTCTTGGCTCATGGTTTCTCTCTTTCAATAGTTTGAATATTTGGTTCCACTCCCTCCTGGCTTGTAGAGTTTCTGCTGAAAAATCTGATGATAATCTAATGGGCTTTCCTTTGTATGTTACCGTCTTCTTTTCCCTGGCTGCCTTGAGGATTCTTTCTTTGTCGTTGATTTTGGACAGCTTCAATACAATGTGCCTTGGAGAAGGTCTGTTGGGATTGAGGTAACTAGGTGTTCTATTTGCTTCTTGGATTCGAGGGTCCAGTTCTGTCCACAAATTTGGGAAGTTCTCATTGACAATTTGTTTGAATATATTCTCTGTTCCCTTCTCTCTTTCTTCTCCTTCTGGTATGCCCATTATTCTTATATTGCTCTTTCTGATGGAGTCAGAAAGTTCTTGTAGATTTCTTTCATTTCTTTGAAGTCTCAAGTCTCTTTCTTCTTCCATCTGTGTAATTTCCAGGTTTCTATCTTCAATGTCACTGATTCTTTCCTCCATCTGGTCAACTCTACTACCTAAGCTGGTTGTTTCATTCTTAATTTCTTCTATTGAGTTCTTAATCTCCAGAAATTCTATTTGGTTCTTTTTTAAATTTCAATCTCTTTTGTAAAATGCTCATGCTGTTCTTTGATTGAGTTTCTGAGTTCATTTAACTGCCTATCTGTGTTTTCTTGTATCTCATTGAGTTTTTTCAGAACTGCAATCTTGAATTCTCTGTCATTTAAGTCACATATTTCTGTATCTTTACGTGCCTTTTCTGGAGATTTTTCACTTTCTTTCTGAGCTATCTTGGTGCTTTGATTATTCATGGCGATTACTGGTTTACTATTTCTCTTCCTAGACATCTACAGGAGTGACTTCTGCAACAGGTTGATAGGAAGTGGTCTTTATTTTGTTTTCCAGTACTTGTTGGTATAATGTTTTATTATTTCTCCAACTGCAACTTATTTTTCTTCTCTCACATGGTAGTGCTATGTTTTCTCTGCACTATTCCAGCTTCTCACACAATGGGGAGATTCCCTGGGAGACGGCTTCTCCTCTGTTAATAGTTCGTCTAGGTCACAGGGCACAGTGTCCCGGTAGGTATGCGGAGAGCTTTTGATGTTCCAAAGCTCTTCCAGCTCCTGATTCATAGCCCGTATGTTTCAGCAGTTCTGTTTACTCCTGCAGAGATCCGCCCAGATAGGTGGGGCCAGGGGCGTGGTGAGTTGTGAGAGGTGGCCCAGAGCAATGGCTGCGACCACCACCACAGCTGGTCCTGCTTCCACAGCTCCCTCCCCTTTGCCGGAACTAGTTGGGCTGTGAATTTGTGTCTGTGGTTCACAGTTCTCAAAACAGCAAATTTTCTGTTGTTTTGATCTGACACTGCTACTATTTCGCTTCTAGCACCGGGCAGGTGGGGGCGGGGCGAGCTCTGGGAGGGGAGTGAGGGGGCGGCTAGTCTCAGTGCCTAAGGCTCCGTTCTCTGCTCGGCAGTGAGGGCCCAAACCCTCCCGTTTTCAGCCTTCATCCCTCAGTCTTTTCTTCGAGGTCTCTGCCGTGAGCGTTGGGTTCAGCCGTGTTATATGCTGTCCCCTCAGCCCCGTGGGCCACAAGCGGAGCCCTAGCAGTGCGAGTTCTTCCCTCTTCCGCAGCTGCGGTAATTCCGGGAAGCAGCGAGCTCGGCGCACTGAGCTAGGTCTGCGTCCTGCGCCCGCGCGGCTCCGTCTCCGTGCACTTCTCCCTTTCCTCCTCCCCCCACTCGCGCGAATCTCCCACCTGTAGGTGATTTCAGTCAGTAGTGGGCCTCTTCGTCTTGCCTGTCTGCTGTGCAGGGAGTCCTTTGTGGAGTTTTTGTTGTTCAATTCTTTGTAAATTCCAGGGGAGCTTTACATAGGCTCACCTCACGCCGCCATTTTTCTGGACTCCTCTCCTTTTCTTATTTCTTGATGTAACATTTTTTCTACTCTTTTCTCTGGTATCAATTTTACAACAGTTTTTTTTATTATGTTTTGTTTGTTTTAAATTTTCTTCTGTTCCTTGCATTGTCATAATTCCTCCAAGGCCCTCCCTACCCTGCCTCACCCTCATTTTGGCTTGTTTTGTTGTCTGCCTCAAATGCCTGGTGATTTAGGACATTTGACACTCATAACTAAGAATGGGACAATAAAAAAAACTGATTGGGTGGAGTTTGTCAATTAATAGCACCATGGGATGATTTGTAGGAATCTGGCCATTTCATGAGCAGGATCTACCAATGTCATTCTCTATGAGCCTTTACTCTACAGCTAGTGAGTTTCTCTGGACAGGAATAATGTAAACTCCTGTCTGGATGTACAAGCGTGACTACAGATGATACGAAATCCCACCCAAAAAGAGGCACTGTGGATCTCTGTATTAATCAGGGTTTTCCAGAGAAACAGAATCGAAAGAAAGAAAGAAAGAAAGAAAGAAAGAAAGAAAGAAAGAAAGAAAGAAAGAAAGAAAGAAAGAAAGAAAGAAAGAAAGAAAGAAAGAGAAAGAAGATAGGTAGGTAGATGGATAGATAGATAGATAGATAGATAGATAGATAGATAGATAGATAGAACATAGATAATGGATAGATATATAGATAGATATACACATAAGTAGATAGATTTATTATAAGGAGTCACATAATTATAGAGACTGACAAGTCTAAATCTGTACTATGAGCAAGTAGGCTTAATATCTGTGAGAGTTGAGATTGCAGGTCCAGTCTTAAGGGCCAGCAGCCTAGAGAACAAAGGAGGCCAATGATTCAGATGAAGACAGTCAGCTAGAGAATTTCCTCTTTCTTCGGGAAGTTGGTCTTTTTGTTCTATTCAGGCCTTCCACATTATGGGGAACGATATTCTTACTCAAGTTAATGGGTTTACACATTAAGCTCATCCAAAAATGCCCTTTAAGTTGACACATAAAACCATTACAGTTTCACTGATTAGTATATACACTTTCAATTAATTCATCGTGATATTTTTCAAACAACACCTTACCTCTGTCCTTAGTTGTACCTTGTATCACTGAGTCCAGAGCCATTTTGCTTCAGTCTGTGGTGACTAAATTTCTAGCTTATAGCTGCTTCAACCAGTAGAATGTAGCAGAAGTGGTGCTGTGTTAGTTCTGGGCCTAAACTTTAAAACATGGTTTCTCAAATTCAGCAGTACTGACATTTGAATTTGAATTATTGTTTCCTAAATGAGGCTGACCTGTACGTTATAGGATGTTCAGCAGCATCTCTGGCTTCCACTAGCCAGATGCCGTTTGCACCTTCCCTCCACTTGTGACAACTAAGAATGTCTTCAGACACAGCCAAATATTCCCTGGGATTGGGGCAAAATAACCCCCAGTTGAGAGCCACTTATTTTAAAAGATTAGTAACTTCCACTTCCTAATTCTTGGAACACTCACTTTTGGAATGTGTGTGCTGAGGGAATCCAGCCTCCACATGAAAAGTCTGATCACCCGGAGATAACCATGCTATGAGGAAGCCTGGGTATGGAGAAAAATGACTGGCTGACCCTGAGCTGTTTCAGCCATCACCGCTAAGGTGCCAAACATGTAGATGAAGAAGGCATTTTGGATGGTCAGCCAGTAAAGTTTTCAAATGACTCAAGCCCCTGCTACCAATTGACTGTAACCACATGAGGGAATCCAGATGAGAACAGCTCAATGGAGCCCTGTAAATTCACAGAAGGCGTTATGTTTTGGAATAATTTGTTACAAAATAATAAGTCAATGGAACAAAACTTATCAAAAAAATAATGCAAGAACATTTTCAGGACAAAATTACCTGATTTTCTAGATAAAAAAGTATATATCAAGTGCCCGGCACAATGAATTAAAAAAGAAAAATGTCAAGGAATATCATCTGGAAGTTTTAGAACATTAGGTATTAAAAGGACAGTCTAATAGTTTACAAGTCTCAATCTCATTCTCTCTTCCTCTCCCTTCTCTCTCTCTCCCCTCTCTCATGTGTGCATGTGTGCTTGCACACACACACACCACATATAAATCAGCTCATATGCAAAGGAGAAGAAATAAAAATGGCAAAGTACTTCTCCACAACACTGGAAGCTTGAAGACAATGAATTATGATTTCAAATTTTTAAAAATATGTAATTATTTAATTATGTCAAGTTTGGAGATTCCCTTTTTTAATGGAATATTACTTCATACCTATGGGAATTATTTTACGTTACTACTGTCTTAGATGGAATTAGGATGAGTGCCAGGCCAAATAAAACACGGGAGCAGCATCTATAATGACAATCAACAAATCTAGGATTGGGTTGCCTGAGATAATTCTAATTCTTAGATTGCTTCTATACCATTTCTGAAGATAAGAAAAAATGCCTCTTGTTTTCCATTTTCACGTTCCCTTTTTATTTCCATTTCAAAATATAAAGAATGAGCTCTCCCCCTACAAATGTGTGTGTGTGGGCAGGGAGGGAAAGCCAGCCTGACTACAAGAGCTAACAGAATAACAAATAAATAGAGCTAAAACCTTTATCAGACCATGCCTGGACATTATGCCATATCAGATTAACACCAATTTCCTGAGGCAGCAGTATGATAGATAGCTTTATGCAGACTGGTACAGCCATTATGGAAGGCAGAGTGGAGGTTCCTCAAAAAATTACGAATAGAATTACCATATGACCCAGCAATCCCTCTCCTGGGTAACTACCAAAAATATCTGAAAACATTTATCCATAAAGACAAGTGTGCTCCAATGTTCATTGGAGCTTTATTTACAGTGGCCAAGACATGGAAACAACCAAAATGTCCTTTGACAGATGAATGGATAAAGAAGTTGTGGTATATATACACAATGGAATACTATTCGGCAGTAAGAAAAGATGAAATAGGACCATTTGTGACAACATGGATGGATCTTGGGATTATAATGCTAAGCGAAATAAGTCAGATAGAAAAAGCAGAGAACCATATGATTTCACTGATATGTGGTATATGAACCAAAAACAAAAGAACAAGACAAACAAATGAGAAACAAAAACTCAGAGACACAGACAGTAGTTTAGTGGTTACCAGAGGGTAAGGGGGGAGGCGGGTGGTAGATGAGAGTAAAGGGGATCAAATATATGGTGATAAAAAGAGAACTGACTCTGAGTGGTGAACACACAATGGGATTTATAGATGATGTAATACAGAATTGTACACCTGAAATCTGTGTAACTTTACTAACAATTGTCAAGGTCACCCCAATAAACTTTAATTAAAATGAAAAGAAAAAGAGTAAAAAAAAAGAAAGATAACTTGGTAGATGTAAAATATATGTTTTCACAAGTAACTAAAGTTATTTCATATTCACAAAGAACTCTTAGAGGAAGACAAAATCTTCAACCATCCAGTCAAATATGGAAAAGAACTGGGGATGTGGGAAAAGACTAGCTGACAGGAAAGAATAGGCCTAGAAAAATTCTAGCCATAGTCAGTCACCTCACTTTGATGATTACAGCAATAGTGCTTACCTTGCTAGTATCGTAGAACAGATACACAAGCAAATTAATGTCCCCAAAAATATTACATTCTCATGTAGCCATTCCACTCTTAATACATGTGTACCGATGGAGTACGTCATGAACATGGAGGAAGAAGAATCTACATGTTTAATGGTAACTTTATGATTGTAAGGCCTCATTGATGAGCATTTCAGAATCTCAATGAGAAAATATTAGAAGGTATTACTCAAAATGGAAGATAGATCATTTTATATAAAACTCCAAATAATTAATACTGAGACAAATAAATGTTTTAATGGATAAATCTAATTGGGCATAAATAGTGCAAGGATTGACTTGGAAACAAGCATAGTGAATAAGCTCAGTGACTAGAGGAGGGATGGAAATGTGCAAACATCAAAAGAAAATGTGAAAACCATAACATTTCAAACGTTACCTCATGTAAGTAGTTACTAGGAAGTAGAAACTAGCAGCCAGATGGCTCAATTTAGCCTGTATTCATTTTATTTTGTTCACATAGTTTGTTTTTATTGACTTAGATTAAATTATAACATACATATAGAAATGTACACAAATCATAAGTTAAAATTAAAATAATTTTCTCAAATTAAACATACCCAAATCAAGCAACATAATATCATAAACCCTCTAGAAATCCCTCTTACGCTCCTTTTTACACATTACCCACACCTCTAGCAAGGGTAACTTCAATCCCAACTTTTAAAAATATGGATTAATTTTGTCTCCTTTTGGATTATATATGATCATAAAGTGTGTCCACTTTGGTATCTGGCTTCTATCACCAGATGCCAAATATATCACCATATATATGATCATAAAGTGTGTCCTCTTTGGCATCTGGCTTCTATCATCAAACATTATGTTTGTGAAACTGAATCATATTTTTTGTGTGAGAAGTGGTAGTTTGGCCAATATGTGAACATATCAGATTCTGTTGTATGAACATACCATAATTTATTCCTTTTACTGTCAATGGGAGTTTAGGTAATTTTCTGTTTGGGATTACTATGAATAAAGTTGCTACAAATATTCTTGTGAATAACTTGGGTGACACGCATTTCTGTTGAGTGTATACCTAGGAGTGGAATTTCTGAGTCATAGAGCATGTATCCATCTTGCCAACCAATTTTCTAAAGAAGTTTTATCAATTTACAATTCCATTATAACAGTGTATGTTAGGTGGTGTAAAGCTAGATGCTGTATATTAACCTAATAAATGTAAAAATCTTGATGAAAGAGATAATTTGAAGAGAAAATAGAAATTACTCTATAGAAGACACTGCTAGATGGATAATATAATATCCATTCTCAACTTCTTTCCTCTGCCCACTTCTATATAGAAGGTAGAAAAGCTAACGATAGAGTCACAGATTCTCTTGCAACTAGGGATAGCCATGTAATCAGTTTTGGGTAATATGATATAATAAGAAGTCTGTTGATAGTTGCTGGGTCAACTTTTGCTTTCATGAATAGAAAGTACCATTTCTTCCCCCACCACTTCCTTTCTCAAAGGTAGATGTGATGCCTGATGTTCTGGTAGTCATATAACTATCATGAAGAGAGTGACAGACACACTACCCATGATATTTTTTAAATTTATTTTTGTATTAGCTTCAGGTGTACAAAGAAACCTAATAGTTAGACATTTAACCCCTTATAAAGTGATAACCACCCCCCTCTGACATCTTATATACTTGTTACAATAACATTGACTATCTTCCCTATGTTTTACTCCACATACCATTATTATATATACCTATATATTTAGTTACAGTTGACATTCAGTACTATTCTACTTCAGCTTCAGGTGTATAGCACATTGGTCAGGCATTTACACAGTCTATGACATGATCCCTCTGATAAGTCCAGTGCTCATCTGGCACCTTACATGATCCTTACAACATTGTTGATTATATTCCCCATACTGTATTACCTACCAATTTATATTTCTTAATGCCTTCACCTTTTTTACCCTACCCCCAACCCCATTCCACTCTGATAGATCTAGTACCTATCTGGGACCATACCTAGTTATTACAAGATTATTTTTTAAAATTAAAGTTTATTGGGGTGACAATTGTTAGTAGAGTTACATAAACTTCAGGTATAAAATTCTGTATTATGATTGGTGCAGCCGCTATGGAAGGCAGTGTGGAGGTTCCTCAAAAAATTACGAATAGAATTACCATATGACCCAGCAATCCCTCTCCTGGGTATCTACCCAAAAAAATCTTAAAACATTTACAAGATTATTGACTATATTCCTTATGCTATATCCTACATCCCCCTGACTACTGTGTAACAACCAATTTGTTCTTAATCACTTCCCCTTTCACCCATCCTTGACCCCCACCAATCTTAAAGAAGTCCCTCTAAGATTCCTTGTAATACTGGTTTGGTGGTGATGAACTCCTTCAGCTTTTTCTTATCTGGGAAGCTCCTTATCTGTCCTTCCATTCTAAATGACAGTCTTGCTGGTAGAGCAATCTTGGCTGTATGTCGCTGTTTTTCATCACTTGGAATATTTCCTGCCACTCCCTTCTTGCCTGCAAAGTTGCTGTTGAGAAATCAGCTGACAAGTCTTATGGGATATCCCTTGTAGGTAACTAACTGCTTTTCTCTTGCTGCTTTTAAGATTAACTCTTTGTCTTTAACCTTTGGCATTTTAATTATGATGTGTCTTGGTGTGGGCTTCTTTGGATTCATCTTGTTTGGGACTCTCTGTGCTTTCTGGGCTTGTATATCTATTTCCTTCACCAGGTTAGGGAAGTTTTCTGTCATTATTTCTTCAAATAGGTTTTCAATTCCTTGCTCTCCCTTCTCCTTCTGGTACCCCTATAATGTGAATGTTGGTACGTTTGATATTGTCCCAGAAGCTCCTTAAATGCTCCTCAACTTTTTGGATTCTTTTTTCTTTTTGCTGTTCTGGTTGGGTGTTTTCTGCTACCTTATCTTCTACATCACTGGTTGGATCCTCTGCTTCACCTAATCTTCTGTTGATTCCCTGTAATATATTCTTCATTTCTGTAATTGTGTCCATTATTTCTGACTAGTACTTTTTCGTGATTCCCATCTCCATTTTTATGCTTCCTATCTTTCTGTTGAAGTTCTCCCTGAGATCATTCTTTTTTCATTTTATTTTACTATTTATTGATTGATTGATTGATTGATTGATTGATTGATTTTTGAGCATTCTTATAACAGTGTTTGGAACTCTGTGTCTGATAAATTGCTTATCTCCATTTTGTTTAGTTCTTTTTCTGGAGCTTTGTTCTGTTCTTTTATTTAGGACATATTTCTTTGTCTCCCCATTTTGTTTCTGTCTTTGTTTCTATGTATTAGGTAGGGCTGCTATGTCTTCCGGTCTTGGTAGAGTGGCCTTATGTAGTAGGTGTGCTGCGGAGTTCAGTGGCTCAATCTTTCTTCTTACCTGAGCTACGCACTCCAGGTATGTTCCTTTTCTGAACTGCATATGCCCTCCTTTTGTCATTGAACCTTGGTTGATAATTTCACATCAATGGGAGGGACTGAACCTTGGGCTCACCACTTGTGAAGAGTGGCCTTGACTACAGTGGAAGAGTTGTTGTGCAGGGGCTGATCCTACAGAGCATGATCTGCCTCAGCAGGACTCTGGTGCCTGCCCAATCAGCCCCTTGAGTGTGTCGTACTTGGAGGTGGCTGAGTGATGCTCTAGCTCGTTTTGAAGCTGGCCACTGGGGGCGCTAGCCTCAAGACCACCTTGGAGGGGCTCCACTGTAGGTCTAGTTCAGCCACATCCCATGCCCCTCCTGGGGACACCCAGCAGGAGCCAGAAAGAAATCCACAGATGGCTGCCTCCCTTGCTGTGCTTGGAAGCACCTTGAGAGGCCAAGCCACGAACCAAGTCTGGCTGCCACTAGTGCTGGCTTAAGGCTGCTCAGCCAAATGTATAGGACACACTCAAGCCAGATGCTGCTTGTCTGGGTTTTACAAATATTTGAGAGACACTAAGAAAGTCTGCAGCTTGAGCCAAGGCAGGTGGCCTACATGAAAAAGCCACTGAAAGCAGCCCGGGTGTGCCCAAAAGTTGGGCAGGGCCTGGTCTGGAATCACCAGGGCATGGCGAAGGAATGGCAGAAAATGATATGGTGGCCACCTATGTTCACATCCCAGGAAGAGGGAGGGCTCAACAAAGAAACAATGGCCTCCAGCAATTCCTCCGTCCAGGAGAAAGCCGCCTCTCCAGTCCCCGTTCCAAGCTAGATAACTCAATTCCCCATCATATGTCCCTGCCACCTCTCCAGCTGCTGCCCCAGCCCTGGAGATCAGAGTGAGTGATTCCATTGGTGGGTAAGTCTGCTCGCAGTCCCTTTAAGAAGAGTGCCTGTGAGTGCAGCTGTACTCAGTCTCACTTAGTCACAATCTCTGCCGGTTTTCACAACTAAAAGTTATGGGGACTTCTCTCCCCAGCACTGGAACCCTGGGCTGGGGTGGGGCTGTGTTGGGACAGAGCCCCAGAGAGTAGTTTACAGGCTCTTGGCCTCACGTGGAAGGGTGCTGGCTCGGGTGGTGGATGGCCTTCGGCTGTGGCTGATTGGCCGTCAGCTGTGGCCGGTTAGCTGATTGGCCGCTGGTATAACTGCTGCGGCTACGGAGGACTGCCAAGGACTGCTGAGGACTGTCGAGGATTGCCGAGGAGCCAAGCAGAGCTGAGGAGAGCGGAAGAGGAGAGCCGAGGAGAGCGGAAGAGAGGAGAGGAACAGAGTGGAGGGGAGTCGTCGGTCGGTCGGTTGGCGGAAAGGCAGACGGCAGGTCGCACGTCCAGTGGGCCCAGCCTCCAGTGAGACCATAGTGGTATGACTCCCCTACCTATGGCTCCATGGGTGTTCCTTTTTGGCCTCACCATATCCTGCGTTCTTATGTGGGGAGTGGCACCAGAGACCCCGCGGGGCGCCCCGCACGACAAATGGCGCAGCGAGCATGGTCTCCTGCACAACAGGCTGATATCTCACGCTCCTCTGAGGGATCAGGTGACCCTCACAGCTGAAATAGCCCTCCTAATCTTTAATGGTCACACATGGGTGTGGGACCAGCCCCTCCTACCAGTCTGGAGGTAGCTTCTTCTGCACATCCTTAGTTGAAAGGCTTCAGTTCAGCTTGATTTTAGGTGATTCTCAATAATTGTTGTTTTGTAGATTAGTTGTAATTTTGATGTGGTTGTGTGAGAAGGTAAACACAGCATTTACCTGCTGTACCATCTTGGTTGTCCCCACTATCCATGATATTTTTGAGCTATTGAACCAATACCAGCATCTGTCTACCTCCAAATTTATTGTTATATGAGAAAAAACAAATGCCTATTTATTTAAGCCACTATCAGTTATGTTTTCTGTTGCTTATAGTTGAACAAATTCCTGTTATAAATACTGAAATTCATTCACAAATAGATAATCTAAATACTTCGTTTGGTGGCTTTAGCAAATAAAAATACAGGAGACTCACCAACAATTAAAATTTGAAATTAAAAATGCAATACCATTTACATTAGCACCCTCAAAAATGAAATACTTATGCATAAATTCTAACAAAAAAATATATATATATACAAGACCTAGTCAAGAAAAACTACAAAACTCTGATGGAATAAATCAAAGAAGAACTAAATAAATGAGAGCTATTTCATGTTCATGAATAGAAAGCCTCAACATTATCAAGATGCCAGTTCTTCCCAACTTGATCTATGGAATCAAAGCAATCCTAATCAAAATTCCAGCAAGTTACTTCATGGATATTGACAAACTGATTCTAAAGTTTATATGGTGAGGCAAAAGACCTAGAATAGTCAATACAATACTGAAAGAGAAAAAAGTTTGAGGTCTGATGATACCAAACTTTAAGATTTGCTATAAAGCTACAGTTATCAAGACAGTATGAAAGAATATACAAATAGATTAATGGAAAAGAATAGAGAACCCAGAAATAGATCTATATAAATATAGCCCAACTGATCTTTGACAAAGGAACAAAGGAAATAAAATGCAGCAAAGATAGTCTCTTCAACAAATGGTGCTGGAACAATTGGAATTCATAAACAACAACAACAAAAATGAATCTAGACACAGAACTTATACTCTTCATAAAAAATAACTCCAAATGGATCAGAGCCTTATATGTAAAACACAAAATATAAAACTCTTAGATAAAAATATAGGAAAAAACCTAGGTGACTTTGGGTATGGTGTTGCCTTTTCAGAAAGAACACCAAAGACATGATCCATGAAATAAATAATTAATAGTGTATGTCCACACAAAAACGTGCACATAGAAGTTACAGTAGCTTTATTCATAATTGGCAAAATTTGGAAGCAATTAAGATGCCCTTTGGTAGGTGAATTAATCAATAAACTGTGGTACATCCAGAGACAATGGAATATTACTCAGCACTAAAAATAAATGAGGTATGGAGCAATGAAAATACATGAAGGAAGCTTAAATGCATATTACTAAGTGAAAGAAGACAATCTGAGAAGGCTACATACTGTATGATTGCAACTATATGACATTCTGGAAAAGGCAAAACTATGGAGAAAACAAAAAGATCAGTCATGACCAAGAGTTGAGGAGGGGAGAGGTGAATAGGCAGGGAAAAGAGAATTTTTATAGCAGTGAAAATACTCTGCTTAATATCATAATGATGGACATATGTCATTATACATTTAGCCAAACCTATTGAATGTACACCAAGAGCAAACCCTAAGATAAACTATTAAAATTAAAAATTTCTGCTCTGAGTGAAAAACCGTCAAAAGAATTACAAAACAAGGCACAGACTGAGAGAAAATGTTTGTAAACGACACATTTAATAGAAGACTGTTATCCAGGATACAAATAACTTTTAAATTGCAACAAGCAAACAAATAACTCAAGTAAAAAATTGGATTTTGGGTGACTATGATGTATCAATATAGGTTCTTCCTTGGTGAAAAATTGTGCCATTCTGGTGAGCAATGTTGATAATGGGGGAGGCTATACATGTGAAGGAGTAGGGGGGAATATGGGAAATCTCTGTACATTTCCACAAATGTTACTATAAATCTAAAACTTCTCTAAAATTGTATTTAACTAAAACAAAAGGAAACAGTTATATTTGTATTTCAGAAAGACATCAAATAATTCTTTTAGTATAAGTATGTTCCACACAAAGTTTATTTGGAAACTCTATCTAATAAATCAATAAGTATGGAATAAATTGAAAATAATTTTTGAAGAACTACATGAACAAAAACTCTAGAGACAATCAAGTTTATGCAGTGAGTTCTATAAAAATTTCAAGAAAAAAGATAATAAAGTTGAACATTTTTTCATATATCTGTTGACCATTTGTATGTGTTGTTGGGAGAAGATTCTGTTTATGTCCTCTGCCCATTTTTAAATTGGATTGTTTGTCTTTTTGTTGTTGAGTTGTAGGAGTTCTTTACATATTTTGGATATTAGCCCCTTATCGGAGGTGTTATTTGCAAATTTCTTCTCCTATTCAGTTGGATGCCTCTTTATTGTGTTGATGGTTTCTTTTGCTGTACAGAAGCTTTTAAGTTTGACATAGTCCCATTCATTTATTTTAGCTTTTACTTCCCTTGCCTTTGAAGTCAAATTCATAAAATCCTCTTTGGACCCAAGGTCCATAAGTTTAGTACCTATGCTTTCTTCTATGTAATTTATTGTTTCTGGTCTTATATTTAGTTCTTTGATCCATTTTTAGTTAACTTTGGTACACTGTGACAGATAGCAGTCCAGTTTCATTCTTTTGCATGTGGCTTTCCAATTTTTCCAACACCATTTATTGAAGAGGCTTTCTTTTCTCCATTGTATGTTATTTGTTTTTTTTCCCAAAAATTATCTGTCCATATTTATGTGTTTTTTTTCTGGGTACTCAATTCTATGCCATTGGCCTATGTGTCTGTTTTTCTGCCAATAGCATGCTGTTTTGATTATTGCAGCCCTATAGTCAAGCTGAAGTCACGGAGTGTGATACCCCCACTATTGTTCTTTTTTCTAAGATTGCTTTGGCTATTCGGGGTCTTTTGTGGTTCCAAACAAATCTGATGATTTTTTGCTCTACTTCTTTAAAAAATGCCATCGGAATTTTGATGGAGATTGCATTAAATCTGTATCTTGCTTTGGGAATATGCCCATTTTAACTATGTTGATTCTTCCAATCCATGAACATGGAATGTCTTTCCCTTTCTTTGTGTCTTCTTCAATTTCCTTTAAAAATGTCTTGTAGTTTTCAGCATACAGGTTTTTCACATCCTTGGTTAAGGTTTTTCCTAGGTATTTTATTCTTTTTGCTGTAATTGCAAAAGGAATTATTTTTGGATATCTTTTTCTGAGATTTCATTGTTAGTACATAGGAATGCAATGGACATCTGTACATTGATTTTGTAGCCGGCAACTTTAGTGTATTCGTTGATTGTTTCTAATAGCTTTTTGGTGGCGTCTTTAGGGTTTTCTATGTATAGCATCATGTCATCTGCAAAGAGTGACAATTTAACTTCTTCATTCCCAATTTGGATGCCTTTTATTTCTTTCTCTTGCCTGATTGCTCTGGCAAGGACTTCCAACACTATGTTAAAAAGCAGAGGTGATAGGCGACAGCCCTGTCGTGTTCATGAATGTAGAGCAAAGGGCTTCAGTTTTTCACCATTAATTATGAGATTAGCTGACGGTTTGTCATATATGACCTTTATTTTCTTAAGGCACTGAGACTGCCCTCCGAGAGCTCGCCACCCCCACCAGAGCAGTGCAACAAGAGAAACTGTAGCAGGGTCATATCAAAAGAACACTATATTTGCTGACCTGAGAACTGTGCACTGCAGACACAGATTTGCAGGCAAACTAGTTCCGGAAAAGGGGAGGAAGATGTGGAAGCAGGAGCGGCTGTGGCGGTGGTCACCGCCATTGCTCTGGGCCACCTCTCACAACTCACCCCGACCCTGGCCCCACCTATCTGAGCGGATCCCTGCAGGAGTAAACAGAACTGCTGAAAGATACAGGCTCTGAATCTGGTGCAGGAAGAGCTTTGGAAGTTCAAAAGCTCACCACATACCCACACGGACACCGCACCCTGTGACCTAGGCAAACAATTAACAGAGGAGAAGCCTATCTCCCAGGGAATCCCCCATTGTGGGGGAAGCTGGAATAGTGCAGAGAAAACATAGGACTACCATGTGAGAGAGAAAAAAAAGGCTGCAGTTGGAGAGAAAATAAAACATTCTACCAACAAGTACTGGAGAACAAAAGAAAGACCACTTCCTATCAACCTGTTGCAGAAGCCACTCCTGTAGATATCTAGGAAGATAAATAATAAATCAGTAATTGCCATGAATAACCAAGGAAACAAGACAGCTCAGAACGAAGTGAAAAGTCTCCAGAAAAGGCACTTAAAGATATTGAAATATGTGACTTAAATGACAGAGAATTCAAGATTGCAGTTCTGAAAAAACTCAACGAGATGCAAGAATACACAGAAAGGCAGTTAAATGAACTCAGAAATACAATCAAAGAACAGCATGAGCATTTTACGAAAGAGATTGAAATTTTAAAAAAGAACAGAATAGAATTTCTGGAGATTAAGACTCAATAGAAGAAATTAAGAATGAAATAACCAGCTTAGGTAGTAGAGTTGACCAGATGGAGGAAAGAATCAGTGACATCGAAGATAGAAACCTGGAAATTACACAGATGGAGGAAGAAAGAGACTGAGACTTAAAAGAAATGAAAGAACTCTACAAGAACTTTCTGACTCCATCAGAAAGAGCAATATAAGAATAATGGGCATACCAGAAGGAGAAGAAAGAGAGAAGGGAACAGAGAATATATTCAAACAAATAGTCGATGAGAACTTCCCAAAATTGTGGACAGAACTGGACCCTCGAATCCAAGAAGCAAATATAACACCTAATTACCTCAATCCCAACAGGCCTTCTCCAAGGTACATTGTATTGAAACTGTCTAAAAGCAACGACAAAAAAGAATCCTCAAAGCAGCCAGGGAAAAGAAGACGGTAACTTACAAAGGAAAGCCCATTAGATTATCATCAGATTTTTCAGCAGAAACTCTAAAAGCCAGGAGGGAGTGGAACCAAATATTCAAACTATTGAAAGAGAGAAATCATGAGCCAAGAATAATATATCCAGCAAAGATATACTTTAGATATGAAAGAGGAATAAAAACCTTTCCAGACATACAGAAGCTGAGGGAATTTTCTAATACACAACCTGCACTACAAGAAATACTAAAGGAGACTATTCGACCACCATCAACAGGGGCAATTTGTGGTAACCAAAACATAAAAAAGGGGAGACTAAAGGCCTGACCGGAATACGGAAATGGAGAACGTAAGCGTGCTGAAGAAAATGGAATACTCTAAATATCAAACTTTCTTTTACATAAACTTAAGGGAAATCACTCAAAACAAATCCAGAACTGAAATATATACTGTAATAAAAGAAGAAACAGAGGGAAACATCATAGACTACCACCACACAGAAATAGTAGACAACAACAAAAAGGCAAAGAAACAATGGAGACACAGCCTTACCAGAACACTAAAGATAGAATGACAGGATATCCTCACATATCAATAATCACCCTAATGTACATGGACTGAACTCATCAATAAAAAGGCACAGAGTGGCAGATTGGATCAAAAAATTAAAACCAACCATGTGTTGTTTCCAAGAGACATATCTCAGCTAAAAGGACAAGCATTGACTCAAAGTGAAAGGGTGGAAATTGACAATCCAAGCAAATGGTACCCAGAGAAAATCAGGTGTAGCCATAATGATATCAGATGAAACAGACTTCAAGGTGAAAAAGATAACAAGAGACAAAGATGGACATTTCATAATGGTGAAGGGGACTGTACAACAAGAAGACATAATAGTCATCAATATTTATGCCCCCAATCAGGGAGCACCGAAATATACCAAGCAACTACTAACAGAACTAAAGGGAGAAATTGACCAAAACACAATTATACTAGGGGACTTAAATACATCATAGACAGCTATGGATAGATCATCCAAACAGAAAATAAATAATGAAATAGCAGCCCTAAGTGAAACATTAGATGAAATGGACATAATTGACATTTATAGAGCACTTCATCCTAAAACATCAGACTATACATTCTTTTCTAGTGTACACTGAACATTCTCAAGGATAGGTTATATATTGGGACATAAAATCAACCTCAGGAAATTTAAGAAGATTGAAATCATACAAAGCATATTCTCTGATCACAAGGCTTTGAAATTGGATATCAACTGCAAAAGAAAGCAGGAAAAACACAAATAAATGGAGATTAAACAACATACTTTTAAAGAACGACTGGGTCAAAAAGAAGTTAGAGGAGAGATCAAAAGATACATAGAAACAAATGACAATGAAAATACATCCTACCAAAATTTTTGGGATGCAGCGAAAGCAGTTTTAAGAGGGAAATTTATCTCATTGCCTATCTCAAGAAACAAGAAAACTCCCAAATAAATAACCTCATGTTACACCTTAAAGAACTAGAAAAATAAGAACAAGTAAAACCCAAGGTCCATGCCTATATGGCCATTTTATCTACAACAATGGAAGCAAGAATGTACGGTGGGGTAAAGACAGTCTATTCAATAAATGGTGCTGGGAAACCTGGACAGACACATGCAAAAAAATGAAGCTGGACCACCTCTTTACACCATATACAATAATAAATTCAAAATGGCTCAAAGACTTCAATGTAAGATCTGAAACCATAGAATTCCTAGAAGAAAATATAGGAAGAAACTTCACAGACATTATCCGGAGTAAGATTTTTACTGATATATCCCCTCGGGCAAGGGAAGTAAGAGAAAAAATAAACATGTGGGATTACATCAAACTAAAAAGCTTTCCACAGCAAAGGAAATCATCAATAAAACAAAAAGGGATCCTACTGAATGGGAAAAGATATTTGCCAATGATATATCTGATAAGGGGTTAATATCACAAATTTATTAAAAAACTCACTCAACTCAACTCCAAAAAAAACAAACAACCCAATTAAAAATGGGCAGAGGACATGAAGAGACATTTTTCCAAAAAAGACATACAGATGGCAAACAGACATAAGAAGAAATGCTTAACCTCACTAACCATCAGAGAAATGCAAATAAAAACCACAATGAGATACCACCTCAACCCAGTCAAAATGGCTATCATCAATAAATCAACAAACAACAAGTGCTGGCGTGGATGTGGAGAAAAGGGAACGCTTGTGCACTGTTGGTGGGAATGAAGATTGGTGCAGCCACTATGGAAAACAGTATGGAGGTATCTCAAAAATCTGAAAATGGAACTATCTTATGATCCAGCAATCCCACTCCTAGGTATCTATCCGGAGAAATCCAAAACTCCAATTCAAAAATCTTTATGCACTCCTATGTTTATTGCAGCACTATACACAATAGCAAAGACATGGAAACAACCGAAATGCCCATCGGTAGATGACTGGATTAAGAAACTGTGCTACATTTATACAATGGAGTATTACGCAGCCATAAAGAAGAAAGAAATCTTACCATTTGCAACAACATGGATGGGCCTAGAGTACACTATGTAAGTGAAATAAGTCAGACAGAGAAAGACAAATACCATATGATCTCACTTATATGCGGAATCTAAAGAAAAGAATAAGTGAATGAACTAATCAGAAACAGTTTGGGAGACATCGAGGAAAAACTGAGGGTTGCTAGATGGGCGGGGAGATGGGGATAAGGGGGAAGGTTAGGGGTTTAGAAAATAGTCCGTAACCACAAGATGGCCATGGGGTATTGAAAATTAATTTGGGGAATGTAATCAATAATGTAATGATTTTGTAGGGTATCCGATGGACACGTGTCCCATTTGGGAGACCACCTCACGGATGATGTAGATGCCTGATCTCTGCACTGTACACCTGAAGCTGAACAACAATGAATGCTAATTATAAATATATATATATATATATATATATATATATATATATATATATATATATATATATTATATATGGTTACAGGAAGCAGAGTACAGCATTAGGAATAGAGACAGTGGAAATGTAATGGTTCTGTGCGATGTCAGAGGGATAGTGGTTGGGGGGAGGGTGGTTCACATAGTGTGAGCGATATAAATGATAAACCTCTAAGTATTGCTTTGTCTTGTGCACCTGAAAGCAATAAAATTTTTAAAAAAAGAATATTGGAAAGGATACACCAACATCAGCAGGACCAAACTCCTTCAATAAAGGAAAACATGGGTTTTCTGATAACCAGAAGCTATGGGAGTGGAATATAAAATCTCATCTTGGAAATGTCCATGACCAAGACAATTAAATGATGTGTTTTGAAACTGGGCTGTGGAGTTGGTGTAAAGTTAAAAGGAACAGTTTCCTTTTTAAAAAATGACATAAGACTATCTTTGGAGCCACCTTTTTTTTTTTTTTTTTAAGATTGAGTGGTACACTAATAAATGAGAGTTTGAAATTAGAGGTAATTTATGTTTTATATCCAGATTTCAAGACATTTGCTAATTTTGTAGTTTCATGTGATTAGCTTCCAAAGGTTATGGATAATTTTTAAAAATCAAAAATGGTACATTTTTAAGAATTGCATATTATTTTAGACAACTATTAGCACATTGAGAAGGAAGCAAAAAGTTATTGTCTTTTTAAACTGCAAGCAATTACTCTCTAACTTAAACTAAACTTTCTGGCTCCTAGGAACAGCCTTATAGAGAAGGGAGTATTATGTTGGGAAGAAAATGTTACTGGACTATTGACTGAAAGTAAATTAGATAAAGTTACAATATTCCTTTTTGCCTACTGGGCATTTGTTTTGTTTCAAGTCATAAATTAGATATTGCATTGCTATCAGTGGATATAGATGCTTAGCTCTTTAAAAAAAACTTAAAAATTTTATGTAAACTGTTGAGTATTTGAAATAGACCATTTCACATTAATGGGTCTTATCTACCTTCATTAGTCTTCAAAGAACAACTATTTGCTACCAAAGCAAATCAGTATTTTGAATGTGCTTCTCTTGATTTTTGTTATAGCTAGTTCCTAAGCATTTCCACCAGATCTTGAGGCAAGTCATAAGGAAGCTATTGCTTTTAAAATAGAAACCACCACCAAAAATTTTAAATGTACATAGTGCTTAAATATTGGGCTGTCTTTCTTTTCAAAAGATAAACACCCAAAAAGCCAGTGTTGTGTGAACATGGAAAATGAGAAAGATGCACTTTCTGTAACTTTGTCAAAACTTTTCAGTTACTAACTTGTGAAATCCAATTTGATTTGAACTTACTGTAGGAATTCTTATTTAGTACAATAACATGGTTTCGGTGTATACATATTAACAGTGACCTCTCAAAAGCACATTTTAGGTACCAAAAATAGAAAGAAAGAAAATGCATCTTTAAACATTTTATGGAATCTTCAACCACTTTGTTAGAGCTGTGTGTTGTAGGTTTTTTTTTCATTTGTTTTGTTTTGTATTTTTGTATTGTATATGAATTCTTTTTTAATGTGACAGTTAAACACATCTTTAAAGGCACAGTCATAGATAAAAGAAAAATGCAGCATAATCATTTCTATGAAAAATACTATGTTATATTTGTGCGCAGCTTCAGACTGTCTTAATGGTGGTAACTAGGTAATAACTCAGCTCTTTTAATGGATAATAACTCCAGAGAAGCAGCCTGTATATATTCCTAATACTTGTTCACATGCACTTACAGTTAGAGTAAGCCCCAAGTAAAACAATGGAAATGTGCATTGAACTATGAGTTCTTACTTACATGATTTAATTATATCAAGATACATGAACTTAACTTGCTTTAATGTAGGCAAATTTCCATTTTTGTCCATTTTACTGTTAATGTTGAAATAACATCCCTCTCTACATATTCATTTCTTGACTCATGAAATATTAACCTAAGGTCAAGATGGGAGAGAGAAACGACTGAGTTGAATGTCTTTACTAAAACAACCAATAAATTTGTCAAACTCAAAAAAAAAAAAAAAAAAAAAAGGAAGAGAGAAATTATGAGCCAAAATAATATATCCAGCAAAGATATCCTTTAGACTTGAAGGAGGAATAAAGACCTTTCCAGACATACAGAAGCTGAGGAAATTTTTTAACACACGAACTGCACTACAAGAAATACGGAAGGCGGCTATATGACCAAAATCAACAGGGATAATATGTGGCAATCAAAACATAAAAGGGGGGAGAGTAAAGGCCTGAACTGGAATATGGGAATGGGGAAATTTAGCATGCAGAAGAAAATGGAATATTCTAAATATCAAACATTCTTTTACATAAACTTAATAGTAAACACAAAAAAATCCAGAACAGAAATATATAAGGTAATGAAAGAAGAAACAGAGGGAAAAATCATACAATACCACCACACAGAAATAATAGACAACAACAAAAAGGCAAAGAAACAATGGAGACACAGCCTTACCAGAACACTAAAGATAGAATAACAGGAAATCCTCACATATCAATAATCTCCCTAAATGTAAATGGACTGAACTCACCAATAAAAAAGGCACAGAGTGCGGATTGGATCAAAAAAATAAACCCAACCATATGCTGCCTCCAAGAGATATCTCAGCTACAAGGATAAACATAAACTCGTAGTGAAAGGGTGGAAATTGACACTCCAAGCAAAAGGTATCCAGAGAAAATCAAGTGTAGCCAAATTGATATCAGATGAAACCAATTTCAAGATAAAAAAGGTAATAAGAGACAAAGATGGACATTTCATAATGATAAAGGGGACTACACAACAAGAAGACATAACAGTTATCAATATTTATGCCCCCAATAAGGGAGCACCAAAATATACCTAGCAAATACTAACAGAACGAAAGAGAGAAATTGACCAAAACAATTTATACTAGAGCACATATATTCATCATTCATAGGTATGGATAGATCATCCAAACAGAAAATAAAGAAAGAAATAGCAGCCCTAGATGACACATTAGAAAAAATGGACATAATTGGGATTTATAGAGTACTTCATCCTAAAACATAAGATTATACACTTTTTTCGACTGTACATGGAACATTTTCAAGGATAGACCATATATTGGGAGATAAAACTAGCCTCAGCAAATGTAAGAAGATTGAAATCATACCAAGCATATTATCTGATCACAAGGCTTTCAAATTGGATATCTACTGCAAAAAGAAAGCAGGAAAAAACACACATATTTGGAGATTAAATAACATTCTTTTAAAGAAAGACCAGGTCAAAGAAGAAAAAGGGGGAGAGATCAAAAGATACACAGAAACAAATGAGAAAGATAATTCCTCCTACAAAAATTTTTGGGAGGCAGCAGAAACAGTTTTAAGAGGGAAATTTATATTATTGCAGGCCTATCTCAAGAAACAAGAAAAATCCCAAATAAATAACGTCACATTACACCTTAAAGAACTAGAAAAAGAAGAAAAATGAAACACAACGTTGGCAGAAGAAAGGAAATAATAAAAATCAGAGGAGAACTAAATGAAATAGAGAACAAAAAACAATAGAAAAAATTAATATGACAAAGAGCTGGTTCTTTGAAAAGATTAATAAACTTGACAAATTCTTAGTTAGACTCACTAAGATAAAAAGAGAAAAGGCAGTTCGTGGGTTAATAAACAAAATCAGAAATGAAAGAGGGGAAGATATCACGGATGCCACAGAAATGCAAAGGATCATCCAAGAATACTATGAAGGACCATGAACTACAAAATTGAATAACCTAGAAGACATGGACAAGTTCGTAGAAACATATAGCCTTCCTAGTCTGAATCATGAAGAACTGGAAAATCTAAAATTAGATTCTAAATAAACCCATCAGTAGTAAGGAAATCGAATCAGTTATCTGAAACCTTCCCAAAATCAAAAGTCCGGGACTAGATGGCTTCACCAGTGAATTCTACAAAACCTTCAAACAGTATTTAATGACTGTCCTACTCAAACTCTTCCAAAAATTGGAAGAAGAGACAATATTCCCTAACTCATTTTATGAGGTCAAATTTACCCTGATAGATACCAAAACCTGGTAAGGATAACACAAAAAAAGAAAACTAACAATATATCTGATGAATACAGATGCAAAAATCCTAAACAAAATTCTAGCAAATCGAATGCAACAGTGCATTAAAAAGATTACTTATTTTGATCAAGTGGGATTTATCCCCGGGGTACAAGGATGGTTCAACATATGCGAATCCATCAATGTGATCCATCACATAAACAAAATAAAGGACAAAAATCATATGATTATATCAATTGATGCAGAAAAAGCATTTGAGAAGATACAACATCCATGTATGATTTAAAAACTTAATAAAATAGGTATAGAAAGAAAATACCTTAACATAATAAAGACCATATATGACAAACCCTCAGCTAATCTCATAATTAACGGTGAAAAACTGAAGCCTCTTGCTGTATGTTCAGGAACACGACAGGGCTCTCCCCTATCACCTCTGCTTTTCAGCACAGTGTTGGAAGTCCTCACCAGAGAAATCAGGCAAGAGAAAGAAATAAAAGGCATCCAAATTGGGAATCAAGAAGTTAAATTTTCACTCTTTGCAGATGACATGATGCTATACATAGAAAACCCTAAAGATGCCACCAGAAAACTATTAGAAACAATCACTGAATACAGTGAAGTTGCCGGCTACAAAATCAACATACAAAAGTCCATTGCATTCCTATATACTAACAATGAAATCTCAGAAAAAGAAATTTAAAAAAAAATTCCCTTTGCAATTGCAGCAAAAAGAATAAAATACCTAGGAATAAACTTAACCAAGGATGTGAAAGACCTATATACTGAAAACTACAAGACATTTTAAAAAGAAATTGAAGAAGACACAAAGAAATGGAAAGACATTCTGTGCCCATGGATTGGAAAAATCAACATAGTTAAAATGGCCACATTACCCAAAGCAATATACAGATTTAATGTGATGCCCATCAAAATCCCAGTGGCATTTTTTTTAAATTTATTTTTTTAATTTATTGTGGTGAAAATTATTAGTAAAATTACATAGATTTCAGGTGTTAAATTCTGTATTACATCATCTATAAATCCCATTGTGTGTTCACCACCCAGAGTCAGTTCTCCTTCCATCACCATATATTTGATCCCCCTTACCCTCATCTCCCACCCCCCACCACCCTTACCCTCTGGTAACCACTAAACTATTGTCTGTGTCTATGAGTTTCTGTTTCTCATTTGTTTGTCTTGTTCTTTTGTTGTTTTTGGTTTATATACCACATATCAGTGAAATCACATGGTTCTCTGCTTTTTCTGTCTGACTTATTTCACTCAGCATTACACTCTCAAGATCCATCTATGTTGTCACAAATGTTCCTATATCATCTTTTCTTAACGCCGAATAGTATTCCATTGTGTATATATACCACAACTTCTTTATCCATTCATCTATCGAAGGACATTTTCGTTGTTTCCATATCTTGGCCACTGTAAACAAAGCTGCAGTGAACATTGGAGCACACGTGTCTTTATGTATAAATGTTTTCAGATATTTTTGGGTAGATACCCAGGAGAGGGATTGCTGGGTCATATGGTAATTCTATTCGTAATTTTTTGAGGAACCTCCATACTGCCTTCCATAACGGCTGCACCAGTCTGCATTCCCACCAACAGTGTATGAGGGTTTCTTTTTCTCCAACACTTGTTACTGTTTTTCTTGTTGATGATAGCCATTTTGGCTGAAGAGACATTTCTCCAAAGAGGACATACAAATGGCAAATAGACATATGAAAAAATGCTCAACATCACTAATCATCAGAGAAATGCAAATAGAAACCACAATGAGATCTCACCAGTGGCATTTTTTAAAGAAATGGAACAAAAAAATCATCAGATTTGTTTGGAACCACAAAACACCCTGAATAGCCAAACCAATCCTAATAGAAAAGAACAGTGCTGGAGGTATCACACTCCCTGACTTTAGCTTGAACTACAGGGCAACAATCATCAAAACAGTAAGGTACTGGCAGAAAACCAGACATACAGATCAATGGAATAAAATTGAGAACCCAGAAATAAAACCAGGAAAATATGGACAGATAATTTTTGACAAAGAATCAAAAAACATACAATGGAGAAAAGACAGACTCTTCAATAAATGGTGCTGGCAGAATTGGAAAGCCACGTGCAAAAGAATGAAACTGGATTGCTATCTGTCACCATGTACCAAAATTAATTCAGAATTGAACCAAGAATTAAGCATAAGACCTGAAACAGTAAACTGCATAGAAGAAAACATAAGTACTAAACTTATGGACCTTGGGTTCAAGGAGCATTTTATGAATTTGACTCCAAATGCAAGGGAAACAAAAGCTAAAACAAATGAATGGGACTATATCAAACTTAGAAGCTTTTGCACAGCAAAATAAACCATCAACAAAATAAAGAGTCAACCATCTGAATGGGAGAAGATTTTTTGAAACAGTGCCTCCGATAAGGGGCTAATATCCAAAATATACAAGGAACTCATGCAACTCAACAACAAATAAAACACAAATAACCCAATTGAAAAATGGGCAGAGTACCTGAAGAGCCATTTCTCCAAAGAGGACCTACAAATGGTCAATAGACATATGACAAAATGGTCAACATCACTAATCATCAGAAAAATGCAAATAAAAACAACAATGAGATATCACCTCACCCCAGTTAGAATGGCTGTCATCAACAACAAGACAAATAATAAGTGTTGGAGAGGCTGTGGAGAAAAAGGAACCCTCATACACTGTTGGTCGGAATGCAGATTGGTGAAGCCGCTATGGAAGGCAGTGTGGAGTTTCCTCAAATATTTATGAATACAACTACCATATGACCCAGCAATCCCTCTTCTGGGTATCTTCCCCAAAAATCTGAAAACATTTATCTATAAAGACAAGTGTGCTCCAATGTTCATTGGAGCTTTATTTACTGTGGCTGAGACATGGAAACAACCAAAATGTCCTTTGCTAGATGAATGGATAAAGAACTTGTGGCATATATACACAATGGAATAGTATTCTGTGGTAAAAAATGATGAAATAGTACCATGGATGGATCTTGAGATTATAATGCTAAGTAAAAAACATCAGACATCAAAAATAGAGAACCATATAATTTCATTGATATGTGATATGTAAACCAGAAACAACAAAAGAGCAAGACAAACAACAGAAAGAACAAATACTCATTGACACAGACAATAGTTCAGGGGTTGCCAGAGGGTCAGGGGGAAGGGGGAAGCGGGGTTCTAGAAGATGGTAAATGGGGTGTAATATATGGTGATGGAAAGATAACTGACTCTGGGTGGTGAAACACAATGTGAAATATAGATAATGTATTACAGAATTGTACACCTGAAAGCTATCTAACTTTACTAACAATTGTCGCCCCAATAAACTTTCATTTAAAGAGAAAAAAAAAGAGAGACCCACCTCAGATCAAAAAACACAAACAGACTGAAAGTAAAGGTATGGAATAAGATATTTCACTCAAATAGAAATGAGAGAAATTTGAAGTAGCAATACCCGTATAGGAAAAAGTAGACTTTAAAACAGACTATAATAAAAGACAAAGTGGGCAATACGTAATAATAAGGGGATCAATACAACAAGAAGACATAACCCTAGTAAACATTGATGCACCCAAGAAAGGAGCACCTAAATATATAAAACAGATATTGACAACATAGAGTCAGAGATAGACAGTAGCACTATCATAGTAGGGGACTTCAACACCCCACTGACACCAATGGACAGATCCTCCGGACAGAAAATCAATATGGAAACAGTGGCCTTAAATGACACATTAGACCAATCATATTTAATCAATATTTTTAGAGCATTTCCCCCAAAGATAAAAGAAAAGACAATGATCCAAAATCTATGGGACACAACAAAGCCGTCCTAAGTGGGAAATTCATGCAAATGCAGGCCTACCTAAAGAAAACAGAAAAATCTCAAATCAACAGTCTATCTTTACACTTAAGGGAACTGGAAAAAGAACGGCAAAATAAGCCCAAAGGGACTACAAGGAAGGATCTAATAAAGAACAGAGCAGAAATAAATGAAATAGAGACCAAAAAGCAATACAAAATATCAATGAAACCAAGAGGTCATTCTACGAAAAGATAAACAAAACTGACAAACCTTTAGCCATACTCATCAAGAAAAAGAGTGGATCTAAATTTAAAAAATGAGAAATGAAAAAGAAGTGACAACAGACACCACGAAAATACAAAAGATTTTTAAGAAAATACTATAGCACCTATATGCCCACAAATTAGACAATCTGGAAGAAATGGATAAATTCCTGGAAGCATACAATCTTCTAAGGCTGAGTGAAGAAGAAACAGAAAATCTAAATGAACTGATTACTACCCAAAAAATTTGAATCAGTAATCAACAAGCTCCCAACTAACAAAAGGCCAGGACCAGGACCAGGTGGCTTCACTGGTGAATTTTTCCAAACATTCAAAAAATAACCTTAACCTATTCTCCTCAAACTATTCCAAAAAATCCAGAAGGAAGGAAGGAGTCCAAGCTCATTTTATAAGGCCACTATCACTCTGATCCGAAAACCAGACAAAGACATTACAAAAAAAGAAAACTGTAGGCCAATATCCCTAATCAACATAGACACAAAAATCCTCAACAGCATATTAGCAAACTGAATTCAGCAATATATTTAAAAGATTATACACCATGATCAAGTGGGATTCATTCCCGATTTGCAAGGTTGGTTCAATATCCACAAATCAATTAATGTGATACACCACACTAACAAAATGAAAAATAAAAATCACATGGTCATTATCAATAGATGCAGTAAAAGCATTTGACAAAAACCAAAATCTATTTATGATAAAAAGTATTAGCAAAGTAGGAATAGAGGGATTATATCTCAACATAATAAAGGCCATATATGATAAACCCACTGCTAATGTCATACTCAACGGGGAAAAATTAAAAGCATTCCCCTTAAGATCAGTAAGAAGACAAGGATGCCCACTTTCACCACTTTTATTCAACATAGTAATGGAAGTTCCAGCCACAGCAATCAGGCAAGAAAAAGAAATAAAAGGTATCCAAACTGAAAAGGAGGAAGTAAAGTTGTCATTATATGCAGATGACATGATACCATATGTCATCTCCAAAGACCACCAAAAACCTATTAGAACTGATAAATGAATTTAATAAGGTAGCAGGATACAAAATTAATATTCAGAAATAAGTTGTATTTTATACACCAATAACACACTATCAGAAGGAGAAATTAAGAAATCTACACCATTTACAATTGCTTCAAAAACAGTAAAATACTTAGGAATAAATTTAACTAAGGAAGTAAAGGACCTGTACTCAGAAAATTGTAAGACACTGAAGACAGAAATTAAAGAATATACAAATAAATGGAAACATATACCATGCTCATGGGTAGTAAAATTAATACATTTAAAATTTCCATACTGTCTAAGGCAATATATAGATTCAATGCAATCCCTGTCAAATTACCAATGACATTATTCACAGAACTAGAAAATACTATCCCAAAATTGATATGGCAAAGATGATATAAAAATGGCGGCGTGAGGTGAGCCTCTGGAAATCTCTCCTGGAATTTACAACAAACTGAAAAACTATAACTCCATAAAGGACTCCCTGGACAGCAGACAGGCAAGATGAAGAGAGTCACTACTGCATTCACCTAAAAGTGGGCAAATTGCACGAGCAGGGGAGGAGGGAAGGAAGAAGAGCAGAAACAGAGCCACGCAGGTCAGGACACAGAACCAACTCAGTGCTCCCAGCTCGCTGCATCCCAGAACTACCGCAGCTGTGGGAGAGGGAAGAACTCGGACTGCTAGGGCTACGCTTATAGCCCACAGGGCTGAGGGGACAGCATATAACGCAGCTGAACCCAACGATCACGGCACAGACCTCAAAGAAAAAACTGAGGGAAGAAGCCCTCACTGCCTCAGAGAACAGAAGCCTTAGGCAGTGAGACTAGCCACCCGTTCCCTACCCTCCCAGAGCTCGACCCGCCACAACCTGCCCAGTGATAGAAGCGGAACAGTAACACTGTCTAATCAAAAGAACACAATATTTGAAGTTCTGAAAACTGTGGTCTGCAGACACACATTCACAGCCCAACTATTTCTGGCAAAGGGGAGGGAGCTCTGGAAGCAGGACTAGCTGTGGTGGTGGTCGCCACCATTGCTCTGGGCCAATTCTCACAACTCACCCCACCCCTGCCCCCACCTATCTGGGCAGATCCCTGCAGGAGTAAACAGAACTGCTGAAACACACGAGCTCTGAATCTGGTGCAGAAAGAGCTTTGGAACTTCAAAAGCTCTCCGCATCCCCACAGAGACACGGCACCCTATGACACAGGTGAACTGTTAACAGGGGAGAAGCCCACCTTACAGAGAATACCCCCATTGTGTGAGAAGCTGGAATAGTGCCGAGAAAACATAACACTAGAGTGTGAGAGAGAAAAAAAGGCTGCAGTCGGAGAAAAAATAAAACATTCTACAAACACGTACTGGAAAACAAAAGAAAGACCTCTTCTTATCAACCTGTTTCAGAACCCACTCCGGTAGATGTCTAGGAAGAGAAATAATAAATCAGTAATTGCCAGGAATAACCAAGGCAACAAGACAGCTCAGAAAGAAAGTGAAAAGTCTCCAGAAAAGGAACTTAATGATATGGAAATATGTGACTTAAATGAGAGAGAATTCAAGATTGCAGTTCTGAAAAAACTCAATGAGATGCAAGGAAACACAGAAAGGCAGTTTAATGAACTCAGAAACACAATCAAAGAACAACATGAGCATTTTATGAAAGACATTGAAATTTTAAAAAAGAACCAAATAGAATTTCTGTAGATTAAGAATTCAATAGAAGAAATGAAGAATGAAGTAGCCAGCTTAGGTAGTAGAGTTGACCAGATGGAGGAAAGAATCGGTGACATCGAAGATAGAAACCTGGAAATGACATGGATGAAAGAAGAAAGAGACTTGAGACTTAAAAAGAAATAAAAGAACTCTACAAGAACTTTCTGACTCCATCAGAAAGAGCAATATAAGAATAATGGGCATACCAGAAGGAGAAGAAAGAGAGAAGGGAACAGACAGTATATTCAAACAAATAGTCGATGAGAACTTCCCAAACTTGTGGAAAGAACTGGATCCTCAAATCCAAGAAGCAAATAGAACACCTAATTACCTCAACCCCAACAGGTCTTCTCCAAGGCACATTGAATTGAATCTGTCAAAATTTAATGAAAAACAAAGAATCCTCAAGGCAGCCAGGGAAAAGAAGATGGTAACCTACAAAGGAAAGCCCATTAGATTATCATCAGATTTCTCAACAGAAACTCTACAAGCCAGGAGGGAATGGAACCAAATACTCAAACTATTGAAAGAAAGAAATTATGAGCCAAGAATAATATACACAGCAAAGATATCCCTTAGATATGAAGGAGGAAGAAAAACCTTTCCAGACATACAGAAGCTGAGGGAATTTTCTAATACACAACCTGCACTATGAGTAATACTAAAGAAGGCATTTCAACCACCATCAATAGGGACAATTTGTGGCAACCAAACATAAAAAGGGGGAGAGTAAAGGCCTGAACTGGAATATGGGAATGGAGAAAGTAGGCATGCTGAAGAAAATGGAACAGTCTAAATATCAAACTTTCTTTTACATAAACTTAAGGGTAACCACTGACAAAAAAAATCAAGAACTGAAATATATACTGTAATAAAAGAAGAAACGGAGAGAAATATCAAAGAATACCATCAGACAGAAAGAAGAGATAACAACAAAAAGGCAAAGAAACAACCGAGACACAGACTTACCGGAAAACTAAAGATAGAATGATAGGAAATCCTCACATATCAATAATCACCCTAAATGTAAGTGGACTGAACTCACCAATAAAAAGGCACAGAGTAGCAGATTGGATCAAAAAATTAAAACCAACCATATGCTGTCTCCAAGACATGCATCTCAGCTACAAGGACAAGCATAGACTCAAAGTGAAACGGTGGAAAATGACACTCCAAGTAAAGAGTATCCAGAGAAAATTAGGTGTAGCTATACTGATATCAGATGAAACCGACTTCAGGGTGAAAAAGGTAACAAAATACAAAGATGGATGCTTCATAATGGTAAAGGGGACTATACAACGAGAAGACATAACAGTCATCAATACTTATGCCCCCTATCAGGAGCACCGAAATGTACCAAACAACAACTTACAGAAATAAAGGGAGAAATTGACTAAAACACAATTATACTAGGGGAATTAATTACATCATTGACAGCTATGGATAGATCATCCAAACAGAAAATAAATAACGAAATAGCAGCCCTAAATGATACATTAGATGAAATGGACATAATTGTCACATAGAGAGCATGTCATCCTAAAACATCAGACTATACATTCTTTTCTAGTGTACATGGAACATTCTCGAGGATAGAACATGTATTGGGACATGAAATAAGCCTCAGCAAATTTAATCAGATTGAAATCATACCAAGCATATTCTCTGATCACAAGGCTTTGAAATTGGAAATACCTTAACATAATAAAGGCCATATATGACAAGCCCTCAGCTAATCTCATAATTAATGGTGAAAAACCGAAGCCCTTTGCTCTACGTTCAGGAACACGACAGGGCTGTCCCCTATCACCTCTGCTTTTCAACATAGTGTTGGAAGTCCTTGCCAGAGCAATCAGGCAATAGAAAGAAATAAAATGCATCCAAATTGGAAATCAAGAAGTTAAATTATCACTCTTTGCAGATGACATGATGCTATATATAGAAAACCCTAAATACTCCACCAAAAAACTATTAGAAACAATCAATGAATACAGTAAAGTTGCTGGCTACAAAATCAACGTACAAAAGCCCATTGCATTCCTATACACTAACAATGAAATCTCAGAAAAAGAAATACAAAAAACAATTTCTTTTGCAATTGCAGCAAAAAGCATAAAATACCTAGGAATAAACTTAACCAAGGATGTGAAGGACCTATATGCTGAAAACTATAAGACATTTTTGAAAGAAATTGAAGAAGACACAAAGAAATGGAAAGACATTCCATGTTCATGGATTGGAAGAAACAACATAGTTAAAATGGCCATATTACTCAAAGCAATATACAGATTTAATGCAATCCCCATAAAAATCCCAGTGTCATTTTTTAAAGAAATAGAACAAAAAATCATCAGATTTGCTTGGAACCACAAAGACCCCAAATAGCCAAAGCAATCTTAAGAAAAAAGAACAATACGGGAGGTATCATACTCCCTGACTTTCGCTTGTACTACAGGGCCACAATAATCAAAACAGCATGTTATTGGCAGAAAAACAGACACATAGACCAATGGAATAGAATTGAGAACACAGATAAAACCACATAAATATGGACAGATAATTTTTGAAAAAGTAGCAAAAACATACAATAGAGAAAAGACAGTCTCTTCAATAAATAGTGCTGGGAGAATTGGATAGCCACGTGCAAAAGAATGAAACTGCACTGCTATTTGTCACCATGTACCAAAGTTAATTAAAAATGGATCAAAGACTTAAGCATAAGACCTGATACAATAAACTGTATAGAAGAAAACATAGGTACTAAACTTATGAACCTTGGGTTCAAAGAGCATGGAAGTAAAAGCTAAAATAAACGAATGACTATATGAAACTTAAAAGCTTCTGCACAGCAAAAGAAACCATTGACAAAATAAAGAGACAGCCAACTGAATGGGAGAAGTTTTTTGCAAACAGTGCCTCCAATAAGGGGCTAATATCCAAAATATTCAAGGAACTCATGAAACTCAACAAAAAAACAAACAACCCAATTGAAAAATGGGCAGAGGACCTGAAGAGCCAGAGCCATTTCTCCAAAGAGGACATACAAATGGCAAATAGATATGAAAAAATGCTCAACATCACTAATCATCAGAGAAACGCAAATAAAAACCACAAGGAGATATCACCTCACTCCAGTCAGAATGGCTATCATCAACAAGAAAAAATATTAACAAATTTTGGGGAGGCTGTGGAGAAAAAGTGACCCTCATACACTGCTGGTGGGAGTGCAGACTGGTGCAGCCATTATGGAAGGCAGTGTGGAGGTTCCTCAAAAAATTACGAATAGAATTACAATATGACCCAGCAATCCCTCTCCTGGGTATCTACCCCAAAAATCCTAAAACATTTATACATAAAGACACGTGTGCTCCAATGTTCATTGCAGCTTTGTTTACGGAGGCCAAGACATGGAAACAACCAAAATGTCCTTCGCTAGATGAATGGATAAAGAAGTTGTGGTATATATACATCATGGAATACTATTCGGCGGTAAGAAAAGATGATATAGGAACATTTGTGAAAACATGGATGGATCTTGAGAGTATGATGCTAAGCGAAATAAGTCAGACAGAAGAAGCAGAGAACCATATGATTTCACTGATATGTGGTATGTAAACCAAAAACAACAAAAGAACAAGACAAACAAATGAGAAACAAAAGCTCATAGACACAGACAATAGTTTAGTGGTTACCAGAGGGTAAGGGTGGTGAGGGGTGGGAGATGAGGGTAAGGGGGATCAAATATATGGTGATGGAAGGAGAACTCACTCTGAGTGGTGAACACACGAGTTATTGATGATGTAATACAGAATTGTATACCTGAAATCTATGTATCTTTAGTAACAATTGTCACTCCAATAAACCTTAATTAAAAAATAAATAAATAATATTAAACCTAAAATGAAAAGAAGAGATAGTAATAAATGAATATGGTAAAATGTCAGGATAAAAAGTTAGTATTCAGAAATTGGTTGCTTTTTAATGCCCCAACAATGAACTACCAGAAAGAGAAATAAAGAAAATAAACCCATTTACCATTTAATGAAATAGAATAAAATACCCAGCAATAAACTTAACCAAAGAGGTAAAAGAGGTGTGCTTAAAAAATTATGAGACACTGAAGAAGGAAATTGAAAAAGATGCAAATAAATGGGATCCTATAGTGTGGATAGGAAGAATTAACATCGTTAAAGTGTCCATACTACACAAGGCCAGCTACAGATTTAATGCAATCCCTATCAAAATACAAATGTAATTTTTCACAGAAGTAGAACAAATAATCCTAAAATTTATATGGAACCACAAACAATGCTGACTAGCCAAAACAATTGTGATAAAGGAGAACAAAGTTTGAGTTATCATGCTACCTGATTTCAAACTATTCTTTAAGGCTACAGTCATTAATGGCTGTAGCATGGCACTAGCATAAAAACAGACACATAGATCAATGGAACAGAATAGTGAACAGAGAAATAAACACATGACTATATGGTCTTTAATCTATGACAAACAAGGCAAGAATATATAATGGGGTGAAGACAGTCTCTGGAATAAACAGTGTTGGGAAAACTGTACAGACCCATGCAAAGGAATTAAACTGGATCATTATCTCACACCAAGAATAAATTCAAAATGGATTAAAGACTTAAATACTTAGACACAAAACCATAAAACTGCAAGACAAAAACATAGGCAGTAAACTCTTTGAAATCAATCTTAGAAACACTTTTATGGATATGTCTCCTCAGGCAAGGGAAACAAAAGAAAAAATAAACAAAACGAACTGTAATTAATCAAAGTGTTTTTTGCAGTGAAGGAAACGATAAACAAAAGAAGAAATTCACCAATGATACATCTGACGGGTTAAAATCATATATATATATATGTATATATATACATATATATACATATATACATATATATACATATATATACATATACATACATATATATATATATATATATATATATATATATATATATATATATTCACACTCATACAACTTAACACCAAAAAAAAATCTGACTTTAAAAAGGGCAGAGGATGTGAATAGACATTTCTCCATAGAGAACATACAAATGAGGCTCATGCCAGGTGGCGCCAGAGCAAAGGGCTTCAGTTTTTCTCCATTAATTATGAGATTAGCTGAGGGTTTGTCATATATGGCCTTTATCAAGTTATTTTCCTTCTATACCTATTTTATTAAGTTTGTTAATCATAAATGGATGTTGTATCTTGTCAAATGCTTTTTCTGCATCAATTGATATAATCATGATTTTTGTCCTTTATTTTATTTATGTGATGTATCACATTGATGGACTTGTGGATGTTGAACCATCCTTGTGCCCCTGGGATGAACCCCACTTGGTCGTGATGAATAATCTTTTTAATGCATTGTTGTATTCGATTTGCTAAAATGTTGTTTAGGATTTTTGCCTCTGTATTCATCAGACATATTGGTCTGTAACTTTTTTTTTTGTGCTGTCCTTACCAGGTTTTGGTATCAGGGTAATGTTGGCCTCATAAAATGAGTTAGGGAGTACTGTCTCTTCTTCAATTTTTTGGAAGAGTTTGAGCAGCACTGGTATTACATCCTCTTTGAAGGTTTGGTGGAATTAACTAGTGAAGCCATCTTGTCCCGGACTTGGGCTTTGGGGAAGGTTTTGGATGACTGATTCAATTTCATTACTGGTGATTGGTCTGTTTAGATTTTCCAGTTCTTCATGGTTCAGCCTAGGAAGGCTACATGTTTCTAAGAACTTGTCCATTTCTTCTAGGTTATTGAATTTGGTGGCATATAGTCCTTCATAGTATGCTTGGATGATCCTTATATTTCTGTAACTTCCCCTTTTTCATTTCTGATTTTGTTTATTAGTGTCTTCTCTCTTTTTATCTTAGTGAGTCTAGCCAAGGGTTTGTCAATTTTGTTAATCCTTTCAAAGAACCAGCTCTTTGTCACATTAATTTTTTCTATTGTCTTTTTGTTGTCTATTTCATTTAGTTCTGCTCTGATTTTTTTGTTATTTCCTTTCTTCTGCTGACCTTCGGTTTCATTTGTTCTTCTTTTTCTAGTTCTTTAAGGTGTAACATGAGGTTACTTATTTGGGATTTTTCTTGTTTCTTGTGATAGGCCTGTAATGAGATAAATTTCCCTATTAAAACTGCTTTCGCTGCATCCCAAAATTTTGGTAAGATGTATTTTCATTCTGATTTCTATGTATCTTTTGATCTCTCCTGTAATTTCTTTTTCACCCGGTCGTTCTTTAAATGTATGTTGTTAAATCTCCATGTATTGTGCTTTTTCCTGCTTTCTTTTTGCAATTGACATCCAATTTCAAAGCCTTGTGATCAGAGAATATGCTTGGTATGATTTCAATCATCTTAAATTTGCTGAGGCTGATTTTATATTGCAATATATGGTCTATCCTTGAGAATGTTCCATGTACACTACAAAAAAAAAAGTATAGTCTGATGTTTTAGGATGAAGTGCTATATATATGTCAATTATGTCCATTTCATCTATTGTGTCATTTAGGGCTGCTATTTCGTTATTTATTTTCTGTTTGGATGATCTATTCAAAGCTGTCAATGATGTATTTAAGTCACCTGCTATAATTGTGTTTCGGTCAATTTCTCCCTTTAGTTCTGTTAGTTGTTGCTTGGTATATTTTGGTGCTCCCTGATTGGAGGCATAAATATTCATGACTGTTATGTCTTCTTGTTGTATAGTCCCCTTTACCATTATGAAATGTCCATCTTTGTTTCTTGTTACCTTTTTCACCCTGAAGTCTGTTTCATCTGATGTCAGAATAGCTACACCTGATTTTCTCTGGATACCATTTGCTTGGAGTGTCAATTTCCAACCTTTCGCTTTCAGTCTATGCTTGTCCTTGTAGCTGAGATGTGTCTCTTGGAGACAGCATATGGTTGGGTTTAGTTTTTTGATCCAATCTGCTACTCTGTGCCTTTTTATTGGTGAGTTCAGTCCATTTATATTTAGGGTGATTATTGATATGTGAGGATATCCTGTCATTCTATCTTTAGTTTTCTGGTAAGGCTGCGTCTCCATTGTTTCTTTGCCTTTTTGTTGTTGTCTATTATTTTTGTGTGGTGGTATTCTTTGATGTTTCCCTCTGTTTCTTCTTTTATTACAGTATATATTTCAGTTCTGGATTATTTTTGAGTGGTTACCTTTAAGTTTATGTAAAAGAAAGTTTGATATTTAGAGTATTCCATATTATTCAGCACGCTTCCTTTCTCCATTCCCATATTCTGGTTCAGGCCTTTAGTCTCCCGCTTTTCATGTTTGGTTGCCACTAATTGTCCCTGTTGATTGTGGTCGAATAACCTCCCTTAGTATTTCTTGTAGTGCAGGTCGAGTATTAGAAAATTCCCTCAGCTTCTGTATGTCTGGAAAGGTCTATTTCTCCTTCATTTCTAAAGGATATCTTTCCTGGATGTATTATTCTTGGCTCACAATTTCTCTCTTTTAAGAGTTTGAATATTTGCCTCCACTCCCTGCTGGCTTGTATAGTTTCTGCTGAAAAATCTGATGGTAATCTAATGGGCTTTCCTTTGTAGGTTACCATCTTCTTTTCCCTGGCTGCCTTGTGGATTGTTTCTTTGCCCTTGATTTTAGATAGCTTCAACACAATGTGCCTTGGAGAAGGCCTGTTGAGATTGAGGTAATTAGGTGTTCTATTTGCTTCTTGGATTTGAGGATCTAGTTGTTTCCACAAGTTTCGGAAGTTCTCATCGACTATTTGTTTGAATATATTCTCTGTTCCCTTCTCTCTTTCTTCTCCTTCTGGTATGCCCATTATTCTTATATTGCTCTTTCTGATGGAGTCAGAAAGTTCTTGTAGAGTTCTTTCATTTCTTTTAAGTCAAGTCTCTTTCTTCTTCCATCCATGTCATTTCCAGTTTTCTATCTTCAATGTCACTGATTCTTTCCTCCATCTGGTCAACTCTATTACCTAAGTGGGCTATTTCATTCTTAATTTTCTTCTGTTGAGTTCTTAATATCCAGAAATTCTGTTTGGTTCTTTTTTAAAATTTCAATCTCTTTTGTAAAATGCTCATGTTGTTCTTTGATTGTGTTTCTGAGTTCATTAAAATGCCTTTCTCTTTTTCTTGCATCTCGTTGAGTTTTTTCAGAACTGCAATCTTGAATTCTCTGTCATTTAAGTCACATATTTCCATATGTTTAAGTTCCTTTTCTGGAGACTTTTCAATTTCTTTCTGAGCTGTCTTGTTGCCTTGGTTATTCCTGGCAATTACTGATTTATTATTTCTCTTCCTAGACATCTACAGGTGTGGTTTCTGCAACAGGCTGATAGGAAGAGGTCTTTCTTTTGTTTCCAGTAGTTGTTGGTAGAATGTTTTATTTTCTCTCTGACTGCAGCCTTTTTTTCTCTCTCACATGGTAGTGCTATGTTTTCTCCACACTATTCCAGCTTCTCACACAATGGGGGGATTCCCTGGGAGACGGGCTTCTCCTCTGTTAATAGCTCTCCTGGGTCATAGGGCGCAGTGTCTGTGTGGGTATGTGGTGAGCTTTTGAAGTTCCAAAGCTCTTCCTGCACCAGATTCAGAGCCCGTGATTTTCAGCAGTTCTGTTTACTCCTGCAGGGATCTGCCCAGATAGGTGGGGCCAGGGGTGGGGTGAGTTATGAGAGGTGGCCCAGAGCAATGGCGGCGACCACCACCAAATCCGGTCCTGCTTCCACAGCTCCCTCCCCTTTGCTGGAATTAGTCAGGCTTCAAATCTATATCTGTATACCACAGTTGTCAGAACAGCAAATATTCTGTTCTTTTGATCTGACACTGCTACTGTTCTGCTTCTAGCACTGGGTCTGAGGGGGCGGGTTGAGCTCTGGGAGGCTAGGGAGGTGGCGGCTAGTCTCAGTGCCTAAGGCTTCCACTCTCTGCTTGGCAGTGAGGGCTTAAAACACCGTTTTCAGTCTTCTTCCCTCAGTGTTTTCTCCGAGTTCTCTGCTGTGAGTGTTGGGTTCAGCCGTGTTATATGCTGTCCCCTCAGCCCTGTGGGCCATAAACGGAGCCCTAGCAGTGCGAGTTCTTCCCTCTCCCAGCGCTGCAGTAGTACCAGGATGCAGCGAGCTCAGAGCACTGAGCTAAGGCTGTGTCCTGCCCCATCTTTGCTCCGTCTCCGCACTTCTCCCTTCCCTCCTCCCTGTTCGCGTGATTCACCCACCTTTAGGTGAATTCAGTAGTGGGACTCTTCGTCTTGCCTGTCTGCTGTGCAGGGAGTCTTTTGTGGAGTTATAGTCATTCCATTTGCTATAAATTCCAGGGGAGGTTTACAGAGGCTCACCTCATGCTGCCATTTTGATGACATCTCTAGTATTTTGGTTTTTGCTGCATTTAATTCTTCAAAGTTTGCATTGAACTTCATTCCAAAATTCTTGGCAACAAATGCAAGAAACAAAGAAAAACACAGATGCTAGTTTAATATTTACCTTTAATTTTACTTAACTTTATTGAATGATTTGTCTAAATATAGTTCTCTGAAAGCATTTCATATTAATTATTTAATACCCATAGTAACTGTGAAATAGCTACTCTTTTGTCATTGCCATTTAATTGATAAGAATGCTAAGATGCTGAGATATTTAGAGTTTCAGTGGCATATCCAATGTCACATACATAGTGTATGGCAAAATCATCTACTATGCTATATGTACACAAATGATAAAAAATAAAGAAAAATAAAACAGGAATTTAAGAATCATGTTTCTGATAATGTAATAAATTTTTGGTTGTTCCGGTTCACACATTTTCTTTTAATAAACAACTCTGTGTGAGTTTCCTTCCGTAAAAACTTTCTCTTTAATTTTGATGTTTATTTTATTCTCTGTTCCAAACACAACTTAATTCTAGTATATGAGGGAAGAAAATTAAGTCTGTGCACTCCTCCTACAAAAAGTGCTACATGCCTCATTGCTGAATATCACTACGGTCACCTTTGAAGTACTCCCCTTGGGATGCTATGCACTGATGCCAGTGCCTAGTCCACTCTTCAAAGCAATTTTGGAACTCTTTATCTGCAATGCCCATTAGAGCTGTCACTGTATTACCGTTTAAGTCCTGAGTATCATCAAAATGTCTTCCTTTCAATATTTCCTTTATTTTCAGGTAAAGAAAGAAGTCACTTGGGGCCAGATCAGGTGAATAGGGAGGGTGTCCAATACACTTATTTGTTTACTGGCTAAAAACCCCCTCACAGACAGTGAGCTGGTGCATTGTCGTAATGCAAGAGCCATACATTGTTAGCAAAAAGTTCAGATCGTTTTCATCTAACTTTTTCACGCAGCCTTTTCAGCACTTCCAAATAGTAAACTTGGTTAATTGTTTGTCCAGTTGCTACAAATTCATAATGAATAATCCCTCTGAAAAAAAGGTTAGCAACATTGTTACAAGTTCATGAATTTAATTGCCAGACCTCATATGAAGTGGATTGTTCTTAACGTTTAAATTTTAAAATAGATTCATAGGAAGTAGCAAAATTAATAGAGACATCCAATGTACACTTCAATCATTTTCCCCAAAAGTAACTATAATGTAATCAAAGTCAGGAAATTGACACTTGTGCAATGTTATTTAGGTTGTACCAGTTTTACATGTAGTCATGTGTGTATGTATATGTGTGCACAGTATTATCTTGTGTAGATGTGTATAGCCATTACCATTATTGAGATACAGAATTATTCTCTCATTGCAGAGACACTTCACGCTATTCTTTTATAGTCACACAAACCACACTCTGTTCCTCCCCTCCTCCCTATTCCCTGATAATCACTAATCTGTTCTTCATTTCTGTAATTCCTCTAGTAAGTTTCTAGACCATACTCTTCTTTTACTGGGACTCCAATGATATAAATATTATATCTTTCATGTTTTCCCCATAAGTCTTTCACTTTTTTTAGTCTATTTTTTCTATGTTGTTCATCTTAGGTAAATTACATTGTTTTATCTTCTAGTTGACTGATTCCTTCCTCTGTCACATTCATTCTGCTATTGAGGCCATTCAGTTTTTTAATTTATTTATTGTATTTTTCAGTTCTAAATGTCCATTTGGTTCTTTATATTTTCTACTTCTTTGGTGAGACTTTCAATATTTTTATGCATTTCAAGGGTGTTTGTAAGAGTTGACCCTTGAACAATGCCAGGGTTATAGTCACCAACACTTGTGAAGTTGAAAATCCACTTATAACTTTTTACTCTCCCAAAATTTAAGTCATCCCTCCATATCCACAGGGGATTGGTTCTAGGACCGCTGTAGAGCTCAAGTACCTTATATAAAATGGTGTAGAACAATGCATACAGCTACCCCCCCATCCCTACATTCGTTGTTGTTTGAATCTGTGATGCAAAATCCAGGGATACAGAGATCTGGTCAAGATGGCAGAGTAAGTAAACACTGATTGCTTCCTCTCATGACCATATCAAAATTACAACTAAGCTACAGGAAAACTATCATTGAGAATTACCTGAAAGCTAGCTGAACGAAAGCCCTATAACTGAGAACATACAGAAGAAGCCATCTGGAATCAGTAGGAAGGGTGGAGACATGGAATGGGCTGGTCCCACACCCACGTGTGACCAATAAAAATCAGGAGAGATATCTTTGCTGTGGAGCGAACACCCCCCCAAGAGAGCAAGGGTTCCCACTCCTACACTAAGTTTCCCAGCCCAGGGTTTCAGTGCTGGGGAGAGATGTCTCCACAACTCTGACTGTGAAAACCAGTGAAGATTGTGGCTGAGTGAGACAGCAGGTGGCTGCAGTCCTAGGCGTTCCTCTTAAAGTGCCCATGCACAGACTTACTTGCTGATGGACTCACTCACTCTGACCTACAGAGCTGGGAGAGCAGCCCAAAGATGCCAGAAACATAAGAGGAAGAACTGAGTTTTCTGGTTTCAGGGCAAGTGCTAGAGGGGCAGCTTTCTCCTGGACAGAGGAGTTGGCAGAGGCTATTTGTTGAGTGCTCCATGCTTCCACCACGCAGATGCAGGCAGCCACCATATCTGAGTCTCCATCAACCTCGCTAACACCATTCATTCACCCTGATTCTCTGAGACCCTGCCCCAGACAACTTCTGGTCACACCCAAGCCACTTCCAGTGGCATTTCCACATAAACAGCTAGTCTTGGCTCATGCTGAGGACTTTCCTAAAATCTCTCAAATGTTCACAAAACCCAAACAAGAGGCATCTGGCTTTGGCATGTCCTGTACCTCTGGCTGAGAAACCCCAAGTCCATCATTAACACCAGCCAACCCTGGTTCATGGCTGGGCCTCTCAAGGTACATCCAAGCCCAGTGCAGGCAGCATCCATCTGCAGATTACTTTGTGGCTCATGCCAGGTGGCCCCAGGCAGGGCAGGGGCTGCAGCTGAACTTGGCCTGTGGTGAGGCCCCTCTTAGGAGGCTTTGGTACTAGCATACCCAGTGACCAGTTTTGGACCGAGTCAGAGCAATATCCAGCCACCTCTGGGGACAACACACCCAAAGGGCACACTGGGCAGGCACCAGAGTGCTGCTAAAATGAATCCTTCTTTGTTGGGTCAGCCCCTGCACAATAGCTCCTCCAATGTAGTAATGCCCAATCCTCACAACCAATCAGTCCTAGGGTCAATCCCAGCCAACGACATGCAAACAACCACCAAAGGTCAACTACATGAGTAGGGCACACAAAACCCACACAAGAAACACACCTGGAGCAGCCACCTCAGGTGACCAGGGAGACTGCACTACTGAGCCCCACAGCACACCTACTACATAAGTCCCCTCTACTAAGAATGGGAGACATAGCAGCCTTACCTAATACATAGAAACACAGGGAGGCAGTCAAAATGGGGAGACAAAGAAACATACCCCAATTTTTTAAAAAATGGAACAAAGCTCTAGAAAAAGAACTAAACAAAATGGACACAAGCAATCTGCCAGACACAGAATTCAAAACACTGGTTAGAAGGATGCTCAGTGAACTCAGAGAGAACTTCAACAAAGGGATAGGAAACATTAAAATAGAGATATAAAACATAAAACAGAGGCAGTAAGAAATAAAGAAAACAATGACTGAAATGAAGAATATATTTGAGAGAATCAACAATAGATTAGATGAAGCAGAGTATTGAATCAGTGACTTAGAAGACAAGGTAGCAGAAAACACCCAAACAGAACAGAAAAAATAAAAAAGAATCCAAAAATAAAAAACGAGGAGAGTTTAAGAGACCTCTGGGACAACATCAGCATACCAAAATTTACATCATTGGGGTGCCAGAAGGAGAAGAGATAGAGCAAGGAATTGAAAACCTATTTCAAAAAAATAATGACAGAAAATTTCCCTAACCTACTGAAGGAAATAATTATACAAGTCCAGGAAGTACAGAGAATCCCAAACAAGATAAACCCAAAGAGACCCACATCAAGACACATCATAATTAAAATGCCAAAGGTTAAAGATAAAGAAAGAATCTTAAAAGAAGCAAGAGAAACACAGTTACCTACAAGGGAGCTCCCATAAGACTTTCAGCAGTTTCCTTACCAGAAACTTTGCAGGTCAGAAGGGATTAGCAGGGAATATTCAAAGTGATGGAAGGCAAGGACCTACAACCAATAGTACTCTACCCAGCAAAGCTATCAATTAGAATTGAAGGACAGATAAAGAGAAGAGAAAGCCCAAAGAAGTTCATCACCACCAAACCAGTATTACAAGGAATCTTAGAGGGGACCACTTTAAGGTGAAAAAAAAAAAAAAAAAAAGATAAAAAATATGAATGATAAAATGGCAATAACTACATATGTGTCAATAATTATTTTAAATATAAATGGATTTAATGTTCCAATCAATGGCAGGGTGGCTGAATAGGTAAGAAAACAAGACCCTTACATACTCTGCATACAAGAGACTCACTTCAGATCAAAAGACACACATAGACTGAATGTATTACCTTGTTGTTGCTAGTTGGAAGCTGGAAATTCAGCTCCACACTGGGTCCTGGTGACATGGGAGGTGGGGAGAGCAGGGTGCCCACTAGCACTGCCTTATACCACTTCATTAACTCGCCACCTGTCATTCCTCAAGTGCCAAGGTACCTCGCCAATCTAACTTATTTCACTTTACATATGTGTTATGACCAGATTTTTAAATTGTAAGTGATAGGTCTAGTGATTAGTGGAGCTACTCCATCCTCACTGGAACTGGAATCCTCAACATTTTAACTTTAATAATCTATATGGACTATATGGGAATACCAAAATATAAATATTCAGCTAATTAAATAGACTGTGCTTACTTCCAATCATTGTGGATATACTGAAATTTACTATACTGAGTTATAGTAAAACATTTTTAAGTTGTTTGCCCTCCTCCTTTAAAATGATAGAATTCAAAAAGTTACCTTGGTAGGCAGCTTCTAAGAAGGCCCTTTATCATCCCCATTATCTGGTGTCAATATCCTTGTGTGTAATCTCTTCCCCTTGAGCGAATGCTGAATTTAACAACTTGCTTCTAACAGAAAAAGGGGTGGGATGTCACTTCTAGAGAAATTGTGGCTTCCATCTTGTGTACCCTCTCTTCAGTCTAGCTCCCTTGTTCTGAGAGAAGTCAGTTATCTTGTGAGCAACCCTGTGGGGAGGCTTACATGAAAATAAACTGAAATCTCTATCCAACAGTCAGTGAAAACCTGAACCTGCCAAGAATCACATGAGTGAGACTGGAAGCAAATCCTCCCCAGCCAAGTCTTGAGATGACAGTAGCAACAGCCAATATTTTGAATGCAGTCTTGTGAAAATCCCTGATCCAGAGGTGTCCAGCTAAACTGCCCAGAATCCATATGCACAGAAACTTTGAGACAAGTGCTTGTTCTTTAAGGCTCTAAGTTTTAGGGTAATTTGTTACAAAGCAATAGATAACCAATACAGTTATTAAAATTAATAACAACCACCAACTGCAGTGATTCCCTCAGCTCCAGACTTTATTTTGTTTTTTTGTTTGTTTTTCATTTACTTCTGTATTTTACCCATTTGTTTTTATGAGCTATCATGTCATTTTAATTGTATTTATATTTTAAGCTCCTACCTTTAATTTATGATATGACTATACATCTTAGAAAGTCCATAGTATATCTTTTCCACTGATAGCTTCTTAGTCTCTATATAATTTATAAAATGTAGGGAGAAATCTCCTTAGGTCTGCATGAGATAGAATAAAATTAAGAAAAATAAAGTGATTATACAAGATGAACTTTAAGGTCCTTTCCAATGTTGAAGTTCTATGAGTCTATTAAAAACAGGGTGTTTTTTTTTTTGTCATTTCCTCTTCCTCCTTTTCTTGTTCTCTGTTTATGAATAATAAGACAATGTACATGCACAGCTTAAATGAAAATGGAGCTATACTACTCCTTTTTGGAGGTAGAAGGGTAGAAGCATCTGTGCTCAGGTAGTCTCCCAAGTGTGCAACTATTACCCTTCAGTGCTTAATGTGACAACTGCCAAAGAAACCTGAAAAGATGCCAACTCCTGCTGAGAGGTTATCTACGCAGATTGGGCAAAAGCACAGTTTGAGCAGAGAATCTTATGGATTTTGTAGAGAGAAAGAGTTTTTCTGCCTGTGGTGGTCATCATAGGTGCATTGGTGCATGCTTTGCATTTTGAGGGTATAATTAGGGTAAATATTTTGCTATAATAATGATATATTGGATTTGTTTAGTGTGTCATGCTTTGTGGTTGGTCAGGCAAGGCAAGTGAAATAAAGAGATTAGATCAATTGCCCATGGACACGCAGCCGTGGCCTAATCTGTAAACCTGAACTAAGGCTGAAATCTGTCTCTAGAGTTTTAGTCCAGTGACCTTTAATTATTGTGAACTCTTTCTGTTTAAAAATAGTATTATTTTCCAAGGAGGGGTAATAAGTCCATCAAACAAACTGCTAATATAAAACCAGTGTTAAATATTTTCTAAACATTTGCATCTTTGTGCTGTAGTCTTTATTTAAAAGAAAATCCAATTCCAATATATACAAGATGGTAGTCAATTTAAATGGCCATAACTCAGAATGAAACACCAATGGTTTTGCCAAGTTTAATAAAATAATGTGTAAGAGTTTAAAATAAAATTTAAAAAGTAGGGCTACTTTTAAAATCAGTGCTATAACTGACCCCAAATTTCTGTCTAATATTCTGAGAGTATTAAAATTCTGATGCCTTGGTTGCCCTCCCTAAGTGACATCACATCACCACAAATTTAAGCGTCCTTTGATAAATTACATTGTGAGATAGTAATTAGAGAAGACTGCAGTTTTGATATTGGTTATTTTAATGGAAAAATGCATTATCTCTCACATATATGTTTTTAACTCAAGAAAGACAATGCACAGTATAAAATTTTCAAATATTGCCATGAACTTAGTAACATTTCAGGACAAAAAGAACCTCAGAAATATAAAATACTAAACTTTAATTTATGCCAAATTCATTTCTGATCTTTGCCCATTGGTGACATGGTTCATCTGTTTTGTTTTGTTTTGTTTTAATTAAATTTATTGGGGTGATAATGGTTAGTAAAATTACATACGTTTCAAGTGTACAATTCTATAATACATCGTGTATATATTGCATTGTGTGTTCACCACCCAGAGTCAGTTCTCCTTCCGTCACCTTGTATTTGACCACCTTAACCTTCTTCTACTATCTCCCTTCCCCCCTTTTTTTGGCTCATCTGTTTTTAGAAATAGATACTATGTGGTTTGCTATTAAGAAATTAATTACATTATATTTAAAATTCTCAGTACTAAGAATTGATACACACAAAAAATAAAATATTAAATGTTGATTATATTAAAAATTTTACTGAGTCAGCGATTCTTTTAAAATGACAGCTAAATACAAAATCTTATCTGATAAAACCCATTCACAAAATCTTCAAAGACAGCTCACTTTATCATTAAAGTTGGTACTCTCAATATGTTGAGAAATCAAGGAATTGGTATCATTGACTTTCAGGGGTAAAGTGAGAATCATACTAATACTAGGAGATTAGAGTTGCAGAACTAATTAGTTCCTTAAAGAGACTAGAGAACTAAAGAATGGTAGAATATTTAAGAATAAAAAGATCAAATGCAATAGTAGTTTTTAAATTGGAAGATATTTATGACTTTAAAATTCAAGTCAAAAAAATTGATCTAGAATGTTTCCTATATAAGAATTGAAGTTTTAATACTTCTGTGAAATAATAAATATTATATCAAGAAAAATATATGACATATAAGTAAAACATAGCCTTTAAAATATTTATTATACATCTGTAGAACATGTGTAAAAATAATTTAACTTGAGGTGTCCTATGTTTTTAAAAGCTTCATTTCATAAGTGATGTGCCTACTGTCTAGCACAGGATACTGAATATTTAATACCAATTAATGGCTGGCTGCCATACACAGATATGAGAAATTAGATTGGTATACAGCGCAACAGATGGTATTATTCTATACAGATGGTGCTTTGTACTATATTTAACATATTTTTAAACTTATATAGATATACTTTACAGTGCCAGCATCCTATTAATTGTGAGACAGATAAAATATACGGAATTTGGAGACAAAGAGGACTGTTTTCTTGACTAAGAATACTTAATAGCTTCTAGACTAAAAAGTGCTTTTTGGCTATGGAGCACCATCTAGAGGAAATGTGAGAAAAATTTTCTTCAGTAAAAATTGAGTGAAATAAAAATCAAATTTAAAACAATCAACTAAAAAGCCCAAAAGAACTAACCCCTCTAGGATTATATATTAATATGAAGTTCTACTATCATCCATATACCAACTACTTTTTACTTAAACAGTGAAGTTTTAATACTGTCATATATAATATTTTATTTACAATTTCTATTTCTTTCAGAGGAATTTTCTACAGCACAGATATTTTCAGAATGTCAGAGCTTAAAATGACCTTAGAAATAAGGTGGATTATTCCCCGTCCTTTTACAAGTAAAAACCTGAGGGCCAGGGTAGATAAATAACTTCCTCAAGGTCTTAATTATATTAATGATATAACCAGGAATAAAACCTCTGGAATCTCCTGATTCCCAGAATAGTACTTTTTCATTCTGGCACATTACCCTTTAAACTGTATTATAAGTAAACATACATTACTTTTAACTAGACCAAAGATCAACAAAACCATTGAAACCTCTGTAATCCAACTGAAGTGTTTACCACAGAGTGACTATGTCTTTATCTTTCTAACATTATAGACTTACTTGCATTTAATGGAGATCAATCTCTTTTCCCTTCTGGTTCAGAAACCTATTTGTTATCAGAAATTGATCAGTTTGGGGTAAGTTATATGATGAAACAACATGAAATCTGAGATGGTGGGGCATAAAATGGAGAAAGTTAGTAACTATTCCCCCAAAGTAAAAATGGGAACTTTTCAATCCACAACTTTCTGCTAGAAATAAAATTTACTCTGTAACTCATTCCTGCTGGTAAATTACTGAGATGAAAGAAAGGTCAGCTAGTGTGATTAATAGAAAGTACACTGGTTTTGTAGACAGAGTTCTGGATTTGAAACCCATTTATATCACAAACTGCATACATTTAGACAAATTATTTAAATATCCTGAACCTCGCGTTCCTCATCTGCAGATATAATAACTTCTAATGGTTGTTATAGAAATTAAAGTGCGATAATACATGGAGAACACTTATTACAATGCATAGCTAATAAATATCATTTTAATTAAAAAATAAGTAATGCCAAAGAATGAATAAATTTCACATTTATTTCTAAAAATATGAAGATTTCTTGAGTATTATGTACCATGTAAAAAACGTGACTGTGACTTGCATGTGGGGAATCTTCAGACCTTTGGTAAAATGCAAATATAGGGGTCTTATTTTGAATATTGATATAGAGGTCATCAGGGGTTATCTTTAACATAAAACACTGTACCCTGAATCTCGGATCAATGCTGCAGTCTCTTTCAACAAGGGTGATTTTACTTCCCAGGGTACACTTGGCAATATCTAGAGACATTTTTGGTGTTACAACTGGGGTAGGGAGGTGATACAAACATCTAATGGTAAGAGGCCAGAGATGCTGTTAAACATTTTACAATGCAGAGGACAGCCCCCACTCAGCATACACACACAACAAAAAATTATCCGGCCCAAACTATCAATAGTGATGAGGTTGAAAAACCCTGAATTAATATAATGAAATTAGAGTTTATCAGAAATTAATAGATGAATACCTGTTTAATTAATAAACGTTTAAAACATTTGTTGTTATAAATATTTGAAAACATAAAAGTGTTCATCTGTAAAGTATTACAAAATCAGAATATATTATATCTTAGATAAATATCCTATATGAAGTCAGACAATTAAGTTTGTGAACTTATCCTAGAAAAAGTGCTAAATACCTCATTACTGAATATCACTACAATCACCTTCAAAGTACTCCCCTTGGGAAGCTATGCACTGGTGCCAGCGTCTAGTCCACCCTTCAAAGCAATTTTGAAACTTTTTCTGGAATGGCCATCAGAGCTGTCATCATATTACCCTTGATATCTTGAATGTCATCAAAACATCTTCCTTTCAATATTTCCTTTATCTTTGGGTAAAAAAAGAAGTCATTGGGGGCCAGATCAGGTGAGTAGAAAAGGTGTTTCAATACAGATATTTGTTTACTGGCTAAAAACTCCCTCACAGACGGTGCCATGTGAGATGGTGCACTGTCCTGGTGCAAGAGCCATGAATTGTTGGCAAAAAGTTCAGATCATCTAACTTTTTCATGTAGCCAATATTAATGAATAACGTTTCATTAGTGCTTAACATGTGCCAGATACTGTCCTAAATACTACTTTATATTTCATCTTATTTAGTTCTCACAACAATTTTAGAAGGTAGATACTATCATTATCCTGAATGCATAGATGAAGTAACCGAGGATCAGAGATTAAATAACTTGCTTCTAGATTGTATAATAAGTATCTGAATTTAGATCCAAACACAGCTTGATTCAAGACAGCTTTAATCTATAGCAAATGCTTTTTAATTTATACACTGCCTCAGAATTAATCAACTGGTTAGAATTTAAAAATATTTAGACACTGCACTCCAGGCAGTCCTTGGCTCTATCTCTAGTTCCAACAGTGTCTGCAAGAAACACCAGAGGACTGTCCCCTTCCAGTTTCCAAACACTCCAACATCTACCCCAGCTGTAGCTTCTGGAACCATCTTCTCAACCATCTTCTGCTTCCAGGAGCAACTAACACCTTATTATATTTTATTTGGTTTATCTCCATGTTACTGAACAGATAAGTTCCCAGATCCTCCAAAATTACGCTGCCAAAGTCAAAAGTGCTATCATCTGCCTGGTCAACCTGCATCTATTCATTTCCTACACCTACCTCTCCCTGGACTTCTGTATTTTGACCTCAGAAATGTGGTGCAAGAGGGTGTGGGGCAATTCTTCCACGAGTTGGTGGAGAAACACGAAGGCCCCAGGTGTATCTTGAAAATACAAAACTAATGTAGGTGGCCAAGCTCTCTCCCAGGACATGCAGAAGCCATCCCAACATGAATGTGGTTGCACCCTGGATGCCAAGGAAGCTGCCATGGCCCTGGAGAAGAATCTGAACTAGGCCCTGCTGGATATCCATACCCTGGGTTCTTGAGCCACACATATACCCATCTCCATCACTTCCCGGAAAAGCACTTCCTAGTAGGAAGTAAAACTAAAGAAGATGGTCCACCACCTCATCAACTTCCACAGTCTGGTTATCCCCAGGACTGTCTGGTCCAGAATCTCTTGGAAAAACTCACCCAAGCATGGCAAGAAGGAGCCTCCCAGCTTGAAAGACCTATGATGCCCATCCCACCAGCACAACCACCCAATTCCCCTGAACTAAGGCTTCTGCCTGTGCCCCTTCCTCCACTGTAAGACATCTTATTAACTACCCTAAAACCCCCAATCAGTCCACAGACAAATAGAAACAATAAAGCTTGTCTTTGCTATGAAAAATAGATACACACACTCACACACACACACACACACACACACAGAGTTGACCGTTGACAGTGCGGGGAGGGGGGATATTAGGGGCACTGACACTGTCATGCAGTTGAAAATCCACATATAACATTTGACTCCCCAAAAACTTGACTAATAGCCTACAGTTGACAAGAATTCTTACGCAGAACATAAATAATTAACACATACTTTGTATGATATATGTATTATATACTGTATTCTTACAATAAAGTAAGTTAGATAAAAGAAAATGTTATTAATAAAATCATAAGGAGAAAATATATTTACAGTACTGTATGTATTTATTGAAAGAAATCCATGTATAAGTGGACTTGCACAATTGTCAACAGACAACTGTATATATAGATTTATAGATATAAATAAATAGCAGTCAATAACTTTGTAGCCTTGGCCAAGCCACTTAATTTCTTGGAGTCTTCATTTCCTTATGTCTAGAATGCAGATGATAAAACCCTACTATGCTGGGTTCTTGTGAGGCCTATTGATAATACATATGGTGATCTAGCCCAAAGCTTAAGACATAATAGGTACAAAACAAAATGCTTTTATCTGGATTCCAGAGGAATTAGAATTATAGAGTGAATAATAATTTTAACAGGAACTATGTAAAATCTTTATAAAGAAAACTTCACTAAGAAGTATGAATGTGTAATTGAATGTGTCAAGAAAAAAGACATATATAGCATAATTGCAGTCTATATCCCAATATAAAATTTGGGAGTAAAGAGGGAAAATGTGACAAAATGTTTCTGAAGTTCCTCTGAAAAAATAAATGAAAAACATTAGCTTAAAAATGGAAAACAAAAAATATGTGCACCGATTGGTCTTTCAGATGTTAAAATTTAATATAATTTAAAACAATTAAATTAACTTGATATTGGCACAAGAATGAAAAGATAGATCAGTGGAATAGAACAGATAGTAAAGAAATAGACTTTATTATAACACTTTAATAGATGATACAGGTAGTATGACACAATTGTGAAATTAAAGATATTCAATAAATAATGCTAGAACAACTTGTTAGCTCTTTTGTAAATAATCCATTCACACCATACAAAATAAAGTCCTACTGGACAAAAAGTTCAAACCTGTAGAGAATTACATTTTACTTTTTTTCTTTTTTTAGTTTCAGATGTACAAAGTAATGTAATAGTTAGACATTTATACCCCTCACAAAGTGATAACTTAGCTAATCTACTACCCCTCCCCTCTGAGATCATATATAGCCATTACAATACCATATTCCGTATACTGTACTTTATATCCTGTGATCATTTATATTTATATTTATATTTATATTTATATTTATATTTATATTTATATTTATAGACATTCAATATTATTTGACTTCAGCTTCAGGTGTATAGCACAGTGTTCAGGAATTGACACAGTGTATGAAGTGATCCCCCAATAAGTCCAATACTCATCTGAAACCCTACATAGTCTTTACAACATTACTGATTATACTCTCCCATAGTGTATTTTATATCTCTATGACTATATTGTGACTACTACCGTGTTTCCCCAAAAATAAGACCTAACCAGACCATCAACTCTAATGCGTCTTTTGGATCAAAAATTAATATAAGATCCGGTCTTATTTTACTATAAGATAATAAAATTTTTATTTTATTATCTTATAGTAAAATAAGACCGGATCTTATATTAATTTTTTAAATTTACTATAAGATACTCCGGTCTTATTTTACTATAAGACCGGATCTTATATAATATATAATATAATATAATATAATATAATATAATATAATATAATATAAAATAATATAATACCTGGTCTTATACTAATTTTTGCTCCAAAAGACGCATTAGAGCTGATGTTTCGGTTAGGTTTTATTTTCCGGGAAACACCGTACTTTGTAATTTCTATACCCTTCACCCTCGTCCCCATCCCCAGCACCCTCCAATCTAGCAACCATCAGTTTGTTTTTCTATACTCTGAGTCTATTTCTGTTTTGTTTGCTCATTTATTCTGTTCTATAGATTCCACATATAAGTGAGATCATATAGCATTTATCTTTCTCAGTCTTACTTATTTCACTTAGCATAATATCCTCTAGGTCCATACATGATGTTGAAAATGGTGAGATTTCGTTCTTTTTTATGGCCAAGTAATACTCCATTGTATAAATGTACCACCACTGGAATCTTAAGAAATAAGAACAAAGTGAGAAGCATCACATTACCTGACATGAAATGTGTAATCACATTACTTGAATACAAGGATACAGTAATGAAAACAGCATGGTATTAGCATAAAAACAAACATACAGATCAATGTAAGAGAATAGAGAGCCCAGAAATAAATTCATGCCAATATGATCATTTAATCTATGATAATTGAAGCAAGAATTTACATTGGTTTAAAGATAGTCTGTTTAATAATGATGCTGGGAAAACTGGACAGATACATGCAAAAAAATGAAACTGGACCACCTTCTTATGGCATATATGAGAATTTCTGTAAGAATTTATTTGAGCCAAACTGACACATATGCCAGGGAGCATGATCTCAAATGCTCCAGGAGAATAACATTTTGCAGTTTCTCTTACACATTTCAAATTAAGGAGGAGACATAAGATTACCTGGGTGTAGGAGAAATCAAGGCTGGGATTGGATTACAGGATAGTCAACAAGACTATATGTTCAACATCATAAAAATGGTGGCGTGAGGTAAGCCTCTTGAAATCACCCCTGGAATTGATAACAAATTGAACAACTATCATTCCACAAAGGATTCCCTGTGCAGCAGACAGGCAAAACTAACAGGCACCAAAATGAAATCATCTAAAGGGGAAAACAGAGCCGCTGAAACACACAGGCTCTGAAACTAGTGCAGGAAGAGCTTTGGAATTTCAAAAGCTCTCCACATCTCCCCACAGAGGTGGTGCCCTGTCACCCAGGTGACCTGTTCACACAGGAGAAGCCCACCTTCCAAGAAATCCCCTCCATTGTGTGAGAAGCCAAAAGAGTGCAGAGAAAATATAACACTACAGCATGAGAGAGAATAAAAGCTGAGGTCAGAGAGAAAATAGAACATTCTACCAACATCTACTGGAAAACTAAAGAAAGACCTCTTCCTATCAATCTGTTGCAGAACCCACTCCTGTAGATGCCTAGGAAAAGAAATAATAATTCATTAATTGCCATGAATAACCAAGGTAACAAGACACCTCAGGAAGAAAATGAAAAGTCTCCAGAAAATGAAGTTAAAGACATGGAACTATGTGACCTAAATGACAAAGAATTCAAGATCGCAGTTCTTAAAAAAACCTCAACGAGACGCAACAAAACACAGACAGGCAGTTTAATGAACTCAGAAACACAATCAAAGACCAAAATGAACACTTTACCAAAAAGATTGAAATTTGTAAAAAAAAGAACTAAATAGAGTTTGTAGATATTAAGAACTCAATAGAAGAAATGAAGACTAAAATAGCCAGCTTAGGTAATCAAGTTCTCCAGATGGAGGAAAGAATCGGTGACATGAAGATAAAAATCTGGAAATGACACAGACGGAAGAAGAGAGAGACTTGAGAGTTAAAAGAAATGAAAGATCTCTACAAGAACTTTCAGACTCCATCAAAAAGAGCAATATAAGAATAATGGGCATACCAGAAGGAGAAAAATGGGAGAAGGGAACACAGAGTATATTCAAACAAATAATCAATGAGAAATTCCCAAACTTGTGGACAGAACTGGACCCTTGTATCCAAGCAGCAAATAGAACACCTAATTACCTCAACCCCAACAGGCCTTCTCCAAGGCATATTGTATTGAAGCTGTCAAAAATTAATGACAAAGAAGGAATCCTCAAGGTAACCAGGGAAAAGAAGACTGTAACCTAAAAAGGAAAGCCCATTAGAGTATCATCATATTTTTCAGCAGAAACTCTACAAGCCAGGAAGGAGTGGAATCAAATATTCCAACTATTGAAAGAGAAAAATTATGAGCCAAAATAATATACCCAGCAAAGATATCCTTTAGATATGAAGGCGGAATAAAGACCTTTCCAGACATACACAAGCTGAGGGAATTTTCTAACACATGCATTAAAAGAAATATTGCATTAAAAGAAATACTGACAGAGGCTATTGGACCTGAAACAAACAAACAAAAAACACAAAAGAATACAAAACCATGAGTAATATTACAAAGAGACAGAACCAGGAAATGGCAAACCCTACAACAAATAGGACACTATACACCAAAACGTAACATACAGGATAAAGAAGGGGGGGGAAAACACTAAAAAGAGAGGAAAAAACACCAAGCATATTCTCTGACCACAAGGCTTTGAAATTGGATATCAACTGCAAAAAGAAAGCGGGAAAAAAACACAAATACATGGAGATTAAACAACATACTTTTAAAGAACAACTGGGTCAAAGAAGAAGTTAGAGGAGAGATAAAAAAAATACATAGAAACGAATGACAATGAAAATACATCCTACCAAAATTTTGGGATGCAGTGAAAGCACTTTTCAGAGGGTAGTTTATATCATTACAGGCCTATCTCAAGAAACAAGAAAAATCTCCCATAAATAACCTCACATTACACCTTAAAGAACTAGAAAAAGAAGAACAAATGAAACCCAAAGTCAGCAGAAGGAAGGAATAAAAATCAGAGCAGAACTACATGAAATAGAGAACAAAAAGACAGTAGAAAAAAATAATGCAACAAAGAGCTGGTTCTTTGCAAACATTAATAAAACTGACAAAACCTTGGCTAGACTCAGTAAGATAAAAAGAGAAAAGACACAAATAAACAAAATCAGAAATGAAAGACGGGAAGTTACCACAGATGCCACAGAAATGCAAAGGATCATCCCAGAATACTATGAGGGATTATATGCCACAAAATTCAATAACCTAGAAGAAATGGACATGTTCTTAGAAACATATAACCTTCCTAGGCTGAGTCATGAATAATTGGACTCAACAAAAACAAAAACAAAAAAACAAACAAACAAATTTAAAAAATGGGCAGAGGACCTGAATAGACATTTCTCCAAAGAAGGCATACAAATGGCCAATAGACATATGAAAAAATGTTCAACATCACGAATTATCAGAGAAATGCAAATCAAAACCATAATGAGATATCACCTCACCCCAGTTAGAATGGCTATCATCAACAAGACAATTAATAACAAGTTTTGGAGAGGCTGTAGAGAAAAAGCAGCCCTCATACACTGTTGGTGGGAATGCAGATTGGTTTAGCCGCTATGGAAGGGAGTGTGGAGGTTCCTCAAACAATCAGAATAGAATTATCATATGACTGAACAAACTCTCTCCTGAGTATCTACCCAAAAAATCTGAAAACATTTATCTGTAAGATATACATGCTCCAATGTTCATTGCAGCTTTATGTATGGTGGCCAAGACATGGAAACAAAGAAAGTGTCCTTCAATAGATGACTAGATAAAGAAGTTGTGGCATACATACACAATGGAATAATAGTCTCTTCATAAGAAAAGATAAAATAGTGCCATTTGCAACAACATGGATGGATCTTGAGATTATTATGCTGAGCGAAATAAGTCAGACAGAAAAAGTCGAGAACCATATGATTTCACTGATATGTGGTATATAAAACAGAAAACAACAAAAGAACAAGACAAAAAATGAAGAAACAAAAACTCATAGACACAGACAATAGCTTAGTGGTTACCAGAGGGTAAGGGGGCGGGTGGTGGGAGATGAGGGTAAGGAGGATCAAATATATGGTGATGGAAGGAGAACTGACTCTGGGTGGTGAACACACAATGGGATTTATAGATGATGTAATACAGAATTGTACACCTGAAATCTATGTAATTTTACTAACAATTGTCACCCAAATAAATTTAAAAAATAAATTTAAAAAAAAGAAAGAAAGAGAACTGACTCTGGGTGGTGAACACACAATGTAATATATAGATGATGCATTACAGAATTGTACACCTGAAATCTATGTAATTTACTAACAATTTTCACCCCAATAAATTTTAATTTAAAAAAAATATGAAAGAAATTGGAAAAAAATGTACTTTCACTTAAGGGCCAGTATTTCAAAGGTCCGTTAACCTACATACACAGAAACAATATACATGGCTTGCTTAAGGCAAAGATAAAGGCTTTACTAAAATGTTATATGCCTGGGTCAGGACTCCCACCATCACCTGCCCCATTAGGAATTTATGATCAGATTATTCTGTGAAGTTACTTTCCATAGAAGCCTTTTTTTTCATCCATAGTAGTTATCTGTAAGAAAGAAATCAAACTATTAAAAATACTAGTGGAAAAGAAAGGTTGATTGTGCAGTAAATCTCAGGATGAAGGATTACTTTCTAAGTTGAAGAACAATGGGAAAAAAATCACAAGAAAAAAACACTGATAAATTTTACTTTTAAACTGTCCACCATTAAGAACAACATATATCAAATTAAGAAACAAAACAAAATTGGAAAAAAACTTACAACAAACACGACAGAAAGATGGTTGTATTCTTAATATATAAGTAATTCATACAAATTGTTAAGAAAAATATCAACGATTCAGTGGATAAATGGGTAAAGGACATAGATGATTCAGACAATTCACAGAATATGAATTAAATAGCTAATAAACAAGTCATAAATGCTTAATTTCACTAAACCAAAGAATTTCAACTAAAACTAAACAATTACAATTTCAACCACCATATGTATATTTGGTGATGCAGGCACTTCCATGCACTGCTGGAAGGAGTATTAGAATTAGTGGAAGTATAAATTAGTACATTTCTGAAAGTAATTTGGCATTATTTTTGGAGAGCTTTTTAAAATGATCATACTCTTTCACCCAGTAATTTTAGTTTTATGAACCTATCCTCAAGGACATAATTCAAAATGTGTACAAAGATTAATACACAAAGATGCTTAATGCTGCTTTAGTTATTATGATAACAAGGAGGGGGAGAGAAACTAAACAGAGTATAGTTTAAACTAAAGTAAATATAGGGAATGGTTATAGTAATTATAATACACCCAAACAATGTAATTCTACACAGCTATTAAGATGTTTAACAAACATTTTTTTAGTACACGAGCAAACATTCATGTTATAACATCAAGTAAAAAAAGCACAAATCAGATTTCTGGTCAACATGGCTTGGTAGGTAAATGCTGTACTTACCTCTCATGACCACATCAAAACTGAAACGGAACTACAAAACAACCTCCATAAGAATCACCTAGTGGCCGATCTGGTGGCTCAGGCGGTTGGAGCTCCATGCTTCAAATGCTGAAGGCTGCCGGTTGGATTCCCACATGGGCCGGTTCGATCCCCACATGGGCCAGTAGGCTCTCAACCACAAGGTTGCTGGTTCGATTCCTCGACTCCCGCAAGGGATGGTGGGCTGTACCCCCTGCAATTATTATTGAACACAGCATGTTGAGCTGAGCTGCCGCTGAGCTCCCAGATAGCTCAGTTTGTTGGAGCACTGCCTCTCAACCACAAGGTTGCCTGCATGGGATGGTGGGCTGCGCCCTCTGCAACTAACAATGGCAACCGATCCTGGAGCTGAGCTGCGCCCTCCACAACCAAGACTGAAAGGACAACAACTTGACCTGGAAAAAGACCTGGAAGTACACACTGTGTTCCCCAATAAAGTCCTGTTCCCCTTCCCCAACAAAATCTTTTAAAAATTTTTAAAAAAAGAATCACATAAAATCTTGCTAAACCAATGCCCTACAACAAAGGGCAGGCAGAAGGATCCACTTCCAGACTGGTAGGAGGGGCAGAGACACGGAACAAGCTGGTCCCACACCCAGGTGTGACCAATAAAAATTGGGAGGGATATCTCGGCTGTGGAGGTCCCCCCCTGTGAAGCGAGGGGTCCCAGCCGCACCCCAGCCTGGGATTCCAGTGGCAGGGAGAGAAGTCCCCATAATTTCTAGTTGTGAAAAACAGCGGAGATTGTGGTTGAGTGAGACAGAGGGCAGCTGGAGTCCCAGGTACTTCTCTTAAAGAGACCGCACATGGATTAACTCACCAATGGAATCACTGGCTCTGAGCTCCAGCATTAGGGCAGAAGCTGGAGAGGCAGCAAGGACATACTGGGGAAACTGAGTTGTCCGGCTTCAAGATGGTGACTGGAGGGGCAACTTTCTCCAGGATGGAGGAGCAGGTGGAGGCCATTGTTTCCTTGTTGAGCCCTCCCCCTTCCTGGTGTGCAGACTCAGGTGGTGCACGTTTGCCACACCCTGCTGATTTGAGACCCTACCCCACCCAACTTTCGGGAAACACCCAAGCCACCTCCAGTGGCTTTTTTGTACAAACCACCTGTCTTGGCTCATGCTACAGACTTTCCTAGGGTCTCTCAAAGTTTTGTGCAACCCAGACAGGTAGCACCTGGCTTGAGCATGCCCTGTACCTCTGGCTGAGAAGCCCTAAGCCTGGCACTAGCCATCCTAGCAGCAGCCATCCTTGATTCACAGATTGGCCTCTCAAGGCACTTCCAAACATGGCACAGGTAGTGGCCATGTGTGGATTTCTTTGTGGCTCCTGCCTGGTGACCCTGAGTGGGGCACTGGCTGGGGCTGAACTTGACCTGCAGAGGGTCCCCTTCCACTTGGACCTGGAGCTAGTGACCCTCAGCGGCCAGCTTTGAAATGAGCAGGAGCATCATTCAGCCTCCTCCAAGTATAACACACTCAAGGGACACACTGGGCAGGTACAAGAGCACTACTGAGGCAGATCCTGCTATATAGGGTGTCGTGCAGGAGACCCTGCTCGCTGCACCATTTGTCGTGAGAGGCAGCTTGCGGGGTCTCTGGTCCCGCTCCCCACATAAGAACGCAGGATATGGCTAGGCCAAAAAGGAACACCCACGGAGCCATAGGTAGGGGAGTCATACCACTATAGTCTCACTGGTGGCACTATAGTCTCACTGGAGGCTGGAGTCACACGATCTGCAACCTGCTGTCCGCTTCTCTGCCTGCCAACCAACCACTTCTCGACTTGACTCCTGACTCTCTCACCAGCGCAGCCGTGGCAGTTATATCAGTGGCTAATTGGCTAACTGGTAACAGCTGACGGTCAATTAGCTACAGCTGATGGCCATCTACTACCCGAGCCAGCACCTTTCATGTGAGGCCAAGAGCCTGGAAACTGCTCTCTGGGACTCTGTCCCCACATAGGGTCAGCTCCTACCCCACAACTCCTCCATTGTAGTCAAGGCCAGTCCTCACAACCAATGAGCCTGAGGGTCAGTACCTCCTATTTGCCTGCAAACAGCAAACAAGGCTCAACTACAGTAGTAGGACACACACAACCCACACAAGGGACACACCTGGAGTGCATGGCTCAAGTGACCAGAAAGACTTGGCCCCTGAGTCCCACAGCACACCTACTACATAAGGCCACTTTAAGACCAGAAGACATAGCAGCCCTACCTAATATATAGAAACAAACACAGGGAGGAAGCCAAGATGGGGAGACAAAGAAACATGTCCCAAATAAAAGAACAGAACAAAGCTCCAGAAAAAGAACTAAATAAATTGGAGACAAGCAATTTACCAGATGCAGAGTTCCAAACACTAGCTATAAGGATGCTCACTGATCTCAGGGAGAACTTCAACAAAGAGGTAGGAAACATAAAAATGGAGATAGAAAATGTAAAAAAGAACCAGTCAGAAACAAAGGATACAATAACAGAAATGAGGAATACATTACAGGGAATCAACAGATTAGATGAAGTAGAGGATCAAATCGGTGATTTAGAAGATAAGGTAGCAGAAAACACCCAGTTAGAACTGCAAAAAGAAAAACTCCAAAAAATTCAGGACAGTTTATGGTTCCCCTGGAACAAGCTCAACTGTGCCAACATTCACATTATAGGGGTACCAGAAGAAGAAGAAGAAGAGAGCAAGGAATTTAAAAACTTTTTGAAGAAATAATGACAGAAAATTTCCATAACCTGGCAAAGAAAATAGATATACAAGCCCAGGAAGTGCAGAGAGTCCCAAGCAAGATGAACCCAAGGAGGCCAATACCAAGACACATCATAATTAAAATGCCAAAGTTTAAAGACAAAGAGATAATCTTAAAAGCAGCAAGAGAAACACAATTAGTTATCTACAAGGGAGCTCCCATAACACTATCAGTTGATTTCTCAACAGAAACTTTGCAGGCCAGGAGGGATTGGCACAAAATATTCAACATGATGAAAAACAAGGAATTAGAACCAAGATTATTTTACCCGCATAGCTATCATTTAGAATTGAAGGACAGATGAAGAGCTTCCCAAACAAGAAAAAGCTAAAGGAGCTCATCACCATCAAACAAGAAACCTTAGAAGGATGTCTTTAAGATGAAAAAAATAAAAAATATATATAAACAATTAAATGGCAATAACTACATACCTATCAACAATTACTTTCAATGTAAGTAGATTAAATGCTACAATCAAAAGATAGGAGAGCTGAATGGATAAGAAAACAAAACGCTTACATATGCTGTTCGCAAGAGACTCACTTCAGATCAAGGGACAGATACAGACTGAAAGTAAAGGTTTGGAAAAAGATACTTCATGAAAATGGAAACAAACAAACAAATGAACAAACAAAGATGGGGTGGCAACACTTATACTAGAAAAAAATAGACTTTAAAACAAGGCTATAACCAAAGACAAAGTAATCCCACTTCTGGGTATTTATCCAAACAAACCCAAAATGCTACTTCAGCGGGATGTGATCATCCATATGTTCATTGCAGCATTGTTTACCATAGCCAAGATATGAAGACAACCTGGTTGTCTCTGAATGGATGAGTGGATAAACAAGAGGTAGTATATATACACAATGGAATATTACTCAGCCATAAAAAAAACAATGAAATTTTGCCATCTGTGACAACATGGACAGACCTAGAGGGTGTTGCACTGAGTGTAGTATGCCAAACAGCGAAATACAAACGTTATGTGATTTCACTTGTCAGTAGAATCGAAAGAAAGAAAGAAACAAACAAAACAGAAAAAAAAACAAACAGCAGGAATCAGGCACTTTTACAAACACTGCCAAATGTCAGGTTGGAAAGAAATATGGTGAAATATTAAGAGTGAATGATTCTTGATGGTGGGATTTTTCTGTTTTTGAAATAATTTTTAAATATCTTTTTCATATTAAAAGGGCAAATATGCTTACTGTTAAAAATGCTTTTTTAATTAAAGTTTATTGGGGTGACAATTGTTAGCAAAGTTACATGATTTCAGGTGTACAATTCTGTAATATATCACCTATATATCACATTGTGTGTTCACCACCCAGAGTCAGTTCTCTTTCCATCACCATATATTTGATCCCCTTTACCCTCATCTACCAGCACCCCCCTTACCTCCCAGTAATAAAAATGTTTTTAACAGTGCAGAATATTACAATAAAAAATGAAAAGCTTCCCTTCTTCCTTCATCATACTACTTCTAAGAAGTTCTTACTGTAAGACTTGTTGTGTATCCTTCCAATCATTTTAAATATATATACATTTATGTTATATATATATATATATATATATATATATATATATATATATATATAATTTCATAAAAATAATAAGTAAACAAAACAAATATGCAAATATTTGTTTCTAAAATTGAATAGATTTATATGGAAAGCTGTGGTACTTGTATTTATATGTTCTAGTATACTTATAACCAGAACACTATCTTCATGAAAGTCTTTAGTGTACTCTTGAGTTATTCTATATGCTAAGAAGATTTCTATGTAGAACACATTATCATTGGTCATCGTTGTGCAGGAGTTTATAATCTGTATTTCTACTGTTTCAGAGTTTAGTATTTAATGCTTTTCAGAATAATACCAGTTACTACTGACAAAAGTGAAAATGTATGTATTGAATTAATTTTGCAGTCAGGAGACTTGCTTTGTTTAGCTTCTGCCATTACTAGTAATTAGATGTGTGATTTTGAGCACTTAAGAATTTTGACTTCATTTTCTGTATCTGCACAGGGTTTGGATTAGATGATTCCTACTGTTACTTCCAGCTTTATGTTTCCTTGATTTAATCAAAATATGGCAACAATTTATAGCTGTTTTTCTTGAACATAGAGACTCAGTGCATTAAAAAAATATAATTTTTAAAAGTAATCTAATTTTAATCAACTTTGTGTTGCTTATCCATTTTGTGGGTTTCCCCTTGCCTTATTTCTTTCATTATTCAGTTGAGGCCCAAAACAATAGTAGCAAAGGGCCAAAGAGAGAGAAAGTATAGTTTACAGAGGAAATACGTGTCAATGTGAACAAATGCATCACACTTAACAGGCTGACCAACTGGCTGAATAACAAAACCAATGTAAATAATTTCTATATTACATTCCAGTTTTGCTTTTCTGAATCTTAGATTTCCTAGTAATTTAGACTTCTGAGAGATATTTGTCATTAACAGCAGAGGAGAACATAAAGGGTAGAATAGATTTTGTCATTTTGTCACTTTTATAGGCCGTTTTAGTTAGACTGTCCTGACTTAAATTGCCCATTCATTAGACTTAATTTGCTATTATTCTTAAGTTAAAACATGCATTTTTATAGTTACTATTATTCACCTGAAATATCAATAAACTATTTTCAAATAGATAAAATTTTTTATGAACGTTTTTCTTTGTAAATTTATTGGGGTGACATTGGTTAGAAAAATTATATAGGTTTCAAGTGTACATTTCTATAATACATCATCTGTATATTACATTGCTTGTTCACAATCCAGAGTCAGTTCTCCTTCTATCACCATATATTTGATCACATTTTCCCTCTTCTACTTACCCTCCCTACGCCCCTTACCATCTGGTAAACACTAAACTGTTGTTTGTGTCTATAAGTTTTGTTTCTTTGTTTGTTTGTCTTGTTCATTTGTTGCTTTCAGTTTTGTATCCCACATATGAGTGAAGTCATATGGTTTTTGACTTTTTATGTCTGACTTATTTCACTTAGCATGATAATCTCAAGGTCTATACATGTTGTCACAAATTTTATGGCCGAGTAATATTCCATTATATATGTAACATTTGTTTTTATTCAATCATGTATCAAAGGACACTTTTGTTGTTTCCATGTCTTGGCCACCATGAATAATGCTACAATGAACATTGGGGTACACATATCTTTATGGATAAATGTTTTCAAACTTTTGGGGTAGATACCCAGAAGAGGGATTGCTGAGTCATATGGTAATTCTAGTCTGAATTTATTGAGGTACCTCCACATTGTTTTCCACAGAAGCTGTACCAATTTACATTCCCACCAGTATTGTATAAGGGCTCCTTTTTCTCCACAGATTCTCCAGCACTTATTCCTTGTCTTGTTGATGACAGCAATTCCAACAGGTGTGAGGTTATCCATTACCTCTCATTGTGGTTTTGATTCGCATTTTCCTAATAGCTAGTGAAGTTGAGCATTTTTTCACATATCTGTCTATCATTTTTTTTATGTCTTCTTGGGAGAAGTGTGTTTATGTCCTCTGCCCATTTTTAAATGGCATTGTTTGTTTTGTTGTTGTTGAGTTGTACGAGTTCTTTATATATTTTGGATATTAGCCCCTTATCAGAGGTGTTGTTTGCAAAAATCTTCTTCCATTTTGTTGGTTGCCTTTTTGTTTTGTCGATGGTTTCTTTTGATGTGAAGAAGGTTTTTAGTTTGATAGTCCCATTAATTTATTTTTGCTTTTACTTCCCCTGCCTTTGAGGTCAAATTCATAAAATCCTCTCTGAACCCAAGGTCCCTATGTTTAGTTCCTGTTTTCTTCTATGCAATTTATTGTTTGAGGTCTTACATTTAGCTCTTTGATCAACTTTGAGTTAATTTTGGTATGTGGTGACAGATAGCTGTCTAGTGTCATTCTTTTGCATGTGGCTTTCCAATTTTCCCAGCACCATTTATTGAAGAGGCTTTTTTTCCTCCATTGTATGTATTTGGCTCCTTTGTCAAAAATTATCTGCCCACATATATGTGGGTTTATTTCTGGATTCTCAATTCTATTCCATTGGTCGGTGTCAGTTTTTCTGCCAATACCATGCTGCTTTGATTTTTGTCACCTTGTAGCATAGATTGAAGTCAGGTAGTGTGATTCCTCCAGCCTTGCTCTTTTTCCTTAGGATTGCTTTGGCTATCTCTCAGACTTGTTTGTGTGATGCATAGGGAATCCTTTGTTGAATTACAGTTGTTAAATTTGTTATATCTTCCAGTAGAGATTTCAAGGAGCACTCATCATACTACCATGTTTCTAACATCACTCTATTAACTTTTAATATCATATTTCTGACACATTCTAAAACTTGCATACATATTCATTCATTTATAAATTCATTTTATGATTTGTTCCTGAAAATATAGATAATGGGACTAGTTTACTCACCTATTTTTAGGAGTTTAAACTGGTGGTATTCATATATCTAAATTAGCCAGGTTTGAACAAAAATACTTATTCAGTTAACTGAGAATTTAAATACCATCTTCTACATACCCATTAATTTAGTTTGACTATACTCTTTTATAGTATGGAAAGTTACATAGAAACATACAGTACATTATATATTGAATATTTATCCTATACCAAAATAAATGCTGAGAAACAATATGCAAACATGAAAATATCAGAAAAACATATTTTAAAATGTTTCCAATTTTGTAATATAAAGAAAGGTTAAATATCAGCAAAAGTATGAAGATGGCATGTAGCAACTAATAAAGTTTGCAAATGTAGTTTGGAGAAAAAAACATTAGTCTTGTTGCAGGAAGGTAAATGGAAATTCAAAGCCACATAACATTAAAAGCAAACTGATTTAAAGAGTAAGCTATTAAAGAGACAATTTATTTTGGAAATTAGTCCCCTGAAGCTACAGTTTATACTGTTATTTATGAAATATAGTATTTATAGAAAATCATTTGTAATGTGAAATATTCTTTGATTTTTTAAAAAGTTGTTGATAGACTACAATTAACTGTGTGCTCCAGTGATAAGAGAAAGCTGGGGTTTAAAAAAAGCCCCAAAATAACTTGCATGGTTTCTACTACGTACATGAACTTTAGAGACTACTGTAGATACCCTGCAATGCAACCAGTAAAATAGGTCAAAAATTGGAAATGTTATAAATACAATAAAATCAGTTTATAATCTTGGGAATAATTTTGTCTTTAGGCTTTTATACAATAACTCACATATTATTGAAGATCAATAATCATAACTCTTCAGTGCCCATGAGAATAAATTGAGTGGTAGTATATATTAGGCGAACTTTAGTCTATACAGTAAGTCAGCTAACAAATATAATAAGGCTCTTATTTATATAATTTCTATTTACATCATTCCCAACCCATCAATCCACTACGTTTTTACTGTTGTTACTGTTGTATTTCTGTAATTTGCACTACATCCCTTTTAACGTACTCTAACTCTTCAGAAGTCCTTGGCAAATATCTTCATAGGTTTATTGAGACACCAGCACCAATGAGCAAACACACATTACCATACAAACTGATAAAATCTTGTGCTTTTAAATTAGAGATTTAGTGTTCTCACTCCAGTCACTCAAGACTGGGTTATCTATAAAATATATTAATAACTATTTCACACAAGCAAATATTGAGGAGACAACTATAATAATTTGTCCCTTAAGGAAGTTCTGACAAATGATTGGGATTATGAATTACTGCTATGGCTACTTTAATCAAGACTTGCAATATGATTTTACAGGTTTAAAATACTTAAAACTAAGATACAAAGAGCAACCTACTCGTTAACCATTTTTAAGTGCTATCGCCTTACTTAAAACACTTCCACCTTGTTCCCAGGAAAGCATAGAATTTGTTAATTGCTCTTACTTCGTGCATGACACTAGCCAATGTTCTGGGAAGTTAAAATGAATGTAGTCAACATTGTCCAATGCCCTAAGGAGAGGTATAACAAAAAGAGATGAGGCACAGATAAATGTGATTGACTTCGAAATAATGGACTACTTTCAAAGGAAAAATAGCAAGTGACAAACTTTCAGATGAAGAATACATCTTCAAGGGGCTTCCTTTGTCACTCCCTAGTCTGGTTTCTCATTCTTTCTTTCTCTTCTTTCCTTCCTTCCTTCCTTCCTTCCTTCCTTCCTTCCTTCCTTCCTTCCTTCCTTCCCCCTCTCTCTCTCTTTCTCTCTCTCTTTCTTCCTCCCTTCCTCCCTCCCTCCCTCCCTCTCTTCCTTTCTTTCTTTTCTTTCATTTTATTGCCTTTTTTTGTTTGTGTTTTCCTCTTTACATGTGAAAAGATATCCAAAGCTTCCAATGAACAGAGGGCCCTAGATTATTTAGGCTTTTTTGTGTGTGTTTTTCACCTCAGCAATCTTCACTGGACTGCTATCCTTCAGAAATAGCAGCAGGTAATTGTTAAAACTTTCTAAGACTTAATAAGTTTTAAGAATAGCTTGGAAGCCACTAGATACCTGGTATTTAGAAAAAGCTATACACATTCAGTAAAAAATCTAATCTCTTCCTCAAGGAACTGACATTCCAAGATATAGTGTTCCTGTAAAATAATAATAATGTCCAAAAACAAGTTTTACAATGTTTCTATGCTGTTACCCTTTGAAGTAGCCATCGAAGGCACATGGGAGAGAATGAAGAAAAGGAGTGCACACCCATGTAAAAAAGAAAAAGCAGAAAAGATATTTCCAACTCCACTATCTTCTAGAGGATGGGTGAAAATAGCATTACTTTAATCTACTTCTCTGAAATGTTCATGTCTAGAGAAAGTAAACAAGATAGCATATAATTCACTGAGTGTTCCACTTTGACATTGTTTTTTTATCGTTGTAAAGGTAAATTGGATAGACACAGGCTCTTAATATACCAGTCCGCAGGTGTACAAAATGATTTAAGTAAAAGGTAAATATCTCAAAGTCAAATAGGGAAACAATGCTCTCTGAGTGAAATTAACCCAAAGTATAATGTATCACAGAAGGATGATTGTTTGGAGGATTGGGTTTAAAAAATTCACTATGGCTCCCTTCTGCCAGTGACACCAGGGAGAGGAAAGGTTTATTTCCTATTTATGTTTGCCCCAGTTATATGAGGGATTCTGATAAATATAGGAACAAAGTCATGAATAAGATGGGTTCCCTAATCTCAAAACATAAAGGCTTGGGATGGTCTAAGGAAAGAGAATGAGTTTGTGAGTACACTACAAAATATACAGATTTCCCAGACTTTACCTATGATTGTAGCCTTGCTCCCTGTGTTGTCCTATGCCTCCACAAACACCACAGAGGCCTTGGGTAGAAGCAGAGCCACTTAGCGAACAAAATTTAGCTATGGATAATCCCATTATACTGGCACCACTTTGTGCTCAAATGGCATTTTCGCAACCTCAATCTTTTAATTTGTTAGATAGGGTCATAATAAAACTAATGTCCATGAAGCAGTTAATTAGTTTTAAGGGATTCTGCTTCATTTAACATTAGGATTCATAAGTAGAACTGTAGATAGTAAAATGCCAGAGGACAAAATACAATGAGTCTAGAGAAAGATGAACGAACATACAAAAGAAGTAAGTTAAAAAGTTATTTAAAAAAATAATTTCAGTAGTAGTTGGGGGTGGGTTATCACTTTGTGAGGGGTATAAATGTCTAACTATTACGTTGCTTTGTACACCTGAAACTAATAAATGATCATAATAATAATGATAATAATTTCAACTTGCATGCTCCCTTATAAATCATTAGAGCAATAAAATACTGAAACAGAATCTTTATTCAGTAGAGCCAAGTAACAAAGATGTCCCTAAACAAAATTGTTTTTCTTCACGTGTGTTGAAGGGGAGAATTGTAAGATTGCCTTGTCTTTGCATTATATAGTCTATGATTATGAATGATGTGGTCAAATATGTTTATACTGTTGGAACAAACAAGGAAAGAATTACCAGAAAATGGGCTCTAGAGAACACGGAATAACAGGGTAATAGCTATTCATTTTTATTGAGATATAATTCAATACCAGGCATTTCATCCACTTAAAGTATTCAATTCAATGGTTTTTAGTATATTCACAGAGTTATGCAACCATAATCACAATTTTAGAACATTTCATCAATCTTTCAAAACTCTGCACCCTTTAGTAGTCACTCCCCCATTTTCCTTCAAGTCCCGTGGAACTAGCACAACACTTGTCTAATTTCTGTCTCAATAGATGAACACTTCATATCAATAGGATCGTACATGTGGTGTTTTTTGAATCTATCAGTACTTCTTCACTTTTAATTGTGGGATAATATTTCATTTTGTGGATATATCATATTTTGTTTGTGCATTCATCAGTTCATAGATATTTGGGTTGTTGGGGCTACTATGATTAATGCTGATATAAATATTCAAGTACAATTTTTTGAGTGGACATATATTTTCAATTTGGGGAGGTATGCATCCAGGAGTGGTATTGTAGGGTGACTCTATGTTTAGATTATTGAGCAACTGTCAAACAGTTTTCCAAAATAGCCACACCATTTTATGATCCCACTAGCAGTAAATGAGGGTTCCAATTTCCCCACATTCTCTCCAACACATTATTATCTATTTAATGATAGCCATACTAGCAAGTATGAAATGATTTGGGTTTGCATTTCGACTTTAGATAAAGATGTTGAGGATCTTTTCATGTATTTATTCAAATCCTTTGCCCATTTTCCAATTGGGTTATTTGACCTTTTATTAATTGTGTTCTAAGAGTTCTTTATACATTTAAACCCTTAATGTAAAATATGTGACTGGTAAATATTTTCTTCCATTATGTAGGTTTTATTTCTACTGTCTTGGTAGTGTGTTTTCACGTACAAAAGTTTTCAATTTTGATGAAGTTTAATTTATATATTTTTTTCTTTGTTCCTTGAGCTTTTGCCAAATCCAAAATCACAAAAATTTATGTCTATGTTTTTTTTCTAATGGTTTTGTAGTTTTACCTCTTATATTTATGTCTTTATCCATTTTGAGTTAACTTTTGTATATGGTGTAAGCTATGGTTCCAAAGTCATACTTTATCATGTGGATATTCAGTTGTCCCAACAGCTTTTGTTGAAGATACTATTCCTTCCCCCACTGAATTGTCTTGGTCTTTGTTGAAAATCATTAACTAAAACTGTGAGGGTTTATTTTTGAACCCTCAATTATTTTCTATTGATTTATGTCCATCCTTATGCCACATTGTCTGGATTATAGTAACTTTGTAGTAAGTTTCTAAATTGAGAAGTTTAAGTCCTCCAACTGTTCTTTTTAAAGTTTGTTTTAGCTATTCTGGTCCATTTTGTTTTCAAATGAATTTTGGAATCAGTTTGCCAATTTTTGCAAAGAAATCCACCCAGGATTTTGGTAGGGACTGTATTGAATCTGTAGCGCAACTTGGGGAGTGTTGCAATCTTGAAAAGTTGATCTTCTGATACATAAACATAAGATGTCTTTCCATTTATTTAAGCCTTCATTAATTACATTCAAAAATGTTGTATAGTTTTCAGTGTACAAGTCTTACATGTCCTTGCCTAAATTTATTCCCAAATATTGTATTCTTTTTTATTCTAATGTAAATAGAATTATTTTTTAAATTTCATTTTCATATTGTTCATTAAACGTTTATAGTAATACAATAAGCTTGTGTACATTGATCTTTCATCCTGTAGGTATGCACAACTTATTTATTAGCAGGATTTTCTATGTACAGGAGCATGCCATCTGTAAAGTAAGAATGTTATGGGGCGGACAGGTGGCTCAGTTGGTTAGAGCGTGAGCTCTGGGCAATGGGGCTGCCAGTTCGATTCCCGCATGGGCCAGCGAGCTGCACCCTCTGCAACTAGAATGAAGTCAATGAGCTGCTATTCAGCTCCCAGTTGGCCAGATGGCTCAGTTGGTTGGAGCGGGGCTCTCAACTCCAAGGTTGCTGGTTCAACTCCTCGAGTCCCGCAAGGGACGGTGGGCTGCACCCCCTGCAACTAAGATTGAACATGGCAGCTTGAGTTGAGCTGCCGCTCCCGGATGGCTCAGTTTGTTGGAGCTTGTCCTTTTAACCACAAGGTTGCCGGTTCGACTCCCGCAAGGGATGGTGGGCTGTGCTCCCTGCAACTAACAACAGCTACTGGACCTGGAGCTGAGCTGTGCCCTCCACAGCTAAGATTGAAAGGACAACTGGACTTGGAAAAAGTCCTGGAAGTACACACTGTTCCCCTATAAAAGTCCCATTCCCCTTAAAAAAAAAAAAAAAAGAATGTTGTTTATTCCTTCTCTCTAAACATATAAATAGGATGTCTTTTAGTTCATTTTCTTGACTAATTTCCCTAGGTAGAATCTTCAACAAAATGTTTAACTAAAGTGGTGAAAAGAGACATGTTTGTTTATGCCTGATCCCTAATATTAGTTAAGACTAAGATCAGTCTTTCCCTCAGTAATATGATGTTATTTATGGGGTATTTCACAGATGCCCTTTATCAGGCTGAAGAAGATCCCTTCTATTCCTAGTTTACTGGGTGATTTTTTCTTATCATTAAATGGTATGGAATTTTGTCAGATGCTTTTTCTGTGACTAATGAGATAATCATGTGGTTTTTATCCTATATTCTATTGATAACACATGACATTGTTTCTCACATGTTAAACTTACCTTGCATTCTTGAGATAAACCCTACTTGGTAATGATTCATAATCCTATTTATATGTTTAGATTCAGATTACTAGTATTTTGTTGAGAATTTTTGTATCTAAATTTGTATATTTAGGGTTCATATATACCAGGGGTGCCAAAAAAATGTATGCACATGACTTGTATTCATCTTTTGTTATCAGTATATATTGTGTATCACAATTTTAATAGTTTTTTCCTCTCTTAAAATGTGTCTACATTTGGGCACCCTCTGTATACAGTATATACAGAACTAATAGTACCCTGTTTCCCTTAAAATAAGACCTAGCCAGACAATCATCTCTAATGCATCTCTTGGAGCAAAAATTTATATAAGACCGAGTATTATATTATATTATGTAATGTTGTTATGTTATGCTATGTTATGTCATGTCATGTCATATTATATTATAAAGACCCAGTCTTATAGTAAAATAAGACCAGGTCTTATATTAAATTTTGCTCCAAAAGACACATTAGAGATGATTGTCCGGCTAGGACTTGTTTTCAGGAAAACACGATATATATTATATAGAGAATATATAAAATATATATGTATACACACACACACACACACACACACACACACACACACACACACATATATATATATATATATATATATATATATATATATATATATATATATAGAGAGAGAGAGAGAGAGAGAGAGAGAGAGAGAGAGAGAGAGAGAGAGATTATAAGGAATTAGCTCACACAGTTATATTATAGAGGGTGAGAAGTCCCTTAATCTGCCATCTGTAAACTGAAGACCCAGGAAACCTGGTAGTGTAATTCATTCTGAGTCCAAAAGCCTGAAAACCAGAGGAGCCAACAATGTAAATCACAGTCCAAGGACAGAAGAAGATGAGATGAGATGTCCCAGCTCAACAGTGAGACAAAAAAAAAAAAAGGGGGGCCAAATTCCTCCTTCCTCTGCCTTTCCTTCTATTTAGGCCCTCAAGGGATTTGATGATTCCCATCTACATTGAGGAGGGTAATCTACTGAATTCACTGATTTCAAATGTTAATCTCATCCAAAACACCCTAACAGACACAAAAAAAATAATGTTTAACCAGGGTACTACTTCACACAATCAACTTGACACATAAAATTAATCACAAGTCTACCTTTTGTCAACGTGGCACCCATTGGTATCTCCTTTAACTATATTTAATCATTAAATAATGACAAAGCAATGTCACAATTCTTTCTAACATGGTAAAACTATCCTGCATATAACCAAAAACACACTGACCCCTTGCCCTGAAGAGGAGATAAAGTTCTTGAGTGATGTTTAGTTTTCTTGATATCCTATAACTTAAATGCTATGATGTAAAATTAACAATACAGTATTATCCCCATCCATGGGGGATACCTTCCAAGACCCCCAGCAGATGCCTGAAACCACAGATAGTACTGAACCCTTGATAAAAGTGAACTGGCATCTTAAAATGCTTAATCATAAGCTGGGAGGAGCATGGGTGGAGCTGGGACCCTTGTTAACTCTCTAGTCCTGACTTTCTGTTAAACTTTATGGTAACGTCCGGGGTGGCGGGGCAGGGGCTGCTTATAAATAGAATAGCCATCTTGGAACTGGGATTCTTCTTCTTCATGTGGGCAGCCAGCAGGAGCCCCAGGTTGCAGGTGTGTGTGCCCGCACTGCGGTGGTGGTTTTTGTTTGTCTTTTCCCAAATAAACTGCTCTTTTGGTGGATTTTCTGGAGAGTTATTTTTGCCAGTTGACATTTTGGGGGCTCATCTGGGATCCAGAGAAGAATGGAACTCTAGCGGCCATCTAGCCGGCGAGCAAACCAAAGAGGTACCTCCTGAGCTGTTTACAGCTCCAATGCTTTGCTCTTTGGCTTAGGGGCTGCAAGGTAAGTTCTCTCCTGGATCTGAGCCAATGGGCTTCTGCATCTGGCACTCTCCAGGTTTTATTCAGGAATTGTTTGAAAATTTTTTGTGTGTTTTGTTTGTTGCTGTGTGTGTGTGTGTGTGTGTGTGTGTGTGTGTGTGTATGTGTGTGTGTGACTGAGTTAAAGGCCTATTTTTGTCTATGTTGTCTGGGTACTCGTTGTGGTATATTGGCTTCGGAAAAGCAAGCTGTACTTTTGTTACGGATACCAAGACTGGAAAGAACCCAAGAGGCACTCAGAGAGTTAGGAGAGTCAGCTTTATTACGCCGGCAGGCTCAGCGGGTTACTTCCCAAAGACTGAGCCCCTAGCAAGGTTTTGAGCAGGTTTTTGTGTCGGGGACTTCCTTGAGTTGGGAAAGGGGTACATGTCGTCTGGTGATTGGCTCGGGGTGTGGATTGGGCTATGCAGAAGTTGGCTGGGGCTTAGGCTGGGGACTTCTCTCTCCACTCGGGCCAGCATTTTAGGTCAGTTCCTCCATCATGTCCCCCCTGTTGATGATCGTAAGTGTTAACAACTTAGAGATCATCATATTGGCTAAGAGGGTGATAACCCCGTAGGGCGAGGATCTGGGCGGTAGCCCGACAGGTGACGGAGGTCTCTATGAAACGTATGACAGCGTTGACTATGCATGGCCCAATGGTAGCAAGGAGGAGGATTGTGAGGAGTGGGCCGGCCAGGGGTAGGAGCCAAGAGGGCCACGAGCTGGGATTGAGTCCCCAAGAGCTGTGGAGGTTGTCTCTGCGTTTCTGGATGCGGTCGCGGAGTTCATGAACTTTAGCAGTGACGACCCCCAACTGGTTGACAAAGCAACACCATTCTTCTCCCAGGAACAGACAGGTGCCTCCTTTCTCAGCAGTGAGTAGTTCTAATGCCCGCCTCTTCTGTAGGGCGACTGCTGCCAGGCTGTTGAGTTGGGACTGGAGGGTAGTGAGTGAATCGGCTACTCAGTTCATGTCATCATTGAGTTCCTGGGAGAACCTGTGATAGAAACTGACAGATGATCCAAGCCCAGTGGTCCCAGTAGCGACCCCAGTGAAGATGCCTGCCCTGAGTAGGAAAGGGGCTGCAGCAACTCGTTTCTGGCGCGGGGTAAGCCTGGCCAACAGCTCAGGGTCAGTATACAGAGAGGCCTCAGTGGTGAGGAATATATGGATGCAAGTATTGGTGAGATTGGAGTCTACACAGTGAAAAACACATCCGTTACAAAGGAGAAAGATGCCAGGTGAGGCACAGTAAGGGCACCTGAGGGAACTGAGAGGTTACGGGTGCATAAGGAGGGCTGTAGTTTACCCCAGGAAGTGACACTGGGGGAAACTACATAGGTATAGTTGGGCGCGGAGTCCACCGGGGTTTGGGCAGCTACTGGCCCGAGGGTGTAGGTGACATTGTTTGGGCTGGTATCATTGTCTGGGCTCCAGTCAGGGAGAACCGGGATTCCAATATAACTGGTCTGGGTGAGGGGTAGGCAAATCCAGCAGGCAGGGGTGGGGGCAGGGTTAGTGGTGTTTAGCCAGGTGGACACCCCCAAGCTATAGGTGGTGTTGAGGAGGTGCCGGGTGAATAGCGAGGTATCAGGGACTCGGGTTAGTCTCTGCAGGGAGGTTAGGTTGAGACCGCGGTAAAGGGAGTGATTCCCAACAGAGAGGTTGGCAACCTGATGGACCTTGTCTTTGATTTGTTGGGCGAGGGCCAGGTCCTGGACTCTTCCCCCATCAGAGTGACCGATGTGGGTAAGATAGGTCCAACATGCCTGTTGTCCTAGTGCGCCTGGGCATTTAGGGCTAGTGATTTTTCCCGTCCAATAGCGCTTGGATCCATCAAAGCAGAGGGAGGCTGTCGTGTAATACTCCGAGGGCATGAGGGTAAGGTTCGTGAAGGTTGGGTGGCCAGCGAATCTTCCCCAGCAGCCTGAGGGACAGGAAGGGGAGGTCGTGATTCCTTCCTGGGGAAGAGATAGTATGATAAAAAGCCAAATCATGGCTGCTGCCTAAGACAGGTTAGCGAGAGGAGGCAAGCAGCCCAGAACAGGAAGTAGAACACTAACAGTCCCTTCTCCAGTGGTGACCAGCTCGGTGGGGAGGACACAACGAGACCAGCAAAGACTAGAAACAATAGGAGTCCAATAACAGTGAAGATGGAGGATGGGCAGATGACGGCGAGGCTCATCCGGGATGTTTCTTGAGGGTCAGGTGGAGTGGATGGGCCGGGTCAGGTTGGGCGATCCAGGCATCATCCTCCAGCTGGGCTCTTTTAACTCGAGTGTGATGGATCCACAGAGCGATACCTGAAACTTTAAGAGTGGTGGGAGTAACAAGAATAACAGTGTGAGGGCCTGTCCACCGGGGTCAGAGGGGCTCGTGCTTCCAGTCTTTGACCCAGACTTGATCACCCGGGGTAAAGGGGTATACTGGGGCCCCGAGAGAAAGGGGGGCCCTTTCCAGAATGTAAGCACGTATATCTGTGAGGACCTTGCCTAGCGCAGCCGTCTGGTTTTGGAGGCTGGAGAACCCCAGCTGGCGAATGTCGCCAGGGAGCCTGATTAGCAGGGGAGGGAGCCTCCCGAACATAATTTCGAAGGGAGAGAACCCAGATTTGCCAGGGGTGCAGCGTGCCCAAAGGACGGCTAGTGGTAGGAGGTCCACGCGCCCTAGGGAGGTCTCCTGGTGGAGTTTAGCTAATGTCTCCTTGAGGGTACGGTTTGTGTGCTCAACTTTCCCTGAACTTTGTGGTCGGTATGCTGTATGGAGTCTCCAGTTGAGGCCCATGGCTCTGGTTACCATCTGAGGGAGTTCTGCTACAAAAACCAGCCCATTGTCACTGGATAGAAAGTGGAATCCCGTAGCGGGGGATAATCTCCCTGAGGAGGACCTTGGCTACTTTGCGGCTCTTCTCAGTCTGAGTGGGGAAGGCTTCGACCCACCTGGAGTAGGTACAGACCAGGACCAGCAAGTACTTAGTACCGTGGCAGTTCGTCATATCAGTGAAGTCAACTTTAAGGTCCTCAAAAGGTGCAGTACCGCTTCTCTGAATCCCAGGGATGTGGCTAGGGCCGGACTTTGGATTGTTCTTTGCACAAGTGAGGCAGCGTTCTCTGATTGACTTGCAAAGAGCTGACAGCCGGCTAATGTAGAAGTTTTTGGCTAGGAGGCCCTCGAGAGCAGTTTTCCCTAAGTGGGTCAACTTGTGATATTCAGCGGTTACTTGAGGACCTAGCAGGGCTGGGATGAAGAGTCTTCCATCGGGCAGTTGCCACCACCCTTGTGGCAATCTGGTGGCCCCTTCTGAATTTGCCCATCTGAGTTCTTCTTTTGTGCATCACGGGAGGGACATGGTGGTAGTGTCAGTGACCAAGAGTAGTTCACTAGGGCTTCCCATCACCGCTGATTTGGCCGTGGTGTTGGCGAGCCTGTTCCTGACTGCAGAAGGCTCATTGCCCCTCTGGTGGCCCCGACAATGGATAACTGAAATCTGCAGGGGAAGCCAAATGACTTGTAGGAGCTTAAGGATTTCTTGTTTATTTTTAATAGCTTTTCCCTCCGCAGTCAGAAGGCCTCTTTCTTTGTTTATAGCCCCATAGATATAGACGGTTGCAAAGGTATACCGAGAGTCGGTATAGATGTTGACTTTTTGGCCCTCAGATAGAGTAAGGGCTCTTATTAGTGCCCATAGTTCTGCCCATTGGGCCGACCATCCTGATGGAAGTGCCCCTGCTTCAAGTACCTCATCTGAGGAGTTACCACATACCCCACATGATGTTTTCCATCCCTCAGGAAGCTGCTGCCATCAGTATACAGTGTAAGATCCGGGTTAGGGTGTGGGCTGTCCCGGAGGTTGGGTCTGGTGGCACAGACCTCATTGATAACTTCTACACAGTCATGTTCTTGATCCCCTTCCTTGGTTGGCAGGAAAGTGGCTGGGTTCAGAGTGCACACAGTTTCTAATGAGATCTGAGGGTTTTCCAGGAGCAGCCCTTGATACTGAGTCAGCTGTGCATTTGACAGCCACTGGGGTCCTCGACTGTTCATTAAGGTGGTGACCGAGTGGGGTACTTTAACTATGAGTCTCTGACCTAAGGTGAGCTTGTCTGCCTCTTTGATGAGAATCACAGTGGCTGCTAGGGCCCGTAGGCACGGTGGCCAACCCGCTGCTACCGGGTCTGGTTTATTTGAGAGGTAGGCGATGGGACGGAGCCATGGTCCAACTGTTTGGGCCAGCAGTCTAAGGCTATTTTGTCTTTTTCATGGACGAATAAGTGGAATGGCCTCTCAGCATCAGGTAACCCGAGGGCTGGGGCCTGTCCAAGTGAGCTCTTGAGCTGCTGGAAGGTATGTTCTTGATCTTCTGTCCATAGCATGGGGGCTTTTTCTTGACCAGTTAGAGCCCCATATAAGGGCTGGGCTATTGCCAAAAAGCCAGGAATCCAGATCCGGCAGAAGCCGGCGGCCCCGAGGAACTCACGGAGTGCTCTCCGGTTGGTGGGCCGGGGTAGGGAATTGATGACTTTCTTCTGCCCAGTGATGAGGGCCTGCTGTCCTTTGGAGATGATAAAGCCCAAGTATTGTACTTGTTCTCTGCAGAGCTGGGCTTTCTTCCAGGAGACTCTATACCCCGTCTCAGCTAGGTGGGACAGGAGTGCCCGTGTCACGGTTTGGTACTCGGTTTTGGTGGCACAGGCCAGGAGCAGATCATCCACATATTGCAATAGAGTGCGGCAGTGTTATCAAGGGAAGATGGCTAAATCTGAGGCTAGCTCCTCCCCAAAGAGGGTTGGGGAGTTTTTGAAGCCCTGTGGGAGCCAAGTCCATGTCTGCTGTATCTGCCGGCCGGTATCAGGTTCAGTCCATTCAAAGGAGAACAGTGATTGCCTCTGGGGCGCCAACCAAATGCAGAAAAATGCATCTTTCAGGTCCAGGCAGGTGAACCAAGCTGACTGAGGAGAGTATACAGATTTGGGACTACGGGGTGTAGGGAGACTGTGGCTTGGTTTACAGCTCTCAAATCTTGTATTGGCCAGTATTCTCCATTAGGCTTCCTTACCGGCAGGAGGGGCGTATTCCATGGTGACTGGCACTCTACGAGTATTCCTGCTGCTCTGAGATGGGCGAGGTGTTTTTTAATCCCTGCCCGAGCTTCCCTGGAGATGGGGTATTGGCGTAGCCATTGTTGAGCTCCGGGTCTCAGTTCCACCAAAACTGGGGCCTTATGTTCTGTTAGCCCAGGTGGGTTATCTTCAGCCCAAACCTCTGGGAAATCGGCCCTGTAGGCTTCTGGGTTCTGTTCTACACTGCTGGTCCCATAGAGCCTCCATTCTTCTTCCCTCGAGGTGGTGATAGACAGAATAAGTCCTTCTGATGGGGGCTGCAGTAACATGGTGGCTTGACCTGATAGTTCGAAGGAGATTTGTGTCCCTAACTTGGTAAGGAGGTCGTGTCCCAGGAGCAGGATTGGGCAGTCTGGTAAGTAGAGGTACTTGTGCGACACGGTGTGTCCTCCTAATTTAAAAGTCCGAGCCTGGCAGAATGGTCGGATTTTAGCTTGATCCCCAGTGGCTCCCATTATGGTGACTCTGCGGTCCCTGAGCGGTGCCACCGGCGTGGTGACTACCAAGTGTTCTGCTCCAGTATCTACCATAAAATTCACTGTTTGGCCCCCTACGTCTAAGTTAACTGTGGGCTTGTGGGGGCTGAGTTCGAATGAGCCCGGTCCTCTTCAGTCCGACTCGATTCCTGCTAATCCTATGAAGTCGGGCTCCAGACTGGTTGGGTTGGGACCACGGGGAGGCCGAGGCTTGAAGTGGAGTGTCTGGAAGCGGCAGCGCCGTGCCAACCATTGGCCATGGTGTGTAGGGAGGTTGTGGCAGCTCTTCACCCAGGTCTCCCTGGTAACTGGTCTTAGTCATGTCTTTCTGGGCACGGCCTCATGGGTTCCGTGCAACGAAGATCCTGGACTGTCCATTACTATTGGAGCAGAACCGTACCCAAGGAGGAAGGGTTCAGGCTATTTCCAACCACGAATCAACATAAGGGTACTGGTCTGGATGTCCTGGGGTCCCGATGACAACTATGTAGACTCAGTGAATCGTGGGGAGGTCAAGAGTGCCTTCTGGGGGCCATCCCACGTCAAAACTTGGCTACTCCTGCTCACATAAAGTGCGGAGACATCCGGGGGTCATTTTGACCCCACGGTCGTCTCCGAAACCTGTCCTGAAATTCTTTAACATGCAGTCTAGAACCATGGGCTTCCCGTGACTCCGTTCCATGATGTTTGGTATCGCATAGACAAGGGAAGGGTCTCAATCAGGTGCCCGCCTGGCCGCGTCCCTCATGGGAACCTTGGGTATGTCTTGGCTAAGGTGTGCCCATATAAGCCCCAGGCCAAGTCGCACTGTTATGCCACAAGAATCACTGTTATGCCATAAGATGTTACCATGGAACACAGGTTGGGGCTCACTCGGGCTCTGTAGCCGACAGGCCATGGATCCACACAGAATCCCGTTCAGGACCAAGCACACACACATACATTCAGGGAGGAAAGATGCCCTCCGGAACGGCCCTAAATAGAGTCTGAAGTGGGACTCGGCGGGAGGTAATCAGGCTCCCCTTCTGCCCTTAGACAGGCCTAACTGGGTCCGGGCCCTGGGGGCCTTAACGTGTCTGATGTCCTGGTTGGCTGTCTGTCCTTTCTCTCCACTGGGGTCCAGCAGGGAGTCATGGGCCGGAGCCCGCGGGAGGTCACCAGTCCCGGGCCTGCCAAAATCATCAGCGCGCGCCTGGCCCCGTCTCAGTTCTCCCGCCACCCTACGGCCCACTCTTGCCCAAACTGGTGGCTCAAGGGGCAAGCGCAATTGGGTTTCCCGGTCAGGGAACCAAGAATGTTACGGATACCAAGACCAGAAAGAACCCAAGCGGCACTTAGAGAGTTAGGACAGTCAGCTTTATTACGCCAGCACACTCACTTTGAGACAAAGACTGGCCTTCACCTATCGCCCTTTTGGGGATAAAAAGGTTATTTCTACTGAAATTGGTCAGTTTTGCCCAGTATTAGACTGTGCCATCTCATTGAAAAAGTGGAAAGAGTACCACCCAGCTTAGCCTATAGTTTATCTCCCTGAGAGTTGGCTATTTCCCTGGAACCGGCTTTTCAGCCTTCAGCCTGATCCTCAATCATCAGACTGTTCCAGAGTGAGGCAGGCTGAAAGACCTGTAGGTTATTTGGGCTGTGAATTGTTTTGGGCCCAGTGTTTAAAATGGGATTTCTGATGTCTAAGCCTTCTAAAGTTGTCCCTCCTCCAGGGACACCAACCAAGTACCTGTTTAAAACCTGTGGGGAATTTTCGTGCACATACTTAACTAAATGGACAGATCTGATTAAGAGTTATTTTGAAAATCAGTGGCCACTTTGGGGAATTTTTGAGATTCCCAAACTTGATTTTCTTAAAACTAAATTGGATAGTAACAGCGTTGTAACTGAGAAAGAGGAATGGAATATCTATTTGGAGTGGCATATTAAGGCTGCCAAACAGGACTGCAAATCTACAGTTGTCATTTTACAAAATAAAGTCTTAAAGTTAACGAAGGCTGTTAAAAATTTTAAAAGAGATAAAATGGCACCTGAAACCTCATGCTCTTTGTCTACAACACTGCCTTGCCCTTCCCCCACTGCTCCTTTTTCTCCTCCCCCATTTTCAACTCAAACCCCAGCCACACCTTATCTGAAATCTCTCTCTTCTTCCTCAAAACTTATGAGTACTTTTCCATTTAAGATTAAACCCTTTAGAGATCCTAATAAACTCCACATTTCCTACGTACATTCCCTGGACAAAAGCTGAGTTTCGAGTGTCATGCAGGGTGTCATGTGGGGTCTCAGCTCTCGCTCCCTGCATAAGAACTCAGGATATGGTGAGGCCAAAAACGAACACCCACAGAGCCATAGACTGGCAGCTGGGTTGGAGACACAGGAAGCAGGAGCCACACTATCCGCAACCTGCCGTCCACGTCTCTCTGCCAACCAACTTCACTTGCTAGCTGCAATCTGCCATGCTAACTGCAATCTGCTCTTGCTAGCTCAGACACCATCTTCTTGTTAGCCCCCCATTTGCTGCTAGTATAGCCATGGCAGTTATATTAATGGCCAATGGTTCACTGGTTATAGCTGACGGCCAACTAGCCATCCATAGCTGATGGCCATCCAATCACAGTTGATGGCCATTTACTACCCAAGTAAGCACTTTTCCACGTGAGGGCAAGAGCCTGGAAACTGCATTCCTGGCTCTGTCCCCCAACTCCACCCCTACAGGGTCTTGCCTCACAATCTACGTGACAAGTGTCTTCCACAAGGGGCCCTATGTGAGAAGCCTGGAGGTGAATGCAAAATCCTGGACACAACCAAGTGCTCTGGACACAGCCGGGGCTTCTCAGGGCACCACCAGTCCTTCTGGGCACAGCCAGACTTCCTGGGCTTCTTAGGGTACCACCGGTCTCCCCGGGCACAGCCTGGGCCTCTCAGGGCATTGCCAATCTCTCTGGGCAGAGCCAGACTTCCTGGAAACAGCCACGGCCTCTCAGGGCACCACCACTCTCTCTGGGCATAGCCAGACTTCCTGGGCTCAGCCAGGATTTCTCAGGGCACCACCAGTCATTCTGGGCACAGCCAGACTTTCTGGGCATCTTAGGGTACCACCAGTCTCCCCGGGCACAGCCAAGGCCTTTCAGGGCACTGCCACTCTCTCTGGGCACAGCCAGACTTCCTGGACATAACCAGGGCCTCTAAGGGTACTGCCAGTCTTTCTGGGCACAGCCAGTCTTCCTGGGCACAGCGAGGGTTTCTCAGGGTACCACCAGTCTTTCTGGGCTTCTTAGGGTACCACCAGTCTCTCTGGGCACAGTCAGGGCCTCTCAGGGCACTGCCACTCTCTCTGGGCACAGCCAGACTCCCTGAGCTCAGCCAGGGATCTCAGGGCACTGCCAGTCTTTCTGGGCACAGCCAGAGCTCCTGGGCACAGCCACGGTTCTCAAGGCACCATGCTGGAACAATAATGGCTCACAGGCAAGGTGCTTACATATTCTCGATCGCAGCCAGTCTAGACACAGGAAGCAAACATCTATGGGTTCCACTGCATGGTGTTACATTTCCAAGCAAACAGTCAAGTGGTCCATTAAATTAGGGATGGAGCCCATTCTCCATAGTCCACAGTCATTTGCCAGGGCTGTGCGTTAGCCTCACAATGTGTGCCCTATCCACAGGGCGAGGGCTCCAAGTCCTCCCCAACCTGGGGTGAGGGCCTCAGCAAGCACTTCCCAGCCCACAGGGCCACAAGGACCTTTGCTTTCTCCGGACTATGCTGGTTGGGGAACTGTCCACGTCTTTCCACCCCTCCACGGGGGTCCAGCTCTCCGGCTGCTGATCCTTCTGGTCTTCCTGAGACTGAGTGTTCATACGCACAAACTGCTCCACCACCCTTTGGAGAGCTTTGGCCAGCGCCGTACCCTGCTCGCTGCGCCATTTGTCATGCAGGGTCTCTGGTCCCGCTCCCCACATAACGCAGGACATGGTGAGGCCAAAAATGAACACCCATGGAGCCATAGATAGGGGTCATACCACTATAGTCTCGCTGGTGGCTGGGTTGGAGACACAGGAAGCAGGAGCCACACGATCTGCAACCTGCCGTCCACTTCTCTCTGCCAACCAACTTCACTTGCTAGCTGCAATCAGCCATGCTAACTGCAATCCTCTCTTGCTAGCTCAGCCACCATCTTCTCACTAGTCTCCCATTTGCTGCTAGCATAGCCACGGCAGTTATATTAGTGGCCAATAGCTCACTGGTTACAGCTGACGGCCAACTAGCCACAGCTGATGGCCATCCAATCACAGTTGATGGCAATTTACTACCTGAGTGAGCACCTTTCCACGTGAGGGCGAGAGCCTGGAAACTGCATTTCTGGCTCTCCCCACAATGAGCCATTGTAGAGGATTTTCCTAAGGTAACTGAGGATTCTAATAAGTTTGCTGAGGAATTTGATATTACTATTTGTGGGGAGAAAGCCAGGAGTGCAGTTTCGAGGCTCTTGCCCTCACGTGGAATGGTGCTCACTTGGGTAGTAAATGGTCATCAACTGTGATTGGATGGCCATCAGCTGTGGCTAGTTGGCCATCAGTGGTTACCAGTTGGCCAGTAGCCACTGATATAACTGCCATGGCTAAGCTAACAAAGTGTGGCATCCTGGTGTGGCGTGGCAGAGTGTGGATTGCAGATAGTGTGGCTCCTGCTTCCTATGTCTCCAACCCAGCCACCAGCGAGAATATAGTGGTATGGCTCCCCTATCTATGGCTCCTTGGGTGTTCCTTTTTGGCCTCACCATGTCCTGCATTCTTATGCAAGGGAGCGAGATCAGAGATCCCGCATGATGCCCTGCATGACACTATTCAAGCATATCAACCTGGGTTTTCTCATTTGTACCAGTTGATCCATATGTTGGTTGGTGAAGGCCAAGCTAGACATTGGATGAGGATTGCCAGATGGGAACATCCTGAAAGAGATTTTGAAAAACAAACCTCCAATTATTGGGAAGAAGCCAAGGAACTTGCTCGAAAGTTACATTGAACAATTCCTGAGGCTTTTCCAAGGTCTATTGATTGCAGCAAAATTCACACTTACTTACAAAAGCCTGACGAAACTGTTCATGACTTTTATAATAGGTTTCAGGTGGCTTTTAAGGAAAATTCTTGTCTTCCTTCAAATATTGACTCCACACGTGTAACTTTTAACTCTTTGCAATGGGCTAAATAAAGACCTTTCCCTCCTGGTTAGGAGATCCAGGATGGTATGGGGAACTATGCCTACTCTAGACTTGGTAAGTTTAGCTAATGAGCTTGCTAGTACCCTAGATGAGCTACCTAAAAACAAGATCGCCAAGACATTTGACTTTCAGCTGTGGCAAATAAAAAGCCCTCTGAGAAACCAAAAAACTCCCATTTTTTGCCACTACTGCAAGGAGCAAGGGCATTAGAAAAAGGATTGCTGTAAGTTGAAGCATACAAGACACTCTCTGCCTACTAACCAGTATTTTCAGTTCTTCTTAATTCCCAGTGATGGGGCTCCGAGAAACTACAGGTGTTTTTTCCAGTCCTTCCCTTTAATCATCTTGCAGAAACTCCTCTTCAAATTGGGGAGGAAACTATTTATGTTCTTATCGACACTGGTGCTACTCTCGGTGCTCAACCCCACTGTTATAAACCGGCCCCTGCCTCGGAGTAACAAGACGTTTCAAATAGTGGGGATTTCAAATAAACCTCAACAGGTTCATGTATCTGAACCTATTCCCTTTTGTCTAGGTCCCTTAAAAGATTAACATTGTTTTCTCCTTAGTTCTTCTGCCCCTACTCATTTATTAGGCAGAGGCTTCTTAGAGAAGTATCAAGCTGGAATATCCTTTTCTCAAAAAGAAGAAACAATGATAGAGTTTGATGGCAATCATCAGAATCACCAATCAGGTGAACTACATGACCTTTCAACATCTTGTATTTGTACTGTCTCTGATAATATAGTAACTGAATTTGAAAACAGTGATCAATGGTCTTTGTTGGACCAACTACCATCTTCTTCATGGGCAAAACTCTTCAACTGATATTGGTAGAATTCACAGTGAATCTCCTGTCAAAGTTCAAATGAATACTTCAAAGCCTCTGCCCAGAATTAATCAATATCCTATAAGTAAGGAGGCCTTCCAAGATATAAAGCCCATGATAGAAGATTACATAACTCAGGGTCTTATTATTCCTTGCACTAGTCCATGTAACCCTCCTATTCTACCTGTGAGAAAGCCAAAGGGACAAGGGTTGAGGTTTGTCCAGGACCTCCAAGCAACAAATGACATTGTCATTGCTCTACACGCAGTTGTTCCCGATCCTCATACGCTGCTGGCATCCATCCTAACTGGAAGCAAACTCTTTACAGTAATTGATTGATACAGTGCATTCTTTAACATCCCAGTTGACGGAGCTAGCCAATACCTTTTTACTTTCACTTGGGAAGGATAGCAATTTACCTGGACTGTAATGCCTCAGGGAATTACTGACAGCCCTTCTTATTTCTTGCAGATTCTGAAGACCAATTTTGACGATATACTTTTCCCTAAAGGTTCGACTTTGTTACAATATGTGGATGACTTACTTCTTTGCTCTTCTTCTCAGGTTTCTTTGCAGGATGATAGTATCCATTTGTTAACAAGTTTGGCCTTAAAGGGACATAAGGTATCTAAAGAGAAACTACAATTTGCCCAAGCTCAGGTTCAGTATTTGGGACACCTGATATTGGAACAAGGTCTGCACTTGGATCCAGACAGGCTCCATGGCATCATAAGTTTCCCAATGACCAAGCCTAAGTATCAATTAAGAGGTTTTCTTGGATGAGTTGGCTATTGCCGAAATTTGATCCCAAATCTCTGTCTTACGGCAAAACTTCTATATGCCCTATTAAAGAATGATAGTCCAGACCCAATTTCATGGAAGGAATGGGATGGCATAGCTTTCAAGGCCTTGAAGGAGAGTTTAATAAACCCACATTCTCTTGGGGATCCTACCAGATTCCTTTCTTCCTTTTTGTGCATAAAACGGAAGGAAATGCCCTTGACGTGCTCACCCAGAAACATGGGGAACAACATAAACACCTAGGATACCATAAGTCAACAACTAGACCCTGTGGCTCAGGGATACCCTCCTTGCCTCAGAGCTGCTTCCTGCTACTGCCCTCCTGGTTAAGGCCACAGAGCAGATTGTTGTGGGATCCCCTCTAACTATCTTTGTGCTGCATGCAGTTAAAGCTCTCCTGAATTCTCGTCACACTCAACATCTTTCAATCAGCCGCCTTACTTCTGATGAAATCCTTTTGTTAACCGCTTCCCATATAACCCTTTCACATTGTAATAACCTGAGTCCAGCTACTTCTATTCCTTCTGGGACTGAGGCAGCCCCTCATGACTGCCTGACATTAACAGATCACCTCCTGACCCCTCATGATGACTCACAGAAAATTCCTCTGGGTAAAGCTGATTTCTCATGGTTTACTGATGGTTCATACTTAAAAAATGACCTTGGTGAGTACTGTACTGGTTATGCTGTTGTAACTCCTTCTGAAGTCATTGAGACAGCACCTTTTCCCCTGGCCACTTCAGCACAGCAGGCTGAATTATATGCACTCACTCGAGCTTTCATTTTAGCAAAGGGTAAAGCTGTCAACATTTATACTGACAGCAGATATGCTTTTGGGGTTGCCCATGATTTTGGAATGCTATGGAAACAACGTGGTTTCCTTACCTCCAGTGGAGATCAAATTTAAAATTGTCCATATGTACAAAAATTATTGGATGCTATAATTTTACCTGATGCCTTACCCATTATTAAGATTCCGGGACATTTTAAACTCGACTCTTTGGAAGCAAAGAGAAATCACCTGGCTGATATCTCTGCTAAAAAAATGCTGCTTTTAAAGGCATTCTTAACAGTCAAACCTCTGTCATGGTCCTGAGAGAAGCTTCTTCAGTTGATAACTTAGAAAAACTAGCCAGAGAAGCCCAAATATCAGCTTCTGGAGAAGAAAAACAAGACTGGAAATCCAACAATTGTTGGTTTAGTAAATAAAGGGGCTCTAGATCAGACCAAAAAACAACCTAGTCCTAACAGAAACTCTAAAATTCTCACTTTAAACCACTGTACATGTGTTGAACTATTGTTTAACTGATAAAATGGTATCCTTCATGCACTAATATTGGTGGGGAAATAATAAGGCTGCAAAAAGTGCCTACCTCAGGTGTCCCACCTGTCCTAAATACAACTCAGGGAAGCCTATCTGCACTGCCTCTGGACATTTTAAATTGCCAAATGGACAATTTGAGGTCTGGCAACTAGACTTCATACAGCTTCCCCCATCTTATGGATACAAATATGTTTTAGTCATGATATGTATGTTTTCTCACTGGACTGAAGCTTTCCCTTGCAGACAAGCTAACGCACCTACAGTGGTTAAAGTACTGTTAGAAAAGATTATTCCTACTTGGGAAACTCCTCTTGAACTCCACAGTGATCGAGGAACCCATTTCACTGGTCAGGTGCTAAAGCAAGTCTGTATTATTTGGCCAGTCCTACAATATTTTCACTGTGGTTAACATCCTCAATCTTCAGAATTGGTTGAACGCACTAATGGTATTATTAAAACTCAACTGACAAAATTTACAGAAACTCTTCAAATACCTTGGCCAAAACCATTGCCATTAGTCCTTTTAAATCTCAGATCTACTCCTTTTGGGATGCATAAGTTCTCACCTTTTGAGATAATCACAGGACACCCTATGTATTTGGCCCCTGCCTCTCTTGATCCACTGTTGGTAGAAGGAGACATACTTCAGTGTTGTAAAGGCTTAATTGAGTCTATCAACAATAATCATGCTTTAGTCAAACAATCATTTCACCATGTAATCCAGGGAAATAAAAACCTAAAAATTCATACTGTGCAACCTGGAGATTTTGTTTATTGGAAAAGATACCTCAAGAAGTATTCCCTCCATTCACGCTGCAGGGGCCCTTACCAGGTACTGTTGACTAAATCCTGTGCTGCTAAACTACAGGAAGTAGACTCTTGGGTGCATGTGTGACACCTAAAGAAGGCACCGAACCTGACTGGAAAATCACAGTCTGGTGACCTGAAACTAAAACTGTCAAAATTCAAAACAGGTGACCTCTACGCAGCTTGAGTTTCTGGTTTACACTTGCCACATAAGCTAGGTTGCTATGATCTAATTCTACCTTTAACTTTGGTCTATTTAAGCTCTGCTTCTGATGCCGGTCAGCATTGGACTCCAGCTGTTTCCCAATCCATGCACTCTTCCCCATGATGTAAGAGATGACACCCACAAGAGGCTGAATGGACATCGAGGGAAAAAAGACTGGACACTGGAAAAACCTGAGACTAGAAGACCTGACTGTTGATCAATGATCTTTTAGATAAAAGATCTTGATGGGAGGGGGATGATAAAACTGAACTGGCATCTTAAAATGCTTAACCGTAGAGCTAGGAGGTCTATGGGTGGTGGGTGGAGCTGGGCCCCTCGTTAACTCTCTAGTCCTGACTTCCTCTTAAACTTTGTGGTAACTTCCAGGGGAGGGATGCTAATAAACAGAATAGCCATCTTGGAATTGGGCTTATTCTTCTTCACGTGGGCAGCTGGCTGGAGCCCTGGGTTGCAGGTGTGTGTTCCCACAGTGTGGTGGTGGTTTTTGTTTCTTTCCTTTTCCCAAATAAACTGCTCTTTTGGTGGATTTTCTGGAGATTTGTTTTTGCCAGCCAACACCCTATATATATATATTATAATACGTTTTTTTCCTATGCATATCTCTGATAAAGTTTAATATATAAATTAGGCACAGTTAGAGAGTAACAGAAATAACTAATAATAAAATAGAAAAATTATACTGTAATAAGTCATGTGAATGTGGCTTCTCTTGTTCTCCAAATATCTTATTGTATTGTACTCACCTTTCACTTAAAGGAAGCACTTTAGGGCTTCTCTTTGGCATATCTGAATTGCCAGCATCACTACTCTTGAGATTTAAGGCCATTTTTAAGTAAAACAAGGGTTACTTTAACACAAGCACTGTGATACCCTGACAGTCAATCTGATAACCGAGAGGGCTACTAAGTGGGAAGAGTACTCATACTCATATACCATGATTGTGGATAAGGAATTCTGTAAGTTTGGGGATGTAGTTTTAACAGAAGCATTGAATACAGGGTAGGAAAATTCATATCCAGAGTAATTGGCTATTCCAGTGAGAACAAAATGCTGTCCCTTCCATGATAGAAGTGGTCCAATGTAATCAATCTGCCACCAGGTAGCTTGCCGATCACCCCCATGAATGGCTTCATATTAGAGGTTCTGTGTCGGTCACTGTTGTTGGCAGACTGGACAATTTAGTGGTGGCTGTAGTCAAATTCACTTTGGAGAGTGGAAATTATGTTGCTGAGCCCATCCATAACCTCCACCCCTGCTACCATGGCTAATTTGTTTATGAGCTCATTGGGCAAAGACAAGGGTGGCTGGAGAAAGAAGCTGACTAGTATCCAGGGAACAGGTCATCTGATCCACTTGATTATTAAAATCTTATTCTGTTAAGGTCACCCTTTGGTGAATATTCACATGACACACATATCTTCGGGTTTTTGTTTGTTTGTTTTTCCCATTGAGAGATCTATCCACATACCTCTTCCCCAAATGCTTTGGTCACCAATTTTCCAATTGTGTTCCTTCCAAGTCCCTGACTGTCCAGACAAATCATTGGCTACAATCCATTAATTGGTATTAATCACACATCTATCGCCATTACTCCTTCCAATCAAAGTGAATAACCAGGTCCACGACTCTAAGTTCTTTTTTTTTTTTTTTTTTTGGTGCTGTGTTTTTTTCCCCCAAAGTTCTGAGCCCTTAGAGAATTTCCCTTTACCACTGTACTTCAGAGATATCTCACAGAGGTCTGTAGTGCTAGAGTTGTCTACTTTCAGGTGCCGCCTTTATATTGTGCAGAACCATTTGTAAACCAGGCTCAAGTCTTCTTTTTTTTTTTCTGTTCACTGATTGTATAGAACTTCCATGAGTCCGTAAGGTACAATCTGGGAAAGTAGTGTAAGAGGAATGGAGACTATGACTATTTGGGCCACTTCTTCATGTTACATACTTGTGCCTTCAAGACCTGCTTGGGCCTGGTCATGTATACAGTGATTCCTCACTTAATGCTGCCAATAGGTTCTTGGAACTATGGTGAAATGGTATATAATGAGACCAATTGTACCATAAGCTAAATAATTTACACAAGAGTTAAGTTCCTAGGGCATCCCATCAATTTTATATGGAAATGACACTGAACAAAATAACATTATTTGAGGACTTGCTGTACCTTACTTTCATTTGATGATGGTGTGTTGCTGTGCATGCCCAACTTTATGGTTTGGTGGATCAGATAACACCTAGTTCATAGTGGGTAGGTCAGATCACATGGTAACTTGGTGGTCGATGGTAAAGCATTTCATCTCTAGTAAGGCCCAGTAGCAGGCCAAGAGCTATTCCTCAAAAGGAGAGTCGCTACCTGCAGATGATGGCAGGGTCTTGTTCCAAAATCCTAAAGGCCTGTGCTATGATTCACCTATAGAGTCCTCCCAAATGCTCTAAACATCATTCTTACCTGCCACTGATACTTTAAGCACCACTGAATATGTAGGATCATACAGTCCAAATGGCAGAGTAGTTTGCACAGCATCTTGGACCTGTTGTAGAGCCTTCTCTTGTCCTGGGCCCCACACAAAACTGCAGCTTTTTGGGCCATATGGTAAATGGGACAGAAAAAACACACCCAAATGAGGAATATGTTGCTCCTACAATCCAAAGAGGCCCACTAGGTGTTGTGCCCTTCTTGGTTGTAGAAGGGATCACATGCAACAACTTATCCTTTACCTTAGAAGTGGTATCTCAATATGGGCCAAATTGCAGGACCCTTAGAAATGTCACCAAGGTAGAAGTCGCCTGAGTTTGAGTTAGATTTATTGCCCACACTCTGACATGCAAATGTCTTACCAACAAGTCTAGAGTAGTTGCTAATTCTTGCTCACTAGGTCCAATTAGCATAATGCCATCAATGTAATGGAACAATGTGATATCTTGTGGAAGAGAAAGGTGATCAAGATCCTTGAAAACTAAATTGTGACAACGGTTAGAGAGTTGCTATATTTCTGAGGTAGGACAGTGAAAGTGTATTGCTGGTCTTGGCAGCTGAAAACAAAATGCTTCTGGTGGATCTTATGGACAAGGATGGAGAAAAAGGCAATGCTAGATCAATAACTGTATATCAGGAACTAGGGGATGTTTTAATTTGCTCAAGCAATGAAACTACATCTGGTATAGCAGCTGCAATTAGAGTTCCCACCTGATTAAGTTTATAATCCATTGTCATTCACCAAGATTCATCTTTCTTGTGCATAAGCCAAGTGAAAGAGTTGAATGCGGATGTGGTAGGAATTACCACCCCTACATCTTTCAGTTCCTTGACAATGGCATTAATCTCTGCAATCCCTCTGGGAAGGTGGTATTGAGTTTGCTTTACAATTCTAGGTAGAGATAGTTCTAATGGCTCCCATTTGGCTTTTCACATAATAATAGCCCTCACTCCATAGATCAGGGAACCAGTATGAGGATTCTACCAGCTGTTAAATACATCTATTCCAATTATACATTCTGGAACTAGGGGAAAAGACACAAGATAGATTTGGGGACCCACTGAACCCATTGTGAAATAGACCTGAGCTAAAACTCTATTGTTCACCTGACCTCCATAAGCTCCCACTCTGACTAGATGGCCATAATGACATTTCGGGTGTCCTGGAATCAATGTGAGCTCAGAGCCAGAGTCCAGTAGTCCCCAAATGGTCTGATTATTTCCTTTTCCCCAATGCACTGTTACCTAGATCCCTTTGGAGAAGACTGAGAGAAAGATTAACAGTGGTGTACCAGGTTCTTTCTTGAGGGCATGTGGCCTCTTCTTCATTCAGAGTTTCTGGATCTGTAAACTGGTTCAAGTCTAGGAATTGACTGAGGGGCTGTTACACTGTTTTTATGATTCAGGTTAGACTTTGGTTCAATTGACCTAGAACTTTTCTGCTTATACAGATCAAATAAGAATTTAGTATGCTTCCTGTAACTTCTAGGAACACCATGATTAATTATCCAATGCCATAGGTCTGGGAAAGTCATATTGTTGTGATTGCTGCTTTAACTCTACTGTTTATTACAATAATCATGCCCACATTGCCTTTGGTGGTTGAGTGACCCCATTTGGCCTCTGCCCCCTGGGGGTCCAATTATTCCCATTGCATTTAGATTTCCCAATTCAGTTACTGCAATCCTACTGTGAGATCCAGCCTACAGAGAACAATAATCACAAAGCTCTTCAAAGATGCTGTGGCTCCCCTCACAAATTTATGCCTCACAGTATTGGTACAAAGTATGGCTTCTGGACCCTCCCAAACTGGGTGAGTTGGTCTTAAATGAAAAATGCACTCCAATATTCTAATCTCTAATCTCCCTAATCCTTTGTATTTCTTCCTCCACATTAAACCAAAATATGTCCAGCATTTTCGATTCACTCATGCTGGCTATCTTTTAGTCCTACAAAACAACAAACCAAACTGCTAGAGCCCTTTCTAACTCCCTGAGCTGCAACATTAAATACAGAATTTCTGCTTAATGACACTATATCAATAAATTTGACCTGCTCCAACTCTATTGATGAGACAAGTAAAAAGTTAACAGGAATGGGATTGTGAGCTGGCAGGATGGGACAGGCAATGAGTTAACAGGAGTGAGCTTGTAAGCTAACAGGAATGAGCTTAAACATTAACTGCTTGGCTCTGAATCCCCTGGCTAGCACTGCATCTGAAAGCTGAAAAGCACCTTACATCCATCATGGGTGGGAACAGAGCAGTTCCCAATCGCAGTGGCAACCCCCTACAAGCTGACATCCATCATAGATGGGAACAGGACAGTTTCCAGGAGAAGACAGTTGTAATAGCAGCCCCCCCTGCAAGCTGACAGGCACCCTACATCCTGCTTAGGAAAATATAAAACTTGAGCTAAACAGAAACCCGCCACAGCTGTCTCCATTAGACTCTGCCCTGGCAAAACTCCTTTTGCCAGTTCCCAACAGAACTCTCTTCCTTTCAATAAGTCTTTTCTTGCTCTTGTAGAGTCTTGTGAATGCTTTCATGTTCTGTGAAGAACCAGGGGTTAATTCTATACCAATACATTTATGTCCCTTCCACCATTATCCATAACTTTCATATCTATTCCCACACATATCCCTGGATTTGTTTGTATAAATTAGAAAACTCACTCTCATGGGACACATTGTAGGGGCCTGCTGGGACTTGGGTCTAGTTATAAATCTAGACGCAAAGAGTGGTGGTGGCGGTGTGTCTTAAGGAGACTTACCATTGTCTTACATGGAAATTGCCTCAGGGGAGGCCTTCACAATTTCCTTGGGCAATGCATGGTTAATCCCCTTAAATGGGTAGAAAATACCAATCAGGGTGGAGATGCTGCTGCTATAGGTGATGGGGAGGCTGTTTCTATGGGGGTTGAGGAGGCCACTTCTGCTGGAAGTTAGGAGGTCAATTCTGCTGGGGTTGAAGAGGCCACTTTCCACTGGTGGTGGGGAGGTCTCTTTCACTGGTAAAGAAGATTAATGAAAATTTAGGGGCCCGATGTCCCAGCTTCATTAGGGTCTTTCCACATGTCCTCATCCCACTTTACTGGATCTCATTCTTTCACAATCCATGCCTTCACTTTCACAGTTGACACCCTTCGAGGCTGAGAGTTCAATTTGCATTGTAATTCAGGCAAATCACAAAATGAAGTTCTGCATTAATTTTCAGCAATATCAGCCCTGTCGCTACAATAGCTAAGGGTTTCCATCAAGGCACACATAGAAGCTCTTAGGCCATTTACGTGGCTCTTGAGTTGTGAATTGGAATGTTTGAGCTCATCCTTATCTTTCACCATTCTGTCCAACAACATTAGAAGCAAGCAACCAACATCACTATATTTGCTAATTTTCCAAAAATGGTGGAAAGTATCATATACAAAGTTACCTAGCTCCTTGCTCATTACCATCTTTAAATCTCATCTCACTAGACAGAAAATTCCAAAACTTCAGAACCAATTCAGAAAATTCATCCATAAAATTCTGTTCCTCTAGGAATTGACTCATATGATTATTAAGGCTTGAGAAGTCCCAGGATCTGCTGTCTCCAAGCTGGAAACCCAGGAAAGTCAGTAGTGTAATTCACCCTAAATCTGAAGCCCTGAGAACCAGGGAAGCCATTGGTGTAAATCCAAGTCTGAGGGCAGGAGAAGATGAGATATGTCCCAGCTCAAGCAGTAAAATAGGAAAAAAAGGAGAGGGGGCAATTTTCTCCTTTCACTGCTTTTTGTTCTTTTCAGGTCCTCAATTGATTAGTTGATGCCTATCCACAATGGGGAGGGCACTCTTCTTTACTGATCAATTAAAATGTTACTCTCATCCAGAAACACCCTAACAGACACACCCAGAAATAGTGTTGAATCTAGACACTCATGGCTAGTCAAGTTGACATATAAAATTAACCATCACAGTATTCTTGAGATATTTTCTATAGTTTTCCCTTTTTTGATGTTTGTTTGTTTTTGATATCAGGGTAATACCTCATAGAATAAGTTACAAAGTGTTCTTTCCTCTTCTGTTTTTTGGAAGAATTTATGAAGAATTGCCACTAATTCTTTAAATGTTTGCTAGAATTTACCAGTTAAACCAACTGGGCCTGGGCTTTATTTGTTGGAAGATTTTCTATTACTTTTTATTTCTGTGAGCTCAGCACTCATGTCTTGTCTTTCATTTCTGACTTTAGTAACTTGAGTCCTCTCAAGTTTTTCTTGGTCAAGCCATCTAGTTTTGTCAGTTTTGTTTATTGTTTTACACTATTGACTTTTATTTTAATTGATGTTTTTCTATCATTTTCATTCTCCATTTCATTAATTTTTCCTTAATTTTCATCATTTCCTTCCTCTGTGTTTTGCACTTCACTTGCTCTTCTTTTTCTAGTGTATTACAGTAGAAGGGCAAGGTTATTGATTTTAGATCTTTCTTCTTTTTTTATATTTATTAAATTTACTGGTGTGACATTGATTAGTAAAATTATAATTTGTACAGGCACTATGGAAGACAGTATGGAGGTTCCTCAAAAAATTAAGAAAAGAATTACCTATCTACCCCCCAAATCTGCAAACATTTATCCATAAAGATATATGTATCCCCTTGTTCATGGCAGCATTATTCTCGATGGTCAAGACATGGAAATAACCCAAGGACCTCCAATTAATGATTGGATAAAAATGTAGTACATATATGATGTCTGACAATTAAGTTCACGAACTCATCCTAGAAAAGGTGCTATATACCTCATTGCTGAATATCACTACGGTCCCCTTTGAAGTAAACCCCTGGGGAAACTATGCTCTGACACTAGCGCCTAGTCCACCCTTCAAAGAAATTTTGGAACTCTTTTTCCGGAATGGCCATCAGAGCTGTCATCGTATTACCCTTGATGTCCTGAATGTCATCAAAATGTCTTCCTTTCAATATTTCCTTTATCTTTGGGTAAAGAAAGAAGTCGTTGGGGGCCAGATCAGATGAGCAGGAAGGGTATTCCAATACAGTTATTTGGTACTAGCTAAAAACTCCCTCACAGACAGTACAGTGTGAGCTGGTAAATTGTCGTGATGCAAGAGCCATGAATTGCAGGTGAAAAGTTCAGGTCGTCTAACTTTTTCATGCAGCCTTTTCAGCACTTCCAAATAGTAAACTTGGTGAACTGTTTGTCCAGATGGTACAAATTCATAATGAATAATCCCTGACATCAGAAAAAGATTAGCAACATCATTGCAACAAGATCGTGAACTTAATTGTCAGACTTCATATAGGATGGAATACTACTCAGCCATAAGAAAAAATACTGCCATTTATTCTTTTTTAGTATAGGTATTTGTGCCTTTAAATTTCCCTTTATGCACTGCTTTAGATGCATCTCATAAGTTTTGTTGTGTTTTGTCTTCATTTTAATTCATTTAAGAGTTTTTTTAGGAAGCATTTTTCCCAAACTGTTGAGATTTTGCTTCCTAGCATATCCTGTTTGACTCAAAAATTTTTTGGGGGGGGGGTAGGACTATTGGGGAACAATGTGTTTTTCCAGGATGTCAAGTCATTGTTTTTCAATCTAGTTGTGGAGGGCACACTTCACTGGCCAATGTGGGACTCCAACCAGCGACCTTGGTGTTATGAGCATCATGCACCAACCACTGAGCCAACTGGCTGCCCACCAGCAGCTCAGCTCCAAGCTCAAGCCATTGTTTCTCACTGATCCATGTGGCAATTGAACCAGTGACCTTGGTGTTAAGAGTTCGTGCTCTAACCAACTGAGCCATCCGGTCACCCCTCAAATAATTTTTTATAAAAATTTTAAAAAAGAATTTTTAAATTCACCTTTGATTTCTTCTTTGGTTATTTAGGAAAGCGCTGTTTAATTTCCACATATTTGTAAGTTTCCCAATTTTCTTTGTTATTGGCTTCTAGTTTCATTCCATTGTTGTCAGAAAACATAAATTATATTATTTCTATCCTTTTAAAATTACCAAGGTTTGTTTCATGTCCTAGAATATATCATGGAGAATGTTTTATGTGCACTTGAGAAGAATGGAAACTCTGCTATTGTTGGGTGGAGTGTCTGTAGATGTCTGTGAGGTCTGGTTGTCTTAGTATTGTTCAAGCCTTCCATTTCTTGTTAATGTTTTGCCCAGTTGTTTTATCCATTACTGAAAATAGGGTATTGAAGTTCCCAACTATTATCATTGAATTGTTTATTTCTACCTATATTTCTCTGTTTTTGCTTCATGTATCTTAGTACTATGCTGTTAAGTACCTGTTTTTGTTATACCTCTTTTCCTAATGTATTGAAACTTCTATCATTATAAAATGTTCCTCTATACCTCTAATAACGTTTTTGTTTTTAATTTTATTTCTCCTGATATTAGTAGAGACACTTCAGCTTTTTTATGGTTGCTGTTTGCATGATATAAATTTTTCTATCAATTGAATGTTTATTTATATCTTTGAATCAAAAATGTTTCACCTATAGACTGAATGTAGATGAGTAATTTTTAAAATCTGGTATGACAATCTGCCTTTTCACTGGATTGTTTAGCTCATTCATATTTAATGGAATTGTTGACATATTGGATTTACATTGGTCATTTAACTTTTTTCCTAGCTTTATTGAGATATAATTGACATAGAACATTGTGTAAGTTTAAGGTGTACAATGTGATGATTTGATACAAATATATATTGTGAAATGATTATCACACAAGGTTAATACATCCTTCACCTCACATAACTACTATTTTGTTGTTGTGGTAAGAACATTTAAGATATACTCTCAGAAACTTTCAAGTGTACAATACAGTATTGTAATGTTGTACATCAGTGTTGAGAGTTTAGCTAAACTACTCCACAATATTACTCCCTTGGCATGCATTTTGTAGTGGCCTCGAGGGCCCCTGCACTGACACTACCATGTTTCCCTGAAAACAAGACCAAGTCTTATACTAATTTTTGCTCCAAATGATGCATTAGGGCTTATGTTCAGGGGATACCATCCTGAAAAATCATGCTAGGGCTTGTTTTCGGGTAGGTCTTATTTTGGGGGAAACACGGTAGCTTCTGCCAGGAGCCCATGCCCTGGATAACAGCCTGCAGAGTCACACGTAAATGTAAGTTCCTAGTATGACTCTCCCAAAGGCTTCTGTGATAAAGAGACTCCATTGCCTTCTAGGGCCTTTCCCTTGTGTACCCTAGACAAAATCCCTGAAAAGCTCACCAAACAACTGCTCTTTTTGTTTTGAATTGAGTAACCCAGCTTTAGCCCAGGAACTCCAAAGCACTCCACCCTCGGACTCTAATAAAGGCATGTGTCCCAGGTCCTGCTGCTCTCTCTCTCTCCCTGCACCCTGTCTTGACCTTCCCACATGGCCTCTTGAGGCATGCTGTTTGCCTCCTCCAGGACTTGCGTGTAGTAATTTTTTCTATTTCAATTCCCTTGTAGTGTTTTGTTGATCTGAGGCTCACCATCCCAAACCCTGGGGCTCTACTTAATAAGTGATAATTTAACAAAGTAACAAGTTAGAAACCCAGAGCTTATTTCTCTTAAAACTGGAAGTCTGTACTCTTTGACCAACATCTCCCCATTTCCCCAAGTCCCCTACCTCTGGTAATCACCATTCTACTGTTTTTATGAGTTTGACTTTTTTAGATTTCACATATAAGTGAGATCATACAGTATTCGTCTATCTGACCTAGTTCTCTTGCAAAAGGACCTCAAGTTGCGTCCACGTTGTTGCAAACGGCTAGATTTTATTTTTGAATAATACCCCATTGTGTGTATGTATATACATACATATCAATCACATTTTCTTTATCCATTCACCTATTGACGGTCACTTAGGTTGTTTCCATGTCTTGGCAATTGTGAATAATGCTGCTATGAACATGGAGGTGCAGATATCTGTGTGAGACAGTGATTTCCTTCAGACATATACCCAGAAGTGGAATTGCTGGATCATATGATAGTTGTTTTTAATTTTTTGAGGAACCACCCTACTATTTTTCATTGTGGCTGCACCAATTTACACTTCCACCAATAATTGTGTCATTTTACCTTTCGTTTTCTATATGTGTTGCTCTTTTTGTTCCTTTACTGCTTTCTTTTGTGTTAAGTGAATCTTTTCTAATGCAGTATTTAAATTTCTTAAATTATTTTTTTCACTATACTTTTGAGTTGTTTCTTTAATGGTTGTTCCGGAGCTTACTATGTACATTGTAACTCATAAAAATCAGTTTAAGATTTATACTAACTTAATTCTGCTGAGATAGAGAAATGTTACTTCTACATAACTCTACACTCTTCCCCCACTACTTTTGTGGTGTATTAAACATATCACATCCATAAATGTTTCAATCCAAACAACATATTATTATAATCATTACATTATATTTTTAAAAGGTAAGATAAGAGCTAGTACATATAGATTTTGTTACATTAACCTGATTATTGGTCATTTCTCGTTCTCTGCATTTGTTCCTGTAGATTTACCACATGGTATCATGTCCTAAGCCCAGTACAGCTTTGTTCCCACTCACCTTCTTTTTCCTGTTATTGGCAAATATATTACATTTCCATTATGTTATAGGCCAAATAATACATTATAAACATAGTTTTATACAATTAAATTTTTAAGAAAGGAGGACAACTGTACTTTTATTGTCCTTTATAATCACAGAGTTATCTTTGCTATTGCTCTTTGGTGTGCGGATTTGAATTAATGTCTGGATTCAGTTGCTTTCAGGTTGAATAACTTTCTTTAACATTTCTTGTAATGTGGGTCTGCTAGCAACAAATTCTTTCATTTTTATTTATCTAGCAATGTCTTTATTTCACCATCATTTTAAAAACATTCTTTCTTTGATATAGGATTCTCATTTGATTTGTTTCTTTGAGCACATTGAATATGTTTTCCCAATGTCTGCTGGCCTCCATTGTTTTTTATTAGAAATCAACTTTATTCTTTTGTAAGGCAGAAATCCTTTTTCTTTTTCGGCTTTCAAGATTTTCTCTTTGCCACTGGCTTTGGAATTTTTACTATGGCTATTTGTGGATCTCTTTGCTTTTTCCTATTTGCAGTTCACTGAGCTTCCTGCATGTTTAATGTTTTTCAATAAATTTGGGAAGTTTTCAGCCATCATTTCTTCTATTCATTTCTGCTCTCCTTTCTCACTTTTCTTTCCTTCTTACACTCCCACACATATGAGATCTGACAATTAAGTTTGCAAACTTGTTGCAACAATGTTGCTAAATGTTGATATCAGAGGGATTATTCATCATGAATTTGTACCAACTGGACAAATAGTTAACCAAATTTATTATTTGGAAGTGCTAAAATGGCTGCTTGAAAAAGTTACATGAACTGAACTTTTCACCAACAATTCATGGCTCTGCATCACAACAATGCACCAGCTCACACAGCACTGTCTGTGAGGGAGTTTTTAGCCAGTAAACAAATAATTGTATTGGAACACCCTCCCTACTCACCTGATCTGGCCCCCAGTGACTTTTTTCTTTACCCAAAGATAAAGGAAATATTGAAGTGAAAACATTTTGATGACATTCAGGAAATCAAGGGTAATACGATGACAGCTCTGATAGCCATTCCAGAAAAGTTTCAAAATTGCTTTGAAGGGTGGATTAGGCACTGGTGTCAGTGCAGAGCTTCCCAAGGGGAGTACTTCGAAGGTGACCATAGTGACATTCAGCAAAAAGGTAGGTAGCATTTTTTTCTAGGATGAGTTCACGAACTTAATTGGCTGACCTTGTATGTTGGTATTTTTAATATTGTCCCACATTTCTCTGGGGCTTTCATTTTCCTTCATTCCTATTCTCTCTGTTCTTTGGAGTTCATAATTTCTATCCATGTTTCAAGTTTGTTAATTTTTAAGTGAGTTATAACTGACACATAACATTTTATCAGTTTCATGTGTAGAATGTAATGATTTGGTATTTGTATGTTGTGAAATTGGCTACACCAATTTACAATCCCACTAAGAGTGCACGAGGGTTCCTGTTTCTTCACATCCTTGCCAACACTTAATTTTTAACTTTTTGAAAATAAGCCATTCTGAGATGTGAGGTGATATCTCATTGTGATTTTGATTTGCATTTTCCTGATGAGTGATGTTGAGCATTTTTTCAAGTACCTGTCAGCCTCTGTATGTCTTCTTTGGAAAAATGTCTGTTCAAATCCTCTGCCCATTTTTAAATTAGATTGCTTATTTATTTACTTATTTATTTACTTATTTATTTATTTACTATTGAGTTGTATTTGTTCTTTATATTTTTGGATATTAATCCCTTATCAGATATGTGATGTGCAAATATTTCCCATTTAATAGGTTGCCTTTTCAGGTTGTTGATGGTTTCCTTTGTTGTGTAGCTTTTTTAGTTTAATGCAGACACATTTGCTTATTTTTATTTTAGTTTGCTAATTCTTTATTTTGCCAGTTGGAATCTAATCTTGTTCCCTCCAGTTAGTTTTTAACTTCAGTTACTATTCTTTTGAACTCCAGAAATTCATTTGGTTCATATGCATATATACATATATAATTTCTCTCTATTTATGTTCTCCATTTGATGTAACGTTGTTCATACCTTCCTTTACTTCTTTAAGCATGACTTCCTTTAGTTTTTGGAACATATTTACAAAGGTTACTTTGAAGGCTTTGTCCATTAAATCTAACATCTGGTCATTTTTATAGGCAGTTTCTGTTGCTACCTTTTTTGATGTATGGTTCATAGTTCCCTATTTCTTTGCATGTCTCATATTTTTTGTTGTTGTTGGAAACTAGACATTTTAGACACTATATTTAGCAGCCTTGGGCACTGGTCTCCCCCTTCCAGGTCCTGTTATTGTTATGTGCTTGGTCACTTCATTGTATGAAGCCCCTGATGTGGGTGCAGCCTTGAGTATGCACAAAATCACCCTGAGATGACACTAATTTTGGCAGGGCTCTGTTCGTCTCTTTTCTTGACCACTCTCAACTCGTAAGTTTTACTAATTACCTGCTGTTTGCTCTGTTATTTTCAACAATGCAGCGGGACATAAATTGCTTCACAGTATGATCCAGTCTAATTTGGGCTCCTTTGAAGACATACGAGTATTTCCCTAGGTCAGTGTTTGAGATTTGCTCTGACCTCAGGAGGGTTCTTTCCTTTGTTTCTTTCCAGCAAACCAGACAGCCTAAGTTTTACCCTATAATTTCAATAAATCTACTAATTTCCTTCCAATTGCTTTTTACCACAACCTTCACTGTTTTCTTATTTTAGATTGCTCTTAGGTTTGGATTTTGCCACATTCTGTTGCAAATAAAGTCAGTTTCTTCCGGGAAAGATTCAGAGCTCTCTCTTCTAAGTCCTACTTCTCCTCTAGGGTAAAATCTCTGAGCTACAGCTCTGGCACTAGGGGCCAGGAAAATGTCACACTTCTCTCTGACATCTCTGCTTTTGAAGATGAGTGCTTGGTGTAGGAGGTGGGCACCAAGACTAGGTCTCTTAGCCTTACCTCTCACCATGTTTCATCTGTGCCACAGCCCAGAATAAGGGTGATCAAGGCCCCAGTATTCTCAGTGCCACCATGTCCAAATTCTAGCCTTGTCCTATGAGTGGGGGCTGGGCAAAAAAAAAGGAAGCCCCCTATTTCTTGGCTGCATTGGGTCAGAACATAGCTTCAGCAATAGGTAGCTGGGGGAAGTATGAGAAACACTTATATCCTGTATCACCCAAGAAGATAGCCCTTCAACTGAGAACTAGGGGGAGAGGGAGTCCTGTTTTATTGGCTGTTCTACTCTGCAGTGGAGTTTCTATCTTGATAAGCTTGTGGGGAGGATGGAGAGAGTGGGTCTTGGTTCAAATACCATTGACTTTTACTGTTCTTAAAGCTTTAGTAGATTTTCTTGAATACATGTTTGTTTTTGTTTTTAATTTATTTGTTTTATGCCATCAAGGCCATTTCTTGATACTTTGAATGGTTATTTTTATAATTTTCACTAATTTCACTGGGGAGCTGGTCAAAGCTCTTCATGCTTTCACACTGGAAGTGGAACCTATCCATTCACATGTCATTATTAATGTAGTTAGATTTATCTGCTATTTTGTTTTCTATGTATCTCATGTATTTTTTGTTCTATTCCTCATCTCTTGCTTTCTTTTGCATTAAATATTTCCTAGTGTAACTTTTAAATTTTCAAAATAATTTTTTCATTTATTTCTCTAGTAGTTCCTCTAGGGCTTATCATATACCTCTTAATAGGATATAGTTCACTTTAATACTAACTTAGTTCTTTTGAGATATACAAATGTTACTCCTATATAGTTCTATTCCCTCTTCTTTTTTCCCCTATTTTTGTTATGCTTGTTATATATGCAATGTTAAAATATATTAACATGTAATGTATGTGATGTTTAAAATATAGGAATACATTATTTTATTACGTTTGTTTTTTAAGAAAACTGAGATAGTAAAAGAGAAAAACTATTTATTTATATAATTTGTTCCTCCATCTCAGTATTCCTTCTTTTTCTTTTTCTTTTTTTGCCATTCTATGGAGAATTGTTAAAATTTCAACTTGATCTTCCCTTAAAATGTAATTTTAAAAGGGCCAGAACAAAAGAAATAATTTATTGGATTGACTTGTGTCCCTTCCAAAACATATATCCATGTCCTAACTCCCAGTATCTGTGAATGTAACCTTATTTGAAAATAGGGTCTTTGCAGATGTAATTAAGTTCAGGTTCTTGAGATGAGCTCATCCTGGATTTAGGGTGGGTCTGAAATCCAATGACTAGTGTCCTTATAAGAAAAAAAAAGAGGAAGTTTTAACAAAGGGACACACAAGGAAAAAGGCCATGTGAAGACAGAGACTGTAGTTACGCTGCCACAAGCCAAGGGATGCTAGGAACCACCAGAAGCTGGAAGAGGCAAAGGATTCTCCACTAGAGATTCTGCAGGGAGTGTGACCCTGGCAACACTTTGATTTCAGACTTCTGGCCTCCAGAACTATGACAGAAGAAATTTCTGTTGTTTTAAGTCACCCAGTGTATGGTAATTTGCTATGGCGGCCCTAGAAAGCTAATATACTATCAGGTAAACAGTGCAGATTTTTTAAATGTAAATCCTTATTTGCTTTAGTTTATGAAAAATTCCTTCCCCTCCCAATTAAGCCCTTGGCCACAGGGTTAAGACTGGTGATTTTAATTGCAATAAAATAATTCAAAGTATTAGGCTTATCCTGAACAACAAATGAACAGTTTTTATGTTAACATATACATTTTAATAACTTTTTATCAACGTAGTTGTTATATCAAGAAAACAGCGGGTAAGTTGTGCCAGTTTATTCATGTTGCTTATCTTCTCTAGATTCTCCCTTATTGACCGCTCTATGAAAATGGGTCTGGGCCATTTAAATATTTTTCCTTTTGACAACTAGAACTGAAGCTATGTCAGTAGAGGGAACTGGAAAAACAGTGCAGGAAGAAAGGGTTTTGCTTCTGATGTGCTTACTGGGTAGGCTGCTCCTGTAGCCTGTGCAGCTTTTCTCCACTGCCTAGCTCCCGTGGTGCATGGTTTTGGTAGCACCCAGCAGCTTCCCCTGGCACCTCCTTCTGGTGGTTTTATAGTAAAGTGCCTCTAGTGAGAAACTTTACTATGAACATATTTCCCAGGCACCCTAGAGGGCTGATTCCAGAGGACAGGCTTTTGGGAAATTCCAGAGGGCAGTGTTCCATCATTCTGCCTGCAAGGTATTACAGCATCTTCCCTATCACTGAATGAGCCTGGGCTGGCTCTGCCCTCTCCAACAAGAGCTGGATCTTAGCCCTGGGTAAGTGTTGAGACTACTCTATTTCAACTCTAGTGGTTATTATATCTGCTATTCCTATATTCTTTAGAGTTCTCTTTACTCCTTACTAGGTCATCCCTCATTACTCCAATCTCCTGTTAATGTTAATAATTCTGTATCTTAAACTTTCCCTATTCAAATTACTGTGTGCCTCTTCTCTCCTGATTACACTTAGACTGATACTGAAGTGCTCACTGGAATAAAAATGCCCTATAAAGTTTGAAATAGGATACAAATATATTCACATGACATAGTAATTCCTGTGAAGTGGTCATGGCAAGTAGTATTACTCATATTTTATAGATGAGGAATAAGATTCACAGAATTTAAGTGAGTTGTCCAAAGTGATATAGTAATTTTATCATCTGTAAAATGGGGATAAGAATAGAACCTACCTCCTAGTGTCATCATAAAGATTAAACGAGGTAAAGTGTGCAAAGTGCTGAGCACATAGTAATGGTTTGATAAATTTTAAATGTTATATATATTATACTTGAACTATAAAAAATACTCAGTCTGGTACTCGGATGTTTTGCTAAACTGCTTTAATGAGTTGTCTAGGGCTTATATATATTCAATATCTTTTTTCTCAGTTAATGACATTTGTTTTATCAAATACTATAACATAATGACAAAGATAGACCTATCATATCACAATTGTCTTGTATGGTTATTTCTTCCCGAAGGGTAAAAAAATGGCCAGAGTGAGAACTATGTCTGCATAATGTAATTCTAGGCCCACTGAGGTTAATGGCTGAGCTCTGAGTGAGGAAACCAAGTTCCTAATAATCCAACCCTAAGCTTAAAAGGTGAACTTTCATATTTGAACATTTCAATGTAAACAGTACTTGCAGCTTAGACAGCATTTCTGGTCTCATCAGGTTCTGCTTCTATTAACTACTTCTTTTGGTCAAGGCTTGAGGTGGGGATAGTATATTAAGAGAACATAGGGAAGGAAACCCAGTTTACTATGTGTGTCAATTACTCTACCAGTCCTTTGATCACTTAATATTTCAATAAACCAAATACTGCAAGTGGGTACTGTATTAAGTTTGGGGTTATATATTAATTAAAAAATGTTGCCCCAAACTATAGAAAACTACTTTGCATATAGCTATGCAATACATAAAAATACATGGCTAATGTAAAATACTCTGGCATTAATTGAAGAGACAACTGAAAATTATCCTGTAATAATGGGAGTGATATGGCACCTGTGAAACTTTCAGGGAAAAAGTAAAATGCTTCATGTCTGACAGCAAACTCCTCCCGCAAAATTGATTAGAATCGGGGGACATTTTCAGAACTGGTCTTTCTCTGTAACAATATGAACCCTGCACTCTGGACTGTAAAGTACTGCATTTTCATCTGGTACAAAATCGTTTGAAGGAAAACAAGTGACCAAGTCGGGGTTCCTTTTCCTCCCTCGGTCACAAGATCCCTTAGCGGCTAGCCTCCTTTCGGTGGGGGAGAGACAAAACAAAACAAAAAAACAAACGAACAAACAAACAAAAAAACCTGTTCGGTGCTGGGAGGAAACCGAAGAAAGCAGCTGAGTCGAGCCAGCGCCTCACATGTTCCTCACGATCACGCCAAGGGGAAGGGTTCGCGACCGGAAAGGCTCCGATTGCCCTCACAGGAAGGGCAACCGACTCGTGAGTTCACGGAAGAGAACGCCACCACCGAGTTCTACAGCGGCTGCCAGAGCGTCCGTCACCAGTTAGCACCTCCCCCTCCTTCCTCCTTCCGGGAGCAGTAGCTAGGCAACCATGGGCCGTCACCGAGAGCGGATGCCGCGCTGTTGCGATAGTGCCTCTGGCGGTGAACAACCAGCGCTGCAACCCCTCACACAGTTTTTACCTTCTCCACTCTCCACCCCCTTAGCCCCCGCCCAACCCTCCGCCACTTCGGCTCCTCCCTCTCCTTCTCTCTCTCCCTCTCCTTCCTCCTCCGCCTCCTCAGCTCTAAGGCTAGAATATCTATGGGTCGAAACGTGATGCGATGAATCCGAGAGAGACCGAAACTGGGACGAGGAGTGCGGCGGAAGCGGCGGGACTCCTGGGCATGGGGGCTTCACCACAATAGAGGCAGCGCCCCCACCCGCCGCCGCCAGCCCCTCCGGATCGAAGCCCCCAAACTCCCTCGGGAAAAGGATGGCGGCGGCACCTACCCAGATCGAAGCCGGTGGGTAGCTGTGTCCAGGGGCCAAGGGGATGGAGGCTTAGAGCGACGGCTGTCAGTTCCTTTTAAAACAGCTTCTATTTCTCTTCTTTGCCTTCCTCTCAACCTTTCTCCCCTCTTCCTCAGAGCTGTATTACCTGATCGCTAGATTCTTGCAGTCCGGACCCTGCAACAAATCCGCTCAGGTAAGAAGGAGATCTGGGAGTCGTATGGAATGGTCCCGAAGGGGGAAATCGAGGCAGCGGGGTGCGCGGTTCCGCAGAGGGTGAGGGAATGGCCGGCCTTGACTAGTACTACCGTCAGTGGCTGGGTTTGAAGTGGGGAGGGAGGAATGGATTGATGGCCCGAGCTGCTCCTCATATCCGTGTTTCCCTTTTGCTCAGGTGCTAGTGCAGGAGCTCGAGGAGCATCAGGTACGGAGCCCCTTGGGGAAGAGGTGGGGAGGGTTGGGGTGAAACTGGAGGAAGGGGAGGGCAAGTCAGGGGAGAAGGGCAGGGGCCGGGAGGGAGGCTTGGATTTGGGCACTCATAGCTGTTGTCACAGGGGTGAACCGGCTTCTTCCCTCAAAAGGGGCGGATATCGCTGGGGTCTGAACTCGCCCCCTTTTTTTTGCCCGTGGGAGGCGGTTTTTCAAGATTTCCTACCGTTTGGCCTCCCCCACACACACACTCGTCTAGCTCTGGGGCAACAGCTATCGGGCCAAAAGAAATAAAGACGCCAAAGGGTCGAGGACCAGGACCCAAGCTGGGTCGGGTTGATGGGGAGCGGAGGCTTGGCCTTTATCGTTTGCTCCCCCCCTCCTTTCTTTTATCCGTCCCCCAGCTGATTCCGCGCCGCTTAGACTGGGAGGGGAAAGAGCACCGAAGAAGCTTCGAGGATCTAGTGAGTAAAGTTTTCATTTGAACTTACCCCAACTCTTTCTCCGCTCCCTCCCCACTTTGTTCCCCCAGCTGGCCCCCGACCCCTAAGACCCCTCTGCTCTGCTCCAGAGCTCCGTGTCGAGTCGAAGAACGACTGCCCCTTCCCCCTCCCGAGTCGGAGAAAGGGTACCTTGCCCTCCCCTTGGCCTCGCTTGTTTCCACCCGAAAACTTTGAAGAATGTGAGTTGGTTATCAGAGATGCCGTACTGTGGATTATGAATATGTTACAAACATCAGGAAAGGCCCATTGTAGGGGGAAAACGGAGAGAAACCAGGGGGTTATCTTGGGGCACGTACCAAGGACTGACGCTGGCCAATGACAGCATTGGTAACAGCCCGGAGTTCCGGATTAGTGGAAGAAAACTGGTTTCTGGTTGGTCCTGGCTTGAAATACGGGAACTGAGGCCAGGCTCTGTCTTTTTTGGGGGGGTGGAGGACGACGGAGGGGGCTCAGTAGGGGAGTTGAAGAACCGGGATTGGGAAGAACGACACAATTAAAAATAGGGAGCATTGGGGGAATTTCAAGATTTGCTGGTTTTAGATAGTCGAGTACTGAATAAAAGCATAATCATTGTATATCTCATGTTAGAAAATAGCTCATCGAATCATTAAATCTCATTTGTGCACATATATTTTCACTAAATAACAACTATGGATTACGACTTTTCTGAGGATTTATGAAACACAATTTGGGGTTTACAAGGAGACAACAGTGGTCATATTTTAAAATAGAATATACTTTAGTAAAGGACCAAAGGCATTAGATTGTGTTGTTTCTCCTACAAATATAATTCGTAGAGTACTTGTACCTTCTGTTTAGCATTGACACACAAAAAGGTGATCCTTTTTATTTTGGGGAGGATGTTCCCTTCTATTAGCCACTGGCACAGTAAATTGGAAGGAAATGAAAAAAGAAAGGGGTCATGCTACTAAAATCTAAATTTAGCTATCTTTCCATCAAATAAGATCCAAATGGAGAAAAATCAGACAAAGTTAAAGCAAGTTGGAAGGTGTGGTAGACTCTAAATATAAATAAAATGATTTAAAATTTGCTTGCAAGAAGACAATATTTAAATTGCTTTTGTATTCATTTCTCTTTGTGTTAAATAATTACAGTATGAGGCCCCGTTAATTATTACCAAATCTATATTTTTTTTCCTATTTTTTGCAAATCACAGAAAATGGTATAATGATGGTGGTAAGGATAAACTTCACCATCTGTACTATTAATAGTAAAGAATTCTCAGGTGGATAAAAATTATGTTTAAAAAACTGCATGTATTATCAGTTTAATTAGTAATCAGACTTTTTGTTGAATTTAAGTCCTGCCAAAAAAAGGGGCAAAAACAAGATTGCCTACCAGTATGTTTTAACACTTGATGACTAACGTGATTTTGAAGATAGAGTTTTATACTGAGGTTTATTGAAAATTTTTCATTTACCTTTGTAAGTGGACCATTTTCAGCAAGTAGAAAAAGAATACTTAAAAGGTAAAAGTTTTTAAACATTAACTTGACGGTGATAAAAAGTAAATGAACACCAAAATAATTAAAAATACAGTCTTAACCACTCACATACAAAAACCAACAAAACCCAGCTTACTAGACTTCTTTTTCTTATATTGTAAAGTCATATTTTAAGTAGTTGTAATCTAAGTCCATTTTGTGCTTTATTTTTTTTTTTTTTTACTTAACACTTATACATATGCTCGTCTGTATTTGACTAGCCATTGTTATTTTAAGGTAAGAAAAGATTCAATTGTGTTTAAGCTGCTGTGATTAGAACTTAACTTCCAGTTGAGCATTTGAGTTACTTCCAGTTTTTTATCTTTGCATAGTTAAGTAGTCTTTCTGCCTGTTTCCTTTTTTTATTGAGCTGTTTTTCCTGCCCTATCTTCCTAAAGTGGAGTTATCAGATCAAAGAGTCTCCTCAGTTTTATAGTTCTTGTTATATATATTGTAAGATTGCTTTCCAGAAGATTGTACTAATTTTATAGTGTCACCATCTAGCTACTTAGAGTGAGTTTTTAAAAATATTTTTTACATCTTTTGGTGGCTTTAATTGGTGAAAGTAGTCTCTAGTTGATTTAATTAGGTATTTCCCTATTGTTATTGAAGTTTCAACTTTAGTTACTTTATAATTGTTGTTAATCCATTTGTACATCCCTACATATACTTGATTTTCACCTTTATATTTTTAAGTTTTTTAAATATTTTAATATATTTTTCATTTTATATACACAGAATTTTCTTATATTGTTTGACATTACAGTTCAGGTGGTCTATCTTTTTTGTTTTTAATTTAATTTTTGTACTGTACCCTTAGGTTTTTATTTTTCTATACTGGGATCCAGTTTTTCTAGGGATGTTATCTTCCTATAGATTTATTTGTAAGGGAAGAGGGGACAGGGCTGAGTGAGAATTTGAACAGAAGGAAAAGAAGTATAGTAACTGAGAACTGAGTGGACAGTGCTAGATTGATTCTAGATTCAACAGTTGTATTGTTGATTGAAACTATTACATATCTGACCTCTGATTTTGAGTGGCTTCATTGTGGAAGAGATGGATTTTGGGGGAGGGAGGGCAGATATTTTTGAAGTGTTATTAGGACAATGGATTTATACAGTGTGATCTTTGATTTAGCTATATGTTTTGGATTGAAATTTAGGGCAAAATATTAATAAATAGTATAATTTTGTTTGTACTTATAGTATTAACAAGTAGTATAGTTTGATATATTGAGTTATATCATAACTCTTAAACTTAAAATGTACTGGGGTATAAAAGAAATAATACAAACACAAAATGTAAAGGTAAAGGACTATAAACAAACATATTAGAAAAAAAAAATCCTACACTTCTGTCCATATGCATACTTTCACTTGAATTATTTGTACTGCTTAACTTGATTTATCCAGAAGGATATTAGGATAATAAGTTGATTACTACTATTCCTAATACATATTCTAGAAATCCCCCTTGTTCTTTCTTTAATTTGATTGAATGCTTTGGTTAAAATTTGAAACACAAGGGGAGGTGCTCTTTTGTTAAAGCTACTGTCAGGCAAGTATTGACATATTCAGATCTGAAGTGCCTTAAAAAAAAAAAAGTCCGTACATGAAATGTTTGTCAGTTTATGTTGAACTGTAAAGTTTTTGAATATGGCATTCAAAATAAAACATTCTAAATTAATTTTGAGAACTTTCAATAATGATACAGGTTGAATTTTGAAGTCATGGTGATTCTGAAGTTTGATCTGAGCCTTTTTCTTTATATCTGCATGACTTACTTATAACATAATACATCTGCTTCGTACAATTCATCTTAAGGTAGATAATTTAAATAATTACAGATGTTCTTTCATTTGTGGTGACCCTTTTGAATTGTTGGCTATTTTACTGCTTCCTACTTGGAGCTTTATTGGGGAGGACAAACATAGTAATGAGGCAGGGGGCGTGTGTGTCTAAATTAATAGTTTTTGTAAACATACACATTTTATATATTGAAATGGTGACTTGGAAACTTTTTCCAAAGGCATGTTTTAAGATTTTTGAATCATTTTTAGGGGACTCCTATCATAAGACTGAACCAAAGGCATAACTAACTTTAGGTGTGGTATATATTTTCACATTTATTCAGCTTTTTTCATCCATAGAATTGAAAGCATCAATTAATGCTTACATTTGGAGTGACATAGATTGTATATTACCTTCATTTTATATACAGAAGACTTGAAACAATTTTATGCTCTTAAAAAACCCTTTAATTAAGATTGTATGTTCACTACTATCTTTAAAATGAACACATACATCTATGATGGTATGTATCATTGTAAGAACTTGCATCTGCATATAATGTATTCAAGTTTAAAAATGTTTTCACATTATCTCATTTGATTCTCACCAAGTACTTTAAAGCACTGCATTTGAATTCCAGACATACCTGTATTTTTTCTTACCTTACCCAGCTCTTATTCTCTAATTACTAGTAATAGCTTAAATTGTCTGTTAGAACAGTAGAATGATCTTTGAGTCCTGGTAGCGTAGTTATTGCATCTCTCAGTGTGGAAGCAATCTTCGCATGTGTGATTTATCAACTGCCATATGAACACACAACCATAGTTAGGAAGAACAGAATGCATCTTGGGAAACCAGAAAGCATGTGCTGCTCAACCCATGTGTGGATGTAATGATAACTGATAATAAGGTATTATGGCAGTGAGCAATCAATGTCTGGAAACTGGTATTCTTCACTACTGATTTGCTTGAGCCACGTGTTCATTCTTGCTTTCCATAATATGTTGGGTTTACCTATTTGTCTGGATTCATCCTTGCTTAATTGTTTTTCACTCTTGGGGTCTAGGAACATACTTTCGATGATTAAAATATTTTTGGAGATTTAGCCTTAGTCCTAGGAAAACTGGTATCTCAGTACAAATGAGATGGTATTAAAGTGAAGAGACCTGCAGTACGAGAGTAAGTATTTGGGTTGGGTAAAGTTCCCTTATAAAATTTTTGCCCTGAAAGCACCTTTGTCAAATTTGAAATTAGTTAGTTTGTGTATTTTAGTTCTTGTTTTACTAATGTCGATTACTAATTGATTAATAAATAATTTTTGATAAGGAGCAAAATAGTAATTTAAAGGCAATTTAGTATTTGTGTCATATTTTAGGGATGCCCTTGTTTAACATTTCTCACATAGCATTTTGTGTGTAGTATGAAAGGACCATCAGATTTAGTCTGGGAGATAGTCTTTACTTGCTGAGTGACCCTGGGCAAATTACTTAACCTATCAGGGATTTAGTTTCCTTATTTATAAGATGAAAACCAATACCTGTTTTACAAGGTTGTTTTGTGAACCAAATGAGGTAAATATGAGAGAATGCATTCTGTTAATTGAAAACGCTGTGCAGATAAATTGGTTACTACATTTTAAAACTGAAACAGATTGAAAGGCTAGAATGGAAATCTGCAGCACTGTGACACCAGAACTGATGTTTTTTTAGCTAGCTAATTATTACGACCTAATTTTCCTAAAATTTTTATAATGCAAGGGGCATATAAAACAGTACTACTAAAAAAAGAGTATTTGAAAAGTGTCAGAATTGAACCCCAAATGAATGTTTTGAAGTACATCTCTGTTAAACAAGAAATGATCATTATGTCAGAAGATATTTTGTTATTTGCATTTTTATAATTACAGAAAAGTAATTCAGTATGTATTCACTCTTTTTTAAGAAGTGGGAGGTATGGCTTTCCGTTTTCTTGTTACAGGGTTGCTCAACCCTTCTGACTGATCTCTTTTTATCCTGGACTTATTTTCTATACATTATTGATAATTAATTTCTTATATTTTAAAGTACCTTGTTGAAGATGTTTTCTCATACCCTTTAGTATCTACCAGGGTGTTTTATAATTAACTGGCCATCAGTTATTAATTGTTAAATTTTCTTTACTTTTGAGTGAAGCATTTCATAATATATATTTTTTTAGGCTTGTTTAATCTGCAAACTGGTACTGAGTTCTTTTACTGGATCTTTCTATTTTATTAAATGTATTGGGGTGACAATAGTTAGTAAAATTTCATAGATTTCAAGTGTATATTTCTATAATGTATCACATTGTGTGCTCACCCTCCAGTCGTTTCTCCTTCCCTCACCATATATTTGACCCCTGTTACCCTTTTCTACCACCGTCCCCTCCCCCTGACCCTCTGGTAACCACTAAACTGTTGTCTGTGTCTATGAGTTTTTGTTCTTTTTTGTTTCTTTGTCTTATTCCTTTGTTACTTTCAGTTTTATACCCACATATGAGTGAAGTCATAGGTTCTCGACTTTTTCTGACGTATTTCGCTTAGCATGATAATCTCAAAATCTATGTTGTCACAAATGGCACTATTTCATCTTTTCTTATGGCAGAGTAGTGTTCCATTGTGTCTATGTGCCACATCTTTATCCAGTCATCTATCGAAGGACACTTTGGTTGTTTCCATGTCTTGGCCACCATAAATAATGCTGCAGTGAACATCAGAACACATATATCTTTACAATAAATGTTTTCAGATTTTTGGGGTACATACCCAGGAGAGGGATTGCTGGGTTATATGGTGATTCTATTTTTAATTTTTTGAGGAATCTCCATCTCCATACTGTTTTCTATAGCAGCTGTGTCAATTACATTCTCACCAACAGTGTATGAGGGTTCCTTTGTCACCACAGCCTCTCCAACATTTGCTATTATTTGTCTTGTTGGTGATAGCCATTCTAATAGGGGTGAGGTGATATCTCATTGTGGTTTTGATTTGCATTTTCCTAGTAGCTAGTGAAGTTGAACATTTTTTCATATATCTGTTATCTATTTGTGTGTCTTGGGAGAAGTGTTTGTTCAGGTCCTCTTTCCATTTTTAAATTGGATTGTTTGTTTTGTTGTTGAGTTGTACAAGTTCTTTATATATTTTGGATATTAGTCCTTTATCTGACGCATTATTAGGAAATATCTTCTTTTGTTGGTTGTCTCTGTTTAGTTGTTGGTTTCTTTTGCTGTGTAGAAGCTTTTTGGTTTGATGTAGTCCCATTCATTTATTTTAGCTTTTACTTCCCTTGCTTTGGAGGTCAAATTCATAAAATCCTCTTTGAACCCAAGGTCCATAAGTTTAGTACCTATGTTTTCTTCTATGCAATTTATTATTTCAGGTCTTATGTTTAGGTGTTTGATCCATTTTGAGTTAATTTTTGAAGATGGTGAGAGATAGCAATCTAGTTTCATTTTTTTTTGCACGTGGCTTTCCAATTCTGCCAGCACCATTTATTGACGAGGGTGTCTTTTCTCAACATTGTATGTTTTTGGCTCCTGTGTCAAAAATTATCTGCCCATATATATGTGGGTTTATTTCTGGTTTTCATTTATATTCCATTGGTCTGTGTTGTATCTTTCTTTACTGAGAAACTTCTGGAATGTAGGTTAGTCTCTTGTCTTTGTCTTGATATTATCTGCTCTCAAGGTTATAGTACCTGTGGTGCTTTTTTGAGGTAGTATAACCCTAGACTTGAGTCTAGGTTGATTGCTATGCCAGTCTCATTCCTGAAGATGTCTTAAAACTAACAAAGAGAAAAAGAAATGCTGTGAACAGTGATTAACATTTTCAAAGGAAAGTGATTAGTCTTAACATTTTGTAGCCCACCCTGCTAACCAACAGTATTACTACAATATAAAGACCTACCTGTTTTCTTTCCCTTTCTGCCTATCCCCCACTCTTCAAATTCAGCAAACATTACAGCTTAACACTTATATTATAAAGATATAACAGATTATTGCAGATATTTCTATTTTACAGAAAAATAACAGGAAAATACAAATTTTTAATGTTTTCATCCAGTTGTTTTTGTTTTGTTTTGTTTTGTACAAGTACGTGGGGTTTTAGCCTTCAAAATCAGATGATACTCGGGAGAGAATTTTTTATTGTTTTTTTTTTTTTTTTTTTTTTTTAAGCTTAACACTGTGGAGGAGCCTCTTAAATATTGAGGAGATAATACGTGCTAGTCACCATGTAGACTGTGTTTACTGGGTGGGGATGCCTTTGTCTTTGCCTGGAATGCCCTCTCTTCCCTTTGTCTGGAAGACAGTTAGCCTTCAAGTGTGAATTTGGACATGCACTACCCCCTACCCCCATGCTGAATTAGGTATTGTGCTTCTTTGCTTCCTTAGCTCTCTGTACTAACCTCTGGTTACTTGTAGCTTTGGTTGGTTTCTGTTTGCTTGTTTGTTTCCCCTGTGGGACTCTGGGTTCCTTAGGAAAGTTTAATCTTTTTCCATTTGCATCCCTATACTTTAAATGACTGAATGAATGAGTGCATGAATAAATGATTTTGTTTTTGTTTTTATCAAATCATATGAGGTGGTTGTCCTTACTCCCTGTTTTACAGATGAGGAAACTCAGGTCCAGAAAGACTGAGTAACTTTGCAGGTCACATAAGTAGGAACTGGGGATTCTGGAATAATTTAAATCTAAGTCCTTTCTGCTGTACCACACGGCCAGCAGGAGTAACAGCTATTAAATTTTAGAGCCTGAATAATCAAGGCTCTCAGACATGTACCATACTAATGTACTTATATTGATATACTATTTGAAACCTTGCTGTAGTTTTCAAATCTGTTTTGTTTTTCTGTCCCTAAATGTAAAAAATCACGTGACTAATTTTTTTCATGCACTTCTTCTATCCCCTCCCCCTGAAAAATATAATCTCAGATAAATACTGCATTTTATTTTTTCAGCATATGGTGCCAGTTTGATTTTTCATTTGACCTGTGTAGTTAGAAAATAAAACACACAAACAATTGAGTTGCTTGTCTGATCTTATTATTTCTAAAAGCCAAAGTAAAAATGATATCATTGCTGTCTGAAAATTAGTATTCAAATGTAGCTTTTGGTGCAGGCCTGGTACCCTGGTATTAGGTAGGTACCTTTTGCATTTTATTCAACTGGATTCCTTTTAACTAAGTATGATGATTAGGATCATCTCAGTGAGCTCTCTAAGTAGTCAGGTCCACTCAGTAGTCATGATTCTAAAGTGTGGTAAATCAGTAGTTAGATTTGCTCTTTAGTTCAGCCGCTCTTCCTGTCAAGAAGGTTTGTAATTTCAGCTTCATTTAATTTCTTTCAGTTTATTGAAATGTATAGTTTAATTTTTTACAGTCTTTGTTTTAATTATATTCATAATTTTTCAACTGCCTTAAGAGGACACTAATAGAGGAGCGGGCAGGGTAAACAGAATCCTGTCCATTCACTGTGACCATAAGGCTTCACTTCTCTGGATCTGTTTTTCCTACTGTAAGATGTGGAATTAGGCTGATTATGTATAAGGATCCTTCCAATTCAAAGATTATGTAATTTAACTCCTTAGAACTGTTTTACAGAATAATGCAGACGTTTGTGTTATGCTCTTGAACTTTGCTTTTAGAGAATGCTTTTCTTCTGTAGATCTCAAAGTGCTTGTTGTGTTACTTGTTGGGCATTATATTCCAAAGAGAGAAATGTGGTTAAATAACTGAAATTGGAATATTTGAGGTTTAATCTAAAAGTGTGGCTTATAATATTAAGCCATGGATTCAATAGACTATTTTAATGTACACTTTTAATATTACATTTTATTATATTATATACCTATATAATTCTAATATGGAATTTTTTAAAACTTAAAAAAAGTAATTGCTGAGGGTAGTTAAGAGTTCTTTTGCCTAAAAAGGTCACCTTTAAAAAAATTCTAGGTGTAATCAAAGCAACTGGATTAAAGTTAATGTTAACTATCACTTATAAGTCCTGAAGTTTGATTTAAAAGAAACTGTTATTCTAAGAATTGTGCTGATATAGTCTGGAAGCTTGTTAATGTTTAAAGGAGAAGCCAGTAGGTTCAAGCTCAAAAGTATTGTTATTGCCATTGTGTTGATAGAATCTGTGTTTCTCTAGTACTATTTTATAATCAATTTTTAACGGATTTTAGAGGGATGGACTTTTTGAATGGGACTACTTAGAAATTGAGCAATTTCCTATTGTATAGGGTGAAAATTAAACTTGTGAAATTTATTTAATAATTTATAATACAGATCTTCAAGGGGGAGAATTCAGGAGTTGATAAGCCTTGTTTTATTTGCTAACTCGATGATTATGTGTTTTTAAGTTATTACTGAGGAATTAATAAAAATTTATATAATTAACAGAAAATCAAACATTGTTTCTATAAAATGAAGTAGCCAAGAGGCTTAAGATGTTAGTTTGGTATAAATCTGACAGATTTTCTTTAAGAGGGTAATTCTAAAAATTCATATTAGAGAATTCCCATTTTCTGGATTACATATTGCTAGATATATTGTAATTTCTAGAGTACTTAGATTATTTTGTAACAAGTGAATAACTCTTGATGATAATGGGGTAAAGAAAAGTAAATTAGTTTAGAAAAAAGAAAATGCCATTAAAGACATCAGGTACCATCCTATGTAAAGCCTTAATATAACCATTACTTGATGAAAAACTAATGGTTGATATCAGAAGCCTAGTCTATCCAAGACAGTGTTGGGGAGGTAGGAAGACATAAGCTATTATAGATGTTAATATGCAGTATTTTAAGCCGTTTTTCTTTAAGATGTACATTTTAGGGGTACTATGTTTGCATGTAGGCATGTTTAGGAAATGCCCTAATGTGGAGGGAATGAATTACAAACTAGGATTTTAGGATATCAATGTCTAGATAACAAATGGTTTTTAGATTGAATCATCAGCTGCTTTGACTTTAATATTACCTGTATATTTTACTGAAATACAGTTCTGTGTAGTTATTTGTTTGGAAAACAAAGCTAGAGATATGAGAAATAAATGAAAAAATTAGCTTAATCCTTTGGCCCAATCCAGAAGCTAAACCTTGTAAATGCAAATTTTAAATAATCAGGTTAAGTTGCAATTTTCCCTGAGTATCATGACAGTTGCCCAGGGCCCAGTTATTTTGGTAGATTAAAATTGTTTTTTGCAGGGATTTACAATAATTATTGGCGGTGAATAATTTTTGAAAATCACAGTAGAATCAGTTACTTGCAGAATTCTGATTACATGTTGGATTGTAGATCTTTTGACCCGTGTTTCCTAAAAAGACACCCTGATATGAGAATGTAAGGTTTTTCCTTTATGAATTCATATGATAATGCTAATAGATAGACTTTACTTTGGTTTTTATTCATTCATTGATTCAATGAACAAATATTTATTGAAAACACACATAATCTCTTCTCTCATGGTGATCATTAGGGATGATTTCAAAATTATTATTTTTGGTGTTCTTGACCTGGTAGTGATATATATTGCTATGTGTCCTATGTGATGGTAGACATGTATATATTTATTTATATTTCTATCTATCTATCTATCTATCTATCTATCTATCTATCTATCTATCTATCTATGCTGTAGTACTTATGAAAATTGGCATTGTAGCCAGAAGTAGATTCAGGACCTTACATCAAGATGAGAATGTAGATGTTCATTTTAAATAAGGATTTTTAATAATCTAGTTTTGTCTGTTTACTGTTTTAATAATTAGATATGTATGAAGCACATCAGGGACTGGAACATTAGGTTAGATAAAAAATGGAAAACAGTTTTGTTTTATTGTCTTATCCCTATCCACATCTATTAACCATCTTCAGAAATTTACTTGTGTGTTTTAAAAAAAAATGTTGCAATGAATTCTGAGTACACAGTTTAGTTGTTTAGAGCATGGTAATTATAAAATCATTAATTTGATACTCTTTTGGAAACTAGTTAGCTTTCTTTGGGGAAAACAGTTCTGCTTTATTAAGTAAATATGTCCTGTTAATCCTAAAGGGATTTAGATAAGAGTTTGGTGCAAGTAATACCTTTTATTTGCATTCTTATCATTTGTATACAGTCTAGATCCTCTGATTCTTGATTAGTTCATGACTACTGAATAAACAAGTACTAGTAAAGTTTACCCATCATCTTTGTACTACTTTGATTTTAGGCATGCTTTTGCTGTTTTGTAGAGCTTATTTCATAAGATTAACAGCTAAGCAAATGATTTAATCAAGATAGTAAAGGTAAACCTTTAAATGTTATCATGTCCATTTAAATGTCCTCAGGTTTTGTAGCTGTTTCTTAAATTTGGTTGACATATTAAGTATTCAAGATGTTATTTTGCTGATTGTGTCTTTTAAATTGTACTTTGTTCCATGATGGAACAGTTTGGTAATTGAGTAGATTAATGTTTTTAAACCTAATTTGTTTTCCTGTATTTTATTTATGCTTTTTAGGTGGCAGCCAATGCACACATTCCTCCAGACTACCTCCTTAAAATTTGTGAGCGGATTGGTCCCTTACTAGATAAGGAGATCCCTCAGAGTGTTCCTGGGGTACAGACATTACTAGGTGTTGGTCGGCAGTCTCTGTTAAGGGATGCCAAAGGTAAGCTTTTCACAGTTTTTAGAGGAAGGAATGGAGAGCAGCATATTTCTATGTTAAGTAAATGTTCCCATTTTTTTCTTAATGCTTATTTTCTTCTACTTATTTTTATTTTGCCAATCTTGTTTTTATTTTTTTGGTATACAAGTACATTTTTGGGGGCCTAAGAGGAGCCCTTTTCTGTAAAACAACGAATAACATAGAGGTAAAGAATATAAAATATCTGTAATCCTGTGGAACAGAGATCTCAAAAGATCACTGCTCCGATTAGTACGGTATAAATCCTTAAAACATTCTTCTATTACATTTTAATATTCTTAATCTTTATGAGTATTGATATCATCCTAATCTGATAAATAATTTTATAACAAGTAAATGAAAATTGTGATATGTAAACTTTTTATAATTGAAAATATTTAAAAACAAATGTGTCAACCAATCAGTGACTGGTCCATAATAGTTTCTCTCCACTGTTTTTCAGTCTTTTACAGATTTCCCCCAAAGTTTTCATGGAACCCCAATATGCAAAATATATAAAACAGTATTTTATGAACATAAAAAGTGAAATTGGGCATTAATGGTACCTCTTAGTGTAATAAATACTTCAGGTCTAGCAACTAATTTCTGTGTTTTGTTTTATTAGCATAATGCTCTTAAAAATCCTAATTCACAAATAGTTGCATAAATGATACTGGTGTTTAAACATCTCATTTTATAATTTAAGGAAGTTCTTCATGTCAGTTAATTTGGAAGCTTTTAAGAGAGTTGTACAATATTATTTGGAATATTTCATATGTGTTTGAATCTTTTGATATAAATATAAAAGACAAAAAACTATAACTATTCATAGTCAGTTTTCATCTGATATGCAATATTGTTACCTGTTGTGGCACAACTGAGAGGCACTGCATAACATGAGCATGAACTAAGAATGTTTCTGAGTTTGATCTGGCATGCTTACGTCGTCGTATCCTGCTTATACATTTTTATATGAATTGTCATGGATAAGCCTTAAAGATTAAGAAGGACCAATGTAAACTTAAAACCTTATTAATCCATGACACATTTACATAAGATTCAAATGTATGAATAATAAAAACTATAGTTTTAGATCAGCTGCGAAATAAAATATCCTGATGCTATATTAAGTAAGGTGTTGGTGTTTACCAGTCATGATATATGTAGTTTATAATATGTTTAAACATATGAATGTAATTTTTCATTGCGGTTTTAGTAGTTAAAAATGTATTTCAACAAATGAAATTGAATTCAGACATTTACCTCTGAGGTAAAGTTAGAAAAAAACAAAAAACACCATTCTATTCCCTGACTAACTTTTGAATCTTTTTGTATAGACTGTAAGAGTACACTATGGAATGGGTCTGCTTTTGCAGCTCTACATAGAGGCAGACCTCCAGAACTACCTGTAAATTATGTGAAATCTCCAAATGTGGGTGAGTAATGTCCATGTGAGTTATAAACGTATTCTTGATTTGTTCCTTCCTGAACTAATTATAAAGCCAAAAAATAGGTATGAGAATTAAATTTGAAGTATAAACAGACTGCGTACGTTCTTGAAGAGTTTCAATGTAGGTGTAGATTTTTTAAAGCATTTTACTTAAAGCAAATATAAACATGGTTTGGTAAAAGGTGAATTTTAAAAAAAATTTTCCTCCTCCTCTCCCCTCCCCTGCTCTGTCCTCCCGTTTCCTTCCTTCCTTCCTTCCTTCCTTCCTTCCTTCCTTCCTTCCTTCCTTCCTTCCTTCCTTCCTTCCTTCCTATTTTTTCTTCTTAGAAGAAGCATTTTCCTTTTTACATATTACAGGTGTTTTTAACCATATGGATGTCTCTTTACGTATCGATGTGCTGAGATCAAAGATTTTACAGGGATCTATATAAAGCTAGCTTTCAGAAGGAAACAAAAGTACATTCTGCTTATATCTGCTTGCCAAACTTATAGTAATGTTATAAATTTTATAGCTTTATTAAAACAAAAAATCACCCTTCCCACTTCTAGTTTACTGAAATTCACATGTCTGGTGCAAAACCAAGCGGCTAGATGAGTAACTGCCACTCTGCTTCTCTATTTTCTCACTCTTTTAAAAATTATATTATTTTATACAGTGCCTAGAGAGTATTCCTTAAATTCAAATTGAAAAAATAAGAATAATTTTTTACAGGGATACTAACTTAAAGAACTTATTTTGCTCCTAGAGATTAAATACATTTAGGCTAGAAGTAGTTTTAAAAGATACTTAGAAAAATAATTGATAAAGATTTATAAGGGTTATTAAGGTAAATTGGATACTTTGAGGTATATCACTAACAGTACTCTTCCATAGCCTAGATGTTACTGGGAAAAGTAGACAACTGGGTTGAGTGTAATTGGACATGGTGTTTTAAACTTTTTTTCCATTTTACAGGGGTTTGTTTACCCTTCATAAGTTTTCAGTATTCACTTTTACCTTAAGTATTTATTAATAATTTATTTATTAAATTTAATTGAAATAACTTTCATTATGCATGCATTTCTTTATGTTCAAAAGATATGATATTTTTAGCCACATTATCAACATTATTTGAAGTGCTTTATACTTCCTTTAGTGGTCACATGTGAAGTGCTGAAAAGCAGCCTTTAGAGTATTAATTAGGCTTTCAGTGTTTCTTTGTTCTTCTGTTCCCTTTTAAAAAATTCTTTTAACTGCATATATATATATATATATATATATATATATATATATATATATATATACACATTCAAATTTCTGCTGGTTTTCTACGGTCAACACTGTTCTGACTTCGATCCCTTTGTTACTCATATAGCAATTACTAAGGAATTTTAGTGTCCTGGCATTGATGCTTTCACAATCCTAAATCTGCCATGTTACTTGGGGAGGAGCTATTACAATAGAGATAATTCAGTCAAGATGTATTTTTATGTAGTTCAGTAGTCCTCCTGTTCCAAGACCCCAGTGGATGTCTGAAACTGCAGATAGTATCGGAGCGCGCATATATATATGTGGCATATATATATGTGGCGCATATATATATATATATATATATATATATATATATATGTATATGTATATATATGTATGTATGTATATATACTGTGTTTTTTCCTATACATACATACCTTTTCAATTAAAGAATGCGCTTATGATTTCTCTTTGGCATATCTGAATTGCCAGCATCACTACTCTTGTGCTTTGGGTCCATTATTAAGTAAAATAAGGGTTACTTGAAAACAAGCACTCTGATACCTGGACAGTTGACAGTGGATCTGGTAACCGATCTGATAACCAAGAGGGCTACTAAATGACTAAGTGGCAGGGAGTGTATACAGTGAATATGCTGAACAAAGCGATGATTCATGTCCCAGGCAGGATGCATCAGGATGGTGTGAGATTTTATCACGCTACTCAAAACAGCATGCAATTTAAGCCTTATGAATTGTTTATTTCTGGAATTTTCTGTTCAGTATTTCTAGACTGTGGTTGACTGCAGGTAACTGAAACTGCAGAATGCGAAACTACGGGTAAGGGGGGACTACTGTATATACTAGTCAAAATCTTTAAGTTTAGTGTATTTAGAATGCAGAACCTGATTTAAAAAAAAAGGAGTTGACTAGGAAAGTAATCAAGATGAATATGAAATTTTAAATTTTGATTTGAGACAGTTTTCCCATTGTAGGGTACAGTTCTCCACAGCTACTTTAAAATCAATCAGTTTTATCATTTTCCAATGTAAATAAAACTTAATCATGAAGATAAATCTTCAAAGTTTTATCAAAGAATATTAGAACTAGAAAGAACTTTAACAACACTACTTCTTGATAAATGGGTTCCTTGGTCAATTAAATGTGGGAAACACTGAGTTTAAAAATGTGGACAAAAATAAATGTATGTAGTTCTGCTCAGAGCCTTTCATATGCTTAAATGCCTTGTGAGTCACCTTATGAGGAGTATTTCCTAACCCAACAGTGGAAACCGTTTCCCAGAATACCTTTAACATTGTGAAAGTTTTCTGGGAGTAGATTTGGGAAATTGGGTTGTAAACCCCTATTTATAGGAGAAAAACCAAAAGCCCAGAGAGAAGTGCCTATGTAACAGGCATAAGTTAATATTGCTTGCCTTCCAAACAGTTTATTTCTAAACCATTTCATGGTCAGAGGATACCATACTTCCTTGGTATAACAGATTAACACTTACAGAGCTCCAAAGATTAAGGATTAGCCATATCACTTTTATTTATTAAGTCAAGTATATCACGATCTAATTCACATAAAAGAAATTCTCCCTCTTTCAGTATACAGTTCAGTGAATTTTAACATGTATACACCACCAGCACAATAAAAATATAGAACATTTCTATCACCCCTTAAGTTTCTTTCAGGTCTTTTGCAGTCAATCCCCTACCCCTCCTTCAATCCCTAGAAATCACTAGTCTGTCACTGTACTTTTGCCTTCTTTAGAATGTCATCAGAATGAAATCATACAGGGTGTAGTCTTTTGTGTCTGTCTGATTTCACTTACACCTCATTTTTTAAAATTCATGCATGACATTTCATGTATCATACTTTTTTAAAGGAATTTTTATGTTTTATAATATTTCTTTTTATTACCAAGTAGTATTCCATTGTATGGATATACTGCTGTCTGCTTTTCTGTTCATCAATTTTATAGACATCTGGGTTGTTCCAGATATTGGCTATTATAAATAAAGCTGCTGTAAACATTTTTGTACAGATCTTTACATGAACATCTGTTTTAATTTCTCTTGGGTAAATACGTAGTAGGATTGTTGTATCATATGTTAAGTGCAGGTTTAACTTTTTAAGAAACTGCCAAATTATTTAGAAAATGGCTATCCCATTTTGTATTCCCACCTGCAATGTATAATTTTAGAGAGAACTACTCAGTTTCTACAAAAGAAGCCACTGGGATTTTGATTGGGATTACGTTGAATCTACAGATCAATCTGGGGGGAATTATCTTCTTAACAACCATAAGCCTTCCAATCTAGGCACATAATATAATTCTCCATTTATTTAACTCTCCTTTAATTTCTCACAGCAGTGTTTTGTAGCTTTCAGCGTACTGGTCTTGCACATCTATTGTGAAAGTTTCCTCTAAGAATTTCATGGTTTTTGATGCTGTTTTAAATTGTATATTTAAAATTTTCAGTTTCTAGTTTGTTGATAGTAAATAGAAACAGTTTTTTGTTTGTTTGTTTGCATTTTAGTATATTGACCTTGCTAAATTCACTAACCAGATCTAATAGCAGGTCTTTTTGTTTTGTTTTATTTTGTTTTCTTTTTTTGTTTTTATGGGGGGTTTTTTTTGTTGTTTTTTTTTTTGGAGATTCTTTGGCATTCTCTACATAGATAGTCATGTTGTCTGCAATTAAAGACAGGCTTTCCTTTTTCCTTTCTAATCTTGTCTGCCCTATAGTTCTTTTTCTTGTACTATTGAAATGCTAGTGCCTCAAGTACAATGATGAATTGAAGTGATGAGACTGGACATCATCCTTGCCTTGTTCCTGATCTTAGGGGGAAAGGAAATAATCTTTCACCATTAAGTATGGTCTTAGATGCCTTTTGTCAGTTTGAGGATGTTTCCTTGTATTCCTGCTTTGCATAGAATTTTTAACACAAATAGATATGTCCCACTTATTTGTTTTATCTAGTATATTTGTAATTATACCAGCTATTTCTTGGGGTTCATTTTAACTGTATTTTATGTAGAATAGTGCTACCCAATAGAACTTTTTACAGTAATGGTGATGTTCTATCCTATGATATACACAATAGTAGCCACTAGCTACATATGTCTGTTGTATCTGAGGAACTAAATTTTTAATTTTTGAAAGTTTGAGTAATTTGATATTCAATAACCACACATAGCTAATGGCTACTGTATTGGACACTGCAGATTTAGAACAATGTGAAAACCAGTAAGCAGCTCTCTGGATAGGTGCATAATTTGGTAATAATGTATTGACTAATGATTCATTTTATAAATTTAACTTTGAATATTTCTAATTTTTGTACTTAGAAATTACCTTTAGATTTTCCTATTTTGATTTTGTTAACTCACTTTAAAGATCACATTATGCCACTTCCTTCTAATGAAAGTTTTACACTTGTCTTTGGCCAAAAGCAATAAAATTCTGACCTTATCTGGACTCTCCACTATATTGGATTATTTATTCAAATGTTCCCATACTTTGTGCAGTTAATCAACAATATTGTTTAGCAATTTAATGAAATGGAGGTGAGGGAGCATGGGGATGGAATTTGGGAGTTAATTCCCAGATTCTATTCTCTAGACTATTACTGTAATACATTAAATATGTGTACGTAAGTTTACCAAGGTTGAATTTCCAAATTCCTATAGGGCAACAGCAAAGATGCCTATTACATTATTACAGGTCTAAGCTCCAAATCATGCCATTTCATTAGCTGTATGCTTGACTAATCGCATTGTGCCAAAATTAGAGAAAGAAAATTGAGCTAAATTCAAAACAGTATTAATACCTAATGATACTCAAAGAAATCCTGGGGCATATGTAATTAATATTTGTAGTATTGTTTGAGATCTTGCACTATAATCACTAACTATTGTTACTTTTTCACCCCTTTAAATATTAGTATTTGTTTTGGAAATTTTGTAGTAGCTACACTAAAAATTGAAAATAAAATTTCAAACAAACACAGCTCTGCTGCGGAACTAGTTTGTCATTACAGAAGTAATTTAAAAATTCTATTTCATGTCTATTTGAAATGAATAACTTGGAAGAACTAGTATTGTAGTTACTATCTGTTATGATAAAAGTTTCAGAAAATTTCCTAATTCTAAATAATTTTCATAAAATTATCCATAGAAATGGTAATAGGATGGCTTATTCATTAAATTTGAGAATGACATTATACCCAAGGAACAAATGTATATGCTTATTTTTCTAAAGCTAGTCAAGGTCATGATGTGATAAGACTCTGTTTTTAATCCTTTTTTCCCCTTTATCTTGTAATTTACATTGTAAGGCCTGTAACTTACACTGTATACATCTCAGGAGGCATGCATTATTTCTATAGCCAAATTAATATGTTGCCTTAAGCTTACATTTAGCATTGATTGGCTCTTGACTTATGGGCCATTGTATGGTTATATGTCACAATTAAAGCCGGAATTCACTTGGAGGAGGGGAAACCTTTCTCTTTTTAATATGTAAATATAAACTGAAAGAAAGTAATCTAAACTTTTTATTTGGTTGGGGTGACTGGGTTTTTGCCAGGAATATTTGTCATCCTCCCTAATTTTATGTAGTTCTTATCTCTTGCCCATGGGTCACAAAGTCAGGGTTTGCTTTTTGTTGCTTGCTTCCCTCCACTTATCACCTTCCTCCTTTTTTCACGCATGAGTGAAACAAGTTGCTCCCAAAGTCATTACTTTTATGTATTTGGAGAGGAGCAAGGGATTCTTGTCACACCTGCAAGTAATTAGAACTGGATTACAAACTCAGAATCTTTTGTATGTGCTGCATGGTGAGTGCTCACTAAATATTGAATGGAAGTACTATAATTGCTGCCACATGGAAACAAGCATCTCTGTTAAAGGCATTTATATGGTTTTATACAGCTCATAAGAGTTTCTAGCCCCTGTATCCATTTGTGGAATCAATAGTGCATTACTATCAGGATTAGTAATTTTAATTTTTCAATTTGAAAGAAAATGGATTTTATTATATGTCTTAGTATTATCATATAAAATATAATGAAGAATTTCTCAATTAAATCTATTATGAACATTTTTTTCTTCCATCACTATTCTTTGTCATTTCTTTAGATTTTGCTTTCAACACACCAAAGTATTCTAAAAGAATCTTTTAGTATTCTATACAGTTTACTCTGTACCTTAGAAAAATAGAAGTTTATAGTTACAGTTCACAAAGGAAAGCTGTAAAACAACTCAAGATTTGTTTAGTTGGAGGAAAAGGCAATTTAAAATGTCTATGTATAATAACAAAATCAGGTTAAATGGTTTAGAAGAAGATAGTAAAATAAAGATTTAGGATATTTATTCTCAAATTATATTAAGTGAACTTTGCCAAAAGGCTGAATGGAATTAAAAATACTGTTTTTTTGTTTGTTTTGTTTTTCTTTGTTTGTTGTTTTTTTTGCCATATCTCACTTAATATTATCCTAGCAATAAGGCATTCAGTGACTATGAATACCAATAGCCTGCAGGACTTAATAATATTATTTAAATTATACCATGGATGGGTGTGACGGGTGGGAATGGCATCAGCCTTAAAGCCTAAAGCTGTTACTCTGTGTGGTTAAGGTTTCAGAGACATAATTTGATCAATAGTAGCCTCAAATCCATGAAGGAGATAATCTGTTGTTTTGTGCTTTTACTATAGTTTTCGGGTTTTATTAAAATTCATTTTTGCTCTTTCTGGCTTCTTTCAAGACTTTATATTAATTTGTTTAGTTCTTAGAGCTTTGTTGGGAAACCCTGAATCTAGCTTCACACATAAAATACTACTAATCATTGTAAATCTAGAATTGACACTGAATTTCATGAATCACTTTCTAGTGTGCTTTACAGAGTATTTGCTTAGTCTATTGTGGTCCTCTCTACTTACAGAAGCTAATATGTTTAACTGTATTTTAACCAATCAGAAGATTGCATGTATGCTGTTATTCTGTTTTCCGATTAAAATTTAAAAAATCAAACTGTAAATGTTGACCAACTGACTTTCGTAGAAAAGACTAATACGAGATTATTTTAGCCTTCTTTAAATACAGCTTGTTTTCTGAAAAACTTTGTATTTGAAGATGATATGATGGTGATGGGTGTGATGTAAGAAGCCCAATCCATGAACAATAGTCCTTTCTGCCTTGTGTGTATAAAGCCTTAAGACTGTTATTTGGTTAGCAGTTATTGGCTGAGCCTGTTACTGTTTTTGATTCAATCTTAAGCTTCTGCTGAAAGCACCCCGCTCCCTGCTTCATCCTCCACCCTACCCCCACATTCCTGAGGTCTATCTTTGAGGTAGGTGTGTAACTACTGTTTTTTTAGAAGTTGAAAACTTTGCGTTATTATTTTGAAGTTGTTTTAGTGGATTTTAAAACATTTCTTCTTGATCTTGTAGGCATCATATTAAAACATGATGTTAGTAGTAATGTCTTTTGTCCTTCATTCCCTTTATAAGGCTGGCCTAGCAAAGTTGGGTTGAGGTTATTCTTTAAAATAGCTAGACCTGCTGTTTTCCAAAGTGTTTTATTGATAATGAGTCACCTTTAAACTCTCTGGATTGTTTATGGTGTCTATGGATATGAAGTTAGCTTGACATAAAACAATTCATTTTATCTTGTATCATTTTCTGCCATTTACAGAAGAATTGGAAATATTTTACTTTTATATAATCTGTATTAAAGTTTATAAATTAAAAGTTAGAAAATTATACAAGGATTTCATGAATATTATGTATAGTGTATTATTAGAGTATAACTGACAGATAAAATTACTCAAGAGTTATGTGACTCATTTGCATTGAAAATCAGATAATACCACCAATTTGTGCACTTCTGGTTTTATCTGGAGCTTGATGCCAAGTTGATGACACACTTTTTCTCCCAGCAAATATGGTAGTTAGTTACCTGGTCTTGGTTAAATACTATATCTTTTAGCATCATTGATCACAAGTTTCCTGTGATATAAACAGTAGAATTCAGCAAGTTATCTTTCTTGGCAGTGAAAGTGAAATTCTCTTGTGGTTAGTGATTTTCTGGTTTATGTTTAGAAGGTTTTTTGTTTGTGTTTTTTTTTTTTTTTCTTTTAGTGTGGGGCGGGAGGCTTTTTTCAGCACTAAACTGCTGAATCTGTAGGGTAACTCAAAATAAGTTACCTTGTTAAAGCCTCGACAACCAGAGACCACCAGGAACAAGCCTGTAGTCTGACAAAATCAGATTTACTGACTCATCGTGAGGGAGTACGCTACACTCCTGAGGAACCTTGGAAGTCCTCTGGATAAGGGGGCGGAGGAAGTGTCTTTTATAAGTTTTGGTTTACCACTGAAGAATTCTGAGGAGGGTTAGAAGGAAGCCAGGATTAGTTCTGGATTTCTGGCTGCTTCTGAGACTGATTGAAAGAAGTGGGGATTATCAAGGGGTTGGGTTCTGTCTTGAATCAGGGTGGTTTAGGCATTGGGTATCTCCTTCCAGTAATAAATGAAAATAGCAGAGCAAGTCTGGGGGCATTGTTCATAAGAAAAGCAATAATCACTCAAAGAGCAAGTAGTTACGATATTTTACAACTGCTGCATGACCTTGGGAAAAACAATGTTTCCTGTTAACTTTAGAGCCAGCTTTATCTGTGTCTGTCCTCCCAGCCTGATTAATTGCAGGGCTGCTTTTTTCTTTTTCAGTCCTGGCTGATAATTCACTCTTTCAGTCCCAGATAGGTTTTGATTCTTCCAACATGTGGTATTATAAATCTTTTAAAAGCAGGTGGTTAACATACAGCAATTTGTTATTAATTGTATTTAGGGGCCTTTCTGGTTGTTCTTAGTCTGTGTTGTTGAAAATCCTTTATTTTAGCCTAGAAACATTTTCTGACACCAGTTCAAAGTTCCATACCAGTGTAAAATAATTTTAATACAGATTTTTCTCCACTGTAAATGAAAAATAAATGGGGTAAACTAGTGGTCTAACAACTCTTATGTGGCCATCTTAGAATATTCTTTGGGTCTTGGTGAATTTTCTAATAAAACCCAATTCAGTAGATGCCAGAGTCCCTGCTGGTTTTCTTCAGTGTCTTTTGCAGGTGAAGGGAATATTGAGTGATATAAGTAGAATTTTTGCTGTTAAAGTTCTTTTCTATTTCAGGCTAATAGCAGATTGTATTTTCTATAATGTCATTAAATAGACAGCATTGAAAAGAGGGATGACTATTGAACTAGAATTAGGAGACCTGGATTCAACTTAGGCTCTACTGTTTATTGGCTGTGATGTTAGTTAGGCAAGATGCTTAGTTTCTTTGGGCCTTAACTTCCTCATTTACAAATTGAAGAAAATGCTTGCCTTCAGATTTCACAGGATTACTGTGAACTCAAATGAGATGTCTGTGGAATTACTTTATAACCTTTAAAATGTTATGCAAATGTAATTTGTAATTATGATATTGGGTCACAGATACTTATAATAATATTGATAATGACAATAATGCCTCAGATTAAAAGTCTATTATTTGTGTTGCCTTTTTGAAAAGATTGTTTAACTCACAACTATGGTGGGTGCTTTAATATATAAACTTAAGTCTCAGACCTATCTTTTGACTCCAAATCTAGTGCTCCTCCCACAAAATTCTTAACAAAGTAAGTAATATATATTTCCTGATTGCCACACTAGAACCTTTTGTCGACCATTGTAGGTGCTCTGAGATATTTATAATATGTATATTTACTATCACTTTCCCAAATAGTTTCCAGCCTCTGATTTATGTTTACAGTTATAGTTTACACATTGTTGTGTGCATTTTAAATAAGACATGAGATAACATGGTGGGAATCTATAAATACCACCATTATATTAAGTATTCTTTGAGGTCTAACTGTAACAAATATAGCTCCTTGAAAAATGAATAGTGGTTTTATTCAGAAGAGACTTACCTGTTTGCTATAATAAAGACCTAGAGTTTATGGTGGGAGATGAGACTGAAAAGGGAGGTTGGAGAACAATTGTTCTGAACCCTCCATGCTAAGAGTGCAAAATTTTTGGATAAAAGACCAGATAGTAAAAGTTTTTGGCTTTCTGTGTAATTTGGTCTCTGTGGCAACTACTCAGCTCTGTGGTAGTATGAAAGCAGCCATAGATAATATGTAAATGAATGAGTGTGGTTGTTTTCTAGTAAAACTGTATTTATAAAAATAGGTGGTATGCTGAATTTGGCCCATGGACTTTAGTTTGCCAACCCCTGTTCTACACTATACTAATGAGTTTAGATTGAACCATTGTATACTTTTAAATAGGGAAATTATGTGACAGAATTTCTATTTTGAAAATATAACTCAGGGGGCAGAGTGTAGGATAAATTGGAGAGGAGACAGACTGGCAGAGGCAGGCAGAGAAAGCAGGGGAAGGCTATTACTGTAGGTGTAGAGAGGAGGTGATAAGAGTCAGTGAAAAGTAAAGGTTAGAGATACAGATATGGCAGTAATTCATATGTGGCTAGGTAAGATTGCAGGGACAGCATGAAGACAGAGAAGAGAGCCCTGGATAGAATTTGAATTAATTATCAGTGTTTCATCAAGAGTAAGTCAGAGTAGGAAAAACAATAATAAGAAACTGAGATTCAAAAAAATCCAAGAGGAGGGAAGGCTCCCAAGCTCATTTTACAAGGCCACCATTGCCCTTATTCCAAAACCAGACAAAGACATTACAAAAAAAAAGAAAACTATAGGCCAATATCCCTAATGAACATAGATGCAAAATCGTCAACAAAATAGTAGCAAACTGAATTCAGCAATACGTTATAATCAAGTGGGATTCATTCGTGGTATGCAAGGTTGGTTCAGTGTCTGCAAATCAATTAATGTGATACACCACATAAACTAAATGAAAAATAAAAATCATATGGTCATATCAATAGAGGCAGAAAAAACATTTGTCAAAATCCATCATCCATTTATGATAAAAACTCAGCAAAGTGGGAATAGAGAGCACATATCTCAACATAATAAAGGCCATTATGACAAATCCACAGCTATTATCATACTCAGTGGGGAAAAGTTAAAAGCATTCCCCTTAAGATCAGGTAAAAGACAAGGATGCCCATATTCACCACTTTTATTCAACATAGTACTGGAAGTTTTAGCTACAGCAGTCAGACAGGAAAAATAAATTAAACGCTTTCAAATGGGGAAGGAAGAAGTACAACTGTCGTTATTTGTAGATGACATGATACTATATGTAGAGAACTCCAAAGATTCCACCAAGAAAACTATTAGAACTGATAAATAAATTTAGTAAAGTAGCACAATACAAAATTCATATTCAGAAATTGGTTGCATTTTTATATACCAGTAACGAACTATCAGAAAGAGAAATTAAGAAAAAATCACATTTACATTTGCATCAAAAAATTAAAACAGGCATAAATTTAACCAACGAAGTAAAAGACCTGTATTCAGAAAATTATAAGACATTGAAGAGAGAAAGAAGATACAAGTAAATGGAAACATATACCATGCTCATGGATAATTAGAATTAATATAGTTAAAATGTCTGTACCCAAAGCAATATATAGATTCAATACTATCCCTATCAAAATACCAGTGGTATTTTTCACAGAACTATTAATAGAACAAATAATGCTAAAATTTATATGGAACCATAAAAGACCTTGAACAGCCATGGCAAACCTGAAAAATAAGAACAAAACTGGAGGTATCATGCTACTTGATAGCAAATTATGCTACAAATTATGCATAGTAATCAAAACAGCATTGTATTGGCATAAAAATAGACACATAGATCAATAGAACAGAATAGAGAGCCCAGAAATAAATCCATGCCTATATGCTCATTTAATCTATGACAACGGAAGTAAGAATTTACATTGGGGTAAAGACAGTCTAATAAATGGTGCTGGGAAAACTGTACAGATACGTGCAAAAAAGTGAAACTGGACCACCTTCTTATGTCATGTATAAAAATAAACTAAAAATGTAATATAGGCAAATGTTAGGCACGAAACCATAAAATTCCTAGAAGAAAATATAGGAACTAAACTCTCAGACATTACCCTTAGCAATATTTTTACTGATCTTTCTCCTCAGCAAGGGAAACAGAAACAATAAACAAACGGGGCTACATCAAACTAAAAAGTTTTTTCACAGCAAAGGAAACCATCAACTAAACAAAAAGACATCCTACTGAATGGGAGAAGATATTTCCCAATGATACGCCTGATGAGGGGTTAATATCCAAAATTTATTTTAAAAAAACCTCATATAACTCATCACCAAAAAACCTCAAACAATGCAATTCAAAAATGGGCAGAGGACCTGAATACACATTTCTCCAAAGAGAAGATTCAGGTGGCCAATAAGGGAACCCTCATGCACTGTTGGTAGGATTGCAAATTGGTGCAGTCATATGGAAAACAAGATGGAGGTTTGTGAAAAAATTAAATATAGAACTAATTTATAATCCATAATTCCACTCCTGGGTATTTATCCAAAGAAATCCAAAACACTAACTCAAAAGAAAAATAAGCACCCCTGTGTTTACTGCAGTGCTATTCACAATAGCCAAGATACAGAAACAACCAAAATGTCCATCAATAAGCGATTGGATAAAGAAATTATGTACATATATACAATGGAGTATAACTCTGCCATAAAACAGAATGAAATCTTACCATTTGCAACAACATGGATGGACCTAGAGGATATTATGCTAAGTGAAATAAGTCAGACTGAGAAAAGACAAATACCATATGATCTCACTTATATGTGGAATCTAAAGAACAGAATAAATGAGCAAATAAAACAGAAATAGACTCAGATACTGAGAACTAACTGATGGTTGTTAGATGGAGGGGTGTTGGGGGATGGGTGATAAAGGTGAAGGGATTAGGAAGTACAAATTGGTAGTCACAAAACAGTCTCAGGGAATGTCAAATACAGTATGGGGAATATCAATAATGTAAAGACTATGTAGGGTGTCAGGTGGGTACTGGACTTATTGGAGGAATCACTTCATAGATTATGTAAATGCCTAACTACTGCGCTGTATACCTGAAACTAATATAAAATAATATTGAATTAATATTGAATGTTAGCTAATTATATGTGTGTGTGTGTGTATGTATATATGTGTGTTTATATATATACATATATGTGTGTGTGTATATATATATATGTGTATATATAAATGCATTCCCAGGATGTAAAGTAAATCACAGGGAATATAGTCAATGGTATTGTAATAGCTGTGTGTGATGTCAGACGGGTAGTAGACTTGTGGGGTTATCACTCTGTGAGGGGTGTAAATGTCTAATTGTGTTGTTTTGTACACCTGAAACTAATAAAAAAACAATGAAAAAGAAACTGAGAAGGCAAGGTTTAGCAAGGCAGGGAGAATAAAAAAAGATATCTTTCTTATAAATCATAAGAAAATTTGATCACTTTTTCAGATTTGATTAGGATTCCCTGTGAAACCTACTGACTCTATGGAATTTATATTCTCCATGGTTTTGGAAGGTTGAACGATAATGCATATTACTTAACTTTCTAGAAGTATTTTTTTTTTTTTTTTAAATCAGCAAATAATTGAACACCAAATTTATTCAAAGCCTTTTCAAGTCTTCAGGGCAGTCCTTGCTGTCAAAGATTTTACTTTGATTGGGATGATTTAGATGGAATATGATTACAGTACAGGGCATTGTCTCAGCAATTTTGGAGTGCTATAACAAAATACCATAGACTGGGTGGCTTATAAGCAAACATTTATTTCTCACAGTTCTGGTGTCTTGAGAAGTCTAAAGTCCCTGCAGATTTGGTGTCTGGTGAGGGCCTGCTTTCTGGTTCATAGACAGTGCTTTCTTGCTGTAACCTCAGATGGAGGAATGGGCAAGGGGGCTTTCTCAGGCCTCCTGTAAGGGCACTAATTCCATTCATGAGGTCTCTGCCCTCATGACCTAATCACTTCCCAAAGGATCCAGCTTCTACTGTGTTTCCCTGAAAATAAGACCTAGCTGGACAATCAGTTCTAATGCATCTTTTGGAGCAAAAATTAATATAAGACCAAGTCTTATTTTAATATAAGACCGGGTCTTGTATAATATAATATAAAACCGGGTCTTATATAATATAAAACCCGGTCTTATATTAATTTTTGCTCCAAAAGATGCATTAGAGCTGATTGTCCGGCTAGGTCTTATTTTCGGGGAAACAGGGTAATACTATTATTACATTGGACATTAGATTTTCAATATGTGAATGGTGGAGAGGCACAAATATCTCATCTATAGAAGACATCGACTAAGTGATTTCAGTGAAGTACAAAGTGTATTGAGCATTCCGGAAGGAAAGATGAAAATGATTAAGACAAACAAGGGGAGATTTTAAGGAATAAATAAACTTTGAGATGAACTTTGAAAGACTGATTATAACTTGAGGAATAGAACATTCCAGATGAGAGGTTATCAGCATAGGACACAAAAGACTTGTCTGATTTCGTGTGGAAAATTTATGCCTTGGAGGAGTAGGAATTATGGTTGGATATTTTGGGAAAGGTGGCACCAGAGTAATTACATCGATGGTTTTTGCTTCCAAGGGACTAAGCTAGGTAATTGTATGATGTATTAGACATTAATCATTATCTTTAAAGTGCTTATAATCCTAGATCAGAGATATGCACAAGTAACTGTTAAAGGACTGTGACAAGCAAGAGAGTTTACTTTTGGCTGAAGTGACTGAGAAAGATTTCATGAAAAAGGAGGTGGTTTTAGGCTATGTGTTCAAAGATAAGAAAGATATTGACAGGCTGCAATGGCAGAGGTAGGCATAAAGCTAAAGGAATAGCGTAAGCAAAGGTGCCAGGGTGGTAAACTGGGAGGCTTGGTAAGGGTAAGACTCAGGGATTGCCTATGGTTTTATCAGGTGTTCTCAGTTTTGCTTATAGTCATTTGAGTCTGTGTGTGTGGTTACTAGGTTCTATACAATTATATCATTGTGTATCCACCTCCACAGTGAAGATAGTTTTATCATCACAAGAATCTCTCATGTTGCCCATATATAAACCACACCCACCAACCTCCTGCCTGACATACCCCTACAGTCTTGTCAACCACTGATCTGGACTCAAGAATGTTATATAAACGGAATCATACAGTTTATAATTTTATTTCACTCTGCATAATTCCCTGGGCATTCGTCCAAGTTGTTGCATGTATCAATAGTTATTCCTTTTTGTTGCTAAGTGGTATTCCATAGTATGGATATATCACAGTTTGTTTGACCATTCACCAGCTGGAAGGCATCTGGATTGATTCCATCTTTCGGCTATTACAAATAAAGTTGCTATGAACATTTGTGGATAGGACTTTTTCTTCCTCCCTCCCTCCCTCCCTCCCTCCCTCCCTCCCTCCCTCCCTCCCTCCCTCCTTCCTTCCTTCCTTCCTTCCTTCCTTTCTTTCAACATGAGCTTTCATTTCTCTAGGATGAAAGCCCAAGAGTACAATTGTGGGTCATATGGTAATTGCATGTTTAGTTTTGCTTTTGTAGGTTTTTTTTTTTCGTTGTTGTTGTCAAAAAAAACTACCATACTAGTATTTTCCAGAGTGGCTGTAGCATTGTAGGTTCCCAGCAGCAACGTATGAGTGATCCAGGTTTTCCCCATCTTCACCTGCATTTGGTATTGTCATGATGTGTTATTTTTGTTTGTTTGTTTGTTTCTTATTAGTTTCAGGTGTACAAAACAATGTAATAGTCAGAGATTTACACCCCTCACAAAGTGATCACTGCCCTCCCCCAATCTACTACCCCTCCGATGTGATGTATAGCTGTTACAATTCCATTGACTCTATTCCTTATGCTGTACTCCACATCCTGTGACTCTACATAAATTATAGTTGACATTCAGTATTATTCTACAAGGTTATATTAATCAAAACAGCATGGTACTGGCATAAAAAAAGACACATAGATCAAGGGAACAGAATAGAGAGCCCAGAAATAAATCCATACCTATATAGTAATTTAATCTACGACAATGGAAGCAAGAATTTACATTGAGGTAAAGACAGTCTATTCAATAAATGGTGCTGGGAAAACAGGACAGACACATGCAATAAAATATGAAGCTGGACCACCTCCTTACACCATAAATTCAAAATGGATTAAAGACTTAAATGTAAGATCATGATGTTTTATTTCAGCCATTCTCATAGGTATGTTGTGTGATCTATCATGGTTTTAATTTGCATTTCCTTGTGGTTTTAATTTGCATTGCTACTTATGTTGAACATTTTTCCTTTCCGTGTGCTTACGTGTGTGTGTGTGTGTGTGTGTGTGTGTGTGTGTGTGTGTGTGTGTGTGTATATATATATATATATATATATATATATATTTAAGGAGGGTAGAGCTCACAGTGGCCCATGTGGGGATCGAACTGGCAAGCTTGGTGTTATTAGCACCATGCTCTAACCAACTGAGCTAACAGGCCACCCCCATGTATATCCTCTTTGATGAAATGTCTTTAACCCATTTTCTAATTGAATTTTTGAATTTGTTTTATTTTATTGTTAAGCTTTAAGAGTTCTTTATATATTCTAGGTCCTTTGTTGAGTATGTTGTTTGCCAATATTTTCTCCCCATTTGATACTTGTCTTTTCATCCTCTTTACATAGACTTTTATAGACCAAAGGTTTTTAATTCTAGTGATATCCAGTATGTCAGTTTTCACTTTTATGGATCATGCTTTTGTTGTCAAGCCTAAGAATTCTTTGCCTACTTCCAGATCCTGAAGATTTTTCCTTTGTGTTTTTTTCTAAAAGCTTGATGGTTTTACGTTTTATGTTTAATTCCATGATCCATATTGAGTTAAATTGTATAGTGTATGAGGCTTAGGTGGAGGTTCATTATTTTTTACCTAGGGATGTCCAATGGTTTCAGCAGCATTTGTTGAAAATCCTATATTTTCTCTATTGAATTTTATTTGTACTTTGTTTAAACATTAGTTAAGAATATTTGTGTAGATCTATTATTTTTGGTCCTCTATTTTGTTGCATTGATCAATGTGTTTATCTCCTTACTTGAACCACATTGTTTTGATTAGTTACATAGTATGCCTTAATATTGGAAAGCATAATCCCTCCCTCTTTATTCTTTGTCAAGGTTGTTTTTTAATATTTTAGGGCCAGTTCCTGTACATATAAATTTTAGAATAAGCTTGTCAGTGTCTGCAAAGGCTTTTTGAAAGGAATTGCATTGAGCCTATAAATCAATTTGGGAGAATTGACACGTTTACTATGTCAAGCCTTCCAATCCATGAACATGGTATGTTTCCATTTATTGAGGTCTTCTGTGATTTCTTTCATCAATATTTTGTGATTACAGCATACAGGTATTGCACATGTTAAGTGTGTATCTAAGCATTCAGTTTTTTTGGGGGGTGGTAATTGTAAATGGTATTGGTTTTAGTATTGGTTTCTGAGTGTTTGTTGTTAGTGTATAGAAATGCAATTGATTTGGGTGTATTGATCTTATTTCCTGTGACCTTGCTGAGCTGGCCTATTATTTCTAGGTGTTTTCAATCTCTTTTTAAACATGCTTTATCCTGCTTTTTTATATTATAGTTTTGAAATTAGATGATTTGGCAGATTCAATTATGTTCTGGGTTGGTTTGCGCTAGAATTGAAGGTTTGAGGTGAAACCTGTTGTAGTCATTAGAGCATAGTTTACCTATTCAGCAAATTATTATTTTGTTTTATTTTTCTCTCATTTTCAGAAATGCTATTATAGAATATTGGTTAAGAGATCAGTCTCTGAAGCCAATTTGCCTGGGTTTCAATGCTGGCTCTGCCACTTACTAACTTGGGGTTTTGGATAAATTATTAACCCCTCTGTGCCTCAGTTTCCACATCTTTAAAAAGGAGATATCAATAGTAATTTTCATAGGGTTAAATAAGTTAAACATATAAAGTGCTTAGCACAGTGCCTGGCACATAAAAGTGTTAAATAAATTTTATTTTATTATACAACAAGGGTTTTTTTGTTGTTGTTTGGCGACCCTGGTCAGCAAAGTATGTAATATTTTTGCATATGTTTTATCATTTTCTTTAGCATAGAGATCACTATCCATTAGTGTCACCAATCTAATATGTATCAAACTTCTTCCCCTTTCCCCCATCCCACCAGTTTTTCTCACATCCCACCAATGTGAGAGCACTGAGATCCCAGAGAGGAAGAAAAGGGAAGATGAACAGGTGCTAAGCTTCATTAGGAACTAAGCCTGCTGTGCTAGATATTCTACAATACAAAGTTCACCTCACTTAAGTCTCAAGATAGGTAGCGTTATGCCTATTTTATAGATTCTTATACATAAGGAAGAAACTAGGCCAGTTGTTCTTTTTCTTGTTGCTTTGTTGACTTTTTACTGTTATTTTGCCGAAATACAGGGAATTGGTAAATCCGGAGCCAATTCTGCCAGTACCTATTGAGCTACTCTCCGGTTTCTTTGATTTTCCCAAGGGATTACTATGTGTTATGTCTTTTATCCTCCTCCCCCACCCACAAAAATAAGGGGGAGCACTCTGTTCATTGCTTTAGACCCATCAAAGTCTTTTATTTTGTGGGAGGTAAACATTGTTGATATATTTAAACATAAAATACCAACTGAGAGGCAGTTGTGGTGTAAGGAAAAAAAATCATTGGACGCAAGTTCAAGCTGTTGATTATCACCAGTATGACTTTGGAAACCTTGCTTCACCACCTGGATCATAGGTTTTTACATGTAAAATGAGTGGTTGGACTAAAGCTTAATATTTACAGTCCTTTCAAGCTCTAGCAAAATTCCGTAGTGGACACTAGGTCAAAGAGAAAAAGGCAAAACATGGTTGTTTATAGACTACTTTCTGGGGCCTCAGAAATGGTGATTAGCCTCTTAGAATCTTCACTAGTGTTGGTTTGCATTTTTTCTTTTTTATTTATTTATTTTGGACAAATAAAACATGTATATTTAAGCTATACAGTGTGATGTTTTGATATATGTCTACATTATAAAATGAATACCACAATTAAAGAAATTAACATGTTCATCACCTACCATAGTTACCATTTTTTTTTGAGATGAGAGCACTTGAGATCTGCTCTCTTAGCAAATTTCAAGTATACAATACATTATTACCATGTTTCCCCGAAAATAAGACCTAGCTGGACAATCAGCTCTAATGCATCTTTTGCAGCAAAAATTAATATAAGACTGGGTCTTACATTAAAATAAAACTTGGTCTTATATTAATTGTTGCTCCAATTGACGTATTAGAGATGATTGTCTGGCTAGATCTTATTTTCGGTATTAACTATAGTCAGTGTGCTGTATATTAGGTCTCTAGAATTTTTTTAATTTTACAACTGAATGTTTGTACCCTTTGATTAGTATCTCCTCCCCACTGCAGCCTCTGGTAACCACCATTCTACTTAGTGTCACTATGAATTCAACTTAAAAAAGAAATGTTCCGCATATAAGTAAGATGATGAGATATTTGTCTTTCTCTGTTTGGCTTCTTTCACTTAGAATAGTGTTCCCTAGGTTTATCCATGTTGTCGCAGATAGCAGGTTTGCATTGCCTTATTGTCAAAGGCAGCTGTTTTTCCTGTTTCCTGTACTTCTTATGTCTAGAATTACAGAGCACAAAGCTCAGTTACATTTCACATGTAAATCACAATGAATATTTCATCAGAAGGACATAGAAAATAAGTAGAAATATTAAATTTCTAATTGTATCTGGGCAAATGTCTGCTCATGTGATTGAATGAAATGCATACTTGAACCTATGCTTTCTACAAAAAAAAAGGCCTTTTAATGTAATGCACTTTTGAAAAGTTGAAATATATTTGACATGTAACATTATGAACATTTAAGGTATACAACATGTTAATTTGATACATTTATATATTGTAATATGAGTGTCACTGGCAATAATTATCACCTGTATCACATTACATAATTATCACTGCTTTTTAGTGGTTGAGATGATTAAGTTGTAGTCTCAGCAAGTTTGATGATTAGAATACAGTATTGTTGCCTATATTCACTATACTGTGCATTCAATCCCTAGGAATTATTTATTACTCATTGTAAGTTTGTACCTTTAAATAGCATCTGTCCTCTTCCCCCACCCCCACCCCCGCTCCTAGTAATCACCATTTTACTGTCTGTTTTTACGAGTTTGGTTTTTTTTAGATTCTACATATAAATGATATCATACAGCATGGTAAGTCCTCACTTAAGATCATCAATAGGTTCCGTGAATTTAAGCAAAATGACTTATAATGAAAATAATTTTACCATAAACTAATTGATGTAAACAAGAGTTCCTATGCCATCTCATCAACATTATAATGAGATGGCTTTGAACTAAATGAGGTTATTCAAGGACCTGCCATTCTTGTATTTCTCTGTCCGTTTTCTCTCACTTAGCATAATGTTAAAGTCCATCTATGTTGTCACAAATGACAGGATGCCCTCCTTTCTCATGCCTGAATAATATTCCATTATATATACAGAGGGTGCCAAAAAATGGATACATACTTTAAGAAAGGGGAAAAAAACTATTAAAATTACGCTGATGGTAACCACTTTGAGCATCTCTTGTAATTGCAGAAGTCAAACGTGATTTGTATACATCTTTTGTTATCGGCATGTATTGAGTATTACAATTTTAAATTAATACAATTTTTTCCTTTCTTAAAATGTGTATACATTTTTTGGCACTCTGTGTATATCACATCTTCCTAATCCACTGATGGGCACTTAGATTGTTTCCATATTGTGACTAATGTGATAAATATTGTAAATATGGGAGTGCATATAGCTTTTCAATATCCTGTTTTCATTTCCTTTGGGTATATACCCAGAAGTGGAATTGCTGGATCATATGGTAGTTCTATTTTTAATTTTTTAGGGGGAACCTCTATGTTGTTTTCCATGGTGTCTGAACCAACTTACATTCCTACAGACAGTAGACAAGGATGCCCTTTTCTCCACATCCTTGCCAACACTTGTTATCTCTTGTCTTCTTTATGATAGCCATTCTAACAGGTGTGAGGTGATAACTCGTTGTTTTGATTTGCATTTCCCTTATGATTAGTGATGTTGAGCATCTTTTCATGTACCTGGTGGTCATTTGGATGTCATCTTTGGAGAAATGTCTGTTTAATTTTCTGCCCATTTTTTAATCAGATTTTTTGTTGTTAATTGAGTTTTATGAGTTCATAACATATTTTGGATATTAACCCTTTGCCTTTGTTTGATGTTGTTTGACTTGCTTGTCTTTGCTTAGGTTGTTTGTACTTTTGGTGTCATATTTGAAAAATCATTGCCACGACCAATGTCGTGGAGCTTCTTCCCTACACCTTCTTCTAGGAGTTTTATGGTATCAGGTCTTATGTTAAAGTTTGACCCATTTTGAGTTAATTTTTGTGAGTAGTGTGAGATCGGGGTCCAATTTCACTGCAGCATATGTTTATCCAGTTTTCCCAGCACCATTTGCTGAAGAAACTATCCTTTCCTTATTCGGTGTCCTAGGCTCCCCCTGTGAAATATTAGTTGATTGCATATGTGGGATGTCATTCTGGGCCTCTCTATTTTGTTTCATTGGTCTATGTGTCTCATTTTATGCCATTAACGTGATGTTTTCATTACTATAGCTTTATAGTATCATTTAAAATCAGGAAATGTGATACTTCCAGTTCTGTTCTTTTTCAGGATTGCTTTGACTGTTTGGGGTCTTTTCTGGTTCCATACAAATTTTAGGATTGTTTTTTCTATTTCTGTGAATTATGCCATTGAAATTTTAATACGAGATTGCATTGTATCTATAGATGGCTTTGAGTACTATGGGCATTTTAACAATATTAATTTTTTTGATCCATGAACATAGGATGTCTTTCTATTTGTTTCATCTTTGATTTCATTCAACTAAGTCTTGTAGTTTTCATTGTATAGATCTTTCACTTCCTTGGTTAAATTTATTTCTAGGTATTTTATTGTTTTTGATGCTATTATGAATGGGATAATTTTGTTTTCAGTGTTTCATTATTAGTGTATAAGCATGCAACTGATATCTGTATGTTGATTTTATATACTGCAACTTTGCTAACTGTGTTGATTAGTTCCAATAGTTTTTTGCTTGAGTCTTCAGGATTTTCTATATACAAAATCACACCCTGTACAAATAACAATTATATTTCTTCCTTTCCTAGTTGGGTGTCTCATTCCTTTCTCTTACCTAATTTCTCTAGCTAGGACTTCCAGTACTATATTGAATAAGAGTGGTGAGAGTGGGCATCCTTGCCTTGTTCCTCCTAATCCTAGAGGAAAAGCTTTTCAATTTTTCACCCTTGAGTATGTTAGCTAGGGTTTGTCATCTATGGCTTTTATTATGTTGAGGTATGCTCCTTCTACACCCAACCTGTTGAAGGTTTTTTGTTATAAAAGGATGTTATATTCTGTCAATTGTGTATTGTTTTGTTTTTTAGCATCTATTAAGATAATCTGGGTTTTTTTATTTTTCATTCTATTAATGTGATATATTACATTTATTGATTTGAGTTTGTTAAACCATCCTTGTATCCCAGGAATAAGTCACACTTGGTTATGATGTATAATCCTCTTAATGTGTTCTTGAGGTTGGTTTGGTAATATTTTGTTGAGAATTTTTGTCCTGGGATTTTCATTGTTGGGAGTTTTATATATATATATATATATATATATATATATATATATATATTTAATATTATTACTATTCCATCTCTTTACTTGTTAGTAGTCTGTTCAGATTTCCTATTTCTTCTTGATTGAGTCTTGGTATGTTATATGTTTCTAGGAATGTATCCTTTTCTTCTAGGTTATCTAATCTGTTGGCATTATAATTGTTCGTACTTGTCTCTTATAATTCTATATATTTCTGTAATATCTTGTATGTCTTTTTCATTTCTAATTCTATTTATTTGAATCTTCTCTTTTTTTTCTTAGTCTAGCTAAAGTTGTATCTATTTTGTTTATCTGAAAAACCAACTCTTAGTTTCATTGATCCTTTCTATTGTTTTTCTGGTCTCTATTTCATTTATTACTCTCTGATCTTTATTATTTCCTTCATTTTGCTAACTTGGGTCTTAATTTATTCTTCCCTTAGGTGTAAAGTTGTGTTGTTTGAAATCTTTTCTAATTTTTTAATACTTAATGTATGCACTTACTGCTATAAACTTTTATCTTAGAGCTGCCTTGCAGCATTCCATGGAATTTGATATCGTGTGGTTCTAGTTTCATGTTTTAAGATAATTTTTTATTTCCCTTTTGATTTTTTTTCTTTTGCCTATTGGTTGTTCAGAAACGAGTGGTTTAATTTCCACATATTTGTAGATTTTTCAGCTTTCCTCTTGTTTTTGTTTTGTAGTTTAATAACACTGTGGTCAGAAAAGATAGTTGATATGATTTCAGTCTTCTTAAATTTGCTAAGACTTGTTTTGTGTCCTATTATATGATCTGTTTTACACTTGAGAGGAATGTGTATTCTGCTGCTGTTGGATGAAATGTTCTATATGTGATTAATTCTATTTGATCTAAAGTATGGTTCTGTTCCAGTGTTTCCTTGTTGATTTTCTGTCTGAGTAACCTATCCATTGCTGATAGTGGGGTATTGAAGTCTCCAGGTATTATTATATTGTTGTTTATTTCTATCTTCTGTTAGGTGCTCCATTATGTTTTTGATTGTTGTATCTTCTTGATGTTTTAACCCCATATCATTATATAATGACCTTTGTCTTTTGTTACTATTTTTGGCTTCAAGTCTATTTTGTCTGCTATAAGTATGGCTATTCCTTCTTTCTTTTGGTTTCCACTTGTCTGGAATATCTTCTTCCATTCCTTCACTTTGAACCTGTGTTTATATGTGTTTAGAGCTGAAATTAGCCTCAGGTAGGCACATTGTAGTTGGCTTCTCTTTTTATCCATCCAACAATTGTTTGCCTTTTGATTGGTGAATTCAATCCATTTATATTTAGAGTGACTACTGATATGTAAGCCCTACTACTACCAATTTATTGTTTGCCTTGTAGTTGTTTTGTGTCTCCATTGTTTTTCCTTCTGTTTCTGCCTACCTTTCTAAATTGTTGATTTTCCATGGTGGTATGCTCTGTCTCTCCTAGTTTTAATTTTGTGAATCCATTCTAGATTTTTACTTTGTGGTTTGAGGCTTACATAAAACATCTCATAAATAAAATAGTCCATTTTGTGCTGATAGCAACTTATCTCCATTTACCTATAAAAATTTCCTCCTTTTTTCTCTTTCATCTTTACATTTTTGCTTTCACAAATTACTCTTTTTATGCTGTGTATTCATGAACAAATTATACTAATTGTAATTATTTTTAATTTTCTTTTCCTTAACCTTTATTCTGTAGTTATTTTAAATACTCTTTTCCTTAACCTTTAATCTGTAGTTAATTGGTTAACACACCCTTCTAATGTGGAATTATAATTTTCTAATTCTGTCAATTTTTCACTTTTTCCATAGTGCTTACTTTCATATGTTTTCTTGTTGCTTATTAGCATCTTTTCACTTCAGCTTAAAGAACTTCCAGCATTTCTTGCAAGACAGGTCTGGTGGTGGTGAACTCCCTCAGCTTTTGTTTGTCTGGAAAAGCCTTTATTTCTACCTTCGTATTTGAAGGATAATTTTCCTGGATAAAATCTTCTTGGCTTGCCATTTTTTATCTTTCAACACTTTGACTATGTCATTCTACACTGTCTTGGCATATAGAGTTTCTGCTGAGAAATCCACTGATAGCCTAATGGGGTTCCTTCATAGGTTACTTCATTTTTTATTCCCTTACTGCCTTGTTTTTAAACTTCTGTTTATTTTTAAGTGTGTTTTTCCAGGACCCATCAGCTCCAAGTCAAGTAGTTGTTTCAATCTAGTTGTGGAGGGCGCAGCTCACAGTGGCCCATGCAGGAATCGAACCGGCAACCTTGGTGTTATGAGCATCATGCTCTAACCAACTGAGCTAACCGGCCACTCTTCCCTTGCTGCCTTTAAGAGTCTTTCTTTATAATTGATTTTAGCCATTTTCATCATAATATGTCTTGCAGGTCTTTTTGCATTGAGATAATAGGGTGTTCTATTAACTTCGTGGAGTGGTATGTCCAAGTCCTTTACCAGGATCAGGAAGTTCTCAGCTATTATTGCTTTAAATAAACTCTTTACCCCCTTTTTCCTCTCTTCTCTCATATTTGCTTTCTAATCAAATCCAATAGCTCTCATAGGGGTTTTTCCACTTTTAAATTCTTAGTTTGCTCTTCTTTTCTAACTGATTTATTTCTATATTATTATCCTCCAAGTCACTTATTCTTTCTTCATCTGGTCTGCCCTGTTACCAACGCTCTTCATTGCATTTTTTAAATCTCACGCGTTGAATTCTTCAGCTCCTGAATTTCTGTTTGGTACTTTTTTATAATTTGTTTTTCTTTGGTAAAGAATTCCTTCATTCACTAATTTTATGCCTGAGTTGAATTGTCTTCCTGGGTTTTCTTGTAGCTCATTAAGTTTCTTTATAACAGCTATTTTGAATTCTTTATCAGTGGACTACTGTAATCGAACTGATCAAGAATAATGATTTGAGCATATGCCTTTCCCAAAGGAGCTATATAATATTTATGCTAGAAGAATGAGATACACTTCTTTCCAGAAAAATACTCAAGGGTTGGTAAAAAGTGAACTACTTGTAATTGTATTTTTATAGTCAGTTATCAGTCATTAACAGTTGAGGAAACTGTTCCTGATAAAGTGCCCTGTGAATATGTAAAAAAAAAAAAAAAAAAAAAAAAAAAAGCAAGAAGCAGTAGTACTGAAAAATAGTGTCTACGTGGAGAATACATGGAAAAGAGAGTGTTGACAGACTCCTTAGTATATAGAGCCTAAGGCTTGTTGACATTACCAAACAACTAAGAAAAATGTGTTATCATCTCAGGTGCTGGATGAATAAACAAAAAATCACTGAGATGGGAAAGAAAGAATATTCAGTGATGATGCCATCAGATATGCACCATACCTTATATTAAAATTTTTTTCTAGTAGCTGTTAGTAATGACTAAGAGGAACCTAATAAAAGCATGTGCTTAATATAAGAATACATTGTTGAGTGTTAAGTGAAATTTTAAAAAAATTTACGTATACTTTTATCACGAAGCAATTGGTTTCATTTCTCTTGTTTTGTTCTAGTCTTTTTCATGTATGAATGCATATTCGTACATAATTTAAATCATAGTATACTTCCAAGTTTATATTTTATATTTTTTGCTTTGTAGTTCCTAAAATTTTCACACTGCTGCAGTTTTCATGTTTTATTTAATAATTTCCTACAGTATAGTCCATCACATACCTGTCATTAGACTTAGGTCATATAATTATAAGTAGCACTCCATTAAACATTTTGTACATGTAACTCTTTTTTGCTAATCAGTTATATTCCTAGTGGGATAGATTCCAGAAATCAGGCAATGGGTGTGCATATTTTCATGTTGAAGTATATTGCCAAAATTATTTTCCAAATGGATCATGTCACTATGTTGTGCATCTAAAAATGTACAAGTGTGCACTAGTTTCAAGTAGTAATTGCTGTTAGGTTTTAGAATTTTTTAATGTTAATTTATTGGTTGTAAAATTATATCTTGTTATTTTCATTTACATTTCTTTTGATAGGTGGCAAGAAATTGAGTGCTTTCTGTGATTCAGTTTTTTATTTATATTTCCTAAATTGTGACTTATTTGTTAATTTCCTTAATCCACCCATCTATTAGATCTTGATGGTGAACTTATAGATGGTTTTAAAATATTAAGACTGTCATATTTGTTGCAGATATTTTCCATTTTTTCTTTTGAATTAATTTTCTTTGTAAAGGAGTCTTAAAAGTGAAAGCTATTTTTTATATACTATAAAGATGCATCCACTTTTGAGTAACTGTTCCTGATTGAACAGTTTGGGCCTGAGATACTAACTTTCAGTAGGGTCAAGTATATTTGGTTTACATGCTTAGTTGTGTTTCTTTGGATACTGAGAAACTTGGATGTTTGTTGGATAAATGAGTAGGTTTCTGGACCTCTCCCCTCTTTCACTGTTTTTTTTTTCCCTTGTGTCTCTAGGCCCTCTTGTCAAAGTAGCTTTTCTGATTTTGTTTTCTTCCTGTTGATGTTGTTTTTTGATGTTTTTTATTCTTATACTTCAAGCAGTGGTTTTCAGCCAGAGGCAGTTCTTCCCACCCCCAGAAGATGTTTGACAGTGTCTGGAGATATTTTTGCTTTGCCGTAACTTGGTGGTAAATGGGGTATTCCTAGCATCTAGTGGGTAAAGGCCAGGGATGCTACTGAACACTAAAATAGACAGATAGCATCCCTATCATGAAGAATCATAAGGCCCAAGGTGCCAGTAGTTCTGAGGTTGAGAAACCCTGCCTTAAAGTAACACACTCTTTCCTCTATCCACTTGCAAAGTATAGATAGAAAAAAGCAAAGCAGAAGTAATGGTTAATTGTTTCAAGGAACTCAGCAGTAAAAAATATTTGATTGAAGAAGGAAGATCACTAAAGTCCCAAAGTTATGGTGCATGCTCTTCCCAACTTAGAATTGTGGACATTTCTAGAGATTGGGGTGGGAACAGCTGCCAAAAAGGAATCCTCTTACCTGATACTGATGCTTATGGATTTTCTACCATCATTTATTCTGCATCTCTCAGTGTTACATAAATACTTAGATCTCTAATGTGTTCTTATGATTTGCATTCAGAGTTTTGTTGATTTTGCTATTCATCATTCATTTTTTTGTCATTTTTGTCAGTTTAAAATGGCCAGTGGATCTACTTTTGCCTGAAAAAAGACTTTATTGCTCTTAAGATTATATCACTGAAAGGTTTCATATTTTTGATTGTGGAATGGTTCTGATGTACTGATCTAGCTAAAACTCAAGACTTGCCTTAATTTTGCCTTGCTTCAACACAAAGCAATTATCATTTGTACTGTATTATTTATGTACCATGGTGAAAGGTCACCTTCAAGGTGACTGTGAACTTATAGGAATCTTATGTTTTGATTAAAATAAAATGTGTGGGATGATAAATATCTTCAGTGTATAAGGGAAAACTGGAGGAATTTCACAGAGCAAGTGAGTAGTTGTAAATCCTTACATGGGGATCAGGAGTTCCATTTGAGGGAAGTGAACAGAATCCAGATGGTATTTGAAAGAGAATTATGGAGACCTGTGTTTTCTTCTGGCTCCCTTTTAACAAAATTAACTACAAAATACACACACACACACACACACACACACACACACACACACACACGAAACAACAAAAAAATGGAGGCAGATCTAAGATGACATCATAGGAGATGAAGCCTCAAAGTTCATTGGTAACTAGAAGAAGAGCCTATAGTTTCAGAAACCAGAAAAGGGAGAACCTATAGACAAGCCTACAAAGAATTGTTTGTTTGTGATAACCTATGTGGTATCATAGCTTTCTTTCTCTTTTCAGTATTTAAATCCTCTTATATTCTTCTTCAATTTTTAGGGACAGCTGTATATAGGGAGGATGGGTGTGAGGAGGTAGGACAGGAGTTCATAAAAATCCCCTATATAATTTTTAAGATGTATTATACTTAACCAAATACAGTCTTTGTTCTAAAATTATTTCACGTTATATAAGATTTAGCTACATATTTAAAGACAGTCTGTTTGACTAGTGCACCACAAAAGGCAAAATGGAACTATACTTAAAAACTATAGTAAGGCAAACAAAATCAGACTTCTGGGATTTAAAAGAAGAGTATTCTTGGTGCTTTGTGGTAGTGAACTTGAGTTCATAAAATCGTGAAATGTGTGATGGAATTTAGACTTCTCACAGGGTAGAAATGCTGTAGTGTGTGTACCCTATTTATTTCATCTTAATATTCATGGTTTAACTTCACAAAGGTTTCATTTTTAGGTTTTAAGGAGTGAATCTCCCATTTTGTTTTCCAGTGAATATCACCTCTGCCAGGCAATTAACAGGATGCAGTCGCTTCAGCCATATTTTTCCTTCATCTGCGTACCAGCACATTAAGATGCATAAGAGAATTCTGGGACACTTGTCATCAGTGTACTGCGTAGCATTTGACCGAAGTGGGAGAAGAATTTTTACAGTGAGTTTAAAATTTATAATACTGTAACGTATTAGAGATTTACAACAATTGAAGCTAGCCTTCATAGCAGCATTGAATTATGCTTTGTAAACAGTTTATCCTTTTTAGACACAGGAATGCAGAAAAGATGAGTGGAAATTGAAAATCTTTTCTCATTCTATATAAGTAAATGGGTAAACTATAATGTCCTCTATCTTTAGGGAAATAAATATTTATTAATGTATATTTTCCCTTTGTCACTAGCATAATCGGTGCCAGTTCTACTTAATTAATAATTATATCATCCTTATGGTCAAATAATTAAACTGCACTATACAGTCAGTAATGAAGATTACAGTTATTGTGTGTATATTCCTTTGATTTTAGTACTATTTTTAAAATTCAGTTTTCATTAACCAGATCATGCTGTGTGCTTTTGAGTACAAAATTGTAGCACACTAACATTTTAGAAAAAATATTCAAGCAATTAAGAAAAAAGGCTGTCAGATCTCAGGAAAGAATGAATGGCAGAGATACTTAATGCTAAATCACTTAAAAGTGAGTTAAAAATGTTTTGAGTTGTCAGGATTGGTAGTAGTTTTGAGAAGCCCTTCACAAATATCATTGTCAGTTTGGACAGTGCTTTGTCAATGCTATCATTTGGACATCATTTATATTTGCTACTGGATCCATGTTATATGGAGAGAAGTGACTGAAAAATAAAGACTTAGAAATAACTTAATAAAAATCTACTCTTGTATTTCTGGCTTTTGTTAGGGTGGTGAATTTCGGCTTCATTGTAAATCTCCTGTCCTTTTGTGTTATAATAGGGTTCAGATGACTGTTTGGTGAAAATTTGGGCAACAGATGATGGACGCCTCCTTGCTACACTTCGAGGGCACTCCGCTGAAATTTCTGACATGGCTGTTAACTATGAAAACACTCTTATTGCTGCAGGCAGCTGTGATAAGGTTGTAAGAGTGTGGTGTCTTCGAACTTGTGCTCCAGTTGCAGTCCTTCAGGGACATTCAGCTTCTATTACTTCCATACAGGTGAGAAAAATGGAAAAAAAATACCTCTGACATATGTAAGAAGGATAAGAATTCTCTTTTTTAAAAATATATTGTGTAGATAATATAAAGAATGGCAACAGAAAAACATCAGTCTCTTAAGGGCTTTGTCAGGCAGGTATTTTTTAAAGTTCCTTTTTCACATAAATCTATTCTCTTTAGAAATATGTAAAAAGGTCATTGAAAAAGTTTTTCAAATACAGTGTGAGACATCTTGTTTATCTCATATTTGTGAAGAATGGAGGGACTTGTAAATGCCTTAAGGAGCAATATTAATACCTGTTAGTCAGGATATAATAAACAGGTTCTAACTTGAATATTGGCATATTTTGTGTTAATATTTAATCCAAGATGCTCATAAGTCAGATTTAGACAGAGAGTTAGAAAAAGAGGGATAGAGAAGTTTAATATTAGGGAAATTTTTGTTCTTAGTTTCAGTGATTTCCTATTTCAACTTGATGTTTGACATACAGTATACTGACTTCTTTTAAATACTTGTTCATAAAGTGTTTTTACCAGATGTTGGTAGTGAAAGTCCTGGATACCCCCTAAAGATCTTTTATTTAATAAAACTAAGCTGAACTGTGGTCCTCTTCTTGTGTTGAGAGCAAAACAGAGGAATCCTTCTGAAACAGTCTTTTATAGTTTGGTCAAGGATATCACTTTTGTGGACAAGATAATTATTCCCATTTACTTTTCTTTGTTCTTTAGTGGCTAATAAGTATGCCAGTCATTTTTATGTGTGTTATTTAAGTACTATATTACCTGTTTATGAGGAGCTAGCAAGGATTGAATTGGTTGGATTTGAAAAAAATCAAGCATGTTAGATTTGAAAAAAATTTATATCAGATTTTTGATCAGTTGAAATTATTTCATGGATTTTGTTTTGGGAGATAACCAGGTACTTGTGTTCCCACTATCCTATCTGAAAGTATTATTTCTGGAATGTGGAGATACTCTCATACAACATTTAAAAATTACTATTTGTTTATACTGAAAAATGTTTATGATACTGTTTGGCTCCTTCATAGTTTCATATGCTAGTTTCTATGTCATTTTGTTTACATGTGGGAGTGTCCCAGAGATCCACGGACCTCTTCTTTATCACATTTTTTTTCCCTTAGTGATCTCATCAAATCTCATGGCTTTGAATTTCATCTGCAGGCTGATGACTCTCAAACTCATATTTGCATCTTGGGAACTTTTAGCTCCATACTGGTATATTCAGCTACCCCTTGGCATCAACACATGAATGTCTACTAGGCATCTCAAAGTCAACAAATTTAAAATTGAACTCCTGTCTTCTTTTTTCAGATCTGTTCCTCCCAGAGCTTTCCCCATCTAAACAAATAGCAATTTCATCCTTCCAATTGCTCAGAGTAGTCATCCCTGACCCTTTTCTTTGTCTTATATCTCATATCTAACTTGTTAACAAATCATATTGGCTCTACCCTCAGAATATATCTAGAATCTGACAAATTCTCATGACCTCCATCATACTACTCTATTTTAAACCACAATCATCTGTGACCTAGATTACTGAAATATACTTCTAACTGGCCTTCCTTTCCCTGCCTCCTGCCCCAATCTAGCCTCTGCGTAGCAGCCTGAATGATTTTGAAATGGAAATAAATCATGTCACTGGTGCTCAGAACCCTCAATATCCTTCAATGTCAGTGTTAAAGCCAGTCTGTACAGTGACCCACAAGACCTTACTTAGATTCTCAGTCCCTTGCTCTCTTTGACTCGTCTCCTACTACTTGTTTCCTGTTCTCATTCTGCTTTAGTTGCTATCCTCTGCTTTTTTAGATCACTCTAGTTACACTCCTGCCTTTGCTCTTGCTGTTTCATGTCTCTGGAATAGTCTTCCTTGAATATTCACATGGTTCGTTTCCTCATTTTCTAAGCACTTTGTGCAAATGTTACTTTCTCAGGGAGACCGTCTTTGATCACCTTACTACTCTAATACTGTAAATTGCATGCCCAGCACTCCCTCTCTCCCCTTAGTTTCATTTTTGTCCATACTAATGATCACCATTTAGCATACATTCTCTATGCTTTATTTATTCTTTGCTAATTGACTCTCTGTTAACATTGTGGTGTATTATTATCCTTTCAGTTTCTTTTTTTAAATAAAATTAAGATAGAATGGTGTGATGTTAATAGTGGTTAATAATGGATGTTAATAGTGGGTTAATAGTGGTTAATAGTGGATGTTAATAGTGGGATTGTAAGTAGCTTTTATTCTATTTTTCTATATTCTTCAATAACTATTAATTTGTATTCAGAAATGTACATATAAGTACTTTTATTTTTATAATCTCTAACGATTCCTCATTTAAAAACCACCCAATTGGTGAACACACAATGGGATTTATAGATGATGTAATACAGAATTGTACACCTGAAATCTATGTAATTTCACTAACAATTGTCACCCCAATAAATTTAAAAAAAAACAAAAACCCAGTTAAGGTACATTAGTGGGCTATATCGAGCGCCCTTTGTGATTGAAAGCAATTTAAATATAATGGGGATAATAAAGGTTTTAGTATTCCTTCAAACTTAATAATGTTATACTATTTCACATTTAATTGCTGTTTCCTGTATATCAGAGATCGGTACATTTATAGACCGGGTAATAAATACTTCAGGTTTTGTAGGCTATTTGGTCTCTGTTCCAACTACTTAACTCTGATATTGCAGTCCCAAAGCAGCCACAAACAGTGTAAGGTGACTGTACCAATAAAATTTTATTTACAGATACAGGGAGCAAGCTGGATTTGGGGAGTTGGCTGTAATTTGCATACTCCTGCTATACATTGTGGATTAAGCTTTCTAATGCAGACTTCTTTGTCTCAGAAGTGAAGATATAAGCATGCTACCTGAGTACTAATTTCTTTACTATGTATCAACTCTTAATGGATAATATCATAATTTTTTTTTGATTTAATCTCTAGTCATTTGAAGTTCTGTGCTGCCAAACAAGAAAACTAAATAAATGACTTATATCTCTAATGATTGTTTTCTTTTCATTTGAATTCAGAATTTATTTAAATTTTATGCTTCTTGATCCTTAATCTGTATCTCAATGAAAGGTGTTTATTTATCTTTATTTGGAATGTTAAAACCTCACAGGCATGCTAAAGACTGTGGATTGATTTTTAACTTTTTCTTGTGTCCCAGGCATCAGGAGACCAGTGGCTCTTCCGTTTGTGTTTTTTTTCTGAGGACATGTAAAATACTGAGAATTCTACATAGTCCATTCATGGTCCATCTGGGTAGTAGTCATCCTTTAAATTGGCAACTTAAATATATTGTTCTAATCTGTTTTTTCCACAATGATACGAACAGAGATTTGACCTAGTTTACGCTATCCATTTAAAACAAATGAAAATGATTTAAATTTAAAAAGGACAAAATTGATATCATACTTCATTGAAGTTACAGTTTAAAGCAAAATATTAAAACTCATATACTTAGATATTAACTTCCTAATCATTGATTATAGATTTACTTCTGATGCTCTATTCATATGGAACTAAAAATTCCATGATTATTGCTATGTATGTAAGTAGATAGCAGATTTGTAGTGGTTTAACTAGTAATGACTGAGTTTTTTCCTCCATTAAAAGTAGTGAAATAGTAAACTTACAGTGTGATGTTGAATTTTTAAATAATTATTTTTTAGTACTACAAATATTTTATTCTAAATTCAGTAACTGAATTATTTTTCTTTGTGTTTTTTGTGATATTTAAAGTTTTTGTAAGGTATTCATTAATCTAGGATATTTAAATAACTAATTTCTTGAAACTGAAATTCTTAAGTGATTTTATTTAAAGTATATTTGTTGAAGTGATTATAATCTTAGAACATGCTCTATTTAAAATAAGTTTGAACGTGAAAGCTTTCTATTTTAATTAGAATTTTTTTTTTTTAATAGTTTTGTCCATCAACTAAAGGCACAACCAGATACCTCACTTCTACTGGTGCTGATGGAACAATCTGTTTCTGGCAATGGCATGTAAAAACAATGAAGTTTAGGTAAGTTAAGAATTTCGTTAGAAATTTTGTGAAAAATCAAATACATTCATTTTTCTTTATTACCTTGAGATTCTTAATAGTGCATGTATTTAAGTATATTAATTTATGTGTGTATATACACACCCATACCTACTTCAATTGAATATTAGAGATTTTAGAATAAAATTTTTATGAAACCAAGGTTGAAGAGACTAATTTACACACAAAATTTTGGTAATGAGTATTTGTTTCATTTCTTACTCTGGTAAGAAAACTTTGAACTTCTCCTAATGATAGTAATAAGTGACATGGTAATTTTTCTGTAAAGGTATAAAAATAATACTTATATCATAAAGTGTATTTATGAAGTTAAATGCATTTTTAACCTGAATGATGGGGCTAGTACTTATTGACTGCCTAAATTTTGTGGTTTCTATAATATTGATGCTAAATCTGTCAATATCCAGTGTGCTAAGATTCTTATATATTAAATGAAAAATAAAAACATCTTACTATTTTTTTAGAGATCGCCCAGTGAAATTTACTGAGAGATCCAGACCTGGAGTTCAGATATCTTGTTCATCTTTCAGTTCTGGTATGTTTAAAAATTGAATGTTTTGAGTATCAAAAATATTAAGTGACGTAGTTGTAAAAGATATATTTTTCAATTTTGTGGAGAAAAAAAGGCAACATTTGAGTTTAATGGAATCATATCAAACATGTGAATCACATATTATAATAAATGGACCTTTGTGAACTCTAACGTGATAGCTTTTGAGGTTTCTTTTTTTCTTATTTACAATTAATATGTTTGTATATAATGAAGAATTTAGTTGGTAAAAATAAAGCTCCTCCACCCTCAGTTCAACACTAAAATCCTGCCCTGACTTTTCAGAGAACGTGGACTGTGGCTCCATAAGTAAGACACTTTTACAGTGTGTAAATAGTACTTTTCTACTGCTAAGAATCACATGCTAGTTAACCTTTTTTTATTGTGGTAAAATGTAACAAAATTTACTACTTTAAAGTATACAGTTTTATGACATTAAGTATATTCACATTGTTTTGCATACATTACCACCATCTATCTGTAGAATTTTTTTCATCGTCCCAAAAGCAGGTGAGTTTTTACACTCAACAGCTGTAGCCACTATAGAGAATTGTAGACAGGTCATTTTATAAATAATTTTGGAACATTACGTTTTCACATAAAATATAAAGAATTCCTCAAGGCTGTGTAGCTCTTAATGTTTATGATCCAAAGTCCTATGTTTAATGTATAGTTGGTGGTTTTTTGTTGGGTTAGTGGTATAGTTTTCTTTTAAATATTTCTCTTATTTTTTTTTGAATTTACTTACTTTTCTGAGAAATGTTAGTATGTCTATAATGATTAGAAGATAACCTTGTGTTTCTTGAAGCTTTTTTATTAATATAAATTAGCATATAACTAAGGAAACGGGGCTTTTAAAGTTGCTTGGTACCATGTTAGTTTGTTTTTTAATCCTCCAGGTGGAATGTTTATTACAACAGGTAGCACTGACCATGTGATTAGAATATATTATTTGGGTTCTGAGATCCCTGAGAAAATTGCTGAATTAGAGTCACATACGGTAAGAAAAACATGAAAAATTTAAATATGTTGCTTTCGTTTTTAACACCCCTGGGAAGTTGGTTTTATTTCTTCTTTTCTGGTCTGTATCCCAATTTAATATAGATTGGTGCTGAAACCTATATGATAACATGCCTCTTTAGTAATGTAGATCAGTGTGAAATTCTGGATTTAGTATGGTTATAAGTTCTATTTGACTATGGAAAAAGAAAAAATATATTACAGTAATAGTTTATGAAAGTCCTCTTTTAGCCTGTTGTATTTTATTAACTATGTAAGCTGTTTGTTACTTTAAAGTCTACATACTTATTAAAAGACAAATATGTCTTGGGAAAAAAATGTTTTTGCTGAATTTAGCTTATTGGTCTTAGCATGACTGTTTTCAGAATGCCACAGGGAGGTAATAAATGAATGAGAAAGAACTGAGGTGAGGGGATGAAGAAAATTGTTTTTGCAGGGGCCCAGCTAAGAATAAAAGTAATAAAACTTAAACATTCCCTGTTGAAATTAGTGGCAGCTGTTAGTCATTGAAAGTAAGCTATCCTTTCAGGACATCAAAAACTAATTATTGCAACTGGCAGTGAGAATCCAGAATCTATCAGACAAATACTGCAGTGAAGTCATGGAACAATATGAATCACAGATACCTCTGAACATATGAAGACAGTTTAATAATTTTTAAAAACTGAAAAATAATTACATACAAAGATATTTAGTATTTGAGCCTTTTATTGAAAAATAAGTTTAAGTGCAGTTCAATAATTGAGTGGTTTGGAGAATGTGTACATTGTTTGAGGGTACATTTTTTGGTTTACTTTTTATTCAAGACAATCTCAAGCTTATAGAAAAACTGCAAACACAGAATAAAGAAACTCTACTGAACCATTTAAGAGTAAGCTGCCCCATCATCCCCAAATACTTCAGTGAGCATTCCCTAAAATGGAGAACATTTTCTTCTCTTTGAAAATTATTTTTTTCAGTTACATTTGAAAAAAATATTATTTTATATTAGTTTCAGGTGTACAGCATAGTGGTTAGACATGTATATAATTTATACGGTGATTTCCCCCAGTTAGTCTAGTACCCACCTGACACTATATATAGTTGTTACAACACTATTGACTATATTCTTTATGCTGTACTTTACATCCCCATGACTATTTTGTAACTACCAATTTGTATTTCTTAATCCCTTCACCTTTTTCACCCAACTTCCCAATCCCCCTCCCCTCTGGCAACCATCAGTTTGATCTCTGTGTCTGTGAGTTTATTTCTGTTTTGTTTGTTTATTTTGTTCTTTAGAATCCACACATAAGTGAGATCATCTGGTATTTGTCTTTCTCTGTCCGACTTATTTCACTTAGCACAATACCCTCTAGGTCCATCTATGTCGTTGCAAATGGTTAAGATTTCATTCTTTTTTATGGCCCAGTGCTATTCCATTGTATATATGTACCACCTCTTCTTTATCCAGTTGTCTATTGATGGGCACTCGGGTTGCTTCTGCATCTTGGCTATTTTAAATAGTGCTGCAGTGAACACAGGGATACATATGTCTTTTGAAATTAGTTCTTTGGATTTCTTCAGGTAAATACCCAGAAGTGGAATTTCTGGGTCATAAGGTAGTTTTATTTTTAATTTTTTGAGGAACCTCCAAACCATTTTCCATAGTGTCTGCACCAATTTGCAACCTTACCAGTAGTGCACAAGGGTTCCCTTTTCTCTGCATCCTCGCCAACACTTGTTTGTTGATTTGTTGATGATAGCCATCCTGACAGGTGTGAGGTGATATCTCATTGTGGTTTAATTTTCATTTCTCTGATGATTAGCAACATTGAGCATCTTTTCATATGTCCGTTGGTCATCTGTATATCTTGAGAGTACATTTTAGCTATATTATCAAGGAATAAAGAGAAGGAAAATGCACATTTTTGCTTATCCTTTAATCTTCTCATCAGTATAATACACATTGTATTAAAAGAAGATTCAAACAGCAGTATCTAAACTATAGTATCTAAAGACTGTCAGGTGACTGCATTGTATTAGTAAAGTAATTAAATAAACCATGTGAGAGACAGGAAATGATTTCTTCTGAAATAAAAAAAGTTGGAAAATGCATTTAACTACTATTAAATCTGTTATTTTAAAGTGGCATTTTAGATTAGTGTGCTGTTTTATTATGGGGATCATAATAAACTAATACTTATTTAGAACTATCTGTCTCTTGAGATTATGGTGTAGGAACAGATTTGCTTGTGTCTGGTTTGTGTCAAATTACTGTTGATAAGTATTTCTCCTTAGTTAAATGCATTGTTTAAGCCTTCATTAATTTTTTAAAGAAAATTAGAGGTTTCTTTTTTTAAAAGAAAATTGTAGCATTAAAAAATATACTCTGATGCTTTTGCATGTGAATTTGAGGGGAAGGGTAATTTATTCATTTTACAAATAAATTCTAATCAAAAATCTGTTTTATGTCTTAGGACAAAGTTGTTGCTGTTCAGTTCTGTAACAATGGAGACAGGTAATTATGTATAGTACATATCTGTGTAAACAGATGTTTGACATATTTTACCTCTGTTCCCTCAGAAGTAGCTACCTTTATTCTAAATACTTTATTTCTGTCCATTCATTTAGGCTGAAAGAACCTTGTCTATCTTTTGATGACATCCTTACCCCATCTCTTCTAAACTCCTGTCCAAGTAGTACCTATAGTCTATCAGTTCTTCCTTTCTAAATGATTTCTTGTTTGTTTATTTTTCTTTTTCCGTTTCTGTTATCACCCACCTTATCAGGATTCCATTATATGGCCTGTTACCATCATCTTGTCCATCTCTACCAGATCAACATTGCTGTGTTCAGAAATCTTTAGTGTTTCCTCTTGGTCTATAGAATAGAATTCAGATGTCTTAACCTGGCATTCAGAACTCCCTACAACTTGGCTTAGACCTACATTTTTTCTCATCTATTCCCCCTATAAATCCTACCTCTCCTTCACTTTTTCTCTTTCTCTCCTAAATCCTCCCTCTCCCTTCCATTCTTTTTCCCTCTATTTTCCCTCTCCCTTCTGTTTTTTCTTCTCTACGTCCTATCTTTCTTTTAAGATTCATAATCTACCTCAATCCTTTCCTTACTGATCCAGATTTTAGCATCTTGTCTTCTGCTGAACATTTGTATCACTTATTGTCTCTACTACTCATATGATACATATTTCCTGTGTCTGTAAATTCAGAATCACATAGAGGTATTCGTGCACCCTCTCAAAGGTCTGGTCCCAAAAAGGTGATAATCTGCCCTGGCCTAAAAATTGACCTAGAATAGATTTAAAAATGTAACTACTTAACCAAGAATTTGTATCTATATATGTCTCTAAGGACTTTATGTGAGTGACAATGATATTTTTTAAACATTTTTATGACAGTAGGTGATTATTATGATGAATTGGTTCATCTTTGTTAAATGTGAGAGTAAATAATGATGATCCACAAAGAGTGACATCTGTATTAGCAATGGAAAAAAAACCCTTCAAATAATTTTTAAGTTTGGTTTATTGCATTACACTTAGTTATACACTTAAAGATTTGTATAGCTATGACTTTTTCATGATAGAAGAATCTGTATTTTTAAATTCCTTGCCTTTTTCCTTAAAGGAGAAACTATCTTAATTAGTTATGTGGCCAATAAACACATTAGAACATGTCCAATTTTAGGAATAATCAAAGAAATGCAATTTAGAATAACAGTAATATGTTTTTTTTATTTCAGAATGAAAGGATGATGAAGAATGATAATATCCAGTATTGCTAAGGGATTAGGAAAAATGGATACTCTCCCACAATTTTTGATGAGATTGTAAATTGGTTAAAAATACTTTTCAGGGAAATAGTTTGGCAGTGTGTATCAACATCTTTAAAAAAGAGAAAAGTATGAGCAGTGATAGAATTATGGGTGAATGGATGTATTTTTATAACAATTTTATTGAGATATAATGCACATAATAAAATGCGGGGATTTCTAGTATAGTCATAGGACTGTGCAGCATTCACTACAATCAATTTTAGAACATTTTTATCACCCCAAAAAGAAATCCCATACCTTTTAGCCCTCAATCCCCAATCTTTTAAGACCCCTACCCTCATCTCTAGGCAACCATTAATCCACTTTTTGTCTCTATAGATTTGTCTATTCTGGACGTTTAATATAAGTGGAATCTTTTGAGTGCCTTCTTTCACTTAGCATAGTGTTTTCAATACCCATCCGTGTTGTAGCATGTATCATTATTTTATTCCTTTTTATTGCTGAATAATATTTGATTGTATGGATATACACAATTTTTTTATCCATTTATTGGTTAATGGATTTGGGGTTGTTACCACTTGTGGGCTTATTAAGAATAATGTCTTGAATATTTGTGTACAAGTTTTTGTGTGGACTTATGTTTTCATTTCTTTTGGATATATACCTGAGAGTAGAATTGCCAAGTCATATGGTAACTCTGTTTATCATTTTGAGGAACTGCTAAACTTTTTCTAAAGTGTACTATTTTTGTTCTCCCCAGTAGTGTATGAAGATGAAGGTATTACTTTTATAATTAGCAAGAAGGTGATTTCCTTTTTGGAGGAAAGTAATGGTATTTTAACTGTTTCTTTGCAGTTTAAGATTTGTTAGTGGAAGCAGAGATGGAACAGCAAGAATTTGGCAATATCAGCAACAAGAATGGAAGAGTATAGTGCTCGATATGGCTACTAAAATGACTGGGTAAGATTGGATGTTAAATATTTCAGTTGTTCTCATATGATATAGTATCTTTTACATTATTGAATTATATTTAATAGTGAAAATAAAATATCTTTGTAGATTAGTAAATAGTTTGGAGTTAATTGGTAGATGTGAAGTTTGAGTCTGTACATAATCTCTAAGTAAATTGCCTTTTGCTATTGATTAACATACTGGATGATAGGAACATTGCTGACTCATTTAATTCTGGTTCTTGTGACCCAAAGATCACTGTGCTCTACTAATGCCCACAGAGTTATTCTCTGACTTAGTTTTCTGTAGGTCATACACACGCGCGCGCACACACACACACACACACACTACTTTGAGGTTATCCCTATTATATGTCATCATGTGGTTAACTATTTCTCTAACTTACTGAGGATACCTTTATAATGTTTCATATTTTTAGCATTCCTACTAAACATTATAAGTACACTTAATCATTCTGTTTCATCATCTTCACTGTTGATTGGAAGATATACAGTTGTCTCTTTAGGACACTACAGTTTCTTTAGGGTGTGACCCTGAAATCAATTACCTTCCCATTAATAACAGTATGACTTTGTAGTCATAGCCAGTTACTGATAATGTCGTATTTGATTAAATCAAGTTACCGAATCTCTTACTGTTATTTTAAAAGACCTACTTCACAAATTTTAATACTTAAGGGAATAAGCTGTCCAATATGTGTTTTCTTCATATTTTCTAGTAGCCAACATAACCTTGTATTTTATTTTTCAAGGTATTTGTAAATGTGTTTCTAGTTTCACTTTTTTGTTGGTCTCGTGTAATTAACTACAAAGTTTTTGCCATTTTGTGTCCTTTTTTTCTCCCTAAAGTAAGCTATGGGTATTGCCTTATGTATATACTTTTATTATTTTATTTCGTCAGTACTTAAAAGTATAGTTTAGGATTTTTATATTAAAAAGTGTTGCATGCTCCTGGAGAGATTTTTGTCATAATTTGCTATTTTAGTTGCACTTTTATTAAAAATTCGCAATGTATGAATACTGCAAATTGTTTTGTTTAGGAATAACTTGCCATCTGGAGAAGATAAGGTCACTAAACTTAAGGTGACTATGGTGGCCTGGGATCGCTATGACACCACAGTTATTACTGCAGTGAACAATTTCCTTTTGAAAGTATGGAATTCAATCACAGGGCAACTTCTTCATACTTTGTCTGTAAGTATTCTGTTTTTAGAGCAATTAAAATGGTCAAAAAGGACATTATTCTTGAAGACAGGAAATTTAAAGTCTAATTTACTTTCTATGACTTACGTCCCTTGGAGAAGTAATTATTCGAGGTACCTCTGTTGACATATCTGTAAAATAGTTATGACACATGATATAGTTGCTAAAAGCAGTTAGGAAAACTGCAAGATCCATTCCAGGTCTGGTATTTATTTATCTGTTATGTTATTATAAGGGTATATAAGTTACTTTGTTTTTAACATGAGTTGGGATTTTTGTTGTTGTTACAGTTTTAGGGATAGAGCTAACTTTATTTTGACAAGGGTATCCTGTATATTCTAACTTCATGGATTAGTTTATGTAAGAAATAGAGGTAAGAGGAAGAAGTAGGAAAAAAAAGGTAACTTTCCCTCTTAAAAGGTGTATTTCCATGCAGATGACGTATAATAGAATTATACACTCGAAAACTATATAATCTTATTAACCAGTCACCTCAATAAATTTAAGAAATTTAATAAAATTTAAAAAGTAAATGTATTTGCCATAGTAAAAGGCTACAATATTTGTGGTGTGAAAAGTTGATAGGATTAATAGCAGAAAATCACATGGGTATGGTTGATGTCAGTTTATCATGGTACGGAATAACTTCAGGTTAAATTCAATTACTGATTCATAAGTACTTTAAGGAGAAGGGCCAAGTAATTGCCCTATGATTTACCCAGTAGTAAGTGATAGGGACTAGAAACCAATTATTTTGTTCTCTTTGTAGCATACCATGATTACATCCTCATTTGACTCCTATGTGAGATAATTAGCTAAGGCCTCTGAGTTTTCTAAAGATTTGTTTAATTTGGGGTGGATTTCCAGTTTATCTTTCAGATGTTTCCCAAGTCCTCTTTCCTAAATAAAGCCCTAACACTGTTTAGTGAAGTTTTAGATTCTTCCTTTTATCTGTTAAACCAATAATTACTTCATTCTGGGTTTCCCGGTTCCCTGGTATAAGTTTCTGTTAATATATATGGAAAATCCTCTACTGTTTGCTTGATTCTTTATTAGGAAGTATTTGTCTATGTCAGCACACTCCAATAGAAATATAATGTGAGCCACATATATAATGTTAATGTTTCTAGAAGCCACAATAAAAAAGTAAAGTACAAGAGGTGGAATTAATTTAAATAATATATTTTCTTTAACCTAGTATATCCAAAATAGTAGCACTTCAACATGTAGTTAATATAAAAAACTATTAATGAAATGTTTTACATTCTTTTCTCATACTAAGTCTTTGAAATCTGGTGTGTTTTACACTTACAGAACATCTCAATTTGGACTAGCCACATTTCAAATGCTTAATAGTTACATGTGGCTAGCAGCCACGGTATTAGCACAAGTCTGTATCTCTAAAAGTCACAGTTTCAAAGGCCGTGGTGTAGCTGTTGGTTTTATAAATCCATGTAAAATTCTGTCTTAATAAGTACCTTAATTTAGAGTTCTGTTTAGTGGTATTCTTCCCATGGGCTGACTCATGGGTCATCTGTTTTCAGTGAATTTTACTGATGAAATTTTAGAACAGACTATTTTTAGTCTTTATAACAGTCAAACTTAGTTTTGGTATAGAACTTATATTTTCTGTGTTAACAATTTGTATACCCAATTGTTATACAAATTTGTCTTAGTGGAGTGTAAAGTTCTTCCATTCAGCAAATACTTATTGAGCATCTCCTGTGTGCCAGTCACTGAGTTAAGTGTTAGGAAAAAATGGTAAATTAAGGAAACCCTGTCCTCCTGGAGTTTAAGCCTATTAGAAGAAAAAAGTTAATTAAATAAATGCTAAGAAAGAAAAGTAAAAAATACAATGCAAGTTTCTAATAGGATGACAAAACCTGGTCTGGGAGGGTTCTAGAAAGCTTCCTAAGGAAGTAAAGTTTGGGTTAGGATTTGAAAAATAGGTAGAAATTACCCAGATCTCTGCCTAAATGTCACCTCCTTGACAGGCCTTCCCTGATCAAAGGATCCAGAGTGGCCTCCCAGTCTTTGTCTTTTTACATCACTTTGCTTTATTCTCACCATAGTGTTTATCACTATCTTATATCTTCTTGTTATATTTTATTATTAGTTTATTTTCTCTCAACATGGTAGGGGATCAAAAATATTTGGTAAATTACATATGTGAGGAAGTGGGGAGTTCCTCCCAGGAAGACAGAAAAGCATGTATGAAGGTCTTGAGGTAGAAGGCAGTTGAAAGAAAGCCAATTTTTGGCTGGAGCACAGAAAGTAGAAACAGAGTCATCAAATGGGACTGGAGAAATGGACAGGGTCCAGTCCATTCAGAGTGTTGTAAGATCTACCCTAAGACCAGTAGAAAACCATTAAAGGGTTTAAAAGCCAAGGAATGACGTGAATTATGCTTTTGAAAAATACCTTATAATCCTAGTAACAGAGTAGAGAGAACAGATTGCAATGCAGATAAGTAAGGGTGACTCTGGGTATACTGTAGGAGTCAAGGGTAGGATGGGCCATGATGATAATTTGCATTTGTGTGACAGTGGTGGAAACAGAGGTGTGCTTAATAAATAAAAACAGGGCAGATGATAAATCGTAAGACATTACTGAGCTTGACTAGGTTTTGTTCCCCATGATCCAGTGACTACATCATATCCCAAGGCATATGACCAAAATATAAAGCCCTCTATTTAAAAGCCTCTTTTTCCCATTGTACACGGAAGTAGTTGTGTCATTAGAGTTTAACAAAAAAATTTTATTGTTTACTGGTGAGGAACTTGAGAAAGTATTTATATCAAATTGATTATTCAGCAGGAAATTTTGTTATAACAAAGCAATATTTTTTTTTTTTTTTGTAGTCACTAAGAAAAGAATTTTGGTAAACTTTCAGTTGTGACAGTATTTATTGTAATGGGATTTTACCTAGTCATCTTAACTCTTCACATTTTGAGCCAATCTGCTGTTATTTTTTAATAGGCTATATTTTTGTCTGTAACTGTAATATGGCAGGACACTCTATTCCATTTTTTATATAATGATTTGGAATAAAATGCACTTTTTAGGTGCAAAATATATGATCAGTTCTAGAAGCTCCTTAGATGTAATATGCTGATGTGTTCCTAAGTGAAATGCAACTTCAGGGTGTACTATATGCTTTTCTAAGACTTGGAGTCTGTTCTTAATTATGTATTCTCTAACCAGGAGTTAAGTAAAATCAATAATGATCTAAAATCAGGTGTCGGCAAACCTTTTCTTTAAGAGTCCAGATAGTAAATATTTTAGACTTTGCAGGCCACATGTGGTCTTTGTTGCATATTCTTTCTTTTTTTGTTTTTTTTTTTACAACCTTTTGAAAATGAAAAAAAACATTCTTAGCTCACAGGCTATGTGTGCAGAAATGTCTGGAAGCTGGATTTGCTTTGCAAACTCCTCATCTAAGATCTCTATATACTGATATTCACTGATTTATTAGAAGGGAAACATATAAGCAAAGCATTGGTTTTAAAACTTTTTTTCAGCAGCAAACCCATTTTTCAGATAGTATATAAAGTGCAGAACCACTGTACTTTGTTTGAATGTATCATGGGGCCTCCTAAAATACAGTTTGAATACCAGTAATAGAGAGTGCTTGATGAAGGACAATAAAGGTTTGTCTCTTATCACTGTGGCAGAATTGGGTGTTAATAACTGATTCTGTTTGTCACATTTTCTGTGGCCTTCTAAATATCAGAGTCCTAGTAATATGAATTCTGCTTCAGGGACCTGGTTAATGAGCTGTAACTGTTCTGGACTGTATTTTCAACACTTTTTCAGATCTTCTGTCTATTGAATACTTTATGAAGTCAGCACTTAAACATATAAGGAACTCTAACTTAACTATTTATTGTAGTGTCCATGTAGTAAGTGCTATTAAATTGGTGTGCATGAATTAATCTGATCCAGATTGATAGCACACCCTAGAGATCTCTTGACCAAATAAACCAGATACTTGGGGTTGCTTTTCATGTTTAATATTGATTTTTATCACAGGGACATGATGATGAAGTATTTGTTCTGGAAGCACATCCGTTTGATCAAAGGATCATACTTTCAGCGGGCCATGATGGGAACATTTTTATTTGGGACCTTGACCGGGGGACCAAAATTCGGAATTATTTTAACATGGTAAGGAAAATCTGTGCTTAGTTCGTATTAAAACAGACTTCTCTTATGTGGCAACTTCGTAATTAAAGTATACTTAGTGCCAAGAAACCTGTTGTGATCTGTGTTTAAATCGATATAATAGCAGAGAATGACTCAACACCTGAGAGTGCGGCCACTAGAAAATTTTGCCATTCAGGGGTGACCCTGTTATTGTCATGTTAGCATGTTCCAAATTCTGGTCTCCAGCTCTAAACTCTAGAAACTCAAATTTAATAAGCTTTTTGAGCTAACACTAACCAAACTCACATAAAGGTTAATGTTTGAACTATAATCCTAATTTATGAATCAAAGAATTGACTATTTTATCTGCCTCTGGTAAACCCCATATGGCTTAATTAGCAATCAGGAAGTTGTTTGGCAAACGTGGAATTGGAGATATGGATACTCTTAAGATATATTTCATACAAATCCTGGAAAAATCTGGTGAGCTATCTCTTCTCCCAGTAGAATATCCTCCTGTGGTGATGGGACTGCTTGCTTATATCTTCCAAACTTCGTGTCTCTCTCTGAAGAACAGATATAACTGTACATTTCTAAATTGTTGGCCTTTGAGCTCCTTTTTATAGGCTTATACAGATCCAGAGCTTTAATATTACCTGCTGTCTTTTGTTAATAAAATTGATTTGTGTGCTTTAATTTTAGGATGGTTATTTTAAGGTTTAATTGCATCACAATATAAGATGGGAAGATAATATTTTGACTTTGCTGAGGTAGCACTGTTGTCAATGTGGTTGTGTTTAGGTCTTTTTTATTCTCAGTCACTCATTTAGTACTTCTTGAAATATGTTATTGCTAGTAATGTTTGATACCACCCATTGTATTTTGATTCTCCATAATTTATTTCAGAGCTTTGCTATTCCATTAGGGTTCTGGCTACAGAAGCCAGAGTACATTGGAATGTTGGTGCATCACAGAATCCAATATATTAGCAAGCAGAAGCTATTACATACTTATTATTTGAAAATTACCTCTTAAGATGACTTAAAGTGACTCCTCTAAATTTTAGATTGAAGGCCAAGGCCATGGTGCAGTGTTTGATTGTAAATTTTCACCGGATGGAAACCATTTTGCCTGCACAGATTCTCATGGGCATTTGCTGCTTTTTGGTTTTGGATGTAGTAAATACTACGAAAAGGTTAGTACATTTAATTTTTGTTGTAAACTTCAATTTTGGATTGTATCATTTATGCAACCCAAAGTCTTCCAGTTAACAAGGGTTGTCATATATTAATAGATATAAAGTAATAAAATCATCTTTCTTGGTAAAAATTTTCATCACTGCTAGAACATAAGGCATGGCAGTTCATGTCACTATTAAGTTATATATAGGGTGATGTAGATAGAAAAATTCATTAGAAAATCCTTTCGCTTAGAACATATTCTCTATACTACCGTTTAGGTGTAATAGGACAATAACTTTACCAGGTAGTATCTTCTACGTACTAATAATAAATTAGGAATAAACAGCTGGTGATCGAATGTTTATTTTCTTGGCTACTTTACCTACTGTTGATCTTGTTAAAATACTTTAGTAATTAACTTAATTGGTTTCTTATATTTTATTAGCTGTGAATTTGGAATAGATTTTAGAATCTTGGAAGAGAACACAGAATCACCGAGTTCCGCTCAATACTTGTATCACCTTTGAGTGTCTTTATGCAATTGATATTTACCTGCCTCACCATTTATATTATACTCCATCTATCCTTATTTGAATAAAAATAAGCAAGAAAAATAGTTATAAAGGTTTATATGATTTTTGCAACTTAAATAAAAATACCTAGTTTTATTCACTCTCTTGTTGCTTTACTTCTTCCTAGCCTAATTTGAGAAACACAATATAGGGCCATAAAATAGGATTGTAGGGTTTTGTGGAGAAGAGGTAGGATTATGATCAGGTGATTCACTTTTTCCTAGAGGAAACATGACAACAGAGGAATATAAGAGGATGCAAAAGTTGTCTGATTTGAAAACTGCATGTGTTATAGGAATCAAAGTGCTTGTCTATAAATTCCCTGTGCACATTAAATACTGAAAATCTGTCATAAAGATTCCAGATCAGATGTTCTTCCACACGGATTATCGACCTCTTATCCGTGATGCCAACAACTATGTGTTAGATGAACAAACACAACAAGCTCCTCACCTCATGCCTCCCCCATTCTTGGTGGATGTTGATGGAAATCCTCATCCTACAAAATTCCAAAGGCTAGTACCAGGACGGGAACATTGTAAAGATGAACAACTCATACCACAACTGGGATATGTGGCTAATGGTATGTTGTCTCCCAAATGAAATTTAAAGCATTTTGCAAAATGTTATACTTGATGCTGTTCTCTTTATGATATATGCCCCCTGGTAAACTCTGTGGTAGATTATAATATATTTTACCTAATACTTGTATTAATTTTCTCATCTCACCTGGACACAGATAAGTGGATTAGGACAAACCAGCACATGTTCAAGAACAGAATGTGTTGACCTGCTTTCTTAGTGCCCTGAACATACATATGATCCTGCTGTTTATAGTATTGACTTCTAGTAATGATTAAATGTGTTAACTTTAATTTGTCAAGCTTTTACAATTGGTGAAATTCCACTGCTTATTGGTATTTTAACTTGAGAATCCATGGTTACTGGACTCCAGAAGAGGAAATTTCAAAAGCCACCAACTGGGAAGTGGCTATTTACCCGTCTGCATGTTTGAAATGCAAAATATATTGAGTTTTGGAGAGGGGGATTATAAGTGTTTAAATAACACTCAATCTTGGAGTATATTGAAGAAACAGTGATAAGTGTGATACATGATGGGAGGATAGTAGAATAAGACACTAAAATAAGCTATTCTCTATCAAAGCAATGCTTTAGATTGGCATATTTCCCTTATGTATACTTCCTCTTCCCACAACCCCCATCCCCCTGACACACACACACCAGAATACCTTCATATCTTGCAGATTTTCTTCCAGGTGTGAGCTAGTGAGTTACTGATTTGCAAATGGAATTTTATTTTCTTACTAGGGGATTTAGACTTGAACTGACCTTTATAGAGTGAAATGTAAATCCTTTTATGATCTTTCATAAAGATTTGTAAAACAATGAAATGGTGTTATGCATATGTTAACAGTTACTTTGATGATGTCATATTAAACAAGGGGGAAAGCGTGAATATTAAGTAGGAGTTAAAACTAAAAACATCTGAAGAAAAAAATCTGTAACTCATCACACTTGATTTCCTGTAAGACCTGATCACTTGCCTACTCAGTTAGATACCATTTAATCTGACTAGAGGATAAGATGAAAAACAGGTCTAAGATGTAGTTAAGAATGAAAAAAAAATCATAGAAATAAAATTTTTGTTCAGAAGTAATCACTGAATTTCAGTGTATTATAAGAGATACAATATCTGAAAGACCATAGTTTTATTTCTTTCAGAAGGAAATTCTCATGAAAGGAAGATGCAAAACATTTTAGGTATCTGGTTGAACTTGTTTAAACCTTACTCAAATCTCTACTCCCAGCTTTTAGCTTGGAATATTCCATGGAGAGAATTCATTTTTAAATTAATAATTTAATAATTATTCTTTAAGATGAGTAGGCCCTCTTAATAATGTCTAATTTGGGGATACTGAGTAAGTCAAACACACAAGCTGACATACCAAAATTTTTTAAAGTTCGTTTTAAAATATTTTGTTTGGTACGTGTTGGATTTTCATTTTAATTCTGTTTTTTATTATTTGTCCAGAAATGTATATATTAAGCTTATTTGTACTGTCTTTAGGGTATACTAAAATGTAAGTAACTTAGAGGCTTTTTATCTTTGGTGTCATTAAGGTGATGGTGAGGTGGTAGAACAGGTAATTGGGCAACATGCCAATGACCAAGATGAGAGCATTCTTGATGGAATAATCAGGGAGCTACAGAGAGAACAAGATCTGAGACTAATTAACGAAGGAGATGTTCCACATTTTGCAATTAATAGACCATATTCTGCTAATGGTGGTAAGTATGTATATATTTGTAGTAGGGTATGATAAATGTACTTTTATTATTTTGGGGTTGTTTTTGTTTTGATTTGTTTCTGATGATATTAAAATTTTTTAAAATTTATTTTTCAGTTACAGAAAAACAACATTTTTATTAATTTGCAATTGTGATATCAGATATACCACACTGCCATAATCTCATTATCATTTGTGGTTAAAATGACTTAGCATCTTCTAAGAAATACAGATTCTTTATTTTAATACACAATAGTACCCTCCTTATCTGCCTGGGATACGTTCTGAGTTCCCGAGTGGATGCCTGAAACCATGGATACTGCCAAACCTCATATACACTGTGTTTTTTCCTATACGTATATATGATAAAATTTAATTTATAAATTAGGCACAGTAAGAGATTAATAACAATAACTAATAATAGAATGGAACAATTATAACAATATACTGTAATAAAACTTACATAAATGTGGTCTCTCTCTCGCTTTCTGATAACTGATCTAATAAACACAACAGCTTCTAAGTGAGTAACTGGTGGGGAGTATATACAGCATGGATACACTAGACAAAGCAATGATTCATGTCCCAGGGGAACAGAGTGGTATGGTTCAAGATTTCATCATGCTACTCAGAATGGCACACAATTCAAAACTTATGAATTGTTAATTTCTGGAATTTTCCATTTAATATTTTCAGACCGTGGTTGACCATGGGTAACTGGAACCACAGATAAGAGAGAATTACTACTATACTAGATTTCTTTGGATACATTTGAAATGCCGTTTAGTCAGAGGGATCCCATTTAGTTCTATTTGCAATATTCATTTATTTTTTAGTTTTTCCTGATGCTTATTTTAACAGTTGAATGTTTCAGTTTCCATTTTTGTTTTATTTGAAAATACAATGAAAATAAATTAACAGGGCCCTTTGAGAGGATTAGAAAGAAAAGTAAAATTTTTATTACTTTTTCCCCCCTTTCATTGCTTATCAATTTAGAAAATGAAATTTTGATAGTTAATTTTTTTTGGTTTACACTTTTTCTCTTACTATTTTTGAAACCAAATCCGTTTTTTTTTAAGATTCCACATATAAATGAAACTATGCAGTATTTGTCTTTCTCTGACTTATTTCACTTAGTGTAATACACTCTAGATCCATCCATGTTGTCACACATGGCAAGATTTCTTTCTTTTTTACAGTTGTGTAATATTCTATTACATGTGTACACCACATCTTTTTTATCCATTCATCTATCAGCGGACACCTAGGTTGCTTCAATGTTTTGGCTATTGTGAATAATGCTGCAGTGAACATAGGGGTGCACATATCTTTTCAAATTATTTTCATATTCTTTGGATAAATACCCAGAAGTGGAATTGCTGGGTCCACTTTTAGTTTTTTGAGGAATCTCCATACTGCCTTCCATAGTGGCTGTACCCAGTTTGCAGTCCCACCAATAGTTCATAGAGATTCCCTTTTCTCTACATCCTGGCCAACACATTATTTGTTGACTTTTTAATAATAGCCATTCTGATTAGTGTGAAGTGGTGTCTCACTGTGATTTTGATTTGCATTTCCCTGATGATTAGTGATGTTGAGCATCTTTTCATATGTCTGTTGGCCATCTGTGTATCTTCTTTGGACAAGTGTCTTGTCATGTCATTTTGCTCATTTTTCAATCAGATTTTTTGTTTGTTATTGAACTGTAAGAGTTTCTTATATATTTTACATATCAACCCCTTCTTGGATACATCACTGGTGAATATCTTCTCCCATTCAGTATGTTGTCTTTTTGTTTTGTTGATAGTTTCTTTTGCTGTGCAGAAACTTTAGTTTTATGTAGTCCCATTTGTTTATTTTTGCTTTTGTTTTCCTTGCTCAAGCACACATATCCAAAAAGATATTACTCAGACTAATGTCAAATAGTTTACTCCCTATGTTTTCTTCTAAAATAACAAAATAGACAGCCAAAACAAAACAAAACTAGACTCACAGAAACAGAGTCCAAAGGGATTATTACCAGAATGGAGGGGTGGGCAAAAAAGGGAAGGAATTTAGTCAATAATATTATGCTATGTTTACACAGTGACAGGTGATTCCTAAAATTAGTGGGGTGATCACATTGTAAGGTATAAAAATGTCAAATCAGGTGACAATATTGTACACCTGAAACTAACATAACAATATAAGATTGTATACCAACTATACTTCAATAAAAATAAGTTTAAAAAAGAATCATTTTGGTGGTCTAAATAAAGCTAGAACTTTGATGAAAAAGGTGCTTTCTGAGCTAGTACTAATAAACATTTGTGAATGTACCAAATCAGGTTAAATATGCTTTTTTTGTATTTGCTGAGCATTTAGTAGGTGACAGAAGTGAAAGTGCTTTGAAAAACACTGAAAGAGCTATAGAAACTTTAAGCATTTATTGAGTACCTGCTTTATTCATAACACTATAAAAACCATAAATGGGGTACAGAAAATGTAGAACAAAGGTATAACAATATTGTCTAGCAGTACTATCTTTGAATCTCCTATTTTACTTAAAGCTTAGATATGGAAAAGTTTGGTGCCTTTGCTCAGAAAGTGGTATGTTTTTTTGTTTGTTTTAGCTCTGAGAAGTCCAAATATGGACCTATCTTCTCCAAATATTGGGCTCCGACGTAGTGGTCAAATTGAAGGTGTCCGACAAATTCATAACAATGCTCTTAGGAGCCAGATGGCCACTGAACGAGATCTCATGGCATGGAGCAGAAGAGTGGTGGTCAATGAACTCAATCATGGGGTTAGTAGGTGAGTCAATAAGGTAACAGCCATAAGAAAATTGAGAGCTTCATAAAAAGCTAATAACTAAGGTGTTTTTTTTTAATCCAGCTAATTTGTGCTTTAGTTTTTACACCTTATTTCAGTTAGTTCATTCTATAACAACTATTTATTGAATGTCTTCAACTTGCTTACCTTTGTATTAAATAGTTTGAGGAATATTGGAAAATTAAAATCGTGATCTCTGTCTTCCATGGGTTTATCATCTTAAGTTAGAAGATAAGAATACAAATACTATTAAGTAAAAATATGAAGCCATATGTGAATAAATATGCCAGTGATATATGAATCCAAAATTCAACAGTGGTTCTGATATTTGAGCAGTTTGGGAGTGCAATATAGATAATAGTAGACTCCAGTGCTTAGGATATATTTGTAAATGTCGTTTAAGTAAAATTCCTTGTAGGATGAAAGGATTTCGTTAGGATGAATTTCAAACTTAGAATCCCTATCTTTATTTGTAGACGCTAACATCTGCTTTAACATCAACTCCAGATAGTCCACAGCAACTGGAAATAGATTTTAAAAAGAGAAAAGGACATTGACGGAGAACACATAAAATCCATTTTAATCATGTTATCTCCCTAACCAAGGTTTTACCAGCTCAGCCAACAAGTAGCAAAATTAATTTGGTTTCACCTTTTCTTTCTTCAGCAGTAATAAAAATAAATAAAAGGAGACATAACTAATTTGTGAACTGAATGCTACCCTCTGGCAATAGAGCAATTTGAAGTAATTTTTTGGTCAAAATGCTAAAACTAGACTTGAAAGCAGGGACTCAAATAGATACTTGTATGACAGTGTTCACTGCGTCATTTATTCACAGTAGCCGAACAGTAGAAGCAACTCAAATGTCTGTCAACAGATGAATGGATAAACAAAATGTAATATTATATATACAGTGGAATATTGTTCAGCCATAAAAAGGAATGAAGTTCCGATACCTGCTACAACATGAATAATACCACAAAACATGCTAATTAAAATAAATTACACACAAAAGGACAAATGCAATATGATTCCACTTATATGAAATATCAAGAATAGGCAAATTCAGAGACAGGAAGTAGATTAGAGGTTAACAGGTCCTGGTGGAAGGAGAAATAGAAAGTTACTGCTTAATGGTTACACAGTTTATGTTTAGAGTGATGAAAATATTTTTAAAATAGTGATGGTTGCACAACATTGTAAATCTCATTAACACCACTGAATTGTATACCCCAAAATGGTTAAAATGGCAAATTTTACATTTAAAAGTATTTGTGTTATCAGATTAAGCTATCGGCTTGCTTTTTGATTTTGTTACTTTGACTTTTGATTTGTTATTAGGATTCAGGAAGAATGTAGAACTGCGAAAGGTGACATAGAAATCAGTCTCTATACAGTTGAAAAGAAGAAAAAGCCATCTTATGCTACCCAAAGGGTGAGTTTAATTTGGAATACCCTATTTGCAAATGTTTGCAGATACCAGGTTTCTGAAAGGTCACTATTATGTATTAAGGGACTATTTAGATAAGTGTTTGCATATAGGGAACCCGTTTCACTAATAAGAGTGTAAAACAAATGCTCAGGCCAGAGGTTGGCAAACTACTGCCCATGGGCTATATCTGCTCTATTGCCTATTCCTATTAATAAAGTTTTATTGGAATCCATGCACACTTATTCATTTACATATTGTCTATGGCTGCTTTCACACTCTACAGAGTCGAGTATTTGTAACAGAGATCATATGACCTCCAAAGCCAAAAATATTTACACTCTGGGCCTTTACAGAAAAAGTTTGCTGACACAAACCCTAGGCACACTCCTGGCCTACCTAATCATACAGGGGCAAAATCTGATCTATACATTGGGAAGATGCATATTCCCAGTATAAATTGCTAAGCAGGGAGTAAGATTCCTATACTCCACTAGGAACATGGTAAGCCCCTTACTAGTACTCTGAGGTAGAAAAACTGGTGGCATAAGAAAGTTCAGTTCTGACCCTGGATCTAACTATAACTCCTAAAGAGTGTGATAACTTGGAAAGTCTACAATGGTTTTAATTGTATTAAAAAAAACATAGGTAGTGGACACTGAATTTTAAATATTTTTTTTTCAGTATTGATAACTACAGTTTTAGGTAATTATCATATGAATATCTCCAAATAGTCTTGGGTCATTTTGATGCCCAATTTCTTTTTTTAATTAGTTTCAGGTGTACAAAACAACCTACTAGTTATTAGGTTGGTGCAAAAGTAATTGCGATTTTTGCAATTGTTTTTAAACTTTTAAACCACAATTACTTTTGCACTAACCTAATAGACATTTACACCCCTCACAAAGTGATAACCTCTCCAGTCTGCTACCCCTCTGACATCGTATGTAGCTGTTACAATACCATTGACTGTATTCCTTATGCTGTACTTTATATCCTGTGACTATATATGTGTGTGTGTGTGTGTGTGTGTGTGTGTGTGTGTATAATTGTAGTTGACATTCAGTATTATTGTACTTAAGCTTCAGGTGTATAGCACGGTGGTCAGGCATGAAGTGATCCTTCATGACACAGTCTATGAAGTGATCCCCCTGATATTCTTAATTTTTGTTGAGATTTCATTAGCTTGTTTGATGTTCTTTGGTAAGGTCATTTTCTTAGAGATTCTGAATGACTCAGATTCGTGATTTATATTCTTTTTTCTTGCTAAGCTGATTTATTAAATATCAGACTTGTCTGAGACTAATAAATAGGGTAGTTGGGTCTATAAAACATTTTTATTTATAGAAAGTGAGAAACATTTACATGTAAGATAAGAAACTGGTCATAGAGACTGATTTATAAGACATTTAAACTTGTGTACTTACTCCTGATGACATATTGGAGTTGTTGCTCTGACTTGGTATATCAGTAATAATATTTTATATTTGTAATGGTTAGAATAAAATCATTTTCACTTTACATTTTAGTTGTTAAAAATTAAATATTTATTTTGACCTTACTAAATGTAGTTTTTTATAGAATTAAAGAAGCTCAATTAGATTAAAAATTATATGTACATAGATGTGACATAGATATCTTCATCCTGTAATAAATTGTGAATCATATGTGTATGTGTAATTCTTAGTTTGTGTAAATTCTGATTCGGCAAATTCTTGCAGCCCAGACTTGCAGGACTGTTCTTAATTTGTTTACATAGTTTTCAAAATAGGAAAGTAATCAATATTAATGAAAGGTGAGTTAAATATATATAAATCTGGTTATATCTTGTGTTTTTTTCTTGGGAATTTATTCTTATCTCTTAACCTCCACCCCGACCCCACCCTTGCTCAATTGATTTGCTTTATATATGGCCATTTATGTATGTTCACTGAGCCTTTGATTTTTTAAAGCTTGTTTTCTTGCTATTTTACAGAATGATTATCAGCCTAGCTGTGGACGGTCTTTACGAAGGACGCAACGTAAGCGTCAGCATACTTACCAAACACGGTCTAACATAGAGCATAATTCACAAGCACCATGTCAAAATTCACATGCACAGGAAGACTCAGACAGCTCCTCAGAGGTTAGATATCTGATATGATTTACTCAACGTAACTTTTTTGTTTCCCAGTTTAGTATCATTACATTGGGTTTACTTTTAAGGTCACTTCTTTAATAGAAAATTATTTTAATGATTTTCTTACGAGAGGATAATTAATTAATAAGGCATTTAATAGGCACATTTGAGGATTATTGAATTCCTTTAGCTATCTTTTCTGATTTGTTCCTAAGATATTATCTTGGTTCAGGGTATCAAACATGCCAGCCAAGGTTTGGCTTTGGGACAGTGAGAAGAAGGTGAGAGGAAATCTGCCTAGAAATGAAAAGAAGTGGAATATAAACAGGGATAACTAGTTATACAGTCCCAAAACTGATTGACTGTCATCAGCACAATACGCACGTTTTCTGTTGTTGTTGTTGACTTTAGCAGTCATGGAGATTACTGAGTGATGATTTTTCTCAGACCTACCTTTTTCATGGTAATGGAATAAAGAGAGAATGTAGCAGGTATTTCTTCATGTTCTTCTTCAGTCCTTTCCTTTTATTCTCTTAACAACTGTAGTTGGTTAGTAAATAATGAAGGTTTAATTATACATTGACAATGTGTGGTACCCCATTTTTCTCCCACTATTCACAGTTTTTTCACTCTTACTAATGATGTCCCTACTATCCCCCACCAATGAAAATCTTGATCTGAAAAGAATAATCACATTGTTAGGAATTGATGTTTACCTTTTTAATGAAATAATGTTGTTATGCTTATGTTTTAAGGAAGAATCCTAATCTTAATAAATATTTATACTTAAGTGAGTTTTCTAAACTGGAAATTGTGTACACAAGGGTTATCCATTCATTCCACTTTGGTATGTTAGAAATTTTACGTAATAAAAAGATATTAATTTTCTATGGAGAGTAATTATATGAACTTGGTGAAGGTATATATTCTTTTTAAAAACTGTTTTAACATATAAGAGGGTTATGTTTGGGAGTCTTTAAGGAGTCTATTCATTCTTTGAAATAATGAAAGATGTCTCATATCAATAAGATAAATACAAAAATATTAATAACCATATATCTCAATTGCTGGCTCTGTGTTTCAGGAAGATGAAACAGTTGGCACAAGTGATGCTTCTGTAGAGGATCCTGTTATTGAATGGCAAAGTGAAAGTTCCTCCAGGTAGTTAATAGTTTTGATTTGGTCAAAATTATTTGACAGTTTGAATACGTAATTATGTTCTTGTAGGAATTTGGTAAGGCCAAAGTTAAAATAGTATTTTATAGTGGAAAGAGAACTGAATTGGAAGCCTAGAGACCTGCTGTTTTATCTTGGCTCTGGCAGTATCTTTTAGGGCATGTCAGTGTGGGCTTTAGTTCCCTCAGCTATAAAATAAGATCTTTTGGAAATCCAAGATTCTGCATCTTGGCAGGCTATATGTATTTATTTCCGTTTTATAACTACGTTTAACCTTCTCCAGTGAAAAGGAGCATTTTTATTTAAAGAAGCTTTTGTGATTTATACAGGAATTTTGAATTGTAAATTCTGTTATGGGAAACTAAGATTTATACTTTAGAAACATTTCACTAAAATCACTTAGGTGATGATCAAAATTCTATATTGATATTTTTTTCTCTTCAGTTAGGACATAATCGATCCATGTCGTTTATAATGCTTTTTGATTATAAAATGCTCATCTTCCAATTCTGAGGCAAAACTGTTTTTTTCTAAACGTTCTTATTCATAATTTTGATTTATTTACAGTGATTCATCAAGTGAATATTCTGATTGGACAGCAGATGCTGGAATAAATTTGCAACCTCCAAAAAGACAAACCAGACAGGCAACACGGAAAATATGCAGCAGCTCTGAGGAGGAGAATTTGAAGTCACTAGAAGAAAGGCAAAAGAAACCTAAACAGACTAGAAAGAAGGTTTGTAAGTTTAGAGGGTGTTTTTGTTGTATTTTTTTGTTTTTGCCTTTGATACTTGAGTATTAAATAGTAATAGTTGACTTTTCTCTAAAAATAACATTCCATCTGAGAAACTAAGTGAAATTGTTTAAAATGTAAAGAAACTTTGAAATTTTTCTATTCTCGAAAGTAGAGCCTAGACCATCTTATTATTTTCATTGTTATTAAATTAAAATGTGTTCACAATTGTTTGTTAAAATGTAGTAGAGTTTTAAATAATAAGCCACTATAGTATAAAAGTATTGTCATGTCACCAGTCATAATTTTCTATACATTTTTGACTTGTAAAATGGAAGGGTATGATAAATGCTGTAGGGCTCTTCTTCCATTTTTTTATATAGTTTTATTTGACTCCAATGATGGTTTCTTTTTCTCACTATAATTTCATTTAGGTGAAGTAAAGACTTAATCCATGTAGTTCTTTGAATATTAATTTAAAAAATTATTATGTATGCATTCTGTAGCCTGTTGCTTTAGTGGACAGAATTAGCTTTTTGATTGTCACCATTTTGTTGGCAAAAAGTTACTGTGTTACTTGTATTTGAATTCATGTGGTATTCTAGGGACATAAAGAGTAAAATATGTAATTTTAGGTAGTATATAGTGCCATATTTTCTGTCAGCCAAAATTGAGCAACATGTTAAGAACTCACTTGATTATTTTACTAATGCAAGTTGTACATAATTGGTAAAGGAAAATGTTTAAAATTTGTATATTTTAGGTTTTATTATAATCTAATGTTATTAACATTCTCTAGTACCTGTTATTTTGATACTACTGTTCATATATTTATTGTTTATATATTTTTGAACTATATTTTAGAAAGGAGGACTGGTTTCTATGGCAGGTGAGCCCAACGAAGAATGGTTTGCCCCTCAGTGGATCTTGGATACTATTCCACGACGTTCCCCATTTGTCCCACAAATGGGAGATGAGGTAATTGTTACATGTTATAACCCCTTTCTGTTAGAACCTCAAGAGCACTCACTTTATTAGCTTTAGGGCATTTAGATTCTCAATTCTATTATAGTTATATGTACACATAATTATAGCTGCTCTGCTCAATTATGTAGTTCTTGTAGACAGTGACTGAATCTTATTAATCTTTGCATCCTTTGTTGGGCCTGGCTCAGAGTCTTCAGTATGGCAGATGCTCTGTGAACATTGAGATAAACTGATTGACATGTAAAGTCCTGAAAATATTTGCCTTTATTTTTATCTTAATTGCCATGTAGTACAATTAAGTGGTATTTTTAGTTCTAACTCAAGTCCTAATATTGTTTTTTTTTTGTGTTTTTTTTTAAAGAAGCCCATGCTCAACCCAATAGAAACTATGCTAGTGGTTAATTACCCCTTTCAGTAATTAGGGGAATGTCATTTCATAAACAAGGCCTTCTTACCAAGCCTATGCTTGAATAACATAGCCATATTTATGATTGGTCAGTCAAAAATTGATTTAAATTCTATCTGGTGAAAAAATTTTGTTTTTCGTTTTCTTATGAAAATTATGGTAACATTGTAATATTTGAGCTCCAGTTGGCTTGTATAGTATCTGATATACTGACTAATCTTTTTTGAGTGATTGAATGCTTACACACAGTTTTCAATTTAAGACTAACAGTGGGAATGTAATGCTGTCATTGTAATAAAAAAAGGAACAAAACCTTGCATATGGTTCTAAAAGTCTTGGGACCAATAAAAATTTCACCAAACCTTTCTATAGTAGCTTGTTATAGATAATCTTGTACCAGAGATAGCTATCTAGTTGCTTTATGAATAAGCTATTACTTGCTGATTATCTTTTGATATTATTAAAATGTTTTTTTTTTCCATAAGTTTGTCTTATAAACATTAGGCTTTTGAGCAACACTTTTTTGAGTGGTAATTTTAGTAGAACATGCTCTGATGAATGCTGTATTAAAAAAAAGTAAGAAGCTTTTTTGGGGGCGTATTCAAAATCATGGTTTCTTGTATTTATTGCCCACTTTTATGGAGATTTAAGAGGGATAATTTAAGAGAGATGTTTAATCTTAGATGAATTTATAGGGGAAGTTAAGGATCTGTATACGCTATGATATGATCTAATAAGACTGCTCTCTGTTGGGTACAGGGATAAATACATAATAAAGGGTATCTGAATAACATGATTGCTATTAACTTTTTTTTTTACCCCTACAATTGTGTTTACATACTAATATTTAAGTCTTTAATTTTCTAGTTGTATTTTTAGCTGTTAGAACTCCTGACTTAGACATTGTTGATTGGTAGAGTGTGTCAGTATAGTTTTGAAACCTCATAGTATGTTATTTTTCATGTTGCTTTCTTCTATTTATCTATCTCTACCACCTCTTTAAAGTTATTGTGGGAAATAAACTTATTTTTTCATGAATCAGAATATGGTAGTGAATGCTGTCTTAAGGAGGTGAAGGGTCTTACCAAGCACTTGGATTCATTTTCCTTCCATACAATGCCAGTTCTGATGTTAGGGAGAAAATTTTTAATTTGTTTTAAAATTATTTAGTAGTCTCTGATTAGAAGTATATATAATGTATAGGCTGACTATTGAAATGTTAATTGGGGAAGGGGGGTTATCATTTTGTAAGGGGTATAAATGTCTAACTATTATCGTCTTGTATACCTGAAACTAAAAAAAAAAGTTAATATCTGAATATCACTTACAATTTGAAATATAGAACTTTAAAATATGATACAAAATATGAATACATATTAAAAATTAATACTTTAAAATAAAGTTGGGTTTTTGTGTACATTTGTCATTAATCTCTGTTTCTCCAGAAATGTATGAAGCTCCTAGGGGGAAAAGGACTGCATGTGCAGTGTTTATATTCTACAGTACTTAGTCCCGGACTACTTAAGCATGAGTACTGAAGGAACATTATTTGACGGCAACAAGTACCTTATAGTAATTTTTCAAAATTACAATTATGTATGTTTGTTGTAAATGGAAGAGGACATTTGTAGGAATATATATTGGGATGTACAGAGTTGTTAAATAGGACACTGCTGTTTAATAGCTCATGTTTTTTTGTTTTAGCTTATCTATTTTAGGCAAGGGCATGAAGCTTATGTGCGGGCTGTAAGGAAATCAAAAATATACAGTGTTAATTTACAAAAACAGCCATGGAATAAAATGGATCTCAGGGTAAGTTTGCTAAATTCATAAGCTATGCAATTGAAGTAGCTAGGGAATTAAGTTACTTGCCCATAGGCTTTTTCTCAGTTTCATTCATATCTCACTGTTGATGATGTGTTGATGTACCATACATGATGTGTTGATGTACCGTACATATTCTTGTACAGCTGAGTGTTGTGGGTCATGTTTTATGTTTGCCAAAATTTGTATGCCACCTATTGTCTTGATTATTTAACCAAATTTCTTTCAAGCTTCAGGTCCTATAGTATATATACACTTAAACAAAGTAGTAGTTCCCTGGTGTGGATAGTCTCCTCAAAAGCTTTGTACATTCTGGAGGCTCTATAAACTGACCACATGTGTGGACTGCAAACACCCTCATGGTTCTGGTGGTTTTGGGATATAACGAATATCATAAATCCAAAGAAGCTCAGAAATTTGTGGTGCTTTATGGATAATTTTTTGATACGGTAACCTATGCAGCTACATTGTATTGAGTAAAATAGATACACACACACACACACACACACATTTAGAGAAGGATTTTCTACCTGTAACTATACATACATTCATTCATTCATACATATGTACTTACATAAATACAGACATAGGGATACATACACAATCATTTCTACATACATTTACATATATTTCTTGACTAAACGAGACTAAAGGACTAATTTTACAGTGGTTTTCAGGTAAATGAAGGGTTATCGTGTGATGCTTAGCAGGAAGGATACAATAGACAATGTGTGTATTTACTGAAATAAAGATTCAGACACTTGTAAAAAATTATATTAAGGTTGTAAGATGCTAAAGTGTCTTATCAAGTAAGTTTTACATATTCCTCTCCTGGGAGACAGGAATGCTACCATCTATTCTGAATCAGATGAAAGTTGAGTTGTTTTGTTTTGTTTTAGGGTCAGGGGAATGACTAAAACATGATTCCTTATTTTAAATTATAACCATGTGGTTCTAGCAAATTATAGGAGGCATCATATGTGTGGTACAAAACCTGAGCTTCAAAATAAGACTTGAATTTCATTCCCAGCTCTGCTATATACAAGTGTAGAACTATAACCAAATCACTGTACCCACCAGACTTAGTTTTGTCATCAGTTAAGAATGACTAATAATCTATAAGGGTGGTATTGTAAAATAATATTTTAGGCATTCAGAAATGTAAGTCATTTCCCCAAACATCCATGTACATGCCTACCTGCATATACTTACATACTGTATTTCTGCTAGAGGAGTGCTTCTTAACCAGGCAGAGCATCATAGTCCCCTGGGGAGTTTAAAAAAAACACATAAAAATATGGCTGAGTTATACCCGAGACCTACTGAATTCTATAAGAGTAGGGTTTAGGAACATGAAATTTAAAAAGTTTCCCAAGGAGATTCTGTTGCTTATCCTTGGTTTCGAGCCATTCAATAAATTACAACCTGTTATTTAGGGTCAACAGGCATGCCTTTGTCTTGTTCCTTTGTTGCTTTCAGTTTTATGTCCCACATATGAGTGAAGTCATATGGTTCTTGACTTTTTCTGTCTGACTTGTTTCGCTCCACATAATCTCAAGATCCATCCATTTTGATGCAAATGGCACTATTTCATCTTTTCTTATGGCAGAGTAGTATTCCATTGTGTATATATGCCACATCTCCTTTCTTTTTTAAGAGATGGATCTTGAGATTATTATGCTAAGCAAAATAAGTCAGACAGAAAAAGTCGAGAACCATGTGATTTCACCAATATGTGGTATATAAAACTGAAAACAACAAAGCAACAAGACCACATCTTCTTTATCCAATTATCTGTCAAAGGACACTTTGAAACATAAACTCATAGACACAGACAACAGTTTAGTGTTTACCACATACGCACAGATGGTAGAAGAGGATAAAGGGGGTAACGTATATGGTGATGGAAAGAGAACTGACTCTGGGGGGGGTGAGCACATAATGCAATATATAGATGATGTGTCACAGAATTGTACACTTGAAACCTATGTGATTTTACTAACCATTGTCACCCCAATAAATTTTAATAAGAAAAAAACAACAGCCATGCATTATTACCTTTAACACTTAGTGGAGTACCTAGTATTTGGTGGGTATTCAGGTAATCTTTAAATTGTTCAAATAATGAAATCTGTAACTATTAGGCAGTTATTTATATTGAAAGTAATAGTTTATTTGTTTTCTCATAGGAACAAGAGTTTGTTAAGATTGTAGGAATCAAATATGAGATTGGACCACCTACTCTCTGCTGCTTGAAGCTTGCATTTTTGGACCCCATTTCAGGCAAAATGACTGGAGAGTCTTTTTCCATTAAGTGAGAAGCTGTGTGTGTGTGTGTGTGTGTGTGTGTGTGTGTGTGTGTGTGTGTGTGCGCGCGCGCGCATTAATCCCTATTGTGTATTTTGCAGTGTACAAGACTTGATGGGAAAGAAAGCACTACAGCCCTATAGGCTTTAGAGTTTTAAAGACCAAGATTTAATGTTTAATTCTTGGTTTGTTTCTTTTAATTATATGTACATACATACATATATAGGTATAGCTCTACGAGTAAGTTACTTCTCTCAATTTATGCCTTCATCTGTAAAATTGAAATGTTAATATGCTTCTCAGGATCATTGTGAGGAATAAAAGAAAAACCTATATAAGTACCTAACAGTATGCTTGAAACATGCTAGTTGCTTTTATTTCTGTTAATATTAATAATAATAGGAATAGTCAATGGCACATTTCTTAAAGTGAGTTTGAAATCTGGGGAGATGAAATAACATCAATTCATGCTTTTATTAAAAAGTCCTTAATAAAAAAATACCTTATATTAAACTTGAAGAACCTTCATTGATGTCTTTATATCACTGAAGTTGTAGCAGCAGTTAGGCAGGGTGGATACTCCCAAACAAATCAAAACAATTGGAGTTTAATTTAAAGGCATTTATAGGGACCTTGAGATTTATACCATTTTGCTTAATGTCTCCACATTAAACATATCCCTAGATAGTAGGTAAGTAAGTAACAGATATACTATTATATCTGTATATTGATTCATATGTACTTTGTTTTCTGTACAGGTATCATGACATGCCAGATGTCATTGACTTCCTTGTGCTACATCAGTTTTATAATGAAGCCAAAGAAAGGAACTGGCAGATTGGTAAGTATAGAATTCACAATAACAATATATTAAGTTTTATGTGGAGTAACTTTTTAAAATCTGATTTAACAGAAAGAAACTAGTTTAACATATAGCTGGAAAAAGCTGTTAGTCAAATTAGAAAAATTAAATTAAAATTTTCTTTTCAGTTATCTTGAGGTGATTTTATGCACATTGTGTGTGTGTGTCATATAACTTCTAAATCTTCTACGAGTATCTACTCTGTTAGAATACAAATCTATTAAAAGGAAATTTATCAAATGTCAGTTGTCCTAAAATAGAGTACTTAACACTTGGGCTCATAAAACAGACCATTACTGATTGTGGTTTTCTCTCTCTCTGTCTCTCTCTCTGTCTGTCTCTCTGTCTCTCTCTCTCTTTCTCTCTACCTCTATTTCTTTCTATTCCTACCCCTCCTTTCTTGCTCTCTGCCCCTCTCCCCCTTTCCTTCTTTCTCCATTTCCCTCTTTCCCCCTCTTCCCCTCTCTCCATTCCTCCCTTCCCCCTCATTAGCTATTTGATCTTGGGCAAGTTTTTAACCTCTGTACCTCACTTCCATTATCTTTAAAATGGGAATCACATGAGATCACACCTATAAGGATGATGTGAGCTGTAAATGAGTTAATATATAGAAAGCACTTAAAATGATATCTGACACAGAGTAAACACTATGTAAATGTTTACTATTAATACTTTTAAATTCTCCTTTCTTATGTGGAAGAAACATTTTGTCCACAATCGTTTGGTTTTGTAATCTTTAGCCATTTAGAAACAAAACTAGTATGAAGAGGTTTTTAAAGGCATAAAGCTGAAAGCAAAAAAGATAAACAACTGTAGTAACATACATACAGTGTAAGAAGGAGTATGCATAATGATGATTTGAAGTAATTGATAAAAGTTAAATTATATGTGCTAGCATTTATTTTAAAAGACATGGACATATGCAGTTTATTTCAGAAAGATTACTAGTACCTGGAAATCAAAATCCTTGAAGAGGGTGAAATGTAAAATTTACTTATCTGGAAAACTCAGATTAAAACCGCTAACAACACTAGTTACAATGCTACTTCTGTGTTCAAGAAAAAGTAGCAATTTAGTGTGGGAACAGAGCTATTATTCTCAAGAGCACCCTTTTAAGAATTTCTAAAAACATTATAGGTGATAGATTCCGCAGTATAATAGATGACGCCTGGTGGTTTGGGACTGTGGAGAGTCAGCAGCCTTTTCAACCAGAATATCCTGATAGTTCTTTCCAGTGTTACAGTGTTCAGTAAGTACAGTTATGGTTTTTTATGCCTGATATAATACTGTAGTACTATGGACTTCTATAAACCCTACCAGGGATAATGCTTTTTTTTTTTATCTGACTTAGTCTACTCTTACAAGACCTACACCTGTAAGGAAGTAATCATAGTGTACCTATAAGGAAGGATTTTGATGATAAACTTTTTGTTCCAATATGCTAAAACAGGTAAATGTTCCTCCTAAAACAAAGCAGGAACTGAAGACTTAACTTCTACCTCCTTTATGCCTAAGTATTCTCTTAAGTATTTCTATTTTAGACAATAGTTATGACTGATATTTCATGAAGAAGACTGAAATTAAATCAGTGTTTAAAGTAATTGTTACAGCTGGAATATAGCAATGAATAATAGTATCTAGTCTTTTATTTAATGGTGTGAATTTTAGGCAGAGGTGACTGCAGTATATTTGGATGTGATATTTGTCTACAACATTTACTTTAGTTTTTCATGAAATCCCAGAGTTATAATATTCCTAATTAATGAAGCTTTCTGGTCAAGAGTGATAGAAGAAATGTTTATTCTGTGAATACTGACTTATTGTCTCCATATTGCAGTTCAAAAGGGAATAATAAAAATTTGAAGATGTTATAATACTTAAGTTGTTAGGATAAACTAGATTATCTCACAGAAATAAGTGATGTATTAAATCGACTTTTTTAACCTGAAAGGAATTTCCCAAAGAGATCTTTTTATTCTACACCCTGGCTTAATACTGAATATATTCTTGATTAAAATAAAATTAAAACAATCCAAGTAAAAAAGAGTAAACTTACTGCTCTCTAAGGTTCATATTGGTAGAAGGTGTTTTGTCTATTAGAGGTTTATTATTACATTTATGTAAACAAAGTTGTACTTTAAGGGAAATTGTATTGCCCTTTTCCAAATTTCATCCCCAAGAAGTTATGTAAATTATGCTAGTATATCAAAGTAAGTGTCATGTGAATTTGATTTGTATCTTGTTATTTTTTAATAGCTGGGACAATAATGAGAGAGAAAAGATGAGCCCCTGGGATATGGAGCCAATTCCAGAAGGAAGTAAATATGCTTTTTTTTTTTTTTTTTTTTTTTTTTTTTTTAAATATGCTTTTAAAAATGAATTATAATTCTTCTAAAAGGAAAAAGACAATAGCATGATATTGGAAACTAATTATTTCTGGTTTTGCATCTTATACATAGCTGCCTTTCCAGATGAAGTTGGTGCTGGTGTTCCTGTGTCACAGGAGGAACTGACTGCTTTGTTGTACAAACCCCAGGAAGGAGAATGGGGAGCTCATTCCAGAGATGAGGAATGTGAACGGGTTATTGAGGGCATCAACCACCTTCTTTCCCTCGGTACAGTAAATGTGAAAGAATACTAGAAGGATGGACAGGAACAAGGAAAACCAGCAAAATTTTAAGTTCTACAAAAGGAAATGCATTTTTTTTTCACTGTACACTTTTAACTCAAGAGGCACAGTGATTCTAGATTTAGTATTAATGTTTCTGTATGCGTAGTTAAAGTAATGACTAAAACTTTCTCAGTTCTCTAGTGGTTTATAATAGTGAAGGTCGGTAGAAGGTGTCTTTTACTTTCTTGAGTGAGTCATTTTGGCTCTCTAGCTATTCCTTGAGCCTGACTTTGGATGGGTTCTTTGGTAAAGACAATGAGTGAGTAATGTATTTTACTCATGTAATTAGTTGTATTTTCTGAAGTATATCACTTGAGACGTTTGGTGTTTATCCAGAAAAGATATAAATTTGAAGTTGAACACAGTTCTTCTTAAATGTCTCGTTTTACCTCATTTGGACCACTGGATCATGCATAATTCATAGATATTATATCCAGTATTAGCCTAATAATTGCATAATTGAATCATCATCATTTAAGAAATGTAGTATATTGCCATTCCTTCTTGTTTATGAGTTTTGTTTGTTAACATGAAACATTAATGTTTTTTGTAATTACCTTTTTTTTTTTTTTGGTAATACTGTAGATTTTGCCAGTCCTTTTGCTGTTCCAGTAGATCTCAGTGCCTATCCCTTGTATTGTACTGTAGTTGCTTATCCAACTGACCTCAACACCATCAGGCAGAGACTTGAAAATCGCTTTTACAGGTCTGTTTAGTTTCATCATTTACTATAAAGTTTATAATTTTATGTCTTTTGATTTCCTTTTTGCATAATGATACACTGAGATCTTTCTTTTCATAGTGTAAAATAATCATTCAAAGGACCCACTCCACATTTTCTTCTAAAAATTTAGAACACTAATTTCCCTTTATTCATTAGATTATCATGTCTTCCAGGGTAAGAAGAGGCATGGAATAAAGTACAGAGAGAAAGTCATGACTAGTACAAATCACATGTGACAGAAAAACTAAAATTTAAAATTTTAGTTTATTAAAGGCAGATTAAGTAGTTTGTGGATTTATCATAATTAAGGTGCTACAAAGACTTAGAGCACGTTTAAATCTGTTAGGGTATTAACCGGCAGTTAATTAGATTTAATTACCAACCCCAAAATGTAGATACAAAAAGACAGATTATTATTTTTTTTGCTTTGCTTTTAGCTGGGAGTGAAGTGATTATGCGAAGGCAGTGGAGGGTAGCTTTTGGTACCTCTCTCACCCCAGAGTCCACTGTATCCTAACCACACTTATTCCATAAACTGGTTATAAATATAACCAATTGGGTGTATTTTATAATATTACGTATAATTTCATTCGATAATACATATCACAAAAGTAACTAGATAAAAATCTGTCCTTTTCTATGACCTGGTTTCTTTTTTCTTGCTCTTCTCATCTCTTCTGAAAAGTAAAGCTTCTTTTGACTTTATCAAAACAGTTTGTTTTTGTTTGTGTTTGGTCAAATCACTATTTACTCATAATGTCCTAGATCAGTTCTTTTCCAAATTTTAATATGCAGTACAGTAATTCTAAAGTTCTTGCCTGTGCTTCAGATACTGTAACTATACCTTTATTAGTGCACGTCAGTCACACACATACGAGTCACATATATTGGAACACCTTTGACATATCATGATTAACTGCTTAGTTCTATGTTGTATTTTCCTAGAATAGACTTTAAATGTATCAACCAAGAGTAACAGAGGGTATTTTTTGTTTCATAGGAGAATATCAGCATTAATGTGGGAGGTACGCTACATTGAACATAATGCCAGGACTTTCAATGAGCCAGACAGTCCTATAGTTAAAGCAGCCAAAATTGTAACTGATGTCTTACTTCGATTTATTGGGTAAGAAGCAGTTTTATCTTCCATAGGGACTGACTTCTGATTTTTTTTTAATTCATTGAAATGTATTTTGACTTATCATATTTCTTAGGGACCAGAGCTGTACTGATATACTGGATACTTATAATAAAATTAAAGCAGAAGAACTAAACAGTACTGATACAGAGGAGGTAAGAAATGTAGCATGATTGGTAGGCATGAATTCCTTTTCTGTTATTTGAAGTACAGTAAGTATTACATGTAGATGCTATAACTGGCTATGAGCGATGAAGCTGATTTATAAAAGCTGGCTGGACACCTGCATCTTATTAAATTATTTAACCTGTATTTAGATGGCATATACCAAAAATGTAATATTGCTACAGTATTCAGGCAGAAACAGGTGGCCAGTCATCCTGTTTAACTTAGTGGGTTTCAGTGATAAGAAATTAAGACTTCATTTTACAGCCCTTAAAAATAGGACGAAGCATTAAATATTTCAAAAGAATGGTTGTTGATGGAAATTTAGTAAGGATTAATTTTTTACACAGTACATGTAAAATAGTAATGATTTGAAAATTTTGTTTTTCAAAATACAGTTTTAGTGATTTCATAGAGTTGCTGTTTGATTTCCTTTATGGAAATTTGCTAACATAAACCAGTTTTTCTTAATGAAATGAAATTAGTATTGTCAGCAAACCCTCATATACCTGATTCCCCCACCCAGCCATCTGCCTGAGTACATAAAGCCGTTTTTGACTGGAGGCTATGATAGAAGCTAAAACCAAGATAATAGTCTGAAACAATAATGAAAATGAGAATTCAAAAATCTTTAGTGGAAGACAATTCATCTCAGGGATGAATGACTCAAATATGTTAGATTCTATTGTAGTGTCCAATGTACAGAGATATCTTACATGTTTATATTGTTTCTACTGTTAATCTCCAAAATGGTAAATCTCCAATGTTTTTCACTCTTTAATGAAAATGTATGTGACTATAAAATGTTGTGTTTTTGGAGTTAAATGTTATTCACATAATAAGAACTCAAATATGCCGATTATATATCATTATCCTGAAACTAATGAAAAATTTATCATTTTTATGCCTATTATTTTCTCTGACCTTTCACATGAATGCATTTTGTTTTAGTTTTTGTTTTGTTTTTTTAATTTAAGTTTATTGGGGTAACAATATGAATGCATTTTGACTCAGGATTTCATGTAGTAAGAATTTATCCTCAGAGTAGCTCTACTTGGGTTTAGAATAGAAAACTAAAGTAAAAAGTAATTCAGGAACTTTGTATTTTTGGAGAGAACATTTATTAAGTTCTACTGTCTTAGTAAATTTCAACTATACAATATAGTGTTATCAACTATTGCCACCATGTTTTATATTAGATTCTTAGATCCTCAGACCTTATTCATCTTATAGCTGAAAGTTTGTACCCTTTTACCAACCTCTCCCTGTTTCCCTGACAACTCAGCCCTTCACAACCACTTTTCTATCCTCTGTTCCTATGAGTTTGACTTTTTTTAAAAAAGATTCCACATATAAGTGATACCGTGCAGTATTTGTCTTTCTCTGTCTTTCTGTTTCACTTAGCATAATGTCCACCAGGTTCATCTATGTTGTCTCAGATGGCAGGATTTCCTTCTTTCTTAAGGCTGAATAATATTCGTGTGTGTGTGTGTGTGTGTGTGTGTGTGTGTGTGTGTGTTGTGTGTACATCACATCTTCTTTATCCATTCATCTATTGACAGACAATTAGGTTGTTTTCATACCTTTGCTATTGCGAATAATGTTGCAGTGAACATGGGAGTGCAGTTTTATCTCTTTGAGATCTTGTTTTCATTTCCTTTAGATATATAATATACTCAGAAGTGGGATTGGTGGGTCATATGGTAGTTTTATTTTTAAATTTTTGAGGAACCTCCATACCTTTTTCCATAGCAGCTATACCAATGTACATTCACACCAACAAGGTATAAGGGTTCCCTTTTTTCCACATCCTCTCCAGCACTTGTTATTTATAGTCTTTTGGGTAATATCATTCTAACAGGTGTGAGGTGATACCTCATAGTGGTTTTCATTTGCATTTCCCTGATGATTAGTGATGTTGAGCATCTTTCATGGACTTGGTGACCGTATGGATGTTGTCTTTGGGAAAATGTCTATTGAATTCCTCTGCCCATTTTTTAATTGGGTCACTCATTTGTTTGATTTTGTCTTTGTTGTTTTTTGTTTTTGCTATTGAGTTGTATGAGTTTTTTAAATATATTTTTTATATTAATCCCTTAACAGATAATATGATTTGCAAATATTTTCTCCTTTTCAGTAGGTTGCCTTTTCATTTTATTGATGGTTTCCTTTGCTATACAGAAAAGCTTATTAGTTTGATGTAATCCCACTTGTTTATTTTTGCTTTTGTTGACTTTTTATTTTCTCAAGTACAAAAAAACCATTGCCAATATCAATGTCAAAGAACTTATCCCTGTGTTTTCGGGAGTTTTATGACTTCCTGTCTCGTGTCCAAGTTTTTAATTTATTTTGAATTAAGTTTTATGTATGGTATAAGATAGGAGTCCAGTTTCATTTTTTTGCACATGGATATCCAGTGTTCTCAGCACCATTTATTGAAGAGACTTTTCTTTCCCCATTGTATAGTCTTGGCTCCTTTGTTGTAAATTGACTGTATGTGCATGGGTTTATTCCTGTGCTCTCTATTCTGTTCCATTAATCTATGTCTGGTTTTCTTTTGATTGTTTTTGCCAATACCATACGCTTTTGATTATAGCTTTGTAGTATAGTTTGAAATCAGGAAATATGACGCTTCCACCTTTGTTCTTTCTTAAGATTGCTTTGGCTACTAGGAGTCTTTTTTTGTGATTCCATACCATTTTTAAGAGTGTTTTTTTTTTTTCTATTTTGTGAAAAATGCCATTGTAATTTTGATAGGGATTGCATTGAATCTGTAGATTGCTTTGCGTAGTAGGGATATTTTAACAATATTTATTCTTATAATCCATGAGCACAGAGTGTTTCCATTTATTTGTATCTTCTTCAACTTCTTTCATCAATCGCTTATATTTTTCAGTATACAGATCTTTCACCTCTTTTGTTAAATTTAATTCTAGTTGTTTTATTTTTTGATACAATTATAAGTGGGATTGCTTTCTTAATTTCACTGTTAGTGTATAGAAACACAACTTGTTTTGTATAATTTTGTATCTTGAAATTTTAACGAATTAATTTATTCTAATGGTTTCTTGGTAGTTTTTAGGGTTTTCTATTTGTAATATGCCACCTGCTAATAGAGACAGTTTTTCTTTTTTACTTTCTGATTTAGGTACCTTTATTGTTCTTGCCTAATTGTTCTAGCTAAGGCTTCCAATACTATGTTAAATAAAAGTGGCTAGAGTGGGGATCCTTGTCATTTTCCTGGTCTTCGAGGAAAAGCTTTTAGCTTCTCAGTGTTGACCATAATGTTAGTGCCGGCTTGTCATATATGGCCCTTACTATGTTGAGGTACTTTCCCACTATGTCTAGTTTGTTGAGAATGTTTATCATGAATGGATGTTGCTCTCCTCAGAGTAGTACTCCATGGGTTAGAATAGAAAATTAAATGGAAATGTAATTCAACAACTTTATTAGAAAAGGGTACCAATAGCTCATGAGCTACTTTTATCCTAGGCATTACCTATGTGTTTCACAATCACCAGGTGAATAATGGTGTGCGGGCCTTTCTCTTTGTATTAAAAAAACTATTCCTCAGAGGAATACTTAGCCAAATCTTAGGTTTTAATACGTGTTCATATTTTCCCTACAGGAAAGAAATGTATTTCTTGAAATAGCAAAAGATTAATCATGAGTAATTCATGGTTATAGTATGTTAAATTAGCATGTCATAGAATGTAAGTTTTGTTTAAATACTAGCATTTGGGTACAAGGTCAGATACCAATCACTATGCTTTTCCCCTTATTTCTTATTCTGATTTAAAGAGAAACCCTGTTTATTCTTCTCCCAGTATATTTTCCAGCTTGTATATAACATATAGTCAAAGTTTGGAGTGAGTCTCTCTCTAACCTTTGTTCTGCTGCCTGCTCCAATGAGGGAGTTAATTGTGATTGTATTTGCCACTTCTTTGTAAATGTTCATCCAATTTATAAGACTTTGAATGTAACTTAACATTTTCTCTCGTCCCTTTTAATTTTAGGATACCGAAATGGTTGATTTAGATTCAGATGGTCCTGGTACTTCGTCTGGAAGAAGGGTGAGTGAATAAATGGACTGCTGATAAGAAAAAATTTTCAAGCTTTCTGTGTTGGGAATCCCTAAGACCAATTCCACCTGTTTGAAAAGTTGCTGGAAAGACTCACAAAACTCAGTATATACAGTTGTTACTCATTGCTAAATTTTATTACAGTGATACTGTAAGGATATGCAGCTGGATCATAGGGAAAAAGACACAGGCAAATCGGGGGGGAATCTATATGTGGGCTTCTTTATGCTCTCTCCCTCCTTTGTGGGGCCACACAGAGCACACTCTTCCCCCAGCAATGGAAATGGAGCAACATGTGTGTGATTAGCGACTCAGTCTCTAAGGAGTTTATTGGGAGCTGGTTATGTAAACGCCATCTGACTAGCACATGCCAAGATTCTAGACTCACAGAAAGCAGGAAAACACAGGAAAAGTTTCGGAAACCAGGTGTTCAATACAAATCACTTTGTTTGTACAAACAATGTAGATACAGCAGACCACCGTTATTATTTAGAAAACAGTTCAAATGCCAAGTTTCCAGATGCCAGCCAAGGTCCAATCCTGCAAGCAAGCTCTGCTAAAGATTAGCAGCCTTGAGTCTGTTATGTTAACTCTGTGTTGTACACTTCCCCTTCTATATTAATTAGACAACTATTTGTTCTATCTGAGGGAAAACTTTCCTTTCAAATACTGAAAAAGAGGTCATATAAAACAGGCATCAAGTGGTAAAGACTAGCATTCATCATGACCACAAAGGATTTACTCAAATAATATATATATATATGAAGAGTTAATTAAAGAGCTTTTAGATATAATTCTATTAAAATCTGCAGGTCAAATGCCGAGGCAGAAGACAGTCTTTAAAGTGTAATCCTGATGCTTGGAGAAAACAATGCAAAGAACTCTTGAGCCTTATTTATGAGCGTGAAGACTCAGAGCCATTTCGACAGCCAGCTGATCATCTCTCTTACCTAGTAAGCATACAGTTGTTTAAATAATTGCCAATATGTAATTTCCCATGAATGTCTTTGCTTAGATCTAGTTAAGAGCCACTTTCCTGCTTCCTTCCTACCATTTTTCTCTCTCCTTCCCTCCTTCCCTCCTTTCTTTCTTCCTTTTCCTTCATTGTTTGTGTATATTTGAATTGTGAAAGTGGGTAGTGTGATTAGTCATGACTTTTTAAAATGCCTGTCATGTATGTTGTGTGTAAATTACACATTTTTAAGCTAAATTTGAATCTAAATATCTTTGTGATGCCTTCCAGCTTTTATTTAGGATATTTGATTAATGCATTTTGCTAACTTCTGATATACTTCTACCTACTGTAGACTCTTGGCAACATGTGTCAGTCCTGTTTAATTTATGTTAATAATTTAAGTGTTATCCAATATGATCACTTAGAGTAACCAATATACCATACTACTTTTCATCAAAGATAAAAGCATAAAAACTTAGATTATAGGATTCCTTTTCTAATATGGTGAATAACCTTTTAGTATAGGTAACAAATCTGTTTTACAGAGAAAAGGTACAGCAATATTTCAGAAATACATCAGACCATCCTCTGAAATTAGTAAACATCAGTATTTTCTACATACACAGCTTTCAGTTGGGAAATATTATTCAAATAATGAACAAGATTATGTTCAGCAAAGCTTGCTTTGTTCGTTTCTAGGGAGTTTGGGTAGAATAAATTAGTCCTGTGTTTTCATGGTGGAAGAGAATAGTGAATGTAGAATTGCTTCATCTTAAAGTACAATTGTAAAAAAAAACGTAATTCCAATTTATGGGTCACTGAGCTTTAAATAATAATTGTATTGCAAGTTTTGATATTTTCTTGTAATGGTCTGGAAACACAGTATATCTTCTTTACCTTAATAGGGGCATCAAGAGCAAGAGGGAGAATCCTCAGAGTCAGTTGTTCCAGAAAGACAACAAGATCCATCTCTTTCTGAGGTAGGCCTAGTAGTCTCTTAAAAGATATATACTGGTTGTTTTTACATTGTTTTACTTTAAAAATCCCCATATTGCAAATAAACCTTTTATAATTGGCCAAGCTGTTTTCCATCTCTGCTCACTCCCTTTTAACCTTTGTTTGATTTTTTGGTTGTTTATATTTTGTTTTTTAAATCAACAGATGTTCTCAAGAGTGTTTTGTACCATCTGCATAGGCGTTTGTTACTATATAGATCTAAAGCTACTATAGCAGAGTATAACACATCGATATTACACAATATAATTATGTCTGTACTACAGCTGATTATTTCCACTGGGATTTCATTCAACAGGCTGACTGGGTCCTTCGCGTTTTGGTTATCATACTACACAAAGTTCCAACATTTTTATTCTCTGAAAATCGTTGTTTCATAAGCCATGCTGTGTTGGAATATACTTTTGATTTTTATGATTTAAGCAAAAAAAAAAGACACGTTAAGAGCAATTGTGGTTTCTCGTACTTCAAAAAATATTTTTCTCTTTTTATATTTTTGCTCCCTTTTCTGGTTCTTTGGCTTCTATTTTGAGAGAAATGCGGTGATTTTACTTCGTAATGATTTTAAGTAGGATGAGGGAATCTCATACTGACAATGTTTTTGCTCCAAACCATGTTTTTTTATTGATGGTTGTGGTATATACAGGTATACATTTCAGATTCAATTCCATATAATAACTCTAGAAATATCTTAAGTAGACTTGAAATATTTAGGTTAAAATAGAAACTTCCCCTTCCCCTAATCAAAATCAAACTAATTCTGAATATATGAGAATGAAGACCTTAGATGAAGCAAAAGTGTCACATTCATTAAAAAACAAAACGATGGGAGAGAGGCGCAGACATGGTCAATTTGGTTGACCTTCAACTAATGACATCTTAGGTAGAATGCCTTCATACCTGGAATTGTGTTGGAAATATGTAGCTAATTTGTGATACAGAACTATTTAATTATATGTGAATTATCCCATCTTCTACTTTCATTGAGCAGTTTGCCAAGGAATTGGGGGTTACTTCAGCCTTTAAACAAAAAATGGAATTTTGTGCAATGGACTTCTATAGGGATGAAGCCATTGGCTATGGATTTTCCATTCTGTCCCTTGAGAGAGTCATATGATTATTGACTGCAGGGTGAAGGCTAAGGCCCTCCCACAGGCCACTGATGTTTTTCATAGTCACCAAAAGAGCTCTGTTAAATGGATGGTTTGAGGTTGGGGGAAGCAGTTGGCATATTGAAAAGCAATCTCTTTATTTCATGGTGACTTGGTGATGCAAATCTCAGTCCCGTTGATTATGTAGTATTGTTACCCAACCCGTGTATTTAATAACACATTCTTCTTTGTAGGATTATCAAGGTGTTATAGACACTCGTATGGACTTCAGCACTGTGAAAGAAACTTTGGAAGCAGGAAACTATGGTAGTCCTCTGGAATTTTATAAGGATGTTCGCCAAATATTCAGCAACTCCAAAGCTTATACCTCTAATAAAAAGTCAAGGGTATGAAAAACCAATTATTAGATGGATTAATCATCTAAGCATTTAGTTATATATATATATATCAGGCAGCTTTTTCTTTCACCAGTTCTAAAATTGCTAAACAAGTATGTACTACAGTTTTGACATAGTTACTGAAGTTTAATTCTCAGTATTTCTCTCACAGTTTATTAGGCATGTATAAAGATATACTTAGCAGTCATTCTGAAATTAAGCACCCCTTTCTTTCTCCTACCTGCCTCATCTTTACTCTTTAGTAATACTTATATCTGCCAGAGAGAGGTGAAGTGAAGAAGAGGTAGTGATTTGAGTACCCTTTAATATGTCCAATAAATAATTTGAGAAATAAAAGTGGTTGACAGTATTAATTTATATAAAATAGTTAGATTAGCTCTGAATATTTGTTCCCTTTATTATAACAAATAGTGAACCATATTGGGAAGTGACAGCTATTTATACATACTCACATTTAATATATTCCCTGTTTTGTCAGAACTTAATATCTTGAGAAAAAATAGTAATAATAATTTTGTGTTTTGTAATCACTGGTATCTGACTACCTTTTAAATAAGTTGCACAGTAAGTATATAACTTGCCCACTTCCATCTCATATAAAATGAATTTTCACCATTTTCTGTAGGCATAATTTTTTCACATTTATTTCCCACATTTACATGTACTGGGGGTGCCAAAAAAATGTATACACATGACTTGTATTCATCTTTTGTTATCAGTATATGTTGAGTATTACAATTTTAATACAGTTTTTTTTTCCTTTCTTAAAATGTGTATACATCTGTATACTTACATATGTTTGTATATTCTTTAAAACAGTAGGCTTTATATTTTGAAGCCTTTTTTAACTTATATGAGCATTTTTCCATGTCATTATTACTCTTAGAAAATAGAAGTTTTACTGTCTGTATAGTATTCAATTATACTACCATTCAATTATATGGTAGTTTTATGTTATTTCATTACTGTCCTAGTACTGGAGATTTAGGTTGTTTCTAGTTTTTCATTTTACATGAATAATGCTGTGGCTAACATCTTTAACATCCTTGAACATAATTTATTTGTGTGCAATTCTCTGATATTTCCTTAGGATAAATTCCCAGAAGTGTAAAAATTATTAGCCAAAGGATATGTATATTTTTACACTTTTTGGTACATATTACAAATTGTCATTTAGAATGTTGTTCTAGTTAAAATACCCACTGGAAATGTATTGGAATCTTTTTTTCCCTACCGTTCCTAATATTGAATGTTATCTTTTAAAAACCTTTATTAGTTTTAGTTAAAAATGGTACCTTGTTTTAATTGTTCAGGAATTTTTCAACTGTGGGAAAGAGCATGTATATTTTTTATGAAAGGATGATGCTGATATTGGTCCAGGCATGTTTATACCTTTTATTTTTATATAATTAATGTATAGTTGGTAAAACAAGACTAATTTCTACGTTTTCAGATCTATAGCATGACGCTGCGATTATCTGCATTATTTGAAAGTCATATTAAAAATGTCATCTCTGAATATAAGTCAGCAATCCAGAGTCAGAAGAGGAGAAGGCCACGGTACAGAAAACGTCTGAGAAGCAGCAGCAGTTCATTATCTAGTAGCAGAGCTCCTAGGTATATTACATTGATATAGCATTTTATGTTCTCAAAGCATTTTGTGCATATTGCCCCATTTCTTAAAAGTTTATTAGATAGTGTGAGGGGCTCCCAAGACCCAAGATATTTTCTTTTAAGAAATCTTGCACCTGTGTAAAGATGCAAACATGCAGTTGGTAACCCAAAGCTTTGTTTATGTGGATTTTACTATACCAAAAACTTTTTTTTTTTAATTTTAAAGATTGAAGTCATAACTGTCATATTACCAATTTGAAGCATTTCACTTAAATTATCGGGTATTTCTTTTTTGGTCAGCTTAAGCATTTTGTATCATACTGTCTTTCATAACATGTTGCTCATAGAAAAAGTGTTCATTCTTACATATTTTTACTTGTAGTCCAAAAGGGAAACAGAAACAAATGAAATTGCAGCCTAAAAATGACCAGAATACCTCAGTGTCTTATGCCAGGACTAGCTCTCCTTTCTCGTCTCCTGGTAAATATGTCTTTTGTTTTTGGTGTTCTGTATTTCAGTTTAATACTGATATTAAGGATATAGAAAAGGCAGCATGGTTTAGAATACAAAGAGCAGTGGATTTCAATGTGAAAAAGTTGTGTTTTATTCTCAATTCCTTCTCTAGCTATGTCATCCTGGGTAACACAGTAGGCCATAGGATTAAGTTTCTTCATTTTTAAAATAAAAGTGTTAAGACTATAGATGAATTTCAAACTCTCTTAGTTTTACTTCTATAACTTCATGATTACAGCACTTATCTACAATATATTTGCCAACGTAGGAATTGAGGATTCTTTATGTGTAGAAGTGATTTCTTTGGACAAGTTTTTCTGACATTCTGTCCTTAAAAGCTTAATGATGTCATAAAACATTTGTTCTCAAAGTAGTCATATTTCCTTCAGACAACTCACAATTTTGATGTTAGAGTAGAGTAACTGAGTGAGATACCGTTTTAAAAACAGCCTGACTTTCCTAAAAACATGATAATTATGTTAACATTACAGCCTTTTTAAATGTAAGTTTCAGATGCTGCTGATGGGCTTTCACTATATTTACTTGATGATGAACTGGATGGGCCGTTTTCTTCATCGAGCTTCAGTGGATATAGCCGAAGTGGAAATAGCCATGACCCAGGGAAAGCCAAATCATTTCGGAATAGAGTTTTGCCAATTAAACAAGGTAGGAAATAAATACAAACAGGGCATTCTTTGTTCCCTTATAATGGCAGATGAATTATGTAAAAGCTGGTGTATTTCAGTAGTAAAAGTTAGCATGCCCTTATAGTTAATGAGGATTTTAATGTTGTCAAATTTGACTGAGACAGGGTTTCATGTCCAAAACTAGGAATAGGCCATTATTAGCAGATCTCAAATAATACTTCCAAACATATTTTAGTCTTTTAAAACAAAATGTAAAATGAATAGGAAGGAAAAACTAAATGAAGAGATCTTTCCTCACACACATAAAAACTGGACTATTAGACACATTTAGGATTTTTCATATATTAAGCCATAGTAATAACAAAGGCAAAAATTTTCCAGAATCGTCTTTAAATAGGGCTCATTTTTTAAAGGCCTACTCCAATTTAAAAAAAAGGTTTGGGTTGACAAATTAAAATTAGCCTTCTTTTAGTCAACACCTACTTCTCCCACCTTCCTTTGATTTTTCTAGTTATATAACTAAAATATTCTGTTTCCTTGGGGCCTGCTGTCTCAGTAATTCAGTGGCTTTCAGACTGTGCTCTGCCTGTTTCTGGGTAATCCGCAGAGGTACTTTAAGGAATTCTCAAAAGAGCCTTTTCCATTCAACCAGAACAACTCTTTTTAGTTCATGTAATGAGCTTTCATATAACTTTCATTTAAGGAGAATTTTTCACTGATTAAAAATAAATCACTGACCTAATAATTCATTATCACATGCTTTCATTTTGGACCATGTCAGTGGGCATCAGTTTTTTTATGCAAACTTTCTTTTTATACTTAGCCCTATCTTATGAACCTTGACCATGTTCAAAGAAAGTTCTAATGCATTCATCTATTTGAAGTTTGCGAATAGTTACTATGCTTTTATAGATAGCTCTATTGGAATACATATTTTTATTTTGTATAAATTTTAATGAAATATTAAGTACCTTATCCATTGTTATTGAAGTATCAAATAACTCAAAAATAGACTCTCCAAAGATGTATTTTATATTGGTAACGTGAGAAATATTGAAACATATCTGATAACTCTAAGATAGTTATTGACTTTATTTTCCCCAATTTTTGTCTTTACTCTCTCTAATCCTGCCGCACATTACATATTCACGCTATTTCCTTCTCTTTGCTCTTTCCTTCACTGTCAAGCTTTTAGAAAGAGTAGCTGATACTTCCTGTCTTTATTTTCTTTACATATAAACATTCCTTTGTCCGTTACAGTCTGGCTTCTGCCTCCACCACTCTCCAGAAACTGTTCTCTCCAGATTCACCAGTAATCTTTAAGTGACCAACCAGAGTCTGTATCATTGCATGCTGTTGACGACATCCCCTAGGAACTCTACTGCCTGGCTTCTATAGTCTATTGATTCTCCTATGTCTGTGTTTCTCCTGTATGTCTATATTTTCTGTTCTTTTCTTTTGCCCTACTTGCCTCCTATATGCAGAGTTTCCCACCTTTTTTATTTCTGTTTTTTTTTTCTTTGTTGTTTTCTACAAATAAAGGACTCTGACAGCTACGTTAGTGATCTTTATGCTGATGACTCCAAATTCATATATCTAGCCTTAGTATCTGTTTATTCTACCAATCTCATTTCCAAGTGCTTCCTAAAAAAAAATTTTCCTTGGGTGCTTATCATTCATCTTTCTGTCTCGTGTTTGCTTCTTTTTCTGCACTCACTATTTTACTTGATGGTACCACCATCTTCCTAGTCACCCAACTAAAATTTTGCAATGCTCTTTGACTCTCCTCTGACCCCTCATATCCAGTCAGTTGCTACGTTTTGTAAATTCCACAGCTCTTTAAAACCACTTAAATCTTTTATCTACACTTCCTATTGCTATCACCTTAGTCTCTAACCTAGTCTATTAGTTTGGGCTGTCACAAGATACCATAGACTAGGTGGCTTACACAACAGATATTTATTTTTAGCAGCTTTATTGTGATATCATTGACCTTAAAAATTATATATATTTAAAAATTATATATATTTAAAGTATACAGCTTGATGTTTCAATACATTGTGGCATGGTCACCACAATCAAACTAATTAACATATCCATTACCTCTGCGTGGTTACTGTGTGTGTATGTTGAGAAGATTTAAGATCTATCCTAGCAAATTTCAAATACACAATACTGTATTATTAACGATAGTAACCATGCTGTATATTATATATCTAGAACTTACTTCTTCTGAATATTGGGATCTTTGTACCCTTTGACCAATACCTCCCTATTTCCCCTCCCCCAACCCCTGGCAACCACCATCTTAGTCTGCTTCTGTGAGCATGACTATAATCATGCAGTGCTTAACTACAGGGATATGTTCTGAGAAATGCGTCTTTAAATGACTTTGTTATTGTGCAAACATCATAGAGTTTATTTACACAGACCTACATGGTATAGCGCACTTACACACCTGCTATATGGCATAGGCTACAAGCCTATACAGCATGTTACTGTTCAAAACAACACAAGATCAAATCAAGCACAAGAGAAAATGAGGTAATCAAGAGACACGGTGAACACAAGATGGATTAAGACTGCTGCTGGTTTATCATGGCATGTGGTTTTACAGCAAACATTTTTTTTTTAAGTAAAAAGAAGTGCACTATAAAATAACAATGAAAAGCATAGTATAATAAATACATAAACCAGTAACAAAGTCATTTATTATCATTATCAAGCATTACATACTGTACATAATTATATGTGCTATACTTTTATATGACTGGCAGCACAGAAGGTTTGTTTACAACAGCATCACCACAAATACATGAGTAATGTGTTGTGCTACGATATTACTACGGCTACAATGTCAGTAGGCGATAGCAATTTTTCAGCTCCATTACAATCTTATGGGACCACCATCATATACGTGGTCCATCATTGACTGAAACATCATTATACAGTGCATGACTGTATTTTAGATTACACATATAAGTGACATGTAATATTTCTTTTTCTGTGTCTTGCTTATTTTGTTTAACATAATGTCCTCCAGCAATAGATAGATAGATAGATAGATAGATAGATAGATAGATAGATAGATAGACAGACAGACAGACAGACAGACAAGAGATATGTATATGGTTTCCATATCTTGGCTATTTTGAATAATCTGTAATGAACAAGGGAGTACAGATATATCTTCAAGATCCTGATTTCAATTCTTTTAGATACATACTCATAAGGGGGATTGCTGGATCAAATGGTAGTTCTATTTTTAATTTTTTGAGGAACCTCCATGCTGATTTTCATAGTGGCTATACAAATTTTACATTTTCACCAGAAGTGTACAAGGTTCTCTTTTCTCCGCATCCTCACCAACACTTATTTTTTATTTTTTTGATACTAGCAATCCTAACAGGTGTGAGGTGATACCTCATTGTGGTTTTGATTTGCATTTCCCCGATGATTAGAGATGTTGAACACCTTTTCATATACTTAAAAGAGACATTTATTTTCTCACTTCTGGAGGCTCAAACTCCAAGATCAAGATGCCAGCGGGGTTGGTGTCTGGTGGGGGCTCTTATCCTGGCTTTTTGATGGCTGCCTTTTCGCTGTGTCCTTACGTGGCTTTTTCTCTGTGCACCCACAGACAGGGAGAGAGAGAGCGAGCACTCGTGTGTCTTCCTCTTACAAGGACACCAGTCCTAATACATTAGAGCCCACCCTTGTGACTTCACTTTAATTAAAAACTTCCTTAAAGGCCTTATCTCCAAATACAGTCACATTGGGGGTAAGGGGTACAACATAATGTATTTTGGGCGTGATGCACTTCAATCCATAACACCAAGAGTATTAGATTAATCTTATAACTATGGTTACCATACAACCCTAAGCTTTGCTCCTTCCAGTCTACTCTCTTTGTTTTTCCTCCTACCTCACTGGCTATTCGTTCTCAATTATCTTTGCCTGTTCTTTATCTTTAAATGTTGGACTATCTCAAGTTTCAGTCCTCAGCTACCTTCTCTCACTTTACTTGCTTTCTCAATGAGGTCTCTCAGTTCTCCTGACCCTAAATGTCATCTTTTTACTGAGAATTTCCAAAATTATATCTCTAGCTTTAGCTGAGTCTCCCCTGAGCCTCTCGACTGATCTGTCTACCTGCTTTTTTGCTTTTTCTTTTTTTTAATGTCTTTATGTGGGTCTCTAGTATTTAAAACTGGAATTTTGGTTTTTCTGCCAGCCTGCCCATACCTTTTCCTCCTATAGCATTCTCCAACTTAGCAAAATATCTAACATTCACCCAGTTGCTCAGGCTATAAAACCCAGAAATTGACCTTCATTCTTTGCTTAGCACTTGACATTCCAATCCATCAGCTATTCCTGTAAGTTCAAACTTTAAAAATAAAGGTTGGTTCTGGTGGCTCCTCTAGAAGGAAACATTCCAAATCTAGTCATTTCTCAACACCTCTACTGATACATCCTTCATTGTGTCTTACCCAGACTAGCAATGAACTCCCAACTGGTCTCTGCTTCCAATCCTTCCCTTCTATAATCTGTTCTCTATACACCAACCATAGCACTCTTTTAAAAATGTAATCAGATCCTGTCATTCTCCAGCTTTAAAACCCTTCACTCGTAATCACCTCCCACTACTTCCTCTTTTTCTCTTCCACTCTAGTTATACTGGGTTTCTATTTCCTTTGATGGAATACTTTCCCCAGATCTCACTTCATTCAGTTCTTTTCTCAAATACTACCCCTGCAGAAAAGTCTTTCCTATATAAAATACCCTGCACATACATTCACACTCTTTTGTTTAGCCTCTTTCTTTATAGCATGTATTATTACTTGAAATTATATTATTTATTTGTTCACTTCATTGTCTAGCAAACATTTCCTACTGAAATATAAATTCAGAGAGCAAGGACTTTGTCTCATAACTGCCCTATTTCAAGCTCCATGCAATGCCTGGCCTGTAGTAGATAATCAGTAAATATTTGTCGAATGAATAAGTGAAATTATTCTGATATATGTTCCCAGATAATTCTTTCTAGAATTCAAGACCTTAAAATTTCTGCCTAGCTATCTCACCACCAACATCCTTGCACACTCTCTCTCCCCCCAAAAAAGTAATCAGACAAAAATCAGAACTTTAGTATCTTCCATTTCGAACAGATTTAAATTCATACTCTAACACTCTCCATGAATTTACTCCATATATCTTTGGGCATTAAATTTTTGTTTTATTAGTTTCAGATGTACAAAGCAATGTAATAATTAGACATTTACACCCCTTACAAAGTGATAACATCCCCCAAGTCTATTACCCCTCTTACATCATATATATCTATATAGCTGTTATAATACCATTGACTATATTCCCTATACTGTTATACTGTACTTTACATCCCATGAACATAGATAGATAGATAGATAGATAGATAGATAGATAGATAGATAGATATAGATATAGATATAGATAGATAGACTGTTTATTTTACTTTTGAACTGAATAACTAGTTTACCAGTGTCAAAGCTTAACTTTAAAAAAATCATTCATCTTGATTTAGATCAATCCCTTGATGGACCCCTTGCAAATGGTGATAGCAGAGAGCTCCGGACAGGAATCAAGAGAAAACTGCTTAGTGCATCAGAAGAAGATGAAAGCATGGGAAGAGAAGATAAAGAGAAAAAAGAAACAAAAGAGAAGTCACATTTATCCTCCTCTGAGAGTGGAGAGTTAGGATCCAGTTTAAGTTCTGAAAGTACCTGTGGTTCTGATTCTGACTCTGAATCAACTTCCAGAACAGATCAAGATTACATTGATGGAGACCATGACTATAGTAAATTCATACAAACCAGGCCTAAAAGAAAACTCAGAAAGCAATATGCCAATGGAAAAAGAAACTGGAAGACGCGAGGCACAGGAGGAAGGGGCAGATGGGGCAGATGGGGCAGGTGGAGTAGAGGAGGCAGAGGAAGAGGTGGCAGGGGGCGGGGGGGTCGAGGAAGAGGTGGAGGTGGCACGAGAGGGAGAGGGAGAGGGAGAGGAGGAAGAGGTGCTTCCAGAGGAACCACCAGAGCCAAGCGAGCACGTGTTGCAGATGACGAATTTGATACCATGTTTTCAGGACGTTTCAGTAGACTGCCTCGAATTAAAACTAGAAACCAGGGCAGGAGGACTGTTTTATATAATGATGATTCCGATAATGACAATTTTGTTTCCACTGAAGATCCCCTGAATCTTGGTACATCCAGATCAGGCAGAGTGCGGAAAATGACAGAAAAAGCCAGGGTTAGCCATCTCATGGGATGGAATTATTAACAGTTAATAAATTTAGAATAATTTAAAAATTCAATGGCCTTCTACTGCAGGGAATTACCCAGGAAACCTACAAAGCAAGTTGTGTGGGGACTTATGCTTCCTTTCACATTGGTGCTTTTCCATTATGCCAGTATACATTTGTTTCAAGACTTGATCTCCACACTTCATTTGTTCAGACAAGCCTTACTCATTAGGCCTTAAATTTAAAAAAAAAAATTTGTGCACACACACACACACACACACACACACACACACACTACAGATTTACTACAGTAAAGGAGCATTCAGCTTCTTAAGAGTAGCATGACATTTTTATCTCAATAGAATATCCCTCTTTTGCTTTTCTATCACAGAAGTATAGCACCTTCTTACAGAGTTTTATATAGTTTGTTTTTGCCATTTTGATTCCTGTACCCAGTAATAATAACTTTTGCACAATACACCAATCCTAAAGGCAGCTATTAAATGTTTACAGTTTCTATATTGTAAGAACGATCTGGATTATTTTACTCTTCCCAGGCCAAACTTTCATTAATTGTACTGAACTGAAGTATATATTTATACTACAGTTTTTTGGGGGTGGGGGGATCTTAATATGCTTTTTATTGATTTGCTTAATTCATGTTAAAGGTGAGAAAGGGTTGGTGCCTTGTAAATATGTAGCAAATCTTTGTGGTGTGTCCTGATGTGTGCATTAACTTTATTAAAAAAGAGTACTTGAGGTATTGATATAGACAAGGTGCCAAATGCAGAAGTTTCTTGCATCCATTTTCTTTGCCCTGTTATATTTTATTGCATTAACAGAACTTGTGTAGCTTAAAGGATAACTTAACCATTTGAAAAGTCCTCATCCACAAAGAGTAACTTTGAATAGTAGCTCAGCTACCTCTATAACTACAACTACTGGGAACGTTAAGGAAAACAGATGCTGTTATTCCTTACTGACTAAGAACTAGAACAAGCTTGGTGGGAATGAATACTCATAAGTTATAAGCTGAGAGGTTGTTAATAATCATATGGACTCTCAAATTAATAGTTGTAATTAAACTTTATAAGCATAGTATGCTCTACATTAGACTTCTTAGAACATATTTATGTAAGTAGACTTGGGCTACTGCTTATATGTCTCTGCTATCACAATTTAATAGCTGTGAGTGACTGGTTTTCATTTGAATTTTAAAATGTAACAAAGCACCTAGTTTGAGTTGGAATATTTTGGCTAGCTAACATTTTGAATCAACATTAATCGGTTCTGCTCATACCATTCCAAAAGGTTCTTCTGTTATACTCTTTCAGAAAAGAACCTAATTGCATTACATACTGATATTTTGAATTATTTTATAGATGGAAGGAAAAAAACTCTTTAAAAACCTTACGGTCTTGTTTATAGCAGTAGAGTGCACATGGTTCCATAAGTAAGGTTGAATTCTCAGATTCAATTTTACTCCTCAAATTTGAGAGATTGCAAATTCGCTAATTTGTTAGATACATAGATTTTTGAGGTGGAAGGGAATATATTGATCTCTGTTTTTGTAACATCAGATTTGCTATGCTTAGACTTGTGGGATAAACAAAACTTATTAATGTATGCCTAGTAATCCCAGGATATTTCTTAAGCTAATGTGTTCGTCTCATGCTTTCAATCATTTCATGCATCTGAAATTCCTTACGTGCAGAGGAAGGAGTACACACATAACTTTGCTTTTTTGGTTGGGTCGGGTGGGGGTTATTCTTGGACTAACATCTTTAAAAATTTTTTCACTTGCAGTAGAAATGATGTTCAGGCTTTAAGAAAGTATTGTTGTGAATTGTTAATGGCACTAACTTCTGTTAACTGGACAGTAGATCAAGCTGACTTTTTTTTTTTGTAGTCTTTTTTTCCACTAAACCAAAACTACTTCTGGTTGTAACTCGACTGCCGCTTTTAACCATAGTACAGATTCAAAAATGTCCATATTTGATTTTTGCTAGAATGTACTATTTTAGTTATTCACTAAAATAGTATTTTTGGGCATATAGATTAAATTTGTGCCTGTGTTTTCCTGGAATCAATAACACTTTGGCCTACCCTAATCAAAATAATAAGTTACTTAAATTCATGGATGTACCCAAATGTGTATCACATGTATCGTTTTAGTGTGAAAATTTTTGTTGACATTCTTCTATGGAGAGCTGACCTCTTTGAAATGTAGAAGAATTGCCATCTGTGTGATTTTAGCTGTCTGAAGCTTTATTTATAATTTATTTTGAAAAATAAAAATGCCACATTTATTCCCCAAATGTCAAGCTTTTCTAGGTTTAGATAATTAGAATAAGAAGGCTAAAGACGTTTTCAAGCATATTTTATATGTAGTGAAATACTGTGAAAATACTAGTGACAGCGTTTTGCTGTAATGTTGATTTCAGTTATTAAGATTTAAAGAGTTAGTTACCAGAGTATGATAGATGAGCATAGTTATCATTTGTTAAAAAAAAACAACAACAACAAACAAACAGATAATTTTCTGTTTGCATGCAAATTATTTTAATAAGTGTGAAAATAAAAGTTTGGAAGATAGTATTTTTACTTTTATATCTGGATTACCGCCCCCCCCCCATTTGTACTTTGCTTTCTTTGTAACACTGCCTCCTGTGAATGTGTTGTGATTTGTCTTGCATTGAATATTTTATTGCTTTAATTTTTTTAGAGGCCCTTGACACCTAAATAAGATCTGGGTTCAGCCATAGCAAAGCAAGTAGGAAATGAGCTAAGACTGTTGAAGAAAAGTCTAAATCTTAAGTGAATTGCTAAGGAAAAAAACACTTATGTTTAGGCCCATGAGAGCATTCAGATGTATAAGCCAAATCCTGTGCTAGATATTAATAGTCAGTGAACTATAACATTTCTCATGAATGGTAATAATGTTTTAATTCCCAGCTTTAAGATCTTAGCATGTGTATCTGCGTAGAAAACAGAATTAATGTGTTTTTTCTATGGCTTGCTGTATGTATCTCTTCAGCAATCAGATGCGCTTCAAAACATTCACTACCCTGTTAGCCTACTGACTAAATTTATGTGTGGTGTGTGTGCGCGTGCGCGCATGTGTGTGTGTGTAGATTTTTTTTTCCAACTTAACACACTTTATCTCAGAAAAAAAGAATATATTGTATGGAAGACAGCTGTGTTCACTGTCTACCAATTATTTGCCTCTGTTGTAAAGCACTTAGCTTGTATATATACTGCTTGATCATCCATTTCATTATACCTTCTAGATAAACAATCTAGGTTTTGTTGTGTACATGTATCCCTCTATTCTTTTCATTTAATTTGCCCTTCATTTATTTCTTTTTCTGTTTCCCTTCCCAGAAATCAGGCTTGTGCTAGAATTCTTCCAAGTAGCACTTTGTTTCTCCCAGAGTGAAATTTGTAAATCTCATGCGTACAACTGTGTGCTCAGATATCTAACTCAGCCTTCCAATACTTTGAAATAAATTTGAGTGATTTATCTTTTTTTTGTAATCCTATAGATTTTCCTCAGAAAATAACAGTGATTTAAAGAGAAAGATGTGAATGCCACCTGTAACTTTTTTATAAAAACTTTTTTGAGCATTTTTCGAAATGTGTATGTTTGTGGTAGTGATAAACACCTTATTACTTGCTTATATATCTTGGAAGTTATTTTATGCACATTTACCAACTGGTACTTATCTTTAAAGTTGGAATTTTCACATCCACAAAAAGGAGACTTACATCTTGTATAATTTTTAGTATATTTCGATGCCTTTTAGTTCTGGGGGGAAGGAACGGAACTTTTGACATTTAAAGTTCATTGTTTTAAATGTTAACCCAACCCCCAACATTTTTGTGGTACATGAGGTTTGTGAAAGTTTTGTTGAAAATAGAATATTCTAAGATCACTTTTAAGACTTGTTTTAAAAATTAGTGTGTAAATGTTTTCATGTGTTTTTTTTTTTTCTTTTTACCTCTTAGTGAAGTTTCTTTACCAAGTTTTAATTACCAAGTTTATCATGTTTTGTTTGAATTCTAATATGAAGTTGAAAATTTTTTCATGGTGCTGTATTTTGTGGAATGTGGAGTGCCCTCAGGTTTCTTGACATTTATTTCTTATGTAGCCTTATCCTTGATGATTTCCTTTTTCATCATTCCTCTCCTGCTTTTACCCTCACTTCTCTTTCTGCAATGAAGACTTTACCTAATTTAGCACACTTCAACAAGACTGGCAATTTATGATTCATTGATAGAAGTACAGTAGAAAGGCCCTGCAGTTTAGAGTTAAGATGTGTTTATTTATATGTGTGTCCATTTGTTATTCTTATACCTATCTTAAGTCTAGAATATGAAACTTTGACATATAAAGGCATGATAAGTATTTTCTGAAAAATAAGGCTATTGATACATACATACTAAAGTCGCCATTGGTAATTGACTTTTAAAATCACATACAAAAATATTTAGAAACCCAGTTGGGAAATGTGTTTTTACATATGTCACCAGATGCACATTAGGCAGTACTACAAATGTTAATTCTTTAAACAATACTGTGGTGATGGCAATCAGTAATTTATTTCTTTGTCTTGTAACTTACCATCCTTGTCTTTTGTAATCTCTTACAAAGTATTAACAAAACTGTACCTTATGTTTGTTCTTAGTATCCATAAGTTTTAAGATGAAAGAACAGTTAATAATTGATGTGATGTTTTACATGGACAAAATGTCCATTAAACTAAAATTCAGTAAAGAAAGGTAAACTAAACTGGCTTGGTTTATAAAAGATGTTTTGTTTGGCAAATATCGGTCATTATAAGCAATTATCTTCAAAGACAAAAAAAAAACTGGACTAATTTGTTGCCATTCTTTATGGGATGTTTACAATAAAATTCCAAGTTGTTTGGAATCAGTTGCACTCTTGCTTTATGCCTTAACTCAGGTACTGGAGATAAATTGACAAAAAAAATATGGAGTTACCTTTTCATTAACCAGCTTCAGAGATTATAACATGTAACTCTTGGGTCCTTTCTTCTTTCTTGTGCTCCCTACTACCCTGTTTCCCTGAAAATAAGACCTAACCAGACAATCAGCTCTAATGTGTCTTTTGGAGCAAAAATTAATATAAGACCCGGTTTTATATTAGATTATATTATATAAGACCCGGTCTTTAGAGTAGATTAGATTAGATTAGACCTGGTCTTATTTTACTATAATTTTTTGCTCCAAAAAGATGCATTAGAGCTGATTGTCCGGCTAGGTCTTATTTTCAGGGAAACACAGTATCAGAGAAAATTAAGGCACTTTTTTTTTTTTTTTTTTTGGCCTTAGTCATTGCAGATATTCTGGGTCACTTTTAGGTAATAAATATGTTAACATTTTAAAAGTGGGCTGTTTGGTGAATTAAATAACAGCCTGCTAAGCTTTAGTCAACAGTTGTTTTGTACAGCTTTTTGAAATGAATAGATTTGTGATGTCTATGGCTTATAAATTTTAGCAGCTGAGCTATGAATCTCTGGCATTTTTATTTATATTAAAATTGCCCACAGAGGTTTAGTTATATTATAAATGGTGCTTTAATTCAATGTAAGTAAGTGGGGAGAGAAGTAAGGTGAGAGGTAACTTTGAGCCAGGAACTGAAATCCCTAACAAAAACATTCATCTTACTTGTGCAACTATATATGGTTACCCAGAATTTTCGCAAGTGGCAAGAACTTCACGTAGTTCAAGGTAAGTAAGTTGGCCAAAGACTGGACTGCATGTTTTATACATATACTGTCTGTGTATTTTGAAGAAAGAAATAAGGTATTTAGAAAAACTATTATCTCTGTCTTCTGGCATTGTATCTTAGGGCTAAGAAAGTAGCCCAAATTTTCACAATATTTGGATATTGAAGTGGAGATCTATTTTTTGGTATTTGTGCTTAGTTGTATGTTTGATTAAGGATAACCCACTTTAAAAATATAAAAGTGTACATTAAAAATTTGCTATTAGCAAGCTTTGTTTTCTGACTTCACCTGCTAGGTTTTTTAAATAGAAAAAGTAAATAATATTTAACAAATACTACAGAGGTATTCAGAAGATCACTTTTTTTCTAGTTGAGAAGGGCAAGAACAAAGTGCTCTCAACTCTCTTTTCCAATTACGTGCCTCTGACGATTTAAAGCTCCTTTCCAAACATGTACAAATTAAACTGAAACCAATATATTGAAACTGTGAGTTCATTTTCTTGGGGTATTTAAGCCCATACACTTACGGTTGCTTTCTTAAGGTCTTTTATATAAATACTTAAAGGATATTTTATGCTACATCTTATTGGAAAACCAAATATAACATTAAATAAAATGAACTTTTTATGGTGTCAGTGTTTTCCGAAAGTTTTAAGGAAACTTTTTTTTTCTTTGTATCTTTAGGATGCTTTCCTTTGCTGTGCCAATTGCCTTAATAAAGTTACCTTTCATCTGGAGATTACAAACAGATAATTTTAACTTAGATATTAATTATTAACAAAACTTAATTTGATATTGGAGAATTTTTAAAAACAACTTCATGAAACTAGTATCATTTCACTAATTTGTAAATTTTGAATTGTCAGCTTGCCTGCTCAGCATCTTTATGATTCTCTTCAGAGAATAAGTTTTGTAGTAAATACATGAAGAAACGAAAACATTTCAAATTGCTTGATTTAAGTTACTTTGATATAATTTTAATGATTTAGAGTTATTTCCTCATTAAGACTTTGGGGCAGAGTGTAGTTGAAGTTTGAGTAGCCTTATAGATGCAGTAAAACTGAATCTGAACCCCTGGTAATTTGAATTTTATAACAATTCTGGTATAGTGTACGTGGTTATTAGGGGGGGGGAGTTTAAAGTAATTTAACTAAGTACTTGTGTTTGTTACATGGTAGATCATCCTCCCACCCTCCGCCACCTTTAGTCTTAAGGAATGGGATTTTGAAAAGCCCTTGAGACTGTCCAAGTTGAATGTGGTTCCTGTCATTCACATTGGTCTCATTCATATTTTACAGTGCCATCTTTTCTGATCACCTTCCACTCATTCTGATCATCCATGGAACAGAAGTGCTGGTTTCTAACTGATAAGACTATTGAGCTCTTATGTCAACAAAGATGGCTATAAAAATCAAACAGAAAAGGAGTAGAAAATAGAGCACATTATTTTTCCCTGGGCTTGCTGCCTAATTTCTAGCAAATCAGTTCTGCTTTATTCTGGCCTTCAAAATAGGAGAGTTTATTTTTCTAGCTAGGTCAATTCAGTTTTGGCTAACTGTTTATACCTACTCTAATATTTGTATTAGAAGAATATAATCTAGAAATATGGGTTGGAGCTTTGTGCTGTGGTTGGACACCATTCTATGGCCTGGCCTGTATGCTTGACAATGTGTGCTTAGGTGGAAGTAGCCTGACCTGGGTCAGGTATTCTCATTATGGTGCAGGGTAAGAGGAGAAAGGAAAACTAAGGGGAAGTTTTGAGATCTAGAGGAGAGAGAAGAATGGGGTTTGGAGAATATATGAGGAATGAAATCCCTTACTGTTCAGGGTTTGGGTGTCAAATGCCTTCAAACACAGTAGGCTCAGAAACAGGTTAGGGGAATTCCCCACATAAGTTTTGCTTTTCAGGGAGGGAGCTGCAAGTAATTGTTGGTGATGATGGTGCGATTTTAGTGTCAGATTTGCTGTATTAGTAATAGTTTTTCTTGAGAGATCAACCCTACTAGAAAGGTATTATTAGCCCCATTTAGTAGATAAGGAAACAGTTATAGAAAACAGAGATCACACTGATAATAAATGGCAGAGTTTACACATGTAATAATAGTGTCCCGTTGGGCTAGTTCTAGCCCTAGCTCTGTCAGAGACTTGCTGAGTGGCTTTGACCAAGTTCTTTTTTTCCCCTTGGTTTCAGTTGTTTTCAGCTGTACAAGGCTGAAGTTGATCACTAAATTATTTCTGTGGTCCTTCTGATTCAATTCTTTTAAATTTTTTGCTTATCCTTTATGGATCTTCCTAATCTCTAAAACACTTCCATTGGAGGCTTGATTTTTTTTTTTTAAGAGTCTTTATAAACCCTGGATCCTACTGGTTACAGTTATTTATTTGGAGACAAATATCCCATGTGAACTGTCTTAGGAGGTTTCAATTTTCATGAAGGAAAGTTTACAAAATGCAATTTAGGAAGTGTAAAAGAGTAATTAAAAGGATTGACTTCTGGCATGACAATGTGAGAATCTCCACTGACTTCTCAGTGGAACTAATGAAAACTACTTTTTAAAAAAGCAATTAAAACCTTTGGAAATGGTCCTTAAGTGTAAACAGCAAGTAGGAAAAAATTTGTTCAAAATCCTGAACGTATGGGGGGAGACAATTCAGTCCATAACAAGCTGCATACCAACAAATTAACATACATGAAATGGGCAAATCCCTAGAAAGACACGAACTGCCAAAACTGACTAACAATAAATAGAAAATTGGGATAGACCTATAAAAAGTGTTATGGACTGCATGGTGTGTCTCCCAAAATTCATATGTTGAAACCACAACCGTCAGTGGATGTTATTAGGAGGTGAGGGCCTGGGGTGGGGGTAATTAGGTTTAGATGAGGTCATAAGGGTGGCACCCCCATGATGGGATTATTGAGAGAGAGACAGACAGAGAAGGACACTAGAGCTTACTCTAAGTGAGGATACAATGAAAACAGCCATGTGCAAACCAGGAAGAGAACCCTCACCAGATAATGAATCTGTCAGCACATTGATCTTGGAATTCCCAGTCCCCAGAACTGTTTGCTTTTTAAACTACCCAGTCTCTGGTATTTTGATTACAGCAGCCTGAACTAAGACAAGAAATTGAATTCACAATGTCAAAGCATCCCACAAAGAAAGCCCCAATTCTAGATGGTTTCACTGGTGAGTTCTACCAAATATTTAAAGAAAAAATGAACACCTCAAAAGCTATTGCAGAAAATAGAGAAAGGAATACTTTCCAACTCATGAGGTCTGTATTACACAGACACCAAACTCTGACAAAGACATCACAAGGAAACTAAAGACGAATATTCTTTGAGTATAGGTACAAAAGAAAAACTAGCAAACCAAATCCAGTAACATAAAAATGTATATGCATACACCATGATCAAGGGAGATTTATCCCAGGAAAGCAGTTTGGTTTAAAATCTAAAATCAGTGTAATAGAATACTAACAGAATTAAATGAAAATCCCATGATCTTGTTATTAGAGTTAGAAGAATCATTTTACAAAATTCTACGCCCATTCTTGATAAAAACATGCAGCAAACTAGAAATAGAAGGGAACTTCCTCAATCTGATAAAGGGCATCTATGAAAAAGTCACAGTTAATATCATACTTAATAGAGAAATACTGAATACTTTTCCCTTAAGATCAGGAATAAGACAGGATATCTATTTAACATTTTCCTGCAGGTCCAAATATGGGCATTTAGTTAAGAAAAAATAAAAGACGTCCAGAGTGGGGAAAAAAATTTATTTGCCCATTACATTATTTTGAAAATCTTAATGCATATAAAAAGCATTAGAACAAATGAACGAGTACAAGTTTGCATGACACACAATCCAATATGCAAAAATCAGTTATATTCCTAGATACTATCACTGAAGAATCTAAAAATAAAATCAAAGCAATTCCATTTACCATAGCATCAAAATGGATAAAATATTTCGGAATAAGTTTAACAACAGAAATACAGGACCTGTACACTGAAAACTACAAAGCTTCGTTTAATGACTATAAAGATGACTTAAATAAATGGAAAGACAATATTAAAATGACAATACACCCAAATCAATCTATAAATTCAACACCATCTCTAGTAAACTCCCCACTGGCTTTTTTCCCCAAAAAAGTTTAAGAAATTCCTATGGAAATGCAAGAGAACCAAAATAGCCACAGCCTGACTCACACTCCCCAATTTCAAGGCTTACTAAAAGCTACTGTAAGACTATAGTGCTGATATTTATATATAAATATGTTAATCAATGGAATAAAATAGAGATTCCAGAAATGAACCATACATTTATGATCAATTATTTTTTTTACAATACTGCCAAGACAATTCGATGGGGGAAAGAATAGTGCTTTCAATAAATAGTACTAAGACAACTGGATATCTACATGCAAAAGAATGAAGTTAGACCATTACACCACATACAAAAATTAAGATGGATCAAAGACCTAAAGGTAAAGCTAAAATTATAAAAACTGAAGAAAAGCTATGTATAAATAATTGTTACATTAGATTAAGCAATAGTTTCTTAGATAGGACACAAAGCATAAGCAACCAAGAAAAAAAAAAAAAAGATAAATTTATCTTCATCAAAACTAACCACTTTTGGTCAAAAACATGGTTGCATAACCAGTGGTCCTTGAAATTTCCCCTGCAAGTTACAACAAAATGAACAGCTATAATTCAACAAAGGATTCCCTATGCAACATACAAACACATCTGAGACATCCATGCATGGAAACATCTGAAGGTGGGCAAATTGCGGTGAACAGAGGAAGAGGGAAGGGGGAAATACTGAGACCAGGATGCAGCCTGGAGCTCGCTGTGGTCCCTGGAGAGGGGAGGATTGAGTCTGTAGGTGTACTTTCTGTGGCCTGCAATCCTGCCTGACGGATCGGCATATAATACAGCTGAGCCCAGCTATTGGGGTAGAGACCTTGGGGCAAAGACTGAACACAGAAATGCAATGGCCCTCACTGCCAGGCAGGAAACAAAGCCAGGGAGCCTGGCCACCTCCCCCCACCCTTCCAGAGCTCCCTTTCCCCACACCCTCCCAGCGTTTACAGCAGGCCCCAGAAAAAAAACTATAGCAGTGTTGGATTAAAGAGCAGAATAACTACAGCCCTGAAAACTGGAAAGACAGTTCCTAAGCTGCCCACACACAGTGCAGCTAATACCGGTGACAGAGAAGGAGCTGTGGGGGCAAGGCAGCTATGGGCTGGCAGGCACCATTGCTCAGATCTATAAATACAACTGCCACATTTCCCAGCCCAACTTGCCCCCCCCCCTTTCCTCACTGATCCCTGCAGGGTCACCTAGGGCTGCTGAGACACACAAACTGCATCAGGCTGCAAGGGCAGCATTGGACTTTCAGATGCTTGACCCCATTGCCTACCACATCTTCACACGGGGGAGGTGCTCTGAGACTGAGGAGACCTGATCACAGAGGAGAAGCCCAACTTCCCAGGAAATCTCCCACTGTGCAAGAAGCCAGAACAGTGCCAGAGAAAATAAAACACAGCAGCGCAAGAGAGAAAACGCTCTAGTGTCATCTACGAGAAAGCAAAAGAAAGACCTGTTCATATCAACCTGCTGCAAAATCCACTCCTGTAGATGCCAGGAAGAGAAGTAATTAATTAATTGCCATAAATAACCTAGGTAACAAGGCAGCTCAAAAAAAAAAAAAAAAAAAAAAAAGGAAAATCTCCAGACAATAAACTTAAAGACATGGAAATGCATGACTTAAATGTGACAGAGAATTCAAGATTACATTTCAGAAAAAAACTCAAGATGCAAGAAAACACAAATAGGTAGTTTAATGAACTAAGAAATTAAATCAACAAACAAAATGAATACTTGACAAAAGAGATTGAAATTTTAAAAAAGAACCAAACAGAAATTATGGAGCTGAAGACCTCAGTAAAAAATATGAAGAATGAAATAGCCAGCTTAGGAAATAAAGCTGACCAGATGAAGGAAAGAATTAGTGATATCAAAGATACAAAATCTGGAAATGATGCAGATGGAAGAAGAGAGCGACTTGAGAATTGAAAGAAATGAAAGAACTATCTATCTCCATCAGAAAAAAGCCATGTGAGAATAATGGGTATACCAGAAGAAGAAGAGAGGGAAAAAGGCAGAGAATCTATTCAAACAAATAGTTGGTGAGAACTTTTCAAACCTGTGGAAAGAACTGGATGCTCGAATCCAAGAAGCAAACAAAACACCCAGTTACCTCAATCCAAAGAGGCCTTCTCCAAGATAAATTATATTGTAGCTGTCAAAGATTAATGACAAAGAAAGAATTCTCAAGGTAGCCAGAGAAAAGGAGATGGTAACCTGTAAAGGAAAGCCCATTAGGTTATCATCAGAATTTTCAGCAGAAACTCTCTAACCAAGGAGAGACTGAAATCAAATATTCAAACTATTGAAAGACAGAAATTACCAGCTAATTATAATATATCCAGCAAAGATATCATTTAGATATGAAGGAGGAATAAAGACCTTTCCAAATATACAGAAACAGAGGGAATTTTGTACTACAAGTCTTGCATTACAGGAAATACTAAAGGAGGCTATTCGACCTCAAACTAAAAGTCAAAAGTACACAAAACCATGAACAAGATTACTAACAGACAGACAGAAGCAGGAAACGACAACCCCTACACTTAAACATAACATTAAAACTAAAGAAGATTAAAACATTTATTTAAAAAAGAGAGAAGACAACTTGCTACTGCAATTCAGAAATCAACTCACAGCATAAATACGGATAATTTGTGACAACAAGAAAAAAAAAACATAAACGAGGAGAAGTAAAGGCCTGAATTTGCAAAGAATGGAGATAAAAGCTTGCTGAAGAAAAAGGACTACTGTATCTATGAAACTTTCTTTTACATGAACTTAATGGTAACCACTCAAAAAAATCCAGAACTAAGACACATAACATAAAAAAAAAGGAAACGGAGGGAAAAATCATGGAATACCACCAAATTGAAACAACAGACAGTAACACAAAGGCAAAGAAACAATGCAGACACTGGAAGAAAACAAAAAAGATAAAATGGCAATAAGAAATCTTCACATATCAATAATCAACCTAAATGTAAATGGACTGAACTCACCAATAAAAAGTCACAGAGTAGCAGTTTGGACCAAAAAATGAAACCCAACCATATGCACCCCACCAAGAGATGTATCTCAGCTACAAGGACAAATACAGACTCAAAGTGAAAGGGTGGAAATCAATGCTCCAAGCAAGTGGTAACCAGAGAAAAGCAGGTGTATTCATACTTATATTAGATGAAGTGGACTTAAGGATAAAAAAAGGAACAAGAGACAATGGTGGACGTTTCATAATGATAAAGTGGACTATACAACAAGAAGGTAACATTCATCAATATGTATGCCCCCAATCAAGGAGCACCAAAATATACTAAGCAAATACTGACAGAACTAAAGGGACAAATTGATCAAAACACCATTATAGTAGGGTACCTAAATACATCATTGACAGCTATGGATAGATCATCCAAACAGAAAATAAATAAGGAAATATCAGCTTTAAGTGACACAGTAGACAAAATGGACATAATTGACATGTACAGAGCACTTCATCCAACAACACCAGAGTATACATTGTTTTCTAGTGCACATGAGACATTCTCAATGATAGACTATATGTTGGGACACAAAGCTAGCCTCACTAAATTTACAAAGATTGAAATCATGCCAAGCATATTCTCTGACCACAAGGCTTTGAAACTAGAGATCAACTGCAAAAAGAAAGTGGGAAAAACCACAAATATGTGGAGATTAAACAACATGTTTTTAAAGAACGACTGGGTCAAATAATAAATAAAAGTAGAGATCAAAAGATACATAGAGTGAAATAACATCATATCAGAATTATTGGGATATAGCAGAAGCAGTAATAAGAGGGAAATATATATCATTACAGGCCTATCTCAAGAAACAAGTAAAATCCCAAATACACAACCTAACATTACATATTAAAGAATCAGAAAAAGAACAGCAAAAGAAACCCAAAGTCAGCAGAAGGAAAGAAATAATAAAAGAGCAGAACTAAATAGCATAAAGAACAAAAAGACAATAGAAAAAATTAATGTGACAAAGAGCTGGTTATTTGAAAAGATTAATAAAATTGACAAACCTTTGCCTACAGTCACTAAGGTAGAAAGAGAAAAGACACAAATAATCAAAATAAGAAATGGAAGAGAAGAACTTACGATGGATAACACAGAAATACAAAGGATCATACGAGAATACTATGAAGGAGAATATGCCACCAAATTCAATAACCTAGAAGAAATGGAAAAGTTTTTAGAAATACATAGCATTCCTAAACTAAATGACAAAGAACAGGAAAATCTAAATAGACCTATCAACAGTAAGGAAATTGAAAGAATCATTTAAAACCTTCCCAAAAGAATAAGACCAGGCAGATGGCTTCACTAGAGAATTCTACTAAACATTCAAAGATGATTTAATACCTGTCCTCTTCAAACTCTTCAAAAAATTGAACAAGAAACAATATTCCCTAACTCACTTTATGAGGGCAAAATTACCCTGATACCAAAACTTAGTAAGGATAACACAAAAAAAGAAAATTACAGACCAATATCTATGATGAATACAGATGGGTAAATCCTAAACAAAATTCTAGCAAATTGAATACAACAATGCATTAAAAAGATTACACATCACAATCAGGTGGGGTTCATTCCAGGGACATAAGGATGGTTCAACATACTCATATGCAAATTGATTAGTATAATACACCACATAAACAAAAGATAAAAAATCATCTGATTATATCACTAGATGCAGAAAAAGCATTTGACAAAATACAACACTGATTTATGAATAAAACACTTAATAAAACGGGTATAGAAAGAAAGTACCTAAACATAATAAAGGCCATACATGACAAAACCTCAGCTAATATCATACTTAATTGTGAAAAACTGAAAGCTTTTCTTTTAATCAGGAACAAGAAAGGGATGCACTCGTCACCACTGTTGTTCAACATAGTATTGGAAGTCCTAGCCAGAGCAGTCAGGCAAGAGAAAGAAAAAAAAAGGCATCCAAATTGAGAATGAAGAAGTTAAATTGTCACTTTTTGCAGATGCCGTGATTCATTACATAGAAATCCGAAAGATTCCACCAAAACAAAAACTATTAGAAACAATAAACAAGTACAGTAAAGTTGCAGGATACAAAAATCAATGTACAGAGGATGCTAAAAAATGCATACACATTTTAAGAAAAAAACAACTATTAAAATTGTAATACTCCTGTCCCCTATCACCTCTGCTTTTCAACATAGTGTTGGAAGTGCTTGCCAGAGCAATTAGGCAAGAGAAAGAAATAAAAGGTATCCAAATTGGGAAAGAAGAAGTTAAATTATCACTCTTTGCAGACTACATGGTGCTATATATATAGAAAACCCTAAAGACTCCACCAAAAAGCTATTAGAAACAATCAACGAATACAGTAAAGTTGCTGGCTACAAAATCAACGTACAAAAGTCCATTGCATTACTATATACTAACAATAAAATCTCAGAAAAAGAAATACAAAAAATAATTCCTTTTGCAATTACAGCAAAAATAATAAAATACCTAGAAATAAACTTAACCAAGGATGTGAAGGACTTATATGCTAAAAACTATAAGACATTTTTGAAAGAAATTGAAGACAAAGAAATGGAAAGACATTCCGTGTTCATGGATTGGAAGTATCAACATACTTAAAATGGCCATATTACCCAAAGCAATATAGAGATTTAATGCAATCCCCATCAAAATCCCAATGGCATTTTTAAAAGAAATAGAACAAAAAATCATCAGATTTGTTTGGAACCACAAAAGACCCCGAATAGCCAAAGCAATCTTAAGGAAAAAGAACAATACTGGAGGTATCACACTCCCTGACTTCAGCATGTACTACAGGGCTACAATAATCAAAACAGCATGGTATTGGCAGAAAAACAGACACGTAGACCAATGGAATAGAATTAAGATCCCAGAAAAAAAAACCACATTAATATGGACAGATAGTTTTTGACAAAGAAGCTAAAAACATACAATGGAGGAAAGAGAGCCTCTTTAATAAATGGTGCTGGGAGAATTGGATAGCTGGGAGAATGTGCAAAATAATGAACCTGGACTGCTATCTGTCACCATGTACCAAAATTAATTCAAAATGGATCAAAGACTTAAGCATAAAACCTGACACAGTAAACTGTATAGAAGAAAATATAGGTACTAAACTTATGGACCTTGGGTTCAAAGAGCATTTTATGAATTTGACTCCAAAGGCAATGGAAGTAAAAGCTAAAATAAACGAATGGGACTATATGAAACTTAAAAGCTTCTGCACAGCAAAAGAAACCATGGACAAAATAAAGAGGCAACCAACTGAATGGGAGAAGGTTTTTGCAAACAGTGCCTCCGATACGGGGCTAATATCCAAAATATACAAGGAACTCATGAAACTCGACAACAAAAAAACAAACAACCCAATTGAAAAATGGGCAGAGGACCTGAAGAGACATTTCTCCAAAGAGGACATACAAATGGCAAATAGACACATGAAAAAATGCTCAACATCACTAATCATCAGAGAAATGCAAATAAAAACCACAATGAGATATCCCCTCACCCCAGTCAGAATGGCTATCATCAACAAGACAAATAGTAACAAGTGTTGGAGAGGCTGTGGAGAAAAATGAACCCTCATACACTGTTGGTGGCAATGCAGACTGGTGCAGCCGTTATGGAAGGCAGTGTGGAGGTTCCTCAAAAAATTACGAATAGAATTACCATATGACCCAGCAATCCCTCTCCTGGGTATCTACCCCAAAAATCTGAAAACATTTATACATAAAGACACATGTGCTCCATTGTTCATTGCAGCTTTGTTTATGGTGGCCAAGACATGGAAACAACCAAAATGTCCTTCGATAGATGAATGGGTAAAGAAGTTGTGGTATATATACACAATAGAATGCTATTCAGCGGTAAGAAAAGATGATATAGGAACTTTGTGACAACATGGATGGATCTTGAGAGTATGACTCTAAGCGAAATAAGTCAGACAGAAAAAGCAGAGAACCATGTGATTTCACTGATATGTGGTATATAAACCAAAAACAGCAAAAGAACAAGACAAACAAATGAGAAACAAAAACTCATAGACACAGACAATAGTTTAGTGGTTACCAGAGGGTAAAGGGGTGGGGGGGTGGGAAATGAGGGTATGGGGGATCAAATATATGGTGATGGAAGGAGAACTGATTCTGGGTGAACACACAATGGGATTTATAGATGATGTAATATAGAATTGTACACCTGAAATCTATGTAACTTTACTAACAATTGTCATCCCAATAAACTTTAATTAAAAAAAAATATGGACAACATTTTATCTGTACCACAGATTCACTTCAGGTAAAAGAGACATTGTGACATGATACTATAAGTTGATCATTCAGTTCAATTTATTAATAGATCAAGTGAAATATTTTAGATGTTGAAAATTATGCTTCAGGAAGCCTGAGGACTTAACACTGAGAAGAGGGCATTTAATTGATCAGGAGCAACTCCAAGGAAATAGCATGATAAATTAGTTTTATTCATCCACCTCTTGGAGGCAAATACACTTAAATAAGTGTCAGAATTGCTGTTACATTAGGGACTTGTCAAAATAAATTAGGGAAAGTAGATAAAAAGGAAGAGATTCCAAAGAAACATGCCTTCATAGACAACACAGGACTTCTAAATCTCAGCATTAACTGTCAGCAAGAAATTCAACTCATTGAAACTCTATGGAGAGCAACATAATTTTCAGTATAAGCAGTGATAAAACCTCATAAGGTGTTCTTGATTATAGACAAGGTTTTATGAAAAAACATTTTAACATAGAAGGAAAATCTTTTTGGTAGTGGTAAATAAATTATTTGGAAAACATATTGTTTGAATTTAAAATCCATTGCTTTAAAAAGACTTCAGTGTGGAAAGAAGTATGGTAGTTCCTCAAAAATTTAAATACAAATACCATATGATTCAGCAATTCCAGTCTGAGGTGTATACCGAAAAGAATTGAAGGCAGGGACTCATATTTGTACTCATAACACTCATAACAGCATTATTGACAATAATCAAAAAGTGAGAACAATCCAATGTCCATTGGTGGATCAATGGATAAACAACACGTGATACACACACACACACACACACACACATACCATGCCAAAAAATGTATACACATTTTAAGAAAAGAAAAAACTGTATTAAAATTGTAATACTCAATATATACCGATAACAAAAGATGAATACAAATCATGTGCATACATTGTTTTGGCACCCCCAGTGTGTGTGTATACATATTGTATTATATGTGTGTAAATATATGTTATATGTATTATATGTATATGTATATATGTATTTACACAATGTAATATTATTCAACCTTAGAAAAGAAGAGAATTCTGACACATCCTACCACATGGATGAACCTTAAAGACATTATGCTATAAATAAATGAAATAAACTAGTCATGTCACAAAAGGACAAATATTGTATGATTCCACTTATATGAAGTACCTAGAACAGTCAAATTCATGGACATAGAGAATAAATGTTGGTTTCCAGGGGTTGGATAGAGGGGAGAATGGGGAGTTACTGTTTAATGAATATGGATTTTCTATTTAGGATGATGAAAAAGTTCTGGAAATAATGATTGATACAAAGTGGATACACCACATTGTAAATGTACTTAATGACAGAGTTGTACACTTAAAAATGGTTAAAATGGTACATTTTATGTTATGAATATTTTACCACAATTTTTTAAAAGTCCTCTTTTTTTACCACAATTTTAAAAAAAGTCCTCTGATCTTTCATTAGTGTTAACTAGCTGGATTTATTCTTTCATTATAAGGAACTTCATATTCTGAGAAGCCAACTTGGGCCTTGGAATCAGGCAGAACTTTCTCTGCTACTTACTAGCTGTGTGATCTTTGGCTCATGGCTAAACTTCTCTGAGCTTTAGTTTTCTCATCTGCAAAGTAGATTTTGAACTTTTAAGGAGTAGAATCTTTGCTGTCAGCAAAATCTCATATGAAAAGAATCTTGCTTAGAACCTAAATAATTAAAATTTATAAAAGCAATTAAACAGGTTATATATATAAAGGAGGTGAGAGCATTTGTGGGGGTGGGGTGAGGAGGAAGTCCCATTACCTCTACCCTTACCACCAAGTCACTTCCCTGGAATGCTAAGATAGGGAATAACATGATTTGAAAACCACTGGGTTAGCTGTGCTCCCACAGCCTTTTCAGTTCTGACAGTCTATTATTATTTGCCTTAGAGAATTTATAATCTCTAAATATTGAAATGCTGCAAAGATAAGCAATAATGGGATCTACAGTTGTGAAGATTATGCCCTACTTGACAACAAATGTCATGTAGTGGAAAGAATATTGGACAGGGAAGTCGGAATATCCAGATCCCTTCCTGCAGTGTGGCATTTGGGGATACAAAGGGATATTAGTTAATGCTAAAATGCAAATACAAACAGTACAGACAGAACAGTAGATGGAAGCAGTAGAAAGATTGAAAAGCAGAAAAAAAAGAGGGGGCCACTGACCACCCTTTCCCTCCCTCATGGTATAAATTGTCACCTTGCTTTCATAATAAAACAATATTCATTATTAGAAAATTCACTAGGTTAAATTTTAGGTCTACAAAATTCACATTTAAGCAACTTTAATAACCCCTCTCTATTTTATAATCAGAAGAAACAAATTAAAGTAGAAACTAAAAGATTGGACCAGAACCTCTTAAGTAAACAGTTGTCAAAACTCTGTTCCTTTCCAATACTGATAAGAGTTGGACAAGGTCTATAGTTCCATACCTTTAGTATTCTTGGCACTCCAGGATAATGTTAATTGAACTCTTTGTAGCTAATTAGAGAGGAGCAATGTACTGAGATTAATATATACCACACAAATTCATGCATTTAGGTTGGAAGTAGAATTGATAGCTTGCCAGAGGGCTTTGAACTGTTTGTACATTCTTTTTTTCCCCCTTTCTCGGTACAGTGTGGAAATAAAGGTAAGGCTGCAGGTTAGCTTTGTTCTGCTTTCTTCATGCAAACATTTATTGAATGTCTAGTATGTTTAGGTCCTGAAAAATAAGACATAGACCATCCTCAAGGAGCTCACATTAATGAAGAAGACAGAGAACATGTACAGTGCAATAAGATATACACTACTAAAGATAAATACCAGGTGTTATGGGAGCACCTTCCCCAAGCAATTGGAGAAAGCAAGTAAAGGGACCATAGAGAGAGAGGAAAAGTACAAAGGCACTTCTGTTAAGAGATCATGTTTGAGCAAATGCAAAGTAATTTAATATTCCTCAAGTATTATGGCAGCCAGGGAAGGGGAATGTAGTGTGACAGAGAGATGAGCATGGATGATAGGCAGAGACCAGATGTTGAAGGACCTTGGAAAAGTTTGAACTTTACCCTATAATCAATGTCTACTCATTGCTAAGCAAAATGGCATGATAAGGTTTTAGAAAGATTACTCTCCATAGTATGGAGGCCGAGTTGGGTAGTGGGGAAGAGAGGGTTCAAGAGGATAGGCAGAAAAACCAGTTAATAGGCTGTCACCATACTCCAAGCAAAAAATGAGAATGATTTGTCTGTACTAGAACAGTGTCATTGAAGCTAGAGAAAAGTAAATGGATCCAGAGATGTACAAACAGTCAGACTTGGTGATTTATTGAATGTGGAAGCTTCAAGAGAAAGTCATTGTGAATGATGGCCTAGTTTCTGATTTGTGCAGCTTGGATAAAGAATGCAGAAGAGAGGAATAGTTCAGAGTATAAAGGCAGGATGATAAATTCAGTTTTAACATGTTGAATATAATTATGAAATATTCAAGTACAGCAGGTAGTTGGATATATAGATTTTATCTGGGGGTCATCAATACATAGGTGGTAGCTGGAATCACATAAATGCATCAGATTGATCTTAGAAAGTGTGTGGGCTTAAAAGGAAAAGGTTAAGATCAAAACCCCAAGGAACATCAACATTTAAGGGACGGATTATGTAAGAAGAACCTGCAAAGGAAACTAAGACAGAATCAAGGGTGGATAGAACATAAAATGCTGACAAGGACAAATGTTTGTTAAATTTGGCTTCAGATAAAAGGTGAGAGCAGAAAGCCAGATTCTAGTGAGTTGAAGAAAGAATGGGAAAAGACTTTCCAATACAATAATGGACTAGATACATTGAGGGGCTTTCTCACAATGCATCAGCTAGATCTTAAATAAAACAGAGATTTAATGTATTGCTGGACTTAGAAAATAAGAGAAAAATTTGAGGCACACTCCCCGCTAGCTAAAATGAGGGTAAGCTGAAACTAGAGCAGATAAAAACAAGCAAGAAGAAAGGTGGCTTAAATATGATGGCAAATATCATTATCAGCACTGAAATAGATCAGGAGACCAACTCTGGGTTAGCATCAAACAGAGGAGCTGAATTTGAGGCTATGGGCATTAAGCTAAGACGCATACCCAAAAAGGAGCTAACGTGGTCCCAGGTTAATAGTGTATTCTGGCACGCAAAGAGACAAAAGCAAATCTTTGAAGGAGGAAAGTATTTTCAATTTAAACTCCTTGGAGCCTCACAGATAAAGACGAATAAAATATGAGCTCACAATAGAAGGTCACAAACACACAAAGACAAAACCATTATGAATGAGTGTCAACAAATAAAAAGCAAACAACAGATACAGGGTCCCAAAGATTTCCTTCAGTTGTTGGAAGTCAATACACATTATAAAATACCTGTGTATGAACTGTTTCATGAAATGCAAGATGAAATGATATCTAAAAATGGGTAAGCAACAAAATTATATGTATTACACACACAGACACACACACACACGAGGTCTGATAATTAAGTTTGTGAATGTCTTGCAACAATGTGGCTAAACTTTTTTGATATCAGAGGGAGTATTCATTATGAATTTGTACCAACTTGACAAAAAATTAACCAAGTTTACCATTTGGAAGTGCTGAAAAGGCTACGTGAAAAAGTTAGATGACCTGAACTTTTGCCAACAATTCATGGCTCTTGCATCATGACAGTGCACCAACTTACATGGCACTGTCTTTCATGGAGTTTTTAGCCAGTAAACAAATAACTGTATTGGAACACTTTCCCTACTCACCTGATCTGGCCCCCAATGACTTCTTTCTTTACCTGAAGATAAAGGAAATATTGAAAGGAAGACATTTTGATGGCATTCAGGATATCAAGGGTAATACGATGACAGCTCTGATGGCCATTCCAGAAAAAGAGTTCCAAAATTTCTCTGAAGGGTAGACTAGGCACTGGTGTCAATGCACAGCTTCCCAAGGGGAGTACTTCAGAGGTGACCATAGTGATATTCAGCAATGAGGCTTGTAGCACTTTTTCTAGGATGGATTCGCAAATCTAATTGTCTGACCTCATACACACACACACACACACACACACACACACACACAAAGGGTGCCAAAAAATTATACATATTTTAAGAAAGAAAAAAAAACTGTATTAAAATTGTAGTACTCAATATATAACCGATAACAAAAGATGAATACAAATCATGTGTATACATATTTTTGGCAACCCCATTATATATATACCCAGGCAAATTTGAAACCAAATGGAACTTAGAACATTGAAAAAAATTAATTGCTAAAAAATAAATGTATGTGATAAAAAGCAGATTAGACAGAGTTAAAGTATGAGCAAACTTGATCAATCTAATGAAATTACACATAATGCAACACAGAAAAGAAATGAAAAATTTAACGGAGGAGTTCATAGATATTGATAAGTGAATAAGAAGCTGTAATATATTATCTCAGAAGAAGAGAATAACGAAAATGGAAGAGAGGCAATATTTGAAAAGATAATGACCAAGAATTTTCTAAACCTCATAAAAGATGTACCTATAGATATTGGAAGCAAAATGTATGTGAAGAAGGATAAATAGAAATGGGGTTCTGGTTCAAGATGGCAAAGAAAGAACATCCTGAACTAACTTCCCATGAACCCACCAAATCTACAGCTACATATGAAACAACTTCCTCTGAAAAAAAAGAAAGAAAAAAATACTCTAGAAACTGACTGACTGACTCCTACATATCAGGCAAACAAGAGAACACCCACATCAAAGCAGGTAGGAGAGACTGAGACACAATCTCAATACAAATCCCACCCCCAGCAAGGTGACCCACAGTCAGGAGATAACTCAAAAACCTGGATCTTCTCACTGAGGAGTGAAGGGTTTGAACGCCACATTGTTCACCCCCAACTTTTAAGACCTGCACTTGAGAAACAAGTCCCCAAAACATCTAGCTTTAAAAACCAAGAGGGCTCATACCCATGAGACCCACAAGACTATAGTGATCTGAGAAATGGCCCTTAAAGGACTTACACACTCAGACTCACCCATCCCAGGGCCCATTGTGGAAGTAGCCAATCAATGGGCACCCAGATTTTGTGTGGGAGTGGCTCATTTGCTTGTTTAGAGCATTGGCCTGAGGGGCAGGCATCTGATTTGACACACTTTTGGGGGCTTGCTTGGATGCTGTCCTGGACAAAAACTGATGGGTACCATCTTTGTGCTCTCCCTCTACCTTTCTCCAGAGGGTGGACACCATATTTTTGCTCTCCCTCTTCTGCACTCCAGAGTACAAGTAACTCCCAGAGGGAAGCTTTTACACACATCTGGTGTCCCAGCTTTTGTGGCTGCTGCCAGGGGACACCTCTATGTTGCCTGGCTTTAGTGCCCAGTGGGATTATTTACTCATTGGTCCCACAGGGCTGTAAACAACAGGGAAAGAGTTCATAAATGGCTGCCACTTTCAGTGCACTAGAAGAGGCAACAGACCTAGGAGCTCAGTCTTCCTGTGCAATAAGCCTATTAACATCTTCATAGCTGAAGCCTGAAGGGCAGGCTTCTAGTTAAACACACATCAAACGGATGACTGCAATCTTTCCCAGAGACCTCCTGAGAGGAACTTTACACATGTTTGGTGCCCCTGTTTTTACTTCTGGTGCTCTGGTTTTGTGGCTGTTTCCAGGGAATGTTTCTGGATCTCCTAGGTCTGGTGGTCAAAGGGGCTTGTATTCCTGGGTCCCATGGGACTATAACAATCATAGAGATAGTTCTTGGCAGAATACTATCCCAAGGGCTCTGCACAGACAGCAGACTGAAACATACCCCAGTATTTTTGTGAAAGAAGCCTATTTGCTTGTCCTGGAATTTTGGCCTAAGAAGTAGGCTTTAAGTTTGGCACACATCCAGAGATCTGTGGCTGTGCTCTCAGGGATGTGCTCTCAGGGAACATAGGCTGGTGCAAACCATCTTTGTGCTCTCCTTCTGCCTCACTACAGCTCACAGGTATCTCCTAGACAGAAGCTTATACACTCATTTAGATCCCTGATGTTTGCAACTGCCACCAAGTGAGCACCTCTAGATCACCTACTACTGGTGGCCATAGGGCTGACACTTGCAGTCCCACAGGACTGTATATATTTGCATACATCATAAGTTGCTACCCGAGGATCTGGCTTCCAATCAGCCTGAATCTAGGTGTTGATTGAGATTCTCCCCTTTGGGACACTAACAAATTATGACACACCCTCAACTACTGGAAGCTATTAAAAATAAAATAGGATGCTTCAACAATCATAAATGTTTGAGAAACAACCTAGATTTAAGGCAAGGTTGAAAATAAGGTACATGAGCCCAGAAATAAATGCACACATATATGGCCAATCATTTTAACACACAATGGGGAAAGGACTATTTCTTCAATAAATGATGTTGGGAAAACTGCACAGCCACATCCAAAGGAATGAAACTGGACCACTATCTTACATCATACACAAAATTAACTCAAATAGATAAAAGACTTGAGTGTAGACCTGAAACTATAAAAGTCCTAGAAGAAAACACTGGTAAGCTCTTTGACATCAGTCTTGGCAGTATTTTTTTTTTAATAAATAAGTGGTGCTACATCAAACTAAAAACCTTTGAAATTATCTGATCCAATACACAGAAATTATTTGCATTTCTACTACACAAAAATTTATAAGTTACCATGTAACTTTACTAAGTCTGGGGCTTTTAATCAATAACAGTGAATCAAACTAGGTTCATTTTTTCTAAGTAATTCTTGGGTGTCCTTTGCCCTATATGACATTAAAAGATATACCGCCCATATGTTTACTTTAATTTCAATTTTTGGATAATATTTCATAGTTGAATGAATGGATAAAGACAAGTTCTTTCATAGGATAGAAGACTTTTTAATATCTATCATGATGATACTTGGATTGGTGGACTAAAAATAGGGGGAAAAATAAAGGATACATATTTTGGAGGCAAATGGCCAAGGTTCAAATCCTAATTCTTCCAGTTCCTGACCACATGGCCTTTGAAAAGCCATGTGCCCTCTTGAAGCCCAAGACACTCTATTTTTGAAATGGAAAAGATAATCATCATGATCATGATCATAATTATCATCATCATCTCTTTACATTCCTCACAATATTGTAAGGATTAAATCACATGAAATAAGGTTGAAAATATTCTATCATATATTAAGGGATCTGCAAATTAATAGAATTGTTAATAGTAAGAATAACATAACTAATGGAGCCATAGGTAAATTTAATTACAACTTTAGTTCCTAAGTGAATAGCTACTTCTTAAGAAATTTCCAGATTTAAAAATGTAAAGTAGAAAGTCCCTCATATTGACCTTCTTCCACATCCTCTCAATGATCCTTTTACTTAGCCTAGCTACCTCCTTCAGATCATACTCATTTCCCTGTGATCTGACCACTTACTACACAAAGAATATAAAGATTATCATTAGTACACCTAGTTTTGGTGCTGTTGATATGGGCCAGATGAGAGGGCCTCTAACTATAGAGACTCTGGGTTTTCTTTTCCCTAGTGTCTTGGCCCCATAGCCCCTTGTTATAATAATTTTTCAAATCAGTTTCTTAATCATAAATAATAGATTGTTTTTAACCCAACTCATAGAAATCTCCTACCCCCTGCTTTAGATAATTATCCTAAAACTTGTGATTTATACTTGTGGATTGTAATCATTGAAGACTAATGTTCTTTCCAACCCATTCTGGGCCCAGCTCCTGGACAATTAACATCACCAGAATAACGGGTTAAGTGGCCACAGGCTCCATAGAGCAGACGGATTTTCCATTACGTAGCCACCTTGCATCAATAATAGCTTTGAGCTCTGCTCTTTAAGCCAACACTTTTAAATTTATTAATTAAAATCTATTTTTCCTCATTCAGGGGCCTTGGGGATACAGATGATAACCCAGCAAGATTACCAGTCCCAACCAAAGAAGCCAGCACAGTCTTTCAGGTGGGTCTCCAGACCCCTTCCTCTCATCTAAGATCAGATATAGCGAGAGTTCTGTGAATCCCTAATAGGTAGGGACAGCTCTATGTCCCTGCCCAGCAGGAAGCAGATACAGAAGAAAGAGACCTCCTGTCCCTCAACTTCCCACAGATATTTTATGAGGATCACGTCTCTCAAGGAGAAAACAAGGCAGGCAGTTAGAGATAGGCATCAGGTCTCTGCATTCCTGCACGTCCAACACAACCCACAGAATGCGACTGCCCAAAAGACCTCCCGTCTCCGCCCAAAATTTTTCCTTTTCACTGTAATTATCTACCCCTATGAGGAAACAAATGGGTACAAAATACCCAACTAGATTAAACCAGTCACTCACACCTGTACAGTAAAGGCCACAACGACCTTCATTTCACCTGGGCTTCATTATACCATCATTATAATATCATGCATATGCCCAGAAATCATTTATATCATTATAACAGACTGAATTCTGGGAAGGAACACGCACAGTCTAAAAAGGTAAGGTAATAGCCCCTTGTCAATCACAGGTGTCAATCAAGTGGTCCCATGCCTGGGGGAACAGCTCATTCTAGAGGAAAAAAAGGGATAATAACTCCAAGTCCTTGCCAGTCAGCGCCTTTGAGGCTTTTGAGCCCATTCTTGAGCTTGGCCTGCTCCAAACTCTTTGGAGTGTACTTGCTGTTCTAATTATGGCCGTTGAGCCACTGCCTTCTACTCTGGCCCGCTTCTACCTCTTTGAAGTGTACTTTTTCTTCTAATAAACTGTTCTTTCACCACTTTACCTCTGTGTCTCATTCAATTCTTTGCTCGAGACGCCAAGAACCTGGACACCATGCCGAGGAGGGCCTATCCTCCTGTAGCCAGAATGGCTAACATTCCCAGTTTTGCTCGAAGGTTTGGGTTCGACCCCTGGTCTGGGAATCTAACCTAGGCTCCACCGGGTTCAACCCCCAATGTGAGAGCCAAGCTGGAGTGGCTAAGATTCCCAGTTTTGCACGAGAGCTGGGTTCAACCCCCAGTCTGGGAATCTTGCCCAGACACCACCGGTTCGACCCCCCGGTGTGAAAACCAACCTGAACATTGCTCCGAGAAGGGCCTGCTTTTCAGTAACACAGTCCTATACTGATTCAAATAAATTATTTGATTCATGTGTATTCTCGTTTTTGAAGCTATATTGTAAGCACCTATAATCTAAACAGGAATATCAAACCCTTGGCTTTTTTAATGCCTCTTACTGCATAATGCTCAGAACTGAACAGAGTTGAGAACTAATATTTTGACAACAATTATTGGTTGGTGAAGTAATTGAAATATGGCCAGTCAGTTTTGAAAAATGGAAATTCTATTCAAGTTTTATGCTATGTGAATGCATAATGTGCTGAAATAGTGTTTGTAGTGGTTTGTATGCGGTTTGGAGCCAGAGTGCCTGGTATTAAATCCTGATTTTTACTTGCTGGCTGTGCACTGTTTGGCAAGTTACTCTCTGTTACTTAATTTCTTCATAAATAAAATAGGGTATATAATAGACCCATCTCACAGGTGTGATATGATTAAATAAAACAATTTCCATAAAGTGATTTTAGAATCATATGCCTGGCTCATAGTAAGTACTCAAAAATGTAAGCTATCATAGTTATCCATATCTACTTCCCATCCAATACTTCCAGAAATAGTGTCAGGAACAAAGTATAATCTCAAAAGATGGTTTTAAAATAAAGTGAAATAAATGGAATACATTTTTTACTTCAACTCTTTGGAGCACAATAAATACATTGTATGGAACTAGAGAACATAGAAGATGGAGAAGTACAAATCAGGGAAATTGAGAGAAGTTTCAGTATTGATAGGGGTGAAGGTTGGGGGATGGGAGTTTTTCAGGATCAGACAACCTTCATAAAGAAAGGTAAAACTCTAAGATGAGAAACAATTATTTCTCACTGCTCTTCTCCGTTTCTTTTTCTAAACCCTTGTCCTTAAGATGTTGGCCTTATCTCTCAACACAGAGCTCACTGAATTCTGATTAAATACTTTAGATTAGTGCTGATCTTTGACATTTTACCAGCATCTCCAGTTTGATTGCTGTGAGCAGCATTTATACAATGGGATTAAGTTAAATTTGACCTTTAGTCAGTAAGAATAAAGTGGAAAACTGGTGCTACTTAGAGTTAGGAAATCACCCAACTGATGTCCTTATAAGTTGGGGGAAAACACTCTCTCTTGCCTACAATGGAGAAAACTGACTCTGGATGGGAACGGGAACACACAATGTTGATTTATAGATGATGTAATACAGAATTGTACACCTGAAATCTACGTAACTTTACTAACAATTGTCACCCCTATAAACTTTAATTAAAAAAAAAAAGAATTGAATGGAGGGTGTTCTAGCTCAATCAGTCTAAAATCACTGAGAACAAACTTGTAGTTTGACAAAATCAGGTTTACTGACCCATTGAAATGAGGAAGATTATACACCAGAGGAATCATGGAGCATCTCACCACACAAGGGAAAATATAGAATTACTGTAGGATTTGAGAGAAAGGTACAGTTTAAATGAAATTCAAATGAGTCAGTGTTTTCATGAGCAAAGAAAGCAGGACTGTGTGTAAAGGAATCAATATCAGGTCTGAATTTCAAAGGGGACTCAGGATACTGTTTCCTTGGAAAAAAGGAAGTTAATATAAATATGGAATGTTATATCCAGAAGCCCTTCATCAGAATCTCTGTACCTTAGTTGGAAAACAAAGTATCTTCTCTGGCTCAATGTGATTTAGATCTGTAATAGAATGAAATGCTCCTCTCTATGACTCCACCTTAATTCCAGCCTGTATTTCTCCCATGGTGTTCAGGCTAATAACCCCTGCTATAGATATGCTAATTAACTAGAGGAGTTCTGCTTGAGGTTTGAGTATTTTGCAAAAACAGCCCCTTGTCAGAAGGTGCCTCTCCTGAAGAGGTGAGGAAATATGTACAAAATAATGACTGTTTATCAAAGATTCATTTGTAGGAGTCTCAAGACCGAACTCAGAGCAGTGGAGGTTAACAGACTGAAACAAAGAGATTTAGACATTTTGTGCTATTTTTTGCATCCCTGTTGGTGCCTAGCTGTCTAGAGTCCTCACCTACATCTTGCTTCGACCCTCCTCCCTTCCCTTGACAAAAAGAAGCCAGAATTTGGGGCTCTCTTAAGATGGATTTGCGGAAGCTTGAAGGCACCCCCAATTGTTACTGTTAGCGACATTTTCCTTCAGTTCTTGTCTTCTTAAAGGAAACAATTCAGTCAAGAGACAGAATTAAGCAAGTTGCAGAAAAGCAAGGTATATTAGTAAGCAAGTACACTCCAAGACAGGCTGATGGAAGCAGCCTCCTTAAGTTTTGTGAAGGTTTTTATTTCTATGGGTAGAATTGTCTCCCCCTCTTCCTCTCCAGTAGTACATCTCTCTTTTTCTGCTGGCGTGTCCAGTCCTCCCTTCTTATTCCCAAGGTTGTTTCCTAGGGCATAAGTGTGAACCCATCAATTTCCAGTGATTTATTTGAGAAGCCTATTAAAAAGGGGGCAAAACTATAATGTATGGTTCTGGGAAGCAGGATGTACATTCTGATAAATGGGATGTTTCCCCTCCTTCTTGGGCATTTTTCTTTTCTTATTCTTTTGACGACATACCTTCTTGATAAGTAGAAGCAGCTGCCAGGTGCCCCCTAACTAGGGTGTAGAGAGCATTAATTATGAACACAAAATGGACTCTAATAATTCTGATAGCTGTCAGTTATGAAGCCAGAGCATCACATGAAAGGCATACTCAGTGAACGCCCTAACTAGATAACTCCAGACCCAGGTTGGAGTGTGGCCATCTGGACCACTTTATCTGACTACAGATGAGCTTTATTGGACTGCAGATGGGTGCACTGCACCCAGTCTTGAGCATAAAATCAGAGCTCTCTGACAGTTCACTGCTCAGGCCTCAACTGACTAGCTGACAGCTGTACCTGCACTCATCCTGTTACCAGAGGGTGGGCCCTTCTCGGCATGGTGTCCAGGTTCTTGGTGTCTTGAGCAAAGAATCCAATGAGATACTGAGGTAAAGTAGTGAAAAAGCAGTTTATTAGAAGATATAGTGTACTTCAAGGAAATAGGAATGGACCCGAGCAGCAGAGAATGGCTCAAGGGCCCAAGGTGGCATTATTAGGAACAAAAGAAGGGGCTCAAAGGCAAAAAAGTCCAGGGGCTCAAGGTGGAACAAAGGGAGAGGCTCAAAAGGCAATAAGGCCCAAAGGGCCAATGGTCCCGGCTCAAAAAAGGGCCTGACTGGCAAGGACTTGAAGTTTTTATCCTGTTTTTCTCTACAATGGCTGTTCCTTTTTGGGCATGGGACCACTTCATTGACACCTGGATTGACAAGAGGCTATTAACTCATCTTTTTAAAACTGTGCAGGTGTGAGTGGCCGGTTTAATCTAGTTGGGTATCTTGTACCCATTTGTTTTTCATAGGGATAGATAATTACAATGAAAAGGGGAAGTTTTCGGTGGAGAAGGGAGGTCTTTCGGGCAGTTGCATTCTGTGGGTTTTGTTGGACGTGCAGGAATGCAGAGACCCGATGCCTATCTCTAACTGCCTACCTTGTTTTCCCCTTGAGAGACATGATCCCCATAAAAAATGGGAAGTTGAGGGAGAGAAGGTCTTGTCTTCTGTATCTGCTTCCTGCTGGGCAGGGGGGTAGAGCTGTCCCTACCTATTGGGGGATTCATGGCACTCTTGCCCTATCTGATCTTAGATGAGAGGAAGGGATCTCGAGATCTGCCTGGAAGACCATGTTGGCTTCTTTGGTTGCGACTGGCAATCTTGCTGGGGTATCCTCTGTATCCCCAAGACCCCTGAATGAGGAAAAGTAGATTTTAATTAATAAATCCGTTAGCTGTATAGAGCCTGTGACCATTCAACCAGTCATTTAGGTGGCATCAATTGCCCAGGAGCTGGCCAAGAATGGGTTGGAAAGAACATTAGGCTTACAATAAACAAGTATACTGGTCTGGGGGTCCAGAATGGCTTGGGGGATGTTGGGAAGTCACAGGCTTTTAAGTAGTTATCTGAAACAAGGGTGAGAAACATTCTGTGATTCAGACTAGGAGCAATCTTTAGTCTAGGATTCAGAAACTGATTAGAAACATAATCAAAGCCAGGGGCTAAGGAGCTAAGAAACTAGGGAAAAGGAGAATTATAATTTCTATAGTGAGGGGGCTCCCATATCAGTTCCAGATGGAGTTCTTGAAGCCTCACCTCCTGACTGTCTCACCAGCTGGCTCACGCTACACACCCCAACACTGAAGGGACTCTCGCTGAACACTGGACTCTCCCATCCTTCTTTTGTAAGACTATGTTTCCCTTGCCTAACCCTATTGCTTGCAAACCTGTGTGACCCTCTTGTGTGAAACCACTCTACTTGACTATTGTAGACTGTTCTCTGGCCAGAGCCTTAGTTAATGCCCATGGTAAACTGAGTTGGTAGGACTAGATCCATGGCTTTATTCTAATCAAGTCTGACATTGTGGAAAGACATGAACATTTTTGAGATTGCTACTTTGATAGCTATCCCCTGCTCTTGACAATTGGTGCAGTCTGCAAGATTCTGCCATGAAAAAATTACTTTTATTGATTCCTAACTTTGAAAATTTTCTTTCACTATTCAATCATTACTGAAGGTTTCACACAAGACAAGTTAACGAAGGTACTAATCTATACTTCCATTAAAACTAAGAATCTTACAATTAAAATTCATTCGTTTAGCAATCTGGTTAAACCAATTACATGAGTCTGAACAGATTAATTTTTGAAATATCTGAGAAAAAGGAAGAAAAATTAAGACAAAACATCTATAAATATCACTGGCTGTTCTGGAAGTGGAAAAAAACAGGAGGTTATTTGCTGGTATAAACTTGCAACTAAACTTCCTTGAAAATGTTTAAGGCATTCAAGAAACTTAAAATAACTAAAAAACCTGAGGCCAATCTCCCAGTAGAGGACCCTTGGTACCTGACTGAGGAAATTGTTAAAAAGAAGGTACCTATTAAGATCATTGATGATGTCAGTCTAGACTTTAAAAATCCTAGGAATGTAAATCCAATATTGACAAGGGCTGAGAAAAATTAGATTCCAGCTATATTGCTGAACACCATTTCTCAGATAGATAATGATAGACAAAATGGAAAGTCCCTGGCACAAGGAGGACTCAAGTCATTAAGAAATAGGCCTACTGGGCGGCCGATTAGCTCAGTTGGTTAAAGCGCTGTGCTCTTAGCAACAAGGTTGCTGGTTTGATCCCCACATGGGCTACTGTGAGCTGCACCCTCTACAACTAGATTGAAGCAACTACTTGACTTGGAGCTGATGGGTCCTGGAAAAACACACTTAAATAAATAAAAGTTTTAAAAAAAAGGAAAGAAATAGGCCTATAGAAAATATAGATCCTGATATTTGACTCTAGGACTCTCATCCTGAGGAAAAAAAGTGATTATGATTTATCTGTGGGGGGGGATAGCCCCACCAGACCACCTGTACTCAGGAAAACAGTAATAGACATGGACATGGACATGGACAAGGGCCGCCCACACAATTAATTGAAGGAACAGAATACTCCAGGGAAGAATTACAAAATATGAGAATTCATTATAGTCAGAAAGAAATGCCAGATTTAGAATGGCTACTCAAGATATGGAAACTGGGAGCCAAAACTATACAATTATCTGGATCTAAAATGCTTCAGATTAATTCTATGACTGAAAATCCACAATTAAATGAACACATCATGATATTAACACAAGCCAATCCAGCCAGAGTAGAGACACTCTGGGATTGGATAACTATTGCTTGGAGAAGAGTTCACCCATACTTACACCCTACTAAGTTTGGTGACATTTTAAAATGGAAAGATTTACAACAAGGACAGAAAGTCACTGGAAAATTAGCCATTCTAGCACTAGCATATGATACACAGAGAAAATATACTACACCTTTCAGGTAACTGCAACTAATGATTTAAAAAGAGCAGTTCTAATAGGAGACAGAACATCTTAGATTGCTTTATGTAAATGCTTTAGCAACAGCACAAACCATGCAGGACATGCTAAATGTCTTCAGATTAAATGCAGAATTACAAGGGACCCACAAAGTAACATTCAATACAACAAAATTTACTTTTAATGCACAAAAATTCAACAATTTTAGACAAAACTTTAAACCCAGATTTATTTAAAAAAAAAAAAAAACCCTCAAAATCCTAGAGCTATGAACAGACCACATTTTAGACCATTTAGACCAACATTTTACAACTTCAAACCAAGGGACCCATTCATTTTACCGAATGGGAATGGAAAACTTTTTAGATACCCACCAGAAGTTGTGAGATGTAAGAACAGAAGTAATACTCAGTAGCCACAAAGCTAATCCTAGATAAAAGCAGGACACACCACAATTCCAAAACAGTAACAGATTCAATTCAAAACAACAACAAAGGGCAACTACCAACTTCACCTGAAGATCTTTTTCAAAAAACTAACACAGACCCAGACAGCCTTGGTCAAGCTGCTCGGTGACAACAAACCATTCATAAATGTTGCTATTCACATAGGACAACACTTATTACACTAAACATTCTTAGTAGACACTGCATCACAAATATCAATAATTAAATATCATATTACACCCAATATAAACCACCATAGTATCGGAATTATAGGATTAGGAAATGAAATTTCACAGGCACAACCTATTAAAGCTTCTATCTTACTATATAATAAAGAACCATTAATGCTCACATTCTATGTTAATACTATTCTGGAAAACATAATTGGAATGGACTTGATACCCCAAATTTTTAATTATTGGTGGCCTTTGAAGAAATTAAAGAATTAAAAAATTTGCAATCTAGTACAAGTACAGATTGACCCAGTCATATTACCTAGACCACATTCATTAAGCAGTACTCTCTTAAAGGAGGACATAAGGAAAATCTCCAAAATACAGGATTTACTTAAAGAAGACATTATCGAACCTACTAGATCTAATTTATGTTATAGCCCTATATGGCCAGTATTAAAACCCATGGACACTATAGACTTCCTATAGATTATAGAAACCTAAACAAAGAATCACCTAAATTAGAAGGAGCTCTACCTGACACTGAGGAAGCTATTAATGAAATTACTCAAGCCAATGAGAAATACTATGTTACTATAGACATGTCTGACATATTCTTTGCCATAACCCTACATATGAAATCTAGGGAACATACTTTCTCTTGGGAAGGTAAAAAAATATAGATTTAAAAGACTGCCTCAGGGTTACTTCAATATCCCAGTAATAGTTCATTCTATTCTTACAACCCATATTTATACAGCTAAATATTCTAGTCTCATCCTCTCATAGATATGACATCTGTACTGCTCATGATAATCATAAAGACATTTTAGAAAAAGAAAAAGACCAACTAATCCAGGACTTGAAGTCCAGGGGATGGACAGTAAATTATGATAAAACTACAGGCTTACCTACTGAAGTTAAATTTTTAGGCATTACATGGTCATGTGAAGGCAGAAAAATACCCCAGAAAGTTTTAGATAAGATTCAACATATTTCCACCCCAATAAGTAAGCAAGACTGGACTCTTGGTTACTTGAGAAAACACATTCCATTTCTTACAGTAATCTTAAAACCCATTTATGCAGTTACCAGAAAAGCAGAAAATTTTGAAGGGGGCACTCCCCAACAGGAAGTCCTTAACCTAGTCAAAGAATACATACAAACCTTTAGCACTCTTCAATATCCCACAAAGAACTCAAAATTGAGATTAAACATCTTATTTACCCAAGACTATGGTACTTGGGCTCTATAGAAAAAAGATTCTATGAACGTCTCATTTATGCCAGTTGGTTTTTGGACCATTAAGTTCCCTTACTGTTTCAATAAGTATTCTCCATTTGAAAAACACATTTGGCTCACTTGTGAAGCCTTTAGACATACTGAACTACTAACAGGTGATGCACCCATGACCATCAGGTGTCACTTACCAGTCCAACAATGGGTCAAAATGATGCCAGAAGAATTTACAGGTATTCAAATTGATTCTGGAAATGGTACATTCAAGGTAGAGACATGAAGCCCCAGGGTCAACCAGGAGCCCTCATCAAGGAGCTTGATAGGACAGAAATTGGTGAGGGAGGAACAAATCCATACTCATAACATTGGGAAATGGGGTCCCTCATGGTCCAAAGATCTTACCAATGCCTGGTTTACAGATGAATCAGCCTCTGTGACCTCTGGTAGTACACAATGGACTGCTGCAGCATTGAGACCCAAGGACCATATGACCCTGAGGGAAATGAGTAAGTCTAAATATGCAAAACATGCTCAATTAATTGCTATTGTTCTCACTGTTAGACAATCGCTTAGAGAAAAACAGAAGGTTATATACATATTTACTGATTAATGGGCAATCACTAATGGCATTGCTATATGGTCAGGCAAATGGAAAAAGGCTAATTGGAAGATAAATGGAAAGGAACTATGGTCAGCAGAATATTGGAAAGAATTAGATGAAGATAGTCATCATATAAAAATATTAGTCACACATGTCTCTGCACACAGAAAAGATGACAGCAAATAAACACAATACAATGAGGCAAACAAACTACTGACATCCACAAATCCCAATTAGTATTTAATACCAACATGTTAATCAAACACAATCTTGATGATTTAAACCAACCATGCTCTTTCTGGCAACTTATTTCTAGATCTTTTACACATATTGTTTGTAAAGGCTCTTGGTCTGATTGAAACCCTATTAATTGAATCAAATCTGGTTGGCACAATATTACAAACATTCTTTGGAAATATACTCAGGGACTTGCAATATTTGTATTCTGCATCTTTCTTTTAATTTTTTCTATGAAACTTGTATTCAGATTGATGTGTAACCACCGGTTTTGCAAAGCCAGGTCTAAGTAATAATAGGTATGTAATCATGTAATATTCTTGTGTTATTACATGATATTATTTCCACTTTCTAATGTGATTCCTTGGTACCATCTGTGATATGGCAACGAAGGAATCAGGGGACGGATTGTAAGAGCATTAATTATGAACAGAAAATGGACTCTGATAATTCTGATAGCTGTCAGTCACAAAGTAACAGTCATGCCAGAGCATCACACGAAAGGCATACACAGTGAATGCTCTAACCAAATAACTCCAAACCGAGGGTGGAGTGTGACCATTTGGACTGCTTTATTGGACTAGTGCACACAGTCTTGAGCATAAAATCAGAGCTCTCTGAGGTTTATCGCTCAAGCCTCAACTGATGAGCTGACAGACGCATCGGCTCTCATCCCAGATGGAGCACTTGAAGACTTACCTCCTGACCATCTCACCGGCCTGGCCTGATGCCCCATGCTACTCACTGCAGTGCCAAAGGGACTCTTGCTGAGCACCAGACTCTCCCTCATCCTTCTTTTGTAAGACTCTGTTACACTTACCTACCCTATTGCTTGCAAACCTATGTGACCTTCTTGTGTGAAACCACTCTATCTTGACTATTGGAGACTATCCTCTGGCTGGAGCCTTGGTTAATGCCTGTGGTAAAATGAGTCAGTAGGACTAGATCCATGGCTTTATTCTAATAAAGTCTGACATTGTGGAAAGACACAAATGTGTGTGAGACTACTACTTTAATAACCACATCCTGCTCATGACACTGGGCTAGTTCCCTCTTTTTCCTGTTCATTTCTACCTTTCTAACTGCCCTATCACCATCTTCTTGAGCTGATGCCTTATCAATCAATAAACCTTTTCTTTACTCCAAACTCTGACACTTGAATATTGGTCTTTGAAGCATCAGGCACACAAACCTTGACTCGGAAACAAATCCTCCAGGCAGAATTGGGGTATTTCATTCTTCCTGTTACAGGTTCGAACAGCGATGTTTCTGATAGTCTATGAATTTAGAGAAAGCAGTAGACACTCAAAGAAAGGGATTTTATGACACTGTACAGCTATAATGTGTCTTTGGGCAAAAGACACGTGTTAACTTTTGACTGGTTTTTATCTTTGTCTATTATTTCAGTCAGATGAGTAGCAACAGAAGACTTTTATAACTCTAATTGATTTTTATTTCCTCAAGGGCCATTTGAACAGTTACATTTCAGGAACTAGGTAGTTAATATTCAAAGAGTGCTTGACTTTATACAGCCCCTTTAGTCAACTGAATTTCCCAATTGTGATCTCAGTCTTTCCCTTCTTACAAGAACAATAAACTCTTGTGATTTCATGTCTGGATTGGTCTCAGGAGTATCGTGTCCTCAGACACTTCTATTTAAATATATGCTTCCCTCTTAAGAGGAGAGCAGTATGCTGAGGAAGAATGATTGAGTGTCAGAGACTTATTTATAAGTAACGTGAGACCCCAGGTAGTAATAATTGATAGATGGTGGTGATAGGGTAGGCAGGAAGGTACAGATGAGCAGGAGGAGGAGGAACTAGCCCCAGCCAAAACTACAATTAGAGACCATCCGGTTTCCAGACCTCAGAACATGCACACAGGAATAGTGGTCAAGCCTGCAAGTATACCTGCATTGCGATTTGGCCCCCACTTAATAGGCTTTCAATGGATTGTGGGAAATTGGTGAGTTCATGCTTGTGCCATAGAAACAGGGGATGTGTCAGTTAAAAATTGGCAGGCTTGTGCTTACACCCTAGAAACAGGAGATGTTTCAGTTAGAAAAAAGGGGAGGTGGCCTCTGAAAAGGGACTACTATCCAAAATATATAAAGAACTCGTACAACTCAACAACAACAACAACAACAAAAACAAATAATTCAATTAAAAAATGGACAGAGGACCTGAACAGACACTTCTCCCAAGAAGACATACAAACAGCCAACAGATATATGAAAAAATGCTCAACTTCACTAGCTATTAGGGAAATGAAAATCAAAACCACAATAAGATATTCCCTCACACCAGTTAGAATGGCTGTCATCAACAAGACAAATAATAACAAGTGTTGGAGAGGCTGTGGAGAAAAAGGAACCCTCATATACTGTTGGTGGGAATGAAAATTGGTACAGCCACTATGTAAAACAGTATGGAGGTTCCTCAAAAAATTAGGAATAGAATTATCAAATGACCCAGCCATCACTCTCCTGGGTATATACTCACAAAATCTGAAAACATTTATCCGTAAAGATATCTGTACTCTGATGTTCATTGCAGCATTATTTATGGTGGCCAAGACATAGAAACAACCAAAGTGTCCTTGATAGATGACTGGATAAAGAAGATGTGGTATATGAGTATATACACAATGGAATACTTCTCTTTTATAAGAAAAGATGAAATACTGCCATTTATGACAACATGGATGAATCTTGAGATTATTATGCTTAGTGAAATAAGTCAGACAGAAAAAGTCGAGGACCATATGACTTCACTCATATGTGGGATATAAAACTGAAAGCAACAAAGGAACAAGAGAAACAAACAAAGAAACAAAAACTCATAGACACAAACAATAGTTTAGTGGTTACCAGAGAATGAGGGGGGAGGTAGAAGAGAGAAACCGTGGTCAAATATATGGTGATGGAAGGAGAACTGACTGGGTGGTGCGCACGTAACGTGATATATAGATGATGTATTATAGAAATGCACCCTTGAAACCTATGAAATTTTACTAACCATTTTCACCCCAATAAATTTAATTAAAAAAGAAAAAGCAAACATTAAAAAAAAGAAAAAAAGGGGAGGTGCCAAAGAGAGAAGATAAATATTCTACCCAGAAGAATAAAAGCTATCACCCAAATTAAGGAGAGACTGCTACCCACCCTTGGTCAGCCTACTCCATGTCTCAGAATATACTTGCCTTGCTAATAAACCTTTTTGCTGCTTTTGCCTACCTAATTTCATCTCTTGACTGAATTCTTGCCATCAAAAAGACAAGAACCAAGGAAAACTGCCTTTTCTGGTAACAGTGGTAAGCAAGTACAAAGGGGTACCATCACCTACCTGTTAAGCCATATTTAGGCCAGGAGCAGAAACCTTATCTTAAAAGCCATCTTGTCTTGATCCCATCTTGCTTTATCTCCTAGGGGCCTGTGATCAGCTGGCCTGGGCAGGTCTGGGCAGGCCTGGGTGGTCTGTACAGCAACCTGGGGACAGGGTGTAGAGCTGGAGGGCTTGGTAATGCCCTGAAACCCTTTGTCAATGAAAACCCCCTGAAGCATTGAAAGGGGAACAGCCTCATTTACCCCCTCCTATAAAACTCCATACCCCTCAGGAAAGCCCGGTGGCTCAGGTGGTTGGAGCTCGGTGGTCCTAACTCCGAAGCCTGCCGGTTCGATTCCCACATGGGCCAGTGGGATCTCAACCACAAGGTTGCTGGTTCAACTCCTCAAGTCCTGCAAGGGATGGTGGGCAGCGCCCCCTGCAACTAAGATTGAACACGGCACCTTGAACTGAGCTGCCGCTGAGCTCCCGTATGGCTCAGTTGGTTGGAGCACGTCCTCTCAGCCACAAGGTTGCCAGTTTGGTGGGTTGCGGCAACTGGACCTGGAGCTGAGCTGCGCCCTCCACAACTAAGACTGAAAGGACAATAACTTGACTTGGAAAAAAGTCCTGGAAGTACACACTGTTCCCAATGGAGTCCTGTTCCCCTTCCCCAATAAAATCTTAAAAAACAAACAAAAAATCCTCCATACCCCTCTTTGCTCGGGGAGGTTATGATCTTTTCCCTCTGCTCTAGCCTGACCTCCCTCAGCTCAAACACGCCAAATAAATTCTAATACATCAATCTTGGTCTCCCGTGACTCATTCCTCACACAGTGCCTAACACTACCTGCCCTGAGGTTTGCAACATATAAAGTTGTTCACTAGGAAACTGCTTTTGGGGGCTATGGTTGCATATATCCTGAGAAGCAGAACAAATTTGTAGCAGGAAACAAATATTTACAACAGTGTTTGGGAGAGGACTTCTATATCAGTATCTCTTGGAGAACTTTTTCTCACCTGCCTTCCACTGACCATTACTCATATATCTTGTCCTTAGGGTAAGCCCCTGGTTGAGAAAAACTAATTGAGAGAAAATTATGAGTGATTTCAGAATTGTAAATGTCATTAAAATATAAGTTATTTCTTTTGTATATTTGATTACAAATATTAGAATGCTGCAATATTGAGCTTATGAGCCCATTCAACTGTATTGGAGGGATAATTTTTTCCTCTAGCCTCTTACATTTGTATCTGAAATCTTCAAATTGAACTGACAAAAGACAGATTGATAGGAAAAAAGGCATAATGATGTTTTTAATTTTAATGTGGAACAGGAGAGAGACTTCATGTGTAAAAAAAATAAAATAAAAAGGAAGAATGAAAACCCAAGAAGCAGTTACATGCGGGGGCTTATACAAGATTTTAATAAAGTATGATAAATTGTGTTGGAGTGATAACATAAAGTAAAAGGAGGTTGGGGTTTCTAAGGGTGGTAAATTGTGAGAGGATAACTAGGAAATGTGTAGTAGCTAAAGGTTCTTTAGTAAGGTTATGAAGACTCAAATCATTCTCCTTTGATAAGAGTTGCTGGCAAGGAAGAGGGGAACACCTTTACGAAAGAAATTTATGTCACCTTTACAAAGGCAAATCCTTGCTTTCAGGTAAATAAGGGGAGGGCAAAGAGTTCCTCCTGCCTTTTATCTTTCTTAATTGCCTTCTGCTCAAAATAATCCTTATGTCAAAGTGGCCTATTTTAAGGTGGCATATTCTGATCCCCTTCAGTAATTTGCAAAAAGTTCATTTTCAGGTGGCTCTTTAAATATTTTTGGAATGCATTCCCTAATAGAAATAATGTTCCAAATAATGAGGTTTCTGTTGGCCCACAAAGCTGACTTATCACATTAAGTACCTCAAATAATATGTATTTGTAATAGAAAATAATACAAATCAAAACTCCCAGAATATACAAATGAAATAAAATAGAAAAAACTCCCCCCCCCAAAAAAAGAGCTCTTTATTTTGAACTCTGATGTATAAAAGAAAGTTGGTTTAATTGGGGGAGTATGAAGCCTGAGATACTAATTATAGATTTCATAATACAAATTATAGAATTTATATTATAAATTCTGGTCACTTGCAAGTGCCTTATAATAAACCATAATTTTATTTCAAAATGTGTAGTTTTTCTTTATGCATTACTTATAAAAATCTGATGCTTTTATATTTTTCTTATTCAGGTCTTTTTTTAACCTCTGAATGCAACAATAGAAAGGAGAAAGAGGGAGAGATTTTCTTAAGACAGTAACTGGGAAAGATATGGAAAAGAGAGAAAGAAAGGGGAGAGAAACTAAATCATTAACACCCACTGTGGGGACAGAGCCCCAGAAAGCAGTTTCCAGGCTCTCGGCCTCACTTAAAAAGGTGTTGGCTCAGGTAGTAAATGGCCATCAACTGTGATTGGATGGCTATCAGCTGTGGCTAGTTGGCTGTCAGCTGTAACCAGTGAGCCATTGGCCACTAATATAACTGCTGTGGCTACGCTAGCAGAAAAAAATGGGGGCTAGCAAGAAGATGGCGGCTGGGCTGGCAAGCGCGGATTGCAGTTAGGATGGCGGGTTGTGGACAGTGTGGATCCAGCCTCCAGTGAGACTATAAGGCCACCAGAGAGAATATAGTAGTATGACTCCCCTACCTATGGCTTCGTGGGTGTTCCTTTTTGGCCTCACCATATCCTGCGTTCTCATGTGGGGAGCGGGAGCACTGACCCCACATGACTCCCTGCATTACACCCACTCTATGACAAGCACCATGCTAGGTGGCTAAAAGGGATTCATATTGATACGGGCCAAATGAAGGGGCTTTTAACTATAGAAACTCTAAGTTTTCTTTTCTCTAGTGTTTTAACTCCATAGCCCCTGGTTATAATCATTTTTTTGAAATTAGTTTCTTAATCATAAATAATAGATTGTTTTTAACCTGACTCATAGAAATCTCCTACCCCCTGCTTTAGATAATTGTTCTAAAACTTGTGATTCATACTTCTTGATTGTAATCATTGAAGCCTTATGTTCTTTCCTACCTGTTCTGGGCCCAGCTCCTGGACAATTAGTGACACCTGAATAACCGGTTCAATGACCACAAGCTCCACAAGAGCTGACAGGCTTTCTGTCACGTAACCACCTTGCATCAATAGTTTTGAGCTCTGCTCTTTAAGCCAACACTTTTAAATTTATTAATTAAAATCTATTTTTCCTCATTCAGGGGCCTTGGGGATACAGATGATTCCCAAGCAAGATTACCAGTCCCAACCAAAGAAGCCAACATGGTCTTCCAGACAGATTTCGAGACCCCTTCTTCTCATCTAAATCAGATAGGGCAAGAGTTCCGTGAATACCCCAATAGGTAGAGACAGCTCTATGCCTCTGCCCAGCAGGAAGTAGATACAGAAAAAAGTTACCTCCTGTCCCTCAACTTCCCACAGATATTTTGTAGGGATCACGTCTCTCAGGGGGAAAGCAAGGCAGGCAGTTAGAGATAGGCATCGGGTCTCTGCATTCCTGCACGTCCAACACAACCCACAGAATGTGACCGCCCAAAAGACCTCCCCTCTTTGCCCCAAACTACCCCTTCCCACTGTAATTATCTACCTATGAGGAAACAAATGGGTACAAAATACCCAACTAGATTAAACCAGTCACTCACACCTGCATAGTAAAGGCCACAACGACCTTCATTTCACCTGGACCTCATTATACCACCATTATAATATCATACATATGCCCAGAAGTTCATTAATATCGTTATAACAGACTGAATTCTGGGAAGGAACATGTGCAGTCTAAAAAGAGTAGATAATAGCCCCTTGTCAATGACAGGTGTCGATCAAGTGGTTCCCACGCCCTGAAAGAAACAGTCCATTCTAGAGAAAAAAAGGGATAATAACTCCAAGTCCTTCCCAGTCATCGCCTCTTGAGCTTTGCCTTTGCTCAGGGGCCCACTCCAAACCCTTTGTAGTGTACTTTTTCTCATAATAATGCCACCTTGAGCCTTGAGCCCCTTGGGCCTTTGTCGTGCGGGGCATCTGGCGGGGTCTCTGCTCTCGCTCCCCACAAGAGAAGGCAGGATATGGCCAGGCCAAAAAGGAACACCCACGGAGCCATAAGTAGGGGAGTCATATCACTATATTCTCGCTGGTGGCTGAGTTGGAGAAACAATAAACAGGAGCCACTGTAATGCAGGGAGTCATGCGGGGTCTGTGGTCCCACACCCCACATAAGAACGCAGGTAATGGTGAGGCCAAAAAGGAACACCCACGGAGCCATAGGTAGGGGAGTCATACCACTATATTCTCTCTGGCGGCACTATACTCTCACTGGAGGTTGGATCCACACTGTCCGCAAACCGCCATCCACACTTGCCAGCCCAGCCGCCATCTTCTTGCTAGCCCCCATTCTTCTCTTTCTGCTAGCGTAGCCACAGCAGTTATATTAGTGGCCAATGGCTCACTGGTTACAGCTGACGGCCAACTAGCCACAGCTGATGGCCATGCAATCACAGTTGATGGCCATTTACTACCTGAGCCAGCACCTGTCTATGTGAGGCCGAGAGCCTGGAAACTACTTTCTGGGGCTCTGCCCCCACACTCCACCCTTACAGGTTCTCGCCTCACAATGTACGCGACAAGCATCTTCCGCGAGGGGACCTGTGCGAGGAGCCTGAAGGTGAATGCAATATCCTGGACACAGCCAGGCTCTCTGGGCACAGCCAGGGTTTCTCAGGGCACCACCAGTACTTCTGGGCACGGCCAGACTTCCTGGACTTCTTAGGGTACCACTAGTTTCCCCGGGCACAGCTAGGATTTCTCAGGGCACTGCCACTCTCTCTGGGAACAGCCCGACTTCCTGGGCACAGCCAGAGCATCTTCAGGGCACAGCCAGACTTCCTGGACTCAGCCAGGGCTCTCAGGGCACTGCCACTCTCTGTGGGCACAGCCACACTTCCTGGACACAGCCAGGGCTCTCAGGGCACTGCCACTCTCTCTAGGCCTCTCAGGGTACCCTGCTGGAACAACAGCGACTCACAATCAAGGTGCTTACATATTCTCAATGGTGGCCAGTCAAGACACAAAAGCAAATATCCCCCAGTTCCACTACAAGGTGGTAAGTTCCCAAACAAACAGTCAAGCTGTCCATTAAATTAGGGATGGAAGGCAATTCCCCATAGTACATAGTCATTTCTCTAGGGCTGTCCTGGGGTGAAGGACGACCTTGACCTCACCCTTATCTCCCTTGGAGGACTCAGCAAGCGTTACCTCCTGGGACTATAAGTCCTGCATCCGGGCTGCCTGAGCAGGAACTTCCCCGGCCCACAGGGCTGCAACAACCTTCTCTTTCTCCGGCCTGTGCTGGTTGGGGAACCGTCCACATCTTTCCACCTCTCCACGGGGCTCCATCTCTCCAGCAGCTGCATGGCTTTTCCTGTGCTGGTGGGAGAACCGTCCACGTCCTTCCACCCCTCCACAGGGGTCCAGCTCTCCGGCAGCTGCTCCTCCTGGTCTTCCAGAGACTGAGTGTTCATACACACAAACTGCTCCACCACTCTCGGGAGAGCCTTGGCCGGCACCATACCCTGCTCGCTGCGCCATGTGTCATGCGGGAGACCCTGCTCGCTGCGCCATTTGTAATGCAGGGAGTCATGCAGGGTCTCTGGTCCCACTCCCCACATAAGAACGCAGGTAATGGTGAGGCCAAAAAGGAACACCCACGGAGCCATAGGTAGGGGAGTCATACCACTATATTCTCTCTGGCGGCACTATACTCTCACTGGAGGTTGGATCCACACTGTCCGCAAACCGCCATCCACACTTGCCAGCCCAGCCGCCATCTTCTTGCTAGCCCCCATTCTTCTCTTTCTGCTAGCGTAGCCACAGCAGTTATATTAGTGGCCAATGGCTCACTGGTTACAGCTGACGGCCAACTAGCCACAGCTGATGGCCATGCAATCACAGTTGATGGCCATTTACTACCTGAGCCAGCACCTGTCTATGTGAGGCCGAGAGCCTGGAAACTACTTTCTGGGGCTCTGCCCCCACAGCCACACAATTCTCAACCCTCACTGCGCCGCTTGCTAGCTCAGCCACCATCTTCTTGCTAGCCCCCATTTTCTGCTAGCGTAGCCACAGCAGTTATATTAGTGGCCAATGACTCACTGGTTACAGCTGACGGCCAACTAGCCACAGCTGATGGCTATCCAATCACAGCTGATGGCCATTTATTACCTGAGCCAGCACCTTTCAATGTGAGGCTGAGAGCCTGGAAACTGCTTTCTGGGGCTCTGTCCTCACAGCGTTTGAGCCTCTTCTTTTGCTCCACCTGCTCCAAACTCTTTGGAGTGTACTTTCTCTTCTATTAAGGCCATTGAGCCATTCTCTACTGTTTGGGCCCACCCCTATTTCTTTGGAGTATACCATCTCTTCTAATAAAATACTCTTTTACCACTTTTTTTCTGTGTCTCGTTCAATTCTTTGCTCGAGACCTGGACATCGCACCGAGAAGGGCCCACTCTCCGGTAACAATATGGACAAAAGTGGGCAAGGGATGGCCAAAAATGAGGTTGAAGATAGAGGGAAGAGAAGAAATGACATGTGTATGATCATTGTGGGGACAGAGCCAGGAGTGCAGTTTCTAGGCTCTCGCCCTCACGTGGAAAGGTGCTCACTCGGGTAGTAAATGGCCCTCAACTGTGATTGGATGGCCATTAGCTGTGCTAGTTGGTCATCAGCTGTAACCAGTGAGCCATTGGCCACTAATATAACTGCCGTGGTTATGCTAGCAGAAAATGGGAGCTAGCAAGGGCGGATTGTGGATTGCGGATTGCAGAGAGGCAGATGCTGCCAGCGAGAATATAGTGGTATGTTATGACTCCCCTACCTATGGCTCCGTGGGTGTTCCTTTTTGGCCTCACCATGTCCTGCATTCTTATGTGGGGAGCAGGACCAGAGAGCTGCATGCCACCCTGCATGACAATCATGTAGGAAAGAAAGAATATGCCTAGAAAGAAAGTTCTTCACTTGCCACAAATGTACTACGTTATCAGAGTTGCACCGCTACTTTATAAAAAACATTCTGAATGGATGGGAGAGGAAAAATGTGTAAGAGAAAAATCATGAACAGAATGTTCACAATCTAAGACCTGCCTGGGTAATCAGAGCACATCTAGCAATAAATTAGCCTCTTAGTCTTAGATTCCAGAAAATATATTACACTAGTTTTGTAATTGTTTCCACACATATGTATATGTGTCTATTCAGGTACAGACTCTGTCTAGATACCAGATATGTAAAAATAAGAAAAAGATGATCCCATACTGTTATAGAGAAAAGTAAATAAACAATATATTTGAAAATTAAAAGAGTATTTTAAAAGGAAAGAGGGGTGGGGTACAGTTAAGCAGGGACTAGTTAACTATTTTTGTTCGTTCTGAGTATAACTTCTACCCTAGTACAATCAGCTAGGAGCCACCTGTACCAACTACCTATATATGATAATCCTTAATGGAATTTTTTTAATTTGGGATTTTATGAAGACAATTACAAGAATTCAGAGAATGCCTTAAAAATTTCTCCTGAATGAGAATTAGATATGATTTATTCTAACTAGACTAAATAGATATAATTATAATCACTATAAAGATACTGAGTGGAGTTCTGAGATGGGTTTCTGGTTTCTTTCTCATTAAGGATCTGGTGAAAATCTAAGTCTGTATAATGAAGACAATCATGCCTGTACGGTCCTGTCTGGAATATTTTTCATGCTGATGCTCCTGAACCTTTTACATCCCTGAATTTCATGTTCCTCAAAGATTTATGTTAGAATTGCTCAGATAATTTGTAAATTATTCTCAGACTACTTAGGTAATTCCTCAAAGTTTACTTTAAGCACGTTTTTTTAAATCAGTGGATTTCCACAAGAGATTTATTTTTTTCAATGTCTTCTGCAAAATCCTTGTTACCTTTTTTCTGAAACAGCTCAAGTCTTTGTTAGTTCTGTGATTCTCAAATTCGAGTAGTTCTTGTCTCTGCTGTTAAAATGCTGTGGGGATAGGGTAGTCTGGAGTCAGGTGGGATTGTTATACATTTCATTTATCCTTCTCCATTTTTTGGGAAGTATCACTACCTGATTGGAATCCACACTAGATACGAATTTTCTCCTCTCTCTATAATGAACAGTACATGACTCTTCCTGCAAAGCACCATTAAATATGCTGTGGCTGCTGTATAAAATCCAATTATTTATACTGATATCTATCCTTATGCTGTATCAAGCCAGTTCTTCAGAATGTAATAATGTCCAGGGCTTAACATGCACTTCTTTTCTTTAAGCATTTGGCTTCTGTCAACAAGCATGTTTTCTGGAAAAATAATAGGGATTCACCTGCCTGAGTTCTTTGATTCTAAACCTGGCTCAGAACATGTGGGTCAAGTTGTTGGTAAAGTTAGGCAAACTTTAATCAGAGCTGGGTTAGAATTTCTGGACCTGAGATTCTAGACTGTGGTGTCCTTCTGAAGCCTGTGTGAAACTACCTTGTGTAGGAAAGGTCAGTCTGGTAGAAGGTAATGTCACTACTGGGAAAAAGACAAGTCAGCTATATAACAGTATATACATTATTCTAGCCACTGTACAAGGTAGAAACTTTAGTAAACAATGTTTGATATGCCTCAAAGACTACATATGGCTTCTGTTTATAGAATGGTATTTTTTATGAAAGCACTCTGCTCCTTTCTTCTGGTATTGCTGTTACCAAAACCCACAAATCTTTCAAGACATACAACCATATGAGTGAATGTTTTCCATTCATTCAGGATCTGTTTTTATGATGCTTCAAATTTGAGATGAAAATAAAACTGATCTTTAAAAAAAAGAATTTTAAGCCAGAGTAATAAATACATCAGTTTAATTTCTTGTATGTCTACATTCTCCTGTCATATGCTCTGGGAATTCTTCTAGCCAGGGGAAAATGTTTAAGTTTTTCTATTTTTTTTTTTTTTTTAACAAACTTAATTACCCTACAGATATTTGGACAATGTAAAGGATCCAGTTTTCCAAGTGTTTGATGGGAGGACAGCATGAACATATGCATAGAGCTGAGAGATGTGATTGACAATTTGCCACCAAGTGAAAACTTCTTCACTTATCTTTGGGGTTAATTACATTCTTTATGGTTGTACGAGGTATTGGCTGTTTGAGAGAACATAGTTTGTTAGGTTTAATTGAGGAAAATCTAATAAATTCATGTGCTTGCTTTGAGTATATAGACTTAATAATGGATTCCCTGGAAAATGAGGAGGCAAGAGTGAGTAAATAATTGTCAACTTTCATTTTTAATTAAATTTACATTCATTCCAGAATATGAGGTGATTCTGGAAGTTGCTAGAAAAGGAAATATTTATAACACATTTTGAAAAATTGAAATAGCTCTGCCTGTTTCTCTGACATTGTATAAGTATTTTTTTGAATGTTTCTTCCCTTTTTTTTTTTTGATGCATTGTGAGATTGAGATTTCCTCTTCACTCTAAAAGGAGAAAGATGGCATGCCATGTGGCAGTGTTGAATTTTATCTAAGCTCTGTGCTCCCAGAAAGCTGGACAGTTGAGAAGTTCCCCCACTCCTTTGTGTTCCAAACATCTAACCACAAAGTATAACCTTGCCCTGGTGTTTTCTGAGAACTAACTGCCTTCACCTTTCAGATAAGCCTTACTGTTCACTCTCTTCATAACTCCTTTATTTACCTACCTCCGTAAAATCTCAGTCTCCCTGCCTTTTCTTTTGAGCTGTTCTCCCTATTGAAATAGCTTGAATAAAATTATGTCCTTAATTGTCCAGTGCATTGTGTCTTGGCTGTTTGGTGCCATGACTCAGATGGGATTCCACCTTACTTTGGATCCCTGTTTATTACACCCAGGGAACAAGGAATCTCAGAACCCTTTTGTGCTCTGTTTCTGACTGGTGATTGGGGTATACAGTGTTGAGTCTGATTCTGGTTCTGTGTTCCAGACTCTTCTCCACTGATAACTCAGTAAGGATTTGATTGTTTCTGGATACTCACTTGATTTTTGATGCCAGCTTCTTTTGGTTTTATTTGTCTGACCACTCAGTGATTTGTGTAAATGGATTAGTGATTTGTAAAGATCTTGTCTCTGTTGAGTGAAAGATGGCAGGGAATCTGGTTTGTTAGTCTTTTCTGTGTGTCTATTTATCTATTTTGAGCTCATGTCAATGAAAGATTCTTACCCACTGAGAAGAGAATGGCTCTTTGATGACGATCAGTAAGTTTTGTAATTTTGTGTTTACTCTTAACTCAGGACTAAAATGGAATTTGAAGCTATATGGTTTCTATCTCTGTGTGTGTTTGTTTCTGTGTCTGTAATTCAGAAAGGCTTTTAACTCTCATTGTATAAGTGTGTAATGTTTCCTACCTCCAGATGCTATTATCAAATTAGGTTGTAAGCAATGTTAAATATCTATTCTGATTGGTTTAGAGATAAATAAGTGCTTATATAAAAGAAATATTCCTAAAATTACCATCAAATAAGGACATTGCACTTTCAATATTTTCAGTGTGCTAAAAAAATAAAGAGTAAACTCACAGAAACAAACTCAGAAATGTTTTAAGAATTCTGGTTCATGTAATTTAGGTACATCTTTGGCAAATGAAATTAGTTTAATATTTTTGGTTTAGTAAACACAGCTATGTCTTCTCTGATAATCAGTGTTAAGAATACGTAAGTGTACATTTTTATTCTAATTGGTTTATGTTTCTCCCAAACATATACAGGATTATTGATTGAATAAGCTAGCATTAATTCTACTAAATGTTTAAGAGTATGAAAAATGTAAATTTATGTTTAACGAAATTGAATTCTTATTCTGACAAACACTATTTCAACAATAACTATATTTTGTGGTATGTTAGCTAAGAGATAATTCCCAAGATTTTTAGGTAACTTAAAACCTTTACTAATATTAATTTGATTCATTAATATCTAGCCAGTGAGATAAGTCAGGCAGAAAAAGTTGAGAACCATATGATTTCACTCATATATGGGATATAAAACCGAAAGCAACAAATGAACAAGACAAACAAACAAACAAAAACTCAAAGACACAGACAACAGTTTAGTGGTTACCAGAAGGTAAGGGGGGAGGGTGGGTGGTAGAAGAGGGTAAAGAGGGACAAATATATATATGGTGATGGAAGATTTAACTATGAGTGGTGAACACATAATGCAATATATAGATGATGTATTATAGAATTGTAAATTGAAGCCTATATAATTTTATTAGCTAATGTCATCCCAATAAATTTAATTAAAATATACATAATCATTGGATGCTTAGATCATTTGTCAGAAGAATACTGAAACATTAATTACTAAGTACAGTTTAAGTTTATATACTTTGTTTCTTATTTTGATATACTACATAGAAACTATATCTTCGGTCTGTTAATGTACGTGTTTATTTTTGCCATTTTGAGAAGTTGTATAAAGGATATGTGTGGCTGTATAAAACTACCGTGTTTCCCTGAAAATAAGAACTAACTGTAAAATAAGCCCTAGCATGGTTTTTCAGGATGACATCCCTTGAACATAAGCTCTAATGCGTCTTTTGGAGCAAAAATTAATATAAGACCCTGTCTTATTTTCGGGGAGACACGGTATGTTGTATGTATTCATGAGCTGCTAGTCTGCTGAAAAATGCCAGTGTGTGACAATTCAAAATTACTTACCTCCTAGTTTTCTCTGTAGAATAGACATTTCTTTAGTTAAAAGTTATAATCCGGGGCAGCCCGATGGCTCAGGTGGTTGAAGCACTGTGCTCCTAATGCCAAGGTCGCTGGTTCGATTCCCACATGGGCCAGTGAGCTATGCCCTCTACAGCTAAGATCGTGAACAATGGCTTGACCTGGAGCTGGGCTGCCCAGTGTTGCTGTGTGCTGCCATGAGCTGCCGTGAGCTGCTGTGAGCAGCCTACTGACTGCCTGTGACTGACTGCCTCAGCTGGGTGGAGCGCAAGGTTCATAATACCAACATGAGCCAGGGAGCTGCATCTTACACAACTAGACAGAGAAACAACAGCTTCAACTGGAGTTCGGGAGGGGAAGGGGAAAAAGTTATAATCAGTATACAAAAACAAGACACTACTAGGAGCAATAGTGGCAGAGGGGTTTAACTTTGTATACAAGATATGCAGGATGTGTTTTTGTTAAGGGAAAAAGAGAGTTAGTTTGTTCTAAAGTAAAATGGTTTTCCCAGAATGAAAAAGAGCAAAGTATAGGACAAAAACAGTGGAAATAGAAAGCTGTAGAAGTTTCATGAAAAGGGAACTTTATTTATGATGAATAAAGCAGGCTAAGATTTATTGGTCTCTTTATAAGATTTTCAAAAGAAGCTATGTTTCCTTTAGTATCGAATATTATATAGATGCAGAACTAAAATTTGCTTTTTCTCTGTTTAATTGACAAACTTCTCTGGGATTATTAGTTTGCTCTTAATAAGAATTTGTAGAAGGGTATTCTTTTTTTAAGACTTTTATTAAAATATAGCTAACATACAATATTATATTAGCTTAAGACGTACATAACAGTTATTCAACATTTAATATACCCAAAGAAGTGATCACTTAAGGTCCAGCAACCATCTGACACTGTACAATGCTATCACAATGTTACTGACTATATGAGGTGTGATCAAACAATACAGTGAGTGTTTAAATAAAAAAAATACAGTAAAAGACACATTGCTATTAATCCCCCTCAAAATCTCCTCACTTTGAACACACTTATCCCATCATTCTTACCACTTTTTGAAGCAGTTCTGAAAGTCCTCTTTCATGAGTGTCTTTAGTTGCACTGTTGTGGCTGTCTCGATGTCCTGAATCATTTTGACTCTGGGGAAGAGCCAGAAGTCTCACGGTGCCAAATCTGGTGAATAAGGTGGGTGAGTACACACTGTAATGTTTTTATTTGACAGAAATTGCCATATACTAAAAGCGATGTGTGACACAGAGCATTGTCTTGATGGAGGATGATTTATGGCACACTTTAAAACACATTTTCAACCATAGCTCACACCAACTGGCTGCACCAAACAAGTTGAAATTTGTCACACATTGTTGCTAAGTTTCAACATGCTGCTTCCAGTATTGAAGATCCTTACCTTTCCATTGGATGGCACTCGGCAGCAGCATTTGATACGGGCCAAGAGAGTAGCCCCCTACCCCCGAAAAACTTGTTTTCTTTACTGTAGGGATATTAAGTTTCCCTTTCCTTAAGTTTCCTTCCCACCGGTTTCTTAGTTCCCTAGTTCCTGATCTTAATCACCTTTCAAATCAGTGTTTTCCTAGCCTGAATCATAGGACGTCCCCTCCCCTCTGCTCGAGGCCATTCCAGGCCCAGTTCCTGGGTGAACACCGCCACCTGAATAACCGGATTAACCAGAAAAAAAACCACAGGCTCCACAAAGCTAAACAGAATTTCTATCACGTAACCACCTCACATTAATAGCTTTGAGCTCTGCTCTTTAAGCCAACACTTTTAAATTTATTAATTAAAATCTACTTTTCCTCACTCAGGGGCCTTGGGGATGCAGATGATAACCCAACAAGATTACCAGTCTAACCAAAGAAGCCAACGTGGTCTTCCAGGTGGATCTCGAGACCCCTTCCTCTCATCTGAGATCAGATAGGGCGAGAGTTCCGTGAATCCCCCAATAGGTAGGGGCAGCTCTACGTTCTGCCCAGCAGGAAGCAGTTACAGAAGAAAAGACCTCCTATCCCTCAACTTCCCATAGAGATTTTATGAGGATCACGTCTCTCAAGGGGAATACAAGACATGCAGTCTTGCATTCATGCACAACACATGGAATGCGACCGCCCAAAAGACCTTCCTTTCTGCTGAAAACTCCCCCTTTTCCACCTTGAGCCTCTTGAGCCTTGCTTTTGCTTGGAGCCCACTCCAAACCCTTTGGAGTGTACTTTATCTCTTAATAATGCCACCTTGAGCCACTACTTTCTGCTTGGGCTCAATTCTATTTCTTTGAAGTGTACTTTGTCTTCTAATAAACTGCTTTTTCACTACTTTACCTTGGTATCTTGTTCAATTCTTTACTTGAGATGCCAAGAACCTGGACAATGTGCCAAGAAGGGCCCACTCTTCGGTGACACATTGAGTCACTGTATTGTTTGATCACAATGGAAAGGTTTCATGTCACACATTGCTTATGCTATGGCAATTTCTGTCAAATAAAAATATTACGGTGTGTCCTCATCCACCTTACTCACTGGATCTGGCACCATGAAACTTGTGGCTCTTCCCCAAAGTCAAAATGACCATGAAAGGTAAATATTTTGAATTGATTCAGGACATCAAGGCAACCACGACAGTGCAACTAAAGACACTCATGAAAGACGACTTCCAAAACTGCTTCAGAAAGTGGCAAGAATGATGGGATAAATCTATTTGAAGCAAGGGGGAGTATTCTGAGGGGGATTAATGGCAATGTGTCTTTTACTGTAATACTTTTTTTATTTAAACATTCACTATAGTTTTTGATCACACCTCATATTCCTAATGCTGTACATTACATCCCTGTGACTGACTAGTTTGAACCGTTATTCTTCTTCACCTTTCATCCCCTTTTAAAATTTTTCAATTATAGTTGACATTCAATATTATTTTATATTAACTTCAGGTGTACAGCATAATGGTTAGACATTTATATAATTTAAGAAGTTATCTCCCTGACTAGTTCAGTACCCACCTGGCACTATACGTAGTTATTACCATATTTTTTACTATATTCCCTATGCTTTACTTTACATCACCATGACTATTTTGTAACTACCAATTTGTACTTCTTTATGCCTTCACCTTTCCACCCTGCCCCCCAAATCCCTCCTAACTATCACCCCAATAAATCTAGTACTCATCTGACACCATGTATAGTTATTACAGTATTATTGACTATATTCCTTATGCTATAGCTTACAACCCATGACAACTTTATAACAACAAATTTGTACTTGTTAACCTCGTCTCCTTTTTCACCCATTCGCAATCCTCCCCTCTGGCAGTCATAAAACTCTCTGTATCTATAAGTTTGTTTCTGTTTTGTTTCTTTGTTTATTTTGTTCTTTAGGTCCACATGTAAGCAAAATCACATCACATCTGTCTTTTGGTATCTGACATACTTCACTCAGTACAATACTCCCCAGGTCACTGTCGAAGGCAAGAACCCATTCCCTTCCCTTGCTGAGCAATATTCCATTGCATATATGTATCACCTACTCTTTATCCATTCACCCATTGATGGACACCTCAACTGCCTCCCCATCTTGGCCATTGTAAACAATGCTGTAATGAACATATGGATTCACATGTTCCCTAGAAGTAGCATTTCAGGCTTCTTTGGCTAATTACCCAGAAGAGGGATTACTGGGTCCTTCTTTGTCACTTATTATAACCTTTGTTTTAAAGTCTACTTTGTTTGGTATAAGTATTGCTACCACAGGTTTTTGTTTATTTGTTTCCATTTTCATGAAATATATTTTTCCCATTCCTTTACTTTCAGTCTGTGTCTGTCTTTTGATCTGGTGAGTCTCTTGTAGGCAGCATATGTAAGGGTTTTATTTATTTATTTTTATTCATTTATTTATTTTTTTAATTAAAGTTTATTGGGGTGACAATTATTAGAAAAATTACATAGATTTCGGGTGTACAATTCTGTGTTACATTATCTATAAATCCCACTGTGTGTTCACCACCCAGAGTCAGTTCTTCTTCCATCACCATATATTTGATCCCCTTTACCTTGATCTGCCACCTGCCTCCTCCTTTACCCTCTGGTAACCACTAAACTATTGTCTGTGTCTATGAGTTTTTGTTTCTCATTTGTTTGTCTTAATCTTTTGTTGTTTTTGGTTTATATACCATATATCAGTGAAATCATATGGTTCTCTGCTTTTTCTGTCTGGCTTAATTTGCTTAGCATTATAATCTCAAGATCAACCATGTTGTCACAAATGGTCCTATTTCATCATTTCTTACCACCGAATACTATTCCATTGTGTATATGTACCACAACTTCTTTATCCATTTGTGGGGACAGAGCCCCAGAGAGCAGTTTCCAGACTCTCGGCCTCATGTGGAAAGGTGCTGGCTCGGGTAGTAGATGGCCGTCGGCTGTGGCTAGTTGGCCGTCAGCTGTAGCCGGTTAGCCAATTGGCCACTGATATAACTGCTACGGCTGTGGTGGAGAGAGAGAGTCGGTCGGTTGGCAGAAAAGCGGACCGCAGATCGCATGTCATGTGAATCCAGCCTCCAGTGAGACTATAATGGTATGACTCCCCAACCTATGGCTTCATGGGTGTTCCTTTTTGGCCTTACCATATCCTGTGTTCTTGTTTGGGGAGCGGGAGCTGAGACCCTGCATGACACACCGCGTGACACCATTCATCTATCGAAGGGCATTTTGGTTGTTTCCATGTCTTGGCCACCGTAAATAAAGGTTCAATGAACTTCGGAGCACAAGTGTCTTTATGGATAAATGTTTTCAGATTTTTTGGTAGATACCCAGGAGAGGGATTGCTGGGTAATACGGTAATTCTCTTCGTAATTTTTTGAGGAACCTCCACACTGCCTTCCAGAGCAGCTGCACCAGTCTGCATTCCCACCAACAGTTCTTCAGGTTTCCTTTTTCTCCACAGCCTCTCCAACACTTGTTACTATTTCTCTTGTTGATGATAGCCACTCTAACTGGGGTGAGGTGATATCTCATTGTGGTTTTTATTTGCATTTCTCTGATGATTAGTGATGTTGAGCATTTTTTCCTATATCTATTTGTCATTTCTATGTCCTCTTTAGAGAAATGTCTCTTCAGGTCCTCTGACCGTTTTTCAGTTGGGTTGTTTGTTTTTTTGTTGTTCAGTTGCATGAGTTCCTTGTGTATTTTTTATATTAGCCCCTTATCGGAGGCACTGTTTGCAAAAATCTTCTCCCATTCAGTTGGTTGCCTCTTTATTTTGTCAATGATTTCTTTCACTGTGCAGAAGCTTTTAAGTTGATAGAGTCCCATTCATTTATTTTAGCTTTTACTGCCATTGCCTTTGCAGTCAAATTCATAAAATGCTCCTTGAACCCAAGGTCCATAAGCTTAGTACCTATGTTTTCTTCTATGCAGTTTATTGTTTCAGGTCTCATGCTTAAGTCTTTTATCCATTTTGAATTAATTTTGGTATATAGTGACAGATAGCAGTCCAGTTTCACTCTTTTGCACGTGGCTTTCCAATTCTCCCAGCACCATTTATTGAAGAGGCTGTCTTTTCTCCATTGCACGTTTTATGCTTCTTTGTCAAAAATTATCTGTCCAAATATATGTGGTTTTATTTCTGAGTTCTCAATTCTACTCCATAGTTCTACATGTCTCTTTTTTCTGCCAATACCGTGCTGTTTTGATTATCGTTGCCCTATAGTATAAGCTAAAGTCAGGGAGTGTGATACCTCCAGCATTTTCCTTTTTTCTTAAGATTGCTTTGGCTATTCGGGGTCTTTTGTGGTTCCAAACAAATCTGATGATTTTTGTTCTATTTCTTTAAAAAATGCCATTGGGATTTTGATGGGGATTGCATTAAATCTATACATTGCTTTGGGTAATACGGCCATTTTAACTATGTTGATTCTTCCAAACCATGAGCACGGAATGTCTTTCCATTTCTTTGTTTCTTCAATTTCTTTTTAAAATGTCTTGTAGTTTTCAGCATAAAGGTCTTTCACATCCTTGGTTAAGTTTATTCCTAGATATTTTATTCATTTTTCTGCAATCGCGAAAGGAATTGGTTTTTTATTTCTTTTTCTGAGATTTCATTGTTAGTATATAGGAAGGCAAGGGACTTTGGTACGTTGATTTTGTAGCCAGCAAATTTACTGTATTCGTTGATTGTTTCTAATAGCTTTTTGGTGGAGTCTTTAGGGTTTTCTATACATAGCATCATGTCATCTGCAAAGAGTGACTATTTAACTTCTTTATTCCCAATTTGGATGCCTTTTATTTCTTTCTCTTGCCTGATTGCTCTGGCAAGGACTTCCATCACTACGTTGAAAAGCAGAGATGATAGGGGAAACCCCTGCGTGTTTCTGAACGTAGAGCAAAGGGCTTCAGTTTATCACCATTAATTATGAGATTAGCTGAGGGGTTGTCATATATGGCCTTGATTATATTAAGGTATTTTCCTTCTATACCTATTTTATTAAGTGTTTTAACTATAAATGGATGTTGTATCTTGTCAAATGCTTTTTCTGCATCAATTGATATAATCATATGATTTTTGTCCTTTATTTTGTTTATGTGATGTATCACATTGGTGGATTTGCATATATTGAACCATCCTTGTGCCCCTGGAATGAACCCCACTTGGTCGTGATGAATAATCTTTTTAATGCATTGTTTCATTCAATTTGTTAGAATTTTGTTTAGGATTTTTGCATCTGTATTCATCAGAGATATTGTTCTGCAGTTCTCTTTATTTTTGTGTTGTCCTTACCAGGTTTTGGTATCAGGGTAGCGTTGGCCTCATAAAATGAGTTAGGGAGTACTGTCTCTTTTTCAATTTTTTGGAAGAGTTTGAGCAGGATTGGTATTAGATCTCTTTGAAGGTTTGGTATAATTCACTAGTGAAACCATCTGGTCCCGGACTTTTGCTTTTGGGAAGGTTTCAGATGACTGATTAAATTTTGTTACTGGTGATCAGTCTGTTCAGATTTTCCAGTTCTTCATGGTTCAGCCTAGGAAGGCTATATGTTTCTAAGAACGTGTCCATTTCTTCTAGGTTATTGAATTTGGTGGTATATAGTCCTTCTCAGTATTCCTGGATGGTCCTTTGTATTTCTGTGGCATCCGTGATAACTTCCCCATTTTCATTTCTGATTTTGTTAATTAGTGTCTTCTCTCTTTTTTATCTTAGTGACTCTAGCCAAGGGTTTGTCCATTTTGTTAATATTTTCAAAGAACCAGCTCTTTGTCACAGTAATTTTTTCTATTGTCTTTTTGTTCTCTATTTCATTTATATCTGCCCTGATTTTTACTATTTCCTTTCTTCTGCTGACCTTTGGTTTCATTTGTTCTTCTTTTACTCGTTTTTTATGGTGTAACATGAGGTTATTTATTTGGGATTTTTCTTGTTTCTTGAGATAGGCCTGTAATGATAAAATTTCCCTCTTAAAACTGCTTTTGCTGCAACCCAAAAATTTTGGTGGGATGTATTTTCATTGTCATTTGTTTCTATGTATCTTTTGATCTCTCCCCTAATTTCTTCTTTGACCAGGTCATTCTTTAAAGTATGTTGTTTAATTGCCATGTATTTGTGGTTTTTCCTGCTTTCTTTTTGCAGTTGATATCCAATTTCAAAGCCTTGCGATCAGAGAATATGCTTGGTATGATTTAAATCTTCTTAAATTTGCTGAGGGTAGTTTAATGTCCCAATATATGGTCTATACATGAGAATGTTCCACGTACACTAGAAAAAAATGTACAGTCTGATGTTTTAGGATGAAGTGCTCAATAAATGTCAATTATATCCATTTCATCTAATGTGTCAGTTAGGGCTGCTATTTCGTTATTTACTTTCTGTTTGGACGATTTATCCATAGCTGTGAGTGACGTATTTAGGTCCCCAAGTATAACTGTGTTTTGGTCAACTTTTCCCTTTAGTTCTGTTAGTAGTTGCTTGGTATATTTCGGTGCTCCCTGATTGGAGGCATAAATATTGATGACTGTTAGGTCTTCTTGTTGTATAGTCCCCTTTACCATTATGAAATGTCCATCTTTGTCTCTTGTTACATTTTTCACCCTGAAGTCTGTTTCATCTGTTGTCAGTATAGCTACACCTGATTTTCTCTGGATACCATTTGCTTGGAGTGTTAATTTCCACCCTTTCACTTTGAGTCTATGCTTGTCCTTGTAGCTTCGATGTGTCTCTTGGAGACAGTACATGGTTGGGTTCAGTTTTTTTTATCCAATCTGCTACTATGTGCCTTTTTATTGGTGAGTTCAGTCCATTTACATTTAGTGTGATTATTTATATGTGAGGGTATCCTTTCATTATACCTTTAGTTTTCTGGTAAGGCTGTGTCTCCATTGTTTCTTTGCCTTTTTTGTTGTTGTCTATTATTTCTATGTGGTAGTATTCTATGATGTTTCCCTTTGTTTCTTCTTTTGTTACAGTATTTATTTCAGTTCTGGATGTTTTTTGAGTGGTTGCCCTTAAGTTGATGTAAAAGAAAGTTTGATATTTAGAGTATTCCATTTTCTTCAGCATGCCTACTTTCTCCATTCCCATATTCCAGTTCAGGCCTTTACTCTCCCCCGTTTTATACCTTGGTTGCCACAAATTGTCCCTGTTGATGCTGGTCGAATTGCCTCCTTTAGTATTTCTTGGAGTGCAGGTCGAGTATTAGAAAATTCCCTCAGCTTCTGTATGTCTGGAAAGGTCTTTATTCTTCCTTCATATCTAAAGGATATCTTTGCTGGATATATTATTCTTGGCTCATGGTTTCTCTCTTTCAATAGTTTGAATATTTGGTTCCCCTCCCTCCTGGCTTGTATAGTTTCTGGTGAGAAATCTGATGATAATCTAATGGGCTTTCCTTTGTAGGTTACCGTCTTCTTTTCCCTGGCTGCCTTTAGGATTCTTTCTTTGTCATTGATATTTGACAGCTTCAATACAATGTGCCTTGGAGAAGGCCTGTTGGGGTTGAGGTAATTAGGTGGTCTATTTGCTTCTTGTATTCGAAGATCCAGTTCTTTCCACAAGTTTGGGAAGTTATCATCAACTATTTGAATATATTTTCTGCTCCCTTCTCTCTTTCTTTGTTCTCCTTCTGGTATGCCCATTATTCTTATATTGCTCTTTCTGATGGAGTCAGAATGTTCTTGTCAAGTTCTTTCTTTACTTTTAAATCTCAAGTCGCTTTCTTGTTCAATCTGTATCATTTCCAGGTTTCTATCTTCGATGTAACTGATTCTTTCCTCCATCTGGTCAACTCTACTACCTAAGCTGGCTATTTCATTCTTTATTTCTTCTATTGAGTTCTTAATCTTCAGAAATTCTCTTTGGTTCTTTAGTAAAATTTCAATCTCTTTGGTAAAATGTTCACTTCGTTCTTTGATTGTGTTTTTGAGTTCATTGAACTGCCTTTCTGTGTTTTCTTTCATCTCCTTGAGTTTTTTTCCACAAATGCAATCTTGAATTCTCTGTCTTTTAAGTCACATATTTCCATATCTTTAAGTTCATTTTCTGGGTACTTTTCCCTTTCTTTCTAAGCTGTCTTGTTTCCTTGGTTATCCATGGCAATTAATGAATTATTATTTCTCTTCCTAGATAACTACAGGAGTGGGTTCTGCAACAGGTTGATAGGAAGAGGTCTTTCTTTTGTTTTCCAATACATGTTTGTAGAATGTTTTATTTTCTCTCCGACTGCACCCTTTTTTTCTCTCTCACACTGTAGTGTTATGTTTTCTATGCAGTATTCCAGCTTCTCACACAATGGGGGGATTCCCTGGAAGGCAGGCTTCTCCTCTGTTAACTGTTCACCTGGATCATAGGGCATCGTGTCTGTATGGGTATGCAGAGAGCTTTTGAAGATCCAAAGCTCTTTCTGCACCAGATTCAGAGCCCGTGTGTTTCAGCAGTTCTGTTTAATCCTGCAGGGATCCACCCAGATAGGTGGGAACAGGGGCGGCTTGAGTTTTGAGAGGTGGCCCAGAGCAATGTTGGCGACCACCACCACAGCCAGTCCTGCTTCCACAGCTCCCTCCCCTTTGCCAGAATTAGTTGTGCTGCGAATCTGTGTCTGCGGACCACAGTTCTCAGAACTGCAAATATTCTGTTATTTTGATCTGACACTGCTACTGTTCCTCTTCTAGCACTGGGCAGGTGGGGCCAGGTGAGCTCTGGGAGGTTGTGGAGGGGGCGGTTAGTCTCGGTGCCTAATGCTTCTGTTCTCTGCTGCAGTAAGGGCTTACACCATAGTTTTCAGCCTTATTCTCTCAGTCTTTGCTCCAAGGTCTCTGCCGTGAGCATTGGGTTCAGCCGTGTTATATGCTGCCCCCTCAGCCCTGTGGGCCATAAATGGAGCCCTAGCAGTCCGAGTTCTTCCCTCTCCCGCAGCTGCAGTAGTTCTGGGATGCAGCGAGCGCAGAGCACTGCTCTAGGTTTGCGTCCTACGTCCTCCGTCTCCGCACTTCTCCCTTCCCTTCTCCCCTTCTCGCTCAATTTGCCCACCTTTAGATGAATCCAGTAGTGAGACTCTTCATCTTGCCTGTCTGCTGTACAAGAAGTCCTTTGTGAAGTGATAGTTGTTCGATTTGTTGTAAATTCCAAGGGAGATTTTAGAGGCTCATGTCACGCTGCCATTTTGATGATGTCTCAGGTTTTATTTTTTAAAAATCTATTTTGCCACCTGTCTTTTGATTCTGCAATTAATCCATTTTCATTGAAAGTAATTGTAGATAGATATATAGTTATTGCCATTTTATTATTCATATTTTTTACCTCTTCTTTTGTCTTAAAGAGCCCCTTTAACATTCCTTGTAATGCTCCTTTGGTGGTTAGGAACTCCTTTAGTTTTCCCTTGTCAGGGAAGCATTTTCCTGTCTTTCGATTCTAAATGATAGTCTTGCTGGGTAGACTAATCTTGGATATAGGTCCCTGCTTTTCATCTCTTTGAATATTTCCTGCCAATTTTTTTCTAGCCTGCAAGGTTTCTGTTGAGAAATCAGCTGACAGTCTTTTGGGAGCTTCCCTGTAGGTAACTAACTGTTTTTGTTTTGCTGCTTTTAAGATTATCTCTGTTTTTAAACTATTGGCATTTTTATTATGATGTGTCTTTTTGTGGGCCTCTTTGACTTCATCTTTTTTGGGACTCCCTGCACTTCCTTAGCTTGAATATCCACTTCCTTCACCAAATTGGGAAAGTTTTCAGTCATTATTTCTTCAAATAGGTTTTCAATTCCCTGGTCTCTGCCTTCCCTTTCTGGTACCCCTATGATGTGAATGTTAGTATGCTTGATCTTGTCCCAGAGGCCCCTTAAGCTCTCCTCATTATTTTGGATTCTTTTTTCTTTTTGGAGTTCTGATTGGATGTTTTCTACTACCTCATCTTCTAAATCACTGTTTCAATCGTCTGTTTCATCCAATCTATGGTTGATTCCCTCTAATGTATTCTTTATTTCAGTTATTGTATTCTTTATTTCTGACTTTTTAAATGTTTTCTATCTCCATTTTTATGTTTCCTATCTCTTTGTTGAAGTTCTTCCTGATATCATTGAGTATCTTTCTAACCAGTGGTTGGAACTCTGCATCTGGTAGATTGTTTGTCTCCATTTTTTTAGTTCTATTTCGGGAGCTTTTGTCTTTTCTTTCATTTGGGAAATGTTTCTCTGTCTCCCCGTTTTGGCTGCCTCCTTGTGTTTGTTTCTATGTGGGGCTGCCGTGTCTCCCAGTCTTAGTAGAGTGGCCTTATGTAGTAGGTGTCCTGTGAGACCCAGTGGTGCAGTCTCCTTGGTTACCAGAGCCTGGTGTTCTAGGTGTGTCCTTGTGTGGGTTTTGTGTGCCCTCCTGTTGTAGTTGAGCCCTCATTGCTGTTTTCACATTGCTAGGCTACTTGGTTGTGAGGTCTGGCTTTGACTACAGTGGAGTAGCTATTGTGCAGGGGCTGACCCTACAGAGCAGGGTTCATTTAACAGGGCTCTGTTGCCTGTCTGCTTTTGGGGTGTGTCATCCTTGGAGGTGGCTCAGTGATGCTCCAGCCTAGTCTGAAGCTGGCCACTGAGCCTGCCAGCCCCAGGGCCTCCTGGGAGGGGTCCTGGTGTAGGCCAATTTCAGCTGAAGTCTGTACCCCGCCTGGGGCCACCTGGCATGAGCCAGAAAGCAATCCACAGAAGGCTGCTGCCCACACTGTGCTTGGAGATATCTTGAGAGGCCAAGCCACAAACGAAGGCCAACTGTTGGTCATGCTGGGCTTAGGGCTTCTCAGCCAGAGGTATGGAACACACCAAAGCCAAATGCTGCTTCTTTGGGTTTTATGAACCTTTGAGAGATTTTAGGACTGTCTGCAGCATGAGCCAATGCAGGCTCTTCATACGGAAAAACCACTGGGAGCAGATTGGGTATGCCTGAAAGTTGGGTGGAGTGTGGTCTCAGGGAATCAGTAGGGCGGGTGAAGGTGATAGCCAGTTTGATGGAGACTCAGATTGGTATCTGCATGTGTCTGCATGCATCTGCAGGCAGAGAGGGGGAGGGCTCAACAAAGAAACAATGGCTTCTGCCAGGTCCTCTCTACAGGAGAAAGCTGCCCCTTTAGCCCTCACACTGCAGCCTGACAATTCTGTTCCTCCCAGTATGTCCCTGGCACCTTTCAAGTTGCTGCCTCAGTGCTGGAGCTCAGAGTTAGAGTGAGTGAGTCCATCAGCAAGTAAGTCCATGTGCAGACCTTTAAGAGGAGTGCCTGGGAATATAGTCTCCCACCTTCTCACTCAGCCATAATCTCTGCTGGTTTTTACAGCTAGAAATTATGGGGACTTCTTTCCCTAGCACTGAAACTCTGGGCTGAGGAGGGGCTGTGACTTTTTGCTCCTCAGGGGGAACCTCCACAGCTGAGATATCCCTCCTGATTTTTAATGGTCACACATGGGTGTGGAACCTGCCTGTTCTGTGTCTCTGCCATTCCTACCAGTCTCAAGGTGGCTTCTTCTGTATGTCCATAGTTGTAGGGCTTCGGTTCAACAAGACTTCAGTTGATTCTCAAGAATGGTTGTTCTGTGAGTTCGATGTAATTGATGTGGTCCTGAGAGGAGGTGAGCACAGCATTTACATACTCTGCCACTATTTTGAAAAGAGAAATTGAAGGTTATTCTTTATTCTGTGTAATCTGCCTAGACAGCAAACGTTCTGTGGTTTAGGTTGACTTTATTATGCCCTTGATTATTTAAGAGAATGCAAGTTTCTCATAGGAAAAACATAAGTCTTTACAGTCATGTTACCTCCCATGTTTAGCTTTGAAATCTTTTATTGTCACTGTGCCTAAATAAGTATCCAATTGTTGTTTCTCAGCAACCAATAATCCTATCTGAATCAAATGTTCAAATCTTACAACTTCTTATGTTTTGCTATCTCCAAATTGAATCCTACTATCTCTTGTGCCTAAAACTGTCTTTAAGATTTCCTAGAGGGCCCCTGGAACATCTCAAAGATTTGATCTTTTACCTTGTAAAAAGAGAGGTGCTAATGATAATTAGGTTTATTTCATATGTAATGATTGATTAGTTCCATGGCAAGAGTTGTCAAATTAGAAGATGCTTAGACTTTTCTAGGTTAAATTGATATAGGTAAATTTTTTAGTATAAATATTTTAGGATTTGCATGCTTTTTGAGAAGTTCCTCGGTATTTGTCAGTTTCTTCACTGTCAATTATATGTTTCTGTTTGTCAGAGTCATCGTGCTGCTTTATCAGTTATTAGACAATAATAGTATAGTGTTAACAGTCATAACTTTAGATATTTTTTAAGTGTTAACTTTGTCACAGCTTTAATTCTTTAATTTGTATCTGGCAACTTCTGTATCAGTAGTTTCCAACTGAAGATTCACATTGCATCATTACTTACAGAGTTTTACTAATACACAAACATTTAAGGCCACTCTAGAATTATAAAATCTCTTTACTTGATACTCAATATATTTTTGGTATAGTCTAACTATGTTTTTGGAATATTCATGGTAAATTTTTTCTCAAGATTATTATATTTGAAGATTGTTTTTTTGAAAACTATGTCAATCCATTTAAAAGGTAATAGCTTTATTGAGCTATAATTACTAATTTAGCCTTTTTAACACCTTCATTGAGACACAATTCACATACCATACAATTCAACCATTTGAACTGTAAAATTCAGTGTGTTTTAGTATATTCACAAAGTTGTGCAACTATCACCACAATCAGTTTTAGAACAGTTTCATCATTTCCCAAAGGAATCCAGTATTAACAATCATTCCCAATTTCACCCCAACCCACCATAACAAACCCCTACCAGCCCTAAATAAATTTCTGTACCTATAAATTTGCCTATTCTGGACGTTTCATGTAAATGGAATCATACAAAATGGGAAGTTTTGTTTTTGGCTTCTTTCACTAACCTAATGTTTTCAAGGTGCTTCCATGCTGTAAGTATGCAGCAGTACTTCACTTCCTTTTATTGCATAATAATAATACAATATACGTATATGACCACATTTTATTTATCCATTCATCAGTTGATAGACATTTGAGTTGTTTTCACCTTGGGGCTATAATGAGTAATACTGTTATGACCATTCATGTACAAATTTTGTTAGACCACCTGCTTTTAATTTTTGTGGGTGTGTTCCTAAGAATAGAATACTGGATCATATGGTAACTCTGTTTAAACTTTTGAGGAATTTCCCACAGCACCTGCAGTATTTCACATTTCTACCAGTGATGTATGAGGTTTCCAATTTCTTCATAATCTTACCAACTCTTTATTACCTTTTTAAAAATTATGATAGTCATGTTAGTCAGTGTGAAGTGGTATCTTCAGATATAAAAATCTTCAAACGTAACATAATAATCCTGAGACAAGTCGTCAGGGCCAGCTGCAATTTCCCTAGAAGGCATCACTTTTGAGAGAATGGTGGCAGCGAGGCGGACTTCTTGAGTTCTCCTCAAGAGCATACCACAAACTGAACATCTATAACCCAACAAAGGTCTCTCTGCTCATCACACATAACAGCTAAGAGACTCGTATGAGGATTACTTGAAGGTGGGCAAATTGGGCGAGCAGGGAAAGAGGGAAGGGAGTGGAGTGGAGACGCGACCCACAGCTGTGGAGATGCAGGGGATCCCAGCACGGAACAGAGACCACAAAAGCCAGGAGGTGGGCTGTTTAGCTGCATCCCACAGCTGATCTCTCCCGCCTAGAGAGCAGCATATCCAGCATTTGAGGCAGTAACCTGAGCTGAGACCTCCAGCTGGGCCCAAGGTTGGACAAAGGACGTAAACTCCATACCTGGGCCCCTGCTCCCCTCTCCCAACCCTACTCCTCCCCCTTCAGAGACTTAAGCTGGCCCCTGAACTGAGGAGTAGTGTCAGATTACAGAGGAGCCCTAGTACTCAGGATCTGGGAAGACCCGGCCGTGTGCAGCTCTGACCCAGGGAAGAGGCTGGAAACAGTGTGATACTACTGAGCTGGGAGAGGGAAGACTCCTCCACCTTGAGCCCCCACCCTTTCTGGCCTGCCTAGGGCAGGGCAATTACAACTATGGAGACACTCTCAGGGATCAGCAGTAAGCGGTAGATGCAACTCTGGGCTTTCAGCAGCTCAGAAATCTCCCACCCACCCCCACCCCTCCACACACACACACGGAAGAAGTGCCTTAAGACTCAGTAGAACTGGGCACAGGGCTGGTTGTGTTATTCTCAGTGCGCATATGTGCAGGTAAGAGCAGAAATTGCACTGACTTTGTAGAAACTACCATCCAGTTCCCTTAGGCCCACTCATCTAAATCTGAAGTCCCAAGGTCACTCTGAGCACCAGGTAATGGGCTCTGCCTACACAATACACAGAGGACTCCTTGGTACAACAGAACACAACCTGGAGATTACTTGGTGGGCTTAAGCCAAGACTGGTGCTGCTTTTATTCTTTTGTTTTGTTTTTATATCTTTGATATTTTGGCCTGTGTTGAGTGTGGGTTATCAGTTGTTTTTACATGGGAATGTATTTGTTTTTTTCTTTGTTGCTGTTGTTGTGCTTGATGATTTGCTTTGTTGTGAAATTGCCCTACACCAGGGCCAAGCTCAAGAGGCACAAGATTCAACACACCCAGAGGCCAACTCCAAACAAAACCAGAGTACTACCGGGTTTGACATACAAGTGACACACCCAGAGGGAATTCTCTACAGGCACAAGAGCCCATAGAGGCCAAACCACATTTAAGTGGTCAACCTTCACACAGCAGAATATCCTGATGTTGGCAGAGCCAAGTCTCACAACTAGTCAGCCTAGGAGTCAATCCCACCTACTCACAAGCGAAAAGCAATTAAAGATCAAATTTAACAGGACAATATACACCAACCAAGAGTCACCTTTGGAGCACATGCTCAGGAGAAGAAGGAGGAGGTGTGAGTCAAAAATAAAGGACACACACTACATAAAATAACCCAGCAAAAACTAAGAATCCCAGGGGATCTACCTAACACATTGAAGCAAACACAGAGAGTAAGCAATAATGGGGAAACAAAGAAACATATCCCAAACAAAAGAACAGAAGAAACCTCCAGAATTGGAACCAAATGAAATAGAGGTAACCAACATATCAGAGACAGAGTTCAGAACACTGATGATAAGAATGTTTAAGGAGCTTAGTGATAACATAAAGAAGGATGTAGAAATCATAAAGAACAACCAGTTAGAACTAAAGAATACAACAACTGAAATAAAGAACACACTTGAAGGAATAACCAGCAGGTTAGATGAAGCAGAGGATCGAATCAGCGACTTAGAAGACAAGTTAGCAGAGATCACCCAAACGGAACAACAAAAAGAAAAACACTAAAAATCAATGAAGATGGTTTAAGAGACCTCTGGGATAACATCAAGTGCAACAACATGCACATCACAGGAATATCAGAAGGTGAAGAGAGGGAGCAATGGATCGAGAACATATTTAAAGTAATAATGACCAAAAACTTCCCTAACCTGGTGAAGGAAACTGACATACAAGCCCAGGAAGTGCATAGAGTTCCAACTAGGATAAACCCAAACAGGTCCACACCAAGACACATTATAGTTAAAATGGCAAAGGTTAAAGACAAAGAGAGAATCCTAAAAGCAGCAAGAGAAAGACAGAGGGTTACATACAAGGGAATTCCCATAACACTATCAAATGACTTTTCTACAGAAACATTGCAGGCCAGGAGGGAGTGGCAGGAGATACTCACAGTGATGGAAAACAAAGGCCTACAACCTAGATTGATTTATCCAGCAAGGTTATCGTTTAAAATTGAAGGAGAAATAAAGACCTTCCCAGAAAAGAATGAGCTAAAGGAATTTATTACCACCAAGCCAGCATTGCAAGAAATACTAAAAGGACTTCTGTAAATAAAAGAAAGATGAAAACAATCTAACTATAAATTTAAAAATGGTGATAACTATGTACCTATCAATAATCACTTTAAATGTAAATGGATTAAATGCTCCAATCAAGAGACATAGGGTGGCTGAGTGGATAAGAAAGCAAGACCCTTGTATATGCTGTATACAAGAGACTCACCTCAGATCAAAAGACACACACAGGCTGAAAGTGAAAGGCTGGAGTAAGATATTACATGCAAATGGAAATGAGAAAAAAGCTGGAGTTGCGATACTTATATCTGACAAAATAGACTTCAAAATGAAGAGCATATTAAAAGACAAAGATGGGCACTATATAATAATAAAGGGATCGATCATACAAGAGGACATAACCCTAGTAAACACCTATGCACCCAACATAGGAGCACCTAAATATATAAAACAGATATTGACTGACATAAAAACAGAGATCAACAGTAACACTATCCTAGTAGGGGACTTCAACACACCTCTGACAACAAGGGACACGACTTCCAGACAGAAAATCAATGTGGAAACAACAGCCTTAAATGACACATTGGACCACTTGGGTTTAATCAATATTTTCAGAGCATTTCACCCCAAATCTGAAGAATACATGTTCTTCTCAAGGGCACATGGAATATTTTCCCAGATAGAGCACATGTTAGGCTGCAAAACAAGTTCTGATAAATTTAGGAAAATTAAAATGATACCAATTGTCTTCTCTGACCACAGTGCTATGAAATTAGAAATGTACTACAGGAAAAAACCTGGAAGACACACCAATTCATGGAGACTGAATAACATGCTACTAAGTAATGAATGGGTAAACCATGAGATCAAGGAATAAATCAAAAGATATCTCGAGACAAACGAAAGTGAAAACACAATGACCCAACATCTATGGGATGCAGCGAAAGCAGTCCTAACAGTGAAATTGATAGCATTGCACGCCTACCTAAAGAAATAAGAAACATCACTAGTCAACATTTATCTGCACACTTAAGGGATCTGGAAAAAGAACAGCAAAATAAGCCCAAAGGGAGTACCAGGAAGGAGATAATAAAAATCAGAGTGGAAATAAATGAAATACAAACCAGAAAAACCATACAAAAGATCAGTGAAACTAAGACCTGGGTTTTTTTTTTTTTTTGGTGAAGATAAACAAAATCGACAAACCTTTAGCCAGACTCATCAAAAAAATGAGAGACAGGACCCAAATTAATAAAATCAGAAATGAAAGAGGAGAAATGACAACAGATACAACAGAAATACATTTTTTTTAAATTAAAGTTTATTGGGGTGACAATTGTTAGTAAAGTTACATAGATTTCAGGTGTACAATTCTGTATTACATCATCTATAAATCCCATTGTGTGTTCATCACCCAGAGTCATTTCTCCTTCCATCACCATATATTCGATCCCCCTTACCCTCATCTCCCACCCCCCATCCCCCTTACCCTCTGGCAACCACCAAACCATTGTCTGTGTCTATGAGTTTCTGTTTCTCATTTGTTTGACTTGTTCTTTTGTTGCTTTTGGTTTATATACCACATATCAGTGAAATCACATGGTTCTCTGCTTTTTCTGTCTGACTTATTTCGCTCAGCATTACACTCTCAAGATCCATCCATGTTGTCACAAATGTTCCTATATCATCTTTTCTTACCGCCGAATAGTATTCCATTGTGTATATATACAACAACATCTTCATCCATTCATTTATCGAAGGACATTTTGGTTGTTTCCATGTCTTGGCCACCGTAAACAAAGCTGCAATGAACATTGGAGCACACGTGTCTTTATCTCTAAATGTTTTCAGATTTTTTGGGTAGATACCCAGGAGAGGGATTGCTGGGTCATATGGCAATTCTATTCGTAATTTTTTGAGGAACCTCCACACCGCCTTCCATAACGGCTGCACCAGTCTGCATTCCCACCAACAGTGTATGAGGGTTCCTTTTTCTCCACAGCCTCTCCAACATTTGTTATTATTTGTCTTGTTGTTGATCGCCATTCTGACTGGGGTAAGGTAATATCTCATTATGGTTTTTATTTGCATTTCTCTGATGATTAGTGATGTTGAGCACATTTTCATATGTGTATTTGCCATTTGTATGTCCTCTTTGGAGAAATGTCTCTTCAAGTCCTCTGCCCATTTTTCAATTGGGTTGTTTGTTTTTTTGTTGTTGAGTTGCATGAGTTCCTTATATATTCTGGATGCTAGCCCCTTATCGGAGGCACTGTTTGCAAAAATCTTCTCCCATTCAGTTGGTGGCCTCTTTATTTTGTCGATGGTTTCTTTTGCTGTGCAGAAGCTTTTAAGTTTCATATAGTCCCATTCGTTTATTTTAGCTTTTACTTCCATTGCCTTTGGAGTCAAATTCATAAAATGCTCTTTGAACCCAAGATCCATAAGTTTAGTACCTATGTTTTCTTCTATGCAGTTTATTGTGTCAGGTCTTATGCTTAAGTCTTTGATCCATTTTGAATTAACTTTGGTACATGGTGAGAAATAGCAGTCCAGTTTCATTCTTTTGCACGTGGCTATCCAATACTGTCAGCACCATTTATTGAAGAGGCTGTCTTTGCTCCATTGTATGTTTTTAGCTTCTTTGTCAAAAATTATCTGTCCATATTTATGTGGTTTTATTTCTGGGTTCTCAATTCTATTCCATTGGTCTATGTGTCTGTTTTTCTGCCAATACCATGCTGTTTTGATTATTGTGGCCCTGTAGTACAAGCCAAAGTCAGGAAGTGTGATACCTCCATTATAGTTCTTTTTTCTTAAGATTGCTTTGGCTATTCGGGTTCTTTTGTGGTTCCAAACAAATCTGATGATGTTTTATTCTATTTCTTTAAAATATGCCATTGGGATTTTTATGGGGATTGCATTGAATCTGTATATTGCTTTGGGTAATATGGCCATTTTAACTATGTTGATTCTTCCAATCCATGAGCACAGAATGTCTTTCCATTTCTTTGTGTCTTCTTCAATTTCTTTCAAAAAAGTCTTACAGTTTTCAGCATATAGGTCTTTCACATCCTTGGTTAAGTTTATTCCTAGGTATTTTATTCTTTTTGTTGCAATTGCAAAAGGAATTGTTTTTTGTATTTCTTTTTCTGAGATTTCATTGTTGGTATATAGGAAGGCAATGGACTTTTGTGCGTTGATTTTGTAGCCAGCAACTTTACTGTATTCGTTGATTGTTTCTAATAGCTTTTTGGTGGAGTCTTTAGGGTTTTCTATATATAGCATCATGTCATCTGCAAAGAGTGATAATTTAACTTCTTCATTCCCAATTTGGATGCCTTTTATTTCTTTCTCTTGCCTGATTGCTCTGGCAAGGACTTCCAACACGATGTTGAAAAGCAGAGGTGATAGGGGACATCCCTGTCGTGTTCCTAAACGTAGAGCAAAGGGCTTCAGTTTTTCTCCATTAATTATGAGATTAGCAGAGGGCTTGTCATATATGGCCTTTATTATGTTAAGGTATTTTCCTTCTATACCTATTTTATTAAGTGTTTTAATCATAAATGGATGTTGTATCTTGTCAAATGCTTTTTCTGCATCAATTGATATAATCATATGATTTTTGTCCTTTATTTTGTTTATGTGATGTATCACATTGATGGATTTGTGTATGTTAAACCATCCTTGTGCCCCGGGGATGAACCCCACTTGGTCGTGATGAATAATCTTTTTAATGCATTCTTGTATTCGATTTGCTAGAATTTTATTTAGGATTTTTGCATCGGTATTCATCAGAGATATTGGTCTGTAGTTTTCTTTTTTTGTGCTGTCCTTACCAGGTTTTGGTATCAGGGTAATGTTGGCCTCATAAAATGAGTTGGGGAGTACTGTTTCTTCTTCAATTTTTTGGAAGAGTTTGTGCAGAATTGGTATTAGATCCTCTTTGAAGGTTTGGTAGAATTCACTAGTGAAGCCGTCTGGTCCCGGACTATTGCTTTTGGGAAGATTTTGGATGACTGATTCAATTTCGTTACTGATGATTGGTGTGTTTAGATTTTCCAGTTCTTCATGGTTCAGCCTTGGAAGGCTATATGTTTCTAAGAACTTATCCATTTCTTCTAGGTTGTTGAATTTGGTGGCATATAGTCCTTCATAGTATTCTTGGATGATCCTTTGTATTTCTGTGGTGTCCGTGATAACTTCCCCTTTTACGTTTCTGATTTTGTTAATCAGTGTCTTCTCTCTTTTTATCTTAGTAAGTCTAGCCAAGGGTTTTTCAATTTTGTTAATCTTCTCAAAGAATCAGCTCTTTGTCACATTAATTTTTTCTATTGTCTTTTTGTTCTCTATTTCATTTATTTCTGCTCTAATTTTTGTTATTTCCTTTCTTCTGCTGACCTTGGGTTTTACTTGTTCTTCTTTTTCTAGTTCTTTAAGGTGTAACATGAGGTTATTTATTTGGGAGTTTACTTGTTTCTTGAGATAGGCCTGTAATGAGATAAATTTCCCTCTTAAAACTGCTTTTGCTGCATCCCAAAAATTTTGGTAGGATGTATTTTCATTGTCATTTGTTTCTATGTATCTTTTGATCTCTCCTCTAATTTCTTCTTTGACCCAGTCCTTCTTTAAAAGTATGTTGTTTAGTCTCCATGTATTTGTGTTTTTTCCCGCTTTCTTTTTACAGTTGATATCCAATTTCAAAGCCTTGTGATCAGAGAATATACATGGTATGATTTCAATCTTTTTAAATTTGTTGAGACTGATTTTATGTCCCAATATATGGTCTATCCTTGAGAATGTTCCATGTACACTAGAAAATAATGTATAGTCTGATGTTTTAGGATGAAGTGCTCTATAAATGTCAATTATGTCCATTTCATCTAATGTGTCATTTAGGGCTACTATTTCGTTATTTATTTTCTGTTTGGATGATCTATCCATAGCTGTCTATGATGTATTTAAGTCCCCTAGTATAATTGTGTTTTGGTCAATTTCTCCCTTTAGTTCTGTTAGTAGTTGCTTGGTGTATTTCGGTGCTCCCTGATTGGGGGCATAAATATTGATGACTGTTATGTCTTCTTGTTGTACAGTCCCCTTCACCATTATGAAATGTCCATCTTTGTCTCTTGTTATCTTTTTCACCTTGAAGTCTGTTTCATCTGATATCATTATGGCTACACCTGATTTTCTCTGGGCACCATTTGCTTGGAGTGTCAATTTCCACCCTTTCACTTTGAGTCTATGCTTGTCCTTGTAGCTGAGATGTGTCTTTGGAGACAGCATATGGTTGGGTTTAGTTTTTTGATCCAATCTGCTACTCTGTGCCTTTTTATTGGTGAGTTCAGTCCATTTACATTTAGGGTGATTATTGATATGTGAGGATTTCCTGTCATTCTATCTTTAGTTTTCTGGTAAGGCTGTGTCTCCATTGTTTGTTTGCCTTTTTGTTGTTGTCTATTATTTCTGTGTAGTGGTATTCTATGTTGTTTCCCTCTGTTTCTTCTTTTATTTCAGTATATATTTCAGTTCTGGATTTATTTTGAGTGGTTACCCTTAAGTTTATGTAAAAGAAAGTTTGATATTTAGAGTATTCAATTTTCTTCAGAACGCTTACTTTCTCCATTCCCATATTCCGGTTCAGGCCTTTACTCTCCCCCTTTTTGAGTTTTGGTTGCCACAAATTGTCCCTGTTGATGGTGGTCGAATAGCCTCCTTTAGTATTTCTTGTAGTGCAGGGCGTGTATTAGAAAATTCCCTCAGCTTCTGTATGTCTGGAAAGGTCTTTATTCCTCCTTCATATCTAAAGGATATCTTGGCTGGATATATTATTCTTGGCTCATGATTTCTCTCTTTCAATAGTTTGAATATTTGGTTCCACTCCCTCCTGGCTTGTAGAGTTTCTGCTGAAAAATCTGATGATAATCTAATGGGCTTTCCTTTGTAAGTTACCGTCTTCTTTTCCCTGGCTGCCTTGAGGATTCTTTCTTTGTCGTTGATTTTAGACAGCTTCAGTACAATGTGCCTTGGAGAAGGCCTGTTGGGATTGAGGTAACTAGGTGTTCTATTTGCTTCTTGGATTCAAGGGTCCAGTTCTGTCCACAAATTTGGGAAGTTCTCATCGACAATTTGTTTGAATATATTCTCTGTTCCCTTCTCTCTTTCTTCTCCTTCTGGTATGCCCATTATTCTTATATTGCTCTTTCTGATGGAGTCAGAAAGTTCTTTTAGAGTTCTTTCATTTCTTTTAAGTCTCAAGTCTCTTTCTTCTTCTATCTGTGTCATTTCCAGGTTTCTATCTTTGATGTCACCGATTCTTTCCTCCATCTGGTCAACTCTACTACCTAAGCTGGTTATTTCATTCTTAATTTCTTCTATTGAGTTCTTAATCTCCAGAAATTCTATTTGGTTCTTTTTTAAAATTTCAATCTCTTTCGTAAAATGCTCCTGCTGTTCTTTAATTGAGTTTCTGAGTTCATTTAACTGCCTATCTGTGTTTTCTTGTATCTCGTTGAGTTTTTTCAGAACTGCAGTCTTGAATTCTCTGTCATTTAAGTCACATTTTTCTGTATCTTTAAGTGCCTTTTCTGGAGATTTTTCACTTTCTTTCTGAGCTATCTTGTTGCCTTGGTTATTCATGGCGATTACTGGTTTACTATTTCTGTTCCTAGACATCTACAGGAGTGACTTCTGCAACAAGTTGATAGGAAGAGGTCTTTCTTTTGTTTTCCAGTACTTGTTGGTAGAACGTTTTACTTTTTCTCCGACTGCAGGCTTTTTTTTTTCCTCTCTCACAAGGTAGTGCTATGTTTTCTCTGCACTATTCCAGCTTCTCACACACTGGGGGGATTCCCTGGGAGACGGGCTTCTCCTCTGTTAATAGTTCGTGTAGGTCACAGGGCGCAGTGTCCCGGTGGGTATGCGGAGAGCTTTTGATGTTCCAAAACTCTTCCAGCTCGTGATTCAGAGCCCTTATGTTTCAGCAGTTCTGTTTACTCCTGCAGGAATCCGCCCAGATAGGTGGGGTCAGGGGTGGGGTGAGCTGTGAGAGGTGGCCCAGAGCAATGGCTGCGACCACCACCACAGCCGGTTCTGCTTCCACAGCTCTCTCCCCTTTGCCGGAACTAGTTGACCTGTGGATTTGTGTTTGTGGGCCACAGTTCTCAAATGTAGCAAATTTTCTGTTGTTTTGATCTGACACTGCTACTGTTTCGCTTCTAGCACCGGGCAGGTGGGGGCAGGGTGAGCTCTGGGAGGGGAGGGAGGGGGTGGCTAGTCTCAGTGCCTAAGGCTCCGTTCTCTGCTAGGCAGTGCAGGCTTAAACTACCGTTTTCAGCTTTTTTCCCTCAGTCTTTTCTCTGAGGTCTCTGCCGTGAGCGTTGGGTTCAGTCGTGTTATATGCTGTCCCCTCAGCCCTGTGGAGCCTTGGCGGAGCCCTAGCAGTCCGAGTTCTTCCCTCTCCCGCAGCTGCGGTAGTTCCGGGAAGCAGCGAGCTCAGAGCACTGAGCTTGGTCTGAGTCCTGCGCCCGCGGGCCCGTCTCCGCGCACTTCTCACTTTCCTCCTCCCCCGCTCGCGCGCGAATCTCCCACCTGTAGGTGATTTCAGTCAGTAGTGGGCCTCTTCGTCTTGCCTGTCTGCCGTGCAGGGAGTCCTTTGTGGAGTTTTTGTTGTTCGATTCTTTGTAAATTTCAGGGGAGCTTTACAGAGGCTCACCTCACTCCGCCATTTTTCCAGAACCCCGTTCCTTCTTTTTTTTAGTTTTGTTTATTAGTTTCAGGTGTACAAAGCAATGTACGATGTTTCCCTGAAAATAAGACCTAACCAGAAAATAAGCCCTAGCACGATTTTTCAGGATGACATCCCCTGAACATAAGCCCTAATGTGTCTTTTGGAGCAAACCTTAATATAAGACCCAGTATTATTTTCAGGGAAACATGGTAATAGACATTTAAACACCTAATAAGGTGATAACCCACCCCCTAAGCTACTAATACTCTGACATCTTATATAGCTGTTACAATACCATTGACTATCTTCCCTATGCTATACTCCACATCTCACTATTATATATATCTATATATTTAGTTATAGTTGACATTCAATATTATTCTACTTCAGCTTCAGGTGTATAGCACATTGGGCAGGCATCTACAGTCTATGACGTGACCCCCCTGATAAGTCCAGTGTCCATCTGGCACCTTACATGATCTTTACAACATTGTTGATTATATTTCCCACACTGTATTAACTACCAATTTGTATTTCTTAATGGCTTCACCTTTTTCACCCTGCCCCCAACCCCATTCCCATCTATCACCCTGATAGATCTAGTGCTTTACCTGTCCCTCAATTCTAAATGATAGCCTCGCTGGATGGAGCAATCTTGGTTGTATGTCGTTGCTTTTCATCACTTGGAATATTTCCTGCCTCTCCTTTCTTGCCTGCAAATTTTCTGTTGAGAAATCAGCTGACAAGTCTTATGGGGGCTCCATTGTACATAACTATCTGCTTTTCTCTTGCTGCTTTCGAGATTCTCTCTTTGTATTTGATGTTTGGCATTTTAATTATGATGTGTCTCGGTGTGGGCCTCTTTTGGTTTATCTTGTTAGGGACTCTCTGTGCTTCCTGGAATTGTATGTCCATTTTCTTCACCAGATTAAGGAAGTTTTCTGTCATTATTTCTTCAAATAGGTTTTCAATTCTTTGCGCTCTCTCTTCTCCTTCTGGTACCCTTATATGTAAATATTGGTGAGCTTGATATTGTTCTGGAAGCCCCTTAAACTCTCCTCAATTTCTTGGATTCCCTTTCTTTTTGCTGTTCTGGTTGGGTGTTTTCTGCTACCTTATCTTCTACATCACTGGTTGGATCCTCTGCTTTGTCTAATCTACTGTTGATTCCCTGTAATATATTCTTCATTTCCATTATCGTATCCTTTATTTCTGACTTTTTTTTTAAATGGTTTTCCTCTTTCTGTTGAAGTTCTACCAGAGATCATTGAGCATTCTTATAATCAGTGTTTGGAACTCTGCACCTGATAGATTGCTTATCTCTGTTTCCCTTAGTTCTTTTTCTGGAGCTTTGTTTTATTCTTTTTTTAAATTAGTTTCAGGTGTACAAGACAAAATAATACTTAGACGTTTATCTTTTATATCCCTCACACTGTGTGAACCCCCCTCCCCCCATCCACTATCCCTCTGAAATCGCACAGAGCCATTACATTTCCACTGTCTCTATTCCTAATGGTGTTCTCTGCTCATCAGTACATACATACATACATACATACATACATACATATATGTACATATATATATATATATATATATATATATATATATATATATATATATATATGCTGTCCATGCACCAGATTCAGAGTCTGTGTGTTTCAGTGGCTCTGTTTACCCCTGCAGTGATCTGCCCAGGTAGGTGGAGGCAGGGGCAGTGTGGCTTGTGAGAGGTGGCACTGAGCAATGGCCACAACAACGAACACAGCCAATGTAGTACCCAAGGCTCCCTCCCTTTCGCCAGAACTAGTTCGCTCATGAGTCCGTTGCTGCAGGGCCACAGTTCTCAGAACTACAAATATTCTGTTGTTTTGATCTGACACTGCTACCATCCTGCTTCAAGCACTGGGAGGGTGGGAGTGTGGCAAGCACTGGGAGATTGGGGAGGGAGTCAGTTAGGCTCTGTGCCTATGTCTTCTGTCCTCTGCTTGACAGTGAGGGCTTAAACTACCATTCTCACCCTTTTTCCCTCAGTTTTGCTCCAAGGTCTCTGCCATGAGTGTTGGGTTCAGCTGTGTTACCGTGTTTCCCTGAAAATATGACCTAGCTGGACCATCAGATCTAATGCACCTTTTGGAGAAAAAATTAATATAAGACCCAGTTTTATACTATATCAGACCCGGTCTTATTTTAATATAAACTTGGTCTTATATTAATTTTTGCTCCAAAAGATGCATTAGAACTGATGGTCTGGCTAGGTCTTACTTTCAGGGAAGCACGGTATATGCTGATATCTCAGGCAGGACTGTGGGCCATTAGGGGTGTGCTAGCTGTCCAAATTCTTCCCTCTCCCATGACTGCTGTAGCTCTGGATTGCAGGGAGCTGGAGTTCCTTGCTCTGGTCTGTGTCTGTCCTGTGCCCCATGCGTGGCCAGTGTCTCTGCACTTCCCCCTTCCCTCCTTCCTGTACCCCCTCAGTTGCCCAATTTGCCAAACTTTAGATGATTTTAACTGCGCATCTCTTAGTCTTGCCTTTCTGCTGCGCATGGAATCCTTTGTGGAATTGTAGGTGTTGAATTTGTTGTAAATTCCAGGGGAGATTTCAAGAGGTTTACCTCACGCCACCATTTCTATGACATAATCCAATATTATTTTATAGTAATTTCAGGTGTACAGCATAGTGGTTAGATATTTATATAATTTAAGAGGTGATTCCCCCTGACTAATCTAGCACCCACCTAGCATTATACATAGTTATCACCATGTCATTGAGTATATTCCCTATGCTTTACTTTACATCCCCATGACTATTTTGTAACTTCCAATTTAAACTTCTTAATCCCTTTACCTTTTTCACCCTTCCCCCTGACCCCCTCCCATCTATCACTCCAACAAATCTAGTACCCATCTGACACCATGCATAGTTATTACAATGTTATTGACAATATTTCTTATGCTATACTCTACATTCTGATGATTACTTTGTAACAACTAATTTGTTTTTATTCCTTCCACATATTTCACCCAAACTCCCAAGCCCTCTCCCATCAGCAACATTCAAAATATTCTCTGTATCTATGAGATTTTTTCTTTTATGTTTGTTAATTTTGTTCTTATATTTCACATATAAGCAAAATCACATTGCACATATCTTTCTCTGTCTGACATACTCCATGCAGCACAACACCCTCCAGGTCCATCCATGCCTCTGAAGATAGCAAGAACTCATTCCCTTCTGTGGCCAAGCAATATTCCATTGTATATATGTACCACCTTCTCTTTATCCATTTATCCATTGATGGACACCCAGGCTGCCTCCACATCTTGGCCATTGTAAACAATGGTGCAATGAACATATGGATGCACATGCATCCTTGAATTAGTGTTTTGGGTTTCTATGGATAAATACCCTGAAGAGGGATCATTGGGGCCTTTTATTTTTTTTCTGTGAAAGTATTTTTTTTTAATTTTATTAGTTTCAGGTGCACAAGACAAAGCAATATTTAGACGTTTATCATTTATATCCCGCACACTATGTGATCTCCCCTCCCCTATCCACTATCCCTCTGACATCGCACAGAACCATTATATTTCCACTGTCTCTATTCCTAATGCTGTACTCCGCTTCCTGTAACCATATACATATATATATATATATATATATATATATATATATATATATATATATATATATAAAAAATTATAGTTGGCATTCATTATTGTTCAGCTTCAGGTGTACCGTGCAGAGATCAGGAATCGACATCACACCTGAGGTGGTCTCCCAAACGGGACCCATGTCCATCAGATACCCTACAAAATCTTTACATTATTGATTACGTTTCCCAAATTAATTTTCAAAATGCTGTGGATATCTTGTGGTTACCGACTATTTTCTAAACCCCTCACCTTCCCCCTTATCCCCAGGCCCCGCCCATCTAGCAACCCTCAGTTTTTCCTCTATGTCTCCAAAACTGTTTCTGATTAGTTCATTCACTTATTCTTTTCTTTAGATTCCACATATAAGTGAGATCATATGATATTTGTCTTTCTCTGTCTGACTTATTTCACTTAACATAATGTTCTCTAGGTCCATCCATGTTGTTGCAAATGGTAAGATTTCTTTCTTCTTTATGGCTGCGTATACCCCATTGTATAAATGTACCACAGTTTCTTAATCCAGTCATCTACCGATGGGCATTTCGATTGTTTCCAGGTCTTGGCTATTCTGTATAGTGCTGCAATAAACATAGGAGTGCATAAAGATTTTTGAATAGGAGTTTTGGATTTCTCCGGATAGATACCTAGGAGTGGGATTGCTGGATCATAAGGTAGTTCCATTTTCAGATTTTTGAGATACCTCCATACTGTTTTCCATAGTGGCTGCTCCAATCTGCATTCCCACCAACAGTGCACAAGCGTTCCCTTTTCTCCACATTAGCGCCAGCACTTGTTGTTTGTTGATTTATTGATGATAGCCATTTTGACTGGGGTGAGGTGGTATCTCATTGTGGTTTTTATTTGCATTTTTCTGATGGTTAGTGAGGTTGAGCATTTCTTCATATGTCTCTTTGCCATCTGTATGTTCTTTTTAGAAAAATGTCTCTTCATGCCCTCTGCCCATTTTTTAATTGGGTTGTTTGTTTTTTGGAGTTGGGTTGAGTGAGGTTTTTATAAATTTGTTATATTAACCCCTTATCAGATATACTATTGGCAAATATCTTTTCCCATTCAGTAGGATCCCTTTTTGTTTTATTGATGGTTTCCTTTGCTGTGAAAAAACTTCTTAGTTTGATGTAATCCCACATGTTTATTTTTTCTCTTAGTTCCCTCGCGCAAGGGGATATATCAGTAAAAATCTTACTTCGGGTAATGTCTGTGAAGTTTCTTCCTATATTTTCTTCTAGGAATTTTATGGTTTCAGATCTTACATTGAAGTCTTTAAGCCATTTTGAATTTATTTTTGTATATGGTGTAAAGAGGTGGTCCAGCTTCATTTTTTTGCATGTGTCTGTCCAGATTGCCCAGCACCATTTATTGAAAAGACTGTCTTTACCCCACTGTATATTCATGCTTCCATTGTCGTAGATTAAATGGCCATATAGGCATGGATTTATTTCTGGACTCTCTATTCTGTTCCATTGATCTATGTGTCTGTTTTTATGCCAGTACCATGCTGTTTTGATTACTGTAGCCTTGTAGTATAATTTGATGTCAGGTATTGTTATACCTCCCACTTTGCTCTTATTTCTCAAGATTGCTGAGGCTATCTGGGGTCTTTTATGGTCCTGTATAAATTTTAGGATTATATGTTCTATTTCTGTGAAAAACGTCGTTGGTAGTTTGATAGGAATTGTGTTGAATATGCATATTGCCTTAGGCAGTATGGACAGTAAACTATATTAATTCTTCCTATCCATGAACATGGTATTTGTTTCCATCTATTTGAATCTTCTTTCATTTCTTTCTTCAGTGTCTTACAATTTTCTGAGTACAGATCTTGTACTTCTTTGGTTAAATTTATTCCCAGTTATTTTATAGTCTCTGAAGCAATTGTAAATGAGATTTTTTCCCCCAATTTCTCCTTCTGATGTTTTATTATTGGTATATACAAATGCAACTGATTTCTGAATAATAATTTGTGTCCTGCTACTTTACTAAATTCATCTATCAGATCTAATAGTTTCTTGGTGGAGTCTTTAGGGTTCTCTATATATAGTACCATGTCATCTGCATATAATGACAATTATACTTCCTCCTTACCGATTTGGATGCCTTTTATTTCTTTTTCTTGTCTGATTGCTGTGGCTAGAGCTTCCAGCACTATGTCGAATAGAAGTGGAGAAAGTGGGCAGCCTTGCCTTGTTCCTGATCTTAAGGGGAATGGGAATGGTTTTAGCTTTTCCCCATTGAGTATGATGTTAGCTGTGGGTTTATCATATATGGCCTTTATTATGTTGAGATATCATCCCTCTATTCCCACTTTCGTAAGGGTTTTTATCATAAATGGCTGCTGGATTTTATCAAATGCTTTTTCTGCATCTATTGATAGGATCATGTGATTTTTATTTTTCATTTTGTTAATATGGTTTATCACATTAATTGATTTGCGGATGTTGGACCACCCTTGCATACCAGGGATGAATTCCACTTGATCATGGTGTATGATCTTTTTAATGTATTGCTGAATTCTGTTCGCTAATATTTTGTTGAGGATTTTTGCATCTATGTTCAATAGAGATGTCGGCCTGTAGTTTTCTTTTTTTGTGGTGTCTTTGTCTGATTTTGGGATCAGGGTGATAGTGGCTTCGTAAAAAGTGTTTGGGAGTCTTCCCTCTTTCTGGATTTTTGGGAATTGCTTGAGGAGAATAGGTGATAACTCTTTTTGGACGTTTTGTAAAATTCACCTGTAAAGCCATCTAGTCCTGGGCTTTTGTTTGTTGGGAGCTTGTTGATTATTGATTCAATTTCCTTGATGGTAATCAGACTATTCAGGTTTTCTGTTTCTTCTTGAGTTAGCCTTGGGAGGTTGTATGCCTCTAGAAAATTTTCTATTTCTTCCAGATTGTCAAATTTGTTGGCATATAGTTGCTCATAGTAATTTCTTATTTTTTTTGTATTTCTGTGGTGTCTGTTGTCACTTCTCTTTTATTTCTGATTTTATTAATTTGGGTCCTCTCTCTTTTTTTTTTTTTAATGAGTCTGGCTAAAGGTTTGTTGATTTTGTTTATCTTCTCTAAGAACCAACTCTTGGATTCATTGATCTTTTGTATTGTTTTTCTGGTTTCTATTTCATTTATTACCACTCTGATCTTTATTATCTCCTTCCTTGAACTCCCTTGGGCTTATTTTGTTGTTCTTTTTCCAGATCCCTTAAGTATAAACTGTTGATTAGTGATGTTTCTTGTTTCTTTAGGTAGGCCTGCAATGTTATGAATTTGCCTATTAGGACTGCTTTTGCTGCATCCCATAGATTTTGGGTTGTGGTGTTTTCATTTTTGTTTGTCTCGAGATATCTTTTGATTTCTTCCTTGATCTCCTGGTTGACCCATTCGTTATCTAGTAACATGTTATTCAGCCTCCATGATTTGGTATTTCTTCCAGTTTTTTTCCTGTATTTCATTTCTAATTTCATAGCACTGTGGTCAGAGAAGACAATTGGTATGATTTCAATTTTCTTAAATTTATCAAGACTTGTTTTGTGGCCTAACATATGGTTTATCTTGGAAAATGTTCCATGTGCGCTTCAGAAAAACGTGTATTCTGCAGCTTTGGGGTGAAATGCTCTGAAAATATCGATTAAATCCAAGTGGTCCAATGTGTCATTTAAGGCCATTGTTTCCATATTGATTTTCTGTCTGGAAGACCTGTCCCTTGTTGTCAGAGTTGTGTTGAAGTCCCCTACTATTATAGTGTTACTGTTGATCTCTGTCTTTTTGTCAGTCAATATATGTTTTATATATTTAGGTGCTCCTATATTGGGTGCATAGATGTTTACTAGGGTATGTCCTCTTGTTGGACCAATCCCTTTATTATTATATTGTGCCCATCTTTGTCTTTTAATATGTTCTTCATTTTAAAGTCTATTTAATAGACTTGTCAGATATAAGTATTGTAACTGCAGCTTTTTTCCTCATTTCCATTTGCATGAAATATCTTACTCCAACCCTTCACTTTCAGCCTGTGTGTGTCTTTTGGTCTGAGGTGAGTCTCTTGTATACAGCATATACAAGGGTCTTGCTTCTTATCTGCTCAGCCACCCTATGTCTCTTGATTGGAGCATTTAATCTGTTTACATTTAAAGTGATTATTGATAGTACATAGTTATTGCCAGTTTTAAATTTATAGTTAGATTGTTTTCATTTTTCTTCTATTTATAGAAGTCCTCAGTATTTCTTGCAATGCTGGATTGATGGTAATAAATTCCTTTAGCTTATTATTTTCTGGGAAGCGCTTTATCTCTCCATCAACTTTAAATGATAGCCTTCCTGGATAAAACAATCTAGGTTGTAGGCCTTTATTTTCCATCACTTTGAGTATCTCCTGCCACTCCCTCCTGGCCTGCAATGTTTCTGTAGAAAAGTCATTTGATAGTGTTATGGGAATTCCCTTGTATGTAACCCTCTGTCTTTCTCTTGCTGCTTTTAGGATTCTCTTTGTCTTTAAGATTTGCCATTTTTAACTATAATGTGTCTTGATGTGGACCTGTTTCTGTTTATCCTAGTTGGAACTCTCTGCACTTCCTGGGCTTGTATTTTGGTTTCCTTCATCAGGTTAGGGAAGTTTTCGGACATTATTACTTCAAGTATGTTCTCAATCCCTTGCTTCCTCTCTTCACCTTCTGGTATTCCAATAATGCGCATGTTTTTGTGCTTGATGTTATTCCATAGGTCTCTTACACCATCTTCATTGTTTTTTATTGTTTTTTCTTTTTGTTATTCTGTTTGGGTGATCTCTGCTAACTTGTCTTCTAAGTCGCTGATTCGATCCTCTGCTTCATCTAACCTGCTGTTAATTCCTTCAAGTGAGTTCTTTATTTCGGTAATTGTGTTCTTTAGTTCTAACTGGTTGTTCGTTATGATTTCTACATCCTTCTTGATGTTGTCTCTAAGCTCCTTAAACATTCTTATCTTCAGTGTTCTGAACTCTGTCTCTGATAGGTTGGTTACCTCTGTTTAATTTGGTTTCATTTCTGGAGGTTTCCTCTGTTCTTTTATTTGGGATGTGTTTGTTTGTTTCCCCATGCTGGCTGACTCTCTGTGTTTGCTTTGATGTATTAGGTAGATCCCCCAGTGTTCTTAGTTCTTGCTGGGTTATCTTATGTAGTATGTGTTCTTTATATTTGAGTTGCACTGCTTTCTTCTTCTCCTCTGAGTGTGCTCCAAAGGTGACTCTTGTGTTGTGTATATTGTCCTGTTAAAGAAGTTCTTTAATGGCTTTTTGCTTGTGAGTAGTTGGGGTTAACTCCTAGGCTGACTAGTTGTGAGACTTGGCTCTGCCCACTGCAGGGTGTTCTGCTGCGTGAGACTTGACCACTTAAATATGGTTTCGCCTCTATGGTCTCCTGCTTCGGTAGAGAATTCCCTGTGGGTGTGCCACTGTAGGTCAAACCCGGTAGTACTCTGGTTTGTTCTGGAGTTGGCCTCAGGGTGTGTTGAATCTTGTGCCTCTTAAGCTGGGCCCTGGTAGGACAATTTCAGAACAAAGTAAATCACAAAGCACAACAACAACAAAGAAAAAACCAAATACATTCACATGTAAAAACAACCAACAACCCACACTCAACACAGGCAAAGTTATCAAAGATATAAAGACAAAACAAAAAGCATCACCAGTTTTGGCTTAAGCCCACCAAGTAACCTCTAGGTTGTCCTCTGCTGTACCAAAGGGTCCTCTGTGTATTGTGCAGGCAGAACCAGTCACCTGGTGCCCAGAGTGACGTTGGGACTGCAGATTTAGATGAGTGGGGCTGAGGGGTCTGGATGGTAGTTTCTACAAAGTCAGTGCAGTTTCTGCCCTTGCCTGCACATATGCGCACTGAGAGTATCATCGCAAGTCCTGTGCCCAGTTCTCCTGAGTCTTAGGGCACTTCTTCTGTGTGTGTGTGTGTGTGTGTGTGTGTGTGTGTGTGTGTGTGGTGGGCGGGAGATTTATGAGCTGCTGAAAGCCCAGAACTGCAACTGCTGCCTACTGCTGATCCCTGGGAGTGCCTCTGCAGTTGTAATTACCCTGCCCTGGGCAGGCTAGAAAGGGTGTCGACTGGGGGTGGAGGGGTCTTCTCTCTCCCAGACCAGCCATGTCACACTCTTCCCACAGGCTAGAAAAGTTGGTTGCTGGGAGTGGAGGAGTCTCTTCTCTCCTATCCCAGCACAAGTCACACTCTTCCCAGTCTCTTCCCTGGGTCAGAGCTGCATGCCGATCTTCCCAGAGCCTGAGCACTAAGGCTGCTCTGTAATCTGACACTACTGAGTTCAGGGGCCTGTTTAAATCTTTGGAAGGGCGGGGTAGGATTGGAATTGGAATAGTGGCGGGAGAGGCCCAGGTATGGAGTTTGTGTCCTTTGTCCGACCTAGGGCCCAGCTGGAGGTATCAGCTGAGGTTTTTGCCTCAAATGCTGGATATGCTCCCCCCTGGGCGGCAGAGATCAGTTGTGGGACGCAGGGAAAGAGCCCACCTGCTGGCTTTTGTGTTCTCTGATTCATCCTGGGATCCCCTGCGTCTCTGCAGCTGCGGATCCCGGCCGCACATCCACAGCTGCAGGTTCGTGCCGTGTCCCCACAGCCGCAGATGCTGGCCATGTCTCCACAGCCTCGGATGCGGGCCGTGTCTCCACTCTGCTTCCTTCCCTCTTCTCCTGCTCACCCAATTTGGCCACCTTCAAGTAATCCTTGCATGAGTCTCTTAGCTGTTCTTCGTGATCACTGGTTCCTTTATTGTCTCTTGTTGTAGCCTTTGTTTTGAAGTCTATTTTGTCTGGTATAAGTATTGCTACTCCTGATTTTTGTTGCTTTTTTGTTTTTGTTTTTGTTTGTTTACATTTTTATGAAATATGTTTTCCATCCCTTCACTTTTTGTCTGTGTATGTCTTTCAATCTGAAGTGAGTCTCTTGTAGGCAGCATATGTAAGGGTTTTGTATTCTTATCCCTTCAGCATTTCCATTTTCTTCAGCATGGTTCTTTTCTCCATTCCCCTTTGCCGGTTCAAACCTTTACTCTCTCCCTTTTTATGTTTTGTTATCACAAATTTGTCCTATTTATGCTGTGAGTTGCTTTCTGCATTGCAATAGCAAGTTGTCTTTTTCCGCTTTTTAAAAATATGTTTTTTTCTTCTTTACCCTGTATGTTATGTTTAAGTGTATAGTGTCCTATTTGGTGTAGGGCTTGCCATTTCCTGCTTCTCTCTGTCTGTTTGTAACAGTACTTATGGTTTTGTATTCTTTTACTTTTTTTGTTGCAAGTGGAATAGCCATTTTCAGTATTTCTTGTAATGCAGGTTGTGTTTTAGAATATTACCTCAAATTTTGTGTGTCTGGAAAGGTCTTTATTCCTCCTTCATATCTAAAGTATATCTTTGTTGGATATATTATTCTTGGCTCATAATTTCTCTTTCAATAGTTTGAATATTGGAATCTGCTCCCTTCTGGTTTGTAGAGTTTCTGCTGAAAAAATCTGATGATAATCTAATGGGCTTTCCTTTGTAGGAGGTTACTGTCTTCTTTTCCTTGGCTACCTTGAGGATTCTCTTTGTCGTTAATTTTTCACAGCTTTAATACAATGGGTCTTGGAGAAGGTCTTTTGGGATTGAGTTAATGAGGTATTCTATTTGCTTCTTGGATTTGAGGATCCAGTTCTTTCCACAAGTTTGGTAAATTTTCCTCCACTATTTGTTTGAATATACTCTCTATTCCTTTCTCTTTTTCTTCTCCTTGTGGTATGCCGATTATTATGTTGCTCTTTCTGATGCCAGAAAGTTCTTGTAGAGTTCTTTCATTTCTTTTAACTCTCAAGTCTCTCTCTTCTTCCATCTGTCATTTCCATATTTCTACCTTCGATGTTACTGATTCTTTTCTCCATCTGGTCAGCTCTATTACCTAAGCTGACTATTTCATAATACTACTCATAGTTTTGTATTCTTTTGCTTTTCTGTTTCAGGTTGAATAGCCTCCTTCAGTATTTCTTGTATTGCAGATCTTCATTTCTTTTATTGAGTTCTTAATCTCCAGAAATTCTATTTGGTTCTTTTTTAAAATTTCAATCTCTTTGGTAAAATGTTCATTTTGTTCTCTGATTGTATTTCTGGGTTGATTAAACTGCTTGTGTGTGTTTTCTTGAATCTCTTTGACTTTTTAAAGAACTGCAATCTTGAAATCTCTGTCACTTAATCACATATTTCCTTGTCTTAGAGTTTATTTCCTGGAGAGTTTTCATTTTATTTCTGAGCTGCCTTGTTACCTTGGTTATTTATGGCAATTAATGTATTATTATTTCTCTTCCTAGGCATCTATGGAGCGGGTTCTGCAACAGGTTGATAATAAGTAGTCTTTCTTTTGCTTTCCAGTAGGTGTTAGTGGAATGTTTTAATTTCTTTCTCGCTGTAGTATTTTATTCTGTCTCAGGCTGTAACATTATATTTTCTCTTGCACTATTCCATCTTCTCACTCGATGGGGGTGGGGGGTGATTCTCTGGAAAGTGGGTTTCTTTAGTGTGAGCAGGTGGCCTGGGTCTCAGGGTATGTGGGGGGATGTGAAGTTCTTCTGAAGTCTCAAACCTCTTCCTGCAAAGAGATTCATAGCCTGTGTGTTTCAGCAGCTCTGTTAACCACTGCAGGGACCCACACAGATAGGTTAGGGTGGGGGTGGGTTGGTTTGTGAGAGGTGGCTCTGACCAGTACACAGTTATCTTGTCCCTATAGTTCCTTCTCCTTCATCAGAACTAGTTGGCCTACGAGTCCGTGGCTGTGGGGCCACAGTTCACAGAACTGCAAACATTCTGTGGTTTTGACTTGACACTGCTACCGTTCAGCTTCTAGCACTGGGAGGGATAGAGTGGGGTGAGCTCCGGGGAGGGTGGGGAAGGGTCAACCTGACTCCATGACTATGTCTTCCATCTAGTGCTTAAACCACCATTTTCACTCTTCTTCCTTTAGTCTTTTCTCCAAGGTCTCTGCCATGAGCGTTTGGTTCAGTCGTGTTATATTCTGATTCCTCATGCAGGACTGTGGGTCATAAGGGGAGCGCTAGCAGTCTGAATTCTTATTTTTCCCATGACTGCAGTAGCTCCAGACTTCAGGGAGCTCCGAGCTCCGGTCTGCACCCTGCATCCTGCCCCCACGTCTCTGCACTTCCCCCTTTTCTCCTTCTCCACTTGCCCAATTAGTCCACCTTTAGATGACTCCAATTGGGTGTCTATCAGGTTTGCTTGTGTGACATACAGGGAGGCCTTTGTAGGGTTGTAGCTATTCAATTTGTTGTAAATTCCAGGGGTGATTTCAAGGGGCTATCTTCACGCCACCATTTCTGTGACGTAATCCTGTTTTGGATTTGTGTGTGTGTGTGTTGTTGTTGTTGTTTCAATTCTGTGTTTTGTGCTACCTTGTCTTCAAAACTGCTAATTCGACCCTCTGTTTTATCTAACCTGCTGGTGGTTCCTTCTAGTGCATTATTTGTTTCAGTTACTGTATTCTTCACTACTAACTGGTTCTTCTTTATGGTTTACATGTCCTTTTTATACTTGCTATCTCTTTGTTGAAGTTCTCACTAACTTCCTTAAGCCTCCTTATAACCATTGTTTTGAACTCTGCCTCTGCTAGGTTGCTTACCTCCATTTCGTTTAGTTCTTTTCCTGGATATTTCTCTTGTTGTTTCATTTGGGATACATTTCTTTGTTTCCTCATTAGGTCTGCTTCTCTGTGTTTGTTTCTATGTATTAAGTAGTTCTGTTGTGTCTCCCAGTCTTGACAAGGTGGCCTCATGTAGTAGGTGTCCTGTGGGGCCCAGTGGCACAGTCTTCCTGGTCACCTGCTCCAGGTATGTCCCTTGTGTGGGTTGTATATACTCTCCCTTTATAGTTGACCCTTTTGATTGTTATTGGCACATCAGTACGTGAGATTGACCCTCAAGCTGACTCACTGTGGGGTTTGGCCACAGACTGCTGTGTGGGGAGCTTACCCCACTAAGTGGGATTGTCCCCAGCAGGCCCTGGTGCCTGTTGAAACCACCTTTTTTTGTGTGCCACTTATGGGTTAATTGGGTGGTATTCTGCTGTAGTCTGAAGCCAACCTCCAAGTATGTTGGTTCAGGGACCTCCCGGGAGAGGCTCCAGTTCAAACCCAGATCATCCACTGCCTGTGACTTCCTGGGGGCTATCTGGTAGGAGCCACAAAGTGTCCTTGGTTGTTCTCTGCTTTGCTAAATCTTGAGGCAAGTGGGAGAGGTCTCACTGTGATCTGAGGATGTCTGCCATCAGTATGGGGCCTAGGGTAGCTCTGCAAAAAGCCAGGACACCCTGAGGCCTGCTGCCACCTGCCAACTCTCTTAAGGTTGAGCCACTGATAGAGCCTCACGTGGCATGGAACTTGGGTGAGTCAGGGTCTCAGGGAGCAGGAGAGTGGGAAGAGTTGTGGTCGCCAAGTTAATGTAATTTCTGGTTTGGAGCCAGTGCTGCACCTACAGCTACTCAGCAAAAGTCTGAGTATAGTGAGGCAAATTGGCACCCACCCGGGGCCTGCCAGACTTTGATAGTTTTCCAAGTAAGAATGCAATGGGGGCAGTGCTGGCTAATTGCAGACAAAGTGCCTCCAGCAGTGGGAAGATTCAGTGGGGCAGGGTTCCAGTGAGTTAGTACGACAGAGCATTGGATCTCACCAGGCCAATCAGATTCAGGTTTGGCCATGGTGGGGGCAGACTCAACACAGGAAAGATGGCACCTGCCTGCCGGTTGCAAGGGAAGAGGACCTCATACAGGGAAAATACTGACTTTCCTTCAATCTTCCACCTGAAGCCACACACTTTAGTCTGCCTCACCTCTCCCCATATGTCTCTAATGAATCTTCTCACTGTCCCTCTGCCAGAGCCCAAGGTGAGTTCTTGCGAATGAGTGAGTCTGTGCATGGGCCACTTAAGCAGACACCTGAGTTTCCTACTGCCTTCAATCCCACCCAAATGGTTGGAATCCTCACTGTTTTTCATAGCCAAATGTGTGGAGTTCCTCTTCCTGGTACCAGTACTCCAGGAGGGGAGCCTGGTATGCGGGACTGGGGTCCCTCACTCCTCCAGGGGAAGCCTCTGTGTCTGAGATTCCCTCCTGATTCTTTTCTTTTTGTTGTTGTTGTTTTATGTTTGTTTTAAACCAGTTTTACATTTTTTTTAGTCTCAGGTGTACAAAACAATATAATAGTTAGACATTTATCATTTATATCCGTCACACAGTAATAACCCCCTCCCCCATCTACTACCACTCTGACATTGCATACAGCCATTACATTCCCACTGTCTCTATTCCTAATGCTGTACTCCACTTCTTGTAAATATATGTGTATATATATAATTGTAGTTGACATTCATTATTGCTCAGCTTCAGGTGTACAGTGCAGTGATCAGGCATCTACATCATCCCTGAGGTGTACACCCTAATGAGACAAGTGTCCATCGGATACCCTACAAAATCTTTACAACAATATTGCTTACATTCCCCAAATTGACTTTCGTATCCTCATGGCAATCTTGTGGTTACCGATTGTGCTTCCTAATCCCCTCACCATCCTCCTTATTCCCACCCCCTCCCATCTAGCAACCTTCAGTTTTTCCTCTATGTCTCTGAGACTGTTTCTGATTACTTCATTCATTTATTCTTTTCTTTATATTCCACATATAAGTGAGATCATACGGTATTTGTCTTTCTCTCTCGGACTAATTTCACTTAGCATAATGTTCTCTAGATCCATCCATATTGATGCAAATGGTAACATTTCATTCTTCTTTAGGCTGTATAATACCCCATTGTATAAATGTACCACAGTTTCTTAATCCAGTCATCTACAAATGGGCATTTCGGTTGTTTCCATGTCTTGGCTATTGTGAATAGTGCTGCAATAAACATAGGGGTGCATAATTTTTTTCGAATTAGAGTTTTGGATTTATCTGGATAGATACCTAGGAATGGAATTCCTGGGTGATAAGGTAGTTCCATTTTCAGATTTTTGAGATACCTCCATACTGTTTTCCATAGTGGCTGCACCAATCTGCAATCCCACTAACAGTGCACAAGGGTTCCCTTTTCTCCAAAATTCCTCGCCATCACTTGTTGTTTGTTGATTTGTTGATAATAGCCATTTTGACTGGGGTGAGGTGGAGTCTCATGGTGGTATTTATTTGCATTTCTCTAATGATTAGTAAGGTAGAGCATTTTTTCATATCTCTGTTTGCCATCTGTATGTCCTTTTTAGAAAAAAATGTCTCTTCATTTCCTCTGCCCATTTTTTAATTGGGTTGTTTGTTTTTCTGGAGTTGAGTTAAACAAGTTTTTTGTAAATTTGGGATGTTAACCCCTTATCGGTTGTATCATTGACAAATATCTTATCCCATTCAGTAGGATCCCTTTTTGTTTTATTGATGGTTTCCTTTGCTGTGAAAAAAACTTCTTAGTTTGATGTAATCAAACATGTTTATTTTTTCTCTTACGTCCCTTGCCCAAGGGGATATATCAGTAAAAATCTTACTCTGGGTAATGTCTATAAACTTTCTTCCTATATTTTCTTCTAGGAGTTCTATGGTTTCAGATCTCACATTTAAGTTTTTAATCCATTTTGAATTTATTTTTGTATATGGTGTAAGGAGGTGGTCCAGCTTCATTTTTTTGCATGTGTCTGTCCAGGTTTCCCAGCACCATTTATTGAATAGACTGTTTTTACCCCACTGTAAATTCTTGCTTCCATTGTTGTACATTAAATGACCATATAGGCATGGATTTATTTCTGGGCTCTATTCTGTTCCATTGATCTATGTGTCTACTTATATGCCAGTACCATGCTGTTTTGATTACTGTAGCCTTGTAGTATACTTTGATGTCAGGTATTGTTGTACCTTCCACTTTTTTTCTTATTTCTCAAGATTGCCGAGATTATCTGGGGTCTTTTTCGGTTCCATATAAATTTCCAGATTACATATTCTATTTTTGTGAGAAAATATCCTTGGTAATTTGATAGGAATTGCGTTGAACCTGTATATTGCCTTAGGCAGTATGGACATTTTAATGATATTAATACTTCCTATTCATGAACATGGTATGTGTTTGCATCTATTTGTATCTTCTTTAATTTATCTCTTCAGTGTCTTATATTTTTCTGAGTACAGATTTTTTGCTTCTTTGGTTAAATTTATTCCCAGGTATGTTATAGTCTTTGAAGCAATTGTAAATGGGATTGTTTTCTTAATTTCTCCTTCTGATATTTTACTATTGGTATATACAAATGCAACTGATTTCTGAATGTTAATTTTGTATCCTGTTACTTTACTAAATTAATTTATCAGTTCTAACAGTTTTTTTGTGGAGTCTTTGGGGTTTTCTATGTATAGTATCATGTCATCTGCATATAATGACAATTTTACTTCCTCTTTACCGATTTGGATGCCTTGTATTTCTTTTTCTTGTATGATTGCTGGGTCTAGAACTTCTGGCACTATGTCGAATAGAAGTGGAGAAAGTGGGCAGCCTTGCCTTGTTCCTGATCTTAAGGGAAATGGTTTTAGCTTTTCCCCATTGAGTATGATGTTAGCTGTACGTTTATCATATATAGTCTTTATTATATTGAGATATGGTCCCGCTATTCCCACTTTCTTAAGAGTTTTTATCATAAATCGCTGCTGGATTTTTTCAAATGCTTTTTCTGCATCAAGTGATATGATGATATGATTTTTATTTTTCGTTTTGTAAATGTGGTGTATCACATTAATTGATTTGTGGATGTTGAACCACCCTTGCTTACCAGGAATGAATCCCACTTGATCATGGTGTATGATCTTTTTAATGTATTGCTGAATTCTGTTCGCTAATATTTTGTTGAGGATTTTTGCATCTATGTTCATTAAGGATATCAGCCTGTAGTTTTCTTTTTTGGTAATGTCTTTGTCTGATTTTGGGATCAGGGTGATAGTGGCCTTGTAAAATGTGTTTGGGAGCCTTCCCTCCTTCTGGATTTTTGGAATAGTTAGAGGAGAATAGGTGATAATTCTTTTTTGAATATTTTGTAAAATTCACCTGTAAAGCCATCTGGTCCAGGACTTTTGCTTGTTGGGTGCTAGTTGATTACTGATTCAATATCCCTGGTGTTTATCAGTCTATTCAGGTTTTTTGTTGCTTCTTGAGTTAGCCTTGGAGGTTGTATGTTTCTAGAAAATTGTCTGTTTCTTCCAGACTAATTTGTTGGCATATTGTTGCCCATAGTAATTTCTTAAAATGTTTGTATTTCTGTGGTGTCTGTTGTCACTTCACTTTCATTTCTGATTTCATTAATTTGAGTTCTCTCTCTCTTTTTTTATTGACGAGTCTGACTAAAGGTTTGTCGATTTTGTTTATCTTCTCTAAATATCAGGTCTTGGATTCATTTATCTTTTGTATTGTTTTTCTGGTTTCTATTTCATTTATTTCCACTCTGATCTTTATCTCCTTCCTTGTACTCCCTTTGGGCTTATTTTGCTTCTCTTTTCCAGATCCCTTAAGTGTGAAGATAAACTGTTGATTAGTAATTTTTCTTGTTTCTTTAGGTAGGCCTGTATTTGTATAAATTTCCCTCTTAAGTCTAGTTTCGCTGCATCCCTTAGATTTTGGGCTGTCATATTTTCAGTTTCATTTGTCTCAAGATATATTTTGATTCCTTCCTTGAGCTCATTGGTGACCCATTCATTATATAATAACATATTATTCAGACTCCATGTATTTGTGTGTCTTTCTGGTTTTTTTCCCCTGTAGTTGACATCTAATTTCATAGCACTATGGTCAGAGAAGACAATTGGTACGATTTCAATTTTCTTAAATTGATCAAGACTAGTTTTGTGGCCTACCATGTGGTCTATCTTGGAAAATGTTCCATGTGTGCTTGAGAAGAACGTGTATTCTGCAGCTTTGGGGTGAAATGCTCTGAAAATATCAATTAAATCCAAGTGGTCCAATGTGTCATTTAAGGCCATTGTTTCCATATTGATTTTCTGTCTGGAAGACCTGTCCCTTGTTGTCAGAGTTGTGCTGAAGTCCCCTACTATTATAGTGTTACTGTTGATCTCTGTCTTTATGTCAGTCAATATATGTTTTATATATTTAGGTGCTCCTATGTTGGGTGCATAGATGTTTACTAGGGTTATGTCCTGTTGTCAGATCGATCCCTTAATTATTATGTAGTGCCCATCTTTGTCTTTTAATATATTCTTCATTTTAAAGTCTATTTTGTCAGATACAAGTATTGCAACTCCAGCTTTTTTCTCATTTCAATTTGCATGAAATATCTTATTCCAACCCTTCACTTTCAGCCTGTGTGTGTGTTTTAATCTGAAGTGAGTCTCTTTTATACAGCATATGCAAGGGTCTTGCTTCTTATCCACTCAGCCACCCTATGTCTTTTCATTGGAGCATTTAATCCATTTACATTGTATTGATAGGTACGTAGTTATTGCCATTTTTTAATTTGTAGTTAGATTGTTTTCATCTTTCTTCTGTTTACAGAAGCTCTTTTAATATTTCGTGCAATGCTGGATTGGTGGTGATAAATTCCTTTAGCTTATTCTTTTCTGGGAAGCTCTTTATCTTTCCTTCAATTTTAGATGATATCCTTGCTGGATAAAGCAATCTAGGTTGTAGTCTTTTGTTTTTCATCACTTTGTGGACCTCCTGCCACTCCCTCCTAGCTTGCAACGTTTCTGTAGAAAAGTCATTTGATAGTCTTATAGCAGTTTCCTTGTATGTAACCCGCTATCTTTCTCTTGCTGCTTTAGGATTCTCTCTTTGTCTTTAACCTTTACCATTTTAACTATAATGTGTCTTGGTGTGGACCTGTTTGGGTTTATCCTAGTTGGAACTCTCTGCACTTCCTGGGCTTGTATGTCAGTTTCTTTCACCAGGTTAGGGAAGTTTTCGGTCATTATTACTTCAAATATGTTCTCAATGCCTTGCTTCCTCTCTTCACCTTCTGGTAGTCCTATGATGCTCATGTTTTTGCACTTGATGTTATAGCAGAGGTCTCTTAAACCATTTTAATTGTTTTTTATTCTTTTCTTCTTTTTATTGTTCTGTTTGGGTGATCTCTGCAAATTTGTCTTCTAAGTCACTGATTGGATCCTTTGCCTCATCTAACCTGCTGGTAATTCCTTCAAGTGTGTGCTTTATTTCTGTTATTGTATTCTTTAGTTCTAACTGGTTGTTCTTTATGATTTCTCTGTCCTCTTTATGTCACCACTAAGCTCCTTAAGCATTCTTATCATCAGTGTTCTGAACTCTGTCTCTGATAGGTTGGTTACCTCTATTTCATTTGGTTCCAATTCTGGAGGTTTCTTCTGTTCTTTTATTTGGGACGTTTCTTTGTTTCCCCATTCTGGCTGACTGTCTGTGTTTGCTTCGATGTTATAGGTAGATCCTCTTCGTTCTTGTTTTTTTCTGGGTTATCTTATGTAGTATGTGTCCTTTATATTTGACTTGCACCACTTTCCTATTCTCCTGTACGTGTGCTTCAAAGGTGACCCTTGTTTTGTGTACATTGTCCTGTTAATGTTGAGCTTTAATTGCTTTTGGCTTGTCAGTATGTGGGATTGACTCCTAGGCCAACTAGTTGTGAGACTTGGCTCTGTCCACAATGGATGATCTGCTGCGTGAGGATTGACCATTCAAATGAGGCTTGTCCCCTATGGGCATCTTGTTCCTGTAGAGAATTCCTTCTGGGTGTGTCACTTGTAGGTCAAACCTGTTAATACTCTGGTTTGGTCTGGTTTTGGCCTATGGGTGTGTTGAATCTTGTGCTCTTGGGCTGAGTCCTGGTGTATGGCAATTTCAGAACAAAGCAAATCACCAAGCAGAACAGCAACAACAACAATAAAGAAAAAAAATAAACTCACATGTAAAAACTACTGATAACCAGCATTCAACATAGGGAAAAATATGAAAAATACAAAAACAAACAGTATAAAAAAAGCAGCGCCAATCTTGGCTTAAGCCCACCAAGTAATGTCCAGATTGTCCTCTGCTCTACCAAAGAGTCCTCTGTGACTTGTGCAGGCAGAGCCAGACACCTGGTGCCCAGAGTGATCCTGGGACTGCAGTTCTAGATGAGTGGGGCTATATACCCACTCATCTAGAAGGTAGTTTTTACAAAGTCAGTGCAGTTTCTGCTCTTCTCTGCACTTATGCACACTGAGAGTAACTCAGCCAGCCCTGTGCCCAGGTCTCCTGAGTCTTAGGGCACTTCTTCCATGAGTGTGTGTGTGTGTGTGTGTGTGTGTAGGGCATGAGATTTCTGAGCTGCTGAAAGCCCCGAGTTGTCTCTGCCACCTGCTGCTGATCCCTGGGAGTGTCTCCTCAGTTGTAATTGCCCTGCTCTATACAGGCCAGAAAGTGTGGTGACTGGGGATGGAGGAGTCGTCTCTCTCCCAGTCCAGCAGTGTCACACTCTTCCCCGTCTCTTCTCTGGGTTACACCAGCTGCAAACCAGGTCCTCCCAGATCCTAAGCATTATTGCCCTTTGTAATCTGACACTACTCCTCAGTTCAGGGGCAGCTTGAGTCTCTGGAAGGGTGGGGGTAGGGTAGGATTGGGAGAGTGGGGAGAGGGGCCTAGGTATGGTGCTTAATTCCTTTGTCCTACTTAGGGCCCAGCTTGAGGTGTCAGCTGAGGTTACCACCTCAAACTTTGGATATCCTGCTCACTCAGCAGGAGAGATCAGCTGTGGGACAGAGCCCACCTCCTAGCTCTTGTGGTCTCTCTTCTGTCCTGGGAACTCTGTGTCTGCGCAGCTGCAGATGTGGGCCGTGTCTCCACTCTGCTCCCTTCCCTCTTCCCTTGCTCGCCCAGTTTGCCCACCTTCAAGTAATCCTCATACGAGTCTCTTAGCTGTTCTGTGTGATGAGCAGATAATCCTTTGATAGGTTATAGATGTTCAATTTGTGGTAAGTTCTGGAAGAGAACTCAAGAAGACCACATCACTGCCTCCTTTCCTATGACGTTGTGATTCTTAAATGCCACGGGAGGTTTTGGGCCCATTCTGCATCTCTGCCCCTCCTAACAGTCTCAATGTGGCTTCTACTTTATATTTTTAGTTATAGGCCTGCTGGACTTAAGATGGTTCTCCAAGTAGACTGTTCTATAACTTAGCTGTAATTTTAATATGTTCATGGAAGGACACAGGTACAGCATTTATCTACTCTGCCATCTTGAATCTCTACTCACATTTTTAAAGTTTAAAACCACTCTGTTTTTGCTTCTGTGTATTAGGTAGATCTCCTATGTCTCTCAGTCTTTGCTGGGTATACTTATGTAGTATATGTCCTGTGTAGTCCAATTGTGCAGTCTCCCTGATCTCCTGTGCGTGTGTTCTAGGAGTGTCCCTTCAGTGTGTTGTGTGTGTTTTCCTCTTGTAGTTGAGCCTTGATTGCTTTTGGTGTGTCAGTGCGTGGGATTGACTCCCAGGCTGACTGACTGTGAGTATTGGGTATACACACAGGGTATGAGCTGCTGTGTGGGGTCTGATCCCTCAGAGGAGAACTTGTCCCCATGGGCTCTTGTGCCTATTGAGACCCCGCTTTGGGTGTGTCATTTGTGGGGCTAACCAGGTAGTGCTCTGGTGTGGTCTGTTGGCCTCCAGGTGTGTTGTTTCTGGTGTCTTGGGAGGGGCTCCCATGCAAGCCAATTTTAGCCTTGCCAGTTATCAGCCTGCGGCCACGTGGTAGGTGCCTCAGGCTATATGTGGTTGGCTGCTGCCTGTGCTCGACCTAGAGGCATGTTGGGGTGGCCTTCCTGTGAACAGAGGCTGGTTGCCACCAATCGTGGACCTGAGGCAGCTTAACAAATGGCCTACGGCCCCCTAGGCCACTTGTCACCTGCCAGCTGCCTGTAAGGCCCATCTATTGAAAGAGCCTTGTACAGTGCACATGCCACACTGGTTGACCCAGTATTGAGAGTGCCCTCATCGATGCAGCACTAGCGGGGGACGGTGGAGTGCCAGGGAGTTGTGAGACATGGCTGGTTATTTTTTCATAGTTAATGCAGATTCAGTTTTTACTCCAGTGGTGGCCTTTGACTACTTTTCACAGCACCCTGAGAACACTGCAGACAGCCACTCTGCTCACCTCAGGGCAATGCCTGGCCTGTGACCACTTTGCACAATGCCCTTAGAACACTGTGGGCAGCTACCACATCAGGCTCTCAATTTCCTGAGAGATGCCTTAGAGTGGATGCAGCACAGTTTTTGGGTCACTGTCCACCAACAAAATTTACCCAGGCTGTTGTGGATTGTCTACTGTAGTAAAAGGCCTCCAAGTCCTGTGGCGCGGGGCTGGCCACCCAGGCACCCAGAGTGCCCCTGGCAATGCAGCTCTATGTGGGCAGGGTGCGGTTCCAGGGAGCTAAGGGTTGTGGTTTGTGGTTTCTACAAAGTCAATGCAGTCTCAGCTCCTGCACTGGTGCTGGGCCCATGAACACCCCACAAACATGTCCTGAGAACACCATGGCCAGTCATCACCCATCTTAGGCCTGCTGGTTTTCAAAAGCTTCCCAAGAGATGCTACAGTGAAGATTTTAGGTTTCTGCTCACCAGCAAATATTTCCCCGGGCCAAAGCATGCTGTCTGCCTGCTGCAAACAGGCTCTGCTGCCTGTGGGATGGGGGCAGCAGCTCAGCATTGAAGAGTTTCCTTGCGACATAGCACCAGCTGTGTTGAGGGTGGACCCCCAGGGTGTGACCAAAGCAGTGTGCAAGCACTGATTCCACCAGACTAATGTGGTCCCAGACTTGGCCCTTTGGTGGATGGCTTAACACTGAAAAGATTGCACGATCCTGTAGGCCACATGTGTGTCGGGCTACACACAGGAACAATAATGGCTCCTGTCCCTCTAACTCCCATGCTGAAGCCACACAATTCAGTCCATCCTCAAACGCCTCTGGGCCTCCCGAGCTGCTGCCCCTACACCAGAGACCAGGTGAGTGCCTGTGAGTGACTCTGTGTGCCAGGTCTACAAGAGCGCATCTGGGTTTCCAGCCACTATCTGTGGTTTTGGGGTCAGCCCATTTCATGTATCTGCCTCTCTTACTAGTCTTGATGTGGCGTCTTCTTCATATCCTAAGTTATAGGGATTATTTTCAGGTAGTCTTCAGATGATTCTTGAAATTGATTGTTCTATAATTTATTTGTAATTTTGGTGTGATCCTGGGACACAGTAGGCATAGCCTTTACTAATCTGCCATCTTGGATCTCTCCCCTATATTTGTAATCTAAAGAACAAAATAAACAAATACACAAAAGAGGAACACACCCATAGATGCAAAGAACATTTTGATGGTTGCCAGATGGTAGGGTCGTTGAGGGGATGGGTAAAAAAGTGGAAGGGATTAAGAAGTACAAATTGGTTGTTACAAAATAGTCATGGGGATGTGGGGCATAGCATAAGGAATATTGTCAATAACACTGTAATAACTATGTATGGTGTCAGATGGGTACTAGTTTTGTTGGAGTGATAGATGGGAGAGGGTCATGGGTCAGGTTGAAAAAGGTGACGGGATTAAGAAGTACAAATTGGTAGTTGCAAAATAGTCTTGGGGAAAAGTAAAGTATAGGGAACATAGTCAAGAATATGGTAATAGCTATGTATAGTGCCAGGTGGGTATTAGACTAGTCAGGGGAATCACTTCTTAAATTATACAAATGTCTAACCACTATGCTACATACCTGAAATTATTGCAAAATAATATTGAATGTTGACTGTAATTGAAAAAAAGAGGTGATGGCGTCATAAAATAGCAGACTAAGGTGAGCGTCATGAAATCGCCCCTGGAAATTACAACAAATTGAACAACTATAGACAAAGGATTCCCTACACAGCAGATAGGCAAGACTGAGGTGCACTACTGAAAATTATCTAACGGTGGGCAAATTGTGCGAGCAGGGGAGAAAGGAAGGGGTAGTGTGGAGATGGGGCTGCATGCTGCGCAGGACACAGACCTAGCTCTGTGTTCCAAGCTCACTGCATTCCAGAACGGCAGGAAAGGGAAGAACTCGAACTGCTAGGGCTCCGCTTATGGCCCACAGGGCTGAGGGGACAGCATATAACGCGGCTGAACCCAATGCTCATGGCAGAGACCTTGGAGCAAAGACTATGGGAAGAAGGCTGACAACAGTGGTTTAAGCCGTCACTGCTGAGCAGAGAATGGAAGCCTTAGGCACTGAGCCTAGCTGCACCCTCCCTACCCTACCAGAGATCACCCTGTCCCCACCTACCCAGTGCTAGAAGTGGAACAGTGGCAGTGTCAGATCAAAAGAACAGAATATTTTCAGTTCTGAGAACTGTGGTCTGCAGACAAGGACTTGCAGCCCAACTAGTTCCAGCAAAAGGGAGGGAGCCGTGGAAGCAGGACTGGATATGGTGGTAGTCGTCGCAATTGCTCTGGGCCACCTCTCACAACCCACTCTGCCCCTGTCCCCTCCTATCTGGGCGGATCACTGCAGGAGTAAAGAGAACTGCTGAAACACACAGGCTCTGAATCTGGTGCAGGAAGAGCTTTGGAACTTCAGAAGCTCTCCACATCCCTACAGGGAGGCAGCGTCCTATGACCCAGCCGAACTGTTAACAGAGGAGAAGCCTGCCTTGCAGGGAATCCCCCCACTGTGTGAGAAGACAGAAGAGTGCAGAGAAAATATAACACTACAGTGTGTGAGAGAATAAAAGGCTGCAGTAGAAGAGAAAATAAAACATTCTACTGACACCTACTGGAAAACAAAAGAAAGACCTCTTTCTAACAACCTGTTGCAGAACACACTCCTGTAGATTTTTAGGAAGAGAAATAACAACTCATTAATTGCCATGAATAACCAAGGTAACAAGACAGCTGAGGAAGAAAATGAAAACTGTCCAGAAAATGAACTTAAAGACATGGAAATATGTGACTTAAATGACAGAGAATTCAAGATTGCACTTCTTAAAAAACTCAATGAGATGCGAGAAAACACAGACAGACAGTTTAACGAACTCAGAAACACAATTAAAGAAAAAATTGAACATTTTACCAAGGAGACTGACATTTTAAAAAAGAACCAAATAGAATTTCTGGAGATTAATAACTCAATAAAAGAAATAAAGAATGAAATAGCCAGCTTAGTTAATAGAGCTGACCAGATGGAGAAAAGAATCAGTGACATTGAAGATAGAAACCTGGAAATAAAATAGATGGAAGAAGAAAGAGACTTGACTTAAAAGAAATGAAAAAACCCTACGAGAACTTTATGACTCCACCAGAAAGAGCAATATAAGAATAATGGACATATCAGAAGAGGAAGAAGAAAGAGAGAAGGAAACAGAGAGGATATTCAAACAAATTGTCGATGAGGAATTCCAAAACTTGTGGAAAGACCTGGATCATCCAATCCAAGAAGCAAATAGAACACCTAATTACCTCAACCCCAACAGGCCTTCTCCAAGGCACATTGTATTGAAGCTGTCAAATATCAATGACAAAGAAAGAATCCTAAAGGCAGCCAGGGAAAAGAAGACGGTAACCTACAAAGGAAAGCCCATTAGCTTATCATCAGATTTTTCGACAGAAACTCTACAAGCCAGGAGGGAGTGGAACCAAATATTCAAACTATTGAAAGAGAGAAATCATGAGCCAAGAATAATATATCCAACAAAGATATTCTTTAGATATGAAGGAGAAATAAAGACCTTTCCAGACATACAGAAGCTGAGAGAATTTTCTAATACATGACCTGCACTCCAAGAAATACTAAAGGAGGCTATTCGACCACCATCAACAGGGACAATTTGTGGCAACCAAAACATAAAAAGGGGGAGAGTAGAGGCCTCAACCGGAATATGGGAATGGAGAAAGTAAGTGTGCTGAAGAAAATTGAATACTCTAAACATCAAACTTTCTTTTACATAAACTTAAGGGTAACCACTCAAAAAAAATCCAGAACTGAAATATATACTGTAATAAAAGAAGAAACAGAGGGAAACATCACAGAATACCACCACACAGAAATAATAGACAACAACAAAATGGCAAAGAAACAATGGAGACACAGTCTTACCAGAAAACTAAAGACAGAATGACAGGAAATCCTCACATATCAATAATCACCCTAAATGTAAACGGACTGAACTCACCAATAAAAAGGCACAGAGTAGCAGATTGCTTCAAAACACTAAACCCAAATGTATGCTGCCTCCAAGAGACACATCTCAGCTACAGGGGAAAAACATAGACTCAAAGTGAAAGGGTGGAAATTGACACTCCAAGCAAACAGTATCCAGAGAAAATCAGGTGTAGTCATACTGATACCAGATGAAACAGACTTCAGGATAAAAAAGGTAACATGAGACAAAGATTGGCATTTTATAATGGTAAAGGGGACTATACAACAAGAAGACAAAACAGTCATCAATATTTATGCCCCCAATCAGGGAGCACCGAAATATACCAAGCAACTACTAACAGAACTAAAGGGAGAAATTGACCAAAACACAATTATACTAGGGGACCTAAATACATCATTGACAGCTATGGATAGATCATCCAAACAGAAAATAAATAAGAAATAGCAGCCCTAAATGACACATTAGATGAAACGGACATAGTTGACATTTATAGAGCACTTCATCCTGGAACATCAGACTATACATTTTTTTTCTTGTGTACATGGAATACTCTGAAGGATAGACCATGTATTGGGACCTATAACTAGCCTCAGCAAATTTAAGAAGATTGAAATCACACCAAGCATATTCTCTGATGACAAGGCTTTGAAATTGGATATCAACTGCAAAAAGAAAGCAGGAGAAACCACAAATATGTGAGGATGAGACGACATACTTTTGAAGAAGAACTGGGTCAAAGAAGAAATAAGAAGAGAGATCAAAAGATACATAGAAACAAATGAGAATGAAAATACATCCTGCCAAAATTTTTGGGATGCAGCGAAAGCAGTTTTAAGAGGGAAATTTATATCATTATAAGCCTGTCTTAAGAAACAAGAAAAATTCCAGATAAATGACTTCATATTACACTTTAAAGAACTAGAAAAAGGAGAACAAATGAAACCCAAGGTCAGCAGAAGAAAGGAAATAATAAAAATCAGAGCAGAACTAAATGAAATAAAGAACAAAAAGAAAATAGACAAAATGAATGTGACAAAGAGGTGGTTCTTTGAAAAGATTAATAGAACTGAAAAACCCTCGGCTAGACTCACTAAGATAAAAAGAGAAAAGACTAATAAACAAATAAGAAATGAAATAGGGGAAGTTATCACAGATGCCGCAGAAATAAAAAGGATCATCCAAGCATATTACGAAGGACTGTATGCCACCAAACTCAAAAACCTAGAAGAAATGGACAAGTTCTTAGCAACATATAACTTTCCTAGGCTGAATCATGAAGAATTGGAAAATCTAACTAGACCGATCAACAGTAAGGAAATTGTATAAGTCATCCGAAACCTCCCCAAAAGCAAAATCCAGGACCAGATGGCTTCATTAGTGAATTCTACCAAACCTTCAATGAGGATCTAATACCAATCCTACTCAAACTCTTCCAAAAAATTGAAGAAGAGACAATACTCCCTAACTTATTTTATGAGGCCAACATTACCCTGATAGCAAAACCTGGTAAGGACAACACAAAATGGAAAACTACAGACCAATATCTATGATGAATACAGATGCAAAAATCCTAAACAAAATTCTAGCAAATCCAATGCAACAATACATTAAAAAGATTATTCATCACGACCAAGTGGGGTTCATCCCTGGGGCAGAAGAATGGTTCAACATACGCAAATCCATGAATGTGATACATCACATAAACAAAATAAACCACAAAAATAATACGATTATATCAATTGATGTAGAAAAAGCATTTGACAAGGTACAACATCCATGTATGATTAAAACACTTAATAAAATAGGTATAGAAGGAAAATACCTTAACATAATAATGGCCATATATGAGAAACCCTCAGCTAATATCTTAATTAACGGTGAAAAACTGAAGTCCTTTGCTCTACATTCAGGAACACAATAGGGCTGTCCTCTATCACCTCTGCTTTTCAACCTAGTGTTGGAAATCCTCACCTGAGCAATCGGGCAAGAGAAATAAATAAAATTGGGAATGAAGAAGTTACAATTTCACTCTTTGCAGATGACATGATGCTATATATAGAAAACGCTAAAGACTTCACCAAAAAGCTATTAGAAACAATGAACGAATACAGCAAAGTTGCTGGCTACAAAATCAACGTACAAAAATCCATTGCATTCCTATATACTAACAATGAAATTTCAGAAAACGAAATAAAAAAATCAATTCCTTTTGCAATTGCAGCAAAAAGGATAAAATACCTTGGAATTCACTTAATCAAAGATGTGAAAGACCTATATGCTGAAAACTACAAGACGTTTTTAAAAGAAATGAAGAAGACACAAAGAAATGGAAAGACATTCCATGCCTATGGATTGGAAGAATCAACATAGTTAAAATGGCCATATTACCCAAAGCAATATACAGATTTAATGCAATCTCCATCAAAATCCCAATGGCATTTTTTAAAGAAATAGAACAAAAAATCATTAGATTTGTTTGGAACCACAAAAGACCCTGACTAGCCAAAGCAATCTTAAAAAAAAAGAACAATACTAGAGGTATCACACTCCCTGACTTTAGCTTGTACTACAGGGCTACAACAATCAAAACAGCATGGTATTGGCAGAAAAGCAGACACATAGACCAATAGAATAGAATTGAGAACCCAGAAATAAAACCACATAAATATGGACAGATAATTTTTGACAAAGAATCAAAAAACATACAACGGAGAAAAGACAGCCTCTTCAATAAATGGTGCTGGAGAATTGGAAAGCCATGTGCAAAAGGATGAAACTGGACTGCTATCTGTCACCATGTACCAAAATTAATTCAAAATGGATCAAAGCCTTAAGCATAAGACCTGACACAATAAACTGCATAGAAGAAAACATAGGTACTAAACTTATGGACCTTGGGTTCAAAGAGCATTTTATGAATTTGACTCCAAAGGCAAGGGAAGTAAAAGCTAAAATATACGATGGGACTATATGAAACTTAAAAGCTTCTGCACAGCAAAAGAAACTATCGACAAATTAGAGGCAACCAACTGAATGGGAGAAGATTTTTGCAAACAGTCCCTCCGATAAGGGGCTAATATCCAAAATATACATGGAACTCATGAAACTCGACAACAAAAAAACAAACAACCCAATTGAAAAATGGGCAGATGACCTGAAGAGACATTTCTCCAAAGAGTACATACAAATGGCAACTAGACATATGAAAAAATGCTCAACATCACTAATCATCAGAGAAATGCAAATAAAAACCACAGTGAGACATCACCTCACCCCAGTCAGAATGGCTGCCATCAACAAGACAAATAGTAACAAGTGTTGGAGAGGCTGTGAATAAAAAGGAACCCTCATATCTTGTTTGTGGGAATGCAGACTGGTGCAGCCGTTATGGAAGGCAGTGTGAAGGTTCCTGAAAAAATTACGAATAGAATTATTATATGATCCAGCAATCCCTCTCCTGGGTATCTCCCAAAAATCTGAAAACATTTATCCATAAAGACATGTGTGCTCCAATGTTCATTGCAGCTTTGTTTACAATGGCCAAGACATGGAAACAACCAAAATGTCCTTCGATAGATGAATGGATAAAGAAGTTGTGTTACATATACACAATGTAATACTATTTGGTGGTAAGAAAAGATGATATAGGAACATTTGTGACAACATGGATAGATCTTGAGAGTATAATGCTAACCGAAATAAGTCAAACAGAAAAAGCGGGGAACCATATGACTTCACTGATAATGTGGTATATAAACCAAAAACAACAAAAGAACAAGACAAACAAATGAGAAACAAAAACTCATAGACACAAACCATATTTAGTGGTTACCAGAGTGTAAGGGGGGAGGGGTGTGGGAGATGAATGTAAGGGGGATCAAATATATGGTGATGGAAGGAGAACTGATCTGGGTGGTGAACACACAATGGGATTTATAGATGATATAATACAGAATTGTACACCTGAAATCTATGTAATTTTACTAACAATTTTCACCCCAATAAATGAATAAATAAATTTAAAAAAACTGAAATAAACTTACTATATGACCCAGTAATTTCATTCTTGAGCATGTTGCAGAGAAATTAGTACTTATTTTCTTGTAAAAATATGTACATACATGTTTATGGCAGCTTTATTTGTAGTAATAAAAGACTGTAAATATTGCCAAGTTTCCTTCAAAGAGTGAATGGTTAAACAAACATGCCATGAAATACTACTCAGCATTACATATATATAACAAATATTGATACATGCATTAACTTGGATAAAACTCAAGGAAAGCATGTTGAGTGGAGAAAGCCAATCTCAATATTCATATTACGATTCTATTTATATAACACTTGTAAAACAACATAATTATAGGGAGGGAAAATTTGTTAGTGGTTGCCAGGGTTTAGGGCTAGGGAATGAATGTGGGTGTGGCTATAAAGGGGTAGTGTAAAAGAGTCTTGTGACGATTACATAGATAAGTGATTCTGGTATTGGTTCATGAAGTTACACATACGATAGAATTACCTTGAACTTCTCTCTCTCTCTCTGCCTATCTCTCATACATAAATGCCCAAATTTGTATAATTCTATTATTCCAATTGTAACATTGTTGAAAGAACTTGGTGACTGGTGCATGGGGCTTCCCTGAACATTTCTTTAGACTCTCCTGTAAATTTATAATTGTTTCAAATAAAACATTTAAAAAGAAAGGTATACGAGGAAAATATAAAGAACAGAAAGTAGAGATTATTAATATCATGCAAAGTTGCATTCAACGCAAAACATAAACAGGACAAATATAAAACTGTTACATTTTTATGCCCTCAATACCAATCTATCAAAATATTTAAAGACAATACTTTGTAAATGAAGGGGAAAACAGAAACACATTCATAGTAGGTATAGTTACCTCACTGGAAGTTCATGACATAGCAAGTAGGAAAAAACAAGCAAACAAGTAAAAAAAACAGTCTGAATTACCAAATTTATTTTTTAATTAAATTTTTGTTTGCTGTGAAGTATGTTGTATTTTAAAGTATTTTATTGTGGTAAAATATACTCGTATGTATGAAATAAATTTTATAATTTTAACCATTTTTCTTTTTTCATGTTTTATAATAAAGGAGAATTACATATTTCTAAGCATCATAGACATAAGTGTTTGTTGCTTTCTTTTTTCATTTTTTTATTTTTATTTTTTGAAACTAAAGTTTATTGGGGTGACAATAGTTAGTAAAGTCACATAGATTTCAAGTGTACAATTCTGTATTACATCATCTATAAATCCCACTGTGTGTTCACCACCCAGAGTTAGTTCTCCTTCCATCACCATATATTTGATTCCCCTTTACCCTCATCTGCCACCCCCCTCCTCCCTTACCCTCTGGTAACCACTAAACTGTTGTCTGTGTCTATGAGTTTTTGTTTCCCATTTGTTTGTCTTGTTCTTTTGTTGATTTTGGTTCATATACCACATATCAGTGAAATCATATGGTTCTCTGCTTTTTCTGTCTGACTTAATTTGCTCAGCATTACAATCTCAAGATCCATCCATGTTGTCACAAATGGTCCTATTTCATCTTCTCTTACCGCCGAATAGTATTCCATTGTGTATATATACCACAACTTCTTTATCCATTCATCTATTGAAGGGCGTTTTGGTTGTTTCCATGTTTTAGCCATCGTAAATAAAGCTGCAATGAATATGGAGCACACTTTTCTTTTTTTTTTTTTTTTAATTAAATTTATTGGGGTGACAATTGTTAGTAAAATTACATAGATTTCAGGTGTACAATTCTGTATTACATCATCTATAAATCCCATTGTATGTTCATCACCCAGAGTCAGTTCTTCCATCACCATATATTCGATCCCCCTTACCCTCACCTCCCCCCCCCCTTACCCTCTGGCAACCACTAAACTATTGTCCGTGTCTATGAGTTTCTGTTTCTCATTTGTTTGTCTTGTTCTTTTGTTGTTTTGGTTTATATACCACATATCAGTGAAATCACATGGTTCTCTGCTTTTTCTGTCTGACTTGTTTCGCTCAGCATTACTCTCTCAAGATCCATCCATGTTGTCACAAATGTTCCTATATCATCTTTTCTCACTGCCGAATAGTATTCCATTGTGTATATGTACCACAACTTCTTTATCCATTCATCTATCGAAGGACATTTTGGTTGTTTCCATGTCTTGGCCACCGTAAACAAAGCTGCAATGAACATTGGAGCACACGTGTCTTTATCTCTAAATGTTTTCAGATTTTTTGGGTAGATACCCAGGAGAGGGATTGCTGGGTCATACGGCAATTCTATTCGTAATTCTTTGAGGAACCTCCACACTGCCTTCCATAACGGCTGCACCAGTCTGCATTCCCACCAACAGTGTATGAGGGTTCCTTTTTCTCCACAACCTCTCCAATACTTGTTACTATTTGTCTTGTTGATGATAGCCATTCTAACTGATGTGAGGTGATATCTCATTGTGGGTTTTATTTGCATTTGTCTTATGATTAGTGATATTGAGCATTTTTTCATATGTCTATTTGCCATTTGTATGTCCTCTTTGGAGAAATGTCTCTTCGGGTCATCTGCCCATTTTTCAATTGGGTTGTTTTTTTGTTGTCAAGTTGCATGAGTTCCTTGTATATTTTGGATATTAGCCACTTATCGGAGGCACTGTTTGCAAAAATCTTCTCCCATTCAGTTAGTTACCTCTTTATTTTGTCAATGGTTTCTTTTGCTGTGCAAAAGCTTTTAAGTTCGATATAGTTCCATTGTTTTAATTTAGCTTTTATTTCCCTTGCCTTTGGAGTCAAATTCATAAAATGCTCTTTGAACCCAAGATCCATAAGTTTAGTACCTATGTTTTCTTCTGTGCAGTTTATTGTGTCAGGTCTTATGCTTAAGTCTTTGATCCGTTTTGAATTAATTTTGGTACATGGTGACAGATAGCCATGCAGTTTCATTCTTTTGCACGTGGCTTTCCAATTCTGCCAGCACGGTTTATTGAAGAAGCTGTCTTTTCTCCATTGTATGTATTTTAACCATTTTTCAAAAACTTTTGTTAGCATTTATTTGATGCTGAATTTAATCCCAGGGTATAAGTTTTTGTTTCTTTAATTTTTTCTGGGAGATCTTTTTCTTCTGCAACTTCTGATTCTGGTGTAGGAACGATCTGGTCTTTTACAGTAGGGATCATCTCAATGTGCCAGGGAGAGCTCATACATGGGTTAATCCGCCCCAGAGCTTTGTAAGTTCTGTGCTGCATTTGGAAGCTTGGTTCACCTCGGTGTGCTCAATGACCAGAGAATCTACATCTAAACCCTGAAGTTCAGCATTACTCTCTGCATTTTTAAGCACATGCAGCAAAAATCCAGCATTCTTTTTGGGCCACTGACCCTGCATCAAGCCCCATTTTTTGGCCTGGGCACACCTACCAACTCCACCATTGTAACAATGGGATGGCACATATTGCTTCTATAAAGTGACATCCTTCAGATACTTGGTGGCTTTTCTGATATGCATACACTTGATGGCCTGGGCAGTTTCATGAGTGTTCTTAAAGTGAACACGAAGATTTGAACTTTTTAATTTGCATGATTTTGTGGTGTTTACTGAGTCAAGTGAATAATAGCAAACCATTTCAGAGGTCGCCTCAGACCACTTATAGGAAGAGCCCATTTTAACTATTTTAAAGTGTGCAAATCAGTGGTATTATCTATTATGTTGTATAACCATCTACAGTCTCTATTATAAAAATATTTTCATTACCTCAAACAGAAACTCAGTAACCATTAAGCAATGAACTGCCTATTACCTTTTGCCCCTATTCCCTGGCAACTTATATTCTATGTTCTATCTTTATAAATTAATATATTAAACATACTTCATATAACTGGATTCATGTACTATTTGTCTTTATGTGGATAATCTCACAGAGCACAATGTTTTCAAGGTTAATCTATGTTGTAGCATATATTAGAATTTCATTTTTTATGGCTGATAATATTCCATTTTATGCGTATACCACATTTTATTTATCTCTTCATCTGTTGGTGAACATTTGGATTGTTTACACCTTTTGGCTATTGGAATGATACTATTATAACTTTGGTGTACAAATATCTGTTTTAGTACCCATTTTCAATTCCTTGGGGTATATACCTAGAAGTAGAATTTCTAGATCATATGGTGATTATGTTGTTAAATTTTTGTTTTGCTGCACTGTTTTACATTCCCACCAGAAATGCATGTGTTGAAAAATTTTCACATCCTTGTAAACACTTATTTTCCTGTTTTTGAAAAATCATTATTATAACCATCATAGTGTGTGTGGAATGGTATCTTATTGTGGTTTGATTTGAATTTTCTTAATGTCTAACAATAAGCATTTTTTCATGTGCTTATTTGCCATTTTTTTATTTTGTTTGAAGAAGAGTCAATTCAAGTCTTTAGCCCATTTTATAATTGGGTTGTTTGTATTTTTGTTGTTGAGTTGTAGGAGTTCTTTATGTATTCTGGATATTAAACCCTTACCAAGTATATGATTTACAAACATTTTTTTTCCACTCTGTTGGTTGTAGACAAACAAGCCTCAGTTAAGGCTTCAGCTGACCATACTGGTAATTGTGAAGCTGGAAGGCCTAGCATAGTTATCTTGAGTTGGGGCAAAGAAGTTGAACCTCTTTGTTTCCATATTGGTTAATCATTGAATAAGGTCTTTTGCAATAATGGGGTGTGACCTTGGGTGAACCATCTTTCTTCAATCAAGACATTTTTCAAGAGGGTTGGCAGCTGCGGGCTGTCTGCCAGCATCACTTATAGCGGCAGGAGGAAATACATCCTTCATTCATAAATGGGGATATGGATGTGGGTGCCACATCACAGAATCCACTACAGTGTATCACTTGCTCCTGATTCAAACTCCTAGGTGACATCATCTAATTGGCTATGTTTAGGTATGTTCCTGTACCCTATTTACTCAGGTTCAAAGAAATAAACTATATATAACATTTGGAATTCTCTAGATGGGGGTGGAGTACTGCCTGCCACAAAAGCTTGCACAATTTCAAATTCCCTCAAACACAGAAAGGAAATTTAGATGCTGGGAAGTCGACTACCTTCTCAACCCAGATGACAAATGTTCACTACATACTTCATATTTTTTATCAAAGTGGTCTTTATGAGTCATTTCACCTTTTTTGACTATTCCTCTACTATTGGATGTTTATGTTATTTCCATTTTTGCTACTGCACATAATACTAGAATAAATATTTTTGTATCTACATTTTTATGCTCATTTAAGATAAATGCCCAGAAGTGGAATTGCTTGACCAAATGTAGGCATATTTACATTTTGATAAATACTGTCAAATTACCTATCTAAAAATCTATATTAGTTTGTTACTTATTCCCATTAATAGTGAATGGGTTCCCACCAACAGTGTATGAGGGTTCCTTTTTCTCCACAGCCTCTCCAACACTTGTTACTATTTGTCTTGTTGATGATAGCCATTCTGACTGGGGTGAATGCAGACTGGTGCAGCCATTATGGAAGGCAGTGTGGAGGTTCCTCAAAACATTACAAATAGAATTGCCATATGACCCAGCAATCCCTCTCCTGGGTGTCTACCCAAAAAATCTGAAAACATTTAGAGATAAAGACACGTGTGCTCCAATGTTCATTACAGCTTTGTTTACGGTGGCCAAGACATGGAAACAACCAAAATGTCCTTCGATAGATGAATGGATAAAGAAGTTGTGGTATATATACACAATGGAATACTATTCGGCGGTAAGAAAAGATGATATAGGAACATTTGTGACAACATGGATGGATCTTGAGAGAGTAATGCTGAGCAAAATAAGTCAGACAGAAAAAGCAGAAAACCATGTGATTTCACTGATATGTGGTATATAAACCAAAAACAACAAAAGAACAAGACAAACAAATGAGAAACAGAAACTCATAGACACAGATAATAGTTTAGTGGTTACCAGAGGGTAAGGGGGGTGGGGGTGGGTGGTGGGTGATGAAGGTAAGGGGGATCAAATATATGGTGATGGAAGGAGAACTGACTCTGGGTGATGAACACACAGTGGGATTTATAGATGATGTAATACAGAATTGTACACCTGAAATCGATGTAATTTTGCTAACAATTGTCACCCCAATAAATTTAATAAAAAAAATAGTGAATGAGGATTCTCTCATTTTTCTACACTCTATTCAACACTAGACAATGGTGTCTTTTTAAACTTTGCTATTTTTGAACAGCAATACATGGCATATTTTTGTTTGGATTTGCATGTTTCTTGCTCAAGTGAGATTGAGCCTGTATTATTGATTATTCTGAAAATTGCCTATTCAATTCATTTGTTCAGTTTTCTATTAGATTGTCTTTTTCTTACTGATTTTTAGGAATTTGTATATGCTTTGGTATTTATATATGTTTACCATATTTATCCTTTTTGTCACTTTTAAGCTTTTTTTATTCTGCTTCTCATATAGAATATATTATCATTTCTGTTGATATATTACTTATTACCTTTCTGATTCAAGTTTTTTTGTGTTTTTTTTTTTTATCCTTAGGTAAGTCTCCTCACTCACAGATTATATATATTCACCTGCATATTCTATATATCTTCTACGTTTTGTTTTTTTCTAAAAGTGGGATAAATTTAATTTTTTTTAATATTGGTACTGATCTTTTAAAAAAAATCAGCTTTATTGAGGTATGATTGATAAAATTGTACATTATTTAAAATGTAGATTGTGATGATTTGTTATACATTGGGATAAGATTTCCCACATCAAGTTAATTAACACATCCTTACCTCACAATTTATCTTTTTTTGATAAGAACATTTCCCCCTCTTTTAACAAATTTCAATTATACAATACAATGTTATCAACTATAGTCATCATGTTTTACATGAATTGATTTTTGAAAAAGGCATTTCATGTTTATGTTAAAATTTGTTGTTTGAGGTGTATGAAATTGTTTTGAAATTATGCTTTTTGAAATTATACTTTCCCCCCTTATTATTTATAAAATTGTACTCTCCTTCTATATTGATTGTAAGTACTATTTTAATCAAATACTCAATTAACATATATGCATGACTATGGTTTCTGGGTTCTTTATTCTTTTACTGAAACATTTTAATAAGTCTTGTGCTAAAACTTGTTTTAACTATTTTATCTTGTAGAATGCTTTAATATCTCATAGGGCAAATTGTTCTTCATTGTTATTTTAAAATATCTTGGTTTATCTAGTACATTTTCTCTTCTAGGTAATTTTTTTGAATTTTTATTTTTATTTAGGTTGTATAAACATATTTAAGGAGTCAATGCTTCTACAAGATTTGTGTATGTAAACACGTTTGTCATCCATTTGTCTTTTCGTTGAATTAGTCATATTTGCCTCTATTACTGGTAACTAATAATTTTGATATTTACCTCCATGTCTCTAAATAATATTTATTTTTTCTTGAAGTTTCTATTTTAAGAATTGCTTATTAACACATAATCATGGGATATGAGGATTTAACTTTTATTTCCTCCTCTCTCTTTCCTTACAACATACACAAACAACTTCCAATCTCCCATCCTCACAATGAACACTTTTGCCGATCCAGACACCATCTTCTATACACCTCTTCACAACTTAGCTTAGTGGGAAACATGTCTGCCCACTTCCTTATGGTGCATTAATTCAAACCACCCCAAATGCATCACTGCCTCCTCTTGATTCCTTACTGAAACTATTTTAGTCAACTTCAATAGACCTCTGTGCTGCTAAAACCAGTATTTCTCATTGTACTTGAATTACATGCAGAATTTGGTATAGTTCCCGCCTTGAAATATTCATACTTTGACTTTTGTGATCCACCTCTGGCTCTCTGTTTCCTGGTTCCCCTCCTATATTTCTGAACATCTATCCTCAGTCTTCTCTGGGGATGCTCCATCTCTCATACTTTTTGAATTACTGGCTCAGGTCTTGACTCCCTTCTTTATATTCTTTCCTTAAGTGGCTCACTCAATCCTATGGCTTCTTTTTACTGTGTAAAATAATGTATTAAAACATTGTTTTAACATTACTTAATAAAAATTATTAACTCTGAATAGTTAATTTACAAAACCATAAATTCCTAGGGACAGCTCAATAACTCCAGACAATAATGCCACTTACCAGAAAATTAAAGGCTTATTGTTCTTTTCCCTTGAGATATAGAGAGCTATATGTTATACATATTTTCTGAGTACACTCATATAATTGAGGCAATAATTTTGGATGTTTGTATTAAACAGTACTAGAAATAGAATAAAGGCCCTTGATAACCTGAGAATTGCAATATTCGTTATCTTTAAAAGATTTTATTTAAGATCTACTTTAAGAAATGTCTGTGCTAAATACTTAGACATTTTGGTTCTGTTGGACAAATGATGTCATTTAAGAAAACTGTAAAATATTTTGTGTGGTGTAAGTGGCGATAGTTATCTTGGAAAAATAAGAAGGTAATGGATTATTCTAAAGAAAATGCAAATCATTAGTAATAACTTAACTCGTGGAAAATAAGAACATAGAGTGTTATTTTTAATTTAGTTGGGTTTATTTACTTATTTTCCTCCATCCAATTAATCTCACTGTCTGATTTACCAAAATTATGTCCTACAGCTTTACGATGAATTAGGATGTAACTTGCTTCATATTCAGGATTCTCAATTTTGGCTTTTGTCACACATTAATCTTCAGTTTTACGTAGCAAAACACCTTTTCTTATTGCTTCCATCAGTGCATTCCTTGTTTTAATGATTATTGGTAGATTTGATCGAGGTTGCTTTAAAGTAGCGTTTACTGGAGCTGGTGAAGATTTGGACACTGATAGAGCCCAGGGGCTTGAAATGCAAGATGGTGGTCGTACAAAAGAAAACAATGAGTGTAGAGTGGAAGATCTTGGTGACTTCAAACTTGAAGATCTTGGTTGTGATGGAATCAAATGCCTTGTTGATTGTGCAACTGAAGAAATTTGTGTTTGAACACCTGAAGGTCTTAATGACTGTGCATCTAAACACCTTGATAATATGGTGACTGAATTTCTTGGTGACTGGGAAAATGAATGTGTTGGTGATAGACTCAAAGCTCTTGATGTTTGTGGACATGAAGATATTAATGATAGTGGAACTGCATTTTGTGGTGTTTGTGGAGTTGATGATCTTGGAAATTGTGGAATTGAATATCTTGGTGGTGGAATAAAATAGCTTGGTGGTGGTGAAGGTGAAGATCTTGATGATTTTGCAACTGAAGTTCTAGGTGATTTTACAAATGAAGACGTAGCATATGGAGAAACTGAAGATGTTGAGGATTGTGCAAATGATGCAGAGCCAACTCGATCTGTAACTGTGACCATTGTTTGAATACTAGGTGAGGGTATTGGAGAAGGAGATAGAGATGGAGGCATCACCTGATATTCATCTTGGAGGAGTAGATCATCTGTTGTCAGTTCATACTGTTGAAAAGGTTCAGGTACTGGAGGAGAGAAGTCCACTTTAGGTGAAGTAATTGGAAGAGCTGCCTCAGGAGTAGTTGGGAGGCAAGCAGTAGGTGATGTTGTTCCTGGGGTTCTCAAAACAGGTGATGGAAGTTGAGTTGGGGAATGCATGATTGGGGGAAGAGTTGCCCTCTTTGAAGCTCTTAATAGAGTTAACCAATCAGGTGGCAATGGAGGTGGAGAATTTGGTGCTGTAGGACTCACGAACACCTCTGATTTAAGACAATTTCGAGGTTGGGGTTGCAATTCTTCTCCCATTCCAGTTCCATAATTGACATATGTAAATGATTTTTTTACAGCTCCTGCTTCATGCATTGGCACATGTAAGTAGCTGGATAACACTTTTCCTACAGTTGTTGTTGTTACAAGCTTACTGATTTCACATAATGGGGAACTGGAAAGTGAACTTTCATCTGGTTGATCCACATATGAATGCAAGACCTCACTACAAGAAAGTGGGACATGGTCCATTGAAATATTGTGTTCCATCCGTTGACTTTGAAGCACACTTTCTGGTTTATTGGGATGATCCTCATGCATCTTTTGCTTGAGATTTTCCTCTTTTTCTTCCTTAGTCTCAGGTAGAATCTTTTCTTTATAAAGTTCAAAGCAATATGAAGCATCAGGAGAAATCTTTAAACCTGTATCATCTTGACAAGAAGAACTGGACATATTAAGAGGTACTGTCTGTACACAAGCATCGTGTCTTCCATATATTTTAACAGGTAATGGCTTGGAGGAATATACCTGCTGTGTTTGAATAGTTATACTTCGAAAAGTTCTTGATTTCATAATTTGCAAGGACAAGTCTTCATTTGGATCTTCACAGGTAATACCATTAGTCAACTGGATTACATGTTCTTGTAAAACGTTAAGTCTGAAAGAGATTTTATCAACCTCTTTGGATATTTCCCCAAATATATCTTCAGCATATTTACTCAGATTATTTACTTGTATAGCTATATTGCTTAAAGACGTCTGGATTATATGAACTAACTCATCTTGAATTTTTCTGGGTATCGCTAATTGACCTGGATACCCCTCATCTTTCTCTTTATTTAATGACATTTTAAATATGTTTAATTCAGTACATTTGTTAGGAGGCACTGCCATCTTACCCTGTTTTAAGCATCTGCCAATTTTTGAGCCTCATCAGCAATATCGGATATGGCAGAGGCTGCTCTGTCTCCAGCAGTAACCCAGCAACCAAGTTCTATGTCAGAATCTTATAGTTGTATCAGCAGTGAGAGGACAATGCCTAAAAGTAATCACCACTCCCCCATTGGCCTGCTCTGTTCTGAAATTCGTTTCTTAAAGGTAGAGAAAGATGAGCTGGAGAAGAAGTCACAAACATATGACACAACTTCTCATTTATTGTTCAAAGTTTGACCCTAGTTTTGAAATCAAATTTTCCATGTGACCTCCAGCTTACTTTTCGGATTTCAAATAACATCTGTCTCTTATCTGATTCTGAAATTATCTTACAGCTGGGATGTGTCTTCTGAGCTCCACTTGGATATCACGCAGCCTTCTCAAATTTGTACTTAAATTTTTTGACATATAAAAAGCTATTCATAATTAATGTGAACAACTTTATGAGTTTAGAGATAACTATACACCCATAAAACCCTTACAACATTCTATGCCATAAACCTGTCCATCACCTTCCAAAGTTTCCTCCTGCCCTATTATTATTATTATTATTATTATTATTATTATTATTATTATTATTATTTTGTGATAAGAACACTTAACCGAAGATCCACATTTTTAGTAAATTTTTAAGTATACAATGCAACATCATTAACTATAGGCACTATGCTGTACAGTAGATCTCTAGTATTTATTTTTCCTGTATAACTTAAACTTTGTACTCTTTGACTAATATCTGCCTCTTTCCTCATCCCCCCAGCACCGACAACCATCATTATACTCTCTGCTTCTATAAGTTTGACTATTTTAGTTTCATCATATAAGTAATATATTATGCAGTATTTGTCCTTCTCTGTGTAGCTTTTTCACATAGCCTAATATCATTTATGTCACAAATGGCAGGCTTTCCTTCTTTTTTAAGGATGAATAGTATTCTAGTGTATGTTTATACCATATATTTGTTTAATCCATTAATCCATCCATTAACATTTAGGTTGTTTCTGTGTCTTGGCTATTGTAAATAATCCTTCAGTGAATATGGGAGTCCTGATATATCTTTGAGATCATGCTTTTAATTTCTTTGGATCGTAGAAATGAGATTGCTGGATCATATAGTAGTTCTATTTTTAATTTTGGGGAAACCTCCATACTGTCAAACTTGCACTCATTCTCTTATTTTTCTATCCACAGTAGCCTCTCTTTTCTGTATCATATATCTCTGAGTATGGCACCCATTCAGTTGCTCATGCCACAAAGCTAGAAGTTAGTTTTATCCCTTATACCACTCTCTCAGTCCTAATCTTTGTCACCAAGGCAGGTCAGTTCTATCCCAAATATATCCTCAAACGTATTCATTCTTTCCACCTACTCTACCATCATTATACAAATCATAAATGTCACCATTGTCTCTCACTAGGACCTCCTGACTGATCTCCCTGATCATCTATTGCCCTATTCATTTTTTTCTCTCTCCTCCTTCCATGCATATGTTCATGCATCCATTAATCATCATTAATCCATCCATTCATTGAATAGATTCTGTAAAGTAGCCAATCTTGAAGGATCTCTAAGTTAGATGGTAGAGTAAAGGCAGATTACAAAACCTCCATCCTCAAAAATCAAATGACATAAATAAAAATAAGTTTTAAATTGTCAAAGAAGTATCGGAGCTATAAGAAATGAAAGGGCAAAAATCTCCTATCATGCACTCTGGAAAGTGGTGTCCAAGGACAGAGAGAAAAAGGATTTTAGGTATTTGCACATAACCTCTATCCATATTTCTTTTTATTATTATTATTATTGTTGTTGTTGTTGTTATTGCTATTTTTTTTAAGGAGGGTGCAGCTCATAGTGGCCCATATAGGTATTGAACTGGCAACCTTGGTACTACTAGCACCACTCTCTAACCAACTGAGCTAACCAGCCACCACATCCATATTTCTTGAGGAGTGGTTCAGTGATGGGGCTGAGGTTGGTATTGGCTGGAAATAAAGTAGAAATAATTTTTTAAAATGTCACTCATATCTTCTAAACTAGAGGGAAGTGGACTGAGGAAAACAATTGAGTTTTGTTGTAGGACTGTACAGAATCTCTACTCATCTGTCATACTCCCACACTGACACAGAATTAATTATAACAATAACTATAGAGATAGTGTGTAGTCTACTGGGAAAAGGCATAAGAAAAATGCCCATTTAAGTCCATCTCACCAACTCTGGGCTAATCCAATAATGCTGTGGCCAAATATCAAAACTAGTATTACGGTTTCAGAGCAAAATGTTAATATTACAAACTTACATATTTAGTACAATAAAGAAACAAAAATTAGGAGTAAAATTGCAAAAGTCTGAAAGTCATGATCATCTTAGCTTTATTCTTTTTTTAATAACAAGAATACAATATATGCTTTAGTTGAAAGATTTGAATATAATACAAAAGTAAAAATGCAACAATTATTTCATTCAAAAATATTTATTATGTACTATATCTGTTGTCTAGAACTTTTGTTTAAAAAAGTACCACAAACATGGTGATTTAAAACAATAGAAGTTTAATCTATCACAATTTGGGAGACTAGAAATCCAAAATCAAGGTACTCATCAGGCTGTGTTTTCACCAAAGCCTCTAGGAGGAGAATCCTAGCCTCTTTCAGAAACTGTAGACCCAGCAATTCCTTGGTTTATAGTATCATAACTCCAATCTACCCCTCAGTTTTCACATGATGTTCTACCTGTGTCTCTGTGTCTATGGCTGTCTTCTTAAAAGGATACCAGTCATATTGTATTACAGGTCCTCTCTGCAACAGTAGGATCTCATCCTAACTTAACTAAATACATGTGCTGTGACCCTATTTCAAAATAATGTTACATTGTGAAGTACTGGGGGCCAGGACTTCAACATATCTTTTATTTATTTTTTTGTATGTTTGTTTATTTATTTATTTATTTATTTATTTATTTATTTATTTATTTATATTAGTTTCAGGTGTACAAAACAATGTAATAGTTAGACATTTATCATTTATATCTCTCACAAAGTGATAACCCCTCTCCCCCAATCTACTACCCCTCTGTCATCGCATACACTCATTACATTTCCACTGTCTTTATTCCTAATGCTATACTCCACTTCTTGTAAATATATATATATATATATATATATATATATATATATATATATATAATTATACTTGACATTCATTATATTTCAGCTTCAGCTTCAGGTGTACAGTGCAGTGATCAGGCATGTACATCATCCCTGAGGTGGTCTCCCTAATATACACACAATAGCCAAGACATGGAAACAACTGAAATGCCCATCAGTAGACGACTGGATTAAGAAACTATGGTACATTTATACAATGGAGTATTATGCAGCCCTAAAGAAGAATGAAATCTTACCTTTGCAACGATATGGATGGACCTAGAGAACATTATGCTAAGTGAAATAAGTCAGGCAGAGAAAGACAAATACCACATAATCTCACTTATATGTAGAATCTAAAGAAAAGAATAAATGAACAAACTAATCAGAAACAGTCTCAGAGACATAGAGGAAAAACATATTTTTTTTGGAGGGACACAGTTCAACCCATAACAAGCACCTACTTGTGCTGGGAATATGGGAGAGATTTTTACTCAGACATACCAGCAAATACAAATTCCCTAAACAGGAATCAGCATATCCTGCACGAGACCCAGCCTGGGGCCCTGTGGCTAGGAGAATAGTATAAAATGGGATTTGAGGGATTGAGAAATCATGCACATGAGGACATGGTAAAGAGTTTGCATTTTCATCTGAGGGTCATTGGAATCCATTGAGGGATTTAAGCGGAGGAGAGAGATGTAATTCAATCTATATTTAAAAGGCTAACTTTAGCTTTCTGTCAGAGTGGAACATAAGAGTATTTAGAGGTTGTGACAGTAATCCAGCAAAATATGATAGTGGCTGTATCTCAATAGTGCTAGTGTTAGAAGTGGTTTCATTCAAAATATATTTGAAGGAAAGGAGCAGGTTTGGAGGACAAGAGATGTGAAAATGCAGAATAAGCAATAAACATAGTCAGGAGTTCTGGGGACATGGTAGGGTTGGAAATTAAAATTTTGTAGAATCAGTGTGTAGTTGTTATTTAAAGTCAAGGGACTTGATGAGATAATCTAAGAAATAACTGTATATACAGAAAAGAAAAACTTACATCTTCCAAATTATCAGAAGGAACAGGAACACACACTTGAAATAAATAAATCAGGAAATATATTGCAAAAGCTAGAAAAAATAAAGGAGCAGTAGAAACAACAACAACAAAAAATTAGAAACAGAAAATAAAAAATCTGTTAGTATTAAGACCAAAGCTACATTTTATATAGAAAGATGTCAATGATATAAATTCATTATTTATAAACAAAAAGGGAAGTATTTCAAGACCAAGGAATTCAGTAGGGAATTAAGATAGAAAAAGTCCATGACCTTGTGGGATTTATTTTCTACTGAATGAGTTGTGGGAAGTGTCGAAAAGCAAAACAAATGAATTCATAGAGGCAGATAACAGATTAGTGGTTACCAGAGAGGAAGGAGGGTGGAGGGAGGAAAAACAGGTAAAGGATAGTTGAATAGTGATGGAAGGAAACTAGACTTTTGGTTGTGAACACGATGTGGTATATACAGATGTCAAATTATAATGCTGCACATCTGAAACTTATATAATATTGTAAACTAATATTATCTCAATGAAAAAACAAACAAAAATATAAAATAGAACTGGTTAAGAGACTAGATGGTTGGAGGGGGGATGTTTCCTGTCAAGGAATACCGTTCTGAGAAGGTGATATTTGAAGAGAATCCTGAATTCAAACTATGAAAGGCACCTAAAAACAAAGTGAAAGTAAAGGGATGGATAACAATGGAAAAAAAGATGCAGTTACAATGTTGATGTTAGACCAGGTTGAATTCACACACACAAGTTAAACAAAATATATAAACAAAACATTACAAAAAATGATACATAATGAATTTTTGAATCATGAATCTCTGTGTAACCAATAATATCACATTAAAATATGTAAAGTTACATAGATTTCAGGTATACAATTCTGTATTACATCATCTATAAATCCCATTGTGTCTATGTAATTTTACTAACAATTGTCACCCCAATAAATTAAAAAAAATATGTAAAGTAAAAATGAGTATATACAGAGAAAAATAGAAACATGATACACAGAAACTTAGCAATGATGGAATCTGAATAAATATACTGAATAAAGTTGATTTAATATATCTATATCAAACTCTGTCACCTGATGCTAGAAAATACACCTTCTTTTCATATGCCACTGGAATATTTACTATTGGCTATTTATATTTGGACACCAAGAAAATCTCAACTAACTAAATATATGTTAAGAAAAAAGACCACACTTATTTTTAACAATTACTCTTTATATTTCCCCAGTGTTTGTTTTGAATATTTTAATGCCATTACTTCTCTCACATAGGTTCATTACAGTTGTAGTTTCATTGAGAAATTAACAGAGCATTATGAACTGATTTTGTGGTTATGTATGCTTTCTCCTTTGAAATTAGTCTTGTCTGATGTATATATAATTACATCTGTTTTCTTTTTGCATCATTTACTTCTTACATTTTTTTTTTTTACTTTGATAGGCACAAAAACAGTGGCTAAAGCAAAGGTTTTAAAATCAGACTGTCTGTATTAAAATCTAAAGTTGACATATTGGGGTAGAAATACTTATATCAAACAAAATAGACTTTAAAACAAAAGATAACACAAGACAAAGAACATTTCATAATGACAGAGGAATTAATACAGGAGGATATAACTTTTGAAAAATTCATGCACCTGTATTTGTAGCACCTAAATGTATAAAGCAAATATTGGCAGACATAAGAGAGAGATTGAGAGTAATATAGATATTGTAAGAAAATTTAACACCTCATTGACATCAACAGATAGATCATCCAGACAGAAAATCAACAAGAAAACAGTAGTGTGAATGACACATTACACCAGATGGATTTAATTGATATTTTTAGAGCATTTTCCCCAAAGCAGAAGAATATACATTTTTTGAAGCACACATGGAACATTTTCCAGGGTAGACCACGTGTTAGGCCAAAACAAATTAGTCAATAAATTTAAGAAAATTGAAATCATATCAAGCATTTTCCCCAATCACAGTGGTGTGAAACTAAAAATCAATTGCAGGAAGAAAACTGATAAGCACAGAAACACATGGAAACTAAATAACATTCTACTAAACAATGAATTATTTAGAAAGAGATCAAGGAAGAAATAAAAAGATACCTTGAGACAAATGAAAATGAAAACACAGCAACCCAAAATCTATGAGACACAGCCAAAGCAGTTCTAAGAGGAAAACTCACAGCAATATTGGCCTACCTCAAGAAACAAGAACAATCTAAAATAAACAATCTAACTGTACAACTAAAGGAACTAGTGAAAGAAAAACAAACAAAACCTGAAGTGAGTAAAAGGGAGAAAATAATAAATATCAGAGTAGAAATAAAAGAAATAGAGTCTAAGACAACCATACAGTAGGTCAATGAAAGCAAGAGCTTATTCCTTGAAAAGATAAACAAAATTGATAAACTTTTAACTAGACTCATCAAGAAAAAAAATGGAACCTAAATAAATAAAATCATACATGAAAGAGAAGTTAGAACTGACACCAAAGAACTACAAAGGATTATAAGAATACTACAAAAAAATATATCCCAACAAATTGGATAGTCTGGAAGAAAGGGATAAATTAATAGAAACATACAATCTTCCATGACCAAGTCAAGAAGAAACAGAAAATCTGAACAGACTGATAACTAGTAATGAAATTGAATCACAAATCAAAAAACTCCCAACAACAACAACAACAAATCATAGACTAAATGGCTTCACAGGTAATTTTACCAAACATTAAAAGAATTAACACCAATCCTTCTCAAAATATTCCAAAAAATTCAAGAGGAGGGAAGGCTCCCAAGCTCATTTAATGAAGTCAGTATTACCCTGATTCTGAAACGAGAGAAGTCATTACAAAAAAAATTTATAGGCCAATATTCCTGATGAACATAGGTGCAAAAATGCTCAACAAAATATTAGCAAAACTAATTCAGCAATGCATTAAAAATATCATGCACCATGTTCAAGGGGGATTTATTCCTGGTATGCAAGGTTGGTTTAATATCTGAAAATCAATTAATGTGACAGAACACAAAAACAAAATGAAAGATAAAAATCATATTATCCTATCAATAGATGCAGAAAAAGCATTTAACAAAATCCAACATCCACTGATGATGAAAAAAAAAATCTTTCAAGAACGTTGGGATGGTGAGAATACACCTCAACATTATAAAGGCCATACATGACAAACTCACAGCTAAAATCATGCTCAATGGTGAAAATCTAAAAGCATTATCCATAAGATCAGGAAGAAGACAAGAATGCCCACTTCCATCACTTTTATTCAACAAAGTAATGGAAGTCCTAGCCATAGAAATCAGACAAGAAAAAAAATAGGCATCCGAATTGGAAAGGGAGAAGTAAAAGTGTCACTATTTGGAGATAACATGATATTATGTAGAGAGAACCTGAAAGATTCCACCAAAAATCTATTAGAGCTGATAAATGAATTCAGTAAAGTAGGATACAAAATCAATATTCAGAAATCAGTTGCATTTTTATAGATAAATAATGAACTATCAGAAATTAAGAAAACAATCACATTTACAATTGCATCAATTAAAATAAAATTCCTAGAAATAAATTTAACCAGGGAAATAAAAGACTCGTACTCAAAAAGCTATAAGACGCTAAAGAGAGAAACTGAAAAAAATACAAATAAATGGAAGCATGTATTGTGCTCATGGATAGAAAGAATCAACATTGTTAAAATGTCCATACTACCCCCAAGCAATCTATAGATTCAACGCAATCCCTATAAGATACCAATAAAATTTCTCACAAAACTCGAGCAAATAATCTTAAAATTTATATGGAACCACAAAAGACCCCAAATAGCCAGAACAATCTTGACAAAGAAGAACAAAATTGGAGATATCACATTACGTGATATGAAATGATTCTACAAGGCTATAGTCATCAAAACAGCATAGTACTGACATAAAAAACAGACACATAGATCAGTGGAGCAGAATAGAGAACTCAGAAGGAAACCCACACTTATATTGCCAATTAATATATGACAAAAGGATAAGAATATACAATGGTGTAAAGACAGTCTATTCAATAAATGGTGTGAACACTGCACAGATACTTTAACAAAATCAAACAAGACCGCTTTTTTACACCACATGCAAGAATAAACACAAAATGGATTAAAAACACAAATGTAAGACCAAAACCATAAAATTCAGGAGAAAACATAGGCAGTAAGCTCTTTGACCTAAGTCTTTTTTTTTTTTTTTTTTTTTTAATGTCTCTTCAGGAAAGGGAAATATGAGAAAAAAATAAACAAATGGGACTGCATCAAACTAAAAACATTTTGCACAGCGAAGGAAACCATCACTAAAACCAAAAGACAACCTACTGATTGGGAGATGAAATTCACCAATGATGCATCCAATAAAAGGTTAATATCCAAAACATATAGAGAATTGATACAATTTAACATTTATAAAAATTCTGATTAAAAATCTATGTAACTTTACTAACAATTGTGACCCCAATAAACTTTAATTACAAAATAAATAAATAAATAAAAACGGGCAGAGGCCTAAATAGATATTTCTTTTTTTTTCTTTTTCTTTTATAATTTTTTTATTGGGGAATATTGGAGAACAGTGTGTTTTTCCAGGACCCATCACCTCCAAGTCAAGTCATTGTTTTCAATCTAGTTGTATAGGACACAGCTCAGCTCCAGGCCAAGTTGCCGTCTCCAATCCATTTGTGGAGGGTGCAGCACACTGGCCTATGTGGAAATCAAACTGGCGACCTTGGTGTTATAAGCACTGTGCTCCAACCATGGAACCAACCTGCCAGTTGCCCACCTGCGGCTCAGCTCCAAGCTCAAGCCACTGTTTTCAATCTACTTGTGCAGGGCACAGCTCACTGGCCCATGTGGGAATCGAACCAGTGACCCTGTGTCATGAGCACAGCGCTCCAACTACTGAGCAAACCGGCTGCCCTGATTCAGTTTCTTTACTCTTCTTTTTTCTACTTCTTGAATCTGTTTTGATAAGTTACATTTTTCTAGGAAATGTCCATTTCATCTAAGTTTTCAAATTCATTAGCATGAAATTTACAGAATTTTATGATTCTTTCATTCTTTGTTTTATCCATAGTTTTGCCATATTTTAAATTCTTTTTTTTTAAATTTTATTAGTTTCAGGTGCACAAGACAAAGCAATACTTAGATGTTTATCATTTATATCCCTCACACTGTGTGAACCTCCCTCGCCCCAACCACTATCCCTCTGACATCACACAGAGCCATTACATTTCCACTGTCTCTATTCCTAATGCTGTACTCTGCTTCCTGTAACCATATACATACATCTATATATACATATACATACATATATATATATAAATATGTATAAATTATATATACAAAATTTATATATATATAGAGCCATTACATTTCCACTGTCTCTATTCCTAATGCTGTACTCTGCTTCCTGTAACCATATACATACATCTATATATACATATACATATATATATATAAATATGTATAAATTATATATATATATATATATATATATATATATATATATATATATATATATATATATATAAAATTAGTGTTGGCATTCATTATTGTTCAGCTTCAGGTGTACCGTGCAGAGATCAGGCATCTACATCATCCCTGAGTTGGTCTCCCAAATGGGACACATGTCCATCGGATACCCTACAAAACCTTTACATTATTGATTACGTTCCCCAAATTAATTTTCAAAACCCCGTGGCCATCTTGTGGTTACCGACTATTTTCTAAACCCCTCACCTTCCCCCTTATCCCCAACCCCCAGCCCCTCTAGCAACCCTCAGTTTTTCCTCTATGTCTCCAAAACTGTTTCTGATTAGTTCATTCACTTCTTTTTTTTAGATTCCGCATGTAAGTGAGATCATATGGTATTTGTCTTTCTCTGTTTGACTTATTTCACATAACATAATGTTCTCTAGGTCTATCCATGTTGTTGCAAATGGTAAGATTTCTTTCTTCTTTATGGCTGCGTAATACTCCATTGTATAAATGTACCAAAGTTTCTTAATCCAGTCATCTACCGATGGACATTTAGGTTGTTTCCATGTCTTGGCTATTGTGTATAGTGCTGCAATAAACATAGGAGTGCATAAAGATTTTTGAATAGGAGTTTTGGATTTCTCCACATAGATACCTAGGAGTGGGTTTGCTGGATCGTAAGGAAATTCCATTTTCAGCTTTTTGAGACACCGCCATACTGTTTTCCATAGTGGCTGCTCCAACCTGCATTCCCACCAACAGTGCACAAGCGATCCCTTTTCTCCACATTAGCGCCAGCACTTGTTGTTTGTTGATTTATTGATGATAGCCATTTTGACTGGGGTGAGGTGGTATCTCATTGTGGTTTTTATTTGCATTTTTCTGATGGTTAGTGAGGTTGAGCATTTCTTTATATGTCTCTTTGCCATCTGTATGTTCTTTTTAGAAAAATGTCTCTTCATGTCCTCTGCCCATTTTTTAATTGGGTTGTTTGTTTTTTTTGGAGTTGAGTTGAGTGGGTTTTTTTTATAAATTTGTGATATTAACCCCTTATCAGATATATCATTGGCAAATATCTTTTCCCATTCAGTAGGATCCCTTTTTGTTTTATTGATGATTTACTTTGCTGTGAAAATCTTTTTAGTTTGATGTAATCCCACATGTTTATTTTTTTCTCTTACATCCCTCGTGCGAGGGGATATATCAGTAAAAATCTTACTCCGGGTAATGTCTGTGAAGTTTCTTCCTATATTTTCTTCTAGGAATTTTATGGTTTCAGATCTTACATTGAAGTCTTTAAGCCATTTTGAATTTATTTTTGTATATGGTGTAAGGAGGTGGTCCAGCTTCATTTTTTTGCATGTCTCTGTCCAGGTTTCCCAGCACCATTTATTGAATAGACTGTCTTTACCCCACTGTACATTCTTGCTTCCATTGTCGTAGATTAAATGGCCATAAAGGCATGGATTTATTTCTGGACTCTCTATTCTGTTCCATTGATCTATGTGTCTGTTTTTATGCCAGTACCATGCTGTTTTGATTACTGTAGCCTTGTAGTATAATTTGATGTCAGGTATTGTTGTACCTCCCACTTTGTTCTTATTTCTCAAGATTGCTGAGGCTATCCGGGGTCTTTTATGGTCCCATATAAATTTTAGGATTATATGTTCTATTTCTGTGAAAATTGTCATTGGTAGTTTGATAGGAATTGTGTTGAATATGTATATTGCCTTAGGCAGTATGGACATTTTAACTATATTAATTCTTCCTATACATGAAAATAGTATGTGTTTCCATCTACTTGTATCTTCTTTCATTTCTTTCTTCAATGTCTCATAATTTTCTGAGTACAGATCTTTTACTTCTTTGGTTAAATTTATTCCCAGGTATTCTATAGTCTTTGGAGGAGTTGTAAATTGGAATGCATTTTGAATTTCTCCTTCTGATGTTTTATTATTAGTATATACAAATGCAACTGATTTCTGAATATTAATTTTGTATCCTGCTACTTTACTAAATTCATCTATCAGCTCTAATAGTTTCTTGGTGGAGTCTTTAGGGTTCTCTATATATAGTATCATATCATCTGTATATAATGACAATTATACTTCCTCCTTACCAATTTGGATGCTTTTTATTTCTTTTACTTGTCTGATTGCTTTGTTTAGAAATTCCAGCACTATGTTGAATAGAAGTGGAGAAAGTGGGCAGCCTTGCCTTGTTCCTGATCATAAGGGGAATGGTTTTAGCTTTTCCCCATTGAATATGATGTTAGCTGTGGGTTTATCATATATGGCTTTTATTATGTTGAGATATCATCCCTCTATTCCCACTTTCTTAAGGGTTTTTATCATAAATGGCTGCTGGATTTTATCAAATGTTTTTCAGCATCTATTGATAGGATCATGTGATTTTTATTTTTCATTTTTTTAATGTGGTGTATCACATTAATTGATTTGCGGATGTTGGACCACCCTTGCATACTAGGGACAAACCCCACTTGATCATGGTGTATGATCTTTTTAATGTGTTGCTGAATTCTGTTCGCTAATATTTTGTTGAGGATTTTGCATCAAACTTCATTAGCGATATCGGCCTGTAGTTTTCTTTTTTTGTGGTGTCTTTGTCTGATTTTGGGATCAGGGTGATCGTGGCTTCGTAAAAAGTGTTTGGGAGTCTTCCCTCCCTCTGGATTTTTTGGAAGAGCTTGAGGAGAAGAGGTGATAATTCTTTTTTGAATATTCTGTAAAATTCACCTGTAAAGCCATCTGGTCCAGGGCTTTTGTTTGTTGGGAGATTGTTGATTACTGATTTAATTTCCCTGTTTGAAATCAGTCTATTCAGGTTTTCTGTTTCTTCTTGAGTTAGCCTTGGAAGGTTTTACGCCTCTAGAAAATTGATCATTTCTTCCAGATTGTCAAATTTGTTTGCATACAGTTGCTCATAGTAATTTCTTAAAAATGTTTTGTATTTCTGCGGTGTCTGTGGTCACTTCTCCTCTTTCATTTCTGATTTTATTAATTTGGGTCTTCTCTCTTTTTTTCTTTTATGAGTCTGGCTAAAGGTTTGTCAATTTTGTTTATCTTCTCTAAGAACCAACTGTTGGATTCATTGATCTTTTGTATTTTTTTCTGGTTTCTATTTCATTTATTTCCGCTCTGATCTTTATTATCTCCTTCCTTGTACTCCTTTGGGCTTATTTTGTTGTTCTTTTTCCAGACCCCTTAAGTGTGAAGATAAACTGTTGATTAGTGATGTTTCTTGTTTCTTTACGTAGGCGTGCAATGCTATGAATTTCCCTCTTAGGACTGCTTTCACTGCATTCCATAGATTTTGGGTTGTCGTATTTTCATTTTCGTTTGTCTCGAGATATCTTTTGATTTCTTCCTTGATCTCCTGGTTGACCCATTCATTATTTAGTAACATGTTATTCAGCCTCCATGAACTGGTGTGTCTCCCAGTTTTTTTCCTGTAGTTCATTTCTAATTTCATAGCATTCTGGTCAGAGATGACAATTGATATGATTTCAATTTTCTTAAATTTATCCAGACTTGTTTTGTGGCCTAACATATGGTTTATCTTGGAAAATGTTCCATGTGCGCTTGAGAAGAACGTATATTCGGCAATATTGGGGTGAAATGCTCTGAAAATATCGATTAAATCCACGTGGTCCAATGTATCATTTAAGGGTGTTGTTTCCATATTAATTTTCTGTCTGGAAGACCTGTCCCTTGTTGTCAGAGGTGTGTTGAAGTCCCCTACTATGATAGTGTTACTGTTGATCTCTGTCTTTATGTCAGCCAATATCTGTTTTATATATTTAGGGGCTCCTATGTTGGGTGCATAGATGTTTACTAGGGTTATGTCCCCTTGTCTGATCGATCCCTTTATTATTATATGGTGCCCGTGTTTGTCTTTTAATATTTTCTTCATTTTAAAGTCTATTTTGTCAGAAATAAGCATTGCAACTCCAGCTTTTTTCTCTTCCATTTGCATGAAATATCTTACTCCAACCCTTCACTTTCAGCCTGTGTATGTCTTTTGATCTGAGGTGAGTCTCTTGTATACAGCATATACAAGGGTCTTGCTTTCTTATCCACTCAGCCACCCTATGTCTCTTGATTGGAGCATTTAATCCGTTTACATTTAAAGTGATTATTGATAGGTACGTAGTTATTGCCATTTTTAAATTTGTAGATTGTTTTCATTTTTCTTCTATTTACAAATGTCTTTTTAGTATTTCTTGCAATGCTGGCTTAGTGGTAATAAATTCCTTTAGATTATTCTTTTCTGGGAAGGTCTTTATCTCTCCGTCAACTTTAAATGATAGCCTTGCTGGATAAAGCAACCTAGGCTGTAGGTCTCTGTTTTCCATTACTTTGAATATCTCCTGCCACTCCTTCCTGGCCTTCAATGTTTCTGCAGAAAAGTCATTTGATAGTCTTATGGGAGTTCCCTTGTATGTAATCCTCTGTCTTTCTCTTGCTGCTTTTAGGATTCTCTCTTTGTCTTTAACCTTTGCCATTTTAACTATAATGTTTCTTGGTTTGGACCTGTTTGGGTTTATCCTGGTTGGAACACTCTGCACTTCCTGGGCTTGTATTTTGGTTTCCTTCATCAGGTTAGGGAAGTTTTCGGACATTATTACTTGAAATATATTCTCAATCCCTTCTTGCTTCCTCTCTTCACCTTCTGGTATTCCTATGATGCGCAGGTTGTTGCCCTTGATGTTATCCCATAGGTCTCTTAAACCATCTTCATTGTTTTTTATTCTTTCTGTTTTTCTGTTTGGGTGATCTCTGCTAACTTGTCTTCTAAGTCGCTGATTCGATCCTCTGCTTCATCTAACCTACTGTTAATTCCTTCAAGTGAGTTCTTTATTTCGGTAATTGTGTTCTTTAGTTCTAACTGGTTGTTCGTAATGATTTCTACATCCTTCTTGATGTCATCTCTAATCTGCTTAAACATTCTTATTATCAGTGTTCTGAACTCTGTCTCTGATAGGTTGGTTACCTCTGTTTCATTTGGTTCCATTTCTGGAGGTTTCTTCTGTTCTTTTATTTGGGACATGTTTCTTTGTTTTCCCATTCTGGCTGACTCTCTGTGTTTGCTTCGATGTATTAGGTAGATCCCCTAGAGTTCTTAGTTCTTGCTGGGTTATCTTATGTAGTATGTGTCCTTTATATTTGACTTGCACTACTTCCTTCTTCAACTCTGTGTGTGTTCCGAAGGTAACTCTTGTTTTGTGTATATTGTCCTGTTAAAGACGATCTTTAATTGCTTTTCTCTTGTGAATAGGTGGAGTTAACTCCTAGGCTTACTAGTTGTGAGACTTGGCTCTGCCCACCGCAGGGTGTTCTGCTGCGTGAGGGTTGACCACTTAAATGTGGTTTGGCCTCTACGGCTCTTGTGCCTGTAAAGAATCCCCTCTGATTGTGTCACTTGTAGGTCAAACACAGTAGTACTCTGGTCTCGTCTGGAGCTGGCCTCTGGGTATGTTGAATCTTGTGCCTCTTAAGTTGGGCCCTGGTACGACAATTTCAGAACAAAGCAAATCACCAAGCATAACAACAACAACAAAGAAAAAAATCCAATACATTCACATGTAAAAAACAACCGACAACCTCCACTCAAAACAGGCAAAGATATCAAAGACATAAAGACAAAACAAAACAAGACAAAAAGCAGCGCCAGTCTCTGTTTAAGCCCACCAAGTAATCTCCAGGTTGTCCTCTGCTATACCAAAGAGTCCCCTGCGTATTGTGCAGGCAGAGCCGGTCACCTTGTGCCCAGAGTGACGTTGGGACTGCAGATTTAGATGCGTGGAGCTGAGGGGTTTGGATGGTAGTTTTTACAAAGCCAGTGCAGTTTCTGCCCTTGCCTGCACATATGCACACTGAAAGAAGCACCACCAGCCCTGTGTCCAGTTCTCCTGAGTCTTAGGGCACTTCTTCGCTGTGTGTGTGTGTGGCGGGCGGGAGATTTCTCAGCTGCTGAAAGCTGGGAGCTGTGTCTGTCACTTACTGCTGATCCTTAGGAGTGCCTCCGCCGATGTAATTGCCCCGCCCTAGGCAGGCCAGAAAGGGTGGGGGCTGGGGATGAAGGGGTCTTCTCTTTCCCAGCCCAGCTGTGTTACACTCTTCCCGCAGGCCAGAAAAGGTGGTGGCTGGGGGCAGAGGCGTCCCCTCTCTCCTAGCCCAGCAAAAACCACAGTCCTCCCAGCCTCCTCCCTAGGCCAGAGCCGCCCGCCAGTCTTCCCAAAGCCCGAGCTCCTAGGCTCCTCTGTAATCTGACACTGCTCCTCAGTTCAGGGACCAGTTCAAGTCTCTGGAAGGGCGGGGGTAGGATTAGAAGAGATGGGGAGGGGCCAAGGTATGGAGTTTGTTTCCTTTGTCTGGCCTAGGGCTTAACTGGAGGTATCAGCTGAGGTTTGCCTCAAATGCTAGATATGCTGCCCCCGTGGCGGGAGAGGTCCACTGTGGGATGCAGGGAAAGAGCCCACCTCCTGGCTTTTGTGTTCTCTCTTCCGTCCTGAGATCCCCTGCGTCTCTGAAGCTGCGGATGTCGGCCGGATTGCCACAGCTGAAGGTGTGGGCCGCATCCCCACAGCCACAGGTGAGGACCGTGTTTCCACCCCCGCTGATGAGGACCGCGTCCCCACAGCCGCAGATGCGGCCGCATCTCCACTCTGCTCCCTTCCTTCTTCCCCTGCTCGCCCAATTTTCCCCACCTGCAAATAATCCTTCCGCGAATCTCTTAGCTATTCTGCATGATGATGAGCAGAGAGTCCTTAGATCCTGAATAGATATTTCTCCAAAGAGGATATATCGATGGCCGATAGACATATGAAGGGATCATCAACATTACTAATCATCAGAAACATGTAAATTAAAACCATAATGAGATATCACACCACACCTGTTAGAAAGGATACCATGATAAAAGAGAAAAAAGCTTTCAGTAGGTTCGGCTATTGAGAATACATCTCAACATCATAAAGGCCATACATGACAAACTCACAGCTAACATCATACTCAATGGAGTTTGTATCAATAAATCAACAGACAAGTGTCTGCAAGTATGTGGAGAAAAGGGAACACTTGTGCAGTTTTGGTAGGATTGCAAAGTCGTGCAGTCACTATGGAAAACAGTTTGGAGGTTCCCCCAAAAATGAAAAATAGGGACACGTCATCAAAATGGAGGCGAGAGGTGAGCCTCTGTAAATCTCCCCTGGAATTTACAACACATGGAACAACTATAACTCCACAAAGGACTCCCTGCACAGCAGACAGGCAAGATGAATAGGCCCACTAATGAATTCACCTAAGGTTGGTGAATTGCGCGAACAGGGGAGGAGGGAAGGGAGAAGGACGCAGACGGAGCCGCCCGGCTACAGGACGCAGACCTAGCTCAGTGCTCCTAGCTCGCTACATCCCGAAACTCCCACAGCTGTGGGAGAGGGGAGAACTTGGACTGCTAGGGCTCCGATTATGTCCCACAGGGCTGAGGGGACAGCATATAACACGGCTGAACCCAATGCTCATGGCAGAGACCTCAGAGAAAAGACTGAGGGAAGAAGGCTGAAAACGGTGGTTTAAGCCCTCACTGCTGAGCAAAGAATGGAAGCCTTAGGCACTAGTTGAGACTAGCTGCTCCCTCCCTACCCTCCCAGAGCTCGCCCTGCCCCCACCTGCCCAGTGCTAGAAGTGGAACAGTGGCAGTGTCAGATCAAAAGAACAGAATATTTGCTGTTCTGAGAACTGTGGATGGCAGCCACAGATTCTCAGCCTAACTAGTTCCAGCAAAGGGGAGGGAGCTGTGGAAGCAGGACAGGCTGTGGTGGTGGTCGCAGCTATTGCTCTGGGCCACCTCTCACAACTCACCCCGCCCCTGGAGCCACCTATCTTGGCGGATCCCTGCAGGAGTAAATGGAACGGCTGAAACATACTGGCTCTGAATCTGGCGCAGAAAGGGCTTTGGAACTTCAAAAGCTATCCGCATACCCACACGGACACTGTACCCTGTGACCCAGGCCAACTATTAACAGAGGAGAAGCCCGTCTCCCAGGGAATCCTACCATTGTTGTAGAAGCTGGAATAATGCAGAGAAAACATAGCACTGCCATGTGAGAGAGAAAAAAAAGGCTGCAGTTGGAGAGAAAATAAAACATTCTACCAACAAGTACTGGAAAAAAAAAGAAAGACCTCTTCCTAAATACCTGTTGCAGAAGCCACTCCTGTAGATGTTTAGGAAGACAAATAATAAATCAGTAAATGCCATGAATAACCAAGGCAACAAGATAGCTCAGAAAGAAAGTGTAAAATCTCCAGAAAAGGAACTTAAAAATATGGAAATATGTGACTTAAATGACAGAGAATTCAAGATTGCAGTTCTGAAAAATCTCAACGAAAACAAGAAAACACAGAAAGGCAGTTTAATGAACTCAGAAACACAATCAAAGAACAACATAAGAATTTTACGAAAGAGATTGAAATTTTAAAAAAGAACCAAATAGAATTTCTGGAGATTAAGAACTCAATAGAAGAAATTCAGAAAGAAATAGCCAGCTTAGGTAGTAGAGTTGACCAGATGGAGGAAAGAATCAGTGATATCGAAGATAGAAACCTGGAACTGACATAGATGAAAAAAGAAAGAGACTTGAGACTTAAAAGAAATGAAAGAAGTCTACGAGAACTGACTCCATCAGAAAGAGCAATATAAGAAAAATGGGCATACCAGAAGGAGAAGAAAGAGAGAAGGGAAGAGATAATATATTCAAACAAATTATCGATGAGAACTTCACAAACTTGTGGACAGAACTGGACCCTCGAATCCAAGAAACAAATAGAACACCTAATTATCACAATCCCAACAGGCTTTCTCCAAAGCACATTGTATTGAAGCTGTCCAAAATCAACGACAAAGAAAGAATCCTCAAGGAAGCCAGGGTAAAGAAGACGGTAACCTACAATGGAAAGCACATTAGATTATCATCAGATTTTTTCAGCAGAAACTCTATAAGCCAGGAGAGAGTGGAACCAAATATTCAAACTATTGAAAGAGAGAAATTATGAGCCAAGAATAATATATCCAGCAAACATATCCTTTAGATATGAAGGAGGAATAAGGACATTTCCATACATACAGAAACTGAGGGAATTCTCTAATACACGACCTGCACTACAAGAAATACTAAAGGAGGCTATTCGACCACCATCAACAGGGACAATTTGTGGCAACCAAAACATAAAAAGGGGAAGAGTAAATGGCTGAACCAGAATATGGGATGGAGAACGTAACTGTGCTGAAGGAAATGGAATACTCTAAATATCAAACTTTCTTTTACGTAAACTTAAGTGTAACCACTCAAAAAAAAAAATCCAGAACTGAAATATACACTGTAATAAAAGAAGAAACAGAGGAAAACATCATAGAATATACCACAATACAGAAATATTAGACAACAACAAAAAGGCAAAGAAACAATGGAGACACAGCCTTACCTGAAAACTAAAGATAGAATGAGAGGAAATAAGTCAGACAGAAAATGCAGAGAACCATATGATTTCACTGATATGTGTTATATAAACAGAAAACAACAAAAGAACAAGACAAAGAAATGAGAAACAGAAACTCATAGACACAGACAATAGTTTAGTGGTTACCAGAGGGTAAGGGGGTTGGGGGTGGGAGATGAGGGTAAGGGGGAACAAATGTATGGTGATGGAAGGAGAACTGACTCTGGATGGTGAACACACAATGGGATTTATAGATGATGTAACACAGAATTGTACACCTGAAATTTATGTAATTTGGCTAACAATTGTCACCCCAATAAACTTTTTTTAAAAAGAGTTCATAGGTAAGAATTAAAAGATGGAAATCATTTAAAAAATGAAAACTATTAGTGTCCCTGATCTAAAAGGAGAGAAATAAAAGTAATGTTTGGAAGAAAAAAAAAAAAAGAAAAATAGAACTGCTTTATGAACCAGAAGTTCTACTTCTGATTAATTATCTGAATAAATCCAAATCACCAATTTGGAAGGATATACAAAGCCCTGTTTTCACTGTAGCATTATTTACAATAGCCATGATATGGAAGCAAATCAAGTGCCCATTCATAGATAATGGAATAAAGAATGTGGTACATATATACAATGGAATATTACTCTGCCATAAAAAGGAATGAAACTGTACCGTATGCAACAATAACATGGATGGCTCTAGAGGGTATTATGCTTAGTGAGATGATTAAGATAGAGAAAGACAAATATCATTTGATTTCACTTATATGTGAAATGTAAAATACAAAGTAAACAAACATAACAGAAACAAACTGATAGATACAGAGAACAGATAATTGCCAGAGGGAGACTGGGGGTTTGGGTAAAAAACATGAAGGTATCAAGTACAAATTGATAATTACAAACAAAATAGTCAGGGGGATGTAAAATACAGCATAGGAAATATAGTCAATAACATTGTAATAACTATGTATTATGCCCGGTGGGTACTAGACTTACTTTATGGGGATTACTTTGTAAATTATATAAATGTTTAACCACTATGATGTGCATCTGAAACTGATAAGTATTTATTGTCAGCTGTAATTAATAAATATAGATAGATAGATAGATAGATAAATAAATAAATAAATAAATAAATAAATAAATAACAGGTATGTAGTTTTTCCATTTTTTCCCCCTGATTTTGTTTGTAGCTCTCTGTCTTCCTTATTCTCTACTCTGTTTATGTTGATGACTTTCTGTAGTGTTATGTTTGGCTTCCTTTATTTCTTGTATATCTCTTGTAGATTTTTGTTTGTGAATACCATGTGCTTCATACATAAGTAAGTTTTGTTTGTAGCAGTCTATTTTAAGTTTATGGTCACTGAAGTTTGGACACATTCTAAAATCACTACACTCATCTCTTCTTATTTACATTTTTTTCATTACTTTTGACTTCTTTTTTGTTTGTTTGGGTGTATCCCTTTATTTATTGTTGTAATTACACATAATCTTCCTATTTTTGCCTTTAACATTGTACTAACTTTATAGTTCGTTGATCCACTGCTTTTATTAGTGTTTGCCTTTGTCAGTGTGAATTTTTTTCTGTGCTATAATTTCTTATTCCTATTTTTGATCTTTGTTTTCTACTTAAAGTAGTCTCTCTAACATTTCTTGTAATACTGGTTTAATGGTGATGAAATCCTTTATCTTTCTCTTGTCTGGGGAACTCTTTATCTCTCTTTTGATTCTAAATTATAGTCTTGCTATGTAATCTTGGTTGTAGGTTGTTTCTTTTCATCACATTAAATATTTCTTTCCACTTACTCTGTCCTGCAAATTTTCTATTGAGAAATCAGCTGATTGTCTTATAGGAGCTCCCTTGTACATAACTAACTGCTTTTCTCTTGCTATTTTTAAGATTTTCTTTTAGTCTTTAACATTTGGCATTTTAATTATGACGTGTCTTGGTGTGGGACTCTTTGGATTCATCTTGTTTGGGACTCTACACTTCTTGGACTTGTACTCCGTTTCACCAAAAATAAGACCTAGCCGGACAATCAGCTCTAATGCGTCTTTTGGAGCAAAAATTAATATAAGATCTGGTCTTATTTTACTATAAGAACAGGTCTATAATAATAATATAATATAATATAATATAATATAATATAATATAATATAATAAATATAATACTGTCTTATATTAAGTTTTGCTCCAAAAGATGCATTAGAGCCAATTGCCCAGCTAGGTCTTATTTTCTGGGAAACATGGTATGTCTATTACCTTCACTAGGTTAGGTAAGATTTCTGTCATTATTTCTTTAACTAAGTTTTCAATCTCTTGCTCCTTTCTCCTTCTGGTACTTCTGTGATGCGAATGTTGGTAACTTTGATGTTGTCCCAGAGGTCTCTTAAACTATCCTCATTTTTTTATCCTTTTTTAATTTTTTTGCCCTTTTGATTGGATGATTTCTGCTTCACTGTGTACCAAATCATTGATTCAATCCTCTGCTTCATCTAATCTGCTGTTGATTCCATTTAATGTAGTCTTCATTTCTGACTGATTCTCTGGTGACATTCACTGGGTTCATTTATTCATCCCCTAAGTTCACTGAGCAGCCTTATAACCAGTATTTTGAGCTTTGTGTCTGGTAGATTGCTTGTCTCTGTTTCATCCAGTTCTTCTGTTGGAGTTTTCTTCTGTTCTTTCATTTGGGATGAGTTTCTTTCTCTCTTCATTTTGGTTGACTCCTTGTGTTTGTTTCTGTATATTAGGTAGATCTATGTCTCCCAGTCTTGACAGTGTGACCTTATGTAGTAGGTATCCTGTGGGGCCCACTGGTGCAGACTCCTTGTTCACCGGACTGGGTGCTTCAGTGGTGTCCCTTGTGTGGGTTGTGGGTGTCCTCATGTAGTTGAGGCTTGATTGCTTTTGGCACATCAGTGGGTGGGATTGACTCAAGATGACTGGGTGTGAGAGCTGGCCGTGACTACAGTGGACAAGCTATTGTGTGTTGGCTGACCCTATGGAGTGTGAATTGCTTCAATAGGGCTCTGTTACTATCCAGGTCACCTTTGAGGTTTGTTATTTCTGGAGCTGGTTGGATGCTGTTCCTTACCCTAAAGCTAGTCAGTTGTTTGAAGGTGGCTTTGAAATATATTGGTTCTGAATCCTCTTGGGAGGGGCTCGGCTGCTGGCCATGGTCAGCCACCATTTGTGCCCAGCTTGCAGCTACCTGGTGGGAGCTCCAAAGGTATATGTTGTTGTTTGCTACTTTTGCTGGTGTTGGGGACCCTTGGGAGAGGCTATGCTGCAAACCAAGGCTGCCTGCCACTAGTGCTTTTCTTTGGATCCTTTGATGGGCACTGCAGTGTGAACTGAAACAACCTGCCACTTGTGTCAGGCTTGTGGCTGCTTAGTTGAAGCTATGTTCTAAGCCAACACTACCCACATCTCATGCCAGGCATAGGGTCACACGATGGGTGTTACAATGCAAGTTGAGACTGCTTGTACCAGACTTGGAGCTTCTTAGAAAAACGAACAGGACATGCAGAAACCAGCTGCTGTTTGTTGGGGGTTTATGCAGCTTTGAGAATTTTTAGGAAATTCCACAGCATGAGCCAAGACAGGCCATTTGGATAGAAAAGCTGGGGGAGGAGGTTCAGGCCAGGCATGAGAGTTGGGTGGGATGGGGGTCTCAGGGAATCAGCAGGGCAGGGGCACATTTTTGGCCAAGTTAATGGAGAGCTCAGATTTGGCACCTGCCTGTGCCTTCCAGCTGGGTGGGCATAGGGTTCAACAAAGGAACAATGGTGTCTTCCAGCACTTCTGTACCTGGAAACAACTGTCCTGGTCCCTGCCTCTCCAGCCCTTACCCTAAAGCTAGTCAGTTCAGCTCCTCACTGTGTGTCCCTGATACTTTTTGAGCAGCTTCCCCAGTACTGGAGCTCAGAGTGAGTGAGTTTGTGAGCAAGTAAGTCTGTGCATGGTCCCTTTAAGACCTTTTGAAGTTCCAAAGCTCTTCCTGCACCAGATTCAGAGCCCATATGTTTCAGCCATTACATTTAGTCCTGCCAGGATCTGCCCAGATAGATGGGGGAAGGGGTGTGGTGGGTTGTGAAAGGTGGCCCAGAGAAATGGCGGTGACCACCACTCCAGCGGGTTCTTCTTCCACAGCTCCCTCCCCTTTGCTGGAATTAGTGGGGCTGTGAATCTGTGTCTGCGGACCACAGTTCTCAGAACTGCAAATACTCTATTCCTTTGATCTGACACTGCTACTGTTCGACTTCTAGCACTGGGAAGGTGGGTGCCGGGGGAGCTCTGGGATGGCCGGGAGGGGGTGGCCATTCTCATTGCCTAAGGTTTCCATTCTCTGCAGCAGTGAGGTCTTAAACCACCATTTTCATCTTTCTTCCCTCAGTCTTTGCTCCGAGGTCTTTGCTGTGAGCATTGGGTTCAGTGGTGTTATATGCTGTCCCCTCAGCCCTGTGGGCCATAAACAGAGCCCTAGCAGTCCGAGTTCTTCCCTCTCCCACAGCTGCAGTAGTTCTGGGATGCAGCGAGCTTGGAGCACTGAGCTAGGTCTGTGTCCTGTGCCCGAGCAGCCCCGTCTCTGCACTTCTCCCTTCCCTTCTCCCCTCCTTGCGCAATTTGCCCACTTTTAGGTGAATTCAGTAGTGAGCCTCTTCGTCTTGCTTGTCTGTTGTGCAGGGAGTCCTTTGTGGAGTTATAGTTGTTAGATTTGTTGTAAATTCCAGGGGAGATTTCCAGAGGCTCACCTCATGCCGCCATTTTGATGACATCCAAGAAACAGAAAATTTTAACCGACTGATATCTACTAATCAATTTGAATCCGAAATGTAGAAAGTTCCAACAAACAAAAGTCCTGGAATGGATGGCTTCACAGTTGAATTTTATGTAACATTCAGACACGAATTAATATCTGCTATTCTTAAACTATTCCAAAAGTTTCAAGAGGAGGGAAGGCTCACAACCTCAAATTAACAAGGGAAGAAATTCCCTGAATCCAAAGCAAAATAAAAAAAAATGTATATACACACACACTGTCATGTGGGGCGGCCTTCGGGGTCTCTGGTCCTGCTCCCCACATAAGAATGCAGGATGTGACTAGGCCAAGAAGGAACATCCACGGAGCCATAGATAGGGGAGTCATACCACTATACTCTCGCTGGCGGCTGGGTTGGAGAAACAGGAAACAGGAGCCACACAATTCTCAACCCTCACTGCACTGCTTGCAGCCTCAGCCACCATCTTCTTGCTAGCCCCCATTTTTTTCTAGCATAGCCACAGCAGTTATATTAGTGGTCAATGGCTCACTGGTTACAGCTGACGGCCAACTAGCCACAGCTGATGGCCATCCAATCACAGTTGATGGTCATTTACTACCTGAGCCAGCATCTTTCTATGTGAGGCCGAGAGCCTGGAAACTGCTCTTTGGGGCTCTGTCCACACACACACACACACACACACACACGCGTGCGCATGCACACGCATGCACACGTGCGCGCACACACACACACATGAGCGTGGACAATTAAGTTTGGGAACTCATCCTAGAAAAAGTGCTACATACCTCATTGCTGAATATCACGACCGGTCACCTTTCAAGTACTCTCTGTTGGAAGCTATGCACTGACGCCAGCGCCTAGTCCATCCTTCAAAGCAATTTTGGAACTGTTTTTCTGGAATGAATGGCCATCACAGCTCTCCTTGTATTACCTTTGATGTCCTGAATGTCATCAATATGGCTTCCTTTCAATATTTCCTTTGTCTTTGGGTAAAGAAAGACATCATTGGTGGCCATATTAGGTGAGTAGGGAGGGTGTTCCAATACAGTTGTTTGTTTACTGTCTAAAAATTCCCTCACAGACAGTGCTGTGTGAGCTGGTGCATTGTTGTGAATTGCGGGTGAAATGTTTAGGTCGTCTAACTTTTTCACACAGTCTTTTCAGCACTTACAAATAGTAAATTTGGTTAACTGTCCAGTTGGTACAAATTCATAAAGAATAATCCCGCTGATATAAAAGTTAGCAACATTGTTTTGACTATTGATTTGGACTAACGGAATGTTTTTGGTTGTGGAGAATTGGCTGACTTCCATTGTACACTTTGATGCTTTGTTTCTGGGTCATATTGGTATACTCATGTTTCATCACTAGTGATAATATGGCCCAAACTATCGTCTTGCCTCTCTAAAAGGTCTTGGCAAACTTTGACTCTCCTTTGCTTTTGTTCATCAGTGAGCTCCTTTGGGACCATTTTTGCACACACCATTTTCATGCCAACATTTCCAGTTAAGATTTTCCTGTTTCTCTATTGATGTTTACTTGGTCTGCTATGCTTCTCACAGTCAGCTGACAATTTTGACACACAATCCGACAAATTTTTGCAATGTTTTCATCAGTTCTGGTCATTACTGGCCTCCTTGACCTCTCTTCATCAGTGACATATTCTCTCACTCAGGAAAACATTTAATCAATTTGTACACTGCTGTTTTCTTCATGACATTATCCCCGTAAACTTGGACTAGTATTTCCCTGACTTCACTTGCACTCTTGCCAAGTTTAACAAGATATTTAATGTCCATTGCTCTAATTCAAGCTCCGACATTTTGTGACAGCACACAAAAACACACAACAATAAGGAACCCCACTCAGCAAGACACAGCCACATGTCGACATGAACACAGCTGTGAGACACTGATATACCAAGGTTATGAAATCTTACTGAGCTGTTTGTACAGTGCTGTAGATGTAAGTGTCTGGATGCTGATGATAACCACTTTGAGCACCTGTTGTAATTGCAGAAGTCAAATATGACTTGTATTCATCTTTTGTTATTGGTATGTATTATTACAATTTTAATACAGTTTTTGTTTTTCCTTTCTGCAAATGCGTATGCATTTTTTGGCACCCTTTGCCAAGCTGTGTGTGTGTGTGTGTGTGTGTGTGTGTGTGTGTGTGTGTGTGTGTGTAATGACAATGTTGCTAACCTCTTTTGGTATCAGAGGGATTGTTCATTATGAATTTGTACCAACTAGACAAAGACTTAACTAAGTTTACTATTTGTAAGTGCTGAAAAGGCTGTGTGAAAAAGTTAAAAAACCTGATCTTTTCACCCACAGTTCATGGGTCTTGCATCACAATGCACCAGCTCATATGGCACTGTCTGTGAGGGAGTTTTTAGCCAGTAAATAAATAACTATATGGGAACACCCTCCCTACTCACCTGATCTGGCCCCCAATGACTTCTTTCTTTACCCAAAAATAAAGGAAATATTGAAAGAAAGCCATTTTGATGACATTCAGGACATCAAGGGTAATACGAAGACAGCTCTGATGGCCATTCCAGAAAAAGACTTCCAAAATTGCTTTGAAGGGTGGACTAGGCACTGCGTCGGCACATAGCTTCCCAAGGGGATTACTTCGAATGTGACCACAGTGATATTCAGCAATGAGGTATGTAGCACTTTTTCTAGGATGAGGTTTGTGAACGTAATTGTCAGACCTCATATATATATATATATATATATATATATATATATATATATACACATACATGCCAATATCCGTGATGTACATAGATGCAAAAATACCTAACAAAATGTTAGCTAACCCAAAAAAGCAATTCATTAAAAAGATCATGCACCATGATTAAATGGGATTTATTCCTGGGATGCTAGTTTATTTCAATATCCACAAAACAATTATGTGATACACCACATAAACAAAATGAAAGATAAAAATTATATGATCATGTCAATAGTTGCAGAAAAATTCTTGACTAAATTCCGCATCCATTTATGAGAAAAACTCTCAATAAATTTGGAACAGAGGGAACATACTTCAACACAATAAAGGCCATATATGGAAACCCACAGTTAACGTCATACTTAATGGTGAAAAGCTAAAAGCATTTTCCTTAAGATCAGGGACAAGACAAGGATGTCCATTTTCACCAGTTTAAATAAAAGGCATCCAGTTTGGAAAGGAAGAAGTAAAACTGTCATTATTTACAAATGACATACTATATAGAGAGAACCAAATGATTGCTCCAAAGAACTACTTGAACTATTAAATGAATTCAGTAAATTAGCAGGATATAAAATTAATATTCAGAAACCAGTCACATTTTTATACACCAATGTTGAACTATCAGAAAGGGAAATTAAGAAAATAATCCCATTTACAATTGCATGAAAAAAATATCTAGGAATAAATTTAACCAAGGATGCAAAGGGCCTGTACTCAGAAAATTATTAAGACATTGAAGAAAGAAATTGAAGATACAAATAAATGGAAGTATATACCGTGCTCATTGATAGGAAGAATCAATATAGTTAAAATGTCCATATTACCAAAAGCAATCTATAAATTCAATGCAATCCATATCAAAATCAAATGACATTTTTCACTGATCTAGAAAAATAATCCTAATATTTATATAAAACACAAAAGATCCCAAATAGCCACAGCAATCTTGAGAAATAAGAACAAAATTGGAGGTATCTTGCTACCTGATATCAAACTACTACAAGGCTACAGTAATCAAAACAACACGATACTGGCATAAAACCAGACACATAGATCAATGGAACAGAAGAAATCCACACATATATGGTCATTTAATCTATGACAAAAGAAGCAAGAATATACATTGGGGTAAAGACAGACTATTCAATAAATGGTGCTGGGAAAACTGGACAGATGCATGCAAAAAAATGAAGCTGGACCACCTTCTCACACTATGTACAAGAATAAACTCAAAACGGATTAAAAAATTCAATGTTTAATGCTGAGCGAAACAAGTCAGACAGAAAAAGCAGAGAACCATGTGATTTCACTGATATGTGGTATATAAACCAAAAACAACAAAAGAACAAGACAAACAAATGAGAAACAGAAACTCATAGACACAGACAATAGTTTAGTGGTTGCCAGAGGGTAAGGGGGGCGGGGGGTAGGGGGTGGGAGATGAGGGTAAGGGGGATCGAATATATGGTGATGGAAGGAGAACTGACTCTGGGTGATGAACACACAATGGGATTTATAGATGATGTAATACAGAATTGTACACCTGAAATCTATGTAATTTTACTAACAATTGTCACCCCAATAAATTTAATAAAATAAAATTAAAAAAACAAAAAAAAACAATTCAATGTAAAACCCACAACCATAAAACTCCTAGATGAAAATATAGGCACTAAACACTCTGACATCATATATATATATATATATATATATATATATATATATATATATATATATATATATATCTCCTTGGGTAAGGGAAACAAAAGAAAAAAAAATTAAGTGGAACTACATTAAATTAAAAAGTTTTTGCACTGCAAAGGAAACCATCAAGAAAACAAAAGACATCATACTGAAAATGGAGAAGATATTCACCAATGATACATCTGATAAGGGGTTAATATCAAAAATTTATGAAGAACTCATACAATTGAACACACACAAAAAACAAACAATGAAATTTAAAAATGGGCAAAGACCTGAATAGATATTTCTCCAAAGAGGACATATGCATGGACAATAGACATATGAAAAGATGCTCAATGTCACTAATCATCAGAGATATGCAAATTAAGACCACAAGGAGCTATCACCTCACACCTATCAGAATGGCTATCGTCAATAAATCAGCAAACAGCAAGTGTTGCCAAGAATGTGGAGAAAACTGAACTCCCTTGTGCACTCTTGGTGGGACTTCAAATTGGTGCAGCCACTGTGGAAAACAGAGTGAAGGTTCCTCAAAATTTAAATATAGAACTACCTTATGACCCAGCATTTCCAGTTCTGGGTATTTATCTGACGAAATCCAAACCACTAATTTGAAAAGATATATGCACTCCTATGTTCACTGCAGGGCTATGACAATAGCCAAAATATGGAAGCAACCTAAGTGCCCATCAATAGACAATTGAATAAGGAGGAAGTGGTACACACAGTGGAATATTACTGGGCCATAATGAAATGAACTCTTACCATTTGTGACAACATGGATGGGCCTGGAAGGTATTATGCTAAGTGAAATAAGTCATACAGAGAAGGACAAATACCATATGATCTCACTTATATGTGGAATCCATAGAACAAAATAAATGAGCAAACAAAACAGAAACAGACTCATAGATGCAGGGCAGAAGCTGATAGTTGCCAGATGGGAGTGGGGTTGTGGAACTAGGTGAAAAATGTGAGGCATTAAGAAGTACACATTGGTAGTTACAAAATAGTCATGGGGATATCAAGAACAGCATCAGATATATAGTCAATCATATTTTAATAATTATGTACGGTTCCAGGTGGATTCTAGACTAATTGGGGGGAATCACTTTGTAAATTATAAAAATGTCTAACCACTATGCTGTACACCTGAAACTAATATAAAATAATATTGAATGTCAAGTGTAATTGGAAAATAAAAAAATTTATAAAAAGGAAAACAAAAGGAATGAGCTATCCAGCCACAAAAGGGCATGAAAGAATATTAAGTACGTATTACTTAAAGAAGCCAATTTGAAAAGGCTATTTACTGTAAGATCCCAAATATATGACAATCTCGAAAAGGAAAACTATGTTCAGTAAAAAGATCAGTGGTTGCCAGTGTTTAGATGGAAGGACGGTGCATTGACAGAGAGGATTTTGAGTAGTGAAACTATTCTATATGATACTACAATGGTAGGAACATGTCATTTTCAATTTATCCAAACACGTAGAATGTACATCAAGGCTGAACTCTAATATAAACTATGTGTTTGGGTCTAGATGATGTGTCAATGTAGTTTCATTGAGTTTAACAAATGTATCACTCTGGCGCCCGATGTTAATAGTGGGGGAGGCTGGGCATGTGTAGGGGCAAGGGGTATATGGGAGCTCTCTGAACTTTCCACACAATTTTGCAGTTAACCTAAAACTGCTCTGAAAATTAAGTATTAAAAAAAAAGCTGCAAAGCTTCTGTTCCTTGATTCAGCCGTTGTTTTTTTGTTGTTGTTTGTTTGTTTATTTGTTTTTGTTTTTTCCCTGTGTGTTGCTGCAAGTCTCTGATCTGAAAAAGTTACTTCTGGCAATTTGGGCATTTTTCATTGCTTTCATCAGTAATTGAATTTTTGGAAGTCCTCCGCCTTTTACTGACTTCTTTTAAATAAGCAAACAAAACAGAAACAGACTCATAGATCAGAGACTTTTCAGATCAGAGACTTGCAGTCACTTTTACTGACTTCCCCCTAAACATTTCATGGTACAGGGCAAGTTAAAAAAAATAATTTGCTTGGCAAAAGTTGATACCACGGGGCACTAACATTTTTATGGAGAGACATAGAGTACAGCCCATGGAGGGGAAATCACGTCAGGGTTTACATGTGCATGATCTGGAAAGAAATGGTGGGGAGCATGAAATGCTAGGATCCAGAGTCAAATGCATAGGGCCCTAAGTCTTTGGAAGTGGGTGACAAAGGCATACCTAACAATTTCTCTGAGGGCTTTCCCAATGTGGCTTTTCAAAATGAGGTGGATTAAGGAAATCACCACTCCAGGGACAGGGGTCTTTGAGTTTTGAAAGAAGATATCCAGACATGGCCAGACAATGGTTGTTCAAGTGAGTTTTGATTCTTTAGAATCAGAAAGTTACAGGAAGATGGTAATTATCTTCCTCTAGAGCAACTCTTAGGTGTCCCTGTTTTTTTGTTGTTTTTTTACAGTTTTCTATAATATTGGTAATGCCTCTCAGTGTAGCCATTGTTTTATTCCCATCTCTCGTGTTCTTCGGAAAAATGATCAGTTTCAACTAAATATTGTAACTATAACCTATTACCATTCTTATTTGTGTCAGTTTTCTCTACCTTTGAAACTGGAGAGGTGATTTTCCTCCATGACATGTATTTTAAGAACCTGCTGCATTTGTGTATCATTGTATGTGTGGATGTGGTGGGGAGGGAGTCTCTAATAAAGACCTGAAAGAAATGTGGAGTCCATTTAACAGGTATATGCATATACTAAAGGAGACTCAATTTGTATTTGGTCATATTATTCAAATTATAATTTTAACATAATTCTTTCCGTGGCAACTGTGATTTTAGAAATGAACCTTTTGTAATAACACAGGATATGAGAGATGAACATAAAAAGAGCTGGGAAAGACAACATGTAATGTGAGCAATGATGGGAAACAGAATACTACTCATCTTTTTTTGTCTTCACAATTTTATTTTTACATATGTTAAAATTTTATGAAAAATAAATGAAGCATACCTTTCAAGAAATCATGCAAGTAGATAATTTTGGATATTCCATGTAAGGACCAGACATGATATGGACACGGATGAAAGCATATAGAGCAATAATGTGTCTCCATTTTGTTTTAACATTGGAAGTAATGTGTGTGTGTGGGGAGAGACAGCAATCACTAAGTTTAATCAGAAGTTTCGTAATATGCAAGTACCTTAATGGCATCATTGTCAGGGATCCCAATTTAAATGAATCTCATGTCTACTAATACTAAATAATGAAATAATGTTACAGTACTTTATAAAATATACTATATGAATGTAATGGTGTCCTTTTTAAATATATTAACCATGATTTGACTGGCACATTACAAGGAAAACACTGTGGGATAAAAACAGGATTTTTTTTACCAATTTGTGCAAATGTCTATTACATTGTTTTGTACACTTGAAACTAGCGAGAGAAAAAAAACTAAAAATTAAAAAAAAATCAGGAACTTTTTTTGGTTACGTTTGTTATTTACCATTTGTTAATAAAGTTGGCTATTTTTATATAAGTGGATAATATTTATGTTTTCCGGTAAAGTTTAAAGTACTAGACAAGGCACAATTTAACTTTGCGTATTATAGGATTTAAAAATGGTGTTCATTGTGTAGGTGATTAATTTTTTATTGTAATCATATATTTTACTTTCAGCTTTAGTAATCTGATAATTTACATTATGTAGAGAAAATATGTCATCTTTAGCATAAGTGTATTTACCGATATATTGCTCCATTATTTCACATAAGATACTTAATCCTTTATAGAGTTGCTAGGCTGTTGCTAAAGCTGTACAAATTTCAAGCAAAACCATTATCGAGTGGTGTTGTATCTCCCTGATCATTTTACCATAGTTCTTTATTCTTCTAATAAACGCTGTATTGAAAAATAGGTGTATTTTCCCTCCCCAAAGAGTGATCACTTAACATCATTGCTGGGCTATGTGGTCAGCACACACAGACCTATGTAGAGACACTACCTGGCTCTGCTAATGTATGTGCTGGTGTGTGTGTGTGAGTCAATACAATGTCATTATCATTTTTACCCACTTCCTTGAGTGATACTGCCATTTTATTTATTTTGCCACCAAATATGTTCTTATCCAATGTTATAGGCACCATTTATTTGAGAGGGAGGAGAAGGTAAGTAAGTAAATTTTACGAATGTAAAATCAAATGACGTTTGCGAAATAAGTAAATGAATACACGCCATTCATATAATTAGGCTATGGGAATGGGGTTATCTGTTGGTTAATCTATTGTAAATGGTAAAAGTCAATTATATAGAGCCACATTATAATGAAGGTCAGTTCCTTCCCATTGGTTATCAGTGGGGAGTCTGTATAAATTCCAGGGAAAGTTCCTTTTTAAGTACTTTTTTGAACACACTGCAAACAATTAATTGGTGGTATTTGAAAAAGGCATTTACCCATTTTGCAGTTGGCGCAATGCTGCATGTTTCACAGTAATTTTATTTTTAAAAACTCATTTAATTTAATAACAGAATCTCTGTAGTGCTTTTTCCACATAGTGCACAAAAGCATGAGACAAAGAAAATGAAACAGGTATAACAGCTATTAGATGAATAAGAGTACAATTATAATCCATTTAAAAATAGTTTTCTCCAAAAAGACCCTGCACTGTTCATATAACATTTTTTTGTCAAAAGTAAAATACATTTTCCAAAATAGTACAAAGATGTCTCAGAACTACATAATGAGCAATGACATGGTAAAACACAAACAAAAAATAAACACAAAAAACCCCTAGTCTGATTTAACATATAGTCAACATTAAAGCAAAGATACATGTTTCACTCAACTCTGAACATTTCAGTAATCTCTTAGATACTCCATTAATACTCTTGAAGTTTTCATTTACAGAAACACAGTAAGTTCTTAACACTTCAAAATTTTTGCAGAAAAATGCTAAAATTGGTGATGTGAACTATAAAGCTAAGAAGGCACCTAAAACATTTATAAAGCTTCATTTATGTTCACTGCTTTCCTGAAATGCTGGATTGTTAAAGGTTAAAATGTAGATCTGTCTACTTGAATGAGTGTAGGAAATCGTATCAGCAGTTTTACTGGGTGCTAGGCAACTACATTTCCATGTTTCTATTTCATTTCCCACTTAGTGACTGTAATTCCTTTTACTGATATTTTCTTGAATGCTAAACAGTTGGATTTGAGTTACTTAAAACTTGAAATACATCTTTAAGATAAAAACTTATGGATTTAATTTGTTTGCTAAGCTTTGAAGTCAGATCTAACTAAATTTTTATTGGATGAATTGTTTCACATCTACTGAAATGGTATTGTAGAACATTTCTCATATTCAATCGTTATTTTTGGTCTGGTCTATATGGGAAAAATGCAGTTATTCAGTGACTTGGACCATAAATAATTTAGGTCCACTTTACCTTGTTCATTATTTAATGACATGTATCGAGCCTGAATTATCTGGATAATTACCTCTTTTTTTTTGCAGATTGAGACATTCATTTAACATACAGAAGGACTTTAAAGAAAGTGCTTTCTAGTTGCTCACGCTTTTCAAACTAGAAGGAAACTACTAATACTGATTTCACTCAATGGAAACAGGGATGATGTGAGATGAAACAACCTGTCAAAGAGAACTTCACTTTTCAATTAAATATAGTAGCACTGTATGGATGTAAGTAGATATATTTTTCAGATATATGGGATTTGTTTTAAAATAGCAGAATATCTTTATTTAAAGGTCAGTTAAAAGTTTGTTATGTCACCTTATGTTTTAGCATTAGTCATTTGTAAATTGAGAACTTAAAGAACTTAAAAGATAAATTGAAAAAAATACAGCCATAGGAAAATATCATGCAATTATAATTGATTGCGATTTCAAAAATCCAGATAATCCACCAGGTATTTCCAATATTTATTGGGAAACTCTTAGGCTTTTTGAGTGAAATACATGAAATACACTGGAATTTTTCAATAAATGTGACACTGCATTATAATTAATGAAAATGAATCATCTATTAATAGTTTTATATTTTAATGTAACATTAATTCTATAGGAATTTAAAATTTTTGTAAGTTTCTATACTTTGACATTAGATTTTATATATTAAATTTGATATGTGGCTTTTGTTTTAAAAAAATTGGTTTGACTGATCTTTTTTTATGTATACTAATTGAAACTGAAATGCAACTTATCTAACTTTTAAAAATTCCCAAGAATTATACAAAAGCACATAATGCTTTTTGAATGATTTTGACTATTTCTTACTAAAAAGTATTTATAATTTACACCAGTCTGAACTCTGAATGTACAGTAAGCCATAAGTGATTTCACACTTAGTTGCCTAGAATTCCAGGGTTCTTAAAGAACTGAAAAAATGAATGCTTATCTCTAGAATCATGGCCTTTGAATTAAAATGTTAGTGTATTCTAATTAAGAGAACTCTTGAAAAATCAGAGGTCCTAAAATTGGATTCTTCCCAATGCATACATGAAAGCTTTATTCTCTAGAATGGGGCCATCTATGATCACAATTCTATCCAAGTCAATAATTCTGACATTTGCAGACTCTCCCTTCACTAGGACCTAAACTTGGAACAGTGTTATTTTATCTTCTGGTAATATAAGCCATAATAAATTGCCCCTAGACTTCCTTTCTTGCGTCTTATCACTGTGAGCACAGAGAGATATCATTTTAGTAAATGAGGAAAAGATGGAAGAAAAAGGGGAGTAATTAAAAACTTGCTCTTCAGGAAAATGAATTACATGCTCCTCTTTTTGTAAACTGTCAGGATTACAATTTGTATATCCCTTCTACAGAGCGACTCTCCTTTACTTACTAAATGGGCACTGAATTTCATATAAATCTATTGACAGCATATTAAATATACTCCTCTACATTTCTAAACCAGGTAACTTCCCTGGCATGGTTTCTGTTTCAGTACATATACTATTTACCTACAAGATGATGCCTTTCACTTTAAAGATGTATTTAGGTGCTTTTAACAAAAGTAGATTTTTAACCTTAAATACTGTTATAATTTACATTTTTTAAAACTCACTGACATTATCTGAAAGCATTTTACCTGATAATAAATCTGGAGGTGTTGGCAATAAGGCAATAGTTATTTGGAGTTCACTGCCTAATTGCTTTTTGAAGGCATTTAATCTTAAATATCCCAAAGCTACAGAATTCCCAAAATGATGAAGAAAATGATTTATGTAGATTTTCTTTTGTTCATGGAGGTCATGTGTAAGGCTTAAAGAACATTATTTTCAATCTTCTTTATTCAAATATCCACTAATATATATTTGCGTTGACTAATTTTACTGGGGGAGGTGAACATTTGTTAAAAAACCCCACAACTTTTAAAACAGAAACTTTAAATGTCAATGACTAATACCAGTTTTTATTTTAAAGAAACATTTTAGAAGTGATTATTACACGTATACTGTAATTCCGTTTTTTAATTCTGATTTTACAAGTTAAAGATGTAATATTTTTATTATTTTTCCATTTGGGATTGAAGCCAATTCCATATAGAAGTTTTTTTTATGTTGTCCTCCTATAATAAAAATGAATTTGCTGAATAAGATATTAGTGTGAACACTCATACCAATCTTTACTGTCATTTTCATGGAGACCAATCTCCCTCACTGATATCTCTAGAGCTGTACAAATGCTAAAACAAGAATTCAGTCTTAGGCTTCTCTAGTTAAGCCAAAGACCAAGTGTGACTTGGTCAAACTTTATTTATAATGTGAAGTGGACTACTTGTTAGAATTTTAGAGAATGGTTCAAATTCTACCACCAGTCTAGAATGTACAACAAGTGAATTGTTATAAATCACCATGAAACTACTTGAATTTAACAGTCATAAAATCCATCACTTTGAATTTGGAGCTGCAAGAGAAAATTTTGCAAAGGCCCTTCAAAATACATCCCATTTACAAAGGCCACTTATGCATTTACAAGTGTAATTTCTTGGCTCTGAGGTACTGAAAGGTATTATATATATGGTACTCTTTTTCTAGGTTAGGGAGTTTGTGTTTTTTTGAGGGTTAATAAAAAGCACATGTACAAAAATTCATCTATAAATTTTCTGTTGCTCTTTCAAGGACCACAACTAAACAAAAAGGGGTTTCTGTTGTTTCAAAAACGAATACATGTATCACTAGCTTAGACACAATTTTGTGAAAAATAATTTCACATTGCCCCATATTAAAGCAAAGCCAACAAAAAGTATAATGTGTTAAGCTGAAAGATCACGTTACGTGTTAAATTGATTTCCAGATAGCATATACTCTAAATAGTATGTTTTTTTAAATCAAACTTACAAAATTCAAGAAAACCTGTTTCCTTAAGAAAGCATTTAAAAGCAATACACTGATGTTCCAACAAATTAGCTGCCTCCAGTTATAAATGCTGAAATAGTGTTTTATATAATAGAGTGGTGGATCAGCAATACAATTTTAACATTATAACATAAAATAAAACCACAAAAAGGACAGCAGAACTAAAAACTGAACCTCATTAAATGTATTTTCTTTTATAACGATGAAACAAATGAATCCCAAAGGTTAGAATGTTGGGTTTTACTCCTTGCCATAATGGTCTTCATAAGAATGTTTACCAAATTGTAATCCTACATATCTCTCAATCCTGTTTTGATGTTAATTTATAAAGTCAATTATTTTTAAAATCCTCTATAAATGGTACTGCTGTATTCATAGATTAGTATAATTTTGAAAAGCATTACGAACTTTAAAATGCCAAAAATTTTCTCAATTTATAGTTGGATGGATACTTCCAGATAACAGATCCACTGAATGAAAGGAGTTTTAATCATATCTTAGGCATTCTGTATATTGATATCTTTATTAATATCTAAAACTAATTTTCTAAAATGATATAAAAAATGGAATTTGGGCCCAGGATGCTTTCCCAATTTTTTGGAGAAGTTCACAACTGTTCTAGGTCTGATATTTTGTGTTTAATTTAGCTGGACTATCTCTCATTTTAAACAACCAGTTAACCCATCTTTTCAATATTTTTTACTAAACTGGACATCAGTCACTATTAGAAGAATATTCCTGAACTTGAAAGTTACAAATACTTTATTAGTATAACTTTGATAATAATGTGTGGGTATCTGAAAAATGCCAGAATAGTTTGGTTTAAAAAATATGTAACTGTAACTAACACCAAATGTGTCCCACTGATATGAACGCTAGAAATATATCAGAAAGTTTTTCTTTTTTGGCTTTGGTTAGGTTTTTGGGGTGGGGGGAACAACTCCTAAAAAAGATTCAGTCTTTGATTTGTATAAAATAAATTAGGAAAAGAAAACATTTCTTTCTTGTAATGGGATGACATATACTCTAGAGTTAGATTTTGTAACTAAATTCTATTAACTTCTTTATACCAAGAGGCTAGTACTCACTTCTTTACAGAAAAAAAAATTCCATTTATTATCCTCATGTACAGAATGAGATAATACTGTTTCTCAAGGCAGCTAGCCTAATCTTGGAAAGATACTCATACACTATTGATGATCAACATGTTTCTGTTTGGTTGGGAACAAAGGACAGCCTAATTTAGAGATGGTATCTATGTAAAGAAAGCCATGAAAGATAAAGCTATAGCTTTTCCTTTAGTGATACCATTCCCATTCAACAGGTTTAGATTTTCTCTCTTGAGAAAATCTTACATGACAATTCTAATCTTTATTATAATGGAAACACATGCATAAAATGTTAGGAGGAAGCAGGCCATTCTTCTAGCAGGATTTAAAGCTTTAGGAGAATACCGCAAGGGATTTGCTTTTTAGGGATGGAGTTCAAATTTTCAAAGGAAGCTAAATAAGCACACGGGTGATGTTTCCAAAAGCGTCAGAATTATGCTATTCATTGTAAACTACTCTGGAAATACCGAACCTTTACCTGTGACTCATCACTATCATAGCTTTTTATTCTTAAATACTTTTCCTATAGTTTTTGGAATTGTTTTCTTCTTTTTTGGTACTGTTAATATAGCATATACTCCAGTATTATATTCACTCACTCTACCAAACTGAAAACTAAAAAGTATACTATTAGGGCAGACAGATCAATCATTTTTAGACAATACATTACGTCGATAAATTACCAAATTTTCTGTTTAATACAGCATTTATTCTCTATTCGTCTCAAGCAAGGAGGTCAATACATATGTTTTAAAGCCTGTGTGTGTGCCTGATATATATATATATATATTTATGTGTATATATATATACACACATATATTTTTAAATATAAGTCACTAAAAATACTGATAGCCAGTGGTGCTGTGGCATAAAACATCTCAGAAATATTGGTTATTGAAAATGCCATATTTGGTGTACTTCTTGTGCCAAATACTGTAATACAGACAAGACAGATTAAGCACAGTCTATAAGTGACATATTCTCAGAATATGCCTGCTGGACCATGTTGTGATAGAAAAGCTTGGAATGATCAATGAAAACTGAGGTGTAAACTCAAAAAAAATCAGAAGCAAGTAAAAATATTGAAGTTTTCTGATGGTCTTATCTATATATATTCAGGACAGCTTCCCTTTTGTCATATCAAATAATATTTGTCATGGAATATATTCTTCATTGTGCAAAGAAAATACTGTTTTAAGCTCACTGGTAGATTTGATAGCAGCATATTTGATGTACTGAGTAGATATTCAGATACCTGATGAGCATATGCAATTGTTGAATAAATTAGTGTTATGCAAAAACTCACGTAGGAGGCACTTGAGTGGCATGTTAGAAACTGATCTTTGGTAAGAGCAAAATGAAAAAAAGAATACTTCATTTAGTTATATTGAAAATATTTTCAGTTACTAGCACTGAATGTCTCCGGATATATTAAGATGCTGGTCAAGTAGGTCATAAAAATGAAAAACGTCATGGATAAAAACTTCTACTTGTTTTTTTGCTATTTGCCATTTAAAGTCTCTTTTTAAGAGATGATGGCAAACTTTCACATTTAGAGTTGGTCATTTTCATTCTTTTCAATTTGTTTGGGGGGAAAATGAAAAAAACACACAACAACAACCCTGTATAACTGGTCACAGTATTGGTTGTGCAGCTGGATGGTATTATTCTTCATATCCACAAATTTCCAGAACCAGTTTTTTTCAGTGTTCTTTCAAACTATGGTAGGATTTCTTTTATCTAACCCAATTTAATTGAGGAACAAAATAAATGCCTGCAAAGTCCAGGGTTTTAATGTCTTTTCATCTGTTGTCTTTGAAGTTAGGCCTTTCTGTTAAGTATTGAAAAGTCATTGATGGTAACATTCACTAGAAAAAAAATGAAGTGAACGTAACAAAGGAATTGATTGAATACAAAAGTGCTGGCACTTGTCTTTACCTCTGGATTTTAAAACACGAGTCTATTCTTTCATATTTTAATCAGATTCAGGCATCTCTAATGTATTTGTCACAGCAAATTTTAAAGTCATAAACAGTAATATTTGAAAATCATTTTAAGTAGTCCACCACATTAAAAAGTTATTACAGCTAATCAATAATATTTGAAAATTATCTGAAGTGGTCAGTTCACAGATGGTATTGTATTTATTATGATATTTAAACTATAATAGATGAAAATAGTTGGTAACTGTATAAAAATAAAAATAGATCTTAAATTTTATGTAATTTGGAAACTTGCTTTTAAGAGGTGTTCAACTAAAGCACATTCTGTGGTTTGTGTGCTTTTTAAACCATACCATTTGGTGTATAAAAGTGCAGTGGATGGTATGGCTGAAAGAAAATAGGTGGTGGCCCAGATGTTACATAATAAGATGGGTACCCTCCCTGAAAAGCAAAGTATGGAGCAGGCTGATAAAAGCAAGTTACCTTGTCTGTATTGGGTAGGATATTCTGTTCCCCAAGTACTTTTAAAGCCATAAAAGTGATCATATTGAGTGTCTGTCTTCTTTCATGATGCATGAGGCAAACTGTGCTTTCATTCACAACTCCACGCAAGGTCATAAGGTACTCATATTTGCTCTTTTCTTCACCTATGAAATGGTTGCGGAGGTATGATTCAATCTTCTTTTGCTGTTCTGCTACATTAGGAAAATCAATGAAGAATCTAGAACACATATAACGTTCCAGGATCTTGATTTCTGCTTCACGAGCTGGCTTAAAGTCACGAACCAGCAAGTTGCTGTACTTCAGAAGGCCACCACCTCTAATCTCTTCAGGTTTTCTGGTAGATATAAGCTTGTATTGCAAATGGGTCATTGCTTCTTCGAAGTCTCCATACATGCTTTCAGCTACCACAACAGGATAGGATTCTTGGGTTAGCTTAGCATTTTTGTCACTGTAGAAGTCTAACATGGGATCCAAAAGAATTTGAAAGGAATCAACACTAAATTCAAATTGACGTCTGAGTGAATTCACAAATTTTAGCTCTACATTCTTCCCAGTGTTATTTGAAAGAGAGATGAGACTCCAACGATCATGCTTATTGCAAATTTTGACCATCTTCTGAACATAAGCGTCTTTCATAGTCTTTAGGGTGATTTTTTCCTTTTTTACACCTTTTGGTAAAAAGTCAAGTAGACAACCTAGAACTGCATCTTTAACAACTTGAAATTCTTGGTCACTTGGTAGTTCAACACCAAAAATAACATCCAGATCCTTATAGGTGATTCCATTGTGGCTTGCAAGTATGTAACTAGCTGTGGAACCGTTCAGCCGGGTATCTTTAACAACAATTCCTTGCTCTATCAGTTGATCTTTTACAACATGAATTATATATTTTGGTTTTACCTCCAATGTGGGGAAATTCCCCCTTCCATGAATTGGAATTACTTCATCTAACACTTGATCAAGTGTTATAACTTGATTCCAAGTGAGATTGCTGAATCCTATTTCAGACATTGTGAAGTCAGGTCAACTAGAAAAGAATCAAAATATTGAGAGGAAATGTTAGCATCTTGAAATCAGTGTTATACCTAAAGCATATGAAAAAGTTGAAAATAGACTTACCCGCTACATAAAACAAACTAATACTAGGAAGTAAATTATCAATGTATCTAATTGTGGTTTAATCTATAAGTGAAATAAAGCCACTATGATTATGTCAAAATTGTTAGATCCATGGGTGCATGCAAACAGACATTCTCAGGGATTTGTTAGAATTCTAATTAGTTTTTATATAAAATGGTGGACTTTCTCAATCTGTATTCATATAAATACTATAATGATTGTATTTGTTTTGTGTTATAAATTTTGTTCATGAGATAATCATAATATATCATTGAGGTAAACTGTCATGAATTTAAAGTGAGATCAGATAGAATGTCTGTGTGTTAGACCCAACTGACTGAATGGCATAATGATGGGATAGTGTTTAAAAGCAATATATAACATCTTTAATCCAAAAGCATCAGATCATTCATTATATACATATACCTACACACACACACACACACACACACACACACACACACACACACACACACATATATATTTCAGCTTCACATAACTGTTCTCATTTAAAAAAAATATTATTGGTCCATGATTACAGTATGAATTCCTTAAATTGTCTGAGGATAAGTATAGTACCTAATTTATCACCTCTTCTATGTTCCCAGTAACCCTTTAAAAACAGTTTATCAAAGGAAATAATGAATGTCACTTTAAAGAGAAACAACAAATGAGACTACTAAATTTGTCTACAAAATAAGAGTAGAAATAGACAAAAGCATAAGATTCCTGAGCTTTAAAAAAAGTCTTCTGCAGGTATGTATTATGATATGCTCAGAAAATTTTATAAGTTGGGAGTGTTAGAAAATTAAATTATAGACACTATAAATACAATGAAATATAATTATACCATTATGCAATTAGGTACGATTACAGTTATTACACAGATCTTCAAATACTCTATTAAGCTATTTAAGCAAATAAATCTAGGAAGGTAAATAAAGTTCATTATGGGCATAGCTTTGAGTTTAAGCACTTTCCTGAATTCCAGAAATAAAAATTACATGAAGATTAAGACAGTTTTGCATAGACAATATTTATATTTTGCCTATCTAGAGAGCTATTATATCAGAATCTGAATATTTAGAATTTAGTAATGTACAAGGTGTGACCAAAAATGTGGTGAATGTTTAAATTAAAAAATATACATTACAGTAAAAATACATGTTGCCATTAATCCCCCCTCGCTTCAAACACACTGATCCCATGGTTCTTGCCACTTTCTGAAGCAGTTCTGGAAGCCCTCTTTTGTGAGTGTCTTTAGTTGCGCTGCCATGGCTGCCTTGATGTCCGGAATTGATTCAAAACATTTACCTTTCATGGCTATTTTGACTTTGGGGAAGATCCAGAAGTTACACGGTGCCAGATCTGGTGAATAAGGTGGATGAAAACACACTGTAATGTTTCTATTTCACAGAAATTGCCATACCAGAAGCGATGTGTGACATGGAGCCTTTCTGTTGTGATCAGCAAATATGGTGAATGCTGCTGCCAAGTGCCATCCAGTGAAAAGTCAAGGATCTTCAATACGGGAAGCAGTGTGTTGAACCTTAGTAACAATGTGTGACAAGTTTCAAATTGTTTGGTACAGTCGGGTGTGAGCTACGGTTGAGACAAGGTGTGTTTTAAAGTGTGCTGTAAATCATCCTCCATCATGATAACGCTCCGTGTTCTAGTATATGGCAATTTCTGTCAAATAAAAACATTACGGTATGTCCTCGTCCACCTTTTTCACCAAATCTGGCACTGTGTGACTTCTGGGTCTTCCCCAAAGTAAAAATGATGCAGGACATTGAGGAAGCCACGGCAGAGCAACTAAAGACACTATGAAAGATTTCCAGAACTGCTTCAGAAAATGCCAAGAATGATGGGATAAGTGTGTATGAAGCGAGGGGGAGTATTTTGGGAAGGAGGGATTAATGGTGATGTGTCTTTTACCATAAAATTTTGTTATTTAAACATTCACCATATTGTTTGATCACACTTTACATATTTCCCTAGTAAAACTAGAGCAAAATAGAATCATCTTATTTGATATCTGTATAACCAACTTTCTCAGTTCAAGCATTTTGCAAAAGGCCAATTAACCAATGGCAGATCTGTGTCAGTGAGAAGATCAGACTAAACCTCTTTATTTCTTTATATGAAATCCCCATATTATGAATGAGAGTATTTATTTTTACTATGTGATAAAATGGCCCACATAATGTGTTGTTTGTTACTTTAAGCCACATTAATTACTAATATTCATACAGTTTCATCAGCTATGTGAACATCTAAATCAATACTTAAAGATGAATGGGCCGAATTGACTATACATCAGAGTGTTGGATTCTGGTCATTCATCCATCAAATGAAATGATCTGTTGTGTCTTTAGGACATTGGAAAGAGCAAGATGCTACATGAAGGAAAGAATATGCAGTGAAAATTGGCATGGCTAATTTCTAATTTATTTTCCTGGAATTATCACTGAATTGTTTGAAGCTAACAAAGTTTGTTATCCTCAAATTCTCAATCTGGAAAAGTAATAATTCGTAACATTGGCTGGCTGCATGTAAAGGCTTTAGGAATGTCAATCATTTACCTAATAAATATTTTAGAAATATCACATGTAAACTATACAATTTTAAGTGATACAGAAAAAGTTCCCAAATTCCTTTTTAATACACAAATTTATTTTGTAAATGGCAATTTTCCTTTCCTTAATGGCAAATGTCATTTGTCAATATTAGTTAAAAGTTAAAAACCCAATGGCCTTTCCCCACACCCATAATCCCCATGTAAATCTATATTTTTAATCACCAATGTTCTGAAAATAAAGGAGATTCTTTACATTGGTATACTGACATTACTGAAATACCAAATTCTTTTCCATACAGAAGTTTCCAGGATCTTCATATTCCAATAGAAACATCGAAAGACATCATCAGTTAACTATCTAATTGCCAGCATGCAGGAATCCTTGATCAAAAGGCAACCTACGTGTCCATCAATAGACAACTGGATAAAGGAGAAGTGGTATATATATATATATATATATATATATATATATATATATATATATATATATACACAATAGAATATTACTTGGCTATAAAAAAAGAAATGAAATCTTACCATTTACAACAACATTGATGGACCTAGAGGGTATTACACTAAGTGAAATAAGTCAGAGAAAGACAAATACCATATGATCTCACTTATATGTGGAAATCTAAAGAACAAAATAAATGAACAAACAAAACAGAAACAGACTCATAGATACAGAGGAAAAAATTGATGGTTGCCAGATGGGAGGAGGGTTGGGAGGCTAGGTGAAAAAGGTGAAGGGATTAAGAAATATAAACTGGTAGTTACAAAATAGTCATGGGGATGTAAAGTACAGCACAGGGAAAATAGTCAATAATATTGTAATAACTATATATGGTTCCAGGTGAGTACTAGGCTAATTGTGGGGGGATTACTTTGTAAATTATAAAAATGTCTAACAACTATACAATACACTTGAAAATAATGTAATAATACTTAATGTCAACTGTAATTGAAAAAAAAAAGGTGTCTTTCAAATCAAGAAACAGTAAGTCTCACTTTATATCTTGCATCTGCTCTTAGGTATTAGATTAGGAAGGGAAAGGTCAGAATTTTGTTTCCCAAACAGAATCATAGTAAGATCTTGCAAAGACAAGAAAGAGGTCCAAAGTTGAACTTTACGTTACACTGGAGATCAGGTGTAGGAAAACTGATCATCACTGTGCAAATATCTAGTTGCTGCTTGATTACCTATGTTAATGATACCCAAACTTTCTGGTCTTCAGAATTATCTAGAGAGCTTTAAAGACACACATATAGAATATTTTAGGCCTAGTATTTCTAGTTAAAAAATTAACAGTGAAGGCAACTTGCTAGAATGTGGGAAAACTGTGCCCTTGGTTGAGCAATGTATAGCTTAACTGTCAAAATCACAGCTTTAATAACCAGTTAGTATTTTTTCCTTTCTCTATCCACAACTACATAAACTTATTTATTTATTTATATTAAATTTATTGGGATGACATTGGTTAGTAAAAGTATATAGGTTTCAAGTGTACAATTTATTTTTTTTTATTTTATTTTTTTTTATAATTTTTTTTTTATTAAATTTATTGGGGTGACAATTGTTAGTAAAATTACACAGATTTCAGGTGTACAATTCTGTATTACATCATCTATAAATCCCATTGTGTGTTCATCACCCAGAGTCAGTTCTCCTTCCATCACCATATATTTGATCCCCTTTACCCTCATCTACCACCCCCCACCCCCCTTACTCTCTGGTAACCACTAAACTATTGTCTGTGTCTATGACTTTTTGTCTTGTTTGTTTGTTGCTTTCAGTTTTATATTCCACATATGAGTGAAATCATGTGGTTCTTGACTTTTTTTGTCTTACTTAGTTTGCTTAGCATGATAATAAACTTATTTTTTAAATCAAGCCTATTTTGCTATAAAATTAATGTATCATCACCAACCGAGGAATTCTAAGCTACCACCTCATTGACACCTCTATGGCTATATACATAGAAAATGCTAATTATAATTTTTTAAAAATAGCTTTGGAAAGAAAAGCATAATTATGAAAACAAATCTGTGATACACACATTATTACCTGTGATAATATATTTGTGACACACACACAAATGCATATACACATGTAGACATATGAGCACCAAAATATAATACATGTCACAGTGGAATAAACATAAGTAATGACATTGATCTGGAATCTAATACACACCTCCACCAATGCAACCTCTATTAACACGGATAATTAAGATTTGAGGATAATGTTACACTTCTTTGGCACATCTACTATTCATTTTCATGTAATGTACAATATCAATGCAGTAAGTACAAATATCAAATACGATATTAAAATAAGACTTGTCTTCATGTATGGATTATGGCTCAACATTTAACTAGTATACCTCATTTAACAGAATCAAATACTTATTCTATATAAAAGACAAAAATATTACAAAACTTACTGGGAAATTTAATTTGAAGTGCTGAACCAAAAAGCATGGCTAACTATAAACTCTGGATGACTGTCATACTAAAGGCGGGAAAATTCCCCAAATACTTCCACATTGCTTATGTTTCTGTCTTGGGTATAATACAGTCTTAGTTATTGAAAGTATGTTTATTGAGCATGAAGTATAAAGCCGCATTTTCATGGACTGAAAGTTCAAATTCAAGGCAAAAATCCTTCAATAATTTGCCACATAAACCCAAACAGAAGCACAAAATCTGAAATTCTTAATTATTTTTCTCCAAATGTGAAGATCAGCAGTTCACTATTTGGTAGAGCATATACATCTTGTTCTGACTCTCTGCCTTCTCCCAATTTATCCTTAAAGCTATTTGTCCACCTACCTTGTAAAGCTACTATTTGTAGAGCTACTATTTGTAAAGCTACTTTGCCCATCTAGTTTAACCAATATTAGTGTGCTATAATGTATCCAACTATAGCAAACACTGAAATAAAACAAAAAGGACAAACAAGACAAACAAATGAAAACTCATAGACACACACAACAGTTTAGTGGTTACCAGAGGGTATGGGGTGAGAGGGTGTGGTAAAAGAGGGGAAAGGGGGTCAAATATATGGTGATAGAAGAAGTGACTCTGGGTGGTGAACACACAATGCAATATATAGATGATGTATTATAAAATTATACACTTGAAACATATAATTTTATTTTTTATTAGTTTCAGGTGTACAAAATAATGTAATAGTTAGACATTTATCATTTATATCCCTTACACAGTGATAACCCCCCTCCCCCAATCTACTACCCCTCTGACATCACATACAGCCATTACAAGCCATTACATTTCCACTGTCTCTATTCCTAATGCTGTACTCCACTACTCCACTTCATGTATGTATATATATATATATATATATATATATATATATATATATATATATACATACACATATATAATTGTAGTTGACATTCATTATTGTTTAGCTTCAGCTTCAGGTGTACAGTGCAGTGATCAGGCATCTACATCATCCCTGAGGTGGTCTCCCTAATGAGATGTGTCCGTCAGATACCCTACAAAATCTTTACATTATTGATTACATCCCCCAAATTGACTTTCGTATCCCCACGGCAATCTTGTGGTTACTGACTGTGGTTTCTAATCCCCTCACCTTCCCCCTTACCCCCACCCACTCCCATCTAGCAACACTCAGTTTTGTTTCTGATTAGTTCATTCATTTATTCTTTTCTTTAGATTCCACGTATTAGTGAGATCATATGGTATCTGTCTTTCTCTGTCTGACTTATTATTAACCAATATCACCCTAATAAATTTAATTAAAAAACCCACAAAACAAAATGGATTTCATTATTCAACTGGTTAAATTCACTGGGAATGCAAGGCAAAACAAGTGACTTGCCAAACATTTCACAAAGGACTGTAAATAGATGTTTGTATGAGAGTATGTATCTATATAATCCTAAAGCAATGCTTAGAATGGCCACTGTATCAGAATATATATCCTTTTAAAGAGATAGAGATGACTCTACCTATTAGTTCAGATTATATGCCAGGTGAAACCAGCAGCAGGATGTAAGAAAAAGGTACATATACTTAATGTTGACTGCATGTAGTTTAATCTATCTTTGACTGAAGATTCTTATTTGCAACACTTTGAGGCAGACTCTTTCTGTACATCTGTCATACTAAATTATACCTATAATAGCTGAAGTTTTTTTTTAAAAATATGACAGTTGAAGTTTTAAAAATGTATAGAAAGTAAAATGGAAGTTAAAAAATTCTAAAGAACTAGTTTTTCCTTTCAATTAGTTTCATTAGTTCTTTTCTTAAAAAAATATTTTGTCTTGTTTTGTTAGTTTCAGGTGTACAAAACAACATAGTGATTAAACATTTATATACTTAACAAAGTGATAACCCCAGTAAGTCTATTACCCATCGGACACTGTATATAGTTATTACAATATTATTGACCAGATTAATTTGTTCTTTATTTCACTAAAACCAGAGTAGGTTTTGTTTACAAGGAAACATATAAATAAGCCTGTTCTTAGGGTCTGATTGTAGCTGCAAAATTTTTGAAAGGGAATCATTGTCTATGAGAACTAGTACTAACATTAACCTCCGTGGACAACCTATATCATTCTTTTTATGAACACCATAATCAGTTGTTCTAAGTAGGCAACTATTTTATAATCTGTTCAAAATAAATATCTTGGCATTCAATATTATTCAGCTTCAGCTTCAGGTGTACAGTGCAGTGGTCAAGCATCTACACCATCCATGAAGTGGACTCCCTAATAATACATGTGCCCTTCTGACCCCCTACAAAATATTTACAACATTATTGATTATATTCCCCAGACTGTCTTTCATAGCCCTGTGGCAAACTTGTGGTTACCAAGTTGTGCTTTCTAATTCCCTCACCTTCTTCCTCATCCTCACCCTCTCTGAATAATATTGAATGTCAACTATAATTTTATATATATATATATATATGTATATATATATATATGTATATATATATATACATATACATATATATACATATATATATATATATATACATATATATATATATATATATATATATATATATATATATATATAGTCATGGGATATGGAGTACAGCATAGGGAATAGAGTCAATGGAATTGTAACAGCTATATATGATGCCAGAGGGGCAGGAGATTGGGGGAGGGAGGTTATCACTTTGTGAGAGGTATAAATGTCTAACTATTATATTGTTTTATACACGTGAAACTAATATAAACAAATAAATAATATATTGACTAAAAGTTGATGATTATAATAAGGTATCTGTCTATTTCTCCTTGTGGACTTTCAAAAGGTTTAATTACAAAGCAATCTTAAAATATATTTCAGGTTAAATGCTGGCAAAGGATGAATGTTTTAAATAAAAAAGTATAAACATTTAAAAGAGAAGGTGTACATTTCCAAAGTTTCTAATATAGATAAAAATTCCAATATTTATTTTGTCTACGTATTGTTGAATTTAGAATTGTAATATTGATGTGCGCTATTTTAACAAATTTGAAAAAAACATGAGGAAGTCATAGGAAGATTAAGTTATTTGAATGTTTATGTGAAGCTTTCATTATTGTGTACATGTAATTTTTTACGACTGACTATAGTTCTTGCATCCTAGAACAATACTTACATCAAAAAACAATGTATCACTTATGTCATAATGCACTATTGATATTACAAATCTATAGCATTTAAAGATTTGGGAGGGAATTCTCAATTTTAGTTCACTTTTAGCCTTAGTCATTTTAAAATTTGGTTTTGAAGAATGAGTTACATCACCACTGATGTTAAAACAGTTCCAATTTAGGTCAAGTCACAAAACTGTTTAAGTTGCAAAGATTCATTTGTCCAGAATTCTACTAATGAAATGAGTGAGTTCGTTTTCCAAATGTATGGCCTCTTACAAATGTACCTCAGATAACTGTGAAGCTTGAGAAAAAAATACTTATTTTTAAATTTTCTTAATTTAAAAAATGTTTTAATTGTTAAAAATATGTGAAATAACTTCATTTTCAATTACTAGGAGTGGCAAAGTGCTCAGAGATGTTATTGGGTTTATTAGAATTAGGCTTGGCCCAATGAAGGGATGGTAAGGAGAACATCAATTTCTCCTATACCAAAAGATGATGGAAGTGTTCAAGATTTCCAGTTTCTATTCAGACCCACAACAAGGCGGGCATATACTTTCTGTTTTAGTGTTATTGATATCCTGGTCTGTCATTCTCTCCACTTATGACCATATCTATGTTTAGCTCCATTTCCAATTCTAACAGTCAGTATTCTTACTGACTGAGAAATTAACATGAATTCCTGGTTTTCTGTCATTGATGAACAGGTAAATAACTTGTTTGTGAAATTATGATACATATTTGGGTAGAACCATGCTAAAAGAGGGTCTTTGAGTTGAAAGACTCAGGTGAAAGGTGCATTGGGAACAAACAGTATAAACATTCCAGGCACCTAAAGAACACAGAGGTCTCACAGAAGAACAGCTCTGGATTTAAAAGCATGAAGCTCAGAAGCTTAAAAGGAACTGCCTTCCCCCCCAGATTAAACCCCAGCCCCTAATTCCAGAGAAATCTTATCACTTTCTTTCCATTCTGCCCCAACCCACATACATACACTTTCTTGTGTTTGTATTTATTTTTGATGTTGTTGTGGATGTTTTTTGTTGCTTTTTAGTGTTAAAAGTGTGCACTGTTCTGAGGAAATCATCTCCCAACTCCTTTTAAAGTTTAGTGCCAATCCCTTACAGTGGGAAGTGTGAGAGCTCGCAGCAGTACCACCTCCTTCCTCTTTCCCTCTGCTCCTTACAGTGGCTGTTATAGGTTGATAGCTATAGGATTCAATAGCCAAGTCAAGATTCTTTTGCTTCTGATGTACCTAATGCAAAGAGCTGCTGCCTCTCCAAACTGCGGTCAACCTCAGAAAGGGGCGTTGGCCAGAGAGAACTCTAGTTCACATTGGAGGGACTGACTTGGTGGAGATATTGTTGAGAAGACTCTGACGTGCAACAGGCTTCTAGGCAAGCTGGGAGGGTAAAGCTACCTAGTGAGACCAAAGCTCCATCCCCTCTGCACTGGACCCTGTTCAGCTTATCATGACTCTCATATTAAACCCAGTAAACAGGTAAGCATTCTGCAAGTCATTCCGGATTTGTTATCCCTTTGTGGATAACCCTGTCAACCCGCAAGGGATCCAGGATTCTCTGGGGAATGAAGGGGACACTAGAATTATAGCCACCAGCATATACACCTTCCACATAATTCATGAATACTATCTGAAGAAGCAGGAAAGTAGAAACTCACCAGAATGCTCCAGGAAAAAGTCTCAGCTTAAAAAAAAAAAAAAAAAATATATATATATATATATATATATATATATATATATATATATACACACACACACATATACATATATAGATATATAGATATACATATACATATATCTATATGTATATGTATATATGTATATATATGTACATGTATATATGTGTAAATATACATGTACATATATGTATATATATGTACATATATGTATATATATGTATATATACACATGTATATATTTGTGTGTGTATATATATATATATATATATATATATATATTTGTTAGCATCTCTTCCCCTCTTCCCCTCACCGCACCCTATCAGCCATACGAACTCACTTTACCAATTGCTGCTCTCTTCGAATCCGTCCAGGCAGGGAGCTACTGGAAAGGGGAGGGGATGTGCCCCTAGAGTGAGGCTCTGGAGGGAGCCTATTGGTAAGCACACAGGAAAAGGGGCGGGGTGGTCAGAGAGAGAAAGAAAGAAAGATAAATGCATAAATTAAAATAAATAGTAAGGAATAGGGGAGAAGAAAGCAAAGAAAGAAATTAAGGAAGAAAGCAAAGAAGGCAGAGAACAACAAGCACTTGCAACAGCTGCCAGGGCTGCGAAGCCGCTGCTGTCCAAAGGCAACTGGGTGCTGAACTGACTTCCCTCAACATTCCCCTATAGTCCCACTCGCCCACTCCACAGACTTCCCTTCCTCCCAGGCTCATCCCCCTGGTAGCATAAATCATTTCCATGGCAACCTGTCGTCACACAATTTAAGGTGGTCCGTAGTATTGAGTCGTATGTGTTCCATCTACCCCAGGCCGGCAATCTCTCCACCACTTTCTTTTTTCCTTTAGTGCTGAACTTTCTCCGGTGGAGTAATATGACCTTTCCTCCCTTCTCATACAGAAAAACAATTTTCTCTCATCCCCATAAATATTCTCTGGCTTGTGCCTTTCCTACCCACCCCCCCCCCCAACCTCCCACCACACGTGCGCCAGCGCGTGCACCTGCACACACACACATAAATACTCTCTGGCCTGTGTCTTTCCTACCTCTCCCCACCATCCCCCCACCCCCCCATACAGAGGCACGAATAATTCCTCCTCCTCCCCACACTTCAATTATTGACAACATAAACACAAACTTAAATTCATGCCCAGAAGGCAGTTTTTTTTTAAACAAGTGGTTTGCTTTCCTAGTGTCTTTTTTCCTTAACACTATCATGAAGAGTTTCCTCCCTCACTTCAATACTTTCTGCTCTGGGTTTTGCTAAAAATATTTAGGTCCTTATGATTTTCCCCATATCTCATACCTTCCATTTATCCCATTGCCACTTCTCACAAGAAAAGCAGCCAAATTGTTTCTTTAAAGAAACAATTTCAAAATTCAGTCCTTGATAGTTTAAAATAGAATTGCCTTAATAAAATCCACTAAATTTTTATTAGTATTAATTATACTAACCCAATTGTTTCTAATCTTTTCATTAAATTATTCTATTGTCATAAAAATAAAATTCACTTTTAAGGTACCTAGACCCTATACTTTAAAAGAGGTAACTGATGAGTGCTTAATAGAAAGAAATAAAATCTTGAAAGGAAGTTCAGGATTATAGAAAAAAAATATAAACATATTAGATTACCTGGCTATAACTTTCTTTCACTGATATGTAGTAGTTAAACATACTTGATAGCTAATAAACAGGTACAGAATTTTACTTTAATACTTCACTTTATAAATGTCTTAAGTTAAATTTTGAAAATCATTTAATACAAGGCTATTTACTGAGATATCAATATATTAATTAATCTGGGGATTTTGTAATTCTCTTATCCTGGAGTTGTGAATAAACATAATTCATGATAATACATTAACACATCAACACATCAGTTATATTATGTCTCTCATTTATCACTGTTGACTTAGCACAGAAAGTAAAATATTAAAATAATTACTGATGCATTTTTAGTACATAAACTGAGTTCAATTTTACAACTATAATTATAGACAGAATTATTAATAAAAGAACTATTCTCTAAGAAATTCATTATATACATTTTAGCTCAATGTTTCTAATATAATTTCTATGTCAATTGTGATGTCTGTTCATAGTTGAAACTAAAAGAAAAAGTATCAAAACTCCTTTACTATGGGATTTCTCACCATGTCTTTTGGTAGTGCACTTTTTAAAATTTAACAGCACTCCTACTCCTAAGACTAGCTTCCTTCGCCAGAGTGCCCCATCAACTGATCTCCCCACATTCTCTGCACTACACTGGCCACAACACCATGGGTACTGTTGCCAGGAGACCAAGAAAAGTACTGTTGCATCATTAATGCTCTTAGAGTTAAGAGTATTATTTTCAAATGATAAATTTATATGGGGCAATTCTGAGTCCCAAATCTCAAGAAAAACAATGCTACATTAGACATAATAAAGATGAAAAACCTAGTCCTCAAGTTAATTGACTATACTAAAAAAAATAGTAAAGATAGATAGATAATCCATACAGATGTACGTAAATAGCCAAATATTTTCATATTATTGTAACTGTCTATGTGTATGTATCAAATAAAAATTAAGTTGTAATATTTGAAATACAGACTTTGAGGAAGTATTGTCTGTTTAACTTCTATCCCCCAAATGAGCATGTTTTAAAAATCTATGAACAGTTAAAAAGTAGTGTGGTTGATTAGCATTTGATAATTGTTTTGGATACAAAAAAATGAATATAAAACCATTTTAAAAGACAGAGTTCTTCCCAACATAATGTCTTGTTACAGTATGTCTAGTTTATAGAAATCATCCCATAACTGTTATTAGTAAAAATATCTAAATTGAGAAGCTAGGCAAGCAAACAGATATAAGAAGCAAATTATTTATCAAAGCTAATGATCCATGGGATATGTTTTGGATAGCCCATGTATATCATTTTGCAGTAAAATGTAGAAGAGACTAAGGACATTTTAGAAGGGCCAAATATGAAACAAGATAGCTGCTCAAAAATTTTCTGGCACTAAAATATATGTCAAAGGAAGAAATAATTTTTGAATAACATGTAAGAGTATAATCCATGTATATATAAAAGAGAATGTTATATCAGAGCTTAATTTGAAAAGTATATCTATTCAATTTCTTAAGGAAATTACATGACATTTCATGATATGTAATACTGAATATAGATTTTTAAATTTTAATTTTTGAGTGTAGAACTTTTAAGCATGTTATTAAATGGTAACACTAACTAAAAATTATATAATGCTTATAATATGTCAGGTATTGTTTTAATTAACCCATTTAATTCTCACTCAAAAGAATGTAAAGAAAATCAGAAGGGTCAAGATTCAGGTGAAAAAATAGAGAACAAGTTATGCAAATAAATTAATGAGTAGAGGAATAGCTGAAATAGCACAGGATTAATTTAAGAGACAAGTAGGCACAGGGTGGGGGGGTTAGGAGGAATTTAAAAGGTTAAAATAATTAGTAACAAAATAAAGACTACATGAAGCAATGAGGAAGAAAACAGGAAAAAGAAGTCTTGGGAGAATAAAAAGACAAAAGAGAAGTCAAAAGACAACTATCACTAAGTAGCAATTTAGTGATCCAAGTGCCTGATTTCAGCCCCATTCATTCCAAAGATCACAATTTCCAATTTGATTAATAGTACCATATCTCTTTTGAATCAGTTTGATATATTTTTAAAAAATCATTAAAGATACTGTTTTCAAACAACAGTGATCTTTAAAATTGCTGAGTGAACTGTCACATTTTAGGGTAAAACACTCAATTCCTTTATTGAACTCCTGAGAAAAGTACTAGAGGAATTATTCTCTGAAGAGACAGAAGAGTAGAAATCAGAGTAATGGACTTTGAATATGGTGTAGACAGTACAAAAGCATCCTTGAACAAGCTTCTGAAAATAGGCTGCTAGTAATGGAAAAGACTCAAAATTTGAAGTACATAGATGTCTGCTACATCCTTGACCAATGACATCTATCTTGAATGAAAACTATTTGTCATTAGCTATGAGTTAGATAAAGAGCACTAACGTCTACCTCCTGATGGGCTTATCAGAATAAAGAACGGTTTGCCTAGGAGTTTTCACTTTATTGTACCAGTAAAATGTTGCTATATTTTAAAAGCTATACTACCTTATATTTTGGAGTGTCAAGTTCAGTATAATTTTAATACACATATTTGCCATTTTGTTTCACTTATGCAGATTGACTGGTCCCTAAAAATAGATAACTCGATAACTCGCTGGAGTAAACTCAAAGATTACATGCAGTCAGCAAAGTTAATATCAAAATTCCATATATAAATATCCACTTAATATAACTTTGGCAAAATAAATGAACAAGAACAAACCGAAAGTACCAAAATATTTTGGGTAAGAAATTGATTGTTTTAAACAACAAAGTTATTGTGATACAGTGTATAGCTTTGTCCTTATCTCCTATATTTCCTTGTATACCACGTAGTCTTTACTTATTTTTAAACCAGCTAGATATTCACTGGGAATGCAAAGAAAGATGGGGACGATGTAAATGTTATTATAGTACATTATCTGAAATGCTTGGGGGGTAACAGCGCAGATATTTTTTGAATTTCAGAATTTTTCAGATTTTAGAAAGACAAGATGTATACATATAGTATATATTACATAACATCTCCATTGGGATCTGGGGTATTGACCTGTAATCAAACACATGAATATTTCTGCAGTGAAACATATCACACTAAATGGGATAATAAATATAATAATTAGCACCTCACATTCTTAGGTTTTGCTATCAAACTAGTTCAAGTTAGGTCAGGTTTTACCACTAAAATTAATTATGAAAACATTTTTTATTTTCAGAGGTTTTAAACATTTTTTTCAATCATGGGTAACGACTGTGGCTCTGTATATAAAGACTGATTTCACACTGGGAATGTCTCTAGTCAATGAAAAACAGTTAAGTAAGTCAATGCCAATTCCCACTTATACATCTATTATCCAAAGCCAGAATTTTTGTTTATGATTTCCATGTAATTAAATCTATAAACATCCAAGAGTAGATAAATATTTATTTGAATTTTTATAATCACATTTGAATTTCACTGATGGGACCCCATGCACAGTCAACATTTTATGTTGAAATTTTACCTCAGACTATAATAAATCATTCTAACTTATCTTAAACATAATTCCTTATATTTCAACAACTCTTTAGTGTTTATGAACTATGTTTATATACATTATCTCATAAGTCTGAGAGACAGGTAGTTTTTATACCAAAATGAAATCTTTCTGTTACTTTTACCCAGTGGCTATAGTTCTATTGCTTAGGTGGGTAGAGAAGAAGTTATCCATTACCATAGATGCTCTTCAAATATTTAAAAATAGTGTTTAGCCTTCTCATGAGCTGTCCTTTCTCTAGGCACATAAACACCCTATTTTTCCAACAATTCTTTATATTGTATGGTTTTGAATCTTCTCAATATCCTGATCATGATACTCAGACACGCTCCTGTTCTCTTGTTTGTTTGTTTATGTATTCAACAGACTTTACTAAGTATCTCTTATATGTCTAGAGACCTCTTAAAAGTACAGCATACATTACAGGGATACCTATTTAATGTTATATATTTTACTATACCTAGTGAGGCTGTTAGTAACCAGTGTCATCTTTTCTTAAGAGAGGAAGTGCTCAGTTAGTGAAAAGTATTTAAGAAAAAGCTGCTGGTAGGAAATGTAATGACACATTTTAAGTCCTAACTAGTAAGTTAAAGTGAGTTATATCTATGGGTGCTGTGCCTTAATTCAATTTTATAACTTAAAACTCCTAATTGCCATAAAGCTCAAATCTGTAACAGTTTGTGAGAGATCTAGAAAAAGTTACAAATTGATAAAGATATTAAAAATATATCCAATAAACAGTATAAATGGCTTAATAAAGAGAAGTATGAAGGAAATTAAAGTGTTTATTTTGCAAAGAAGGAAACAAAAGAAAATATCAAGCTGTTCCTGTCATCTGAGGAATATTTTAAGAGAGAAAAAGCACAGAAAGAAAATAAAGAAACTGGGACCTGTAAGTCTGCAAATCCATCTAAGCTGGTTGAGTTGTACTTAATGAACAGCTCAGGATTAACATAAAATAAGAGGTGGTAGGTGGAACATAAATGACAAACAATTATGAAAGAAAATTGACTGCTTCTTAACAAGGTAGCCTACAAGGTAATTAAAACGGTAGACCAGCAATACTCAAACATTTTGGCCTCACGACATCTTTACACTCAAGAATTGAGAAACCCAAGTGCTTTTGTTTATGTAGATTATAGTTATCCAGATTTACCCATCAGAAATAAAAACTGAGAAATTTTTTAAAAATCCAAAATTCTAATTTTCACTGGAGAGCTTACATTTTGTTATTGGCAATGAATACTGCCAGTTGTCTTTGAAGTGAGAGACTCATTTCATTTATTTTTGAAAAATAAAAAATGTCTGCCAAATCCCCAAGTCAGAATACTCGTAGTTTGTCAGTAGTTCTTTTAAGTAAAAGTGGTGTTCCATGAAAAAAGCGGCCAGGGAATTCTCATAATTCAAAAATCTTGAAAGTGCTTTTTTTGGAGACAACTATCATACTTAGTATAGGAAGAAGGGCTTTCTGCCAACTTTCCACTCTGTTGTGTAGATTATTAAAGAGATATATATTCAAGGGTCTAGATCTGATAAAATTAATAATTGTTATTGCTTCCTCAAGGACATTAAATGAAACTGGCTTTTCCCCCCTATGAATGCATTGTGGTGAAGAATATAAATGACTGTTACAAGAGTTTAGTACCTGTGCTTTTAATTCATGCTAAGGCACTAGCAGTTTTACTCATCATTGCTTTTGCAGCATTGTGCAAATATCAACAAAGTGTATGATGAAAATAACATTTTAGTATTATAGAAACAGTTCTGTCCTCACGGACCCCCAGAAAGGTCTCAGGGACTCCTAACGGTCTTTGGATTTCACTTTAAGAACCATTCCAAGGGACTATACCTAAAAGCATAAGTTTCTCATTCATTTCTATTTGCACCCAAAGCTTACTTTGGGTTACTGTGTGCTCTACCTAATGGAATTTTAAGTACTTGTATTGAATAGAAAGTTTTGTTGTTGTTGTTGCTGTTCCTATGAGAAAAAGGGGAACTGAAATCTAACAGCTCTTTTCTACTCCCAAATTCATCTACACTTCAGAGCCATGTAACTCTCTACTGCCACTTGGATGCAGCAAACTCATATTACAATGATGGAAAATATTTAGTAAATATATATCATAGTATTGTGATAATTTAAAATGGAATAAACAGAAAGAAAAACTGTATAAAATCATAAAGGATAACTTTAAATAAATTTTATTTTATAAGATAAAAATTGAAGCCGTATAAGAGTCCTTTAGCCTTAATATCATTTTTCTAAACATTTACTATACTAATAAACTTCTAGCAAATTAATACATATCCCTTACCTAAAACATCATTGATCTCTTTGATGACAAGGATATTTTGTTAGGCAGAAGTTAAAAATAGAACATGACTTCATCAAGAAAGATCTAATGGGTTTTATATGATCAAAATTTCATGCTATTTCCAGAACATACTTTATGCTTTTATCTCCAAAAATTTGTTCCTCACTCCTCAATCCTTCCCTTAAACTATGCCTATAAAAACCCTTTCCTAACCTTTAATCTCCCCAAACCTGCCTAATAGTCATCCTTCAGGTCCATTTCAAAAGCCACCACATCCTTGAAACCTTTCTGATCTCTCTTACCACTGGCATTTGTTTGTATCTTCCTATATAGCTTCGGGGATATTCTCCTTCCTATTATTTTTTATATATTTATTTTAGCCCTGTTACTAATATGTTTTTTGAAGGAGCAGACTAGCCTTTTCCATATTTGTATATTATTCAAGGCTTAGTACAATGCTTTTCTCAATAAGAATAAGTTGAATTAAATCTCTAAACATTTATTGAACTCATATAATGTGTAAGGTACAGGCTAGGTGATATGTATATGATATATAAAACCATTCTTGACTTATGAGTTCTTATATTGGGGGAAATAAAGGATAAAACAGCAAGCTATAATAGTAACTGAAAAGAATAATGATTCAGGTAATAAGGTCAGAGGAAGATTTTGGGAAAGAGCTTACTGAAGTTCTCCCTTAGTTATGGCTGATGATAGGGTCAGTGAGACAGAATCCCATAGCGTTTCATTAATTATTAAAGCTATGAAAAAAATGAATAGTTCCTCCAAAGTGCTGTTATTACAGTGGTCCTCAACCAGGATGGAATTTGACCCCAGTGCTATCGGCAATGTCTGAGGACATACTTGATTGTCACATCTTTTAGGTGGGAAGATTTCTATTGGCATCTAGAGGGTAGAGGTTAGAGATGTTCTAAACATCCTACAAAGCACAGGACAGTTTCCCACAAGAAAGAATTATCATTTAGCTTAAATGTCAATTGTGCAGAGGTTGAGAAACCCTGTGTTATTAGAAACTACAAAGATATTTACTTAGAATCAATTAGAAGTACTGCTAGTAAAGGATACTCAGGTCTCTTTAAAACTGTGAAATTCCATTTTATAAAACTGTCAGAAATTCCTGGTTTAAGAAAGGGAAATAATAGCATGTTATTAGGTAATTAACAGTGTATTAAATGTATTTCATGTTGCCATCTTACTGAGTTTTGTGGCAGATTCGGTTTTTCAACTCTAAGAAGCAATCAGTGTTTAATTTTTACTCAAAATGCATTTCACTGATTCTTAGCACAGACTTTATTTAGATAAAAGTAATACATGTTCACTTACAACTATTTAAGCAACAGTAAAAAATACAAGTAAGATATAAACAAATTACCAATTACCTTGAATCCTACCAGTGCTAACATTTGAGAAAACACAATCTGGAGCACTTTGTTCTCTATGTGTATTCATCAAATGGAAAGCTAAAATAAATAATTTTACTACAAAAAGATCATATGATATTATTTTAAATAAAATATTAATTTCAGTGAATTTAATAGACAAAGAAACTGAACTTAAACTGAAAAAATGCTGAATACCAGATCAATACTTCTTCACAGCAAGATAAATTTTAAAAGATTCCTTTAAAGTAAAAAAAACAACAACAAAAAACCAACTGTACTACATTGACATTAAAACGCTTTTGTATTTTTAACTACCTATTTTCATTTTGTTGAAATTTATTGATTCCAAGCTACGAAAATTAGCATACTGACATTTTATCTCATTCATGATTATTATTAGCTATGTCATCATTTAAAAAAAAATTATATTAGTTTCGGGTGCTATGTCATCGTTTTTAAACCACCAAGGTTTAAAGCATTTATACTTTATAACCAAAAGTTTCTTAATTTCTCTATCTTCTTTTCCTTCTAATTTCCTAACCTGTCCAAATGTGGTCTGTCTGTTATAGCTATGTTTGCTCTGCTTTCTGTGATTTTCACATTCTGTCCACAAATTTTAGGTCTTGCTATATCTTATTATTCTAATAAAAACATTGTAGCAGGGTTTTCTGGCTTACATTTGGTACATAGGAAGTTGGAAAGAGCATCAGTCCCACTCTAACAGCAACAACAAAAACTGGTTGATATACAAAATCATTAATTTCTGTAAACCTATCAGAGAGGCAAGCTCGCAGAGCAACAAACTGGCCTGAAATATAAGGAAAGACAGGTACTTCCAAAAACAGATGGGACATGAGCACTGGTAACTTGGGGAGTAACATGGAAGGATAATATGCTGCTATACAAGCAGGAAAATTTCAGATACACTTTTTTAACAAGTTGCTGAAGGCTGAGTATTAGCTAGCATAGAAACTCTGAGTATAGAAACTCTGAGATCTGTGGACTATGGCATGTTCAAACCTACCTGTAGGTTCTTCTCCACAGATATCTCTGGCTGCTCACAAAACAAACAAACAAACAAATGAATGAATAAATAAATACATAAAATTAAAAAAATAAATTGAGAGCAGGACAGGAGAAAGACTACCTCATGGTATAGGCCTGGGGGAGGAGAGTGGTTTCCATGTGGAAAAAACATGAATCTCTGCCCAGATCACTCTCTTCTCTATAGAAACAAAAGCCTAAGCTGGTAGGGGAAAAACAGCAAACCTTTTCATCTTCAAGGCACAGATGAAGACCCATTGTGGCTATAGAAAAGCAATAGAAAACAAAAATAAAAACAAACAAACAAAACCCCTCTACCACTGGGGAAGGGCAGGGTCACTGAGAAAGCTCTCCTCAGGAGAACCAGGGACACAATGCCCATGAATGACAGAAGCTAAAGCAAAGACAACAGCGAATGTCCTCCCCTGAGCCCCAGCACCAGCATCATGTTTCAAGTAAAAATATGGAGAGACACCTTCTCTGAGGGGTAGGATCACAGGGAAAGGCTAAAGCTACAGGTGTAGTACAAACATTGAAAAAACACTGCAGAAATGTAGGACTTACCGTAAGCACAAGGTAACTAGAGGAATTTGAAGTTGGTGGGGACACTGAGAATAATGACAGCAAGAGCAAAAACCACATCCACTTCATTTCCTGATAAAATCACCTCATTTCCAGATATACATGCTATTTAGTTTGTTCTATCCTACACATGCTGTTCAATTATCAAGCAAAAAATTAAGAGTCACAAAAAAGCAAGAAAAAACAATACAACAGAGAATCATCTCTGCATGCCTCACTTCAGGACTAGCGTGCAGCTTTATTATTGCTCAAGGGGCTCTAACCAACTAGTCAATTACCTGCAAACTTCAGCAAGCCAAGCCACATCCCGGCACATCTTCCTGTTGCCTGTCCCCATGCTGCGCCCCTTTCAGAGGGGAGGCTGTCAAGGGAGGGTGCATGCATGCAGCATTCCATTCTCTTGTCTCCTCCTTCCAATGGACATGGCCTAAATCCAGTACCACCTTGAAGGTGGGACTGGGTCCCAACCTGACCAATGATCCCCCATACCGCCCAAGTGAGGGTTGAGGGATGGGAGATGCCTGCCAGCCAATGGTGTAGGATTGTTCCATCATCAGTGCTGGGCTACCTGCTGGTCATTGAGACAGCCTTGATAGAGGGGCTTGATGAGAAGGAGCAGCTGGTGAGAAGGTCTCGCAAAGAGAAGGAGTTGCAAGCCAAAATTCAAGATATGAAGAATGCTATTTCCAAGAATGACAAAAAGAGGAGGCAGCAACTCACTGATGATGTTGCTGAGTTGGAATCAGAAACGGAACAGAAACATAGAAACTGGAGCAACTGAAGCTGACTACTAAGGGAGAGTAAAGACAAAAAAGGTACATTAGAAAAGAAGTGGAAAGAAAGGATAGCTGAAGCTGAAGTTGAGAACCTACATGGAGCTACACATGTAGCAAGTGAAAAACTTGCTCAAATATTGGCAGCTAGACACTTGGAAATCAAACAGATTCCATCTGATGGCCATTGTATGTATAGAGACACTGAAGACCAACTGAAAGAAGAGGAATGCCCTTTGACCAGATGAGAGGGATGTGGGGGGGGCTGGGTAAAAAAGGTGAAGGGATCAAGAAGTACAAATTAGTAGTTACAAAAAGGTCACAGGAATGTAAAGTACAGCATAGAAAATACAGTCAATAATATAGTAACTACGTATAGCACCAGGTGTGTACCAGACTAACTGTGGAGATCAATTCATAAAATATGTCTAACCACTATGTTGTACAACTAAAACTAATATAAAATAATATTGGATGTCAACTATAATTGAAAAATTTTAAAAAGGAAAAACAAAGAAGTCAAATGGCTGAATATATGCACAGCCATGTGGAAGACTTTCTGCCATTTTTATTTTATTTTATTTTTTTATTAATTTCAGGCGCACAAGTCAAAGTAATACTTAGATGTTTATCATTTATATCCCTCACACTGTGTGAACCCCCCTCCCTCCTTCCACTATCCCTCTGACATCGCACAAAGCCATTACATTTCCACTGTCTCTATTCCTAATGCTGTACTCTGCTTCTTGTAAGTATATACATACACACACACACACACACACACACACACACACACACACATATGTATATACATATAAAATTATAGCTGGCATACATTATTGTTCAGCTTCAGGTGTACAGTGCAGTGATCAGGCATCTACATCATCCCTGAGGTGGTCTCCCAAATGGGACACGTATCCATCGGATACCCTACAAAATCTTTACAACATTATTCATTATGTTCCCCAAATTAATTTTCAAAACCCCGTGGACATCTTGTGGTTACCGACTGTTTTCTAATCCCCTGACCTTCCCCCTTATCCCCACCCCCCCGCCCCTCTAGCAACCCTCAGTTTTTCCTCTATGTCTCCAAAACTGTTTCTGATTAGTTCATTCATTTATTCTTTTCTTTAGATTCCGCATATAAGTGAGATCATATGGTATCTGTCTTTCTCTGTCTAACTTATTTCACTTAACATAATGTTCTCTAGGTCCATCGATGTGGTTGCAAATGGTAAGATTTCTTTCTTCTTTATGGCTGTGCAATACTCCATTGTATAAATGTACCATAGTTTCTTAACCCACTCATTTACTGATGGGCATTTTCGTTGTTTCCATGTCTTGGCTACTGTGTATAATGCTGCAATAAACATAGGAGTGCATAAAGATTTTTGAATTAGAGTTTTGGATTTCTCCAATAGATACCTACGAGTGGAATTGCTGGATCATAAGGTAATTCCACTTTCAGATTTTTAGATACCTCCATACTGTTTTCAATAGTGGCTGCACCAATCTGCAATCCCACCAGCAGTGCACAAGCGTTCCCTTTTCTCCACATCCACCCCAGCACTTGTTGTTTGTTGATTTATTGATGATAGCCATTTTGACTGGGGTGAGGTGGTATCTTATTGTGGTTTTTATTTGCATTTCTCTGGTGGTTAGTGAGGTTGAGCATTTCTTCATAAGTCTGTTTGCCATCTGTATGTCCTTTTTAGAAAAATGTCTTTTCATGTCCTCTGCCCATTTTTTAATTGGGTTGTTTGTTTTTTTGGAGTGGAGTTGAGTGAGTTTTTTATAAATTTGTGATATTAACCCCTTATCAGATATATCATTGGCAAATATCTTTTCCCATTCAGTATACTCCCTTTTTGTTTTATTGATGGTTTTCTTTGCTGTGAAAAATCTTTTTAGTGTGATGTAATCCCACGTTTATTTTTTCTCTTACTTGCCTTGCACGAGGGGATATATCAATAAAAATATTACTCCAGGTAATGTCTGTGAAGTTTCTTCCTATATTTTCTTCTAGGAATTTTATGGTTTCATATTTTACATTTAAGTCTTTAAACCATTTTGAATTTATTTTTGTATATAGTGTAAGGCGGTGGTCCAGCTTCATTTTTTTGCATGTCTCTGTCCAGGTTTCCCAGCACCATTTATTGAATAGACTGTCTTTACCCCACCGTACATTCTTGCTTCCATTGTCGTAGATTAAATGGCCATAGAGGCATGGATTTATTTCTAGACTCTCTATTCTGTTCCATTGATCTATGTGTCTGTTTTTATGCCAGTACCATGCTGTTTTGATCACTGTAGCCTTGTAGTATAATTTGATGTCAGGTATCGTTATACCTCCCACTTTGTTCTTATTTCTCAAGATTGCTGAGGCTATCTGGGGTCTTTTATGGTCCCATATAAATTTTAGGATTATATGTTCTATTTCTGTGAAAAATGTTGTTGGTAGTTTGATAGGAATTGCGTTGAATATGTATATTGCCTTTGGCAGTATGGACATTTTAACTATATTAATTCTTCCTATCCATGAACATGGTATGTGTTTCCATCTATTTGTATCTTCTTTCATTTCTTTCTACAGTGTCTTACAATTTTCTGAGTACAGATCTTTTACTTCTTTGGTTAACTTTATTCCCAGGTATTTTGTAGTCTTTGAAGCAATTGTAAATGGGATTGCTTTTTTAATTTCTACCTCTGATGTTTTATTATTGGTATATACAAATGCAACTGATTTCTGAATATTAATTTTGTATCCTGCTACTTTACTAAATTCAGCTATCAGCTCTAATAGTTTCTTGGTGGAGTTTTTAGGGATCTCTCTATATAGTATCATATCATCTGTATATGATGACAATTTTACTTCCTCCTTACCGATTTGGATGCCTTTTATTTCTTTTTCTTGTCTGATTGTGGCTAGAACTTCCAGCACTATGTTGAATAGAAGTGGAGAAAGTGGGCAACCTTGCCTTGTTCCTGATCTTAAGGGGAATAGTTTTAGCTTTTCCCCATTGAGTATGATGTTAGCTGTGGGTTTATCATATATGGCCTTTATTATGTTGAGATATGATCCCTCTATTCCCACTTTCTTAAGGGTTTTTATCATGAATGGCTGCTGAATTTTATCACATGCTTTTTCTGCGTCTATTGATATGATCATGTGATTTTTATGTTTCATTTTGTTAATGTGGTGTATCACATTAATTGATTTGCGGATGTTGAACCACCCTTGCATACCAGGGATGAATCCCACTTGATCATGGCGTATGATCTTTTAATGTATTGCTGAATTCTGTTCGCTAATATTTTGTTGAGGATTTTTGCGTCTATGTTCATTAGCGATATCGGCCTGTAGTTTTCTTTTTTTGTGGTGTCTTTGTCTGATTTTGAGATCAGGGTCATAGTGGCTTCGTAAAAAGTGTTTGGGAGTCTTCCCTCTTTCTGGATTTTTTGGAAGAGCTTGAGGAGAATAGGTGATAAATCTTTTTTGAACGTTTTGTAAAATTCGTCTGTAAAGTCATCTGGTCCAGAGCTTTTGTTTGTTGGGAGATTGTTGATTGCTGATTCAATTTCCCTGGTAGTAATCAGTCTATTCAGGTTTTCTGTTTCTTCTTGAGTTAGCCTTGGAAGGTTGTACGCCTCTAGAAAATTGTCCATTTCTTCCAGATTGTCAAATTTGTTGGCGTATAGTTGCTCATAGTAATTTCTTAAAATTTTTTGTATTTCTGTGGTTTCTGATGTCACTTCTCCTCTTTCATTTCTGATTTTATTAATTTGGGTGCTCTCTCTCTTTTTTTTAATGAGTCTGGCTAAAGGTTTGTCAATTGTGTTTATCTTCTCTAAGAACCAACTCTTGGATTCATTGATCTTTTGTATTGTTTTTCTGGTGTCTATTTAATTTATTTCCGCTCTGATATTTATTATCTTCTTTCTTGTACTCCCTTTGGGCTTATTTTGCTGTTCTTTTTCCAGATCCCTTAAGTGTGAAGATAAACAGTTGATTAGTGATGTTTCTTGTTTCTTTAGGTAGGCCTGCAATGCTATGAATTTCCCTCTTAGGACTGCTTTTGCAACCTCCCACAGATTTTGGGTCGTCGTGTTTTCATATTCGTTTGCCTCGAGATATCTTTTGATTTCTTCCTTGATCTCCTGCTTGACCCATTCATTACTTAGTAACATGTTATTCAGCCTCAATGAAGTTGTGTGTCTTCCAGTTTGTTTCTTGTAGTTCATTTCTAGTTTCATAGCACTGTGGTCAGAGAAGACAATTGGCATGATTTCAATTTTGTTAAATTTATCAAGACTTGTTTTGTGGGCTTGAGAAGAACGTGTATTTTGCAGCATTGGGGTGAAATGCTCTGAAAATATCTATTTAATCCAAGTAGTCCAATGTATCATTTAAGGCTGTTGTTTCCATACTGATTTTCTGTCTGGAAGACCTATCCCTTGTTGTCAGAGGTGTGTTGAAGTCCCCTACTATGATAGTGTTACTGTTGATCTCTGTCTTTATGTCAGTCAATATCTGTTTTATATATTTAGGTGCTCCTATGTTGGGTGCATAGATGTTTACTAGGGTTATGTCCTGTTGTCGGATTGATCCCTTTATTATTATATAGTGCCCATCTTTGTCTTTTAATATGTTCTTCATTTTAAAGTCTATTTTGTCAGATATAAATATTGCAACTCCAGCTGTTTTCTCATTTCCATTTGCATGTAATATCTTACTCCAGCCTTTCACTTTCAGCCTGTGTGTGTCTTTTGATCTGAGGTGAGTCTCTTGTATACAGCATATACAAGGATCTTGCTTTCTTATCCACTCAGCCACCCTATGTCTCTTGATTGGAACATTTAATCCATTTACATTTAAAGTGATTATTGATAGGTACATAGTTATTGCCATTTTTAAATTTGTAGTTAGATTGTTTTCATCTTTCTTTTATTTACAGAAGTCCTTTTAGTATTTCTTGCAATGCTGGCGTGGTGGTAATAAATTCCTTTAGCTTATTCTTTTCTGGGAAGCTATTTATCTCTCCATCTACTTTAAATGATAGCCTTGCTGGATAAATCAATCTAAGTTGGAGGTCTTTGTTTTCCATCACTTTGAGTATCTCCTGTCACTCCCTCCTGGCCTGCAATGTTTTTGTAGAAAAGTCATTTGACAGTGTTATGGGAATTCCCTTGTATGTAACCCTCTGTCTTTCTCTTGCTGCTTTTAGGATTCTCTCTTTGTCTTTAACCTTTGCCATTTTAACTATAATGTTTCTTGGTTTGGACCTGCTTGGGTTTATCCTGGTTGGAACTCTCTGCACTTCCTGGGCTTGTATGTTGGTTTCCTTCCTCAGGTTAGGGAAGTTTTCGGACATTATTACTTCAAATATGTTCTCAATCCCTTCTTGCTTCCTCTCTTCACCTTCTGGTAGTCCTATGATGCGCAGGTTGTTGCACTTGACGTTATCCCAGAGGTCTCTTAAACCATCTTCATTGTTTTTTATTCTTTTTTCTCTCTGTTGTTTTGTTTGAGTGATCTCTGCTAACTTGTCTTCTAAGTCGCTGATTCTATCCTCTGCTTCATCTAATCTGCGGTTCATTTCTTCAAGTGAGTTCTTTATTTCGGTAATTGTGTTCTTTATTTCTAACTGGTTGTTCGTTATCATTTCTACATCCTTCTTGATGTCGTCTCTAAGCTCCTTAAACAACTTATCATCAGTGTTCTGAACTCTGTCTCTGATAGGTTTGCTACCTCTGTTTCATTTGGTTCCATTTCTGGAGGTTTCTTCTGTTCTTTTATTTGGGACATGTTTCTTTGTTTCCCCACTCTGGCTGACTGTGTTTGCTTCCATGTATTAGGCAGATCCCCTGGAGTTCTTAGTTCTTGCTGGGTTACGTTATGTAGTATGTGTCCTTTATATTTGACTTGCACTACTTCCTTCTTCAACTCTGTGTGTGCTCCGAAGGTAACTCTTGTTTTGTGTATATTGTCCTGTTAAAGAAGATCTTTAATTGCTTTTCTCTTGTGAATAGGTGGGGTTAACTCCTAGGCTTACTAGTTGTGAGACTTGGCTCTGCCCACCGCAGGGTGTTCTGCTGCGTGAGGATTGACCACTTAAATGTGGTTTGGTCTCTACGGCTGTTGTGCCTGTAAAGAATCCCCTCTGGTTGTGTCACTTGTAGGTCAAGCACAGTAGTACTCTGGTCTCGTCTGGAGCTGGCCTCTGGGTATGTTGAATCTTGTGCCTCCTAAGCTGGGCCCTGGTACGACAATTTCAGAACAAAGCAAATCGCCAAGCCCAACAACAACAACAACAAAGAAAAAACAAAATACATTCACATGTAAAAACAACCGATAATCCACACTCAACACAGGCAAAGATATCAAAGATATAAAGACAAAACAAAACAAAAAGCAGCGCCAGTCTTGGCTTAAGCCCACCAAGTAATCTCCAGGTTGTCCTCTGCTGTACCAAAGAGTCCCGTGCATATTGTGCAGGCAGAGCCGGTCACCTGGTTCCCAGTGTGACGTTGGGACTGCAGATTTAGATGCATAGGGCTGAGGGGTCTGCATGGTAGTTTTTACAAAGTCAGTGCAGTTTCTGCCCTTGCCTGCACATAGGCACACTGAGAGTAGCACCACCAGCACTGTGTCCAGTTCTCCTGAGTCTTAGGGCACTTGTTCCGTGTGTGTGTGTGTGTGTGTGTGTGTGTGTGTGCGCGCGTGTGTGTGTGTGGAGGGCGGGAGATTTCTGAGCTGCTGAAAGCTGGGAGCTGCATCTGCCTCTTACTGATGACCCCTGGGAGTGCCTTTGCAGTTGTAATTGCCTCGCCCTAGGCAGACCAGAAAGGGTGGGGGCTAGGGATGGAGGGGTCTTCTCTCTCCAAGCCCAGCCATGTCACACTTTTCTGCAGGCCAGAAAAAGTTGTGGCTGGGGGTGGAGGAGTCTCTTCTCTCCTAGCCCAGCAAAAATCACTCTTCTCAGCCTGTTCCCTGGGTCAGAGCTGCCTGCCAGTCTTCCCAGAGCCTGAGCACTAAGGCTGCTCTGTAATCTGACACTACTTCAGTTCAGGGGCCAGTTTAAGTTTCTGGAAGGGTGGGGGTAGGATTGGAAGAGCAGGGAGTGGGGCCCAGTTATGGAGTTTGTGTCCTTTGTCCGGCCTAGGGCCCAACTTGAGGTATCAGCTGAGGTTATTGCCTCAAATGCTGGATATGCTGCCCCCTCGGTGGGAGAGATCAGCTGTGGGATGCAGGGAAAGAGCCCACCTCCTGGCTTTTGTGTTCTCTGTTCCATCCTGGGATCTCCTGCGTCTCTGTAGCTACAGATGCCAGTCGCATATACACCGCCACAAATGCGGGTCGTGTTTCCAATGCCGCAGATGCCGGCTGCTTTTCCACAGCGGAAGGTGCGGTCCGCATCCCCACAGCCACAGATGCGGACCACGTTTTCACCGCCACAGATGTGGACCCCGTCCCCACAGGTGCAGAGGCGGGCCACGTCTCCACTTCGCTTCCTTCCCTCTTTCCCTGCTTGCCCAATTTGCCCACCTGCAAGTAATCCTTGCACGAGTCTCTTAGGTGTTCTGCGTGATGAGGAGAGAGTCCTTTGATGGGTTGTATGTCCCGTTTGTGATAAGATCTGGAGGAGAACTCAAAAAGTGTGCTCCGCTGCTGCCATTCCTATCGACTTTCTGCCATTTTTAACAAACTCTAATATAGGAGATACACATATTCCAGAAGAGTTTGGAAAATACTGCAATGATATTACAAATACAGCTGCATAGGGAGGTCAGCTTGAGCTAAGAGACCTGTCTCATATATCACAAACACCGAAAGAGATAATATTGGCATATTCTCCTCCTATTATAGTTGAAGAAGTATATCCAAAAATACATTAATACTTGTATGTATGAGACATGCAGATGGCTTAGGAGAACATTACAATTCTGCTATATGGTTGGTGAACAGAGCTACTGAAAATTGCAGCTAGTTTAAAATGTTACACAATTATGTTTTAGTACAGTGTGTAAATATGAATATTCATACCAAGTGCTGTATTGTTCTAAATATTACTGAAAACACAACTACCTTAAATCAGATTTATGATAAAGCTGCTAACTGTTTTTTTAAAAATGTGTCAGAGATAAACTTCAACCAGTGTCCCCTTTGTGGTATTTCTTAAAACATAAGACCATTGTAGAGAACATCATTTGCAGACCAAGATGCAATACTATTTGCTGATATTTTTATTAATATAGGATGCTGAACATTCTGTTGAAATAAATCTTAAATATTTTACTAAAGAAAGAAAAGAAACAAAACAAACAAACAAACAAACAAAAAACAAGATAACAGATAAAGAATGTCTTCAGCAGGTTCGTCAAAAGACTTGACACAGCTGAGGAAAGAATCAGTGAACTTGAGGATGATCATTAGAAATTAGCCAAACTGGAGTGACGTCATCAAACTGGCAGGGTGAGGTGAGTCTCTGGAAAATCTCCACTGGGATTTACAACAAATTGAACAACTATAACTCCACAAAGGACTCTCTGCACAGCATACAGTCAAGAGGAAGAGGCTCACTACTGAACTCACCTAAAGATGGGCAAATTGCACAAGAAGGGGAGGAGGAAAGGGAGAAGTGCGGAGACGGGACACCGTGGGTGCAGGACGCAGACCTAGCTCGATGCTCCAAGCTCGCTGCATCCCGGAACTACCGCAGCTGCAGAAAAGGGAAGAACTAGGACTGTTAGGGCTCTGTTTATGGCACACAGGGCTGAGGGGATAGCATATAACACGGCGGAACCCAACGCTCACAACAGAGAACTTGGAGCAAAGACTGAGGGAAGAAAGTTGAAAATGGGGGTTTAAGCCCTCACTGCTGAGCAGAGAATGGAAGCCTTAGGTACTGAGACTAGCTGCCCCCTCCCTACCCTTCCAGAGATCGTCTCACCACCACCAACCCAGTGCTAGAAGCGGAACAGTAACAGTGTCAGATCAAAAGAACAGAATATTTACAGTTCTCACAACTGTGGTCCACAGACACAGATTCACAGCTCAACCAGTTCCAGCAAAAGGGAGGGAGCTGTGCTGTGGAAGGACAGGCTGTGGTGGTGGTCGCTGCCATTGCTCAGGGCTACCTATCACAACCCACCCCGCCCCTGTCTCGGCCTATCTGGGCGGATCCCTGCAGGAGTAAACAGAACTGCTGAAACACACAGGCTCTGAATCTGCTGAAGGAAGAGCTTTGGAACTTCAAAAGCTCTCCACATCCCCACAAGGACACAATGCCCGATGACCCAGGCGAACTGTTAACAGAGGAGAAACCTGACTTGCAGCAAATCCCCCCATTGTGTGAGAGGCTGGAATAGTGCAGAGAAAACATAGCACTACAGTGTGAGAGAGAAAAAAATTCTGCAGTTGGAGAGAAAATAAAGCATTCTACCAACATGTACTGGAAAACAAAAGACCTCTTCCTGTCAACCTGTTGCAGAATCCACTCCTGTAGATGTCTAGGAAGAAAAATAATAAATCATTAATTGCTATGAATAACCAAGGCAATAAGACAGCTCAGAAAGAAAGTGAAAAGTCGCCAGAAAATGAACCTAAAAATATGGAAATATGTAACTTAAGTGAAAGAGAATTCAACATTGCCATTCTGAAAAAACTCAACGAGATGCAAGAAAACACAGAAAGGCAGTTTAATGAACTCAGAAACACAATCAAAGAACAACATGAACATTTTACCAAAGAGATTTATATTTTGAAAAAGAACCAAACAGAATTTTTGGAGATTAAGAACTCAATAGAAGAAATGAAAAATGAAATAGCAAGCCTAGGTCGTAGGAAAGAATCAGTGACATTGAAGATAGAAACTTGGAAATGACATGGGCGGAAGAAGAAAGAGACTTGAAACTTAAAAGAAATGAAATAATTCTACAAGAACTTTCTGACTCCATCACAAAGAGCATTATAAGATAAATGGGCATACCAGAACGGGAAGAAAGGGAGACGGGAACAGGGAGTATATTCAAACAAATAGTCTATGAGAACTTCCCAAACTTGTGGAAAGAACTGGATCCTCGAATCCAAGAAGCAAATAGAACACCTAATTACCGCAACCCCAACAGGCCTTCTCCAAACCACATTGTATTGAAGCTGTCAAAAATCAATGACAAAGAAAGAATCCTCAAGGCAGCCAGGGAAAAGAAGACGGTATCCTACAAAGGAAAGCCCATTAGATTATCATCAGATTTCTCAATGGAATCTCTACAAGCCAGGAGGGAGTAGAACCAAATATTCAAACTATTAAAAGAGAGAAACTATGAGCCAAGAATAATATACCCAGCAAAGACATCCTTTAGTTATGAAGGAGGAATAAAGTACTTTCCAGACAAAGAGAAGCTGAGGGAATTTTCTAATACACGACCTGCACTACAAGAAACAAAAAGGAGGCTATTCGAGTACCATCAACAGGGACAATTTGTGGCAACCAAAACATAAAAAGGGAAAGAGTAACGGCTTGAACCAGAATATGGGAATGGAGAAAGTAAACGTGCTGAAGAAAATGGAATACTCGAAATTTCAAACTTTCTTTTACATAAATTTAATGGTAACCACTCAAAAAAAAAATCTAGAACTGAAAGATATAACCTAATAAAAGAAGAAACAAAGGGAAAAATCACAGAATACCACCATACAGAAATAATAGACAACAACAAAACGGCAAAAAAAAAAAAAAAACCCAAAAAAAAAAAAAACCAATGGAGACACAGCCTTAACAGAAAACTAAAGATAGAATGACAGGAAATCCTCACATATCAATAATCACCCTAAATGTAAGTGGAGTGAACTCACCAATAAAAAGGCACAGAGTAGCAGTTTGGATCAAAAAACTAAACCCAACCATATGCTGTCTCCAAGAGACACATCTCAGCTACAAGGACAAGCATAGACTCAAAGTGAAAGGGTGGAAATTGACATTCCAAGCAAATCCTATCGAGAGAAAATCATGTGTAGCTATACTGATACCAGAAGAAACAGACTTCAGGGTGAAAAAGGTAACAAGAGACAAACATGGACACTTCATAATGGTAAAGGGGCCTATACAACAAGAAGACACAACAGTCATCAATATTTATGCCCACAATCAGGCAGCACCAAAATATAGCAAGCACCTACTAACAAAACTGAACGGAAAGATTAACCAAACAATTATAGTAGGGGATCTAAATACATCATTGACAGCTATGGATAGATCATCCAAAGAGAAACCAAAGAAATATCACCCCTAAACGACATTAGATGAAAAGGACATAACTGACATTTACAGAGCACTTCACCCTAAAACACCAGAGTATACTTTTTTTTCCTAGTGCACATGGAATATTCTCAAGGATAGACCATATATTGGGACATAAAACTAGCCTCAGCAAATTTAAGAAGATTGAAAAAATACCAAACATAGTCCCTGATCACAAGGCTTTGAAATTGGGTATCAACTGCAAAAAGAAAGCAGGGAAAACCACAAATACATAGAGATTAAACAACATACTTTTAAAGAATAATCGGGTCAAAGAAGAAATTAGAGGAGAGATCAAAAGATACATAGAAAAAACTCAGAATGAAAATACATTCTACCAAAATTTTTGGGTTGTAGCGAAAGCAGTTTAAAGAGGGAAATTTGTATCATTACAGGCCTATCTGAAGAAACAAGAAAAATCCCAAACAAATAACCTCATGTTACACCTTAAAGAACTAGAAAAAGAAAAACACATGAAACCCAAGGTCAGCAGAAGAAAGGAAATAATAAAAATCAGAGGAGAACTAAATGAAATAGAAAACAAAAACTGAATAGAAAAAATTAATGCGACAAAGAGCTGGTTCTTTGAAAAGGGTAACAAAATTGACAAACCTTTGGCTAGACTCACTAAGATAAAAAGAGATAAGACACTAATAAACAAAATCAGAAATGAAAAAGGGGAAGTTATCACGAATGTCACAGAAATACAAAGGATCATCAAAGAATAGTATGAAGGACCATATGCCACCAAATTCAATAACCTAGAAGAAATAGACAATTTCTTAAAAACATATGGCCTTGCTAGGCTGAACCATGAAAATTTGGAAAATCTAAACGGACTGATCACCAGTAACGTAATTGAATCAATCATCCAAAACCTTCTTGAAAGCAAAAGTACGGGTCCAGATGGCTTCACCAATGAATTCTACCTAACCTTCAAAGAGGCTCTAATACCAATCCTGCTCAAACTCTTCGAAAAAATTGAGAAGAGACAGTTCTCCCTAACTGATTTTATAAGGACAACATTACCCTGATACCAAAACCTGTTAAGGACAACACATAAAAAAGAAAAGTACAGACCAGTATCTCTGATGAATACAGATGCAAAAGTCCTAAACAAAATTTTAGCAAATCGAAAGCAACAGTGCATTAAAAAGATTATTTATCACGAATAAGTGGGGTTCATACCCGGAGCACAAGGATGGTTCAACATCCGCAAATCCATCAATGTGATACATCACATAAACAAAATAAAGGACAAAAATCATATGATTATATCAACTGATGCAGAAAAACCATTTGACAAGATACAACATCCATTTATGATTAAAACACTTAATAAAATAGGTAAAGAAGGAAAATGCCTTAAAATAATAAAGGCCATATATGACAAACTCTCAGTTAATCTCATAATTAACAGTGAAAAACTGAAGCACTTTGTTCTGCGTTCAGGAACACAAAAGGGCTGTCCCCTACCACCTCTACTTTTCAACATAGTATTGGAAGTCCTTGCCAGAGCAATCAGGCAAGAGAAAGAAATAAAAGGCATCAAAATTGGGAATGAAAAAGTTAAATTGTCACTCTTTGCAGATTACATGATGCTATATATAGAAAACCCTAAAGACTCCTCCAAAAATCTGTTAGAATTAATCAAGGAATACTGTAAAGTTGCCTGGTACAAAATCAACGTATCAAAGTCCATTGCATTCCTATATACTAACAATGAAATCTCACAAAAAGAAATAATAAAAACAATTCTTTTTGAAATTGCAGCAAAAAGAATAAAATATCTAGGAATAAATTTAACCAACGGTGTGAAAGACCCATATGCTGAAAACCATAAGACTTTTTGAGAAGAAATTGAAGACACAAAGAAATGGAAAGACATTCCATGCTCATGGATTGGAAGAATCAACATAGTTAAAATGGCCATATTACCCAAAGCAATATAAAAATTTAAGGCAATCCCCATCAAAAACCCAATGGCATTTTTTAAATACAACAAAAAATCATCACATTTGTTTGGAACCACGAAAGACCCTGAATAGCCAAAGCAATCTTAAGAAAAAAGAACAATACTGGAGGTATCACACTTCCTGACTTTAGCTTGTACTACAAGGCAACAATAATCAAAAAGCATGGTATTGGCAGAAAAACAGACACATAGACCAATGGAACAGAATTGAGAACCCAGAAATAAAACTACATGAATATGGACAGATAATTTTTGACAAAGAAGCGAAAAACATACAATGGAGGAAAGACAGCCTCTTCAATAAATGGTGCTGGGAGAATTGGATAGCCACGTGCAAAAGAATGAAACTGGACTGCTATTTGTCACCATGTACTAAAGTTAATTCAAAATGGATCAAAGACTTAAGCATAAGACCTGACACAATAAACTGCATAGAAGAAAACATAGGTACTAAACATATGGACCTTGGGCTCAAAGAGCATTTCATGAATTTTAATCCAAAGGCAAGTGAAGTAAAAGCTAAAATAAATGAATGGGACTATATCAAACATAAAAGCTTCTGCACAGCAAAAGAAACCATCATCAAAATAAAGAGGTAACCAACTGATTGGGAGAAGATTTTTGCAAACAGTGCCTCCAATAAGGGGATAATATCCAAAATGTACAAGGAACTCATGCACCTCAACAACAAAAACAAAAAACCAAACAACCCATTTGAAAAATGGGCAGAGGACCTGAAGAGACTTTTCTCCAAAGCGGACATACAAATAGCAAATAGACATATGAAAAAATGTTCAACATCACTAATCATCAGAGAAATGCAAATAAAAACCTCAATGAGATATCACCACACCCCCGTTAGAATGGCTATCATCAACAATATAAATAGCAACAAGTGTTGGAAAGGCTATGGAGAAAAAGGAACCCTGATACACTGTTGGTGGGAATGTAGACTGATGCCGCTGCTTTGGAAGGCAGTGTGGAGGTTCCTCAAAAAATTATGAATGTTATTATCATATGACCCAGCAATCCCTGTCCTGGGTATCTACCCAAAAATATCTGAAAACATTTATACATAAAGCAAGTGTGCTCTAAGGTTCATTGCAGTTTTATTTATGGTGGCCAAGACATGGAAACAACCAAAATGTCCTTTGGTAGATGAATGGATAAAGAAGTTGTGATATATGTACACAATGGAATACTATTCGGCGGTAAGAAAAGATGAATTAGGAACATTTGTGACAACATGGATGGATCTTGAAATTATAATGCTAAGTGAAATAAGTCAGACAGAAAAAGCAGAGAAGCATATGATTTCACTGATATGTGGTATATAAACCAAAAACAACAAAAGAACAAGACAAATGAGAAACAAAAACTCATAGACACAGACAATAGTTTAGTGGTTACCAGAGGGTAAGGGGGCAGGGGGGTGGTAGATGAGGGTAAAGGGGATCAAATATATGGTGTTGGAAGAAGAACTCATTCTGGGTGGTGAACACACAATGGGATTTATAGATGATGTAATACAGAATTGTACACCTGAGATCTATGTAACTTTACTAACAATTGTCACCCCAATAAACTTTAATTAAAGAAAAAAGAAAAATAGTATTGGAAAGTGTTCAAGATATTAAATTGTATACAAAAATTTATATACTATGATCCAAATTACAAAAAATGTGATATACATAATAAACATATGTATAGAAAAAAACAATAAAATATAATGGGTTATCTTTTGGTGATTAGTCTTTTTTAAAAAAATTGGCATTTTTGAAATTTTATAAAATTAACGTGCTTCATAATCAGATAAGTTATTAAATCAATAAAAATTATATAACAATTTCATCATCAACTCGAGGTTTACTTGTGGTGTATCATATCAGAGTTGAAAGTAAATAGTTTTGCAGTGCTTTTATTCGAATAATAAATGCTAATGGAGAAACTAATCTAGGTAAGCATAATGCTAGGTGCTAAGGATAAACAGTATTCCCAAACCATTTTCTTTGAAATTTAATAATTGGCATATGAAGTTTCCTTCTCAATGCTAGGTAATTCATTACTTCAAATGTTAGGGCATCTATCATATTTCTGTCTTGATATTTTACTGATACATTTTCAAAATCCCTTTTATTTCAGACGTTTAAAATGGAGTGTTTCCTCAGGATGATATAAAATCTAAAAAATTCTTAGTATGATTCACCTTAAATTTGGACTTTTACTTTGAGTATCTATTTGAGAACAGTTGTATTTACTATGAAACTTTTCTCTTTAGTTTTAGTTATGATAAAGAATAAACAATAGTCATGACCACTTCCCTTTAAAGCTTCTTTTTTTTTTTAATGCTTTCTAACAGATCTTTGGGTACTATGCACTCTAGTTTCTATATATTTTTTCCATTTTTTAAAATTTTAATTTATTGGAATGACAATGGTTAGGAAAATTACCCTCTTCTACCACCACCACCCCACCTTACCCTCTGGTAACCACTAAACTATTGTCTGTATCTATGAGTTTTGGTTTCTTTGTCTTGTTCCATTGTTGCTTTCAGTTTTATCTCCCACATATGAGTGAAATAATGATTCTCAACTTTTCTGTGTGACTTATTTTCCTTAACATAATAATCTCAAGATCCATACACGTTGTCACAAATGGCACTATTTCATTTTTCTTATGGCGTAATAGTATTCCATTGCCTATATATATCACAACTTATTTATTCAATCATCTATCAAAGGACACTTTGGTTGTTTACATGTCTTGGCCACCATAAAGAAAGCTGAAATTAACATTGGAGAGCATATATCTTTATGGATAAATGTTTTCAGATTGTTTTGGTAGATACCCAGAAGAGGGATTGATGGGTCATACGGTAATTCTATTCTTAATTTTTTGAGGAACCTCCACACTGCCTTCCATAGTGGCTGCATCAATCTGCATTCCCACCAACAGTGTATGAGGGTTCCTTTTTCTCCACAGCCTCTCCAACACTTGTTACTATTTGTCTTGTTGATGATAGCCATTCTAACTTGTGTGAGGTGATATCTCATTGTGATTTTTATTTGCATTTCTCTGATGATTAGTGATGTTGAGTATTTTTTCATATGTCTATTTGCCATTTGTATGTCCTCTGTGGAGAAATGTCTATTCAGGTCCTCTGACCATTTTTAATTGGATTGTTTGTTTTTTGTTGTTGAGTTGTATAAGTTCCTTATGTATTTTGGATATTAACCCCTTATTGGAGGCGTTGTTTACAAATACTTTCTCCCATTCGGTTGGTTGCCTCTTTATTTTGTCAATGGTTTATTTTGCTGTGCAGACGCTTTTTGGTTTGACATAGTCCCATTCATTTATTTTACCTTTGACTTACCTTGCCTTTGATATCAAATTCCTTTTGCAATTGCATAAAAAATAATAACATACCTATGAATAAACTTAACCAAGGATGTGAAGGACCTATACACTGAAAACTATAAGACTTTTTGAAATGAAATTGAAGAAGACACGAAGAAATGGAAAGCCATTCCGTGTTCATGGATTGGAAGAATCAACATAGTTAAAATGACCATATTACCCAAAGTAATATACAGATTTAATGCAATCACCATCAAAATCCCAAAGGCATTTTTTAAAGAAATAGAACAAAAATCATCAGATTTATATGGAACCACATAAGACCCCAAATAAGCAAAGCAATAGTAAAAAAAAAAAAAAAAAATGCTGTAGTTATCACCCTCCCTGACTTCAGCTTGTACTACAGGGCAACAATAATCAAAACAGTATGGTATTGGCAGAAAAACAGACAGACACACCAATGGGATAGCATCGAGAACCCAGAAATAAGCCCACATAAATACGGACAGATAATTTTTGACAAAGGAGCCAAAAACATACAATGGAGAAAAGAAAGCCTCTTCAATAAATGGTTCTTGGAGAATCAGAGAGCCACATGCAAAAGAATTAAACTAGACTGCTATCTATCACAATGTAGCAAAACTAACTTAAAATAGATGAAAGACCTAAACATAAGACCTGAAAAAATAAACTGGATAGAAGAAAACATAGGTACTAAACTTATGGACCTTGAGTTCAAAGAAGATTTCATAAATTTGACCTCCTCAAAGCTTCTTCATTAAGATGTGTCTAATACAAAGTGAAATAGCATTCAAATAAAATGGGGTATTATTTGAATAACCCAAGCCTCCAAATCGCATGTACCTGTTATTATCAGATAACTGAAGCAAAAATCATCACTATGTGTATACACAAGAGTAAGTCCATATACCTTTTATATTTCTGGGTTCCCTGAACACCTAGTGAAAGGTCTGGCAGAAAACAAGAGCTCAATTAACACTGACTGAGACAGCATGGCTATAATATTTAATTATTATCATTCACAAGTATCAGTTACTAGTGTTTTAAGAAAACAATCGGTCAATAGAAGGAATAAGTTCCTGCTTCTCAAGATTTACAGTGCAAGGTAATGGTCCCCAAGCTTTCTGGGTATAAAGACCCCTTTTTTTTAATACCAAGAAAATTCCCAGAACCTCCCATGACAATAGTTGTCATGTTCAGTATCACTGACTAAATAACAATATAACAATAATAACTTTGATAAATTCAATAATACTTTTAACTAATTATGTTTTAGAGATTTTATTTAATCTCAGTCAATTCCAAAATGTGGATCGCTTGCAGTAACTCAGAGCTCTTGATCCTTTAATGCATCACTGCTCAAAGGTGTATAGCTTTGGCCAAGATATGCACACAATTTAAATCAACTGACTGCAGTAAACATTTTTGAAGTATCTACTAGGTGCCAGGCAGTATGACAGGCCCATATGATAAATGATAACTTGAGTCCCTACCTTTAAAAACTTCAATATAGTGGGAAACACTAACTGAAAATTATAAATACAATGTGTCAGTGCAAAGAATGATATAATTATACAGAGAGGTAGTGAGGTGTCCACAAAAAAAGGTTCTTATGGATAACATCTGAACCAAATCTGAAATGGAGAATAAGAATTACTGGAGTTTAAGAGAAGATTCCAACTTGAATGACAGCCCAAAGGAAAGGCTCATGTGATAACTGCATCACATGGACTTGGAGACAAAGCTCTGGTGCAGCCGTTATGGAAGGCAGTATGGAGGTTCCTAAAAAAAATTACGAATAGAATTACCATATGACCCATCAATCGCTCTTCTGGGTATCTACACAAAAATCTGGAAACATTTATTTGTAAAGATATATGTGCTCCAATGTCTATTTCAGCTTTCTTTATGGTGGCCAAGACATGGAAACAACCAAAATGTCCTTCGATAGATGAATGGATAAGGAAGTTGTGGTGGTATATGTACGCAATAGAATACTATTCTGCCATAAGAAAAGATGAAATAGTGCCATTTGCGACAACATGGATGGATCTTGAGAATATTATGCTAAGCGAAATAAGCCAGACAGAAAAAGTCGAGAACCATATGATTTCACTGATACGTGGGACATAAAACTGAAAACAACGAAGGAACAAGACAACCAAATAAAGAAACAAAAACTCATAGACACAGAGAATAGTTTAGTCATTAGCAGAGGGTAAGGGGGGAGGAGGGTGGTAGATGAGGGTAAAAGAGATCAAATATACGGTGATGGAAAGAGAACTGACTGGGTGGTGAACACACAATGTGATATATAGATGATATATTACAGAATTGTACACCTGAAATCTATGTAAGTTTACTAACAATTGTCACTCCAATAAACTGTAATTCACATCCTTTCTTTTTTAAGAAAGAGAAAAAAGGAAAAGTGGCATTAAGAAATGAGGACCTTATCAAGGACTTCAAATAGAGGATTTCTCATCTTGAAAGGGAGAAAGGGAGGGAGAGAGGGAGGGAAGAAGGAACAAAGGAAGTAAGGAGGGAAGGAAGGAAAAGAAAGAAACCTCTCTTGGAGATAAAATATAACTATATATTTATATTTGCATACAAAATCTCTCGAATGACATTTAAAAATAACAAAAGCAATATGTTACCTATTCATGGATGAGGAAACAGATCAGGCAGTGAGGGACAGGGACAGGAGAGAAACCACACTGTTTTAGATAGGTATACACACACACACATATATACATACATACATACATACATGGTGGGAGTGTTTAAATTTTGAACCTATCTATTCAATCTAAATAAAACAAAAACAAGCTAACAAAAGAGGTCCCTGATCTCTCATCCTCCTCTGCAACCACCCTATTGATTCACTTTTAACTCTTCATCTGGCTTCTACCACCCCCCATCCTAACTGCACTGAAACTTTTCTTAAGTTTATACACAAAGTACATATGGAGAAACCTAACAGACACTTTTCAGTATCATTTCATTTCATATGGAGATAAATGAACAGATTCAGAAATGTTTTTGATGTAGAATCCATAGGACTTGGTGACAGATTCAATGTGAAATGTAAGAAAGAGGAAAGAATAAGGAATTAATCTCTGCTTTCTGGTTTGAGCAATATGGACGAATGTTGGTATGATCTACTGAACTGTAGTAAAGAGAGAAACAGGTGTGTAGGGTGTGTGTGTGTGATGCCTGAGAGACATCAGTTTATAAAGTAGGCAGTAGGGTTTTTGAGGCCAGAGTTCAGAGAAGAGGTTTAGCCTGAAGATCTAAATTTGGGAGTAATCTGTGTATAGATGGTATTAAAAGTTACAGAAATGGAAGAGCAAATCAAAGAAGAGGGTGTAACACGACCCCTCTCCTGTGAGAATGGCTATCATCAATAAATCAACAAACAACAAGTGATGGCAAGGATGTGGAGAAAAGGGAACCCTCGTACACTGTTGGTGGGATCTGCAAATTGGTGCAGCCAGTATGGAAAAGAGTATGGGGTTCCTCAAAAAATAAAAAAAATAAAACTACCTTATGACCCAGCAATTCCACTCCTGGGTATTTATCCAAAGAAATCCAAAACTCTAATTTGAAAATATGTATACACCCCTATGTTTACTGCAGCACTGTTCACAATAGCCAAGATATGGAAACAACCAACATGCCCATCAATAGACAATTGCATAAAGAAAATGTTGTACATTGATACAATGGGGTATTACTCTGCCATAAAGAAGAGTAAAATCTTGCCAGTTGCTATAACATGGATGTACCTAGAGGGTATAATGCTAAGCAAAATAAGTCAGGCAGAGAAAGACAAATTCCATAAGGTTTAACTTATATGTGGAATCTAAAAAAAACCCAAAACAAACAAATAAAACAAAAACAGACTCATAGAAATAGAGACCAAAGGGATGGTTATCAAAAAGGATAGGGTAGGGGGTGGGGGAAGAAGGTGAAAGGGAATATAGTCAATAATATTGTTGTAAGTTTGCAGAGTGACAGATGATTACTAGAATTAGTGGGGTGATCACGTTGTAAGGTATAAAAATGTTGAATCACTTTATTGTACACCTGAAACTACTAGAACTAATATAATTTTGATTATCAACTATACTTCAATAAAAAGTAAAAAAATAGCTATTTCTACCCTATGTCCCAATAATTCCACTTCCAGTATATACCTTAAGAACTCTTAAGTGTACATTAAGACAGTGAGCCACTACAGCATTGCCTGTAATTGAAAAAAATGACAGCAACCTATAAATGTCCATCAAGAGGGAAATGAATAATTAAAATGTGCTATGTTTATATGATGGATTATTACATATACAAATGTAGATACATCAACATGTGTAGATCTCAAAAAAAACAATATTGAGTAAAAAGTATGGAACCTAGACATACACTAAGTATAATATTTATATAAATTTAAAAACACATATAAATATTGTATATTATCTATTAATGCACATTTATACATGGAAAATAATACATAGTACCTCATGAAAATAGTTGTCTTCAGGAAGGAGAGCAGAGAATAAGACTAATGAATGTGGTGAAAGGAGACTTCAACTTCATCTATATTGTTTTATTTTATTTTTTTTTAAGAAGGACTTGAAACAAATGTGACAAAATATTAACTGTTGTAAATTCTTGGAGGAGATGAAAACGTGAGTGTTTAATATATTACTCTTTAATTTTCTATATTTTAACAATTTTTCATAAAATTAAAACTTCTTATAAAACTAGAGAGGATCATGTAATATTGAAAGAATATGCTATTAAACTTATTTAAAATAAAAAAAAATGAATATTCCCTTCTAACACTGAGTAGGCTGAGTCATAGGAAGATCACCTACTCTTACTTGCTCAAGATCCTAGCAATAAATTCATATTTACTCTCCCCATACACTCCATGATTTTACATACAGTTTCAATCAATACTTACCCTTTCTTTTTATGGAGAAGAACATTAAACAGTCTATTCTGATAAAAGCCCTTCTGTCATTGTTGTAAATGTCTTGCTCTGGGTCCTTTCTTGACATTAATTCTTTCTCAAGGAATGGTAAACAGAAATGCCTAAATATTTTGAAGCACCAAGGTATTATGCTTTTGTATTGTGCTTTTTTTTTCTTTTGTTTCAAATACCTTTCTTGATGATGTTTACCTCTTTGTTGAGGGTTTTTTGGCCACAGAGAGCATTCCTTTGTTACTATTTCTGAGAGCCTCTATCCTATACATTCTAACATTCAGGATAATCTCATTTAATCCTCACAATAAACCAAAAAAATAAATATTATCCATGGTTTTGCAAATGAGGGCATTGAAACACAAAGAGCTTAATAAATTGTCCAGGACAATCAGATATTAAGTATAGGATCCAGAAATTTAAACCTAGCTTTGAATGACTCTAAATTCCCTGATCTTTCCATTGCCTCCAAAGTGAAAAAAATGTTAAAATGACTTCAAAAATCCCTTCCATGGATCCTAGTTTTACCAATTTCAGTAAAGTGGTTCAAAATCTAGAGATGCTATTTATTATTGCTTTGCTTTTGCTATGGTTAGTCCTGCAAAGGAGTAAGCTGAAAGATGTCTTTGTTGCTATTCCATTGTGTATCTGTTGGTTTAATATTACGGCAGTGATAGATGATTCTAGAGCTAGAGCAATGGTTCTTAACTGCAGGTGGTTTTGTATTCCAGGGGATATTTGACAATCTCTGGAGACATTTCTGGTTGTCACAAATTGGGGTTGGGAGGAGCTATGGGTATCTAGGTGGTAGAGGCCAGGGATATTGTTAAACATCCTATAATGTACAGGACAGTCCCCAAAAAACAAATAAATGGAAAGCCCAAAATGTCTATAGTGATAGTTAAGAAACCCTGATTTAGAAGTAGTATGGACCACGCTGTAACTGATTTTCAAAAATCACAGAATGTGTGTACTAAAATATAGAGGACTCAAAATATTTACAAAGCATGCTAACTCTGTTCTAATCAATTACCAGATAAAGTTCTAAAACCATGGGAGTTTTGATAGAATTTTGACTTGAGATTCCAAAATCAATCTAGATAAAGGGTGGTAAGAAAGTAACAGTAAATAAAAGCAGTAGCTGAAACTAAGCGTGTAGGTTCTGTGGCCAATAAAATGGGATACAGGAGTACAGAACAGCAGTCTTTTAAGAAAGCTAGTGGGCTTTTTGTTTGTTTTTTACCTTGCTTTCACCTGCTTCTCTTATTTTTGCTTTTTCTTAAGACTTTTCTTCAAACAGCTCCTGGTTAGTAAAATAATAGAGACAAGGAAAATGTTTATTAAAAATCAGTTTGACTATGAGCACTTACACCTATGTTAAAGAATTTGTGAATCATACAACTTTCAAAACTAATTTGGAATCATCCCAAAGTGGGAACCTATCTCTAATAATAGCAAATGCTTTATTCTTTCTCACTAAGTCACCCTTTAAGAATTAATCAATTCAGCTAATAACACAATATAGTTTCATTAGATTATTCATGTTTAAAAAATGCTTCCCGGCAAAGGGAAATTTTAAAGTCTTGAATGCTCTGTTAAAATCAAAGATTTGTAGAGAAATGCTCTTTCTGATAACTACATATTATAATCACCAAATATACCATTTATTACTAAAATAACAATGAAATCTTAGAAATTATCATTTGCAGAAATGGTAAATGTGAATGTATTTTTCCTAACTATCCAAGAGTAATTTTTTCATTTTTTTCTATTCATTTGACTATTACACTCAGCTTCTTATCTTGTCTCCTTGTGCTAATCTCTCACTTTTTAATTATAAATTGGATTATTTTTCAGGTCACTTTTGGCAGCCATTCAAACCCATTCCTCTTGTCTTTAAACTTCTGTTCCCACCTCATCCTCTACTTGCCTCAGCTAAAAAGAGTTTTACCTCTTCTGTAGCTCCAATCTTTCACCTGTCACTTGAAGAATTCTAGGCTAGGAAATTTTGCAAATCAAATGAAAAACAGAATAACGAAATAAAAAAGTTGTTCTTTGTCTGCCTAGGGAAAGTTTTTCCATCATGATGAGGAAAGATCCTCAGTTTTTACTACTCTAGAATTTTTAGGAAACTGAATTTTCTTATGGAAACCAGAAAGACTACCAGCCAACCGGAATTCTTCATTTTACTTTTACACTAAATTGGCATGTAAACTATAGAAAGCAGGAAGCAGAAGTAGTCTCACATATAATTCCTCCTTGCCCATCTGTTACACACATTCAAAAATATTGGATTAGAAATCAAGGAGAACTGAATTGAATACAGACTCCATTTGCTCAAAACTTGCTTGGGCTAATCATGTTAATTTCTCTGAGCTTGTTTTTCCTTTTTATTTTTAAATGGTAAAAAGAGGATGATAATGCCTGCACAGGTTGCTGCAGATTACTTGAAGTATCAAATGAAATGATGTATAATAAGCATTTTGTAAACTATGAAGTTCCACCCAAATTGAGCTATATAAGGCAATATAGGATGTATATTACTCTATATTAAAACGCTAATTTCCATTACACAAACAGAAGCAAAATATAGACTTCTGGGCTCATATCCAAACTTATTCTATCAGAATCTACAGAGGCGAGGCCAGCCATCTGTATTTTTAACAAATACACCGAAATTTGACAAATACTATATAATACTACATGCATTTCTGGTATACTCCTTTCCACTTCAAAGGAAGTTTGTTATGTACCATTTAATTTTTTAATAATCTTGAAATTATTTGCTAAAAAGTATCAAAAATGTGTTGTCACACAACAAATAGAATTAAAATTTAAAAATTAAGTAATTTCAACTGCAATTGTTTTACAAATGTTTTTAACTTCTAAAAGCAAAGCTTATTATGTGTAACAGTGGATTGCAAAATATTTTGAGAACTAAGAATGATTAATCATGAAAATAACTCAATTTCCTGGGTGAATTATAATTTGCCACATCAACTTCATTCATGTCAAACATTAACATATTCAATAGCTGCTGAGTTAAGGTACTGTATTGGTTCTTTACATCTCAATTATCCTAGTGAAAATTCACAGATATTTTAAAACACATCTTTCTGAATATCCACAGGTGAAATTTACCATATCTGAGTTTATCGATCAATATGTGACTGACGTTGCTTCAGTGAAACCTTCATGTTTAGAGTTAACTAAGTCCCAAAACAAGAATTTGGGAGGTACTATACCTATCATCTTTATCATTATAGCCCTGTTATAAACGGTGAAAGGAGAAGAAGGTTGTTGCCTATTTAGGTGAGACAAGGTATGAGTTATTACTAAATCTGATAGAGTGTAAGAAACAAAGATGAGTTCCAAGATAACCCAAAACAATAAGAATATGAATAAATACAATAAACAATGAATAAATAATTGTGCCTAGGGTGAGAGTAAACTTATATTTTTAAAGATTACATCTGGCTTTAAAAATATTAACCTTAATCATCACTATGATAAGTATTTACAGAGTTCATCCTAACATGTTTAGGAGACTAAAATTATTGATCTTAGGTTTAATCAGAGTATGTGTTAACAGTAAGACTAATATATTCTCAGAGGCTGTATTAACCTGAAAACAAGCCAGATGTCTCTCAGCAGAATGGATGAATAAATTATAATATAGTCATACAGTGGAATACTCTATAAGCAGTGAAAATGGATGAACTATGGTTACACATAATAACACAGATAAAGAATATTATGATGAGTTACAAAAACAAGTCAAAAAAGAAAAAGCAGCATGATTTCATTTACACAAAGTTCAAAAACATGCAACACTAAGTAACATAACGTATAGGGATGCAAATACTATGGTAAAACTATAAAGAAAAAAAGGGAAATTGTAAATTTGAGACAGCAGTTACCTCTAAAAAGGAAAGGAATGTGATTAGGAAAGGGGTACATAAGAATTTAAAGGGAATGGTAATTTTCTTAAATTGGGTGACAGGTCACAACTGATTGCTGTCTTGTTTATTCTATACTCATGCTTTGCAAATATTATTTTATTGCTATTCAATATTTAACAAAAACAATTAAAGTTTGACCTCTTTTCTTTCTATATTTTCTCTGTAACAAAACAAGTTTATGATTTGAACAGATTTTAATTCCTTGCTTTCAACAGGAGCAGTTAGAAATGAATATACATATACTTGAAATAGTTCTATTACTGTACCTAAGATTTAAAAAATCTAAAGAAATAAGATATCCAATTAAATAAATAAGGTCAATTTTAGGAGTCAAAATTAGTTCAGAACTCATAAAAATAAAAACTTCTCGAAGATATAGGCTATGTATCTTTTTTTTTTACTTAAGATGGACATCAGTAACAAATTCTGTAACTGAAAAAATATCTTCACATCTTAATTTTACTAAAAATCTGTTCCTATCCTAAGGAACCCTCTCTTAAGAAATTCTATAATATGCAAAAACACTTTAAAAACATTTTTTAAAAGACTTATTCTTTTAGGTTACCAACACATATCTAAAAAAAATTTCCATAAAACCCGGAAATGCTTAAACTTTAGGGGATTGTTCTAGTCCACACGTGGATTTATTGAAAGAGCTGTGTTAATACATATTAAGCACGTAGGGAAGAACTTTAAATTTTGTTTTTACCTTTATACAAAAAAATAATCTCAAACAGTGAAATAAAATTGGTGAGCATGGAAAGTGATGAAACTATGAAATCTACCAAGTTTTGTCTGTCTCTATAGAAATATAACTTACATCTCAAATACACACAGTCACACACATAGACATCAAAAAATAATCTTTATATAGTTTCATCTGTGGAAGTGGTTTCCAGATTAACCATATATTTAAAAAGGTTTGTTTTTCCAGCATCAAGGGTTTATAATTAGGTAACAGTCTAAAGCCTACCAATCATCCTTAACACAAGAGTAAAACAGTTTTTAGAAACATTTCGTTCAGTAGAAAACAATTCTGAAGATAAAAAGGAGCTCAGCCAATTATATACTCATTATTTCCCCCACATACTGAAATTTCAAATATGAGAAAAAATTTAAAGTCAAACTTGTAAAATTCCTCACTAAGAGAATAATTATTTTAGCTATTTTCCCCGAAGTAACATCTCTTAGTTGTTCCGTGGAATCTCCGAGTTTTGAGTTGGAAACGCAGTGACTCGACGCCAAAGAGACCCTTTCTCGTAAGTCACATATAAAATATCAAACACTAGTATGTCGATTAACCTCCCTTCCCATTATAGAGATTTTGTAGTAATTTTCAAATTTTACACCACCTATTGTAAAAAATAATAATGTATTAATTGAGAATATATAGCTCACAGCAACTTTACCTCAAACCTAGGATTACTTTTTTTGTCCAGCCTTTCTAACCTAAAAGTTTAAGAATCATGATCCTTTTTAAAACTTCAATTGAAACTCATAATTCAAAGTTACCAGCCCCGCTTATCCCTTAGGTCTTTATTTCACACGATTATAATTTAAAAAATAAAAGTACTTTAAAAGCCCTATACCTTTTTTTCCTTCATCCGTAAGATTTAATCTCTGAGAACAGAAGTGAGGGGCCAAAGATAGTATGAAATCTGAGGAAAGAGGTAGGGAGGAAGGTTAAGAGCGGACTAAGACAAAAGAAAGAACTAGGAGGTTAGCTGGGTGACGAAAACCGTTAGGCGCTGGGTTCGACTAAGGTGCAGGAGAGGAACGCGAGGGGGAGGGGCGTAACCTCTTGCCCTCTGGCCCCCTGACGCCCCCCAGCGACTGCAGCCCACCCTAACCGCCTCTGCGGGAGGCAGCCATTTTGGCGTGGTCCCAGCTCCGCCCCTCCGGCGCAGACGGCTCCGCCTCCTGGCCGGCCTAGCGCAAAAACAGGAAGTGGGATCGCAAACCAGGGAACCTGTCTGGACGCAGCTGGGGACTAAGAAGACACTCAGAGCGTCCTCCTGTCAAACCCTTGCCGCTGCCCCTGGCTGTCGCCTCCCGAGAAAAGTCGTGGACTCATGTCGAATATGGAGAGTATCCTTTCTTGTCTGAAAAGCTGCTGCTAGGGCTTAGGTAAGGGGCGGATAGGGTCTGGGGCCCTGGGAGGAGCCGGGTGGTGACCTTTTATGTCTAGTTGTGGAGGGGTGAGGGCACTGATGCCGATTGATTAGCGTCAGCAGCTTGTTTTGTTTGTTGTTGTTGTTTTCTGGTAGTCGCCGCCATCCTAGAATCAGGGGACTTGGGACTGCTTTGATAAGAGTCAGAGGAGTGGCGGGACTGGTTTGAGAAGATTCTTGAGCGCGAACCCTCCCCTCCTTGAGGGCTAGTGTCACCTGTGTCCTTTCCCTGACTTTATCCACTTAGCAATCAGGGTGGATGGTGCAGAAACAGAGGCGGCAGGAGTTTGCCAGTGGTTTGGGGCGGAGGTATGGGTTTTGAATGCAATACGAGGGCAAATAGGTTTTGTGGAACTTCCTTTTTTTGCGTAGAGGTGACTAGTAATGAGGTAAAGTACTTAATACCGGCCCTCCCGAGTAAGTTTAGTGCTTGTGTATTTAATTTAGCACATGGGTAAACTCATATAGTTCCCTAAAGCAATAAAAATTCACCCGTTGCACCTCGGTTCCCACTTAAGAATGAGGTGGGGTTAAGAACCAACCTGTATGAAGCCCTGAATTGAGGAATTAAATTGCTTTTCACAACTGAAATACCATCACAGGTTTTCCATATCGGTGTAATTCCTCCTTTTTCCAGGAGTGGGCATTATAGGAAATAGAGTAGCTTGGTATCTTGCCATTGAATGAAACTTGGCAAAATGGCAAAATATGGGTAATAGTATTTGTTTGATAGCTCATATTAAAGCTCTTTTGCCGTCATTAGTTTGTAAGTCTGAAATATAGAAATACTTTTGGTTTGAGGATTAAATTATATAAGCCATACTAGGAATATTGATAACATATATTGTAGTGAACTAACATATATTGTGCTGGACTGTCCAAGATAAATCAAGAATAAAATGTAAACACTTGAGGGGCAGAAATAAATCATTTTATGAACAGAATAGATAATTAAAAGGCCCAGTTATCACTGCAGTTTCAAGGATATAGTTTATGGAAGTGTGGTTGTGTTAGATGATTTTAAAATACAGTGTTATAAAGGAAAGACCACTGGACTGTGAGTCAGAAGATTACTTTGTAATCCCAGTTCTGCCTCTTAAACATGTGAAATCACATCGGGTAGGCTTAGGTACAGAAAAATTAACTTCAGTCATATAGCCTCTGCCATGCAAGGTTTACTCATCTACAAATATACTGACTGACCTGCCAACCTTATAAAGCTGTTATGAAAATAAAATGAAATAGAAGGGCATACTAAATAGTAAAATTTTACAGGGGTACAGGGGCAGCCGGATGGCTCACTTGGCTAGAGCGTGAGCTCTGAACAACAGGGTTGCAGGTTCAATTCCCACATGGGCCAGTGAGCTGTGCCCTCCACAACTAGATTGAAGACAATGAGCTGTCGCTGAGCTTCCGGAGGGACGGCTGAATGGCTCAGTTGGTTAGAGCGTGAGGTCTCAACAAGGTTGCTGGTTCAATTTCCACATAGGATGGTGGGCTGTGCCCCCGCAACTAAAGATTGAAAATGGCAACTGGACATGGAGCTGAGCTGCGCCCCCCATAACTAGATTGAAGGACAACGACTTGGAGCTGATGGGAGAAACACACTGTTCCTCAGTATTCCCCAATAAAATTAAAAAAAGAAAAAAGAGAAGCCAGGAGCCAAGATACCCATTAAAAAAAAGAAAAAGATAGAGTACAAATTGCTATCTTTTTCCCCAGTATTTGAGGTAATAGCTCTAAAATTGCTTGTGTTTTCTACTTTGATAATGCAAGTTAATTTTTCTCTACCTAAGCCTACCTGATGTGATTTTTAATAACAAGATAATTAGTTACTAATTTTATTTCACTGAAATGTATGCCTGACTAAAATTAATGATACTGTTATCAATAGTTTAATACCTAACAAATGAACTATTAACTACCCTTTAGTCTATTAAAGTGAGGTGAGGAAGTTTAACTTGACTCATACTGTCTGGCAGTGGTTACTTCTCTTGGTTCCATTTTGTAGAATCCAGACCTTTTCCTTAGAGTAGACAGGAGGAAAATGACATATGGACTCAGACCTGCCTTCCATAAATAAATAACTTGAACTGAAATTTCAGTAACATTTATTTGTCAGCTGTATATAATGCAAAAATCTCATTGTTATAGTATATAAGAAGATTAAATGTGCTAACTAATGAATTAGCATGGTACTTGTGACTAGTGTCTTTGGACAGTTAAAACACACTGAATTTATCCTGATTTATCATGGTGGATTTGATCAAATCTTACGTTAAAGAATTGGATGGAATGGCCAAAATTATTTGTTGTAGCATGTTCATATAGGTGTTTTACAAGTATAGAATTAACAGCAATATACGTGCAATATTAACAGTGTTTCAGGAGTAGTGTTTGATTAGCTATAGGAATGAAACAATAGAAGAGGAATAATTAAGGGATGCTTCCCCACTCCCCTATTCTTGTTTGGTTTTTTGTTTTGTTTTGTTTTGTTGGGTTTTTTTGCTTCTCTATGTTTCTACCCCTTTTCTGGTATTTTGTTGTTTTCGTTGGACCTAAGCATGCTTCATTTTCCAGGAAGCTTTCCATGTCATCTTTCTAATCTAACCCATCATCTCCAACAAACCTAAAAATCTGAGAGCATCAGGTCCCACTCCCACTCTGCCCCTTTTCCCATCTGTTTCCCCCTCCGTTTAGCCTCTTTTTTCACTATTGTAATCATGTTTCCTTTTTTTCTCTCTTTACATTAGACTGAGTTTCTTGAGGATTGGGTCCTTATTTAATATTTGAATTCTCATTTCATTGTATAGCGCTTAGCCATTGATGGACACAAAATGGGTAAATAACCTTCTATTAAGAATTCTTAACATATATTGACTCTCTGCTATGGGCTGAACAATGCACCCAGGCTGTCGATACAGAGGGTTATAAGACCCATTACCAACTCTGAGCAACTTTTGATCTGAGTCAGCACACACATGGGTGCGGGTAAATAGCAATATAAGGTAGCACATACTAACTTAGGTGAATACTAGAACAGCAGTTCTTGCTCTCATGTGTGGATTTACTAAACTCCTTGAAATTGTATGCACAATTTTGTATATTAGTATGTGCCTTTTTCCTGGTGAAAATATCTATAGCTGACATCTGTTTCTCTAAGGGATTCTAACCTGAAAAAGTTTGAGAAGTAATGAAATAGGTAATAGACACTAGATATAGTATGTATAGTATATATAATAGATATAGTATCTATTATATATATATATTTTTTCTGAGAGTGAGTACAGAAATGGATGTGAACTGGACTGGTAGCATTGTCTCCTTTTGTAGTCTCTCAGGCAGATGAGACTGTGTTTTAAGCAAAGATTGCTAGTTACCTTAACAATGTCTGTTCACCATTATGAAAGGCTTTATATCGTAAAGCAGAACTAATTGCATATCAGAGTCTCTGAGGCTTTGCTAGTGTTAACAGATGTATTGTGATTTTTTTGACTCAGATATCAACAAAAATAAGACCTAGCCAGACAGTCAGCTCTAATGCATCTTTTGTAGCAAAAATTAATATAAGACCCAGTATTATATTATATTATATTATTAGACCCGGTCTTACATTATAGTAAAATAAGACCGGATCTTATATTAATTTGTACTCCCAAAGATACATTAGAGCTGATTGTCCGGCTAGGTCTTAATTTTGGGGAAATATGGTAGTAATGGCAATTTATTGAGCACTACTATGTGCCAAGCTCTGTGCTGGGGATTTTGTATATATTATCTCAAACTCTCAAAACAACTCTAGAAGACAGGTGGTAGTCTCATTTTATAGAAGAGGAAATTAAAGCTAAGAAAGCCACAGAGTTTGTAAGCATACAGTAAAGGATCTGGCCTGGGCTCCAAAGTCTGCTGTGTTCACTTTTGCACTGTGACTCTACAACTTATAGTGCAATTCAGTTATGTCTGATGGAGTCCTAGAGTTATGTAGAGCTACTTTTCCTGTATATTGACATTGCACTTGAGATTTTGCTTTAAAACAGTGCGTAAAACCATGAATTGCCACAATCATGTTAGGGAAAGCCTAGCTTAGATTCTCTTGAAGACAAGTCTAGTTCATAGGTATTTCCTATTAAAAGGTACACTTATATGATGTAATATTTAAAATTTTAATTTTATAGAATTGGAAGGTGGGGTATTACTTTCTGAAATTTTGAAATAATTGAAATGTTCAGATGATTCATTGATTTCCTTATTTATCAACCCCAAGGGCCAACCAGATGAATGAGTTTTTTGCTTTTGAATGGATTTTGACAGGAGGAGGGAAACCTATTGCCATTTATGGAGGTCTTTGAGACCAGTTTCTCAGAGTCAGTGTTATTGTTTATGTTAGCCAAAAGGCAAGGCTGGTTGTGGGTGCTAAACCTCACAGGGATTCAGAGGAGGGTAGTAGGAATGGGAGGGAGAAGAGTACACTAGGCATAGGAATTGTTTGTGAAGACACAGAGTCAGGTAACTGGTGGAGCCCGACATCACTGATGCACAGGGTGCTGGATCCTGAGATTACCCAACACCTATTTTAGGGCATTATGCATTATTCTATACATGTTAATAAATATTATCGTTCGGTCTTTCTAAATGTTCATCCATCAATAATAAAGTATTTCGGCCATTGTCTTTTCAGTGGGCAAAGTAAAACAAGTGCTGTCTTAATAGCAATCACTTTGCGAAATTGGATTTGTGATGAGTCAGTGAAGGAGATTATTCTGCCAGTGTTATTTTTCCAAATAGGGAAATACTCCAGGGATTTGTAGCCAACAATATATCAAGTCTAGTTCATAGCTCAAATTAGTAGTGGAATTGATGCCATTATTTTCCACATCAGCAATCAATTCCCACACTTCAATATCGAGGATATTCACTTACTGTAGTATACACAAAGGGTGATTATTTGAATAGCAGACACTTAAGAATCTCATACCCTGCTTGTGACAAGTACACGAGTTAGAAACAAGGTTTTAGACCCTGGGGTGTTTTGATTTCTGGCCTAGGACAAAAGATTCCTCATCAGAAAAACACTGGTGTTACAAGTTGTCTGAGCTACATAGACACATGAATTTATTTCACAGTGGTGATAGTCTAGTCTAAGATATGTAGTCCTCCTCTGTATATTTATGTGCTTATGCTTATTTCTACTTAAACTGTTGGTAATCTTGTCTCTCTTATATTTTAGTGTAAGGTTGAGAATTCATTTTCTTATTTCTGAATGTATAGAATTATTTGGAATAGGAAATGGTAAAAATTCACATATCCTTAATGGACAACTAGCCTCATGGTAGTTAATATTTCTTAAATTGAAAGGAACTTGGCTTGAGGGGGAGCGGGAGAGGGAGAGAGAATGCACGTGCATTTTCTGCTTTTATAGGACTGAATTGTTACTCTGAATTTAAGAACAAGTGTAATAATAGGGCTGTAGTTTTCAGAACTGCTAGTAATTGTGATTTAATCAATATTTTCATGCTTTATTTCACTAATCATTGTAGGATTGTATGAAGGACTTTTCATTGTCAAAATATCCCTCCTGGCACCTAAAAGTAAATTACATTTTCAATTATTTGAGGTACTTTAACATTTAATTTATAAGTATTCAAAAGTATAAAGTTTAGACTATTTACTAAGCCCCATATCTTTTTAAAGAGAAAATATTCCTGACAAGGACATATAAATACTTTGATTGTGCAAGAAAGTAACTGTTTATATAGAGCACCTTTCCAAAAAGAAACATTTAAAAATTGCATTATTTCTCATTCTTAGGTACTTTTATACTTTTAAGGTGTGAACATTTTTTTAAACAATAACCATTTAATACAATGAATAATGAGAACATTGCCATACACAGGGAAGCAGGTTTTGATTTGAGTTGCCATTTGTTTTAATATTCAAATCAGAATTTGTACTTCTTTAAATTTTTAGAAAGGCATTAAGGCACATATGCCATATATTGCATTATATCTTGGTAGCTTTGGGTATCACCTCATAATCACATACATTAATTTCTACATTGAAGCATGTGAACATTAAGTAGAATAAATTAAAAGCCTATACACAATTTGTTAGTTGAGATCAGGTTTTGTCACCCGATTTTTATAGTCAGATCATATTTTGTTACCAAATATAACGTTATGTATAACTTTAATTTTCAGAACTTTTTGGATTTTGCAATTGTGGATAAGTAATCATGGAGCTAGGAAGGGAGGGAAAGAGGAAGGATAAGAGAAAGGAGCAATGGAAGCATTCTGATAAAGGAAATCTGACAATAAAGTTCACGAACTCATCCAAGAAAAAGTGCTACATACCTCATTGCTGAATATCACTACCGTCACCTTCAAAATACTCCCCTTGGAAAGCTATGCACCGACGTCAGTGCCTAGTTCACCCGTCAAAGCAATTTTGGAATTCTTTTTCTGGAATGGCCATCAGAGCAGTCATGTTACCCTTGATGTCCTGAATGTCATCAAAATGTCTTCCTTTCAATATTTCCTTTATCTTTGGGAAAAGAAAAAAGTCATTGGGGCCCAGATCAGGTGAGTAGGGAGGGTGCTCCAATACAGTTAATTGTTTACTCGCTAAAAACTCCCTCACATACAGTGCTGTGTGAGTTGGTGCATGGTCATGATGCAAGAGCCATGAATTGGCGAAAAGTTCAGGTCGTTTTTGTCTGACTTTTTCATGCACCCTTTTCAGCACTTCCAAATAGTAAATTTGGTTAACTGTTCAGCTGGTACAAATTCATAAAGAATAATCCCTCTGATATCAAAAAAGTTTAGCAACATTGTTTTGACTCTTGATTTGGACTGACGAAACTTTTTTGGTCCTAGAGAATTGGCTGACTTCCATTGTTCAGTTTGATGCTTTGTTTCAGGGTCATATTGGTACACCCATGTTTCATCACCTGTGGTAAAACGGCCCAAAACATCATCTTGCCTCTCCAAAAGTTCTTGACAAACTTCTACTCTCCTTTGCTTTTGTTCATCGGTGAGCTTCTCCGGGACCATTTTTGCACACACGTTTCTCATGCCAAGATTTCCAGTTAAGGTTTTGCTAACTGGTTTTTCTATCAATGTTTAAATGGTCTGCTATACTTCTCACAGTCAGCTGACGATTTTGTCGCACAGTTCGACAAATTTTTGCACTGTTTTTGTCATTTCTGCTTGTTACTGGTTGCCCTGACCTTTTTTTTTTTTTTTTAATTTTTATTGGGGAACAGTGTGTTTTTCCAGGACCCATCGGCTCCAAGTCAAGTTGTCATTTTCAGTCTAGTTGTGGAGGGCACAGCTCACTGGCCCATGTGGGAATGGAACCAGCGACGTTGGTGTTATGAGCACTGCCTGTTCTCTAACCAGCTGAGCCAACCGGCCGCCCTTTCCCTGACCTCTGTTCATCAGAGACAAGTTCTCTTCCCTCAGAAAAACGTTTAATCCATTTTCTTCATGGCATTATCCCCATAAACTTGGACTAACACGTCCCTGATTTCACTTGCACTCTTGCTAAGTTTAACAAGAAATTTAATGTTTGTTCATTGCTCTAATTCAAGCTCAGTCATTCTTGTGATGGCACACAAAAACACGCAACAACAATAATGAATGCCACTCAGCAAGACATTGCCACATGTCGACATGAACACAGCTGTGAGACACTGATATACCAAAGTTATGAAACCTTACCAAGCTGTTTGTACTGTGCTGCCAATGTAAGTGTATGAAGTTCGCGAACTTAATTGTCAGACATTGTAGTCTGTACTCATATATGTATCTCAAAAGAATCAAATAGAGATCCATGATTTCTTTTTCTTTTAAAGTAAAGTTTATTGGGGTGACAATGGTTAGTAAAGTTATATAGGTTTCAAGTATCCGATTTTGTAATACATCATCTATATCTATTTTGTGTTCACCACCCAAAGTGAGTTCTCCTTCCATCACCATATATTTGATCCCATTTACCCTCATCTACCATCACCCCCTCCCTTGCCCTCTGGTGACCACTAACTATTGTGTGTGTCTATGAGTTTTTGTTTCTTTGTCTTTGTCTTGTTCCTTTGTTGCTTTCAATTATATATGATTTCTCATGTTGCTTATGATAGCAACAGAAACGTTACAGTATTTCAATTTTCCTGTGGAAGAGGATTCTAAGTCAGTTTTTTCTAAACCTAGATGTGCATGAAAATCACCTGGTGAGCTTTTAAAAACTACAAATTTCTGAAACTCATCCCAGATCCACCCAATGGGAAATTCCAGAGATTGGGTCCAAAACTCTATTTTTAAAGAGCTTTATTGGTAATTGTTATACTGCTCGTCTATGATGAGGTTTCAAAATCCAATCAAAATGGGAAAAATAAAAAGGGACAATGTAGACACAGAAGAAAAACTGAGGGTTGCTAGATGGGAGAGGGGGTGGGGATAAAGGGGAAGGTGAGGGGATTAGAAAACAGTCAGTAACTACAAGATGGCCATGGGGTTTTGAAAATTTGGGGAATGTAATCAATAATGTTGTAAAGATTTTGTAGGGTATCCGATGGACACTTGTCCCATTTGGGAGACCACCTCAGGGATGATGTAGATGCCTGATCACTGCACTGTACACTTGAAGCTGAACAATAATGAATGCCAACTATAATTTTGTGTGTGTGTGTGTGTGTGTGTGTGTGTGTGTGTGTATGTATATACTTACAAGAAGCGGAGTATAGCTTTAGGAATAGAGACAGTGGAAATGTAATGGCTCTGCGATGTCAGAGTGATAGTGGATGGGGGGAGGGAGGTTCACACAGTGTGAGGGATATAAATGATAAACGTCTGAGTATTACTTTGTCTTGTGCACCTGAAAGTAATATAAATAAATTAAAAAAATAAATAAATAAATAAATAAATAAATAAATAAATAAATAAAAATAAGAAAAAAAATAGTAGGCAGGGAAGCTGGACAAGTAAGAGGTTCCGATCCTGCAAAGTCTTGCCTCACTGCTGCTGGAATTGAGAGTGTGGCTGTCAGGAAGGTTCCTGGTATTTCTAATAATTCACCTTCTCCAGACAGTTTTATGTAGTGAGGTTTAGGAGAGAATGAGCAGGTCATTGATAGAAAATATGCACTAAAATTACCCCCAAATTACCTTATTTTTAAAGCCTTTCTTATAAATAGATCAAGGCTGTGTATATCTATGGGTGTGAGTGACCTTAGTCAGTGATTCCATTAACCCAGTAAAAACTGTTTAAACAAAGCATCATGGAGTTTTCAAGTATATAATACTTGAATCTCACACTCCCTGAACAAGCTACTGACAAATGTGATTTTATTGCGTCCCTTCCCTCCTAAGCTGCATGGAGGTTAATAAAGTTACTTCTAGCCAATTCACTTGGTTTGGTAGAGTGTTTTTATTTGCTCCTTTCTGTGAGATTGTTTTCGTCTTCAGGAGGAGATAGACTGACTTTATGATGTAACATTGATAGCAGATTACAATAAAATGAATGCTGTGGGGAAAAAAAAGGGACAATGTAAAAAAACATTTTCCATAACTAATTGTATTCAACTTTAAAAGCTGTCCTTTATTCTGAGGCTCTCTTTCCTACATTTTTTGTGTTGGTATATTCTTTCTTTTAATTATACCAATCCACGAAATTTAAAAAGTCTGGGATCTGCTTTGACCTTGGTTTTCTAACTCTTTTAGAACCGTTTTTTTGTGTGTTTTTTTCTGAATGAAATCTTATGTGGAATCCTAATAATAGAAACAGCATTGTATTAGTGTAAACTTATTTACAAACATAAATGTGATATTGATTTCTCTTGTCCAGCATCAGTGATGCTTTTTTCCAAGTATATCATGTACCACTGCAAAAACACTTTTCTAGCTATTCATTTATTTAAAGCTATTGAGTACTTCTCTTAAGCACTGCACTAGGCTAATGATATAAGGATGATTAAGACTGATTCTGATTTCAGGGTGTCCATAGTCCAGTTGAAGAATCAGATTTATAAACAAGGAATCATTATGTACAGAAAAAACACATAACATGATATATAAAGTAACATGGGAATACAAAGTAGCTATTAACACTGTAAACTTCAAATTGTGTTTTTACAGAATGAAGGCATGTTTCATTTTATTGTGCTTTACAGATGTTGTGGTTTTTACAAATTGAAGGCAAGACCCTCTACCAGAAAAAGATTATGACTCACTTTATTGCAATACATGTTTTATTGCAGTGGTCTGGAACTGAATCCCACAATTTATCCATTCTCCTAGTGACAAACATTTAGATTATTTCCATTTTTCCTGTCATTACAAATACTGCTATTATCATTCTTGTACATATTTCCTATGTCGACTGAGGACAATATTTCTAGGGTATATACCAAGGAATGGGATTGCTGGGTTGGAGAATATATGTCCTTTCACATTTCTATGTTGATATTATGTTACCTGAAAGTAATAATGCTTTAATGATTTCCACTGTAATTTGTATACCTTTTATTTCTTTTTCTTTTCTTATCATGCTTGCTGGGATTCCATAGCAGTGCTTAGTTTAAAAACATATATAGCAGGATTTTCTTGTTACTGACTTTAAAGGAATTCTAACTATTCACTATTAAGGATGGTGATACACTTTGTTTTTTCAGGTTAGAAAGTTTTTTTCCATTCATAGTTTGCTGGGAATTAGGTCACAAACCATTCATCTGAATGTTGGTTTGATGAATCTATTGAATGTTGGATTTATTTAATGTTTTTTCTTTAAATATTGAGATTGTCATCTGTGTTTTCTCCTTTAATCTAATGTGGATAGTTTAATCCTTTAATCTAAATGTTTAATCCTTTAATCTAAAATTCGTGGATAGTTTATTTTTTTGTTTGTTTTTTGTTTGTTTGTTTGCTTGATGTTTAACCATCCTTGGCATTTCTAGGATAAGCACATCATAAATTTGAAGTATCTTTAATGCATTGCTCAGTTGCTAATATTTTGTCTAGTATTTTTGCATTTATGTTCATAAGTGAGGAGTTTGATATGTAATTGTCCATTCACATATAGTATTGTTTTCTGATTTGGGTATCAACGTTGAAAAGTGTTCCTTCTTTTTTCTATTCTTTGGAAGAGTTTGTATAAGATAGGAATTGCTTTTTTCTTAAATGATTGCTGTAATGCACCAGTAAAACCATGTAGGCCTGTGTCTGTTGCTAGTTAATTAATTTATATGTTAAAATATTTTAACATACTGAATCAATAATTTTTTTAAAATTTATTTTTTAATTCTTTAATAATCGTCCTAGGATTGTCCATTTTGTCTAAGACTTTCAATTTATTGGCATTACGTTCATATTTTTTTATTCACATATCTTTATTGTATCTGCAGTTATTTTCTCCTTTTTCATGCCTGCACTGTTCGTTTATAACTTTTTTGTTTCTTGATCAGTTTCTACAAAGGTATGCTAATGTGGGTCTTTACAGAGAACTCAACTTTGGCCTTTGATTTTTTCTGTTAAATCTTTGTTTCTATTTTTTCCTCTGAGATTTTTTTCCCATATGCTTCTTTGAGTTTATTCTATACTTTTCCTGATGTTGTGAGATGAATGCTTATTGTGTTAATTTTTAGCCTGCCTTCCTTCTAATGTGAATTTTTAAGGCTAGAAAATTCCGTGGCTTTAGTTCTAAATCCCACAAGCTACATTCCACTCATTTCATTGTTACTCAATTCTGTTTTTTAATTGTTCGTTTTAGTTTCTTCTTTAATCCATATGTAGATTTTTAAATTCCCAAAATATATTTTAATAAACTTTTTATATCAAACAGTTTTAGATTCTTACAGAAAAAATATGAAGAGAATTCCCATATTAATTAATTCATCTTTAGTTGTGGTTAGACAGCAAGTTCATCTGATATCTATTATTTCAGATTTGCTTTATGTCTAATGCATGATAGGTTTTCGTATGTCTCATATGCTTGAAAACTATGTGTATTCTCAAATTATTGGGTACAGGATTGACTATAGTTTTCTATATGCTTATTAAATTAAACTTCTTAATTGGGTCATCTGTAACTTCTATCTTAACTGAATTTGGTTAGTTACTGAGAGAGTTTTGTTAAAATCTCCCAAGCGTGATCATTTTCTCTGTCAGTTTTATATATGTATACACAAAGACACTTCGAGGCTATGTAGGAGGTACATGGAGATTTAGAATTATTTAATCAGCTTGTAAATTAATTTTTTTATCATTTTATAGTGGCAACTTAAGAAATGTCCAAACCTGTAGAGAATTTTAATGAGTTTATTTGAGCCAAAGTGACAATTGCCGGGAAAGAAAATCTCCAGATTAAGAAAATGCTCTGGAGAATAGCAGTTTTGCAGCTTATTTTCTACGTTAGACTCAAAGGAGGAGATATAAGAAGGGTTATGTGAAATCCATTTGTGGTAGATTGATGGGGTGGGAGAAAACAAAGTGGGGGAAATCTCTGGGATTGGATAAAAAGTAAAACGGAGAGTTGCATAGCTATTTTACATTGGTGGGTGCAGGATAGTTAATAATTAACATTTACAATACATAGAGATGGTATTCCCGGAACAAGATGACAATGAGGGGTTCTATGGGCTATGCCCTGAAGGGTCTGGAAAAAAGGGATTACTTTGACATTCCAAGGTATGTTAGATGCAAAAAAGACAATAGACAGGCTTACTTAAGGTAAAGATCGATCTTTGCCAAGGAAACTACAGGCCATGGATATGAGTGCCTGTCATGACCCTCTTTTAATTAGGAATTTTTATGTTCAGACCATCCTATGTGGTTAATTTTGATCTCTAAGTTTATAGGGCCTGCCATGCAGGCCTGCCCTGAGCTTGTCAGGTTTAGTATGTGGCCCCTTTTTCATCCACAATAATAACCCCTACTTTTTAAAAATTCCTAATACTGCTTTACATAGTTTGTTTTGATTGATACTAATAAAGCTACACCTGTTTTTTTTAGGTTAGTATTAATATTTGTCTAACTTTTTCTGTCTTTTTACATCTCACCTTGGTGTTTTAAAGTTCTATTTAAAGTGCATAGCTATAATTTGTTTCATTATTTTTTAATCCAACATGATATTTTGGGGTTATTTCTATCCTTTTATTTTATTTCTGTTTATCCTGTTTTTTGCTACCTTCTTGTGGAATGATTAAGTGGTTCACCCCATTTTTCCCTCTACTATTTTGGAAGTTAATGCTATTTCCTTAGCAGTGCCCTTCACATTTTAACATGCATAGTTAATCTAATATCTAAATAATCAGAAAATTTCTCCCAAATAATACAATGATTTTTAAACATTTAACTTTAATCACCCCATCCTCTGTCTTATATGTTTTCATTGTCTGATTATGTTTGTTCTGCTTTTTTTTATTTCCCAAATTAGACATTGAGATTATTTTATAGTCAGTGTTTCTTTGGATTTGCCCATGTTTACCAGTCTCTATGCTCACTAAGCCTTTCATTATGTCAGACCTAACTTTCTTTCTTGTGAAGTACAGTTGGTCATCATTATTCAGTCATCATTATTCGTGGGTTTTGTATTTGCAAATTTGCCTGGTTGCTATAATCTATTTGTAACCTGAAAGTCAGTCCTTGCTGTGCGTCAGGGTCATTTGTGGACATGCTCAGGCAGTGACAAATTTGAGTGGCTGGAGGCGCAGATCCACATCTGAGGTTGAGCGGTGCAAGGCTCTGCCTTCTTACTTCAGCTCTTCTGCTATAAGCAGTATCTCTCTTGCTTTCTGTTTAGTGCCACGTTTTTTGTGCTTTCTGTTGGTGATTTCACTGATCCCCGGGTATTATTTTGAAGTACTGCATAGTGTTCCTAAGTGCAAGACTGTGATATGCCTTTTGGAGAATATGTGTGTTAGATAAGGTTCTTTCAGGCATGTGTTATACTGCTGTTGGCTGTGACTTCAATGTTAATGAATCAACAATATATATTAAATAAGGTGTGTTAAAACAGAAATACACATGAAACAAGATTATATATTGATAGTGTCTAGAGGCTCGCAAGAATCTAACCAAGTATTTCCCTTAGGAGCAATGAATAATACAAATCCACTGTACATCCTTTGGAAGTTACTTTAGCATTTTGTTTCAAAATTCTGCTAAGTTTGATTTTTGTAAGTAATCTGAATTTTCACTATTGCTCTTTAAAAGTAATTTTTGTCTGGTGTTCCAAGGTTTACTATGGTGTATCCAAGTGTGGATTTATATATATATTTATTTTATTATTTACTTTTTTAGTGTGGATGTATTTTTATTCATCCTGCTTGGGATTTTTTTTGAGAGATTTCCTGAATCTAAAGATTTTATTCCTCTCATCAGTTATGGAAGACTCTCAGGCATCATCTCTTTGAATATAACCTTTCACAGAGGTTCTCTTTATTATGTCTTCATGGGATACCTAATATTAGACCTTTTTTTGTATTTTCTTCTCTTTCATATTAACCTTAATTTTCACTCTAATCTCAATTCAGATCTATATTCAGTTTGCTGATTTTCTCCTCAGCTTTATCTAATTTTCTTTTATCTCCTTTGTTTTCTCCCCAGCTATGAACCAAGGCCCATGACAGTTAACACAGTCATCTCCTTCACCAGCTCGGAAGACTATTTTCTATCCCACCCTTATGCTAATGTTGTAGCCCTCAGGGGTTCCTTCTAGCTTTGTTCAGACAGTTCAGCACCTCATCTTCTGTGGGCCCAGTAGGGGGCTTTGGCTTCAGGAGCTTCAGGGCTTACCTGCTGCTGATATTTGCTTCTTCCTCTTTGATTCTGTACCCTGAATATTTCCCTTCCTTTTTTGCAAGCTAAACTCTGTATTCAAAAGGACATTTGTTGTATTTTATGCAGTATTTCCATGTGTTTTTCTAAATCTCTAGACTTCCATATTTATGGAAATCGTTCATGTCTTAGAATGAAGGGGGAAAAGCATTCTGGTCTCAAATGGACTTCTATAATGGATCTCCTATTAATTTTTGGCCAGTATTTTATACCATGATCAATATTAACTATTAATATTAAATAATTTAGCTGTCAATCCTCAGTACTTGCATTTTATAGTAAATTTCAGGTTTAAGGGAAGCTGAAATTATTTTTTAAAAGCAACAAATAATATTAATTATAGGAATTCATCTAAAATAATTGGCTATTTAATTGAGCTTTTAACTATAGTAACTTTTTCTATAGAGAGTGTGATTCTGTTTGGGAGATGATTTGGGAAATGAAAAATTTATTTCTTTTTCTGTCTTTATTTCCATCTATATTAGTGATTCGGATTCTCAGCTCGGTTGGAATTTGACCCCCCACCCAGGTGATCCCCCACCCAGGTGACTGGATAAAAAGACATTTTTGTTCCAGTTAGGGGGGAGGATGCTAGTGTCCTCCAGTGACTAGTAATCTGGAATGCTAATAAACTTCCCAGAATTCACAGGACAGTACTACAACAAAGTATCGTCTGGCCCAAAATATCAATAGTGCTTAGGTTGAGAAACCCGATCTGTAATCTTAAGAAACTATAACTTTCTCAGTAAACTAGCTGAAAATGATAAATCTTACTTATAAATGTAAAGTATATTTTACATTAAAAGTACCCAGAAATTCACGCACATATACTCATTTTCGTAACAATTCTAGGTATATCTATCATTGATGAAAAATACTCAGGGTAGCAAAGTCATCCCTCTTATTGTTATTCGTAAACAAGGTGTTAAATTAGAACCATGGAGCCATTGATACATGAACAAGGTAGCTTAATTTATGATTTAGCTTTGGTAAATAAAACCATCAAATAATTCTTGTTTTTTGATAGTGATATAATGCATCCTAAAGTCAGCTCTTTATACACTGTATGTGTACCTTTCAAAAAAAAAAAAACTAACCTTTTTCATAGATGTTCTGAAGAAATACAGATTCAGGGTTAAAAAGAAAGTAGATTTTACCATTTTCTACAAGGCAGGAAACACATAGACTTCTTAACTAGTCATTTAATCATGACACAAACCAGTTGATTTTAAAATAATCCACACTGCTTTGTCATGTTCATGTGCAAATACTTCATATTTGTTTTTGTTTGTATCGTGAAAATGAAAGATTTATGGATCACTAATTGGAGTCCTATTGAATAGAACACTTTTCTTCCCATTATTACTATTTTTTAATTTAAAATGTTTAATCTTAAAATAGTTATAGACTTAAAGAAAATTGCAAAAATAGCAGTTATTTTATATCCTTCACCAAGCTTTGCCTAATGTTAACATCGTACAAAACTATAGTATAATTATCAAGAATAGGAAATCAACATCACTACAATATTATTAATTAAACTACAGTCCTTACTTGGATTTCACCAGTTTTTCCACTAATGTCCCTTTTTCTGTTCCAGGATCCCATATTGCATTTAGTTTGCTTGTCTCCTTCGTCTTTGCCACTCTATACCAGTTCCTCTGTCTTTCTTTGCTTTTCATGAAATCGAAACTTGAAGAGTACACTGGTCAGTTATATCCAAGGATGTGTCTTAGTTCAGCATTGTCTGATGTTTTCTCTTGAGTAGATTGAGGTTATGTGTGGGTTTTTTTTGTTTGTTTTTTTTGTTTTTTTTTGGCAACACCACCGTAGAAGTGATTCTGTACCCGTCTCAGTTCATCATTTTGGAAGGTAAATGATGTTGAAATGTCTTACTACTGGTGATGTTATCCTAGATAAAGTTGTGTCTGTCAGGTTTCTCTACTATAAAGTTGCTACTTTCCCTTCATAATTAATAAATATCTTTCTTGCTGTTAATTTAATGAAGTTTTAAATAGAAAACAAATGTGGAAAGGATAAAAATTGTTCTGCTTTCTCAAATTATTTGTGAAGAGTTGGTTTAAATAGCATAATTTTATCTGATAGTTTTTATAAATTTAATTTCTTGTTTTCAGTTAGGTTGGGAAATGAATAGCCTTAACATATTTACAGAACACCTATTTAACTTGAAGTTTACAGCAAAAGAACTTAATAGGAATGCCAAGAAATGTGATAAAGAAGAAAAGGCTGAAAAGGCCAAGATTAAAAAGGTAAGCGTTTTAAATATTTTTACCTTTTTTAAGACTCACGAGATAAGCTCAGTTAATCATTGAAGAGTGATTAATTGTTTCAGTTTATTTTATATTGAAGAAAGATTACTGGCTTTAGCATTCTAAATAAAATATCTATTTAAATTTTATTATCTGACATAGTTAATAATGGCTCTTTTGTTTATTACTATTTATGTGTTCAAGTGTGGCTCACATACAGACTATAACTGTTCTGTTACCTGCATCTAAAGACTATTCTTTGCTTTGTTGCCAAAACCACTCTTACTGAGAAGTATAAAGCCTACATGGAAGAATAATATTTAACATTTTGGCTCATTTTAGTTTCTGTAGTCTCTAAAATTTTATACCTAAACAGTATATAACATTAATGCATATTGTGATTTGTGTACTGTATATTTGCTAGGAGGATTCACAATACTCAGAATATTGTTGTACTCATGGCTATGATGTATTACACTGAAAGGATACAAAGCAAAATAAACAATAAAAAAAGCCATAAAAAAGGAAGGAAATCCTGCCATTTGAAACATGATAGTCCTTGAGGGCATTATGCTAAGTGAAATAAGTCAGACAGAGAAAGGCAAATACCATATGATTTCACTTATGTGGAATCTTTAAAAAAAAAAAAAACTCAGAGAGAGACAACAGACTGGTGGTTGTTGAGGGCTGGGGGGTGGTTTGAGTGAAGTGGGTGAAGGTGGTTGGTCGAAAGGTACAAACTTCTGGTTATAAAATAAGTCCTGGGGATATAATGTATAGTATGATGACTATAGTTAATAATACTATATTGTATATTTGAAAGTGTCTAAGAGAGTAGATCTTAAAAATGCTCATCACAAAAAAATTGTAACTATGTGTGGCTATGGATGTTAACTAGGGGGGAAAAAAACTTGGGAAGTGTGTGAGGTTGCATATCCTAGTGTACACATATTTATCACATTGCTGCTTGTATTAGTCAAGAATTGGAAACAGACTAACTACCCAGCAATCAGGGATTTTAATCAATCCATGTTCTCAAATTTCAGTCACTTCTGTACCTTCTCGACTTTGCTTTTTTGGAGGACCATCTGAACTATTTGACATTTTCCTTTAAATTGACACTTAACTTTAGCCCTGCCCAAAACTCTTATACTAGGAAAAGCATGAATTTATCTTAGTTACATCCATTTCAAATATACATTTAAATAAATGCATAATTAAAATGAAGATACTTATGTCTGTATTAACATCTAATATCATTTCATGTACTATCAGTAGTAGTTGTACCACACACGAGAAAGCCCTGGTTAATGGCACATTCATACTACACAGGCTTTAGAAATGATGATGTAGTTATATATTTGATTTAAGAAGATGTCTTTTTAAATATTAGGTGAGAAAACAGTATGCTTTATGCATTTAACTTTTAAAATAAATTTATATTGGAATTAATAGGTTTTTGTACTTGGAATACTATACACTCACTAAAATATTAACAGTGGTAATGGCTCAGTGATGTGATTATGGGAAATGTTTTAAACTTTATATTCCAATTTCTTAAAATACTAACAAGCATATATTTTCTAATCATAATTTAAAAATTAAAGAACACACAGTGTATAGATGATGTATAGATGATGTATTGCAGAATTGTACACCTGAAACCTATATAACTTTACTGACAATTGTCACCCCAATAAAAATAAAAAAAAAAAGAACTATAAATTCTCCATTTATTTCCTTAAAAACTAATTGTAAAAGCTCTTAAATATTATTAAAAATAGTTAATTTGGGGTTTTCTCTTTTTAAAATATCTGTACTTTTGCTTCCTTTCTTTACCAATATTTACTTTTGCTCTTTGTCTTCACCATTACTTACTTTTGCTCTGCTTAAAACAGGCCATTCAGAAAGGCAATACAGAAGTTGCAAGAATACATGCTGAAAATGCAATCCGCCAGAAGAACCAAGCAATTAATTTTTTGAGAATGAGTGCTAGGGTTGATGCTGTGGCAGCCAGAGTTCAAACTGCAGTAACAATGGGCAAGGTAAGGCTTGATACCTATAAACAGTAGTAACTCTTGATTTAAGTTTAATGAGAGTATTAGGAGTTGTCAGAAATGTAAATTCATTGCAAGGTGCTACATGGTGCTGGTAAAGGCCTTCATGGGCAAGAGAGAAATAGTCAGAGTGCTTGGTGAGGAAAACGATTTTGTCAGTGGCTTTTAAACTATGGCCTATTACTTGTCTTCCAGTGAAAAGATGGTCGGTGCCTAGACCAGAAATACACACTATATTTTTACTGTTAAGGAAAGGGTAGACAAATTTCATAAGTTGGTCTGTAAGTAATGTATTTAAGAGACTACATACATTTTGAGATTACTTATAGTACGCTCAAACTTTTTTTGTTGTTGTTCTGTTTTGTTTTTATACTCCCAATAGGTAACCAAGTCCATGGCAGGTGTAGTTAAGTCTATGGATGCTACATTGAGGAGTATGAACCTTGAAAAGGTAAAAAATATATATATGTATTTGATGTCAGATAGCATCTTTTCAGTGTAAGTTTTTCTTATGGCCATATTTCTTTTTACAGATTTCTGCCCTCATGGACAAATTTGAACACCAGTTTGAAACACTGGATGTTCAAACACAACAAATGGAAGACACAATGAGTAGCACTACAACCCTAACAACACCACAAGTAAGAATAGTTTCTCTACTTAGAATAACTTTTTCAAATTACCCAACTTCAAAATAGAATGGCTTTGTGAGCCTAAATCATATCTAGAATGCAAAGTAAACATGGTGTATCTCCAAAATGCAAGTAGGAAGTTATGCTCTGCCCCTGGATTCCTGAGAACATGTTGCAAGATGACATTCCCTATTTTGTTTTGAAGTTCTAAGACTCATACTAGGTCACATATCTCAGAGCGTTTAGACCTTGATTTTTCCTTGCTGCCAGTGGTTCTTACTGATGAAGGCATTACAATAGATGCTAACTGAGGCCAGTGGGTATTAGGTATTATCCTGAGCCTCAGCTAATTCATCTTATTGCAAATGTTTTTCTGCTTCCCCCCTATTCTTTAGGTATGTTATTTATGCACAAGTCACAGGTGAACGCAAAGTAAATGACAAGATCGATTATTTTTCAGAAAACTAGGATGTTTACTAAACAACTTAGAGATGTGCTGCAGAGAAAATTAATTAAAATGTGAAACTAGTTTGTATGTGACACAAGCCATAAACAGTTTTGTGAAATTTAAATATTCAGATAGAAAATTTCATTATCACTCTTCTCTTTGATCCTAGTACCTATCACATGGTTAATCAAATAAACAAAGAACTTGTTACTACTACTTGGGATGCTAATATGGAAAAAATATAATTTACAAAATAGGTTAGGAAGAAATCAGCAACCATCCATCAATATTTGCAGATAACTCTTTTCACTAACAGGTAAATAATAAGAGAACAAGCTATATTCAAGTTTTAGAGTTAAGAAGAAAGAATTCATGCGTATGTCTTATAGTGAGCATATATTTAGCCATTACTTTTCTACCTTCTCTAGAGCCTTGATCCCCAAAATCTCGTTCAAGAATTAGGAACATATACATCATCTGGAAGCTCATTAGGAATGCAGAAATTCAGACCCCATCCACAGACATACTGAATTAGAATTATTTTATTAAGATTCTCAGATGATTTTTAATGCACTGAGTTTGAGAAGCACTGTCCTAGTGTTTCTGATTCTTATTCACGCACCTTAAGTGATCCCCAGGTGATTTTATGAAATACAGGTGAATTGGAAAAATGACTTGAAGTCAGGATATTTGGATTTCTAATCCCCACTCTACCACTAATTAACTTTGGGATCTTAAGATATTTATTTATTAATAAATAATAAATGTGTACCTGTGTACCTCAGTATCCTTAGCTGTAAAATTAGGGGTTGGATCTGATGACATTTAAATGTCTTTTAGCTCTGAAAATCTTGAGATTCATTCACCCAACATTTATTGAATGACCTCTCCTGTTTCAGATATTGGGTTAGGTGCTGGGGACATTCAAATATATACAAAACATTCTCCATAAAAACTCAACCAAAACTTAGAACAGAAACGGAGAGGGTTTAACACATTTAGGGCCCAAATTGTCATACTCTGCTAATGAGAAGTTAGAATTTAAATTGGCATATCCACTTTGGAGAAGCAATTTGGTAATATCTATAATCTGTTCTTAACATAGCCAGAGTGATCCTGTTAAACAAGTCAGATCATGTTACTCTTCTGCTCAAAACCCTCCAGTGGCTCCACATCTCCTTCAAAATAAAAGCTAAATTCTTTACAATGGCCTGTATGTAAGGTCCTGTGGGATCTGCCTCTCCCTGCTTCTCTAACCTTATATCCTACTACTGTTCAGCACTCTTCTTAGGGACTTACCCTCCTTGTTATTTCTCAAACACACCAAGTTCATTTCAGTCTCAAAGCCGTTCCTCTTGCAGTTTACTTTGCTTGAATGTTCTTCCTCCATCTAGCAGACATCCTCATTGCCCACTCCGTATCTCCTTCAGCTCTTTGTTCAGATGTTATTTTCTCTCAATGAATCTTTCCTAACCATCCAACTTAAAAGTACAACAGCACACCCGCCATTCCTTATAATTCCTACATCACTGCTTTATTTTTCTCCATAGTACTTATCACCTTCTAATATACCATATAATTTTTTTAAAAGTTATAATTGTCCCCCTCTTTCACATGCACATGCAAGAATGTAAGCTTAACAAAGACAGGGATTTTTTTTAAATCATTTTTGTTCATTGATGCATTCCTAGCATTTAAAACAATATCTGGCATAAAGTAGGTCCTCAATTAATATTTGAATAAATCAGAGTGTATGAAAGTGTATGTAACTTATAATCTAGTTCTTCTACTTCCAAATTTATACACAAAGAAACCTCTACATGTGTACAAAAATACTTATACATGAGACTGTTCATTGCACCGTTGTCTGTATTCAGGAGAATTTAAGGAAAAAGTCTGAATGTCTAGAATTGAATGGATAAATAAAATTGAAAGTATTTATATACTGTAGTATTACATAGGAGTGAATGTGAATGAACTAGATCTTTAGATCTCAATATAATTAGATCTTACAATGCTGAATGAGAAAAGCAAGTTGCACAATAGTATACATATTATATTACTGTTTAAGTAAATTTAAAACACACAAATAATGGTATTTTAGATATAAAGTAAATTTTTTTTACCAAATGTAAATGCACATAAGCAGTCAGTCTATTATTTTCTGAACTTTTCCTGCATTTTGGAAATATTTTAAAAGTTAATGAGAAAAGAGAAACTTAAGGGCCAACAATAAGGGTAGTTAGTGAGTTGCTAAAATCATACACCTTGCTAATGGTAGAGCTGGGACTCATCTTAGAAATCCCACTTGTATGTCCAAAATATTTTTAACCACTAAGTTAAAAACAAGAGGTTTTGTTTGTTTGTTTTTAATTGGGGAATATTGGGGAACAGTGTGTTTCTCCAGGACCCATCAGTCGTTGTCCTTCAATCTAGTTGTGGATTGCGCAGCTCAGCTCCAAGTCCAGTCACCATTTTCAATCTTAGTTGCAGTGGGCACAGCCCACCATCTTAATTGAACCGGCAACCTTGTTGTTAAGAGCTCGCACTCTAACCAACTGAGCCATCTGGCCACCTGACTAGGGACTCAGCAGCAGTTCGTTGTCTTCAATCTAGTTGTGGAGGACACAGCTCACTGGCCCATGTGGGAATTGAACTGGCAACCCTGTTGTTCAGAGATCGCGCTCTAACCAACTGAGCTGTCTGGCCGCCCCAAACACAAGAGTTTTTTTTTTGTTGTTAATCAGACTATTTCCTGAGAAATCCTGTACTGCAGTAAATATCTCAATATACTTATATTTTATTCATCTCTAGATATTTTTAAAGAGTAATCTTTAATATCAGTTTTGTATCAACTAACAGAACGGTTATGATTAATCTAAAATTCAAATCTATTTAAATACAAGCAAAGTGGATTAGAAAAGAACTTTATAAATTGGTTTACTCTGAGAGCTACATTACCCAGATTCAAATTATATGTGAATATCACTGCTAATATTTTTACATAGCCTCATAATTTAAGGCTTTATCATTTAACATTATTCAGAAATATTAATAAATCTTTTTTGAAATAATTCAGCTCCCTCTAGTGGTAAACAATATATTTTTTAAATTTCTCTTTTAAAAATTGTAGGCCAGTTCCCCCTTTTTAAAGCAAAATCAGAAACAGAAACCACCCAAAAAGCAATAGTCATTAAAATACAAATTCTCATATTCTTTCTAGAATCAAGTGGATATGCTGCTTCAGGAAATGGCAGATGAAGCTGGGTAAGAAGTTATTCAGATGTTTTGGATAATCTTGATTTGATATCAGGAGGTCCTAAAATTATGTAATGTGGATAAAAATATTTGTATTCAGCACCAATGGTTAGAGTTAGGTTTTTGACCCTAGGATTTAGTGTTGGAAGGACCCTTGAAATAGTCATCCAGCTCTTTGCCATGCTTGCAAAAATGTTCAGAACATTCCAGTATTTTCTTAAAAATCTCTGAAGATACATTAATTTAGTGTGTGATAAGAAATTGAGGAAGGTAATTGAATGAGTCAGGAGAGTTTGAACATTTTCTCGATACCTTCTGTGTTCAGCACATATCAAATGTTTGGATTCTTTTTTTATATAAAAAGAAATGCTGCTACGATCAGGCCATTAAGTCTTAAGCCCATTTTGATTTCTGCAAACTGAGCAATATGTGGCAAAATGTCCAAGGGGTTTAAAGGATTGTAGCATTGCATCATTGCAGCTGGTCATATATTTTTTAAAAATAAATAAATAATTGACACACTTTGTTGTACTGCAATTAGAAATAGGGTATCTATTAATGGGCTGTTTATTTCAGGCCCTTCATGTTTGTGGGGAATGACTTGACCATGATAGTATCTGTGCTACAGAAGTCATGTTATATCAGTATTTTCTAGTGTATTATTTAGTTCAGGAGACCATTGTAGGGAAAGATTAAAATATATTTTTTTCAAAGATAAAGATAAAGATAAAACTGGGTGATACTAAAGTTTTATACTTTATCCTTAAAGATAGAATAGTAGATTGAAATAGGGTTCATATATTCTATTCTTTTCTCCTGGAAAGAGAAAATTTGAAGACACCTGGAAAACAGAGTTGGTGAATAGCATTCTTGTATCTTGATTATGTAGAATGAACAGTTAAGTTTGTCAGCTGTTTAGATCACTAATGTGTCATTAGTAAATTAAAACCAAAGTTAATCAAGTTTGCAATATTTAAGAGCAGGGCTGATGGTTAGGTTGTACACTGTTTTGCTTTGTTAGTGTCCTGATGTAGCTAGCCCACATACCAACAGGGAAGATAGCAAGAAAGGTGATTTTTGTTAAGTATTACAAAAGAGACCAAGGCATTGTGTGTCAGAAGACTCCATTTTAGTACAATGAGGCTAAGGACTTGTTTCCATTCCTACCAAAGACTAAATAAGAACATAGGGCTTGAAAATATAGCAAAGAAGGTCTTGTAAAATGAATATTGCCACATTATAGCCTTGCTGACCCTCAGTGGGAATCAAGTTCAGTAGACAAAGTTTTAGTAAGATTTAGAGCAGGATTTCTTAACCTTGACACTACTGATATTTTGGGCTAGATATTCCTGGAGGCTGTCCTTTGCATTGTAGGATGTTTAGAAGCATCCTTGGCCTCTACCCACAAGATACCAGTAGCACCCCTACCCAGGTTGTGACAGTCAGAAACACATCCAGATGCTGCCAAATGTTCCTGGGGTAGTGGAGGGGTTGGGGCCCAAAATCTAGAGAGTTTAGTTATATCAATAAAGAGTGGAGACTGGAGCAGTAGAAATAGGTAAAATCACTGATGTTGAAATACTGATGCCCATTCTTAAAGATGTTTAAGTATCTGAATTCTGTTTGAATTTGTGATTTCCTCAACAAAATTTTAGTATAGTGTATCTTCACTTTTTAAATAACAACCTATCTATAAACTCTCCTAATGGCTGTTAAAGTTACTTTCTTCCCTGTACAGTGTATTCAAACTGAAGTCAGTATACAGTAGTTGAGAGACAGGCAGAAAGTCTAGTTTATATCCTATAGGAGTCTCCGGTTATAATGGAAATTAAAATCACAGGCCTTGGAGGCAGACCTAGGTTCAAATCTTCTCTGTCACTAGGGTGATCTTGGGCAAGTGTACTTAACTTTTCTAAACCTCAATTGTATGGGTGGGTGCAAGTAATGATTCCTAGTAAGGGCAGCTCAAGAGCTAGACATACTGAATTTGAAGTTAGCTCAAATGTTAGATATGGATCCTGAGGCTACATTTATCTAGCCTTTTTTATCTTTGCATATTAATTTTCCTTTACAGTGTGGGTCATATAGTAACTTCCAGTAAATTGAATACATAGCATGACTTATTTTGGTGTTTTGTTCAGACGACTAGATCATTTTCCTGTCTTTTATTAGTTTTTCTATCGTAAGATCACCTACGTGGGTCACCATTAGGGCTCAACAAAAAAATGCTTTAAAAGTAGCTAATTCATTTATCCTGAGGTGGACAATCAAAAGATGTTTAAGTTCTGTTTACATTTATTAATATTTAAATTGAGGTAAAATACTATGTGGAATATTTGTTTGTAATAAGCCTATTTTATTGCTTATAATTACATAAGAAGGAAAATGACTATATTAACGTTCATTTATGCTAATTATTTTTAAATTGTAGCCTTGATCTCAATATGGAACTACCACAGGGTCAGACAGGATCTGTTGGCACAAGTGTTGCTTCCACGGAACAGGTAGAAGTTGGATTTTATCTTGATTGGTATGAACTTCATGCATGAATTACATATATGTTATGTATATATTTATATGTATATGTAAATAAATATATATATATATACCTTTTATAAAGAGTATTTCTCTTTTATAAAGTATTATAAAGTATATTCTTTATTAAAAAGTATTATAAAGTATTATACTCTTTTATAAAGAGTATTTTTCTACTATAATATGACATCATTAATTAGCAAAATGCAATTAGCCTTTAGCATCTCAATGATGGACATTTTCTATTTGCATGCACATTTCATTTAGAGATTGGATTAGCTCCCCTTCATAGCTTCTGCTCTGTTAAGTTCTCCACTTATTTTGAAATGTTTAAAAAAATATTTTTTTTAATTAAAGTTTATTGGGGTGATAGTTGTTAGTAAAGTTACATAGATTTCAGGTGCACAATTCTGTGTTACATCATCTATAAATCCCATTATGTGTTCACCACCCAGAGTCAGTTCTCCTTCCATCACCACATATTTGATAAAAATAAACTCTTAATTTTGGTTCTTGTGTGAATTTTTGAGAAAATGTTTTAATTTTATTTAAAATGTGAGCTATTTAAAATGTTAGTGATTTATATTTGTCATAGTCTTCTGACTTAAAATTTGCTTCCTCCAGGATGAACTATCACAGAGACTTGCTCGTCTACGTGATCAAGTGTAATTTAAAGAACCAGTGCTTTTGTTTACATCACCTGCTTCTGAAATATTTTGTGTATAGATAGATAAGTTGTACTCCAATTACACTAAAAACACCATATACTACAGAATGCTTAAACACTATTTATGTATATTGCTTTCTTTTGCCATGCTGTACTTTCCAATACTTTAAGAAATTCCAGAGTTTCCATCTTGACAGATTTTACAGTTCTATATATCATGTTAAAAAGTGTGACGGACTTTTTTTTTGTAGATGTCTTAGCTTGTATATGAAACATCTTCCTAAAAAATTACATTAAAAATCTAGCACCAAAGTACTACAGAAATAAAGTACTTTATACAGAATAATGTATAGGATAAAGGTTTTGGTTTCTTTTTAATTCAAAGCAGTTTTAAACCCCTGTCTGCATTCACATGTAATGCATAAAAATAAAAGGAAAAACATGTTTACTTAAAATGGTGACATAGCCAAAAACACCTCATTTAGTGTCATACAATGGAGAGTGCCATTTTTTGTGTTTTATGTTTTCTGTTTGTTTTTGTTGTTCAAGTGGAAATAGAGTTGATTTTTAATCTGCTTTTAAATTTTAAATTATTGGAATTTTTACCAATTTTACTAGTAATCTAATGACCATTTGAATTCCTTAAATTTAAAACAATTTTTCATTGATAATTTCCCAATATAACTAGAAAAAAAATCTACAACATTAAATCCGAGAAGTTAAGGTTTGCTCAATTTTTAAATTTTTTCTTTGCTAAATATCACTGTTGTTAAAACTCAGAGAAATTTAACCTTTCATATTTTCAAAGAAATTTGAAACACATTTTTAATGATTCTATTTCTACTCTACCCTTGTTACACTGTATTTTAAAAGATTAATTTACCTGGACTTAGTATCATTTACATTTTCCATTGGAATGTTGACTGCTTTTTGAGAATCTTGGCCTACATTTTTAAGGGAACCAACAACAACAACAACAAAAACAAAACAAATTTGAACCAATTCAAGTAACAACTACTGTAAACCCTGGTTAAATGTGTTTGTTCTTTTATTTTAAACAAAAACTCTTTAATAACTGGAATAAATGAAGTGGAAATAAATGTTAGAATAAAATGTTTTTCCTAGCCATGCGAACAGTTTCCAGTCCAATGGAAATTGGATGCACAACCTAGTGGGTGAGGGCACTGAGAAGTCCTAAGGTCATAAAGAAGAATAAACTCTGGAAGGCCAGGCTACTTGGGGAAAAGCATTTGATGGCTAGCTGTTCTACTTTCCATTTCCCGAGAAATATTTCTGTTTTACCACTAACATGAACAGATTAACATATGCCTGCAATTTTCTGATATGACGTTGGACAATTAAGTTCACAAACTTGTTGCAATGATGTTGCTAACATTTTTTTGATGTCAGAGGGATTATTTATTATGAAGTTGTACCAACTGGCCAAACAGTTAACCAAGTTTACTATTTGGAAGTGCTGAAAAGGCTGCATGAAAAAGTTAGACAACCTGAACTTTTCGACCACAATTCATGACTCTTGCATCATGATAATGCACCAGCTCACACAGCACAGTCTGTGAGGGAGTTTTTAGCCAGTAAATAAATAGGGACACCCTATTGGAACACCTTCCCTACTCACCTGATCTGGCTTACAATCATTTCTTTCTTTACCTGAAGATAAAGGAAATGTTGAAAGGAAGACATTTTTATGACATTCAGGATACCAAGGGTAATACGATGACAGCTCTGATGGCCATTCCAGAAAAAGAGTTCCAAAATTGCTTTGAAGGGTGGACTAGGTGCTGGCATCAGTGCATAGCTTCCCAAGGGGAGTACTTCGGAGGTGACTGTAGTGTTATTCAACAGAGGTATGTAGCACTTTTTTCTGGGACGAGTTCGGGAACTTAATTGTCTGACCATGTATAGCAGTCTAAAAAGTGCAGACATGACCAAGCTATATTTCAGCAAGTACTATACTACTAACCTAGGTTAAGTAGGTAAGGTATTTTTTCATTACTTACTGCATGATTGGTCCATGAAATAATTTTAATATTTCATTAATTTCTATTGAAGAGCAGATCTGTTTAGAAAAATCTTTCCATTGCTAAGTCATGAAGGCATTCAAAGTGCAATTATGGGTACTCTTTTTTGCTAAGCATTCATATATGTTCCCTACTGTAAATGACAGAGTATATAAATGAAGATTATTTTCACTGGTTAATGAAATGAGAAATTACTTTTTTGGTAAATTTGGTTTAAACCTATGTAACTTTCTTGGTACTTGACTGTATGGTGTGACTTCAATGTGGTAATTTTCCATTGTGTTTATACTTGATGCTTTGTCCTTTCTACTTAAAGGGTAAGTTTGTTTATATTGGAACATACTGGGGAGCCACAGAAGAGATTCTGGCAGACTGAAATATCTATGAAATAGAATTTTCTTATTTTTCCATTGGTGGGAAATGTAGCTTTTGTTCTTTTGCATTCAATAAAAAAATTGATAAATTGTTAATACGGCTTACTTAAATCTAGAAATATAAATGGTTCTGATCTAAATATAACTGCTCATAGTTTTATTTGTTTATCAGCCATATCAGATTTGACTTTTAAAAATATTGTTCTTTGATATTACGAGGTGTGACCAAAAATACGGTGAATGTTTAAATTAAAAAATGTATTATAGTAAAAGACGCATTGCCATTAATCCACCTCAAAATACTCTCCCTCACTTCGAACACACTTATCCCATTGTCCTTGCCACTTTCTGAAGCAGTTCTGGAAGTCCTCTTTCATGAATGTCTTTAGTTGGGCTGTTGTGGCTGCCTCAATGTCCTGAATTGATTCAAAACATTTTCCTTTCATGATTTTGACTTTAGGGAATAGCCAGTAGTCACATGGTGCCAGATCTGGTGAATAAGGTGGATGAAAACACACTGTAATGTTTCTATTTGAAAGAAATTGCCGTACCAGAAGTGATATGTAACACGGAGCATTGTCATGATGGAGGATGTATAAAGACACTCATGAAAAAGGACTTTCAGAACTGTTTCAGAAAGTGGCAAGATCGATGGTATAAGTGTTTGAAGCAAGGGGGGAGTATTTTGAGATGATTAATGGCAATGTGTCTTTTACTGTAATAGTTTTTTTTTTTAATTTAAACATTCATATCTTTTGATCACACCTCATAAGTTTTACTTCTGGAATTATTATAAATAACAGTAAAAAGTTCTTTATTACAATTGTTCTTAAACCAAGAGCCCCACCAACCTGTACCTTGTTAGTATAAATTACATTTCTAGTTTGATAAGTGATTCAATTATTGAAAAGTAACACATGCCAGACTATACTATCTTGAAAGGTAAACATCATAGCACCTTTAATTTACCTTCAGTTTTAATTCCTTATCAATCTAGTTTTGTCCTGATTTTTTTCTAAGTATTGGACTATATAATTTGATAGACTATGTAAGGTCAAATGCTCAGAAGCATTTTACTGCACCTTCACCTTCCTTGTAGGCAATGTGGCTATTGTTTAAAGAGTTTTTAAAAAGCATCCCCGACAAAAATTATATCCCTGTTCCTATGCCTTGATGCCTAAAATCTTCCACTTTCCTGTGAACCATCTTAGGTAAACATTAGGGGCTGCGTTATTTTATCTGGTTTAATTTATTACCAATCATTGCTACAGAGAGGAAACAGGAACAGGAGATAGAATAGGTAAATTATGATAAGAGGTGACTTTGCTTTATAGTTTAGAGAGTTACAGGAATGGAACCTTGGACAAACTATCTGAAGAGAATCTAATAGTACTAGTTATTTATAAATAAACAAAATGATTGATGGGATGCCAAAGACAAACAGCCTAATAATTTTCTACATAACAGCTCCAAGATAGACTTAAGTTGGCTGTAGTGTAGACTGTAGAGGAAAAAGCCCTGGATCCAATCTGTGGTGATTGAAGTGTGTTTCTAGCCCTAGCTCTGATACTGATTTCTAACTTGGCTATTTCTCTTACTTACCCCATTCTGGGCCTTAGGTTCTCTTTCTACGAATCTTTCCAGAGTATAGTATATCCTTATTTAAAGGCATCAATGGGTTCCGTGACTTTAAGTGAAACAACATTTAATGAAACCAAGTTTATCATAAGCTAATTGATACAAACAGGAGTTAAGTTCCTACAGTATCTCAACATTATAATGAAATGATGTTGAACAAAGCATTATTTGAGGACCTGCTGTATATTGGTTGTACAAATTGAAGTGAGTTGCTGTACTACAGTACATTTCCTCTATTCTCTGTTTGCTACCATTCCCCCAAAATAATTCCAAATGCTGTAGTAAGATGTTATGTGTCTTAGAATTTTTCATTTTTTTTTTTTTTTGGTCTCAGGAGACCTAGAGAACATCTAGTTCATCCCACCATCCATTTTACAGAAAAAGAGATCAAAGAGATTTAGATCCACCATTTTACAGAAGAGGAGACCAAAGAGATTTAGATCTGTTGAGCATCTCCTTACATTAAGAATAGTTCTGGGTATTTTGATATATTGTGGTTTATTTAATCCTCAAAAGAATCATGTGAGCAGCTGGATTATTGTTATCTCAATTTTCAGAGAACAGGAAACAGGTTAATTGTCTAAGTAAATTGCCAAGATTCATATAGATACTAAAAAACAGCTGAGATTTTATTACAAATGTGCCTCACTTCAAATCCAGTGCCCATGGCATTGTGCTATACCTGGATTCTAACTGGAATTACATGACAATTCTGTCTCATCCACATAATTTTATTCCCACTACTACGATTTTGTGATTTTATTGCCAAGATAGACAGTGAAAGCTGCTTGTCAAATTCTTGACTAGGAGTAGTTCAACCTGAGAAAAACAGGTGTTTAGCAGTGTGTTTCTAGGCAAGGATTGCTTCTTTTTTCTTCAGTCTCAGGTATCAGAAAAATATGACTTTCTTCCAATTTGGAAATCATAACCATTTTTCCGTAAGTTAACAAATGGAATTAATTTGTTACAAAGTTAAGTTGTATTCATATACAAGCGTTTCATTTTCTACACTGGAAAATGCTCCCAAGCAAAAAAGATATATCGGGAAAAACCATTAGACTGAAATAGCAAAAATAATATATCCAGCCAACCGATAATGCTGTTTATGTTTTTGTAAATATACTACTTCCCTACTATAGTAGCAGGTACAAAGTTCTTGGAAATGCCTTGCTACAAATAAATGGCTAATGTGCCTGTTATACTTAATAAGTAGTTTATATATTAACCACTAACTTATGAGTTATTTTGTTTGCCAGATAGCTAAAAGCCTTCCAGCCTTCAGTTAGAGAAGTTCACATAGAACGTTAAAGGAAAGTTTATGCCTAGTAAAATAAATTACTTGTTCTGTTTTATGTTTGTTTTCAAATTTAATAAGGGAAGGGGAAAAGTCTTCATTTAATGTGTTGCTTGGTCATTTAAACAAAGTTGGGCCCATGTACCAGATGAAAGATCATAAAATTATTTCTTAGAATTCTTTCTTAAACTTGATCATGCCAGAACTTGACCTGTTTAGCTTTTGCTTTATGAAAATGACATGAAATCATTGGGAGGAAAAAGATTAAAAATTTTGGAAAACAGCATTATTGCATAGTGATCTTATGTCACTTCAGTAAAGGCATTTGGGTGTTGAAGTAACACAATAATTAACAAGGCCTTTCCATATGGAATTTTGATAATTTCTTTAAAATGAATCAAACATAAAGTGTCGGGTTAAATGAAAGATGTAATGGGAGAGTAACATCACCAAGATGGCAACATAGGTTGTTCCTGACTGCAAGCCCCCTCCCAAGAACAACTAACCAACTATTCAAGGATAAGACACCACAGAGAATTCTAGAACATGTGTGTGTAGCTGAAGCACCCTGGCCCTGAAACAAGAGACCAAGACAGACTGCATTAGAAGGGTAAGAGAAGCTGCTGCACATTGACTACATTGCCCCTCCCCAGGCCAGCATCGCACAGAGAGGTATCCCCTGAGCCTCTGCTTTCCTCAGTGGGGAAAAGAGAACTCAGGGATGATAATCAGCACCCCCAGCATTCTGGGTTGCTTTGTGGGAACCCCATTTGGATCTCACACCATGGGGGTTGCACAGGACTGTGTGAGTCTTAACCACTGGGAATCAGAATGTAACAGAGAAGGGGGAGGGACATGCAATAACCAGCACACAGACTTGGCGGCCCAGGTTCATACCTGCAGTGCCCAAGTAGTAATCACAACCAGTGGCTTTTCTCATCTCCAGAACCAAGCTGGTGGTGCACTCTGACCAGAGAACTTGGCATGGTACAGATCTGCCTGATTTGGATCCTCAAAAAATGAGTTTTGCCAACTTAGGTTTGCCCACACCCAGGCAAGGCACTGAATTATACCTCCTGTAATATTGACATTTTAACAATATTCTTACAATCCTCAAAAGAAATGCTAAAGGGAGTTCTTTGAGTGGAAATAAAAGAATGCTAATTATCATAAAACAAAAAAGGTAGTGTAAATCTCACTGTAATGGTGAATACAGTGTATATCAAAATAATATATACACATTTTAAGAAAGGAAAAATCTATTAAAATTGTAATACTCAATATATACCGATAACAAAAGATGAATGAATACAAGTTACGTTTGACTTTTACAATTACAAGAGGTGCTTGAAGTGATTACCATCAGCGTAATTTTAATAGTTTTTTCCTTTCTCAAAATGTGTGTACATTTTTTTGGCACCCGCTATATATAGTCAGATTTTGCAATATGGTAATAGTGTACTTACAACTGTAGATTAAAAGTTAACAATCGAGTAAAGATAATCGTAACTTACATAATATAAAAAATGTAAATTATAAGAGTAATAACCAAAAATGTGAGAGAAGAAAAGTTTACAAATTATATTGAAGTTGTTATTTAAAATAGGGTGTTATCAGTTTTAAGGTATTTTGTATGAGCCTCATGGAAACCACAAGGGAAAATCCTGTAGTAATTATACAAAAGAACACAAAAAAGAAGTCAAAGCATACTGGTATCTACAGAAATCAAAACACACACAAACACACAATGCAATATATAGATAATGTATTATAGAATTGTACACTTGAAACCTTTATAATTTTACTAACCAGTGTCACCCCCAATAAGTTTAATAAATAAAAAATAAAACACACCAAAAAAGACAGCAGGATAAGAAACAAGGAACAAGGAATCTACAAAACAACCAGAAAACAATGAACAAAATGGCAATAGTAAGGCCTGACCTATCATTAATTACTTTAAAAGGTGAAAGACTGATATGATCTGAAGAGAAACCAGAGTACTCAATGACTTTAAATGTAAACAGATTAAATTATCCAATTAAAAGACAATGGATTAAAGCTGAATGGATTAAAAAAAGATCCAACGATATATTATGTATGATATTCACTTTAGCCTTAAAGACACACATAGACTCAGAGTTAGGGATGGAAAAAGACATTTCAAGCAAATGGTAACAATAACAAAAAGGCAGGAGTAGCTATACTTAAATAAAATAGACTTTAAAAATCATAAAAAGAGACAAAGTCATAATGATAAAAGGGTTAATACATCAAGAAGATATAATGATTGTAAATATTTATGTACCCCATAGCAGTGCACCTAAATATACAAAGCAAAAACTAACAGCTTAAAAGAAGAAATGAACACTAATACAATAATAGTTGGGGACTTGAATGCTCTCAACAATGGATAGATTATCCAGACAGAGAATCCGTAAGGAAACAGCAGATTTGAACAACACTGTAGCACTGTAGACCATATGGGCCTAACAGACGTTGCAAGGCATTCTATCCAATAACAACAGAATATACATTCTTAATCATAAATAGAACATTTTCTAGGATGGGCCATATGTTAGACCACAAAACAAATCTCAGCAAACTTAAGAAGATTGAAATCATACCAAGTATCTTGTCTAACCACAATGGCATGAAACTAGAAATCAATAGCAAGAAGAGAACTGGAAAATTCACAAAAACATGGAAGTTAAACAGCACTGGCTTTAATAACCAATGGATCAAAGAAGAAATTAAAAAGGAAATGAAAAAGTTTCTTGAGACAAACAAAAATGGAAACAACATACCAGAACTTGTGGGATATGGCAAAAGCAGTTCGAAGAGGGAAGGTAGTAGCAATAAACACCTATGAGTACATTAAGAAGCAAGAAAGAGACCAAATAAACAACCTAATTATATGCCTTAAGGAAGTAGAAAAAGAAAACTGAGCATGAAGAAGAAAGGAGCTAATAAAGATCAGTGCAAATGTAAATGAAATAGAGAACAGAAAAACAATAGAAAAGATTAACTAGACAAAGAGTTGGTTCTTTGAAAAAATAAAATTGGCAAACCCTTAGCTAGACTAACCAAGGGGCAGGAGGAGAATGACCCAAACCAAGAAACTTATAAATGAGAAGGAGACATTACAACATATACCACAGAAATTAAAAGGATCGTAAGCTACTATGAACAACTAACTATACACCAACAAATTGGACAACCTAGAAGAAATGGAAAAAAAAATCTTAGAAACATACAACTTACAAAGATGAAATCAGGAAGAAATAGAACATCTGAATAGACCAATTGCCGTGTTTCCCTGAAAATAAGACCTAGCTGGACCATCAGCTCTAATGCGTCTTTTGGAGCAAAAATTAAGACCCGGTCTTATATAAGACCCGGTATTATGCTATGTTATATTGTATTATTATATTATTATACCCAATTTTATATAAGACCATGTCTTATATTAATTTTTGCTCCAAAAGACGCATTAGAACTGATGGTCTGGCTAGGTCTTATTTTCGTGGAAACATGGTACTAGTAAAATTGAATCAGTAATCAGAACTCTCCCAGTGAAGAAAATTCCAGGAGTAGATAGCTTCAATGGTGAATTTGACCAAACATTTAATAGAAGAATTAACACCGATCCTTCTCAAACTTCCAAAAGATCAACAAGGAGGGAATGCTTCCGTACTCATTTTATGAGGCCAGCATTATTCTGGATACTAAAATGAAAAAGGATGCTTTTTGATTTACCAGCTCAGTAAGCCTTTTTGAGATTCTCCAGGTGGAATTGCCTATTTACAAAAGAAAGAAAATTGGATCCAAAGCCAAATTCGTTATTCCCATTAGTGTTGCACCCATTGTAAGCTTCGTAAAGAACAGGCATTACTTAGCCAGAGTCAGAATAGTGACACCACTGCACTTGTAAAAGTCCTGAAATTATCCCTTGTAACTTTAAGAAGCCCTGGATCTATGGAAGAAACTTCCTGTTGGTGTAAATCGCCAAGTAGAACCATACCTGAGCCACCTCAATTCTTATGAGGCTGGGTGTGAGGGTAGAGAGTGAGAAAGTGGTTCAAAAAGGTAACACTCATTGAAGTAGGAACTTATCACATCAAATAAGTGTTCATCACTTACTATGCATAGAGTTCAAACTTACTTTCACTATACTGCCCAGATGGGTGTTTGATGATTCCAAATATTTAAAGATTTTGTTTTTGAGAGATGAAGGCAATAACATATAAAGTACCAAGTATATAGCTATGCACTATTTTGCCTGTGTTACTTCATTTAATCCTTCCAACAACCTCGTGAGGTGAATATGATATCATTTTACAGGTAATAAAACTGAAACTCAGGCTGTTACCTGTCCAAAGTAATGGTAATAATAGTTAACACTTTTTAAACTTGCTGTATGCCAAGCACAATTCTAAATGTTCTGCATGAAGAAACTCTTAATCCTCATAACTTCCATTTTATAGGTGAAGTAACTGGTAAGTGGCAGGGCTGAAATTCACACCAAAATATTTCTTGAAGTACTTTACATTTGCAATGAACCCAGCAAGATAATTTCAGATCACATCTGCTCAGGTGGATTTATTATAAAGATATGTAGAGAAATACAGAAGTCAGGACATTATTTTGATAACCATACAACCAAGCCTCATAGATAACTGGAATCTTTACATATTCAGGATACAACAGTAGCTCTAGAAGTCTGATGAGATAGGGGTTATGAATACCTCTAATAAAATTTCCCCTTAGAAACTGATATCTGTTGCTCCTGCTTCTAATGTTACAGCATTGTGATGATGTAATGATCACTATTATCAACTTACTCTACCTGTTTCTACTGCTCCAGTCAGCACCCATTATTGCCATAACCAATCTTTCTATTTTTCATGCCGCTAATCGCCCTACGTCACTACCAAATAGAGAGGATCTGGTGGGCTCAGCCAGTCATCATCCCACTAGGCCCCCTCCTACTGGATGAAATTTTCATGCTAGTCTGCCTCACAGCCAATTGAAAAGCCCATTGTATATGCTGCCAGGGTGGGATAAGGAAGGATTGGGAAGTTCTCAGAAGGGTACAGTGAGCATGAGAAACACCTTAAATGCCCTGTCTTGTACATTGACTCCTAAGCCTATATACGTATGGTTATTTCATGTCATCTCTGTTACTATAGTGTACTAATATTTTTATGGCACTGGGTCTTTAACCTTTTCCATTATCTTGACTGTAGAGTACTCAAATTTCAGATCAGCCCCAGAAAGCACAAATTTGTCTGCAGTATCCCAGCTTTCCCTTTAACACCCATCACCCTACATTCAGGACCCTCCCTCTCATCATGTGTCAGAGCCTGTTGCTTTCCTGAGAAAGAAATAAAATGTTGAGCTCTTACTGTGTACCAGGCATGTCACAAATATCACTCATAATTTTCGCAACAGTCTCATTAAGTGATACGCTATCCCCGTTTTAAAATAGGCTGGGCCTGAGGCTCAGAGAGATGAAGTGACTTAGTTGAAGTCTTAGAGCTAGGATGAGAGAGCCTCCATTGAATCCCAAGTCTGTTTGAATCCAAAGCCTATGGTGTTTACAACTCTGCCAAACTCACTCAGACACTTTGGGAAATCTGCAAGAGAATTTGTATTTTAGGTAATGATAACAGGAACTATTTTAAAAAACACATTTCTTATGTGCCGAGCACTGTGATGAGCACTTTAATAAATGTTATCTCTTTAATCATCACAACAACTCTTTGAGGAAGGTATCATTATTTACCTTTTTTTACAGATGAAGAAACTGAATTTGAGAGAAGTTAAGCAACTTGCCTACGATGAAGAGTAGCAAGTGACTGAGTCCTAATCAGAACCTTGGCTCTTACAGTAGACACACTACTTCCCATTTTAAGGCCTTAATAAGAGGACAATGCTTAACACAAACACTGCCAATAGAATTTGAGGCATGATTGCAAGGCTTACAAGAAGATATTTATTTTTTAGTGGGAGATTATCATGAATCTATTTATAAGGCTATCCCTGTCTGAATCATTTATCTTCTTGTTTATTTGGAGCCAAACATTTTAGAAATGCCCTCTCTTGCCCATTGCCCAACTCCATTCCCTAAATTAAGCCTTAATTCAACAATAGAATGACTCTTGATGTCCACCTTATGCAGAGAGGATCATCTCTTTTGAGCCCTTTACTTTTTCTCCTGGAGCAAGTTGTGCTGGGTTACCATGGAACCTGAGTCTGACCAGCTAGAGATCACTGCTTTTCTGAGTATGGCAGACTGTTAGGGACATTGGGGTTTCACAGAGTTTCATTGTCTTAAGCCTTCTCCACATGAACAGTCTCTTCTCATTTAATTCAGTCCTGGAAGGTGGAGGCTGAGGACTGCAGATACCAGGGCAAATACAGCAAGACTCTCCTGTAAGTCACTGCTTCTCTTCCCCAGTGGGTTGATTCAAAGAGAAGTGATCCTGGGTCATTCCAAGTCCTTGGAATATCCACTATTAATTAAGCAGTCATTTCATACTTAATACCGGGAGCTGCAAGCCAGTGTAGACCAGCATTTTGCTGTCCTGGAGTGTCTTTAGAACTTGTAAATCTTCCACTGAAAGCAGCTCACTGGGAGGGGGCAGCAGCGGGCCACTCAGGGTTCTCCAGGTGACCTGTAGAGTACAGACCACTACAAAGGGTCATTGTGTCTTCTCTGGCCCTTGGGCTACCTCTTCTGGACAGGAGAGGAGCCTGCAATGGCAGCCAGTTTCACCTTAGGCTTCTTTTCGCCCTAGGAATACCAAGAAAACCATGCTATTTATGAATGTCTGACCTTCCTATCCCCTCATAGAACAAATGGGGACATTGAGACTCAGAGAAAGACATGCCTGGTAAATATGCTGTATCCACATTAAATCAGTGGGCCTTCTTGGCTCTAAGATATGAGGAATGATAAAATTAATTTGTATCAAAAGAACACTTGAGTATTTCAGTATAATTTTCTGGAGTGAAAAATTCACAAACAGTTAACCTGTTTTTCTGTTCCTTCCAAATAAGTTGACTTGCTATTTGTTGAAACTCATATGGCAAAGATTTATTTTTTATTACTTTTACCATCATAATTCCATTATTTAATTACTCAAAAATTTGAATTTCTCTACCACCTACTAACTTACAGGGTGCTTTCACATGTGCAGGGAAATTTCACAACTCTAAAGAGGGAGCCAGGACAGGATATTAGTAATCATTTTATAGATTAATATCTGGAGGTGAAGATACTGAGTGATCTCTCCAAGGTCAAACCCAACCACCTGTTTTGCCAAGTTCCTCGGAGTCTCCCTACTTTCTCTGCTCTAGAGAATATTGGTACCTATTGCCAAAATTCCACCTAACAAGCAAATTATCTTACCCACTCCCAAAGATAGAGAGGGTATGGTGTGAGAAATATTTCAAAGTCCCCCATCCCCACCATATCACACATGTGAAAAATAAAACAAAACTTTACCATCAGCCACAATGGCTCGCTTCCCACTATTTGATGCATTCTTTTTAGTTGTTTCCTTTTATGGAAAGTCCTTGAAATAAATATCCCATTAAGCAGTACCAACCATTTACACATTCAGTGTGAATTTCTGTATCCAGCCCTAGTCAGATATTAGAGAAATAGAAATTCAGTCAAATTAGATTTTGACTGGGGTGAGAGTTAACATGTATAATGCCCACTGCCCAGAACTAGAGTGCTAGAGAATTGGGAATCCAAGGCTGGGCGAAGTGAGGGGCGTGTCTGGTAGAGTCACTAAAAGGAAAGGTGAGAAGTGTATGTTGGAGACAAACTGCCAACCTCCCCATTCTGCTCAGAGTTTGTCATCCCAGAATGGATTACCTCAGTAGCTGTTAGGACTGGGACACACATTTGCCAGCCTCCGTCTATTTGTTATAACCTCCCCAGTCACACTGGAAAATATCTTCATTTCTCTGACACTGTTCAGTGGGAAATAATCAGATCCCAACCATTTTGATGTATTTTACAAGCCTTAACATTTATTTAATGCTATACAAATATGTGCCACTTTAATGGTATATTTTCCAAATTAGAAGGGAGTGGAAAGGACAGCTCTCATAAAATAGTGCTGGAAAGGAAAAAAAAAATACCCCAAAGCTGCCTCTACTCTGTTACAAAAACCTCATTCAGAGCAGCCTCTGATCTGTCCACTGCTTTTGAAAACAGCACAGGGAAATTGACAAGGACTCACCTTAAAATTAATGTGATAGCTTCCTAGAAGGATGTCTTCTGCCCCAGAATATCTCCACACTATCTGTCAACTGAAGTATCTTAAATTCCACCATAATAATATCCCTGGGGTGTATTAAAGTATCAATACTCTTTTGGAGGGGAACCTTAATCTGCTAAAGCTCAAAATGTAATGCTCAAACCAGCAGCATTAGTATCTACTGGTAATTTGTTACAAATGCAAATTATCAGTCCCACCCCAGACCTAAAGAATGGGTCTGGAGAGGCAATCCATGTTTTAACAAGCCTACATGTGATTCTGATGCATGCTGAAGTTGAGAAACATTGCCTTAGTAGGGTTTAATTTATCAAGTACCTCTTATCCTGCATAGTAGCTTATCATTATAACTTTTTTAGCCTTATTACATGCCAGATACTGGCCCATTATAAGGCTTATCTCATTTAATTCTCAGAATAAACCTACATAGTTAGCATTATTATTTCCCCTATTTTTTTTGTTTGTTTTTATTTTATTTTATTAAATTTATTGGGGTGACAATTGTTAGTAAAATTACATAGATTTCAGGTGTACAATTCTGTATTACATCATCTATAAATCCCATTGTGTGTTCATCACCCAGAGTCAGTTCTCCTTCCATCACCATATATTCGATCCCCCTTACCCTCATCTCCCACCCCCCACCCCCCACCCCCCTTACCCTCTGGCAACCACTAAACTATTGTCTGTGTCTATGAGTTTCTGTTTCTCATTTGTTTGTCTTGTTCTTTTGTTGTTTTTGGTTTATATACAAAGAACAGCATGAGCATTTTACGAAAGAGATTGAAATCTTAAAAAAGAACCAAATAGAATTTTTGGAGATTAAGAACTCAATAGAAGAAATTAAGAATGAAATAACCAGCTTAGGTAGTAGAGTTGACCAGATGGGGCATATTTCCCCTATTTTTAAAATGAAAAAAACAAAACAACAACAAAAAACTATGTCAATGAGATTAAGTTACCATCCTAAGCTAGCTAGTAAGTGATGGCATCTATAGTAGATCTCAGGCCTTCTGCCTCTAGATCTGTGATTTTTGACCCTGGTTCTACATTAATATCACTTGGGAGCTTTAAAAAATCCCAAAGTAAAGGTCACACCCCATATCAATTACCTCAGAATTCTGGAGGTTGGGCATTTTGGTAACTTTTAAAAGCTCTCTGTATGATTTCAATGTGCAGCCAAGACTGAGAACATTTGTTCTGAATCTTGACTGCATATTAGAATCACCTGGAAAGCTTAAAAATTGAATCTTAATTTCACCAATTGGATCTAATTATCTATGGTTAGGCTGTTTAAAGATGGGGATTGAGAACCCCTGTTGTAGAAATTGCTTTACCACCTCCTTGAGCTTTAAAGAGTAGGACCTGTGAAATGAGTCTTGATTGGTGCTGGGGACATATTGGGGAGGGAGATGTCAGGAGGCAAAACAGACAAATTGTATTCACAATTTTCCCAAGAGTTTGCCTGCCCAAAGCAGGTTTATAACCCACCCTCCCCTTCCTTAAGTTTGGAAGTTTCTTCTCTTATCCTTATCTCCTATTCCCAAAGGCAAGACTCCATTTGTGCCCTTATGAGAGAGGGAATATATGACATAATAGTTAAATGTAAGGCTCTGAAACCAGACTGGCACTTGCTACCTAGGTGACCATGGGCAAGTCATTGAAGCGCTTTGTGCCTCAGCGTCTTCATCTGTAAAATGTGAATAATTGTATTACGTACCCACCATAAAAGTTTTCAAAGGGTCGAGAAGACTAAGGGAGATGATCCATGTAACATGCTTAATACACTGACAAAGAGTGAGTGATCAATAAGTGTTACCTAGCCTCTGAGCCTCAGTTTCTTCATGTGTCAACTGAGGATGAACATATCTCAGAAGGCTATTGTTATGATCAAAACACATTATATATGTGGATATCACTTTATAATCTGAACTAGACCTTGTAGCTATAAGAGTTAATGAGTTCTCATCACCTTCCTTAAGGTAAATCGAGTAAGGGTTCTTGTCAGAGAGGTTAAAGAACTCCCTAAAATCTTTGAATCTTGAGGCTAGAAAGGTCTTTAGAAACCATTAGTCCAACACTTTCATTGTTCACATGATACAAATGGAAGTTAGAGAGGAAAAAAGACTGGTCCAAAGTCACCAGAAATTAGTGACAGGTTGTTGCGTCCAGCGCATCACGGGCAGTGAGAGAATGAGAAGGGGTGGCAAAGGGTTAAGAAAGAAACAGAAATCAAGAAAGTTTTGAAACAGGGGCCAAGGGTCTCACAGCTCAAAGGACTGAGAGCCCCAAATCGGGCCACCTTGTGGCTTTTATTGATGCACATACAAGGAAGTAGCATTGTTTTTACTATGTCTGTGAGTCTCACACACCATACCAGAAAACTGGTTCAAACCAATCACCCTTTCCTGCTGAAAGTCCCATGATGTATAAATAATTATTGTTTGTACCTCCCCTGGGGACAAAAACCTTTATGTTAAAAACTTACTGAGATGGAGAACTGATGTTACCACTTCCCAAGCAGGTTGTGGGAAGGAATACAGCCACAGAGGCAGAAGCTCTCCTTAGACGGGGAATGGTGGGGGGCTGTGCCTACCTCTATCAACCCTGTGAATTCTCCTGGTGGTTCCCCACACGACTGTGCCTGTCTTAGGTTGTTCCTTTCTTAAGGAATCTTACCCGTCCTTGGCTAGCCAGCCATCCTTTGGGGCCAAACAAGGAGATGGCATAAAGGTGAACCAATGTCCCTGGAAGGAATAGTCTCACAGATTCTTCTTTCTTTATAGGGGTAGGTACGAGGGGACAGAGGCATGCTGCTATGTGACAACAACAAGGCTAAGAGGAAATCCCAGGATTACGGATTCTGGGTTAGGCTTTTGCTTCCATCTCATATTCTCTATGTCTTTCTGTCCCAGTCTCCCTGCTTTCCCCATCATCTTGCAACTCCCAAGACCTACTCTTCATGTCCTGAACTGTAAACATGGAGGCTGAGCTGCCATGTACCATTAAACAGCAGGACTGCTGCTTTCTAGAGGCCATAGAATTAGTGTTATCAATTAAGATCCCCCCTCACAGCCTGTGTACAGTGCAGTCTGTGTGAGTCAGGAATTTAGGGATCCCTCTGAACTGAGAAATTAAGGTAGCATATTTTTAATAGTCTATACTTTGGTAATTTGTTCAGTACACACTGGTCTGGACTCTCCAACACAATAAATGGAAAACTTGAATAGTCACATCAGGACTTCTCTCCCCTCCCTTATCTAGCTTGACAGTTTTTGTTTCTGGTTAGATTAGATGAGAATTTTAACAATTGATTGGAGGTTAGAGGTTGGTTGAGGGAGGGTAGTGTGTTGAATCCTAAAGTTAAGGCCTACCTTGTGCCAGATAGGGTAGAGGAATTCGTATGCAAATGCAGGGTTAGTATGGTCACTTAAAAGTCACACTCTTGAGAAATTATCTCCCTGATTTTTAAGGTATGGGGCCTGAAGTCCCACCATTATCTATTTATTGTTGCTGCCCCATTTTATACATGAGATTGCATGTGTAAAAGCACCTAGCACCTGTCTACCAATAATTTGAAAAAGAGCTAAAATCAAACCCAATAGCATCCCCACTCTCTTTCTCTGCCACACATAATAAAAATAATTAATTAATAAAAAATCATATCTATCAATATTTCCTTTAAAGCTGATCATAAAAAACCTCAATTTGACCTTGAACAGTTTAATGTATAATACCCTTATACATTAATCCCAGTCTGATAGAAAACACTGAGATGAATTGATGTGATGTGTAAGTTGATAAAATCTATGACAGTTACACTAAATATTCTTTCAAGAATTTAACAGATGGAGTCACTTTGAACATCCCAAAAGTCCTGTCCTCTCCTCTTCCACAGGCATACTTAATTTCCATGGTGAAATGTTAATGTCCTACTAGATTTCTATTGATTCAGGCAACAGGTGCCCAGATTTATTAAGGTCAAAAGAAAGGCCAAATTATTCAATAAGAAGGGGGTGTGGAATGCTGCTAGAAATCCTGTTTTATTTTAAAGTTAGAACATATCCATTTAATAGCCCTCAGAGCATATGTGTACCCTTTAATTTTTCAGAGTTTAAATTCCAAACAATGGTTCTAAATATGTTTGCTTCAAAAGAGAGCCAGTTGGCAGGAATAAGATAACCTATACACTCATATGCCCACATTTTGATAGCATGGAATCAGTAGTATGCTGAAGCTGAGAGTGGCTCATGACAGACTATTGTTAAGTTTTCAGGAAATTTGCGAGTCGGTTGACTTCAGGTAGCTTGAAATTGACCTTAACGGGGGCACATCCTCCAAGACAAATCAGGGCTCTTTTATTTTAATCGTCTTCAGAGAGCGGGTTGTTGAAATTATATTACATTATGCTGCATGGAATTAAAATGACCATTTTTCTTATTGACATGTTCAAGCAAACATTATGAAAACAGCAATTTTTCCGTTTCTCATCCCAACAAAGCTTATATGACATTCAGAACTCCAGTTTTTATTTGATTAATGATAGCATGGTTTTGTAGCTTGATAGTTTTTGTTTGTTTGTTTGTTTGCTTTTTCTGCACTTTAAAAATGTTGCTCCACTGTATTTCTGCTTGCATTGTGCCTGGCGAGAAAAGTGCTGCCATCTTTATCTTTGGTCCTCTGTATGTAACATGTCTTTTTTCTTTTTCCTTTGGCTGATTTTGCTTTTCTCTTTATCACTCTTTGTTGAGTTTAGTTCTTTAGCAATTTGATTAAGATATGCTTTGGTATAGTTTAATTTTCTTCAAGTTTCTTGTGCTTAGGGTTTGTTTAACTTCTTAGATCTGTGAATTTATAGTTTTCATCAAAGATAAAAACTTTTCAGCCATTATTTCTTCAAATATCTTTCTGCCTCCCTTATTTCAGGTACTTCAGCTACACACATGCATATATTAGGTCTCTTGAAATTGTTCAAGAGCTTACTGATGTTCTTTCCACTCTTTTAAATTCTTGTTTCTGTCTGTGTTTAATTTTGTGTACCTTGTATTTCTGTGCCTTCAAGTTCACTAACATTTTCTTTTGAGATGTGTAATTTTGTGATTTGCTGTTAATCACAGCCAGTGAATTTTAAATCTCAAGCAGTATAATTTTCATCTTGAGAAGTTTGACTTGGGTCTTTTTTTAAAAATAATTTTCATGTCTCTACTTAGCTTTTTAAACATATGGAATATTGTTACAGAATCTGTTTTAACATCATTGTCTGCTAATTCTAACATCTGTGCCGATTCTGAATCACTTTTGATTGATTGATATTTCTTGTTATGGCATGCAATTTCTTCCTTATTTTCATGCCTGGTAGTTTTTGTTTGGATATCTAATGTGAACTTTACCTGTTTGGATGCTGGATATTTTTGTATTCCTATAAATATCCTTGAGTTTTATTCTGGGCTACAGTTAAGTTACTTGGAAAGAGTTTGATCATTCCCAGTCTTCATTGTAAGATTGATTAGGCAGGAAGAGAACCATTTAGTGGGGGGTCTAGACTCAGCTTCATTATTCCCCACCATTGAGGCAAATGCTTTCTGAGTACCTGTTTGCCTGTAAATTATGCAGTTTTCCAATTTGACTGGTAGTAATAGGCACTAATTCTAGCCCTGGGTGAGCACTATTCTTTGTAATCCTATCAGATAGTTGTTTCTCCAGTAGTTTCCTTACATGCATTCACTGATGAGTGCGAGCTAAATGCCCCCTGCAACTTACCAGGGCTCCTTCTCTGTAGCTCTCTCCTTTCTGGTATTTTGTATTGTGAATTCTAGCCAACTTGGCCTCTCTTTCCTTGTTCCTTTTGTTTCCTTAACACCTGGAGTTATTTCTCCCTGGGTTCCCTCGCCATATTCTGTGCCCTGGGAACTCTCATGATAGTAACCTGGGGCAATTATAGGACTCATCTCATTTGCTTCTTATATTTCAGACAGAGATCACTGTCCTTTGTTGCCTGATATCCAGTATCTTCAAAACTGTTATTTTATATAGTTTGTCTTTCTTGGTTTCAGGCAGGTGGGCAAATTTGGTTTCAGTTACTCCATTTTGGACAGAAGTGGCAGTTGAGGGAACTGAATGTGATCTGATATTCAACATAGTTGCTTTTAAGATATTTTCCTCCATGGTTATGCAGAACATTGTCTTCAGTGTGTATGTGGAGTTGAAGGCCACTTAGGATGAAACTGATTGCAGGAGACTAAGGATATTAACTATGAGGCCTTCCACATTTATAAGGGAGGGTGTGGCTTAAAAACATCATTATTAATTTTCTTTCCCATCACCTTTTCCTTCTTTTTACAGTCACACATGTTGATTTTCCTCTGGTGTTGTCGTACAGCAGTCTACCCATCTGTCCCCTCATATCTACCCTTAAAGAGAGGAGAGTCTGTGAGACTGATCCTTTCAGGGACTTTGCTTCACCTTTGTACTTACACCATATTTCTCCCTGTTTGGCCCCAAAGGATGGCTGGTTAGTCAATGACGGGTAAGATTCCTGAAGGGAGGAACAACCTAAGACAGGCACAGTCACACAGGGGCCATCTGGAGAACTCACGGGGTTGATAGAGGTGGGCAGACCCCCCACCTTCTGGCTAAGGAGAGCTTCTGCCACAACCTGCTTGGGAAGAAATTCAATGATGTGATAACATCAGTTCTCCATCTATTCATATCAGTAAGTTTCAGCATAAATGTTTTATCCCTTGGGGAGGTTCATACCACAATTACTAAGACATCCTGGGACTTTTGGTTCCAGATGCTTGCAGGCAAGGGTGATTGCTTTGAATCAGTTTCCTAGTATAATGTATGAAATTCACAGATCATGGAGAAAACAATGTTACTTCCTTGTGTGTACATCAATAAAAGCTACAAGGTGGCCCGATTCGGGGGTCTCAGTCCTTTGAGGCTGTGAGACCCTTGGACCCTAGTGCATAAATCTCTTGACTTCTGTTTCTTTCTTAACCCTTCGCCGCCCCTTCTCGTTCTCTCACTCCCCATGTTGCGCTGCATGCGACACTCTGAGGAAACATCTCTTTCTCACTCTCAGTCTGTTTGAGTCCAGTAGGGCTGAGATCACTCTGAAGCTAGTAGGGTTGTCATATGACCCAGATTTGGCCAATCAGAATCACTGCCCCTAAACCATAGATATTTGGATTAGGAATGGGCAAGTTGGCTTAAGACTTAACTCCAGAATGTTTGCTAGAACTATTGAAAGAGATCGTTTCTTTCTACTGGACTTGCAGCTTGCAGGAATAGAGCTGCTAAAGGCTACCTCCCACCCAGACACAAATACACAAAAAGAAAAATAGAGACCAACTCCTTGTGGTATTATTTTAGTTCCTGTATCTTCCTAGAGTTTTCAGTTATGAATAAATTTCCTTTACTGCTCAAACCAGTTTTATCTGAATTTTGACCAATTGCAAATAGAAAGTTTTGAGTTATACATAAGTAACCATTTTCATTAGGGGATCATACTAAAGGAGGTAAGTGATTTCACAAATAATTAAAATACAAAGTACAAAATGTTTAGTTCTAAAAGTACAAATAGTATGATTTCAGAGAAGGAATAAATTGCAATAGAAGTATAGAACTACCATGTGTTGTGTAATTATATTGTGTTGTGTATATGTTGTCTCATTCAATTCCCATAAGAGTCTGGTCAAGTAAGTATTTATTCCTATGGTATTTAACTGAAGAAACTGAACCTCAGAGAGATTAGGTAACTCTCCCAAGATAAAATAGCTAGAAAATGGCAGAGGCAAAGATGTAAACATTCTATCTAACTTCAATGTTTTTACCACTTCATTATGTTTCAGTCATGGCTTTGAGGAATCTGAGAAGCTGAGAAGGCTGTAGGGAGAAAATTGACCTTGAAGGATGGTTGTTGGAAGAAAGGGAGGATAATTCAGGTAGCAAGTAGGGCAGAAGCAAAGGGACAGAACAGATTTGAGGATTGCTTACTTTACAAGGGGAGAAGTAGGAAATGAGTGAAAAGTCTGCATGGTGCTCTAAGACTAAGCTTCTTCTTTTTTTTTCTATTAAATTTATTGGGGTGACAATTGTAAGTAAAATTACATAGATTTCAGGTGTACAATTCTGTATCACATCATCTATAAATCCCATTGTGTGTTCATCACCCAGAGTCAGATCTCCTTCCATCACCATATATTCGATCCCCCTTACCCTCATCTCCCACCCCCCACCCCCCACCCCCCTTACCCTCTGGCAACCACCAAACCATTGTCTGTGTCTATGAGTTTCTGTTTCTCATTTGTTTGTCTTGTTCTTTTGTTGCTTTTGGTTTATATACCACATATCAGTGAAATCACATGGTTCTCTGCTTTTTCTGTCTGACTTATTTCGCTCAGCATTACACTCTCAAGATCCATCCATGTTGTCACAAATGTTCCTATATCACCTTTTCTTACTGCCGAATAGTATTCCATTGTGTATATATACCACAACTTCTTCATCCATTCATCTATCGAAGGACATTTTGGTTGTTTCCATGTCTTGGCCACTGTAAACAAAGCTGCAATGACCACTGGAGCACACGCGTCTTTATCTCTAAATGTTTTCAGATTTTTTGGGTAGATACCCAGGAGAGGGATTGCTGGGTCATATGGCAATTCTGTTCGTAATTTTTTGAGGAACCTCCACTCCGCCTTCCATAACGGCTGCACCAGTCTGCATTCCCAACAGTGTATGAGGGTTCCTTTTTCTCCACAACCTCTCCAACATTTGTTACTATTTGTCTTGTTGATGATCGACATTCTGACTGGGGTGAGGTGATATCTCATTGTGGTTTTGATTTGCATTTCTCTGATGATTAGTGATGTTGAGCATTTTTTCATATGTCTATTTGCCATTTGTATGTCCTCTTTGGAGAAATGTCTCTTCAAGTCCTCTGCCCATTTTTCAATTGGGTTGTTTGTTTTTTTGTTGTTGAGTTGCATGAGTTCCTTGTATATTCTGGATACTAGCCCCTTATCGGAGGCACTGTTTGCAAAAATCTTCTCCCATTCAGTTGGTGGCCTCTTTATTTTGTCAATGGTTTCTTTTGCTGTGCAGAAGCTTTTAAGTTTCATATAGTCCCATTCATTCATTTTAGCTTTTACTTGCATTGCCTTTGGAGTCAAATTCATAAAATGCTCTTTGAACCCAAGGTCCATAAGTTTAGTACCTATGTTTTCTTCTATGCAGTTTATTGTGTCAGATCTTATGCTTAAGTCTTTGATCCATTTTGAATTAACTTTGGTACATGGTGACAGATAGCAGTCCAGTTTCATTCTTTTGCACGTGGCTATCCAATTCTCCCAGCACCATTTATTAAAGAGGCTGTCTTTTCTCCATTGTATGTTTTTAGCTTCTATGTCAAAAATTATCTGTCCATATTTATGTGGTTTTATTTCTGGGTTCTCAATTCTATTCCATTGGTCTATGTGAAAGACTAAGCTTCTTGAAGTGCCTGATGGTATATACTCCAGGCCCTTATTGGCTAATGAATTTTCTGTTCATCTATTCTTTCCATTCTAGTCTCTCCCCAGCAGCTTTGTTTCTTGAGCAGTTTATTATGTTTTTTTATTGTCATACAGGAAGAGAAATAGGAAAGCTTGAGAGTGAAGCAGGGCTCACACCATTGACTGATGAAGGAGCTAACACACAAAACAGAAGCCATCTTTTACTAATTTCTCTTTCTGCCTCATTTTTGTTGTTGTTTTTACTTGGCATCCTTCAATATATATTTATCATATCTCTAACAATTGTCACATCAACATTTACTTTAAAGAATTCAGATTCAAAAGCACCAGTTTTTTAAAACTTACTCACATGGTTCTTTAACAGGCACTGATCATTTTTCAAATATTTGCTCATTTAATTCTCATGAGATAAGGATATGCTATTCCCATTTTTTAGACAAGGAAACTTGAGCATGGAGATATTAAGTAATTTTCTCAACATTAAACAGCTAGTAAAGTGTGGAGCTGAGATTTGTACCCAGGTAATCTTGGCTTCACAATCCTCGTGTTTAACCACTGCACTACAGAAGGTGCTGGAGATGGCAACCTCCATAAGGACATGTGTATCCAGGCTATTTTATTTCTCCTCTTTGGCTTACAGGCATTCCCAGAAATCATTCCAAGACCCTCCCAACATGACTAGGTCCTAAAGATGTATGTCTGGTTGGCAGTTCCCCCACCACAATACATTCATCCTAATGATTGGGGTAGAGTCCAGACAGTATTGATCCTTGGAGACTTTGGAGATTTTAGGAGGCATGGATAGTGCCTAAATATTCCTCCCTTTTATTTTATTTTTCAATGACTTGCACTTATAGGATGTCTGAGGCAGTGATGAACATCACCCGCCTTTGGCAAGTCAGTGCATTGTGCAAACATATGGGATATCTGCCAGCATTGTTTGGGCTTCTACCTTAGATAACATCAGGATTTAGATTTTGCATCTATTTAACATTGGATAAAAATGTGAAAGTGACTGAAAAGGCAATGGTGTACTTTGGAGTAGAAACATTTAGTCTTTGATGTTCATCCAAGAAATCTGCATTCTTCAGTTTTTTCACAGGGTCTTAAATTGTTCTGTTTCGGTGATTTCTTAATACCAATGTGGTTAACTTTAAAATCGTTTTTCAAAGTGCAGAATGCTAACTGCAGATGGAAATTTTGATGTTATGGCATTTTAACTACAATTAAAAATAAAAATAAAATAAAGGTTTCAATAATAATGTTTTTGTTTGATACTTTTACTTAGTCAGCAGTTGCCCTTTTCCTTGCTATAGAATCTCATTCTAGCTTTTGGGAAAGGGAATGAAAGAAAGAGAAAATGGGAAAGAGGAACAGCTATCCAGGACACCATACTATGGGGAACATTACATTTTATTTTTTTCAGTCTTTATTAAATTTATTGGGGTGACTATGGTTAGTAAAATTATACTGGTTTCAAGTGTACAATTCTATAATACGTCATCTATATATTGCATTGTGTGTTCACCATCCAGAGTCAGTTCTCCTTCCATCACCATATATTTGACCATCTTTACCCTTTTAAAATGAGGGTCAATTGAGACAAACTACAGCCTTTCAGATGCACACAATCCTTATGATATTACCTCCTCCCCTGACCTAATCATTCTACTCCTTTATTGTATTTACACTGTTTTAAAAATCATCCTTTCTATGACATTTGAATATGGACTATACTTGGGATACTAGAATTGCATCAATATTAAGTGTCCTGAATTTGATAATTGTACTATTGTGATATAAGATACTGTATTTGTTCTTTGGAAATACACATGGAAATATTTAAGGGTGAAGAGTTATAATTTTTCATAAATTTTTATTAAATTTCTTGGGGTGACATAGGTTAGTAAAAATATATATGTTTCCAGTGTACATTTCTGTAATACATCATCTGCATATTGCATTGTGTGTTCATCACCGAGGGTCAATTCTTCCATCATGATATACTTGACCTTCTTTTCCCGCTTCTACCAACACCCCCCCTCGCACTAACTTCTTACTTTCTGGTAACCATGGAACTGTTTTCTTTCCCTTTTTTTTATTAGTTTCAGGTGCACAAAGCAAAGTAATAGTAGACATTTATCATTTATATACCTCACACTGTGTCTACCCCCCTCCCCCATCCACTATTCCTCTGACATCGCACACAGCCATTACATTTCCACTGTCTCTATTCCTAATACTGTACATCACTTCTTGTAACTATATACAAATATACATATATATGTATATATATATATATACACATATATATGTATAATATATATATATATACACACACACACATATATATGTATATATGTATATATATATATATATATATATATATATATATATATATATATAAACTTGTAGTTGACATTCATTATTGTTCAGCTTCAGCTTCAGAGGTACAGTGCAGTGATCAGGCATCTACATCATCCCTGAGGTGGTCTCCCTAATGGGACAAGTGTCCATCGGATACCCTACAAAATCTTTACAACATTATTGATTACATTCCCCAAATTAACTTCCATAACCCCATTGCAATCTTGTGGTTACTGACTATGCTTTCTAATCCCCTCACCTTCCTTCTTATCCCCACACTCCCTCCCATCTAGCAACCCTCAGTTTTTCCTCTGTGTCTGAAACTGTTTCTGATTAGTTCATTCACTTATTCTTTTCTTTAGATTCCACATATAAGTGAGATCATATGGTATTTGTCTTTCTCTGTCTGACTTATTTCACTTAACATAATGTTCTCTGGGTCCATCCATGTTGTTGCAAATGGTAAGAGTTATTCCTTCTTTATGGTTGTGTAATACTCCATTGTATAAATGTACCACAGTTTCTTAATCCAGTTGTCTACCGATGGGCATTTCCGTTGTTTCCATGTCATGGCGATTGTGTATAGTGCTGCAATAAACATAGGAGTGCATAATTTTTTTTTCAATTAGAGTTTTCGATTTCTCCGGATAGATACCTAGGAGTGGAATTGCTGGATCATAACGTAGTTCTATTTTCAGATTTTTGAGATAGCTCCATATTGTTTTCCATAGTGGCTGCACCAATCTGCAATCCCACCAATAGTGTACAAGGGTTCCCTTTTCTCCACATCCTTCCCAACACTTGTTGTTTCTTGATTTATTAATGATAGCCATTTTGATTGGGGAGAGGTGGTATCTCATTGTGGTTTTTATTTGCATTTCTCTGATGGTTAGTGAGGTTGAGCATTTTTTCATATGTCTGTTTGCCATCTGTATGTTCTTTTTGGGAAAATGTCTCTTCATGTCCACTGCCCATTTTTTAATTAGGTTGTTTTTTGTTTTGTTTTTTTTGGAGTTGAGTGAGTTTTATTGAAATTTGTGATATTAACCCCTTATCGGATATATCATTGGCAAATATATTTTCCAATTCAGTAGGATCCCTTTTTGTTTTATTGATGGTTTCCTTTCCTGTGAAAAAACTTTTTTAGTTTGATGTAATCCAACATGTTTATTTTTTGTCTTACTTCCCTTGTGTGAAGGGATATATCAGTAAAAATCTGACTCCGGGTAATGTCTATAAAGTTTCTTCCTATATTTTCTTCTAGAAAGTTTATGGTTTCAGATTGTACATTTAAGTCTTTAAGCCATTTTGAATTTATTTTTGCATATGATGTACGGAGGTGGTCCAGCTTCATTTTTTTTGCATGTGTCTGTCCAGGTTTCCCAGTACCATTTATTGAATAGACTGTCTTTACCTCACCGTAAATTCTTGCTTCCATTGTCGTAGATTAAATGGCTATATAGGCATGGATTTATTTCTGGGTTCTCTATTCTGTTCCATTGATCTATGTGTCTTTTTTTATGCCAGTACCATGCTGTTTTGATTACTGTAGCCTTGTTATATAATTTGATGTCAGGTGTCATTATACCGCCCACTTTGTTCTTATTTCTCAAGATTGCTGAGGCTATCTAGGGTCTTTTATGGTCCCATATAAATTTTAGAATTATGTGTTCTATTTCTGTGAAAAAAAATTGTTGGTAGTTTGATAGTAATAGCATTGAATATGTATATTGCCTTAGGCAGTATGGACATTTTAACTATATTAATTCTTCCTATCCTTGAGCATGGTATGTTTTTCCATCTATTTATATCTTCTTTTATTTCTTCCTTCAGTGTCTTATAATTTTCTGAGTACAGATCTTTTACTTCTTTGGTTAAATTTATTCCAAGGTATTTTACAGTCTTTGAAGCAATTGAAAATGGGATTGATTTTTAAATTTCTCCTTCTGATGTTTTATTATTGGTATATACAAATGCAACTGATTTCTGAATATTAATTTTGTATCCTGCTACTTTACTAAATTCATCTATCAGCTCTAATAGTTTCTTGGTGGAGTCTTTAGAGTTCTCTATGTATAGTATCAAGTCATCTATATATAATGACAATTTTACTTCCTCCTTACCGATTTGGATGCCTTTTATTTCTTTTTCTTGTCTGACTGCTGTGGCTAGAACTTCCAGCACTATGTTGAATAGAAATGGAGAAAGTAAACAACCTTGCCTTGTTCCTGCTCTTAAGGGGACTGGTTTTAGCTTTTCCCCATTGAGTATGATGTTAGCTGTGGGTTTATCATATATGGCCTTTATTATTTTGAGATATGATTCTTCTATTCCCACTTTCTTAAGGGTTTTTATCATAAATAGCTGCTGGATTTTGTCAAATACTTTTTCTGCATCTATTCATATCATCATGTGATTTTTATTTTTCATTTTGTTAATATGGTTTATCACATTAATTGATTTGTGGATGTTGAACCACCCTTGCATACCATGGATGAAACCCACTTGATCATGGTGTATGATCTTTTTAATGTATTGCAGAATTGCGTTCACTAATATTTTGTTGAGGATTTTTGCATCGATGTTCATTAGAGATATCGGCCTGTAATTTTCTTTTTTTGTGGTGTCTTTGTCAGATTTTGAGACCAGGGTGATAGTGGCTTCGTAAAAAGTGTTGGGGAGCCTTCCCTCCTTCTGGATTTTTTGGAAGAGCTTGAGGAGAATAGGTGATAATTCTTTTTTGAACATTTGTAAAATTCACCTGTAAAGCCAATCTGGTCCAGGACTTTTGTTTGTTGGGAGCTTGTTGATTACTGATTCAATTTCCTTGGTGGTAATCAGTCTATTCAGGTTTTCTGTTTCTTCTTGAGTTAGCACTGGAAGATGGTATGCTTCTAGAAAATGGTCCATTTCTTCCAGATTGTCAAATTTGTTGGCATATAGTTGCTTATAGTAATTTCTTAAATTTTTTTGTATTTCTGTGGTGTCTGTTGTCACTTCTCCTCTTTTATTTCTGATTTTATTAGTTTGGGTCCTCTCTCTCTATTTAATGAGTCTGTCTAAAGGTTTGTCGATTTTGTTTATCTTCTCTAAAATCCAACTCTTGGATTCATTGATCTTTTGTATTGTTTTTCTGGTTTGTATTTCATTTATTTCTGCTGTGATCTCTATTATCTCCTTCCCTCTACTCCCTTTGGGCTTATTTTGCTGTTCTTTTTCCAGATCCCTTAAGTGTGAAGATAAACTGTTGATTAGTGTTTTTTCTTGTTTCTTTAGGTAGACCTGCAATGCTATGATTTTCCCTCTTAGGACTGCTTTCACTGCATCCCATAGATTTTGGGTCGTTGTGTTTTCATTTTCATTTGTCTCAAGATATCTTTTGATTTCTTCCTTGATCTCCTGGTTGACCCATTCATTATTTAGTAACATGTTATTCAGCCTCCATGAACTGGTATGTCTTCCAGTTTTCTTTCTGTAGTTCATTTCTAATTTCATAGCACTGTGGTCAGAGAAGACAACTGGTATGATTTCAATTTTCTTAAATTTATCAAGACTTGTTTTGTGGCTTAACATGTGGTCCATCTTGGAAAATGTTCCATGTGCGCTTGAGAAGAACATGTATTCTGCAGCTTTTTGGGTGAAATGCTCTGAAAATGTCGATTAAATCCAAGTGGTCCAATGTGTCATTTAAGGCCATTGTTTCCATATTGATTTTCTGTCTGGAAGACCTGTCCCTTGTTGTCAGAGGTGTGTTGCAATCCCCTTCTATGGTAGTGTTACTGTTGATCTCTGTCTTTATGTTAATTACATCTGTTTTATATTTTTAGGTGCTCCTATGTTGGGTGCATAGATGTTTACTAGGGTTATGTCCTGTTGTCAGATCGATCCCTTAATTATTATATAGCACCCATCTTTGTCTTTTAATATATTCTTCATTTTAAAGTTTATTTGTCAGATATAAGTATTGCAACTCCAGCTTTTTTGTCATTTCCATTTGCATGAAATATCTTGCACCAACCTTTTACTTTCAGCCTGTGTAGTGTCCTTTGATCTGAGGTGAGTCTCTTGTATACAGCATATACAAGGGTCTTGCTTTCTTATCCACTCAGACACCCTATGTTTCTTGATTAGAGTATTTAATCCGTTTACATTTAAAATGATTATTGATAGGTATATAGTTATTGCCATTTTTTAAAATTTGTAGTTAGATTGTTTTCATCTTTCTTCTGTTTACAGGAGTCCTTTTAATATTTCCTGCAATGCTAGCTTGGTGGTAATAAATTCCTTTAGCTTATTCTTTTCTGGGAAGCTCTTTCTCTCTCCTTCAATTTTAAATGATTGACTTGCTTGGATAAAGCAATCTAGATTATAGGCCTTTGTTTTCCATCACTCTGAGTATTTACTGCCACTCCCCCCTGGCCTTTAATGTTTCTGTAGAGAAGTCATTTGATAGTCTTATAGGAGCTGCCTTGTATGAAACCATCTGTCTTTCTATTGCTGCTTTTAGAATTCTCTCTTTGTCTTTAACCTTTGCCATTTAAACTATAATGTGTGTTGGTGTGGACCTGTTTGGGTTTATCCTGGTTGGAACTCTCTGCACTTCCTGGGCTTGGATGTCGGTTTCCTTCACCAGGGTAGGGAAGGTTTTGGACATTATTACTTGAAATATGTTCTCAATCCCTTGCTTCCTCTCTTCACCTTGTGGTACTCCTATGATGCGTATGGTGTTGTGCTTGATGTTATCCCAGAGGTCTCTTAAACCATCTTCATTGTTTTTTATTCTTTTTTCTTTCTGTTGTTCTGTTTGGGTGATGTCTGCTAACTTGCTTTCTAAGTCGCTGATTCAATCCTCTGCTTCAACTAACCTGCTGTTAATTCCTTCAAGTGAGTTATTTATTTCAGTAATTGTATTCTTTAGTTCTAACTGGTTGTTTGTTATGATTTCTCTATCCTTCTTATGTCATCTCTAAGCTCCTTAAACATTCTTATCATCAGTGTTCTGAACTCTGTCTCTGACAGGTTAGTTACCTCTATTACATTTGGTTCCATTCTGGAGGTTTCTCCTGTTCTTTTATTTGGTACATGTTTCTTCGTTTCTCTATTCTGTCTGACTAAGGTCCTTAAACCTCTATTTTTTTTTAATTTTTAAATTTATTGGGGTGACAATTGTTAGTAAATTTACATAGATTTCAGGTGTACAATTCTGTATTACATCATGTATAAATCCCATTGTGTGTTCATCACCCAGAGTCAGTTCTCTTTCCATCACCATATATTTGATAGCCATTACCTTCATCTCCCACCCCCAGACCCCTTACCCACTGGTAACCACTAAACTATTCTCTGTGTCTATGAGTTTTTGTTTCTCATTTGTTTGTCTTGTTCCTTTGTTGTTTTTGGTTTACATATCACATATCAGTGAAATTACATGGTTCTCTGCTTTTTCTGTCTGACTCATTTTGCTCAGCATTACACTCTCAAGATCCATCCATATTGTCAAAAATGTTCCTATATCACCTTTTCTTACTGCCGAATAGTATTCCATTGTGTATATATACCACAACTTCTTTATCCATTCATCTATCAAAGGGCATTTTGGTTGTTTCCATGTCTTGGCCACCGTAAACAAAGCTGCAATGAACATTGGAGCACACGTGTCTTTATGGATAAATGTTTTCAGAATTTTTGGGTAGATACCCAGAGAAGGATTATGGGTCATATGGCAATTCTGTTCGTAATTTTTTGAGGAACCTCCACACTGCCTTCCATAACGGCTGCACCAGTCTGCATTCCCACCAACAGTGTATGAGGGTTCTTTTCTCTCCACAGCCTCTCCAACACTTGTTACTATTTGTCTTGTTGATGACAGCCATTCTGACTGGGGTGAGGTGATATCTCATTGTGGTTTTGATTTGCATTTCTCTGATGATTAGTGATGTTGAGCATTTTTTCATATGTCTATTTGCCATTTGTATGTCCTCTTTGGAGAAATGTCTCTCCAGGGCCTCTGCCCATTTTTCAATTGGGTTGTTTGTTTTTTGTTGTTGAGTTGCATGAGTTCCTTGTATATTTTGCATATTAGCCCCTTATCGGAGGCACTGTTCGCAAAAATCTTACCCTGTTCAGTTGGTGGCCTCTTTAGTTTGTCGATGGTTTTTTTGCTGTGCAGAAGCTTTTACGTTTCACATAGTCCCATTCGTTTATTTTAGCTTTTACTTCCATTGCCTTTGGAGTCAAATTCATAAAATGCTCTTTGAACCCAAGATCCATAAGTTTAGTACCTATGTTTTTTCTTTGCAGTTTATTGTGTCAGGCCTTATGCTTAAGACTTTGATCCATTTTGAATTAATTTAGGTACATGGTGACAAACAGCAGTCCAGTTTCATTCTTTTGCACGTAGTTATCCAATTCTCCCAGCACCATTTATTGAAGAGGCTGTCTTTCCTCCATTGTATGTTTTTAGCTTCTTTGTCAAAAATTATCTGTCCATATTTATGTGGTTTTATTTCTGGGTTCTCAATTCTATTCCATTGGTCTATGTGTCTGTTTTTCTGCCAATACCATGCTGTTTTGATTATTGTAGCCCTGTAGTACAAGCCAAAGTCAGGAAGTGTGATACCTCCATTATTGTTCCTTTTACTTAAGATTGGTTTGGCTATTCGGGGTCATTTGTGGTTCCAAACAAATCTGATGATTTTTTGTTCTATTTCTTTAAAAAAATGCCATTGGGATTTTGATGGGGATTGCATTAAATCTATATATGGCTTTGGGTAATATGGCCATTTTAACTATGTTGATTCTTCCAATCCATGAGCACGGAATGTCTTTCCATTTCTTTGTGTCTTCTTCAATTTCTTTCAAAAGTGTCTTATAGTTTTCAGCATATAGGTCTTTCACACCCTTGGTTAAGTTTATTCTTACGTATTGTATTCTTTTTGCTGCAATTGCAGAAGGAATTGTTTTTTGTATTTCTTTTTCTGAGATTTCATTGTTAGTATATAGGAAAAAAATGGACTTTGATACATTGATTTTGTAGCCAGCAACTTTACTGTATTCGTTGATTGTTTCTGATAGCTTTTTGGTGGAGTCTTTAGGGTTTTCTATATAGCATCATGTCATCTGCAAAGAGTGATAATTTAAATTCTTCATTCCCAATTTGGATGCCTTTTATTTCTTTGTCTTGCCTGATTGCTCTGGCAAGGACTTCCAACTCTATGCTGAAAAGCAGAGGTGATAGTGGACAGGCCTGTCGTTTTCCTGAAGGTAGAGCAAAGGGCTTCAGTTTTTCACCATTAATTATGAGATTAGCAGAGGGCTTGTCATATATGGCCTTTTGTTATGTTAAGACATTTTCCTCCTATGCCTATTTTATTAAGTGTTTTAATCATAATTGGATGTTCTGTCTTGTCAAATGCTTTTTTCTGCATCAATTGATAGAATCATGTGATTTTTGTCCTTTCTTTTGTTTATGTGATGTATCACATTGATGGATTTGCATATGTTGAACCATCCTTGTGCCTCGGGGATGAACCCCACTTGGTCGTGATGAATAATCTTTTTAATGAATTGTTGTATTTGATTTGCTAAAATTTTATTTAGGATTTTTGCATCTGTATTCATCAAAGATATTGGTCTGTAGTTTTCTTTCTTTGTGCTGTCCTTACCAGGTTTTGGTATGAGGGTAATGTTGGCCTCATAAAATGAGTTAGGGAGTACTGTCTCTTCTTCAATTTTTTGGTAAGGTTTGAGCAGGATTGGTATTAGATACCCTTTGAAGGTTTAGTAGAATTCACTAGTGAAGCCATCTGGTCCTGGACTTTTGCTTTTGGGAAGGTTTTGGGTGACTGAATCAATTCCGTTACTGGTGATAGGTCTGTTTAGATTTTCCAGTTCTTCATGGTTCAGCCTTGGAAGGCTATATGTTTCTAAGAAGTTGTCCATTTCTTCTAGGTTATTGAATTTGGTGGCATATAGTCCTTCATAGTATTATTGGATGATCCTTTGTATTACTGTGGTGTCCGTGATAACTTCCCCTTTTTCATTTCTGATTTTGTTAATTAGTGTCTTCTCTCTTTTTATCTTAGTGAGTCTAGCCAAGGGTTTGTCAACTTTGTTAATCTTTTCAAAGAACCAGCTCTTTGTCACATTAATTTTTTCTTTTGTCTTTTTGTTCTCTATTTCATTTAGTTCTGCTCTGAGTTTTGTGATTTTTGTTCTTTCCTTTCTTCTGCTGACCTTGGGTTTCACTACTTCTTCTTTGTCTAGTTCTTTAAGGTGTAACATGAGGTTATTTATTTGGTAGTTTTCTTGTTTCTTGAGATAGGCCTGTAATGATGTAAATTTCCATCCTAAAACTGCTTTTGCTGCATCCCAAAAATTGTGGTAGGATGTACTTTCATTGTCATTTGTTTCTATGTATCTTTTGATCTCTCCTCTAGTTTCTTCTTTGACCCAGTCGTTCTTTAAAAGTATGTTGTTTAATCTCCATGTATTTGTGTTTTTCCTGTTTTCTTTTTACAGTTGATATCCAATTTCAAAGCCTTGTGATCAGAGAGTATGCTTGGTATAATTTCAATCTTCTTAAATTTGCTGAGGCTGATTTTATGTCCCTATATATGGTCTATCCTTGAGAATGTTCCGTGTACACTAGAAAAGAATGTATAGTCTGATGTTTAGGATGAAGTGGTCTATAAATGTCAATTATATCCATTTCATCTAATGTGTCATTTAGGGCTGCTATTTCGTTATTTATTTTCTGTTTGGATGATCTATCCATAGCTGTCAATGATGTGTTTAAGCCCCCAAGTATAGTTGCGTTTTGTTCAATTTCTCCCTTTAGTTCTGTTAGTAGTTGCTTGGTATATTTCGGTGCTCCCTGATTGGGGGCATAAATATTGATGAGTGTTATGTCTTCTTGTTGTATAGTCCACTTCACCATTATGAAATGTCCTTCTTAGTCTCTTATTATCTTTTTCACCTTGAAGTCTGTTTCATCTGATACAATTATGTTTACACCTGTTTTTTTCTGGGTACCTTTGCTTGGAATATCAATTTCCACCCTTTCACTTTGAGTCTATGCTTGTCCTTGTAGCTGAGATGTGTCTTTGGAGACAGCATATGGTTGGGTTTAGTTTTTTGATCCAATCTGCTACTCTGTGCCTTTTTATTGGTGAGTTCAGTCCGTTTACATTTAGGGTGATTATTGATATGTGAGGATTTCCTGTCATTCTGTCTTTAGTTTTCTGGTAAGACTGTGTCTCCATTGTTTCTTTGCCTTTTTGTTGTTGTCTATTATTTCTGTGTGGTGGTATTCTATGATGTTTCCTTCTGTTTCTTCTTTTTTTACAGTATATATTTCAGTTGTGGATTTTTTTTTTGAGTGCATACCATTAAGTTTATGTAAAAGAAAGTTTGATATTTAGAGTATTCCATTTTCTTCAGCAGGCTTGCTTTCTCCATTCCCATATTCCGGTTGAGGCCTTTACTCTCTCCCTTTTTATGTTTTGGTTGCCACAAATTGTCCCTGTTGATGGTGGTCGAATAGCCTCCTTTAGTATTTCTTGTAGTGCAGGTCGTGTATTAGAAAATTCCCTCAGCTTCTGTATGTCTGGAAAGGTCTTTATTCCTCCTTCATATCTAAAGGATATCTTTGCTGGATATATTATTCTTGACTCATGATTTCTCTCTTTCAATAGTTTGAATACTTGTTTCCACTGCCTCCTGGCTTTTAGAGTTTCTGCTGAAAAATCTCATGATAATCTAATGGGCTTTCCTTTGTAAGTTACCGTCTTCTTTTCCCTGGCTGCCTTGAGGATTCTTTCTTTGTCGTTGATATTAGAAAGCTTCAATATAATGTGCCTTGGAGAAGGCCTGTTGGGATTGAGGTAACTAGGCGTTCTGTTTGCTTCTTGGATTCGAGGGTCCCGTTCTGTCCACAAGTTTGGGAAGTTCTCATCGACAATTTGTTTGAAGATATTCTCTGTTCCCTTCTCTCTTTCTTTTCCTTCTGGTATGCCCATTATTCTTATATTGCTCTTTCTGATGGAGTCAGAAAGTTCTTGTAGATTTCTTTCATTTCTTTGAAGTCTCAAGTCTCTTTCTTCTTCCATCTGTGTAATTTCCAGGTTTCTATCTTCTATGTCACTGATTCTTTCCTCCATCTGGTCAACTCTACTACCTAAGCTGGTTGTTTCATTCTTAATTTCTTCTATTGAGTTCTTAATCTCCAGAAATTCTATTTGGTTCTTTTTTAAAATTTCAATCTCTTTCGTAAAATGCTCATGCTGTTCTTTGATTGTGTTTCTGAGTTCATTTAACTGCCTATCTGTGTTTTCTTGTATCTCGTTGAGTTTTTTTCAGAACTGCAATCTTGAATTCTCTGTCATTTAAGTCACATATTTCTGTATCTTTAAGTGCCTTTTCTGGAGATTTTTCACTTTCTTTCTGAGCTATCTTGTTGCCTTCGTTATTCATGGCAATTACTGGTTTACTATTTCTCTTCCTAGACATCTACAGGAGTGGCTTCTGCAACAGGTTGATAGGAAGCGGTCTTTTTGTTTTCCAGTACTTGTTGGTACAATGTTTTATTTTTTCTCCAACTGCAGCTTATTTTTCTTCTCCCACATGGTAGTGCTATGTTTTCTCTGCACTATTCCAGCTTCTCACACAATGGGGGGATTCCCTGGGAGATGGGCTTCTCCTTTGTTAATAGTTCATCTAGGTCACAGGGCGCAGTGTCCCGGTGGGTATGCGGAGAGCTTTTGATGTTCCAAAGCTCTTACAGCTCCTGATTCAGAGCCCGTATATTTCAGAGGTTCTGTTTACTCCTCAGGGATCCGCCCAGATAGGTGGGGCCAGTGGTGGGGTGAGTTGTGAGAGGTGGCCCAGAGCAATGGTGGCAACCACCACCACAGCCGGTCCTGCTTTCACAGCTCCCTCCCCTTTGCCGGAACTAGTTGGGCTGCGAATTTGTGTCTGTGGTCCACAGTTCTCAGAACAGCAAATATTCTGTTCTTTTGCTCTGACACTGCTACTGTTCCGTTTCTAGCACCGGGAAGGTGGGGGTGGGGCGAGCTCTGGGAGGGTAGGGAGGGGGCGGCTAGTCTCAGTGCCTAAGGCTTCCGTTGTCTGCTCGGCAGTGAGGGCTTAAACCACCGTTTTCAGCCTTCTTCCCTCAGTCTTTTCTCCGAGGTTTCTGCTGTGAGCATTGGGTTCAGCCGTGTTATATGCTGCCCCCTCAGCCCTGTGGGCCACAAGCGGAGCCCTAGCAGTCCGACTTCTTCCCTCTCTTGCAGCTGCGGTAGTTGTGGGAAGCAGCGAGCTCGGAGCACTGAGCTAGGTCTGCATCCTGCGCCCGCGCGGCTCCTTCTCTGCACTTCTGCCTTCCCTCCTCCTCCCCTGCTTGCGCGAATCTCCCACCTGTAGGTGATTTCGGTAGTGGGCCTCTTCGTCTTGCCTGTCTGCTGTGCAGGGAGTCCTTTATGGAGTTTTTGCTGTTTGATTTGTTGTAAATTACAGGGGAGCTTTACAGAGGCTCACCTTACGCCGCCATTTTTCCGGAAACTCTTTGGCTTCTTCTTTATATTTTTAGTTATAGGACTTCTGATCAGCTAGAATTACGGTGGTTCTCCACATTAACTGTTCTATAATTTATTAGGTTGGTGGAAAAATAATTGCGGTTTAAAAGTTTAAAAATAATTGCAAAAGCTGCAGTTACTTTTGCACCAACCTAGTCGTTGTAATTTTAATGTGTTCACGGAAGGATGCAGGCACAGTGTTCATCTATTCCGCCATCTTGGATCTCTCTATTGCTTTCAGTTTTTTATTCCACATGAGTGAAGTCATATGGTTTTCCACTTTTTCTGACTCATTTGCTTAGCATGATAACCTCAAAATTTATCCATGTTCTTGCAAATGGCAGTATTTCATCTTTTCTTATGGCCGGGTAGTATTCCATTGTTTTTATATGACACATCTTTATCCAGTCATCTATTGAAGGACACTTTGGTTGTTTCCATGTCTTGGCCACCATGAGTAATGCTGCAATGAACATTTTGGTAATATATCTTTTTGGATAAACGTTTTCAGATTTTTTGGGTAGATACCAAGCACAGGGATTGCTGGTTCACATGGTAATACTTCTTAATTTTTTGAGGAAACTCCATACTGTTTTCCATAGTGGCTGTGCCAATTTACATTCCCACCAGCAATGTATGAGGGTTCCTTTGTGTCCACAGCCTCTCTGACGTTTGTTATTACTTATTATGTTGATAACAGCCATTCTAACAGAAATGAGGTGATATCTCGTTGTGGTTTTGATTTGTACTTCCCAAATAGCTTGTGATGTTGAGCATTTTTTCATATATCTGTTGGTTGTTTTTATATCTTCTTGGGAGAAGTGTATGTTCAGGACTTCTGCCCATTTTTTAATTGATTGTGTTGTTGTTGTTCAGTTGTATGAGTTCTTTAAATATTTTGGACATTAGTCCCTTATCAGAGGCATTGTTTGCAAATACCTTCTCCCATTTTGTTGGTTGCCTCTTTGTTTTGTTGACAGTTCCCTTTGCGGTGCAGAAGCTTTGTAGTTTGATATAGTCCCATTCATTTATTTTTGCTTTTACTTCTCTTGCCTGTTAGTTGAAATTCATAAAATCTTCTCTAAACCCAATATCCCCAAGTTTAGTACCTATGCTTTCTTCTATGCAATTTATTGTTTCAGGTCCTATGTTGTGGTCTTTTATCCATTTTGAGTTAATTTTGGTACATGGTGACAGGAAGTAGTCTAGTTTCATTCTTTTGCATGTGGCTTTCCAATTTTCCCAGCACCATTTTTTGATGAGGTTGTTTTTTCTCCATTGTATGTTTTGGGCTTCTTTGTCAAAAATTGTCTGTCCATATTTATGTGGGTAGAATAAAATTACCCAGAAATAATTCTATTCTATTGGTCTGTGTGTTTGCTTTTCTGCCAGTACCATACTATTTTGATTATTGTTGCCATGTAGTACAAGCTGAAGTCAGGGAGTGTGATATCTCCAGCATTGTTCTTTTTCTTAGGATTGCTTTGGCTGTTCCGATTCTTTTGTGATTCTATACAAATCTGATCATTTTTTTGTTCTATTTATTTTAAAAATGTCTTTGGGATTTTGATGGGCATTGCATTAAATCTGTGTATTGTTTTGTGTATATGGCCATTTTAACTATGTTGATTTTTCCAATCCATTAACACAGGATATTATTCAATTTCTTTCAAAAATGTCTAATAGTTTTCAATGTATGGGTCCTTCACATCCTCAATTGAGTTTATTCCTAGATATTTTATTCTTTCAGTTGCAATTGCAAATGGAATTTTTTTGTTTCTTTTTATGAAATTTCATTGTTTGTATATAGGAACACAATTGATTTTTATACATTGATTTTGTGTCCTGTAACTTTACTGTATTTGTTTATTGTTTCTAACAGTTTTTTGGTGGAGTCTTTAGTGTTTTCTATATAAAGAAGAATTATGATTTTTGCAATTTACTCTCAAATGGCTCAGTAGAAAAACAAAGAGAGTGAAATTAATTAAAAAAATTAATCTGAAAGAAAAAAAAGTCAGTCTTCTTTCTTTAACGGAAGCTGTTGCCTATAGTCACTACTCACATTTCAGCCCTACAGCTGAAAACTGGCAAGACTGGGACAAAAAACCATGACTTCTGCTTCTGATTCTATTGTTTAAAAGTGGGTGTGATAGCATTTAATTTTAATTTTTTTTTTTACTTGCAAGCTATGGAAAATGTTTCCTATGATTGAGGTGAAACTACTGTTGACATATTTTTCTTTACACTCAGTCTGATGACAAATAATTCAAATGATGGCATTGCTAAATGTCTCAAGTAAATAAAGCAAATGCAATTTTCTCCTTAAACTAATTCACAATGCATCTTACTACTCTCTAGTATAAATGTGATGCCAGATGTTGCCAGACATGAACTGTCAAAATATGGTGTGTTTGTTTCAGTGAACTCAGTGAGTCACAATTTATTTGTCTAATCTTTTTTTTTTTTCTTTTAAGACACATTATTACATTCACCCTCATGTAGAATGAAGAGTGTTGTTTGAACAATGTCCAATAAGGGGGCATGGAGAATTCAGATGTAGATAGAAAGTATATATTTAACTTGTGAATGCTTTCCAAATATAATATATTTTTAAAATCCCATTGGACACATTACAAATGTATATCACCTTAGTTCTTTGTAAAGGACCTTGGGAATCAGGAAAAGCTACAAATTTATGAAATGATTTTGGCAGCAAACAGAAAACATGAAATATGTTGACCAATGTTTAGACACACACTGTTTAGTCCACAATTTGGTAATAATGTGGTGTTCATTAAATTGTTCTCAGAGTTTACTTTTGATTTAAATAAGAACTCAGTCTTTTCTCCCTTTGATCATATTAATGTATGGCTCTCAGATGCACAAATTGAACCATTTTTATCAGGCTGGTGAAAAAAGGAAAGTGGAAGAAAAAGAAAGGAGTAAAAGAAATAACTTGGAAGAATTCTTCCATTACTCTTGGGCCTCTCTGAGCAACCAAGAAATGGATGTTCCAAAAACATCAAGACAACTGGTAACTATATTGAACATTAGAGAGTTTGCCACACTTATGGTGTGATAATTGAATTCCCTTTGACAGTGAGCAGCAAACCTGGTAGGTGACCTCCTAAATGAAACTGAAGAATGGGCTCCTGCAAATCAATTATCATCTCAATGCTGGTAAGCAGGAACACATCTTTCAGGTCTTTGAGGAAAGGGTAGACTTTCCCCAGGGAAAGTGCAGGGTAGACTGACAGCAACAAATGGAAGCTGGAGGGACTACCACAGCTCCTAGGGTGATTGACCTCTGTTACCTGATGTGAAAGCCAAATGAGAGGTAAACAGGAGCTGAAAGAATTAGACGATAAGTCACAGAGTTGGATTATGCAGCACTGCTCTAGGATGCTTCCAAATATTTGATAAATGTTGGGTAGTAGATTAAAGTGAAAAGCAATGAAGTAGAAGGACAGTCATGAAGCTTATCTAGCATGAAGGTGAACATCTGCTTGCTTTAACTTCATTGATGTATTACTAGTGGGGGAGAGAAAATGATCTTAATACAGCATATACTTTCTACTCCCCTCCCTCTGGATAATTGATCATTTGAAAATTCTTTTTTGCTGGCTATTTCCTATGTGAATTAGTTATCACCACCCCTTGACCTCATCACCAAACAAATTTAAAAAGGAAGGAAAATATTGTGTTGTGACCTCTGTCTCATTGCAATATGATTCCACATGCCAAAAAGGAAAACCATGTAACAAGCCCAGATGCTACTAATAGGACAATTGAACACCCTGTATAAAGTCTAGATAATGATTAAGGAATTTGAGATTGTGCTTTAAATGACAAAAGTGAGGAAACTCAAGGTTTGGGCTGATTTTCTTCCTCCTCTGGTGTTTGGAGAGTAAAAAGTACAAAGGAAATAAAATGAAAACAGGTGAAAGAGAAAAAGAAAAGCACCAAACACACAAAGGAAAACCTTATTTCTTAGTCATTTTCTGGTACTCAGTTTTATCTACTGAAAGTCACAGGTAATTTTCTTTCTGGACATTCTTACTATTTCTCCAAGGCTGAGAGATTGCATACTCTTGTATGCATGGTGTGCATGCTATCTCTCAAGGACTTTAAAGTGATCAAGAAATGGATAACAATGAGTTAAACCATATGTGCAGTTGTACATTATGTTGAACATAAAAAAAGAAAGCTACTAACAAAATTAGTTCACTCATATTTTTCCTTAAACTAGAAAACAAAAGGTGATTCTGGTAAGGAAACAAAAGGGAAGGGCCACTGGTAGAGGATGAAAAAGTACATGAGAGGCAAGGGCAGCAATCAGAGGAACTAAACAATGTTGAGGTTCTATCCAGGTCTTTTAGAGTTAATTTGGTTGAAAGGAAAATGCATCAGCCAGGAGATTCTGGTCTCATCTGCTCTGTTGCTCAAAGAAAGTGTGTCTTTGGGTAAGTCACTAAACCTTTTCAAAAGGGCCTCAGTTTCTTCATATGTAAAGTGAAAATAATAATTCATTTTGTCTCTCTTAATTGTGTAGGACCCAAAATATTTATGACTACTGAAAAAAAGTTGTACGAATCTTAGGGTTATACTTCTGATGATGATGATAATGATTATTATTATTATTATTATTATTATTTTACCACATTGGAGTAGGTAATAAAACTCCTTTTGTTAAGGCAGAAGGCTAGGGTTTACCCTGCGTTGGAGCCAACAGAAGCTAGAATAAGACAGCTAATGTTATGCACTTGCCATATGCCAAAAACTGCACTAAGCCCTTATATGCATTAAGTCACTTAATTGTTACAACTTTCTAAAGCAGAAATAGTTACCCTCCATTTTACAGATAAGGAAAAAGGCTCAGTGATTTGCCCAAGGTCATATAGCTAGGAAGTGGCAAACCTGGGATTTGAACCCAGGGCCTGTCCCAGTTACCCCAAACTTGCTGCTTCCAAATTGAGATGGAGAAACCAAGTTAATTCGGGTTGTTTGAATGGGGTATGCTATATAAGAGTTGGCCCAAAGAAAATGGTACCCCTTTGGGAATTCCTGCTTTCAAGTATTCTACCAGTATTAATGCATGTGGTAAAATCATTCATGCTGAAGTGTTATTCCTTCCAAGAGTCTAGAGAGGGCAATATTTAACCCATAGAGAAAGAAGTAGTAGTAATGGTATTAAAGACCTTGCAGTACTGAAGCAAATGGAAGGGTTTTGTGGCAGGGCCTCCTTCAAATCATGTCTTTTGGACAATTGCCTCCTTTGTCTACATTTACAAATGTTCTTAACTTTTCAGAACACTGATAGCAATGTTTCCTTAGTTTTCTAGGGTGTAGCAAACACACCTGGGTTTGAATCCTACTCTGGCTTTTACTGGCTTTAGAAGAATATTTAACTTTCTTGAGTTTAGGCCTCCCCATCTGCAAAAAAGAAATAATAATTATTACCTCACAGAGTTGTTCCGAGGATTAAATGAGACAATGTATGTCAAAGCGCCTGTTTCATAGTATTGTTCCAAAACTAATAACAATAGCTAACAGTTATATAGCACTACTTTGTTGCAAACATTTTTATAAGCCCTTATTCACATTAACTTATATAATCGTAAAGACTCTATGAAATAGGTATTATTATCCTCATTTTATAGTTCAGGAAACAAGCACAGAAGGGTTGACTTGCCCAAAGTCCCAGAAATATGAAATAGCAAAGCCAGGATTCAAACAAGCAGAGTGACTCTCAGATTGCTATCTACATAGTAGGAATTTTCAAAAGGAGAAAATTCCATAAAAGAAAAGAAAAAAAGGTTGGAATAATGAAAGCACGGCTGGATTGTTTTAACTTCTGAAAGTGCATATTTTAAGAGAGCAGTGGATAAATTTGGGAGCATTTGTTTAAAAATGAACTGCATCAATAATAACATAATTATGGATAATATTTATTCAGCCTTTACTACATATTAGGTCCTATATTACCTCTCAGTAATTCTGAGCTATAAGTATTCAATAAGAATTAATAAGTACTAATTTTTTCTATCATGATTATGAAGCTCACAATCCAGGAGGAGGAATACAACATGTGTACAAATAATTAAAATACAAAACAGAAAATGCAAAGTGACAAGAAACATTAAGATAAAGTGATCGAGGAGTTCAGAAGCAAGAGAGGGGACTTCTGGGGTGGGAATATATATGCCACTGATAAAGAAAGTTTAAAAGATAGCCATTTACAAGAAGGAACATGAAGAGATGGTAACGGTTGCAAAATGCAGAGCAGGAAGGGAAATCAAATTCTAATAGAAGGTACAGAGACAGTGAAATGTGCAATATGTTTTGTGAATGACCAATAATTCATTTTGGTTATGAATGTGGACTGTAGAGATGAACTCAGCAAATTAGGATGAGGTGAGATTTGAGGAATGGTAGATTTGAATGTCAGGTTAATGATGACTTTGAACCTCATTCTATGGGAAATGGGGAGTCACTGGAGGCATATGAAAATGTTGTTGGCATGAATAAAGAGCTCAACTTCAGGAAAATTAACCTAGCAACAAATGTAGAATGAATTAGAGGGGCAATGGAAAAAGGCAAAGAAGCTAGTTAGGTAGCTACATATTGCAATAGCCAGTTGATAGACACACACAGAGAAAGAGTGGGTTTGTTTCTGTATCAAGGGACCAATTCAACATATATTTGTTCAAAATATACACACTAAATTCCTACTGTGGGCCAGGCACTTGGTGAATTGAGCAGAGACCCTTTCCTGAAGGGGCTTAGTAAATTATAATTTAATAATTATAGCTTTAAAATATCTTAGAAGTACATTCTATGAAAAAGTAGACTTGATAAACAGCAGTTTACTTTTTTAGGAAACAATTTGAACTGTGCAATCAAAGAAAATAATCACCTCATAGAGATGGACAATAATCAAGCTTGCAAATGCTCTTGAATACACAACCACAACCTGTACTTAAATCCAGTAACCAGTAGATGGCGAGTATCAGCTTTCACCCAGACGAAAACAACTGGCTTTCAAGTCATGGGATAGAAGAAAGAAAAAAGAAAGAGGGATGGAGAGAAGAGGAAACAAGGGGAAGGTGAGAAGATATGTGAAAGGAAGGGAAGAGTTGGGGGTGAAAGAGTGGGAGATGGCAGGGTGCTAGAAGCTATGCTTGCAGTTCAAAAATGTCCTTGAGATATATTTAGTTCCGAGCTGTCTTTCTAGCAGTTAAATTTATAGCCAGCCCTGTTGGTGTGGAAAAATGTGTATGGGATTCCAAGCAGATATTGAAGAAGAGAATGTTCTTATTCCATAACCCTCCAACTGAGTTTAGTAAAGAGAGGGAGTAGCTGTGTTTGAAAGGTGCTGCACTGGTCTTTTGACCTCGTGTAGTGAGAAATGTGATTGAAATATCTCATAACTATTCTGCTCCTTGTGTATTCCTTTCTTTCTAGTTAAGCTGAAAAGCCTACCAGAGGAAGGGCAAAGTTGGAACAGACAAGTTCCCAATATATTACAGGGGGTCTTTACTAAAGTCAAAACAAAGAGGTAAATTCTAGTCAAGTTGACCGTTTGAAATCCAAGAGGAGATTATCTCCAAAGGAAGAGTATCTTGAGGTAGACATTGGATCTATCTTCCCGAGTAGAGATGGGAAGATCGGGAGTTCAGAGAGGTTAAGAGCAATTTTTACCCAAATACCCTGTCTTTGCAACCACAAATTTCTCTAGGTAGAAGTCTGACATGGGTATCACCAGGCTAAAATCAAGGGCTGTGTTCCCTTCTGGAGGATCTAAGGAAGATTATATTTCCTTGCCTTTTCTAGATGTTAGAGGTCAACTTCATTCTTTGGCTTCATTCTTTGGCTCATCCTTTCTCCCATCTTCAAAGCCAGCAATGTTACATCTCTCTGACCAATCTTCCTCAGTCACATTTCCTGACCACAGCTCAGGAAGGTTCTCCCAATTTTAGGGATGCAGGTGATTAGATTGGACCCACTCAGACAATCCAGGATAATCTAATCATCCCAAGGTCCGTACCCTTAATTATATCTGGAATAGGAGAGAGAGAGAGAGAGAGAGAGAGAGAGAGAGAGAGAGAGAGAGAGAGAGAGAGAGAGAGAGAGAAGAGGAGAGGAGAGGAGAGAGGAGAGAGGAGAGAGGAGAGAGAGAGAGAGGAGAGAGAGAGAGAGAGAAAATAAAAACCAAGTTCACATAATAAATGACCAACTCTTGTTTTCTAGGATTATTAAACAGAATTGCTTAGAAATGAGTATAGTGGGACAGTCAGTCAATCAAACAGATTCTTTGAATGCCTCTATAAGTAGGGCATTATTTTTGGTCCTTTGAATTTGACAATGGCAGAGGAATGTTAAGAGTAGATTAAAAATATAAAAGGTAAAATAAAAATATAAAAATGTAAAAGGTACAGTAGTACTGCTTCATGTTACAGTAGATGGTATGATGATGGGTGATTATTATCATTATTATCAATCACTTGCTAAGTTTCAGGCACTTTATGTGGGAAATCTTATTCAGTAGTCCAAACAATCTTTGTTTAAAGGTAATATTTATTTTTTAAACAATATTTATTTTAAAGGTAAGGAAAATGAGACACAGAGTAGTTACGTCATTTGCCCAAGGTCACTCACTTATAAATGGTAGAATCAAGGACCCATCTAGCTGGCTCTGGAGCACAAATTCTTATCTATACTGTGTCTAAAGTTTTGGCCTCTCATGAAGAACTTGAGAAAGTTATATAGATATTTCTAAACACCAAATAAACACACATAGCTCAGATTAGTCCCCTGATTGTTGAAGGACAACATTTCTTCTGTTTGACTTTGAAAGAACAGATGATCTCAAAGCTTATCAGTATTATCCCTTTTCAGGGCTAAATGACTTAAAATGATATTGAAGTTTCCTTTATATTCAGTGGTCCATGACTCCATTGCTAGTTTGACAACTATTTACTGCCAGGATGAAGAGAGGTAGAAAAGCAGTGAAAAACAGTTCTCCCAAGTACAGTTGCCAATTTCATTTTAATGGGTTTTCATATCTACTGTAGGCCAAAGCTTTAAACGCAAATGGTGTATTTGCAGGCACAAAGATGAATGTATAGTGCCTAATATTCACTTATCATTAAAATTAGAGCTAAGTTTGAGGATCGAGGGAATGGAATATATAAAGTTTATCATCAAGAGAGTAAAGATAAATTGTTCAGACCTTCATTTGATAAGCTTTTCCTGGACACCAGGGCCTGCAATTCTCAGGGTACAAGGTGAATGGGGTGGGGCCTTATAGAAATATTCCTGGCTTCCCACAGATATTCGTAAAGGAGAAATGATACAGAAAATATTTCCAGTCAAATATTTTCCCTCATCAAGATATAATTAGTTATTAAATAAAATTATTGTTTTTGAAATTATTTATTAAATAACTATATATTATTTATTAAAAGTAACCATTGGTTAATCATTTTTAAAGGCAATATGAAATCAATATGATAATGTTCTCTGTTGTATAGATCTACAGTGGATAGGCATTTTCATTTTATTTATTTTCTTCTGATTTGAACAACAGATTAAGAAGATGGGACATAATTTGTTTGTTTTACAAACAAAGAAGAGAGTCAAAAAATGTCTAATCTCTCCTAGTCATTAGTTGAAGAGACAAAAATCATCCAGGTTATCTGAATTCTAGTCCAGTGCTTATCCCATTTTCTTCAGAGAAGCATATACAAAGGACAGATAATGAAAAGGCAAAGAAGTGTTTGAGAGACAGAAGATAGATAACAAATTACGTACAGTATTTGTAATGTATTTGTTTATTAAAACAAAATAAAAAAGGAGAAAATCTTAACCTACCCTCTGGCACAAAGAGGTTGATATCTCCAGTTGCTTGTCTATGTGAGGTCTTGTAAGACTATAGGGAACAATGGCTGGAAGGGTCTCAGACAATGGAGGAAGCTGACAGGATGAAACGGCCAGATCAGAGAGTACACTGGAGGCCAAGGCCAGTTTTTATAGAAATCATAATAAAAATGTTAGCAATAGTTAACATTTATTGAACGTCTACTATGTGTTATTATTACCTTAATTATTTACTTTCTAAAACTCAGTCCAAAGTAGGTCTTCTTTTTATCCCTAGTTTATAGACATAAAATTTCAGACCCAGAAATGTATTAAGCTTACATAACTAGTAAGTTAAAGAACTGGGGTTTCAAACCCACGTGTAACTGGTTTTATGGGTAACCTATTGTTTTTCTAGAAAAGTAATATATTTGCACATAAGAATAAAGACCCCTTTCACCACTAATTTTCCAGTCTTTATCCTAGTTCCTCTTTCTTTTACGCTTTGTATCTTACAAGACCTTTTTCTATGCATATACATATGTATTTACATAGTCATAGAAAGCAGATCATATGATTTGTGTGATTGTATGATACCATACAGAATATAGTATTCTGTAGTTTACTTTTTATTCAGGTATGTATGTATGTATATACTATCAATCTATTATCTATCTATCTGTCTTAATGATTTCATATCATTAGCCTTTTTAGCTGATATACAGCAGTCCACAGGACAGATAAATCATGGTTTATTTCAGCCAACCTCTTCTTTTTTTTCTTTTCTTTTTTTCCCCCATTTTTTTTATTAGTTTCAGGTGCACAAAGCAAAGTAATACTTAGACATTTATCATTTATATCCCTCACACTGTGTCAACCTCCCTCCCCCCATCCACTATCCCTCTGACATCGCACACAGCCATTACATTTCCACTGTCTCTATTCCCAATGCTGTACCAACCTCTTCTTAGTGGACATTTAAGCTGTTTCAAATTTTTCATTATTGTGAATAATGCTGAATATCCTTGCATATGTTTCCCTGAGCACAGGTACAAAAGTTTATTTGTTTTAGTAACCATACGTCTTTGTGTAGGTACTTTCTAATTGTTAATAACTACTGTCAAATTACACTACCAAGTGGTGGTTCCAATTTATACTCACCTTCAGTTATTGAGAGAACTCTTTTCTACATAGTCTATTTTCTCCAACTTGCTTGCTGAAAAAAAATTGTTTTAATTTATGTTTTCTCGATGACTGATGAGGTTGAATTTTATATTATGTGCACATTTACCATTTGTTTTTCCTCATCTTTAAAACGTCTAACTATAGCTTTTGCTTTTTATGATTGGAATATTTCTCTCTTTATTTTTGATTTGTAGGAATGCTTTACATATTCTAGATACTATCCTTTTTTTCTGTTATCTATGTTGCAAATATTTTTTAAATATCAACACTTGATTTTAATTTAAGAATGGTATATTTCTGTCATACAGAAGTTTTAGTAATAGTGTAGTCAATTTTATTGATGCTTTTCATTTCTTTTTCTTCCTTTTTAATTAAAGTTTATTGGGGTGACAATTGTTAGTAAAGTTACATACATTTCAGGAGTACAACTCTGTATTACATCATCTATAAATCCCATTGTGTGTTCACCACCCAGAATCAGTTCTCCTTCTATCACCATATATTTGATCCCCTTTACCCTCATCTACCACGCCCCTCCCCCCTTATCCTCCGGTAACCACTAAACTATTGTCTCTATCTATGAGTTTTTGTTTCTCATTTGTTTGTCTTGTTCTTTTGTTGTTTTTGGTTGACATACCACATGTCAGTCAAATCATATAGTTCTCTGCTTTTTCTGTCTGACTTATTTCGCTTACCAGTATATTCTCAGGATAAATACATGTTGTCACAAATGGTCCTATTTCATCTTTTCTTACCGCCGAATAGTATTCCATTGTGTATATATACCACAACTTCTTTATCCATTCATCTACCAAAGGACATTTTGGTTGTTTCCATGTCTTGGCCACCATAAATAAAGCTGCAATGAACATTGGAGCACATGTGTCCTTATGGATAAATGTTTTCAGATTTTTTGGGTCGAGACCTAGAAGTGGGATTGCAGGTCATACGGTAATTCATTTTTCTAATTTTTTGAGGAACCTCCACACTGCCTTCCATAACGGCTGCACCAGTCTGCATTCCCACCAACAGTGTATGAGGGTTCCTTTTTCTCCACAGCCTCTCCAACACTTCTTACTATTTGTCTTGTTGATGATAGCCATTCTAACTGGGGTGAGGTGTTAGCTCATTGTGGTTTTCATTTGCATTTCTCTGATGATTAGTGATGTTGAGCACTTTTTCATATGTCTATTTGCCATTTGTATGTCCTCTTTGGAGAAATGTCTCTTCAGGTCCTCTACCCATTTTTCAATTGGGTTGTTTGTTTTTTTGTTGTTGAGTTGCATGAGTTCTTTGTATATTTTGGATATTAGCTCCCTATCGGAGGCACTGTTTGCAAAAATCTTCTTCCATTCAGTTGGCTGCCTCTTTATTTTGTCGATGGTTTCTTTTGCTGTGCACAAGCTTTTAAGTTTGATATAGTCCAATTCATTTATTTTAGCTTTTACTTCACTTGCTTTTGGAGTCAAATTCATAAAATGTTCTTTGAACCCAAGGTCCATAAGTTTAGTACCTGTGTTTTCTTCTATGCAGTTTATTGTTTCAGGTCTTATGCTTAAGTCTTTGATCCATTTTGAATTAATTTTGGTACATGGTGTAAGATAGCAGTCCAGTTTCATTCGTTTGCACGTGGCTTTCCAATTCTCCCAGTGCCATTTATTGAAGAGGCTCTCTTTTCTCCATTGTAAGTTTTTTGCTTCTTTGTCAAAAATTATCTGGTCATATTTATGGGGGTTTATTTCTCGGTTCTCAATTCTATTCCATTGGTCTACATGTCTGTTTTCTGCCAATACTATGCTGTTTGATTATTGTTGCCCTGTAGTACAAGCTGAAGTCAGGGAGTGTGATACCTCCAGCATTGTTCTTTTTTCTTAAGATTGCTTTGGCTATTCAGGGTCTTTTGTGGTTCCAAACAAGTCTGAGGATTTTTTGTTCTATTTCTTTAAACAATGCCATTGGGATTTTGATGGGGATTGCATTAAATTTGTATATTGCTTTGGTAATATGGCCAGTTTAACTATGTTGATTCTTCCAATCCATGAGCACGGAATGTTTTTCCATTTCTTTGTGTCTTGTTCAATTTCTTTTAAAAATATCTTGTTGTTTTCAGCATATAGTTCTTTCACATCCTTAGTTAAGGTTATTCCTAGGTGTTTTATTCCTTTTGCTGCAATTGCAAAAGGAATTGTTTTTTTATTTCCTTTTCTGAGATTTCATTGTTAATATATAGGAATGCAATGGACATTTGTACGTTAATTTTGAAGCCTGCCACATTACTGTATTCATTGATTGTTTCTGATAGCTTTTTGGTGGAGTCTTTAGGGTTTTCTATAGACAGCATTATGTCATCTGCAAAGAGTGACAATTTAACTTCTTCATTCCCAATTTGGGTGCCTTTTATTTCTTTCTCTTGCCTGATTGCTCTGGCGAGGTTTTCAAACACTATGTTGAAAAGCAGAGGTGATAAAGGACAGCCCTGTCGTTTTCCTGAACGTAGATCAAAGGGCTTCAGTTTTTCACCATTGATTATGAGATTAGCTGAGGGCTTGTCATATGTGGCCTTTATTATGTTAGGGCATTTTCCTTCTACACCTATTTTGTTAAGTGTTTTAATCATAAATGGATGTTGTGTCTTGTCAAATGCTTTTTCTGCTTCAATTGATATAATCATATGAGTTTTGGCCTTTATTTTGTTTATGTGATGTATCACATTGATGGATTTGCATATGTTGAACCATCCTTGTGCCCCTGGGATGAACCCCACTTGGTTGTGATGAATAATCTTTTTAATGAATTGTTGTATTCGGTTTGCTAGAAATTTGTTTAGGATTTTTACATCTGTATTCATCAGAAATATTGGTCTGTAGTTCTCTTTTTCTGTGTTGTCCTTACCAGGTTTTGGTATGAGGGTAATGTTGGCCTCATAAAATGAGTTAGGGAGTACTGTCTCTTCTTCAATTTTTGGAAGAGTTTGAGTAGGAATGGTATTAGATCCTCTTTGAAGGTTTGGTAGAATTCACCAGTGAATCCATCTGGTCCTGGACTTTTGCTTTTGGGAAGGTTTTGGATGACAGACTCAATTTCCTTACTGGTGATCGGTCTGTTTAGATTTTCCAGTTCTTCATGGTTCAGCGTAGGAAGGCTATATGTTTCTAAGAACTTGTCCATTTCTTCTAGGTTATTGAATTTGGTGGCATATAGTCCTTCATAGTATTCTTGGATGATCCTTTGTATTTCTGTGGCATCCATGATAACTTCCCCTTTTTCATTTCTGACTTTGTTTATTAGTGTCTTCTCTCTTTTTCTTACTGAGCCTAGCCAAGGGTTTGTCAATTTTGTTCATCTTTTCAAAAAAACAGCTCTTTTTCAGACTAATTTTTTTCTGTTGTCATTTTCTTCCCTATTTCATTTAGTTCTGCTCTGATTTTTATTATTTCCTTTATTCTGCTGACCTTAGGTTTCATTTCTTCTTCTTTTTCTAGTGCATTAAGGTGTACCTTGAGGTTATTTATTTGGGACTTTTCTTGTTTCTTGAGATAGGCCTGTACTGATATCAATTTCCCTCTTAAAACTGCTTTCACTGAATCCCAAAAATTTTGGTAGGATATATTTTCATTGTCATTGTTTCTATGATCTTTTGATCTCTGCTCTAATTACTTCTTTGACCTGGTAGTTCTTTTAAAATATGCTGTTTTATCTCCATGTATTTGTGTTTTTTTCTGCTTTCTTTTTGCAGTTGATACCAAATTTAAAAGCCTTGTGATCAGAGAATATGCCTGGTATGATTTCTATCTTCTTAAGTTTGCTGAGGATTGTTTTATGTCCCAATACATGGTCTATCCTTGAGAATGTTCCATGTACACAAGAAAAAAATGTATAGTCTGATGTTTCAGGATGAAGTGCTCTATAAATGTCAATTATGTCCATTTCATCTAATGTGTTATTTAGGGCTGTTATTTCATTATTTATTTTCTGTATGGATGATCTATCCATAGCAGTCAATGATGTATATGGGTCCTTAGTATAATTGTGTTTTGGTCAATTTCTCACTTTAGTTTTGTTAGTAGTTGCTTGATATATTTTGGTGCTCCCTAATTGGGGGCATAAATGTTGATGACTGCTATGTCTTTTTGTTGTATAGTCCCCTTACCATTATGAAATGTCCATCTTTGTCTCTTGTTATCTTTTCAACCTGAAATCTGTTTTATCTGATATCATTATGGCTACACCTGATTTTCTCTAGATACCATTTGCTTGGAATGTCAATTTCCACCCTTTCTCATTGAGTCTATGCTTGTCTTTGTAGCTGAGATGTTTCTCTTGGACACAGCATATGGTTGGGTTTCGTTTTTTTATCCAATCTGCTACTCTGTGCCTTTTTACTGGTGAGTTCAGTCCATTTACATTTAGGGTGATTATTGATATGTGAGGATTTCCTGTCATTCTATCTTTAGTTTTCTGGTAAGGCTGTATATCCATTGTTTCTTTGCCTTTTTGTTGTTGTCTATTATTTCTGTGTGGTGGTATTCTATGATGTTTCCCTCTGTTTCTTCTTTTATTTCAGTACATATTTCAGTTCTGGATTTTTTTTTGAGTGCTTACCATTAAGTTTATGTAAAAGAAAGTTTGATATTTAGAGTATGCCATTTCTTCAGCATGCTAATTTTCTCCATTCTCATATTCTGATTCAGGCCTTTATTCTCTCACTTTTTATGTTTTGGTTGCCAGAAATTGTCCCTGTATATGGTGGTCGAATAGCCTCCTTTAGTATTTCTTGTAGTGCAGTTCGTGTATTAGAAAATTCCTTCAGCTTCTGTATGTCTGGAAAGATCTTTATTTCTCCTTCATATCTAAAGGATATCTTTGCTGGGTATATTATTCTTGGCTCATGATTTCTCTCTTTCAATAGTTTGAATATTTGGTTCCACTCCCTCCTGGCTTGTAGAGTTTCTTCTGAGAAATCAGTTGATAATCTAATGGGCTTTCCTTTGTACTTTACTGTCTTCTTTTCCATGGCTGCCTTGAGGATTCTTTCTTTGTCGTTAATTTTAGACAGCTTCAATACAATGTGCCTTGGAGAAGGCCTGTTCGGGTTGAGGTAATTAGGTGTTCTATTTGCTTCTTGGATTGGAGCATCCAGTTCTGTCCACAAGTTTGGGAAGTTCTCATCGACAATTTGTTTGAATATATTCTCTGTTCCCTTCTCTCTTTCTTCTCCTTCTGGTATGCCCATTATTCTTTTTTTTATTTTTATTAAAATTTTATTGGGGAAGGGGTACAGGACTTTCTTGGAGAACAATGTGTATTTCCAGGACTTTTTTTCCAAGTCAAGTTTTTGTCCTTTCAGGGGGCGCAACCCACCATCCCTTGTGGTAATTGAACCGGCAGACTTCGGGGTTAGGAGCACAGAGCTCCAACCACCGGAGCCACCAAGCCGGCCCCATGCCATTATTCTTATATTCCTCTTTCTGATGGAGTCAGAAAGTTATTGTAGAGTTCTTTCATTTCTTTTAAGTTTCAAGTCTCTTTCTTCTTCCATCTGTGTAATTTCCAGGTTTCTATCTTCGATGCCACTGATTCTTTCTTCCATCTGGTCAACCCTACTACCTAAGCTGGTTATTTCATTCTTAATTTCTTCTATTGAGTTCTTAATCTCCAGAAATTCTATTTGGTTCTTTTTTAAAATTTCAATCTCTATCGTAAAATGCTCATGCTGTTCTTTGATTATGTTTCTGAGTTCGTTTAACTGCCTATCTGTGTTTTCTTGTATCTCGTTGAGTTTTTTTCAGAACTGCAATCTTGAATTCTCTGTCATTTAAGTCACATATTTCTGTATCTTTAAGTGCCTTTTCTGGAGATTTTTCACTTTCTTTCTGAGGTATCTTGTTGCCTTGGTTATTCCTGGCAATTACTGGTTTACTATTTCTCTTCCTAGACATCTACAGGAGTGGCTTCTGCAACAGGTTGATAGGAAGAGGTCTTTCTTTTGTTTTCCAGTACTTGTTGGTAGAATGTTTTATTTTTTTCCGACTGCAGCTTGTTTTTCTTCTCCCACACGGTAGTGCTATGTTTTCTCTGCCCTATTCCAGCTTCTCACAGAATGGGGGGATTCCCTGGGAGACAGGCTTCTCCTCTGTTAATAGTTCATCTAGGTCACAGGGCGCTGTGTCCAGGTGGGTATGCGGAGAACTTTTGATGTTCCAAAGCTCTTCCTGCTCCAGATTCAGAGCCCGTATGTTTCAGCAGTTCTGTTTACTCCTGCAGGATTCCGCCCAGATAGGTGGGGTCAGAGGCAGGGTGAGTTGTGAGAGGTGGCCCAGAGCAATGGCAGCGACCACCACCACAGCTGGTCCTGCTTCCACAGCTCCCTCCCTTTTGCTGGAACTAGTTGGGCTGCGAATTTGTGTCTGCAGTCCACAGTTCTCAAAACAGCAAATTTTCTGTTGTTTTGATTTGACACTGCTACTGTTCCGCTTCTAGCACCTGGCAGGTGGGGGCGGGGCGAGCTCTGGGAGGGCAGGGAAGGGGCAGCTAGTCTCAGTGCCTAAGACTTCCGTTCTCTGCTTGGCAGTGAGGGCTTAAACCACAGTTTTCAGCCTTCTTCCTTCAGTCTTTTCTCCGAGGTCTCTGCCGTGAGCATTGGGTTCAGCCATGTTATATGCTGCCCCCTCAGCCCTGTGGGCCATAAGCCGAGCCCTAGCATTCCGAGTTCTTCCCTCTCCTGCAGCTGCGGTAGTTCCGGGAAGCAGCCAGCTTGGAGCACTGAGGTAGGTCTGTGTCCTGTGTGCACGCGGCTCAGTCTCCGCACTTCTCCCTTCCTTTCTCCCCCGCTGGCGCGAATCTCCCACCTGTAGGTGATTTCGGTAGTGGACCTCTTCGTCTTGCCTGTCTGCTGTGTAGGGAGTCCTTTGTAGAGTTTTTGTTGTTCAATTCATTGTAAATTCCAGGGGAGCTTTACAGAGGCTCATCCCATGCTGCCATTTTTCCTCTTTCTCCTATTTCCATATCTTTAACTTCAGTTTTTGGAGACTTTTCACTTTCTTTCTGAGCTGTCTTGTTGCCTTGGTTATTCATGGCAATTAATGCTTTATTATTTCTCTTCCTAGACATCTGCACAAGTGGGTTCTGCAACAGTTTGATAGGAAGAGTTCTTTCTTTGGTTTTCCAGTACATGTTTGTAGAATGCTTTATTTTCTCTCCGACTGCCGCCTTTTTTTCTCTCTCACACTGTAGTGTTATGTTTTCTCTGCACTATTCCAGCACTCACACAATGGGGGTATTCCTTGGAAGGCGGGCTTGTCCTCTGTTAATAGTTTGCCTGGGTCATAGGGCACCGCGTCTGTGTGGGGATGCAGAGAGCTTTTGAAGTTCCAAAGCTCTTCCTGCACCAGATTCAGAGCCCGCGTATTTCAGCAGTTCTGTTTACTCCTGCAAGGATCCGCCCAGTTAGGTGGGGACAAGGGCGTGGTGATTTGTAAGAATTGGCGCAGAGCAATGGCTGGGACTACCATCACAGCCGGTCCTGCTTCCACAGCTCCCTCCCCTTTGCCAGAACGAATTGGGCTGCGAATCTGTGTCTGCGGTCCACAGTTCTCAGAACAGCAAATATTCTATTCTTTTGATCTGACAGTGGTACTGTTCCGCTTCTGTCACTGGGCAGGTGGGGGCGTGGCGAGCTCTGGGAGAGTAGAAAGAGGGCAGCTAGTCTCAGTGCCTAAGGCTTCCATTGTCTGCTTAGCAGTGAGGGCTTAAACCACCCTTTTCAGCCTTTTTCCCTCAGGCTTTGCTCCGAGGTCTCTGCTGTTAGCGTTGGGTTCAACCGTGTTATATGCTGTCCCCTCAGCCCTGTGGGCCATAAATGGAGCCCTAACAGTCCGAGTTCTTCCCTCTCCCGCAGCTCTGGTAGTTCTGGGATGTAGTGAGCTCGGAGCACTGAGCTAGGTCTACGTCCTGTGTCTGCGTACCTCCATCTCCGCACTTCTCCCTCTCCTACTCCCCTGCTCGCGCAATTTGCCCACCTTTGGGTGAATTCAGTAGTGAGCCTCTTCGTCTTGCCTGTGTGTTGTGCACAGAGTCCTTTGTGAAGTTATAGCTATTTAATTTGTTGTAAATTCCAGGGGAGATTTCCAGAGGATCACCTCACGCCTTCATTTTGATGACTTCTCTATTGATGCTTTTCTGTATGTTTCTTTTTTATTTTGACATAATTATAGACTCAAAGGAGGTTACAAAATAGTACATAGTTTCTTGTACCCTTAACACAGTTCTCCATAATGATGACATCTTAAATGGCTGTAGTTCACTATCAAAACCAATAAATTGACATTGGTACAATACTTTTAACTAGAGTACAGATCTTATTCTGTTTTCACCATTTTTAAATGTGTTTATTTGTGTGTATATGTGTATACTTCTATGCCATTTTAATCCTATGTGTAGATTACTGTTAGCATCACTGCCATCACCATGCAGAATTATTCCATGACCACAAATATATTCCTTAGGCTACCGCTTTTTAGTTACACCCTGCCATCCTTAAACTCTGAGAGCCACTAATCTGTTTTCCATCTGTATAATTTTGTCATTTCAAAATTCCTATGTGAAGGGAACCATACAGTATGTAACCTTTTGAGATTGACTTTTTTCACTAAGCATAATATGCTTGAGATTCATCCAGGTTGTTGCATGTATCAATTGTTCTTTGTATTGCTGCATAGTATTCCATAGTATGGATGCACCAGTTTGTTAAACCATTAACCTTCTGAATGACATCTGGGATATTTCCAGGTGTGGCTATTAAAAATAAAGCTTCCATGAACATTTGTATACAGGTTTTTGGTGTGAAGATAAGTTTTAGTTTCTCTGGGATAAATGACTAAGAGTGCCAGTTGTTGGGCCATATAGTAAGTGTATGTTAAAAGAAACTGCCATATTCTACCAGAGTGATTGTACTATTTCACACACCCACCAACAATGTATTAGCAATCTAGTTTTTCTGAATCCTCACCTACATTTTGTGTTGTTCTTCTTATTTATTTATTTATTTATTTATTTATTTATTTATTTATTTATGTTAAGTGTTTTGTTAGGTGTATAGTAATATGTCACTGTGGTTTTAATTTGCAGTCCCCTAATGTCTAAGGATATTGAACATCTTTGCATGTGCATATTTTCTTTGGTGGAATATCTATTGATTTGTATCTTTTGTTTATCTTCTAGTGATATACTCAACTTTTTAATGTTTTTCTTTATATTTTTACTTGTTTTTCTTCTTTAAAAAGTACTCACTAACTCCAAAACATATCATACATATTCATTTAATATTTTTGTAATCTTACTTTTTATTTAGGGACTTAATTCCAGAACTAACTTATAAATTCTGTGAGGTATGGCTTTAATGTTATTTTTTTCTCCAAGTCAACAACTGGTTGTCCCAATAATTGAACAACTGAAAAATGTATTTGATCACCACTGTTTGAAATACTATTTTTATCACATACTAATTATATATTCACATATATCATATGCTAATCAGTAATTATATACTATATGCTAATTATATATCATATGTCACATACTAATTATATAATATACTCATTATATAATCTATTTTTAAAGTCACTAGTTCTATCGAGCTCTTTGTTTAGTCTTTAACCAATTCCACAGTTTAATTTTTTTGTAGTTCTACCATATGTCCTAATATCTGGTACAACCCCTTATGTACTTTTTTAAAAACATGAATTGTTTAGTATACATTTACTCTAATCTATGAATTTTAAAATTAGTTCCATGAAAAAACTATTGTTGTGGTTTGGGTTGACATTGCACTAAACTTATAGGTTATCTGGAGGAATAAATGATGACATATTTACACTATTGATTCATCCCTCCCTTAGCATTATATACCTTTCAGTTCATTCAAATCTCGTTTTATGTCATTGCCTGTTGTTTTTCTACTAACACATTACCTCTGTGGGGATTGAAGATAAAGTTAAAATTTGGAGGCCACAAGCAGGATTAGAGCCTTATTAGGTGTTATTTGGCATGTGGTGGTCTAAAATGGGCAGTAAGATATAGATTAGGAGATTTCAGGTATATGGGCATAGGCAGCGAAAAACTGAGAGTTCAGCTCCTTAGTTTCAGAATCCCATGTACAACCCTGGGAGAGTCATAGGAGTACTTGCAGCTGCACCGAAACAAACACAGAACCCTAATGTTAGAAGAAGATGCGAGACTAGACAGGAAAATCAGCATCACCAACTTAGCATAACCTAAGAGGCTGAAAAGTGAAAGGTCAGTTGAAGAGATTAAGAACTCAGAGAATATGGATTTAGCCTCATTTAAAAAAATATTGCTCACTTCTATAAGACATTGGAATATATATAGGATTGCTTTCTACTTTCACCCAAACCCCAGTGAATTTCTCTGATAATGTTTTCTTCTAGCGAATGCATTGGCTGAGTGCACTTTGATTTGACTGAGAGAAAATGAGGCTTTGAAGCCTGTTAGGGGGATGAGGCTTTGAAGCTTTTTAGGGGAAGTAATTTAGGATTAAATTATTTTGTCAAAGAAACCTCTTATGAATTATCCAGAGAGGGCATATGTATAGAAAGTAAACAACAATCCAGAAGAGTAGTCTTAAAGTCCCACATCCAACTCCTGCATCTGCCACTTACTAGCAAGTTACTCAACCTCTCCAAGACTGTTTCCTCATCAGTTAAATGTGCATAGTAACAGTACCAACATCACCAGACTGCTCTGAAGAATTAAATGAGATTGGGTATATAAAATACCTGATAAAGAGCCTGGCACGTGGTAAGCATTCAGCAAAAAGTAACTTCCTTCCACTTTCTCCCTCTCATCTGTAAAGTATGACTAATCGTCCCTCTGCCTAACTTGCAGGGTCTTTGTGAGGATCCAGGGAGATAGCAGCTGAGACAGCAACTTACAACATAGTGTAGTTCAAAGGTTCCAGATTATCACTTAGCCTGTTATGGAGGTAGACCATTTAAAATAATGAGATTTTTAAAAAGCACAAAGAAGTTTCAGATAAATATCGGAGAAAAACTTATGACCATGAAAACAACTGTGACTTAGATGCCTCTGAAAAGGCAGTGATATATGTACCAGCTGTGGTTCTATCAGTGCAGAGTGAGGACAGATTGTGCCAGCTAGGAATTTGGCCTGGCTGATAGACTAAATGAATGGCCAGAGAGCCTGTTTACCTAATTTTGAAGGCCTCCTAAAAAGTAATAACTGACCTGAATTTTCAAAAAGGAAAAAGAGTGAGAACTTGCCTAAAAAATAGTTGTAGGCAACATTTAGAAATGTGGCTCTCATTTACTCAAATAATTGCTTCCAGATGAGTCACCCATTAAAATTACCATGTTTCCCCCAAAATAAGACTGGGTCTTATACCGTATTTCCCTGAAAATAAGACCAGGTATTATATTATTTTTTGCTCCAAAAGACACATTAGGGTGTATTTTCAGGGGATGTCTTATTTTTTCATGTACAAAAATCTACATTTATTCAAATATGGTCATGTCATCTTCTTCTGGAACATCGTCATAACGTACTAAATGTGTGTGTCTGGCTGATGATCTCAACTGGGGCTTATTTCCGGGGTAGGTCTTATTTTTGGGCAAATACAGTAGTCAAAGAAAGAATCTGAAGAAAACAGCCTAGCAGCAGTGCAGGCTGCTAGGTGTCAACAATGCAGTTCCTGGGATAATAAACTGAAATTCTGTAAACACCGGTACAGAGCAATGACTATTCTCTACCTTAAAAATAGATACACAAAACAATTTATTTCAGTAAGCAATTTCTCAATCAACTGAAGGATGCTGAAAACACTGTTTTCCAATAGTTTATAAACTTTAAAATCGTATTTAATCTTTTGAACCTCCTTAAAATATTTTAGAAAGAAAAAAAATCATTTTTTGTTCTACAGAAGTTATTTTATGATAAAAGTAAGCATTTTAAAATTTGTATATAAAATATAGTGTTTGTTAATTTAAAAGAAAGCAATTATAATTTATGTAAGGACACTAACTTTTTCTCTTTAAAATTAATACATATTGATAAATGTAAATTAGGTAAGTAAAAGTATGATTTGTGAAAAAATACATTCAAAACTAACATACCTTTGCCTTGAGAATTGAATATATATAAAATGACTACATTAGAAACATCAGAGGTCGTATCTTGCAACTTTTCTCATCTTGTATTTTTTCTCACTAAATATCATGTAATTCTGGAAATACATTATTAGAGAATTTCTTTGTCAGGTTAATAGCAATGGACATCTGACAAGAGTTCTTACAGGTAGAAAAATTATATTTTCTATATCAGCATGGGCTCTTTAGCTTTTGCAACTTCATAAAACTTTTCAATGTGTCTAATAAATTTAGATTTCTCTGCATAATGTTTCATGAGTGTAACCAAATACCAGATGTTTATAATTCCTGAATTTTGTAGGGATTTTGGTTAATTAAAAAGAGATTTTTTTATTAAAATATAGCTAACATACAACATTATATTAGTTTCAGCTGTACACCACAGTTATTCAGCATTTATATACCTAAAGAAGTGATCACCATGATAAGTTCAGCAAGCATCTGACACCGTACTATGCTATCACAATATTATTGACTGTGTTCCCCATGCTGTACATTACATCCCCATGAGTTATTATCTTTTTTAATTAAAGTTCATTGGGGTGACAATGGTTAGTAAAGTTACATAGGTTTCAGGTGCTGTACGACTTATTTGTTTTATACCTGGAAATTTGAACCTTTTTTCTCCTTCACCTTTTCCCTCATTTCTAAAATTTTTCAATTACAGTTGACATTCAATATTATTTTATACTAATTTCAGGTGTACAGCATAGTGGTTATACATTTATATACTTTAAGAAGTGATCACCTGTGCTGGCTATTTTTTTGGCTTATGTGTGTGTCCTTTGTAGGGTGGGGATTATAATTCTACAAAATGGCAAATAATTCATCAGCTTTTTTTTTTTCTTTCATTAAAATGAGTGGCTATTAAAAAAAAAAAAGACATTAAAAAAAAAAAAAAAGAAGTGATCACCTGACTAATCTAGTACCCATCTGACACCATACATCGTTATTACAATATTATTGAGTATATCGCTTATGTTACACCCTATATCCCCATGACTACATTGTAACAAAAAATTTGTACTTCTTAATCCCTTCCCCTTTTGCACCCAGCTCCCAAACCCCCTGCCATCAGGCAGCAATAAAAATATTCTCTGTATCTATGAGTTTGTGTCTGTTTTGTTTGTTTCATTCTTTAGATTTCACCTATAAGTGAAATGACATTGCATCTGTCTGACATACTCCACTCAGCACAATACCTTCCAGGTCCATCCATGATGCCACAGATGGCAAGAACCCATTCCCTTCCATGGGTGAACAATATTCATATATATATATATATATATATATATATATATATATATATATATATATATATATATATATGAATATATTCCAGTATATCTATATATAGAGATAAAGAGGAGGTGATATATAGATATAGATATAGATATAGATATAGATATAGATATAGATATAGATATAGATATAGATCACCTCCTCTTTATCTATTCAACCATTGGTGGACAACCAGGCTGCCTCCACATCTTGGCCACTCTAAACAATGTTGAAGTGAGCATGTGGATGCACATGTCCCCTTGAAGTAGTATGTTGGGTTTCTTCAGATAAATATCCAGAAGTAGGATTACTGGGTCCTTGTTTGTTTCTTTTTACAGCCTTTGTTCTAAAGTCTATTTTGTCTGGTATAAGTATTGCTACCCCAGATTTTTTGTTTGTTTCCCATTTTATGAAATAAATATCTTTTTCCATCACTTAACTTTAGTCTGTATCTTTTAATCTGAAGTTGAAAGTAACTATTGATAGATAATGTAGTTATTGCCATTTTATTATTCATAGTTTTGATATTTTTCTTTTTTAGTCTTAAAGAAGTCCCTTTAACATTCCTTGTAATACTGATTTGGTAGTGATGGACTCCTTTAGCTTTTTCTTGTCTGGAAATCTCTTTATCTGTCCTTTCATTTTAAGTAATACTCATAGTCTTCCAAGGTAGACTACTCTTGGTGTAGATCCTAGCTTTTCATCACCTTGAATATTTCATGCCAATTCCTTCTGGCCTGCCAAGGTTCTGTTGAGAAATCAGCTGACAATGATATGGGAGCTGCCTTATAAGTAACTATTTGCTTTTCTCTTATTGCTTTTAGGATTCTCTCTTTGTCTTTAACTTTGGTTATTTTAATTATTTTGTGTCTTGATTTGGGCCTGTTTGGGTTCATCTTTTTTGGGACTTTCTTCACTTCCTGGACTTTTATGTCTATTTCTTTTTCCAGGTTAAGAAAGTTTTGTCATTATTTCTTCAAATATGTTCTCAATCTCTTGCATGCTCCCTTCTTCTTCTGGTACCCCATGATGCGAATATTGTTATGCTTGATGTTTTCCCAGAGGTCTCTTAAACTATCCTCATTTTTTAAAATTCTTTTTTTCTTTTTGCTGTACTGATTGGGTGTTTCTGCTACCTTGTCTTCCAAATCATTGATTCCATCTTCTGCTTCATCTTGTCTGCTGGTGATTCCTTCTAGTCCATTCTGTATTTCAGTTATTGTATTCTTCACTTCTGACTGGTTCTTTTTTATGGTTCCTTTTTATGCTTTCTATCACTTTGTTGAAATTCTCACTAAGTTCCTTATAACCATTGTTTTGAACTCTGTACTCTGTATCTGGTAGGTTGTTTGCCTCTATTTTGTTTAGTTCTTTTTCTTGAGTTTTCTCAAACCGACATGGGCCACCACCAGTTCTGGAAAACTAGCACACCCTGAGGCCATTCTGCCACCTGTTCACTCACATAAGACTCAGCCACTGATAAAGCCTCATGCACTACACAAGTTGGGTGATGAGGGGTCCTGGGGAGTCACCAAGTTGGAGTGAGTGGAGCTCAATTCAGATTCAGATTTGGCCATGGGTATGGGAGGAGGGCTCAACACAGGAAATATGGTGCCCACCTGCCAAGTGCATGGGAGCAGGATCCCACACAGGGAAAATGATGACTGTCCTTTCAGTCCTTATGTCGGAGCTATACAACTCAGTCCCTCCCCATATGTCTCCAATGGCCCCAAATCATTGTCTCTCTGCTGGAGTCCAGGGTGAGTACCTTTGAGTGAGTGAGTCTGTGCATGGTCCCTTTAAGAGAAGGTCTGGGTTTCCTATAGCCTTCTGGTTGGTTGGAATCTCCACTGTTTTTCACACCCAGATGTTGTGGGGCTCCTCTTCCTGGCACCAGTACTCTGGACTCTGGAGCCCAGTGTGGGCCTGGGGTCCCTCGCTCCTCTGAGGGGAACCTCTGTGACTGAGATAGTCCTCATGATTCTCTACCACTACATGGAGGTTTGACGCTGGCCCATTCCATGTCTCCACCCCACCTATCAGTCTCAATGTGGCTTCTTATTTATAGCCTTAGTTATAAAACTTCTGTTTAGTTAGACTTCAGATGTTTCTCCATGTTGATTATTCTATAATTTAGTTGCAATTTTAATGTGTTCATGGGAGGAGGTCCACACAGCATTTATCTACTCCACCATCTTGGATCTTCCTGAATTTTCTGTTTTTGAAATCAACTGATTTATGAACATAATTTTTGTGTGTATTTATAAATAATGATGTAAGAAATATTTTAGGTTACCATTTGGAAATAATGTGGATGATCTCTATTCCTATGAAGAAAAAAACGAAATTAAATCTAATTTTTACCCTCCTTTCTCTGTCTTACATTGTTTTTTTTTGTTGTTTTTTTTTTCTTTTATTAGTTTCAGGTGCACAGGACAAAGCAATACTTAGACGTTTATCATTTATATCCCGCACACTGTGAGGTATTAGAGTTATCTTGATATGTTGTATAAGAACCTTTATCACATAGTGCAACTTATATATCTGGTGAATAGAATCTTAAGGCAAGTTTTCAAAATTGTTGTTTTATGTTTTTCATTAAATTGTTATATGGAAGCATCAGTGTTCCTAGTGTTTCCTATTTTTAACCCATAATCAATTATGGATGGGAAATCACTTAGACAATTTAAAAATGTGTAAAGGTCAAAACTAAAACAGCAGGTAGCAGTTTTTAACCATAATAAATTGACTGACTGAAACCTGAACATGTTCATTTGGTCTCCGCTAACAAACATGTAAGTTCTCTTCATATGTACTCATATATTTTCCAGTGATTTAATTTTAAAGGATAAACATATTTAAATAATTATTTAATTTTTACTTGTAATTAATAAAATTGATGCCATCACTTCTCAGAAGTGCATCCACATATCCCTAGAGGTTTGTGAATGATATGTTGGTAAGTACTCCCCTTAAAAAAGGGCAAGAACTGAGCAGTGCTGAATGGGTGTCACTGCCCAAAATATGTATGCAAATGAAGTTTTGCAAACATTAAAACTATATACCATGAGTGACTAGGACCATCTATTTGGCCTCAAACTAAACATCTTACCCCATCCAAGCACTGACATTTTTCATCCTGTAACTCATCTGAAAATTAGCTTACAATAGTTTTTATATTCTATAATCAACACCACACTACTTAGTATGATGTATAAGACTCTCCTGAATCTAACCACCTCCTTACCATTTAATTTTATCCTCTATTCTTCCCCAAAAGCTTTTTCCATTCTAGCGAGGCCAGCTCTCTAGCTAACAGCCTTTTATAATTCTATTTCCTTTGACTATTAGATTGAACCATATGTGTCGCGTCCAGCACAACATGGGCAGGGAGAGAACGAGAGTGGCGGTAAAGGGTTAAGAAAGAAACAGAAATCAAGAAAGTTTTGAAACAGAGGCCAAGGGTCTCACAGCCTTAGAGGACTGAGAGCCCCGAATTGGGCCACGTTGTGGCTTTTATTGATGCACACACAAGGGAGTAACATTGTTTTTTCTACTGTCTGTGAATCTCATACACCATACCAGGAAACTGGTTCAAACCAATCACTCTTGCCTGCCAAAAGTAACATGATGTATTAGTAATTGTTGTTTGTACCTCCCCAGGGGACAAAACCTTTATGCTGAAACTTGCTGAGATGGAGAACTGATGTTATCACATCTAGAATCACTTCCCAAGCAGTTTGTGGGAAGGAATACAGCCACAGGGGCAGAAGCTCTCCTTAGACGGGGGAAGGTGGGGGTCTATGCCCACCTCTATCAACCCTGTGAGTTCTCCTGGTCGTTCCCACGTGACTGTGCCTGGCTTGAGTTGCTCCCCCCATGGGGAGTCTTACCTATCATTGGCTGACCAACCATCTTTTAGGGGCCAAACAGAGAGACATGAGCTGTAAGCACAAAGGTGAAGCAAAGTCCCTGAAAGGATTAGTCTCACAGACTCTTCTTTCTTTAGGGATAGGCACAAGGGAACAGACAGGCAGGCAGCTGCATGACAACACATATGGAATTCCTGTTTTATGTGTAAAGTGGTCAAATGTTAGCAAATTTAAATGGTTCAAACTAATAGAATACTTTCCAATTTCCCTTTACCAATGTAAACCCTACCTATCCTTCGGGGCCCAGTTTATATTATATCTCCATCAAAAAACCTTCTTTATATGACTTTACCTCATAATGACCTTTCTCTTTCCTTAATTCTTAACATATTGATCCCACATACTACGAGTGTGATCAAAAGATAAGGTGAATGTTTAAAGTTAAAAAAAATATTACAGTAAAAGACACATTGCTATTAATCCCCCTCAAAATACTCCCCCTCTCTTCAAACACACTTATCCCATCATTCTTGCCTCCTTCTGAAGCAGTTCTGGAAGTCCTCTTTTGTGAGTGTCTTTAGTTGCATGGTTGTGGCTGCCTCGGTATGCTGAATCTATTCAAAACCTTTACCTTTCATGGTCATTTTGACTTTGGGGAAGAGCCAAAAGTCTCAGATTGCCAGATCTGGTGAATACGGTGGATGAGGACACATCATAATGTTTTTATTTAACAGAAATTGCTGAATCAGAAGCGATGTGTGACATGAAGCCTTTCTGTTGTGATCACAAAATACAGTGAATGCTGCTGCCGAGTGTCATCCAATAGAATGGCAGGGATCTTCGATTTGGGAAGCAGCTTGTGGAACCTTAATAACAGTGTGTGACAAGTTTCAACTTGTTCAATGCAGTCAGTTGGGTGTGAGTTACTGTTGAGAGAAGGATTGTTTTGAAGTGTGTCATAAATCATCCTCCATCATGATAACACTATGTCACACATTGCTTCTGGTATATGGCGATTTCTGTCAAATACAAGCATTACGGTGTGTCCTCCTCCACCTTATTCACTCGATCTTGTACCGTACGATTTCTGGCTCTTCCACAAAGTCAAAATGATTCAGGACATCAAGGCAGCCATGACAGCACAACCAGAAAATCATGAAAGAGGACTTCCTGAACCACTTCAGAAAGTGGCAAGAATGATGGGATGATTGTGTTCAAGTGAGGGGGAGTATTTTGAGGGAGATTAATTGCAATGTGTCTTTTACTGTAATATTTTTTATTTAAATATTCACCGTATTGTTTGATTATACCTCGTATGTTCAAATATGTATACTGATGTATATATGTAATAATATGTGCCGTCCAATGACAAGGACATAAAAAACTGTAAAAGCTAGTGCAGCCTACTCTGGTTTATATTATCTCACACATTGTCTTCACAGATAAATTAATTTAAGAACATTTTAGGAGGCCTAGCACTTTCCCTTAACTTAAAAGAACAGCGCTGTCCCAGGAGAGACATAGGCAAGAGATCACAAACTCAAATGCCTTCAGGAGCCCAAATAGGTAATATAATATATAAAGGCTGACTTCATGGATGGTATAGATGCCTGACCACTGCGCTGTACACCTGAGGCTGAAGCTGAATAATATTGAATGTGAAATATATATATATATATATATATATATATATATATATATATATATATATAGAGAGAGAGAGAGAGAGAGAGAGAGAGAGAGAGAAAGAGAGAGATAGTCGGGGGATATGGAGTACAACATAGGGAATAGAGTCAATGGAATTATGACAGCTATATATGGTGTCAGAGGGGTAGTAGATTGGGGGAGGGGGTTATCACTTTGTGAGGGGTGTAAATGTGTATTACATTGTTTTGTACACCTGAAACTAATAAAAAATGTATAAAGGCTGGGGAGAAGCTCAACTAGGGGTTTGTGGCTGAGAAAAGGGAAAGTGTGATAAACAGGAAAAGGTGTGCATTGCAGGAAAAGAAAAGGCATCCAATTCAGATCTTTTAAAACACTGAAATAAAATTCGAGTGTTCTGATTCCAACCTTGGCTTAGACACTTTGTAATAGCAGGCATCTGTGAGCCCAGGTTACCATGTGGATCTATGAGATTAACAAAGAGTACATGCTTTCCCCATGGCCAAAGTTTACCTTAACGTCTTCTGTGTCTTAGTACCCTACTCTCTAATTCTGTTTACCTTAGCTCTGGAATTGCCTGATTATTTTGGGCTTATCTGACCTCCATGGACTCTATTCTGTTTTGTTCCCTGACAATTCTCTCAGTATCTAGCACTGTCTGTGGTAACTTAAGCTTTGTCTGATTCTCTAGATCAACATTCTGCCTTCCTGATTCTACCTGCTATACTCTGTCATCTTCATGACATCTGTCATATTCGAGACTGGTAGGAGACATAGAATGGCTGGTCCCACACCAATGTACGGCAGTTAAAAATTGGGAGGGTTATCTCAGCTGCATAGGTCCCCCCTGAGGAGCGAGGGGCCCTAGCACCACACCAGGCTCCCCATCCCAAGGTTCCAGTGCTGGGAAGAGAAGCTCCCATAATTTCTATCTGTGAAAACCAGTGGATATTGTAGCTGAGTGAGACTAAGGGCTAAGTATGGTGTCAGATTGTATTATATTTTTGAGGAAGGATCATTTCATAAGTTATATAAATATCTAATCCCTATTTTGTTCACCTGCAACTAATACAATATTGTATGTCAACTGTAGTTGAAAAATGAAAAGAATATTTTAAAAAGGGAGGAAGTGATAGAAACACTTAGATTTGCAATTTTTGAAATGTCCCTCAATTTGCAGTTGGGAGAAAAGATTTGAAGAAGGAAATACTAGAGACAGATTCTATCCAGTTATTCATTCAACTAATATTAACTGAGTACCTACCATAGGCTAGGTTCAATACTACGTACCAGAGAAATATCAGCCACAAGACCAGATACAGATGCTTGTACTAACAGAATTTGTATTCTAGTGTAGAAGAGGGATAAAGACAATAAATAAATGTAAAAAAGTAGTAAATTTTTAATATATTGAAAGGAAATAAGTGATACTGAAAATTTGAAAAATAAAGCAAGGCAAGGGAGATTAAGAATATTGGAAGTGAAAGGTACAGGGTAAGTTGAAGTTTTAAATAGGATGGTCAGAGTAGGCCTCATTGAAAAGATGACATTTGAACAGAGATCTGAAGGAGATGAGAGAATTAACCATATGGTTATTTGAGGAAAATATCTTCCTGGCAGGGGTTGGGAAATACTTAAAGCAAAACTAAGGCACAAGTGGTCTTATATTTTCAAGGAAAAGCAAAGCCAGTGTATCTGAAAGGTAATTGTCAAGGAAGAGTCCAGTAATAAAACAGGTGAAAAAAACCAGAAATGGTAAATAAGATGGTTCATTAAAAAAAGCTATAATGCATATTTTCTCTGTTTTGCTCATGAATTATTTAAAAGACATAAAATTTTATAAAGTAATGTAAACAATGTATTGTTGGATTTGTAACATACATAGATGTAATATGTATACAAATAATAGAAAAAGGAAGGAAAAGGGAATAGCGCTATCTAGGAATAATATTTCTATATCCTGCTGGAATTAAATTAATATAAAAGTGAAGTAGATTCTGATAAGATGTATATATTAAGGCCTAGAAAAACCACTAAGAAAATAACATTAAAATATAGTGAAAAAATCATGAAAATAATCAAAATTTTAACTAGAAAATATTCACCTAATGAAGAAGAAAAAAGTAAAGGAGGAATAGAAGAACAAAAAGGATGTGAGGCATATAGAAACAAAATAGAAATGGCAGATGTGAATATAACTAAGTCAATAATAACATTAAGTGTAAATGGACTAAATCATCCAATCAAAAGGCAGAGATTGTCAGAATGGATTAAAACTAATCCCAACTATAGACTGTCTACAAGAGATATACTTAGGAATCAAAGATACAAATAGATGCCACCTCATACGTGTTAGAATGGCTATTATCAACAAGACAAGTAATAACAAGTGTTAGAGAGGCTGTAGAGAAAATGAACCCTCATACACTTCTGGTGGGGATGTAAACTGGTACAGCCACTGTGGAAAACGATACAGAGTTTCTTCAAAAAAGTTAAGAATAGAATTACCATATGATCCAGCAATCCTTCTGAGTATCTACCCCCAATATCGGAAAACATTTATCTGTAAAGATATATGTACTCCTAAGTTCTTTGCAACATTATTCACAATGGCCAAGACATGGAAACAACCAAAGTATCCTTAAATAGATGATTGGATAAAGAAGATGTGGTACGTATATACAATGGAATATTACTCGGCCATAAGAAAAGACTAAATACTGCCATTTGTGGCAACATGGATGGATCTAGAGATTATCATGCTAAGCAAAATCAGTAAGACAGAAAAAGTCAAGAATCATATGACTTCACTCATATGTGGGATATAAAACTGAAAGCAACAAACAAACAAACAAACAAGAACTGATAGACACAGACAAAGTTTAGTGGTTACCAGGGGGCAAGGGGGAGGGAAGATGGTAGAACAGAGTAAAGTAGGTCAAATATATGGTGATGGTAGGAGAATTTACTTTGGGTGGTGAATACACAGTGCAATATTTAGATGATGTATTATAGAATTGTACACATGAAACCTATATAATTTTACTAACTAATATCACCCCAATACATTTAAGAAAAATATAAAAAACAAAGATACAAATTGATTGAAAGTAAAAACATGGGAAAAATAGATCATGGAAAGAGAAATTGTAAGCAAGCTGGAGGGTCTATATTAATATCAGAAAAAAATTGATTTTAAAACAAAAATGTTTCTAGAGATTAAGAGGAAAATTTTATGTTAAAAAGGTCAATCCATGAGGAAGATATAATAGTTAAAAATGCATGTGTACCCAACAACACAACCCCAAAATAAGTGAAGCAAAACCTGATAGAAATGAAGAGAGAAAAATAGATAATTCAACAATAATAGTTGGTAATGTCAGTACACAGCTTTCTGTAATGGATTGAAGGACTAGGCAAAATATCAATACAGAAATAGAAGACTTAAGGAACACTATAAATCAACTCAAGTTAAAAAAACATTTATAGAACATTTCATCCAACAATAGCAGTATGCACGTATCCCTAAGTGAACATTGTACACTATCCAGGATAGACCATAGGCTAGGCCATTAAACAAACCTCAGTAAATTTAAAAATATTGAAACTATACAAAATATATTCTCTGAACACAATGGAATGAAATTAAAAATCAATAGCAGAAATAAAATTGGAAACTCATAAATACATAAAGATTACACAACATACTCCAAAATAACCAATGAGTTAAAGAAGAAATCAGAATGGCAATTAGAAAATATTTTGAGGTGAATGTAAATAAGCACAACATCCCAAAACTTATAGGATGTGGTTAAAACAGTAATTACCAGGAAATCATGGCTGTAAACACCTATATTTAAAACCAGAAATCTTAAATCAATGACCTAGCCTTCAACCTGAATACACTGGAAAAGATGAGCAAAATCAATGTAAATAAAGTATAATGAAGGAAAAAGTGATCAGAGTGGAAAATGGTGAAAAGGAAAGGAGGAAAACTACAGATAAAACCAATAACCCAAAGTTGGCTTTCAGAAAATATAGACAAAATTGAAAAAAAAAGAAACTAGTTTGAACAAGAAATTACTCTTACTAGGAATGACAGTTGGGATATCACTACCAACATTACAGGAATAGAAAAAAAAAATGATTCAAGGGAATACTATGAAAAGTTGTATGCCAATCAATTAGATACCTTAGATGAAATTCCCAGAAAGAGACAAACTATCAAAACTGACTCAGGAAGAAGCAGAAAATCTGAATAGACTTATAAGAAGAGATGAAATTCAGAATTCTTTTTTTAAAAATAAGACTACCCACACAGAGTAAGCCAAAGTCAGATGATTTCATTGTTGGATCCTACTAAATATTTATAGGATAATTAAAGTCAATTTTGTAACAAACTCATTGAAAAACTAGAAAACTAGGAAACCTTTCCCAAACTATTTTATGAGGCCAGTTTTTCCTGATAACAAAACCAGTCAAAGACATCACAAGAAAAGAAAACTGCACAACAATAACTCCAATGAACATAGGCAAACAAATACTCAATAAAATACTAACAAACTGAATACAGATATACATAAAAAGGATTAGACACAATGCTCAAGTGGGATATATTCCAATAATGCAAGGTTAGTTTAATATCGAAAATCAATTAATGTAATATACCATATCAATTGACTAACAGACAAAAAATACATATTCATTTCAATATGTACAGAAAAAGAATTTGACAAAATCCAAAGCCCCTGCATGATAAAAATATTAATAAAACTAGGAATAGATGGGAACTTCATCATCCTGATAAAGGACATTTACGAAAAACGCACAGCTAACATCATACTTAATGGTGAAAGGTGGAAAAACTTCCCCTTAAATCAGAAACAAGAGAAGACTGTTTACTCTTAACCATTTATATTCAACATTTCACAAGAGGTTATAACCCAGGAAATTAGGCAAGGAAATTACATAGAAGGCATCCAGATTGAAAAGGAAGAGATGTATTCACAGATGATGTGATCATATATATATATATATATATATATATATATATATATATATATATACATATATATATATAAATTACTAAAGAATACATTTAAAAACTCTTTAAAATTTTGTTTATTGGGGAATATTGGGGAACAGTGGGGTTTCCCAGGACCCATCAGTTCCAAGTCTAGTCGTTTTCAATCTAGTGATAGAGGGTGCAGCTCACTAGCCCATGTAGGAATCAAATCGGTGACATTGGTGTTACGAGCACTGCTCCCTAACCAACTGAGCCAATCGGCCACTCCAAAAGACTCTTAAAACTATAAAAAAAGTTCAGTAAGTTTTCAGGATATACGTAAGATCAATGTACAAAAATCAATTGTATTTTCAAGCATTGCAATGAACAATCCAATAATGAAATGAACAAAACAATGTCATTTACAATAGTATCAAAAAGAATAAAATGCTTATGATAATTTAACAAAAAACACAAAATGCACACTCTAAAAATTATAAAACATTGTTGAATAACTCATAGAAACACAAAGTAGAATGGTGGTTGCCAGGGGTTGGGGAGAAGGGGAAATGGGGAGTTGCTGTTCAATGGGTATAAAGTTTCAGTTATGCAATATAAATAAGTTCTAGGAATCTGCTGATACTTGTACACTTAACGATACTGTATTGTACACTTAATTATACTGTATTGTACACTTAAATTTTGCTAAGACAATAAATACCATGTTAAGGGTTTTTACCACAATAAAAAATACATCATTGAAAGACATCAAAAGAAATCTAAATAAATAGAAAGCTATCCCTTGATTATGGATCAGAAGACTTCATATTGTTAAGATGGAAATACTACTCAAATTGATGGACAGATTCTGCACAATCATGATCAAAATTCTAGCTAACTTCTTTGCAGGAACTGACAAGCTGATCTTAAAATTCATATGAAAATGTAAAGGATCTAGAATTGCCAAATAATTTTGGGAAAAAAAAATGTTGGCGGGCTTGCACTTACCCAATTTTCAAAACTCACTATAAAGCTACAACAAACAAGGTCATTTAGTACTGTAATATATATATATATATTTTTTTTTTCCAGAAATATGTTCAGATTTACATTCAATTCATTTTAGTCAAAGGTACTAAAATAATTCGATGGGGGAAAGAATAGTCTTTTCAACAAGTTGTGTTGGGACAACTATCTATCCACATTCAAAGAAATGAATTTGGACTTTACCTAAAACCATAAACAAAGAAAAAAAAAAAGATTAAATCAATATAGGTCAATTATGTAAATGTAAGAGCTATCACTATAAAAATTTTAAAACAAAACCTTGATCTCATCTTTGTGAAGTTGGATTATGTCAGAAGAGAAACAAAACTTTAGATTCAAGAAGCAACAAAGAGAAAAGATGACAACAAAAGCACAATTAACAGAAGGAAAAAATAGAAAAATGATATCATGAAAATTTAAATCTTTTTTGCTTCAAAGAATAAAGTCGGGCGTGAAAAGACTGGGAGAAAATATTTGCAATCAAATATCTAAAAAGGGACTTGTATCTAGAATGTATAGAGAATTATTGTAACTCAGTAATAAAAAATAAATAATACAATTAAAAATGGGCAAAGTATATAAATAGACATATATCCAAAAAAGGTATACAAGTGGCCAATCAACACGTGAAAGGATGCTCAACATAAGTCATCGATTAAATACAAATCAAAACTACAATGAGACAACACTTCACACCAACTAGGACAAATATAGTAATTTTAAAAATAGAAAACCACAGGTATTGGAGAGGATGTGAATGAATTGAAACCCACACACACTGCTATAAAGAATATAAAATGGTACAGCCACTTTGGAAAACAGTTTGACATTTCTCAACGGGTTAAAAAGAGTTATCATATGAGTCAACAATTCCAGCCTAGATATGTAACTGGCATACTTCATTTTATTGCACTTTGCTTTATTGCACTTCCCAGATTTTTCATTGTTTTACAAATTGAATGTTTATAGCAACCCAGTGTCAAGCAAGTCTATCAGCACCATTTTTCCAACAGTGTTTTTTCACTTTGTGTCTCTGTGTCACATTTTGGTAATTCCCACAATATTTCAAACCTTTTTCATTATTATTATATTTGTTATGGTGATCTGTAATCAATGATCTTTGATTTTAGTATTGCAATAGTTTCGGGATGCAATGAACCATGCCCATATAAGATAGCAAACTTAATTGATAAATGTGTGTTCTGACTACTACATTGACTTGCCATTCCCCCATCTCTCTCCCTCTCCTGAGGCCTCCCTATTCCCTGAGACACAACAATATTGAAATTAGGCCAATTAATAACCCTACAATGGCCTCTAACGGTTCAAGTAAAAGGAAGACTTACACATCTCTCACTTTACATCAAAAGCTAGAAATGATTAAGCTTAGTGAGAAAGGTATATTGAAAACAGATAGAGTGACAGCTAAGCCTCTTGTGCCAATTAACCAAGTTGTGAATGCAAAAGAAAATTTCTTAAAGGAAATAAAAAGTGCGACTCCAATGAACACATGAATGATTAAAAAAAAAAAAAAGTGAAGCTGCCTTATTGCTGATATGGAGAAAGTTTTAGTTGTCTGGATAGAAGACTAAAACCAGCCACAATATTCCCTAAAGTCAAAGCCTAATCCAGAGCAAGGCCTTAACTCTCTTCAATTATATGAAGGCAGAGAGAGGTGAGGACGCTGCAGAAGAAACGTTTGAAGCTAGCAGAGGTTGGATGATAAGATTTAAGGAAAGAAGCCATCTCCATAACATATAGTGGAAGGTGAAGCAGCAAGTGCTAATGTAGAAGCTGCAGCAAGTCATCCAGAAGATGTAGCTAAGATACTTAATGAAGTTCAGAATTCACTGAACAACAGATTTTCAATGTAGATGAAATAGCGTTATATTGGAAGAAGGTGCCATCTAGGTAGGACTTTTATAATTAGGAAGGTCAATGCCTGTCTTCAAAGCTACAAGGGACAGACTAATAATGTTAGGAACTAATGCAGCTGGTGAATTTAAGTTGAAGCCAATGTTCATTTACCATTCCAACAATCTTAACGCTCTTAAGAATTATGTTAAATCTACTCTACCTGTGCTCTATAAATGTAACAACAAAGCCTAGATGACAGTACATCTGTTTACAACATGGTTTACTGAATATTTTAAGCCCAATGTTGAGACCTTCTGTACAGAAAAAAAATCCTTTTAAAACACTACTTCTCATTGAAAAAGCACCTGGTCATCTAAGAGCTCTGATGGAGATGTGCAAGATTAATGTTGTTTTCATGCCTGCTAATACAACATCCATCCTGTAGTCCATGGATCAAGGAGTAATTTTGAATTTCAAATCTTATTATTTAAGATATGCGCTTCATAAGGCTATGGCTGCCATAGATAGTGATTCCTCTGATGGATCTGGGCAAAGTAAATAGAAAACCTTTTGGAAAGGATTCTTTATTCCATATGCCTTTAAGGACATTGGTGATTCATGGGAAGAGATCAAAATATCAATACAGGTGTTTGAAAGAAGTTGTTCCCAAACCTCATGGATGACTATAACAGGTCAGAGACTTCAGTGGAGAAAGTAACTGCAGATGTGGTGGAAATAGCAAGAGAACTAGAATTAGAGGTGAATCCTAAAGATATGATTAAATTGCTGTAATCTCATGATAAAATTTTAATGGTTGAGGAGTTGTTTCTTTGGGATGAGCAAAGAAAGAGGTTTCTTGAGATGGAATCTATTGCTGGTGAAGATGCTGTGAAGAGTATGACAATGTAAAGATTATAAAATGACAACAAAAGGATTCAGAATATTACATATACTCAGTTGATAAAGCAGCAGAAGTATTTGAGAAGATTGGTTCCAATTTTGAAAGAAGTTCTAGTGTGGATAAAATGTTTTAAATATCATTGCATTTTACAGAGAAATCCTTTGTGAAAGGAGGAGTCAATGTGGCAATCTTCATTGCTGTCTTATTATAAGAAATTGGTACAGCCACCCCCAACCTTCAGCAACCACCACCCTGATCAGTCAGCAGCCATCAACATTGAAACAAAAGATTACCAATTGCTCAGGAGCAGATGATGGTTCTTGTTTTTTATCAATCAATTTTTTGTATGTGTGTGTGAAAATACTTAGATTTTATTGTGGTTGGTTTTTGCTACATTGGTTTAACTGGGTTAACCAACACATGTAAACTTCATTATTTCTTATTTTTCAATTACAATTGACATTCAATATTTTTTATATTAGTTTTAGGTGTACAGCGTTGTGGTTAGACATTTATATAATTTACAAAGTGATCATTCCGATTAGTCTGTACCCACCTGGTCTTATACATAGTTAATACAATATTATTGACTATATTCCCTATGCTGTACTTTACATCCCATGACTATTTTGCAACTATCAATTTCTAATTCTTAGTTCCTTTCCCTTTTTCACTCAGACCCCCAACCCCTCTCCAATATGGCAATCATTATTTTGTTCTCTGTATCTATGTGTCTGTTTCTGTTTTTTTTATTCATTTATTTTGCTCTTTAGATTCCACATATAAGTGAGATCATATTGTATTTGTCTTTCTTTCTCTGACTTATTTCACTTAGCATAATACCTTCCAGGACCATCTATGTTGTCGCAAATGGTAAGATTGTATTCCTTTTTATGGCCAAGCAATAGTCCACTGTATATAATGTACCAATTCTTCTTTATGAAATCATGTGTTGATGGGCACTTAGGATGCTACCATATCTTGGCTATTAAAATAACCCTGCAGTGAACATAGGGGTGTATAATGTTTTTGATTAGTGTTTTGGATTTCTTCAGATAAATAGCCAGAAATGGATTGCTGGGTCATAAGGTAGTACTATTTTTAAATTTCTGAAGAATCTACATACTATTTTCCGTAGTGGCTGCACCAATTTTCACTCCCACCAACAGTGCACAAGGGTTCCCTTTTCTCCACATCCTTGCCAACACTTGTTGTTTGTTGATTTATCGATGATGGCCATTCTGGCAGGTATAAGGTGACACCTCAATGTGGCTTTAATGTGCGTTTCTCTGATGATTAAAGACGTTGAACATCCCTTCATAAGTTTATTGGCCATCTTTATGTCCTCTTTTGAGAAATGTCTATTCAGGTCATCTACTCATGTTTTAATTGGATTATTTGCTTTTTTGTGATGCTGAGTTGTATGAGTTCTTTATAAATTTAGGTTATTAGCCCCTTATTGTATGTATCATTGGGAAATATATTTTGGCTGTCTTTTGTTTTTGTTGATGGTTTCCTTTGCTGTGCAAAAACTTTTTAGTTTGATATAGTCCCATTTGGTTACTTTTTCTTTTGTTTCCCTTGCTTGAGGAGACATATCAGAAAAAAATATTACTAAGAGAAATGTCAGAGAGTTTACTGCTTATGTTTTGTTCTAAGAGTATTATGGTTTTGGGAGTTATGAGTACACTTAAGACTTTCATCCATTTTGAGTTTATTCTTGTATATTATTTAAGAAGTTGTTCTAGTTTAATTTTTTTGCCTATATCTGTCCAGTTTTCCCAACACCATGCATTGAATAGAGTGTCATTCCCCATTGTATAGTTTTGCTTCAATGTCATAGATTAACTGAACATATAGGTGTGAGTTTCTTTCTGATCTCTCTATCCTGTTCCATTGATCTATGTATCTGTTTTTATGCCAGTATCATGCTGTTTTGAACACTATGGCCTTGTAGTATAATTTGATATCAGGTACCGTGATACCTCCAACTTTGTTGTTCTCTGTCAAGATTACTGTGGATATTAGGGGTCTTTCATGGTTTCATACAAATTTTAGGATTATTTGTTCTAGTTGTGTGAAAAATGCCATTGGTATTTTGATAGGGATTGCATTGAATTTATAGATTTCTTTGGGTAGTATGGACATTTTAACTATATTATTTCTTTTTTTTGTCTACTTATTATTATTATTATTATTATCATCATCATCATTATCATCATCATTACTAGTTTCAGATGTACAAAACAACATAATGATTAGATATTTACACTCCTCACAAAGTGAAAACCCCCCTAGGTCTATTACCCCTCTGACATGGTATATAGTTAGTATTACAATACCATTGACTATATTCCCTATGCTATACTTTACATCCCGTGACTATATCTACTTTATAAAGCACTGCCAACTTTATCTTCTCTAAAATTTCTTTTCTCTATATCATTGCTTTGACCAAAATTCTTTAATATTACCCAATTTTTTACAAAATAAAGTGGGTAAACAGGATCAAATATACGGTGATGGAAGGAGAACTGACTCTGGGTGGTGAACACACAATGTGATATATAGATGATGTAATACAGAATTGCACACTTGAAAGCTATGTAACTTTACTAACCATTGTCACCCCAATAAACTTTAATTAAAAAAATAAAAATATAAAGTGTCTCACCCATTGCTCACACTATCTGGCTTATTCATCATTCTAATTTCACTGCCCTGTTTGTAAATAGGAAATCTCCAGTTTAGCCAAATTGATGTATTCTTTGTCATTAAATAATCATGTAAATACCAATTTCACTTTAATGATTTATTCATACTCATCTGGTTATCTGAAATGCTCAGTTCCTTCCTTTCTGCCAATCCACATATGATGCTCTTTAATACCTCTACTCCACCCCTTCTCTGAAATCCAATATCGTTTACTGTCTGTTTGGCACATTCTATAGTATGTCTTATTTGCACAATGACTTAACTTTTTTTGGCCCTTTGTTTGTTTTCCCTCAACTAAGCAAAAGCTTTTTCCACACAGAGGTCATGGCATATTTCTTTACATAGCCATATATATATATATATATATATAGCATTCAATATTATTTTATATCAGTTTTAGGTGTACAGTACAGTAGTCAGGAATTTATATAATCTATGAAGTGATACCCCATAAGTCCAGTACCCATCTGACACCCTACATAGTCTTTACAACATTATTGATTCCCCATACTATATTTCACATCCCTGTGACTAATTTATGACTATCAATTTGTACTTTCTAATCATTTCACCTTCTCCCACATCTCCTACTGCCCCTCCCATCTAGCAACCATCAGTTTTTTATCTGTATCTATGAGTCTATTTATGTTTTGTGTGCTCATTTATTTTGCTCTTTGGATTCCACATAGGAGGTGAGACAATTAAGTTTGCGAACTTGTGGCAAAGATGTTGCTAACTGTTTTTTAATATATAAGAAGGATTATTCATTACGAATTTGTACCAACTGGACAAAGAGTTAACCAAGTTTACTATTTCGGAGTGCTGAAAAGGCTACATGAAAACGTTAGACGACCTGAACTTTTCACTAACAATTCATGGCTCTTGCATCATAACAATGCACCAGCTCACATAGCACTGTCTGTGAGGGAGTTTTTAGCCAGTAAACAAATAACTGCATTGGAATACCCTCCCTGCTCACCGATCTGGCCCCTGATGACTTCTCTTTTTACCCAAACATAAAGTAAATATTGAAAGGAAGACATTTTGATGACACTCAGGACATCAAGGGTAATACAAAGACAGCTCTGATGGCAATTCCAGAAAAAGAGTTCCAAAATTGCTTTGAAGGACTAGGCACTGGCATTTGTGCATCACTTCCCCAAGGGCATACTTCAAAGGTGACCATAGTGATATTAAGCAATGAGGTATATAGTACTTTTTCTAGGATGAGTTCTCGAACTTAATTGTCAGACCTCATATAAGTGAGATTACATGGTATTTGTCTTTCTCAGTCTGACTTATTTCACTTACAATAATCCCCTCTGGATGCATCAATGTTGTTGCAAATAGAAATATTTCATTTTTAAAAAAAACAAATGTGTTTTCTTTTTTTAAAAAATTTTATTGGGGAATGTCGGGGAACAGTGTGTTTCTCCTGGGCCCATCAGCTCCAAGCCATTGTCCTCCAATTCAGCTGTGGACAGCGCAGCTCAGGCCCAAGTCCAGTTGCCATTACCAATCTTTAGTTGCAGGGTGTGCAGCACACATGGGGGGAGTTGAACTGGCAACCCTGTTGCTAAGAGCTTGCGCTCCAACCAGCTGAGCCAGCCAGCCACCCTTCCAGAAGCCCAGCGGCAGTTTGCCGTCTTTAATCCAGTTGTAGAGGGCGCAGCTCACCGGCCAATGTGGGAATCAGAATGGCAACCCTGTTGTTCAGATCCTGTGCTCTAACCAACTGAGCCATCTGGCCACCCCGAGGTTTCATCCTTTTTTATGGCAGATTAATATTCCATTGTATAAATGTGCCACAATTTCTTCATCCAGTTGTCTATTGATGGACATTTTGGTTGTTTCCACATCTTGGCTATTGTGACTAGCACTACAATAAACATGGGGGAGCTTGCAGTTTTTCAAATTAGTGTTTTGGCTTTCTTTGGATAAATACCCAAGAGTGGAATTACTGGGTCATAAGGTAGTTCTACTTTAAATTTTTTGAGGAACCTGCATACTGTTTTCCATAGTGGCTGCAACAATTTGCAATACCACCAACAATGCACGAGGGTTCCCTTTTCTCCACATCCTCACCAGCACTTGTTGTTCGTTGATTTATTGATGATAGTCATTCTGACAGGAGTGAGGTGGTATCTCATTGCAATTTTCTTTTCCTTTTTTTTAATTAAAACTTATTTGCTCACAATTGTTATTAAAATTACGTAGATTTCAGGTGTACAATTCTGTATTACATCACATATAAATCCCATTGTGTGTTCACCACCCAGAATCAGTTCTCCTTCTGTCACCATATATTTGATCCCCCTTACACTCATCTACCACCCCCCTAACCCCTTATCTTTGGTAACCACTAAACTATTGTCTGTGTCTATGAGTTTTTATTTCTCATTTGTTTGTTGTGTTCTTTTGTTGTTTTTGGTTTATATACCACATATCAGTGAAATCACATGGTTCTCTGCTTTTTCACTTAGCATTATACTCTCAAGATCCATCGAAGTTGTCACAAGTGGTCCTACTTCATCTTTTCTTACTGACGAATAGTATTCCATTGTGTATATATACCACAACTTCTTTATCCATTCATCTATTGAAGGACATTTTGGTTGTTTCCATGTTTTGGCCACTGTAAATAAAGCTGCAATGAATATTGGAGCACATGTGTCTTTATGGGTAAATGTTTTCAGATGTTTTGGGTAGATACCCAGGAGAGGGATTGCTGGGTCATATGGTAATTCTATTCATAATTTTTTGAGGAACCTCCACACAGCCTTCCATAGCGGCTGCACCAATCTGCATTCCCACCCACAGTGTATGAGGGTTACTTTTTCTCCACAGCCTCTCCTGCACTTGTTACTATTTGTCTTGTTGATGATAGCCATTCTAACTGAGGTGAAAGGATATCTTATTGTGGTTTTTATTTGCATTTATCTGATGATTAGTGATGCCGAGCATTTTTTCATCTCTCTGTTTGCCATCTGTATGCCCTTCTCTTTGGAGAAATGTCTCTTCAGGTCCTCCGCCCATTTTTCAATTGGGTTGTTTGTTTTATTGTTGTTGAGTTACATGAATTCCTTGTATATTTTGGATTTTAGCCCCTTATCGGAGGCACTGTTTGCAAACACCTTCTCCCATTCAGTTGGTTGCCTCTTTATTTTGTCAATGATTTCTTTCACTGTGCAGAAGCTTTTAAGTTTCATATAGTCCCATTCATTTATTTTAGCTTTTACTTCCCTTGCCTTTGGAGTCAACTTCATGAAATGCTCTTTGAACCCAAGGTCCATAAGTTTACTACCTATGTTTTCTTCTATGCAGTTTATTGTTTCAGGTTTTATGCTTAAGTCTTTGATCCATTTTGAATTAATTTTGGTACATGGTGACAGATAGCAGTCCAGTTTCACTCTTTTGCATGTGGCTTTCCATTTCTGGCAGCACCATTTATTGAAGAGGCCGTCTTTCCTCCATTGTATGTTTTCAGCTTCTTTGTCAAAAATTATCTGTCCATATTTATGTGGTTTTATTTCGGGGTTCTCAATTCTATTCCATTGGTCTACATGTCTGTTTTTCTGCCAATACCATGCTGTTTTGATTATATAATTACATATACATTATACACAACATATTATGCATATTATAAAATATATAAAATATTATCATTGAGGGAAACTGGGTAAAGTGTTAACAAGACAGTTTTGTGATATTTCAGAAATAACAATTACTGAGATATATTTGAATAGCATACATTTTGCCCATTTAGAATGTACAATTCAATGGTTTGTATAACACAGAGAGTTCTGCAACCATGAATACATTTTAGAAAATTTTCATCACCCCAACCCCAAATGAAGTCCTTTCCCCTTTAACCATCACCCAACAACCACCATATATTTGAGCCATTTTACCCTTTTCTACCTCCTGCCTTCCCTTTCTCCTTCTTGTAACCACTAAACTGTTGTCTGTGTCTATGAGTTTTTGCTTGTTTGTCGAGTGGGAATTATTCCTGGGAAGCAAGATTGGTTTAATATCTGCAAATCAACATGATACACCACATAAACAAGATGAAGGATGAAAATCATATGATAATATCAATAGATGCAGAAAAAGCATTTGACAAGATACAACATCCATTTATGATTAAAACACTTAATAAAATAGGTACAGAAGGAAAATACCTTAACATAATAAAGGCCATATATGCCAAACCCTCAGCTAATCTCATAATTAATGGTGAAAAACTGAAGCCCTTTGCTCTACATTCAGGAACATGAGAGGGCTGTTCCCTATCACCTCTGCTTTTCAACATAGTGTTGGAAATCCTCGCCAGAGCAATATGGTAAGAGAAAGAAATAAAAGGCATCCAAATTGGGAATGAAGAGATAAATTGTCACTCTTTGCAGATGGCATGAGGCTATACCTACAAAACCCTAAAAACTCCATCAAAAAGCTATTAGAAACATTCAACGAATACAGTAAAGTTGCTGGCTACAAAACCAACGTAAAAAAGTCCATTGCATTTCTATATACTAACAATGAAATCTCAGAAAAATATAAATAAATAAAAAACATTCCTTTTGCAATTGCAGCAAAAAGAATAAAATACTTAGGCATAAACTTAACCAAGGATTTAAAAAACCTATATGCTGAAAACTATAAGACATTTTTAAAAGAAATTGAAGAAGACACAAAGAAATGGAAAGACATTCCATGCTCATGGATTGGAAGAATCAACATAGTTATAATGGCCATATTACCCAAAGCAATATACAGATTCAATGCAATCCCCATCAAAATCCAAATTGCATCTTTTAAAGAAATAGAAAAAAAAATCCTCAGATTTCTTTGGAACCACAAAAGACGCCGAATAACCAAAGCAATCTTAAGAAAAAAGAACACTCCCTGACTTTAGCTTGTATTACTGGGCAACAATAGTGAAAACAGCATGGCATTGGCAGAAAAACAGACACATAGACCAATGGAATAGAATTAAGAACCGAGAAATAAAACCACATAAATATGGACAGATAATTTTCGACAAAGAAACCAAAAACTTACAATGGAGAAAAGGCGGCCTCTTTAATAAATGGTGCTGGCAGAATTGGAAAGTTATGTGCAAAAGAATGAAACTAGACTGCTATCTGTCACCATGTACCAAAATTAATTCAAAATGGATCAGAGACTTAAGCATAAGACCTGAAACAAAAATCACAGACAATAGTTTAGCGGTTACCAGAGGGTAAGGGGGTAGGTGGGTGGTAGATGAGGGTAAAGGGGATCAAATATATGGTGATGGAAGGAGAACTGACTCTGGGTGGTGAACACACAATGGGATTTATAGATGATGTAATACAGAATTGTACACCTGAAATCTATGTAACTTTACTAACAATTGTCACCCCAATAAATTTAATTAAAAAAAAAACAGCTCCTATTTTATGTCTCTACCTTATATACATGAGCTAATATCTGGAAAATTTTTGGAGATTTTTGAAGAAGTAGATGCTATATAAATAAATATAGTAGTATAAATGGGGAGCAAGGAAGAATGACAACCCTACCAATGGTAATATGAAAGCATATTTTACAATGAGAGAGCTACATACAGAAGCAATTGCTAAACAGAAAAAGTTGAGAATCATATGACTTCACTCATATGTGGCATATAAAACTGAAAGCAACAAACAAACAAAAAATCATAGACACAGACAACAGTTTAATGGTTACCAAACGGTAAGGAGGGCAGGAAGGTGGTAGAAGAGTGTAAAGGTGGTCAAATATATGGTGATGGAAGGAGAACTGATTCTGGGTGGTGAATACAAAACACAAGATATAGATGATATATTATAGAAATGTATGCTTGAAACCTATATAATTTTACTCATAAATGCCACCCCAATATATTTAATAAAGATTAAGAAGAAGCAATTGGATTATTTAGAAAAATTTCCTATTATTTTCTAATTCTCTAGACCATTATTTCAAATAAAAAACTTTCTTTGTAAAATTAGTATATAGAGTCTTCATCTTCTTCCAAGTGAAAAACTGAAACTGTGAGGAACTTGGAGATTTAATGCAAAACCCACTTTAAGGGGATGAGAAATTAATTTGGCTAGAGAGTTGAATTGAGATCATGCCAAACACTTTGACAAAAATTCAGAAATAAAAAACAGACTTGTTCAAAAGGGGAACAAACACTTTATGGGTCTGTCACATCAATTGACATGAATTAAGCCAATGATTATAATTTACTGCAAGGGAAATTTTCCCTTGTGTGTAACTGTATAATTGAACAAATTACTCAAATGACAGCATCATATTTGCATTTATCCTTGTTTATTGTTTACTGAAGTCTCTCAAGTAACGATTTTCTCCTTAAAAGACTTTAAGTTTAGTATTTCTGTTGATGAAATGGAGGGCACTTAGGTATAAAACAGGCAAAACTTTCTTCTCTGAAAGCCCAGAATATATGGAATGCAGGGGAAATATCCACTCCAAAGAATGCTTTACTCTCTCTTTATTCCCAAAATAATGATAAATGGCAGCCCTCCCCCCAAATTATATCCAAATGTTGATGTCTGGGGAACATGATAATTGTATGAAAAAAAACGGGCTATTGGTGAATGGTGATTGACAGCACAGGTCAGAATGTGGGGAGCACGTGTTGGGCTCTGTCAGGTCCTGTGGAGTTGCTGACAGCTCATTCTGCAGTTCACTTCCTTCCCAGCAGCAATTTGGGATGAATGCTGATTTTTTCTTGACTTGGGAGGATGAGTTTTCATTGAATGCTTGTTTTCTCCACTAGTGTGAGATTTTCCTAGGATGTAGGGAGCATTAGCAACTTTGAAGAAAATGGGCTTGAGTGATACTCAATAACTATTATTTTAAAACGTTGTACTTACCTGGTAGCTGCCATCCATCTATGACAAAGGTTTGTGTGTGGTTACAATTGGAAGGACAGATCAGAGACCCATTGGAAGTAACACTCTTAGGTCAAATTATTCAGTCTTAAAAATTCTTTGCTGGGAGGAGGAGAACACAGCAATGTTAAAAATATACAAAAACTTTGCTACAATGTGGTTTGTCCATTATGGTCACTCAGTAGATGTAATGAGATAATATTTTTAAAAATTAACTATAAAATAATATATTCTCCTTGTAGAAAATTTAAAATGTTACATGTAAGTCTAAAGTTCCCTCTGTCCACCTGAAACTAATAAAATAATAATAAAAATAATAATAATAAAAAAATAAAGTTCCCTCTGTCTAATATCACTAATGTGTATCCTTTCAAAGCTTTTTCTATGAATTTAGACATGTAAATGCACTCATAAAATATATAGTACTTATATTGAATTATATAAAATTACTATATAAGTAATCAAAATATTGGCAGTTTTATATAGTTTCACCTAATATTATGTGTGTGGGTATTTTAAAATAATTGGTATCATAACACATATCACTCTGAAAACTTTCTTTTCATCACCTATTTGAGATATTTTCATTTTAACACCTACCAAGCTACTTCAGGTAATTAAATTGCTAGCTAGAATTTCCTGGTATTGCTATATCATCACTTATTTAACTACTCCCAGATTGATATTTAAATTGTTTCCAAGTTTTGTTTATTTTAAACAACATGCCATGAAAAACATTTCACTTCCCTCTTTATGTATATTACGTACTTAAAGTAAAGAATTTGTAAATAAAACTTAAGAAGTAAAAATTAGTAGAATAATTGGGCTTCTAGTGATGTTATTTGGACAGCTTAGAAATTCAAACTTTTCTTTTTCCTTGCATAGAATCCACATGTCTCACTTTATATGAAATCTATGGTAACATTAATGATCCTACTCTTGCCACCTAGAATTTATTCTCTTTATAAACAAGTTTTGTCTATTTACACTTATTGTGACTACTGATATATTTAGACTTATTTCTGCCAACTCATTGTGTTTTCTATTTACCATGTTTTCCCTTTGATTCTTTTGTCTCCTTTCCTGTCTTCCATTAGATTCCTTAAGTTCTCTTTGTGTCTTTCTTTTTATCCAATGTTAATTTGGAAGTTATGCATTATATTTAAATTTTTAAGTGATAAAATTTAAACTTTAACAAATCAATAACTCTAAATATTTTTCTGAAAAATTCAAAAGGCCTTTCAAAAATTTTAATCCTATTTACCCCCTCTCCCCTTCAATTTTATATTACATGTCTAGTATTTCAGTTTCAATCTGTTTTTAACCTCCCATAGTCACTATTATAATTCTTGGTTTTGTCAGATGTTAATTATTACTTATACAGAGGATGCCAAAAAATGTATACACATTTTAAGAAATGAAAACTATTAAAATTGTAATACTCAATGTATACCGATAACAAAAGATGAATGCAAGTCACATTTGACTTCTGCAATTACAAGAGGTGCTTAAAATTGTTACCATCAGTGTTCAGACACTTCTGATTATGGTGAGCTACTGCTTGAACAACGTTAACCAAACTGTCCACTTTTATACATTTTACTTTTTCGGCACCCCCGGTATTTACCCATACATTCCCAATTTATTTCTTACTAATTGCTCTGACATCCTACTCATTCCTTCTGAATTCAATGTCCTTCTGATTGAAGGGTAATTTTCAATGGCTCCTTATTTTTCTTCCCCCTTAATTTCATTGGTGTGACATTGGCTAGTAAAATTATACAGGTTTCAAGTGCACAATTCATCATAATACATCATCATATATGCCATTGTGCATTCACCATGCAAAGTGAATTCACTTTCTATCACCATTTATTTGGCACCTTTATCCTTCTTCTACCAAACCCGTACCTCTTTACCCTCTGGTAACCGCTAAACTGTTGTCTGTGTCTTTGAGTTTTTGTTTGTCTTCTTTGTTGCTTTTAGTTTTATATCCCACATATGAGTGAAATCATATGTTTCTTGACATTTTCTGACTTATTTTGCTTAGCATGATAATCTCAAGATGCATCCATGTTGCCACAAATGGCAGTATTTCATCTTTTATTATGGCTAAGTAATATCCCATTGTATATGTGTACCACATCTTTATCCAATTATCTATCGAAGGACAGTTTGGTTGTTTCCATGTCTTGGCCACCATGAATACTATTACAATAAACATAGGGGTACAGATATTTTTATGAATAAATGTTTTCAGATATTTGGGTAGATACCCAGAAAAAGGATTTTTGGATCATATGGTAATTTTATTCTTAATTTCTTGAGGAACCTCCGTAATGTTTTCCACAGGCTGTACCAATGTACATTCCCACCAGCAGTGCACAAGGATTCCTTTTTCTCCACAGCTTTTCCTACAGTTGTTATTACTTGTAATGTGGATAATAGCCTTTTTAACAGGTGTAAGGTGGTATCTCATTGTGGTTTTGATTTGCATTTCCCTAATAGCTAGTAAAGTTGAGCATCTTTTCACATATCTCTCAGCCCTTTGTATGTCTTCTTTGAAGAAGTGTCTGTTTAGGTCCTCTACCCATTCTTAATTTGTTTGTCTTTTTGCTGTTGAGTTGTGTGAGTTCTTTATATATGTATATTTTTATATTAGCCCCTTAGAGGAGGCATTGTTTGCAAATATCTTCTCTCATTCAGTTGGTTGCCTTTTCTTTTTCAGATTTTTGTTTTCTGTGCAGAAGCCTTTTGGTTTGATATACTACCATTCACTTATTTTTGCTTTTACTCTCCTTGTTTTTGAGGTCAAATTCATAAAATCCTCTCTGAACTCAAGTTCCATAAGTTTAGTACCTATGCTTTCTTCTATGCAATTTACTGTTTCAGGTCTTATGTTTAGGTCTTTGATCCATTTTGAGTTAATTTTGGTATATGATGACAGATAGTAGTCTAGTTACATTATTTTACATGCAGCTTTCCAATTTTGCCAGCACCATTTATTAAAGAGGCTTTATTTTCTCCATTGTATGTTTTTGGCTCCTTTGCCAAAAATTATCTGCCCATATATATGTGAGTTTATTTCTGGGGTTTCTATTCCATTAGTCTGTGTGTCTGTTTTTCTGCTAATACCATTCTGTTTTGATAATTGTCACTTTGTGGTATAAACTGAAGTCAGGGAGTATGATACCTCCAGCCTTGTTCTTTTTTCTTAGGATTATTTTGGGTATTCAGAGTCTTTTGTGATTCCATACAAATATGATAATTTTTTGTCCTAATTCTTTAAAAGGTTTCACTGGGATTTTGGTGGATTGCATTAAATCTGTATATTGATTTGGGTAATATGGCCATTTTAATTATTTCATTTTTTCCAATCCATGAACATGGAATAGCTTTCTGTTTCTTTGTGTCTTTTTCAATTTATTTTAGTAATATCTTACAGTTTTCAGTATATGGGTCCTTCACATCATTTGTTAGGTTTATTCCTAGGCATTTCATTCTTTTAGTTGCAATTGCAACAGGATTTTTTTCATTCTTTTTCTGAAATTTCATTGTTAGTATATAGGAACACAATGGATTTTTGAACACTGCTATTGTATCCTGCAACTTTACTGTATTCATTCATAGTTTCAATTGTTGTTAGGTTTTTTTGGTGGAGTCTTCAGGGTTGTTTATATGAAGAATCATGTTGTCCATGACAAGTGACATTTGACTTCTTAATGCCCACTTCGTATGCCTTTTATTTCCTTCTCTTGCCTGATTGCACTGGCTAGAACTTCCAATATTATGTTGAATAACAGTGGTGACAGCAGGCATCCATGTCTTTTTCCTGGTCTTAGAGGGAATGCTTTGTTTTCTATCATTAAGGATGATATTAGTTGAGGGTTTGTCATATATGGACTTTATTATATTGAGGTACCATATCTTGCCGTGTATAATGCGCACACTTTTGCCCAAATATGTGAGGAAAAAATAAGGATACACATTATACATGGGTAGTACTAATTCCATATCTATATAAATGTTTTTGTTTTATTTATGCTTATGAGTTAAAAGTATAACTCTAAGGGTAAGGGGGGTGGGGGGTGGGGGGTGGGAGATGAGGGTAAAGGGGATCGAATATATGGTGATGGAAGGAGAACTGACTCTGGGTGATGAACACACAATGGGATTTATAGATGATGTAATACAGAATTGTACACCTGAAATCTATGTAATTTGACTAACAATTGTCACCCCAATAAATTTAATTAAAAAAAAAGTATAACTCTAGAAATCAATAACAATATCTGTATGTGAAATAATACTCTGGAATATGATAATCGGTTTTGTTGAACTTATGACAAACTTGCAAGGACAAAGAGTTTTGGCCTTCTATGATGTGTAAATATTGTAAATTTGTTACCAGTACATAAAATTTCTTGTACCTTTTATCTACTTGTGTTTTGTAATTATTTCTTACATAAAATTTCTTGTACCATAATATGTTAAAAAATAAATGCTAAAATGTCTTTATAATACAAAAAACAAGTACCTAAATGTAAACAAGTAAAAATTTGAATTAAAAAATCATAACAGAAGATTTTTTTCCCTGAAAGTTTGGGCCAAAAATGTGGCTATGCATTACACACGGTAAAATACAGTACTTTCCTTCTATACCTGTTTTATTGTTTTAATTATAAATGGATGTTTTATCTTGTTAAATGCTTTTTCTGCATCTATTGATATAATCGTATGATTTGTATCCTTTATTTTGTTTAGGTGGTATATCACATCGATCAATTTGCATGTTGAACCATCCTCCTTCCCCTGGAATGAACCCCACTTGATTGTTATGTATAAACTTTTTAACGTATTGTTTTATTCGATTTGCTAGCATTTTGTTTAGGGTTTTTGCATCTGTAGTTATCAGAGATATTGGTCTGTACTTATCTTTTTTTGTATTATTCTTTCCAGTTTTTGGTATCAGCATATTTTTAGTCTCATGAAGTGAGTTAGGAAGTGTTGCCTCTTCTTCAATATTTTTTGGAAAAGTTTGAGGAAGACAGGAATTAAGTTGTCTTTGAATGTTTGGTAGAGTTCACTAGTAAAGCCATCTGGTCCTGGACTTTTGCTTTTGGGGAGGTTTTAGATGATTGTTTCAATTTCCTTACTGTTGGTGGGTCTATTTAAATTTTCCAGTTTTTTGTGTTTCAGTCTAGGAAGGTTATATATTTCTCTGAACTTGTCCATTTCTTCTAGGTTGTTGAATTTTGTGGCATATAGTCTTTCATAGTATTTTTATATGACCCTTTGTATTTCTGTGGTGTCCACTGTAACTTCTCTTTCATTTCTGATTTTGTTTTTGTGAGTGTTTTCTCTTTTTCTCTTACCATCTTTCCCCAAAAATAAGACCCACCCCAAAAATAAGCCCCAGTTAAGATCGTCAGCCAGACGGATGCAATTAGTACATTATGACAATGTTCCAGAAGAAGATGACATGACTGGATTTGAATAACACATGAGAAAATAAGACATCCCCTGAAAATACGCCCTAATGTGCCTTTTGAAGCAAAAATTAATATAAGACCCGGTCTTATTTTCAGGAAAACACAGTAGTGAGTTTAGCTAGGGATTTGTCAATTTTATGAATGTTTTCAAAGAACCAGCTTTTTGTTGTATTATTTTTTCTATTATCTTTTAGTTCTTGATTTCATTTAATTCTGCTCTGATTTTTATTATTTCCTGCCTTCTGCTTATTTTGGGCTTCATTTTTTCTTCTTTTTCTTGTTCTTTAAGGTATAATGTTAAGTTGTTTATTTGGCATTCTCCTTGTCTTTTAAGATAATCCTATAAACTTCCCTCTTTTTCTAACTTTTGTGTCTCCCCAAAGTTTTGATACATTATTTTGTCATTCTCTTTTGTCTTTATGTATGAGGTGTGAGCAAACAATATGGTGAATGTTTAAATAAAAAAAAAATTACAGTAAAAGACACATTGCCATTAATCCCCCCTCAAAACACTCTCCCTCACTTCAATCACACTTTTCCCATCGTTCTTGCCACTTTCTGAAGCAGTTCTGGAAGCTCTTTTGTGAGTTTTTATTTGCACTGTCTTGGCTGCCTTGATGCTTGAATCGTTTTGTCTTTGGGGAAGAGCCAGAGTCGTACGGTGCCAAATCCATTGAATAAGGTGGATGAGGACACACCATGTTTTTATTTGTCACAAATTGGTGTATACCGGAAGCGATGTGTGACACAGAGGGTTGTCATATTGGAGGATGATTTATGACACACTTTAAAACATACCTTCTCTCAACCATAACTCACACCCGGCTGACTGCTCCGAACAAATTGAAACTTGTCACACACTGTTACTAAGGTTCAACACACTGCTTCCTGTATTGAAGATCCCTGCCTTTCTGTTGGAAGGCAGTAGGCCGCAGCATTCATTGTATTTCTTGATCACAACAGAAAGTTTCCATGTCATACATCACTTCTGGTATGGCAATTTCTGTCAAATAAAAACATTACGGTGTGTCCTCATCCACCTTATTCATGGGATCTGGCACCATGCGACTTCTGGCTCTTCCTCAAAGTCAAAATGATCATGAAAGGTAAACATTTTGAATCAATTCAGGACATTGAGGCAGCCATGACAGCCGAACTAAAAATACTCACCAAAGAGGACCTGCAGAATTGCTTTAGAAAGTGGAAAGAATGATGGCATAAGTGTGTTCGAAGTGAGGGGGAGTATTTTGAGGGGGATTAATGGCAATGTGTCTACTACTGTAATAATTTTTTATAATTTAAACATTCACCATAGTTTTTTATTACAACTTTTATCTTTTGATCTCTCCTATTATTTCTTCTTTGAGTTACTTGTGCTTTAGTAGCATGTTGTTTAATCTCCACATTTTTGTGGTTCTTCCTGCTTTTTTTTCCCCAGTTGATGTCAAATTTCAAAGTATTGTGGTCAGAGAACATACTTGGTATGATTTCAATCTTCTTAAATTTTTTGAGGCTAGTTTGGGGTCCCAACATATGGTCTATTCTTGAGAATGTTCAATGTGCACTAGAGAAGAGTACATAATCTGGTGTTCTGGGATGAAAGCCGCTGTAAAAGTCAATTTTGACCATTAGGTCTAATGTGTCATTTATGGCCCATATCTCCTTATTGATTTTCTGTTTGAATGATCTATCCATAGCTGCCAATGGGGTATTTAGGTACCCTATTCTTATTGTGTTTTTGTCACTTTCTCCCTTTAGTTCTGTTAGTAGCTGTTTTATTTATTTTGGTGTTCCCTGATTGGGAGCATATATATTGATGTGTTACCATGTTTACCCAAAAATAAGACCTAGCTGGACAATCAGCTCTAAAGCATCTTTTGGAGCAAGAATGAATATAAGACGCAGTCTTATATTAAATTAAAATAAGACCGGGTCTTATATTATAGTAAAATAAGACTGGGTCTTATATTGAAATAAAATAAGACTGGGTTTTATATTAACTTATGCTCCAAAAGATGCATTAGAGCTGATTGTCCAACTCAGTCTTATTTTCAGGGAAACAGGATATGTGTTCTTGATGTATTGTCCCTTTTATCATTATGAAATGTCCATCTTTCTCTTATTACCTTTTTTAGCGAAGTCTATTTCATCAGGTATAAGTATGACTACATCCGATTTTCTCTCCATTTGCTTGGAATATTGTTTTCCACCCTTTCACTTTGAGTCTATATTTTTCCTTTTAGCTGAGATGTGTCTCTTGAAGGCAACATATGGTTGGGTTTTGTTTTTTGATCCAACCTGCTACTCTGTGCCTTTTATTCATGAGTTTAGTCCATTTACATGTAGCATGATTATTCATATGTGAGGATTTCCTATAGCCATTTTATCTTTTATTTTCTGGTTGCTCAGTGTCTACATTGTTTCTCTGTCTTTGTGTTTCTTCCTGTTATTTTAGTTTGTTGGTGTTCTATGAATTTTCCCTCTGTTTCCTCTTTTTTTATATTATGTGTCTCAGGTTTGCGTGTGTGTGTGGGTACCATTAGGTTTATGTAAAAGAATGTTTCATATATACAGTAGTCCTATTTCTTCAGCATGCATCTTATCTCCATTCCCCTTTGCACATTCAGACATTTATCCCACCCCCTTTATGTTTTTGTTGTCACAAATTATCCCTATTTATGCTTTGAGATCTTTGCTGTGTTGCAGTAGCAATTGCCTTCTATTTCTTCCTTTTTTAATGTTTTTATTTTTTTTAACTTTTATTTTATATTTAAGTTTATAGCGCGTAATTCTGAATAGCAGTTGCAATTGCCTGCTACTGTCTGTTAGTCTTCCTACTTATAGTTTTGTATCCTTTTGTCTTTTTGTTTCAGGTTGAATAACCTCCTTTAATATTTCCTGTAATGCAGAATTTCTGGTGAAAATTTCCCTCTGTTTCTGTATGTCTGGAAATGTCTTTATTACTCTTTCATATCTAAAGGATAACTTTGTTTGATACATTATTGCTACCTAGTGATTTATCTTTTAATAATTTGAATATTTGATTCTACTCCCTCCTGGATTGTAGAGTTTCTTCTGAAAAGTCTGATGATGATCTAGTGTGCTTTCTGTCTTCTTTGCCTTGGCTGCCTTGAGAATTCTTTCTTTGTCATTAAATTTTGACAGTTTTAATATAATATGCCTTTGAGAAGGCCTTTTTGGGTTGAGATAATTAGGTGTTCTGTTTCTTCCTTGGATTTGAGGATCCAGTTCATTCCATTGGTTTGGGAAGTTCTTGTGAACTATTTGTTTGGATAGGCTCTCTGTGCCTTTCTCCCTCTCTTCTCCTTCTTGTATACCCATTATACTTATATTCTTCTTCTGATGGAGTCAGATAGTTCTTGTAGAGTTCTTTCATTTCTGTTAACACTCAAGTCTCCCTCTTTTTCCATCTGTTTCATTTCCAGACTTCTGTCTTCAATATCACTAATTCTTTCCTCCATCTGGTCAGCTCTACTACCTAAGCTGGCTATTTCATTCTTCATCTCTTTTATTGAGTTCTTCAGCTGTGGAATTTCTATTTGGTTCTTTTGTAAAATTTCAATCTCTTTGGTAAACTATTCATTTTGTTTATTGATTTTATTTCTGAGTTCGTTAAACTGCCTTTCTGAGTTTTCTTGCATCTATGTGAGTTTTTTCAAAACTGCAATCTTGAATTCTCTGTCATTTAAGTCACATATTTCCATGTCTTTATTTTCTGGAGATTTTTCATTTTCTTTCAGAGCTTCCTTATTATGTTGTTATTCATTGCCTTTTATGGATTATTTCTCCTCCTAGGAATTTATGGGAATGAGCTCTGCAGCATATTGATAGGAAGAGGTCTTTCTTTTGTTTTCCAGTTGGTGGCAATGGAATATTTTCTTTTCTTGTTCCCTATTCTGGTTTATAATGGTGGAAGAATTTGGGCATCTCCTCTGTAACCAGGTCATCCCAGTCTCAGTTCACCACTCCCTTTTGAGAATGTGCTGTGTGATGGGGTTCTGGGCCCCTGAAATCCCAGTGCTGCCCCTGCAGCCAGATGCAGTGCTAGGGTGCCTGACCTGTCCCAGATGCCCCCACTGGGATCAACTGAAAAAGGTGGGGGCAAGTTGAGCTGGGAGAGGCCACTAGTGTGTTTGTGGATTTGTTCTCCTCCGAGTAATGGCAATTGCCAGACTTCAATTGCCTCACTTCTGCATCTCCATCCTTGTTACTGGGATTACCCATAGTTTGTGTCTGCTGCCCAGAAACTGTCTCTCAAGTTCTCAGGGCTATAGATATTCTGCTCCATAACCTGACACTCAGTGCTACAGTTTTCTTCTGGGGCCCGCTCCTAGCTCTGGGAGTGTGGAGGAAGTGGCCAGGTTTTGTAGCTTTATTTTTTGCCTGGCCTTGAGGGCTGCTAGACCACAGCTGTCACACTTCTGTATTCCTTCTCTATCCTAAGATCTCTATCCCACCAACTGGGTTCTGCTGTATTATATGCTGATCACTCAGGCAGGAATGCCCAGAGCCTCAGTGAGAATACCTGCTGCCTGAATCCTCCCTTGTCCTGGGACCTGCAGTGAGCTCTGGGCTGCTTCCACAGCAACTGTCTCTGCTCTTCTTCCTTCTCTCCTCCCTTGTTTGCTCAATTCACCCACCTTCAGATTTTTTGAGGATCTCTCAGATATGTTTCTGTGTTGCACAGGGAATCCTTTGTTGAATTTTAGCTGTTCAACTTGTAACTTCAAGGGGAGACATCATGGAGGACCCCTCACACCACCATGTTTCTGACCTGTTTTGAACTCTTTATCAGGTAAATTACTTATCTTAGTTTTATTAAGTTTTTCTGAAATTTTATCTTGCTCTTTTGTGTGGAACAGATTTTTCTGTTTCTTCATGTTTCTTGACTCTTTTTGTCAGTTTCTATGCATTAAATGAAAAAATAAAAAAAAAATAAAAAACCTCACTACCTCTTGAAAAAGTAGCCTTGTGTAGGGGATAAAACTTGTCATTCAACCCTGCCCTAGCTTTTGGTTGTCTCTCACACCTTTGTGTTTGTCCAACCACCGTATTATATTTTTAATAGCTCTCAGTAGTTGATGATGTACCAAGACCTGTCATTGTCCCAAAGTGGAGGTTCTCAGTCAATACCTAGATTCATGCTGATTGGAATCCAGGATCTTATAAAGCAAATGTTTTTTCTTTTCTTTTTTCTTTTTTTTTAATTACAAAAATATATATAGTCCTGTGGGACCACAAGCGTAAACCCCATTAATCACCAGAACCAGGAAATGAGGATGTGTCCCCTGGGTGGCACAATATCAACTGGGACTTCAGAAAGTGTGTGTAAACTCTTTTCTGGGAGATATTGGCAAGCTGTAATGGGGCAGAGGGAGAGCAAAAATATAATGTCCACTGGCCTACACTTTCTAAGAGCATATCTGTAGACCCCGAGGTGTGTTCCAAACCTGAACCTGCCTTTCAGGCTGAAGCTTCATGAAAAGCAAATAGCCCTCTTTCACAGAAAGACTGGGGGTGTGTTTCAGTCTGTTGTCTGCACAGTATCTTGGGGATGGTAGCTTGCCGAAAAATACTCTCCAGTTTTCACATTTCACTGAGGCTCTGGGCATTCCTGCCTGAGTGATCAGCATATAATACAGCAGAACCCAGTTGGTGGGATAGAAATCTTGGGGCAAGAGTATAAGAATCTTGAAACCCAGGAGTATAAGAACCTTTGGCCACCAGAGCTAGAAGGTGCGCAGCAGCCACAAAAACTGGGACACCAGATATAAAAACCAGGGCACCAGATGCATGTAAATCCTACCCTCCAGGAGATACTGACAACTTGAGTGTGCTAAATATCTCTTGAAACTATTTATTTGGTTCTATTTACATCCCATTCAGAATTATCATCATCATTTCCCTAGACTGCTATAGTAGTCTCTGACTAATATTCCTCCATCGATTTGGCCTACTAGCTATCCAGTCACCATCTGTATACAGCAAAGAGATTTTTGGGAAAAGGTATTATCTGTCACTTCCCCACCTCACCTGGCTTAAAATATTTCTTAATATTCTTTTGACAAAGACAAAACTCTTAACATGGTCTACAAATATCTGTTAGTTCTGGGCCCTCTTATTTTCCCATTCTCATCTCACAGTACACTCTCCTTTTTTTCTTCTGTGATTTATCCACACGGTACTTCTTTCAGATCCTTAAATTGTCATGTTCCTACCCTCCACAGGGTCTTTATAAATTCTATTGCTTTTTGCCTGAAATGCTCATTATCCTTTCTTGTCCAGTTCATTCATTGAAAACCTAATATGTCACAGATACTGTTATGAATACAGAAAAACTAAGATATTGTCCAAGTGTCTTGGGGCAGATAGAAATGTCAACAGACAATTATAATTTAGTGTAATAAGTTAAAATAAATGCACAAAATAAGTTAGCTACAGATGTAACTCATAGGTAAGAAAAGATGATAAACTCCACCTGAAATCAGAGTTCTGGGAAGGTTTAACTAAAGATATGTGATTTCCACTTCTAGTGCGGAGGGTAAGTTACTAACACATTGACCTTCCTGAAGATAAAAAATAAAAACTGAAAAAAATACACAAAATACCTTTCTCTGGAGAGTGAATAAAAGCAGGCATTTTGTGGAAAGGATTCAAAATTTGAATGATGGGACAGGAATCAGTGTGTTTCCCATTTTTTTTAGCTTTGGCCTGAGGACAGGTTTTAGTCACAGTATAGCTAAAGCTTTGATAGAAAATCTCTAATTTTTCTGATCAGATTATGCAGGGAATCAACCTTAGGGAAATTATGGCCATCAGAGAGTTAGAGGACAACTTAGAAGTTGAAAGCCAGAGAAAACCACCCACAAAAAAATTCTATATCTCTGGCTGACTCTTGAAACATATGTATCAGGCAGACTTAAAGTAGCTTTCAGCTAAAGAATTGAACTGAGCTGGGTGTGGGGCTGTTATTTAGTACAAGCAAGACAGATTTTATAATTGAAATTTTTTTTTGATATAGAATAACTTTTTATTAAATTTATTGGGGTGACAATTGTTAGTAAAATTACATAGATTTCAGGTGTACAATTCTGTATTACGTCATCTATAAATCCCATTGTGTGTTCATCACCCAGAGTCAGTTCTCCTTCCATCACCATATATTTGATCCTCCTTACCTTCATCTCCCACCCCCCACCCCCACCCCTCTTACCCTCTGGTAACCACTAAACTATTGTCTGTGTCTATGAGTTTCTGTTTCTCATTTGTTTGTCTTCTTTTGTTGTTTTTGGTTTATATACCACATATCAGTGAAATCACATGGTTCTCTGCTTTTCCTGTCTGACTTATTTCGCTCAGCATTACACTCTCAAGATCCATCCATGTTGTCACAAATGTTCCTATATCATCTTTTCTTACCGCCGAATAGTATTCCATTGTGTATATATACCAAAACTTCTTTATCCATTCAATTTAACTTCTTCATTCCCAATTTGGATGCCTTTTATTTCTTTCTCTTGCCTGATTGCTCTGGCAAGGACTTCCAAATCTATGTTGAAAAGGAGAGGTGATAGAGGACAGCCCTGTCATGTTCCTGAACATAGAACAAAGGGCTTCAGTTTTTCACCATTAATTATGAGATTAGCTGAGGGTTTGGAACATATGGCCTTTATTATGTTAAGGTATTTTCCTTCTATACCTATTTTATTAAGTGTTTTAATCATAAATGGATGTTGTATCTTGTCTAATGCTTTTTCTGCATCAATTGAAATATTCATATGATTTTTGTCCTTTATTTTGTTTATGTGATGTATCATATTGATGAATTTGTGGATGTTAAACCATCCTTGTGCCCCTGTGATTAACCCCACTTGGTCTTGATGAATAATCTTTTTAATGCATTGTTGTATTTGATTTGCTAGAATTTTGTTTAGGATTTTTGCATCGGTATTCGTCAGAGATATTGGTTTGTTGTTTTGTTTTTTTGTGGTGCTGTTTTTACCAGGTTTTGGTCTCAGGGTAATGTTGGCATCATAAAATGAGTTACGGAGTACTGTCTCGTCTTCAATTTTTTGGAAGTGTTTGAGCAGGATTGGTATTAGATCCTCTCTGAAGGTTTGGTAGAATTCACTAGGAAAGCCATCTGGTCCAGGACTTTTGCTTTTGGGAAGGTTTTGGATGACTGATTCAATTTCGTTACTGGTGATTCGTCTGTTTAGATTTTCCAGTTCTTCATGTTTCAGCCTTGGAAGGCTATATGTTTCTAAGAACTTGTCCATGTCTTCTGGGTTATTGAATTTGGTGGCATATAGTCCTTCATAGTATTCTTGGATGATTCTGTGTATTTCTGTGGTGTCCCTGATAACTTCCCTTTTTTCATTTCTGATATTGTTAATTAGTGTCTTCTCTCTTTTTATCTTAGTGAGTGTAGCCAAGGGTTTGTCAATTTTGTTAATCTTTTCAAAGAACCAGCTCTTTGTCACATTAATTTTTCTTTTGTCTCTTTGTTCTCTATTTCATTTAGTTCTGCTCTGATTTTTGTTATTTCCTTTCTTCTGCTGACCATGGGTTTCACTTCTTCTTTTTCTAGTTCTTTATTTGGGATTTGTCTTGTTTCTTGAGACAGGCCTATAATGATATAAATTTCCCTCTTTTTTTTTTTTTTTAAATGTAAATGTCCTTTTTTTTAAGATTTTTTATTTATTTATTAGGGAAGGGAAACAGGACTTTACTGGGGAACAGTGTGTACTTTCAGGACTTTTTTACAAGTCAAGCCGTTGTGCTTTCAATTTTAGTTGTGAAGGGTGCCGTTCAGCTTCAAGTTGTTTTCCTTTCAGTCTTAGTTGTGGAGGGCACAGCTCATTTCCAGGTCCAGTTGCCGTTTTCTAGTTGCAGGGGGTGTAGCACCCCATCCATTGCAGGAATCGAACCGGCAACCTTGTGCTTGAGAGGACACGCTCCAACCAACTGAGCCATCCAAGAGCTCAGCGGCAGCTCAGCTCAAGGTGCTGTGTTCAATCTTAGTTGCTGGGGGCGCTACCCACCATCCCTGGCGAGACTCAAGGGATTGAACTGGCAACCTTGTGGTTGAGAACCACGACATGTTTGTGGCCCATGTCGGAATCGAACTGGCAGCCTTCAGAGTTAGGAGCATGGAGCTCTAACCGCCTGAGCCACCGGGCCGGCCTCTAAATTTCCCTCTTAAAACCGCTTTCACTGCATCCCAAAAATTGTGGTAGGATGTATTTTCATTGTCATTTGTTTCTATGTATCTTTTCGTCTCTCCTCTAATTACTTCTTTGACCCAGTCGTTCTTTAAAAGTATGTTGTTTAATCTCCATGTATTTGTGTTTTTTCCTGCTTTCTTTTTGCAGTTGACATCCAATTTGAAAGCTTTGTGATCATAGAATATACTTGGTAACAGTTCAATCTTCTTAAATTTCCTGAGGCTGATTTTATGCCCCAGTATATGGTCTATCCTTGAGAATGTTCCATGTACACTAGAAAAAAATGTATAGTCTGCTGTTTTTAGGACAAAGTGCTCTATAAATGTCAATTATGTACATTTCATCTAATGTGTCATTTAGGGCTGCTATTTCCTTATTTATTTTCTGTTTGAATGATCTATCCATAGCTGTCATTGATGTATTTAAGTCCCCTAGTACAATTGTGCTTTGGTCAATTTCTCCCTTTAGTTCTGTTAGTAGTTGCTTGGTATATTTTGGTGCTCACTGATCGAGGGCATAAATATTCATGACTGTTATGTCTTCTTGTTCTATAGTCCCTTTTACCATTATGAAATGTCCATCTTTGTCTCTTGTTACCTTTTTCATCCTCAAGTCTGTTTCATCTGATATCAGTATAGCTACACCTGATTTTCTCTGGACACCATTTGCTTGGATTATCAATTTCCACCCTTTCACTTTGAGTCTATGCTTATCCTTGTAGCTGAGATGTGTCTCTTGGAGACAGCATATGGTTGGGTTTAGTTTTTTTATCCTATTTGGTACAATGTGCCGTTTTATTGGTGAATTCAGTCCATTTACATTTAGGGTGATTATTGATATGTGAGGATTTCCTGTCATTCTATCTTTAGTTTTCTGGTAAGTCTGTGTCTCCATGGTTTCTTTGCCTTTTTGTTGTTGTCTATTATTTCTGTGTGGTGGTATTCTATGATGTTTCCCTCTGTTTCTTCTTTTATTACATTACATATTTCAGTTCTGGATTTTTTTTGAGTGGTTACCGTTAAATTTATGTAAAAAAAAGTTTGATATTTTGAGTATTCCATATTGTTCAGCATGCTTACTTTCTCCATTCCCGTATTCTGGTTCATGCCTTTACTCTCCCCCTTTTTATGTTTTGGTTGGCACAAATTTTCCCTGTTGTTGGAGGTCGAATAGCCTCCTTTAGTATTTCTTGTAGTGCAGGTCATGTATTAGAAAATTCTCTCAACTTCTGTATGTCTGGAAAGGTCCTTATTCCTCCTTCATATCTAAAGGATATCTTTGCTGGGTTTATTATTCTTGGCTCATAATTTCTCTCTTTCAATAATTTGAATATTTGGTTCCACTCCCTCTTGGCTTGTAGAGATGCTGGTGAGAAATCTGATGATAATCTAATGGGCTTTCCTTTGTAGGTTACCGTCCTCTTTTCCCTGGCTGCCTTGAGGATTCTTTCTTTGTCGTTGATTTTTGACAGCTTCAATGCAATGTGCCTTGGAGAAGGTCTGTTGGGATTGAGGCAGTTAGATGCTCTATTTGCTTCTTGGATTTGAGGGTCCAGTTCTGTCCACAAGTTTGGGAAGTTCTCATTGACAATTTTTTTGAATATATTCTCTCTTCCCTTCTCTCTTTATTCTCCTGCTGGTATGTCCATTATTCTTATATTTCTGTTTCTGATGGAGTCAGAAAGCTCTTGTAGAATTCTTTCATTAATTTTAAGTGTCAAGTCTCTTTCTTCTTCCATTTGTGTCATTTCCAGGTTTCTATCTTTGATGTCTTGATTCTTTCCTCCATCTGGTCAACTCTACTTCCTAAGCTGGCTATTTCAGTCTTAATTTCTTCTATTGAGTTCTTAATCTCCAGAAATTCCATTTGGTTATTTTTTAAAATTTCAATCTCTTTTGTAAAATGCTCATGTTGTTCTTTGATTGTGTTTCTAAGTTCATTAAAATGCGTTTCTGTGTTTTCTTGCATCTCGTTGAGTTTTTTCAGAACTGCAATCTTTAATTCTCTGTCATTTAAATCACATATTTCCACATCTTTAAATTTCTTTTCTGGAGACTTTTCACTTTCTTTCTAAGCTGTCTTGTTGCCTTGGTTATTCATGGCAATTACTGATTTATTATTTCTCTTCCTAGACATCTACAGGAGTGGCTTCTGCAACAGGTTGATAGGAAGACGTCTTTCTTTTGTTTTCCGGTACTTGTTGGTAGAATGTTTTATTTTCTCTCCAAACACAGCCTTTTTTTCTGTCTCATACGGTAGTGCCATGTTTTCTCTGCACTATTCCAGCTTCTCACACAATGGGGGGATTCCCTGGGAGATGGGCTTCTCCTCTGTTAATAGTTCGCCTGGGTCACAGGGCACAGTGTCCGTTTGGGTATGCGGAGAGCTTTTGTAGTTCCAAAGCTCTTCCTGCACCAGATTCAGAGCCTGTATGTTTCAGCAGTTCTGTTTACTCCTGCAGGGATCTGTCCAGATAGGTGGGGCCAGGGACGCAGTGAGTTGTGAGAGGTCGCCCAGAGCAATGGCGGCAACCACCACCACAGCCGGTTCTGCTTTCACAGCTCCCTCCCCTTTTCTGGCACTAGTTGGGCTGCGCATCTGTGTCTGTGGTCCACAGTTCTCAAACAGCAAATGTTCTGTTATTTTGATCTGACATTGCCACTGTTCCACTTCTAGCACTGGGCAGGTGGGGGCTGGGAAAGCTCTGGGAGGGTAGGGAATGGGCGGCTAGTCTCAGTGCCTAAGACTTCCATTCTCTGCGGCAGTGAGGGCTTAAACCACCGTTTTCAGCCTTCTTCCCTCTGTCTTTTCTCCGAGGTCTCTACCATGAGCGTTGGGTTCAGCCATGTTATATGCTGTCCCCTCAGCCCTGTGGACCATAATCGGAGCCCTAGCAGTCCGAGTTCTTCCCTCTCCTGCAGCTGCGGTACTTCCTGCATGCAGCAAGCTAGTAGCACTAAGCTATTTCTGTTTCCTGCACCCATGCAGCTGCGTCTCTTCACTTCTTTCCCTCCTCCCCTGCTCACAAGATTCGCCCACCTTTAGGTGAATTCAGTAGTGGGCCTCTTCGTCTTGCCTGTCTGCTGTGCAGGGAGTCCTTTGTGGAGTTATAGTTGTTTGATTAGTTGTAAATTCCAGTGGAGATTTACAGAGGCTCACCTCATACAGTCATTTTGATGACGTCTGATTTTTTTTTAATTGTTTCTGTCTCCTTTTATTATGTTTACTATCTCTTTGTTGAAGTTCTCATTAAGTTCCTTGAGCATTTTTATAACCAGTGTTTTGAACTCTATCTCTTGTACGTTGTTTACCTTAGTTTTGTTTAGTTATTTTTATTTATTTATTTTCTGGAGCTTTCTCCTGTTCTTTCATTTGGGACATTATTTCTTTATTTCCCCCTCATTTTGGCTGTCTCTCTCTCTCTCCTTGTTTCTATGTATTAGGTAGATCTGCTCTGTCTCCCAGTCTTGCCCCGGTGGCCTTGTGTATTAAGTGTCCTATGGGGCCCAGTGGCACAGTTTCCCTGTTCACCTGAGCTGCATGTTCCATGAGTGTCCCTAGTGTGGGTTGTGTGTGCCCTCCTGTTATAGTTGAGGCTTCATTGCTGTTGGCATATCAGTGGGTGGTATTGACCCTCAGGCTGACTGGCTGTGGGCTTTGGCCATGTCCACAGCTTATGGGCTGCTGTGTGGGAAGCTTACCCCACAGAGCAGGATTCACCCCAGTGGGCTTTGGTGCCTATTGAGATCACCCTTTGGGTGTGCCACTTATAGGGCTAATTGGATGGTGTTCTGCTGTGGTCTGAATCCAACCTGCACATATATTGGTTCTGGGGCCTCTTGGTACAGACTTCAGTGCAGGCCCAGGTCAACCACTGTCTGTGATCAATCGAGGAGTACATGGTAGGAGCTACAAAGTAATCCATGGTTCGTTGCTGCCTCTGCTAACCCTGGAGGCTTGTGTAAGAGGTCACATTGTGAACCGAGGATGGCTACCTCCATTACCAGGTCTGGGATGACTTCACAAAGAGCCAGAACCCTCCAAGGCCTGTTGCCACCTGCTGGTTCCCATAAGGTTCAGCCACTGATAAGCCTACTGTAGTATGGAGTTTGGTGTGGCAGGGTCTCATTGGGTCACTAGTGTGGAGCAAGCACAGCTCACCAGACCGATTCAAATTTGGCCATGGGCATTGGGGAAGGCTCAACACAGGAAAGATGGCTCCTGCCTATTGGCTGCACCTGAGGAAGGCCTCACACAGTGAAAGTGGCGACTGTCCTTCCAGTCCTCAGCCCAAAATTACACAACTCAGTCTCTTTCCATATGTCTCTGATGCCCTCCAAGTCACCGTCCCTCCACTAGAGCCCAGGGTGCATGCCTGTGTGAACCCTTTAAGAGGATATCTGGGTTTCCTGCAGCCTTCTGTCACACACAGGTGGTCAGAATTACCACTGTTTTTCACAGCTAATTGTTTTGGGGGCTCCTCTTCCCAGCACCAGTACTCCAGGTTAGAGAGCCTGATGGTCCCTTGCTCCTCCATGGGGAACCTCTGTGGCCCAGATATCTCTCCTGATTTTGAACCACCAAATGTGGGTGTGGGTCCAGCCCATTTTGCATCTCCACCCCTCCTACCAGTCTCGATGTGGCTTCTTTATATCCTTAGTTGTAACACTTCTGTTCAGCTAGACTTCAGATGCTTCTCCAGGTTGACTGTTCTATAATTTAGTTGTAATTTTGATATGTTCACGGGATGAGGTAAGCACAGCATTTATCTATTCTGCCATCTTGGATCTCTCCTCCAATGGGTATTTTAGATGGAGCAGGAGGACTGGAGATGGAAACTTGAAATATCAGACAGGGAGAGCAGGTATAGTGTGAAAAGGCCAGAGTGAGGAAACAGGATGCTTAAAGAGGGGTGTGGGTATAGAGAAGCCTGCTTATCAAGAAAAGCTTTATATAGGCAATACTGTAACAATGCCATGGTTGTTAATGTTTCACTCAAACGGGTAGTGGGTGTGGGCCTTCATAATTTTTTTCTATTTTCCTTCTGTAACATAACACTATGGCTGCTTAAATTTGTCACTTCCACTCTTTGTTTTTCATAGATATCAACATTTCTCTAGAGGTTTTGCTTTTTCACTTCAACTGGTCCTTTATAACCATAAAAAAAAACACAAAAACCCAAAGATTTTAGTCCTTTCTCTTGGATTTTTAAGCTTTAAATTGTTAGTTTGTATTTATACAAAGAATATGTAATTTTCTACTACCTGGTAATCCTTTATGCCAAAGAAAAATAATGGATGTTCTAGGAATGGACAAAATAAGCTGAGAGAGCCAAATTATGTAAGCTAATGTCAGAGGGAGTGACACTCAGTCAATGTACAGCAGCTTTTCCCATAGGTCCCCTTGAAGAGATGGTGGAAAACTCATTCATAGATGACTTTTAAAAGTTTAAAGGAGATGGGAGTCTACATTTTGGGATTCTAGACTTGGTTTTCACGATAAGATTTTGGACAGATCATTTAAACTCCCTAAGCTTCAGCTTGATAATCCTCAAAATGGAGTATGATTTGTCTGACCTACTCCACGGGGTTGTTGCCTGTCTTCAAAAAGGTAATGTATGTAAAGTACTCTAGAAAAGTGAATGGGTAGTTACACACATCCCTTCCAATAGTGGATGCATATGCACTCTCCTCCATTTCAGAACAAATAGTATACTAAGTTTAAAATATATATAAAATTAATTTCCAGAGGAGTCAATGGAATAATTCATCTTTATGCTTCTATGCTGTATTTTCATTCATACAATCTCTTGGGGTCAGGTTGATGCCACAATATTCATTGGAGGCAAAACAGGTAATACGTGTCACTCAGCTTTGTGGATAGAAGGAAGCACTGACTTTGAAACTCATCTCAGCTCTATCTTTAATGAAAGAGCAAAAGGGAGTAAATATTCCCTCCGTAGGTTAATTACCTCCCATGAGCAGCTCCAAACACATGCCATCTGGAAGAAGGCCAAATAGGCATGTGGAAACGTGTGACTGCCATCCCAAGGGAGAGCACACTTGTTGGGGTATGATTTCCAGCCTGAGAAGAGACCGCCAACTGATGTGTAACGTGAGGGTGGATTTTTTTTTTTTCCTTCGCAAGTGGTCAGTCACACACAATCTGAGAAGGTGGTGTTTAAGCCAAGGCAGCCTCTGCTGTCATCTGACAAATGAAAGCAATCAGGTGGAAATTTAAGTCAAGGGAAATTCCCCATCCGTAAATAGGATGTGAGGTTGCTGAAATACAGCTTCATCCAAGATATATGCACACTGCATATACTCATTGTTTGTTGAAGGGTAATTTTTGCCTACTTTTTTGGCAGTCATGAAAATCATGTTGACAGAAGAGAAGCTTCTAAGTCATAGCACAGATTCCAGTATCTCAGCACTCTCTGTTGTGGAGTACTTGCCTTAGGAATATTTCTTTCAGTACCATGGACCAAACTCCAAACATCGAAGCTAGCCAGCATAATCTTGTGAAATTTGTGAAGTGCATTTTTATATATTTCAGTCCCCACTTTGTGTCCCTTCTACCTACTACTCCTCCACTTCTCTTCCCTATCAAGTACCCAGGCTTGGGGATATACATATACTCTCAGGTTCTACAAATAACTGCCTTACGGAATTTGCATTTTGTGGGGATGGGAGGATGTTTATAAAAGGGAAGGCTACATGGGAAGAGGACCCCTCACAGGGAAAATGCTGACTGTCCTCCAGCCCTTACCATGAAGCCACACACCTCGTCTGCTCCCCGTATGCCTTTGACATCCCCCAAGTCACTGTCCCTTTGCTGGGGCCCAAGATACGCAGGACCCCCTGCCTGCCTAGACCCTCTGTGAGAGCTTGGTGCATACTGCCACTGAGCACCCTCAGGAGGAAGCAGTCATCGGAGAAGGTAACAATGAGGATCTATAATGCCCTTTCCTGGACTCCCTTGAGGACAAATGAACATTTTAATGGTATATGTATCTGGCTACATTTTTGGATACAGTCAATGGCTGTGAAACATGGGGAAGCTTGCTATTGTTCAAAGAGGCAAAACCATGATTTTGGTTCAGTTTTCTGGGTACTCTATTGTGTGAATTATGAAACTGAAACTTCATATGTGTGTATTCTTTATAGATTTCTGTGTTTTCTGTAGATATATTTACAGTTAGAATTTAGAGATTGTTGACAACTTTCCCGGATTTCCATGTCCTATGACATGAAAGGGCAGCAAGTATGGATCTTGGCTCAATCTGGAACAGAATATTATATCAGTGCATGGAGTTCAGAGAGATAAGTGATTTCTAAATGATGTTTAAAAGTTGTGCATTTTAGTTTTACTACTTCTGATTAATAGAACTGCATTTATATCTTAAAGGGTCAATATTTCAGACTTTTCAATGTCACTGTGTTATCAAATACTATACTGAATGCTTTTGCAAATATTTTCTCTGAATCTTCAATACCATGTTAAGAAATAGATATTATCCCTCCATTTTAGAAATAAGGACACAGAAGCTTTCATATTTTCTCCTTTTAAATAGAAGGCTGATGTTTGCTCCTCTTGATGACAGAACCTAAGCAATAAGTTTGGCTTCAGTTGTGTGCTTGTGAGAACCATTATGTAATTTCCATAATATATGAGAGAGTCCTTAGCCTGGAATTACGTGACACAAACCCTTGTCATTGCTCCATTACTAGCTAGCTAAGAAATCTCTACCTCATTTGTGGTGGCTTATAGCCAGTTAAAATAAAATGAATAAAATATACATAGAAAATCTGAAAACAAATCCTCTTAGCACTACTGCTAATAGAGATGCAAATACACATTGAACACAAGAATTCACTGAATTTTCTGGTAGGCAGAGCAAAGAGGCAAACACAGGAAGTTTCATGTCAGAAATTTCTCATGAGATCTCCAAGACCCCTTCCTGTTTTTCAGGTTTTATAAAAATGGGGTAACCTACCTTTCAGAACCTTGATAGATTTAAATGAGACCACATTGGTGCATAAATTGGTGTATTGTTTTCCTTCTTATATAACCCCAACATGGTACAAATCTCAGGAGAATCAGACTGTAGTTAACTTCGTTAAAACTCCATCCTCTGAACTTCTGAGGGTCAACTTATTTAAGTACCCCTATGTTGTCAGCAACTGTGAGAAACATTTTACAATATTTTCCATACAAAGTAGATGTTATTGTCCACATTTTATAAATTAGGAAACTCAACTCCAGAGAAGTGATATCACTTGGCCAAGGCCATGTAATGGTTTTAGTCAGAATTTGAACCACTGTCTCTCTGTCACCAAAGCCCATGTTTTCTCTGGTGTGCTACACTGTTCTAAAATATTGACTAATTTAGTAGTTTGGGCATTCTTTCCAAGAATTTTTTCAATTTATAAAGAGGTGATTGTGAAGAATTGGCATATACTGGGTTAGAATTTGTGTAATGTAAAATCACTCATTACAGAAGACTCCACACAACCCCTGACAACATCAGAGAACCTTTAAATATCTAAGAAAAAAGGGGTGTGGGGTGGGGGAAGGCATGCTTTCAACAGTGAGAAAGACTTGGGAGTCTTCCTAGAAATCCTCCCTGTAATATCACTTGAATTTCTTTGATTCTTACAATGTTCTAGGCACCGTGTTAAGTGCTTTGTGTATAACGTCCCACTTGGTCACGCAACATCTTTATGAGGAAAATGCTACTGTAATCCCCATTTCATAGATAAGAAAACAGAAGCTTTAAAACATTCAAGTACCATGATCAAGGTCGCACAGTTAATATATGGTAGAGATGGTATTGGATCACAAGGTCAATCACTGCTTTAGGCAATCCCTCTCAGAAGATAGTAATTACCTATCTCACCTAACCATAAGGCTAACCTGGTAGGAGAGTGGCCTCAAAAGGCTGATTATATCTGACGAAAAGATTTGTCTTATCACAGGACTTCTTATGATAACAAGATTGCCAATTAACTACCTGCACAGCACAGGGACTGACTTCTACTGGATGTATAGTAAAGATGTTGATTTCATACAAGCTAATACTCTATGTAGTTTTATGAAGGCAGTTTTATCTGGCAGAATTCACTTATTCAACAAATATTTATTGAGTTTCTGCTATATATTAGTTCACAGTTTTAGATTTTGGGGAAACAGGAGGGAACAAAATAGATAAAATCCCTTTCTTTATGGACTATACATTCTAATGAGCAAAGACAGACAATAACAGATTTAACTAAATTATCCATGATGTTAGCAGGTTATAAGTGCTGTGGGGGCAGAGCCCCAGAAAGTAGTTTACAGGCTCTCGGCCTCACGTGGAGGAGTACTGGCTCGGGTAGTAGATGGCCAACAGCTGTGGCTGATTGGCCGTCAGCTGTAGCCAGTTAGCCAATTAGCCGCTAATATAACTGCTGCGGCTACGGAGGAGAGTGGAGGAAAGTGAAAGAGAGTCGTCGGTGGGTTGCAGACAAAACGGACAGCAGGTCGCACGTCCAGTGAACCCAGCCTCCAGTGAGACCGTAGTGGTATGACTCCCCTACCTATGGCTCCGTGGGTGTTCCTTTTTGGCCTCACCATATCCTGCGTTACGTGGGGAGCGGGACCAGAGACCCTGCATGCCTCCCCGCACGACAAATGGCGCAGCAAGCAGGGTCTCCCTCATGACAAATGGCGCAGCGAGCAGGGTATGGCGCCGGCCAAGGCTCTCCGAGGGATGGTAGAGCAGTTTGTGCGTGTGAAAACGCAGTCTCAGGAAGCCCATGAGGAGCCGCGCCAGAGAGGGGGAGCACAGTCTGCCTGGGAGAGACGTGACCCCTCGGTGAATTGGTGGTCCTCTCGAGCCTCCGGATGGCATGCCGCCCTGTTGGCCATAGCAGGCATTACCGGCTTTTTGGTGGGCTGCTGCTGTAGGCTCCGAGGGCTGTGGACATCTTACATCGAGGCCTCCACCCACTCAGACACCTGGCACGGTGAGCAAGATTCCGACCAGGTAGGAATGGCGTCTGACTCTGGGCAGGAGGATGTATGGCCCCCACACAGTGTGTGGTGTCCGGTGGCCGCTGTTCTCAAGGGTTGGACCCCCAAGGAGGGGTGGGAGGACATGGACGGCTCTCCGGCCAGCGTGGAGAGGGCCCTGCAGGCTCTGGCTGAGCAGTTGCCAGAGGAGGAGAAGGCTATAGCTGGCCATGTGGGCTGGATGTTCCTCAAGGCCTTGAGTCTCAACACGGAAAATGTGCTTAATGAAGTGGCCCGGGTGCCTGACCAGGTGTCCCGGTTGGAAGCGCTGGAAGCCCGGGTCCGCCTGTTAGAACAGGGGCCCCACAGTGGAGACTCTGAGGCAGAGGCGGAGGAAGCAAGTGGAGACAATGTAGCTCCCAACCCCCAAGCCTGGCCAATCTTGAAGCAAAGGGTAAAACGTGAGCAACCTTTGGGCCCCGGGGGCGTTGCTGCCGGCAACCCAGCTGTGACTGAGTTCACTACCTACACCCCATACACTCCCACTGAGTTGCAGGAGCTGGGGAGGCGGTACAGACAACGCCCTGGAAAGCCAGTCTCGGCTTGGCTGTTACATTTATGGGATGAGGGAGCAGACAACATTCTCTGCTCCCCAGGCGAGAAGGAAAAGCTAGCCTTCGTGACAGTGCATCCGTCCCTGCGACAAAGGTTACAAAACTGCCATAGGTTGGCCAACAACCAGGGCAACCATTCTCTAATGGCGTGGCTCACAGCTGCGGTACGCACCATATGGGAACAGGCTGGCGAGCTGCCAGACACTGTGAGTCAATGGCAGTCATATACGGAACTTACGCAAATAATCCGTGAAATGGGTATGAGACATGCTATTTTTAACCTCAACATGCAGGGCCCAGATGACGAGCTTTTTACTGCCAGCATGAGAGATCTGGTTTTGGACACTGCACCTGCGAGTGCTTTTGGATCCTTGTTTGCTATTCTTACACTGTATGTAGGGTGACGGATCCATGAAGTTACAACTGCCTTGGCCACCCTAGGGGATGTTGAAAGCCGGAGGCGAAGGAAGTTAAGACAGGAGGTCCGCACAGTTGAGACCTGGAAGCCCAAACCAAAGGTAAAGGGGCGAGGTCGCGGGCCTCAGAGAGTAACACGCGCACAGATGTGGCGTGATCTCGTGGCAGCAGGGCTTGATCAGGGAAAAATAGACCAGCAACCCAATGCACTCCTGCTTGAACTTTGGAAACAGTTGCGTCCGGAACAACAATTCCGGAGAAACATAAAGGAGGAGTCTGGCAAAGCGCGACCCGTGTCCCTCCAGGACTTCATGCAGCCGCTTGAGGCCGACTCCTTGCAGCTTGATTAGGGGTGGGGCCAAGGTACCCGGTCAGAGGGGACGAGCAGGGACCGGAGGCCCCACGTGGAACTGTCCATACATTGGTCCCCTTCGAATGTACAGAGGGTTTTGGCTCTAGTTGACACTGGTGCTGACTGCAGTCTCGTTTATGGGAACCCAGAACTGTTCCCCGGACCAGCAATCTGCATTGATGGCTACGGGGGAAAGACTGTGACTGTAAAAGCCATTTCCTTACCACTGGGTATAGGAAGGCTCCCTCCTCGTACCTACAAGGTTTATGTCTCCCCCGTTCCGGAGTATATTCTAGGGGTGGACGTGCTACATGGCCTCAGCTTACAGACGTCGGTAGGAGAGTTCCGTCTCCGGATCCGGGTGGTGAAAGCGGTGACACGCGGGCATGCTCACCACCCTCCTCAAGCGTTGCCACAGCCCTGGCGCGTGGTTACAGTGCGACAGTATCACCTGCCAGGAGGACAGGAGGAGATTGGTCGTACAATATTGGAATTGGAGAAGGCAAATATTGTGAGGCCAACGCACAGTCCCTTTAACTCCCCAGTATGGCCTGTCAAGAAGCCAGATGGGACCTGGCGAATGACTGTGGACTATAGGGAGTTAAATAAGGTGATGCCACCCTTGCACGCTGCAGTGCCTTCAATTCATGATTTAATGGATCGTCTGACTGTCCGCCTAGGGACATATCACTATGTAGTGGACTTGGCCAATGCTTTTTTCTCCATTGACATTGCACCCGAATGTCAAGAGCAGTTTGCTTTTATGTGGGATGGGCGTCAGTGGACTTTTCAAGTCCTTCCGCAAGGATACTTGCACAGCCCCACTATCTGCCATGGGCTTGTGGCCCAGGATTTGGCACAGTGGGATCACCCATCCTCTGTGGCCTTGTTCCATTATGTTGATGACATTCTGTTAACCTCAGATTCTCTTTCTGATTTAGAGCAAGCAGCTCCCTCTCTTCTCCGCCACCTGAAGTCACGCGGCTGGGAGGTGAATGAGGAAAAGGTCCAAGGCCCTGGCTTATCCATCAAGTTTTTGGGTGTTGTGTGGTCGGGTAAGACAAAGGTTATACCTGAGGCAATCATTGACAAAATACAAGCCTTTCCCCGGCCGACCAAGGTCTCCCAACTGCAGACGTATTTGGGTCTGCTAGGATATTGGCGGGCGTTTGTACCCCATTTAGCACAAATGGCAAGGCCCTTGTACAATATGATAAAAAAGGGGGCCTCATGGGATTGGACTGAGGCTATAGAGCAAGCCTTCGTTGCCACGAAACGGGCAGTGCAGCAGGCACAGGCTCTGCAAGTAGTGGACCCAGGCCGCCTATTTGAACTTGATGTTCATGTAACCCAAGAGGGGTATGGATGGGGCCTCTGGCAATGGCAGGAGCGTCTCCGGTTGCCAGTGGGATTTTGGTCCCAATTATGGAAAGGAACGGAGGTCCGCTACTCTCTAATAGAGAAACAGCTGGCTGCTGTGTATGCAGCCCTAGTGGCCACAGAAGCCATCACAGGAACGGCACGCGTGTTGGTTAGAACAACGTATCCTGTCCAGGGGTGGGTCCGTACATGGACCCAGGGACCCAAAACGGGGGTGGCACAGACCACCACCCTCGCCAAGTGGGGTGCCTACTTGGAGCAACGTAGCACCCTTAGTTCAAGCCCTTTGAGCACAGAGCTACAACAGGTCCTGGGGCTGTGGAGCTTGTAGCCCAGGCTGAGCCAAGTGCTCTGCCTAGAGGGGAGGACTTGGAGCCCTCGCCCTACAAAGAAGGACAGTCCCCAGTACCTGAGGATGCCTGGTTTACCGATGGTTCTAGCCGAGGGGCTGCAGCTGTTTGGACGGCTATTGGTGTGCAGCCCAAAACAGACACCATTTGGTTTGATACTGGGATGGGCCAGAGTAGCCAGTGGGCTGAATTACGGGCTGTGTGGATGGTGATCAGCCACGAGCCTGGGCCCCTAGTTATTTGCACTGACAGCTGGGCGGTGTTCCGGGGCCTAACGCTGTGGCTGCCTACATGGAAACACCAAAACTGGTTGGTGGGACACCGTCCATTGTGGGGTAAAGCCATGTGGCAGGACCTCTGGGACCTAGGGCAGAAAAAGGAAGTGACCTTAATGCATGTCACAGGTCACTCCCCCTTAGTGTCCCCAGGTAATGATGAAGCAGACGCCCTAGCACGGGTACGATGGTTAGAGCGGGCTCCTGCCACTGATGTGGCCCATTGGCTGCATAGGAAATTACAGCACGCTGGAAGCCGAACCATGTGGCAGGTGAGCAGACGCTGGGGCCTGCCTTTGAAATGGCAGGAGATAGCAGATGCCTGCTATGACTGTGCCGTCTGTGCCCAGGACAGCCCCCAAAGGCGGAGGCTCCCCTGGGAGACACAGCAGATTACGCGAGGGAGGGTGCCCCTCACTCGCTGGCAAGTGGATTACATTGGACCCCTGCCTAAGGCCCGCAATGCGATATATGCATTTACAGCAGTGGACGTTGCTACGGGTTTGATGTTTGCTTGGCCCTGTCCGGCTGCGGATCAGCGGCATACAGTGGTTGCCCTTACACGACTGTGCGCCCTCTATGGGCGCCCCCAAGTCATTGAAAGTGACAGGGGTACCCATTTTACGGGGCAAGAAGTGCAGCGCTGGGCTGCCAGGATGGACGTGCAATGGTTGTTTCACACCCCGTACAATCCGCAAGAAGCTGGCATGTATCCTCCCAGATGGAAGGGATTTGCCATTGTTGGTTCCTAAGACTACCGTTTCTTTTCGTCTGTAGGTGTCAGTAGGCTAATATGGCACAGGGACCCTCGCGGAAGACGCTTGTCACCTAGATTGTGAGGCGAGAACCTGTAGGGGTGGAGTGTGGGGACAGAGCCCCAGAAAGTAGTTTACAGGTTCTCGGCCTCACGTGGAGGAGTACTGGCTCGGGTAGTAGATGGCCAACAGCTGTGGCTGATTGGCCGTCAGCTGTAGCCAGTTAGCCAATTAGCCGCTAATATAACTGCTGCGGCTACGGAGGAGAGTGGAGGAGAGTGAAAGAGAGTCGTCGGTGGGTTGCAGACAAAACGGACAGCAGGTCGCACGTCCAGTGAACCCAGCCTCCAGTGAGACCGTAGTGGTATGACTCCCCTACCTATGGTTCCGTGGTGTTCCTTTTTGGCCTCACCATATCCTGCGTTATGTGGGGAGCGGGACCAGAGACCCTGCAGGCCTCCCCGCACGACAAGTAAAGCAGAGTACATGGGATAGGAACATAAGTAGAGGTATGTAATTATAAACAGAGTGGTCAGTGAAGTCCTCACTGAGAAAATGATATTTAGCAAATGACAACCAAGTACTTGACATGGTGAGAACGTATGATGAATAATAAATGTTACCCATTATTATTTTCACTGCTATTATGTACCATCCCAATTTACATTTTAAAAATACTTTATATTTTTAAAGCTCTTTTACATATGTTATCCCATTAGATTATCATGAAATACCTATGATGGGGAAGGGTCAAGCAGTATCTCTCTTTGAGCAAGAGGAAAACTGAAGCCTTAGGTTAAATAGTTCAGTTAAGCCACACAGTGAGTCAATGGTGGAGTCAGATAAAGAACCAAGACTCTACTTCAAAGTTCTGTATACTTATTACTTTGCTGTACTTTTTAGGTCTTACCTTTTCTAATGGAGGGTGCCAAACTCACAATTCATGTCTGGTTTTAATTAAATGCATTTCTAGACACACATGAAATCTCTGAGGAATAAAAAAGCTCAGTCATGAATTCGTTCTGAAAAAAAATGAAATTAGAAATCTAATTTAAAGAGCTGTAAGCAAATGCAGAGTTTATGTAGGTCAATGCCTTAGTTTTTTTTGTTTTTTTGTGGGTTTTTTTTTGTGTTTTTTTTTTTTGGGGGGGGCGTGACTTGCCAAGGCACACGGGGAGATAGTAGCAAAGCTGAGACCAGAATCCAGGTCCTCTGAGTTCCAAGATAATACTCATTCAACTGTCACAAATAATTCTTTAATTATCTCTTCTAGATTCAGCATTCAGGGGCATTATTTCTGCTGGCAGCCAAAGAGGCTGTTTTAAGATACCAAGTCCTCATAATGAAAGTTAACTCAACATGTGATGATGAGGACCGGTGGGACCTCCTTAGCACTGATACATTTTTCAGATTTAGAACCTAAAACTCATCACAGAGACCACCCTATTCAAATTATTGCTGAAAGAATCTGGCTTGATTTTTACCCCAAATCTACATTGGTTAGATTTTATATCGCTCATGAGAGCTTTCATCATCTTTATAAAGTTCTTACTGTGTGCCAAGCACAGTGCTGAGCATTCTTGGAGATATAAAAGAAATATAGTTTTAATTTTAGATATGCTCTGTCTAGATATGTGACTTTGGTCAATTTTTTCCCCTCTCTGGGCTATTAATCTTCATAGCCCCTTCCAGTTGTAATATTTCATGAATCTGCAAATCTCAAACTATACATACCCGAAACTAAACTCTTGATCTCCCCTACCTCCAAGTCTTCTCTACGTATAGTCTTCCCTCTTACTTGATAGCACCTCCATCTTCTAGTTGCTCAGAACAAAGATGCTGGCATCATCTTTGATCATTTTCACTCTTAGGTCCCACACTCTATCAGGAAATTATACCTCTACATTCAGAGTATGTCCAGAGTCCAGCTTCTTACCAATTCCATTACTACCACCCTAGTTCAAGCAACAATTTATCTTGGTCCTGGATTACTACAATATTCTTCTGATTTTTCTGTGTCCTACTTGCTCTCCTTAAGCCTATTCTTATAGCAATCAGAGAGACTTATTAAAATAGAAATCAAATGACTTTCAATTTCAAAGCAAAAGCTAAAATCCTGATAATGATCTTTAATGCCCTGGGTCAAGTGCCTGTTATCTTGGACCTCATCTACTACTGTCTCCCTTGTTCAATATATTCCAGTCAGAGAGGTCTCTTCATTGTTCTTTGAACACACTAAGCTAATTTGAATTTCGAGGTCATTGCACTAGCTGTTTCCCTTGACTGAAACACTTCCCCCAGAATGTGGTCCCCAGATCAGCAATATCAGCATCACTTGAGAATTTGTTATAAATGCAAATTCTCCAGCACCATCAGAGACCAACTGAATCAAAACCTCTGGAGGTAAGACCCAGCAATTTGTATTTTAACAAGCCCCTTCACTGATTCTACTGGAAACTAAAGTTTTTGTTTTTTTTTTGGAAACTAAAGTTTAAGAACCACTGGGGTAGACTTAACATTTAATTAAAAATATTAACTTTATCCTTTTAAACTGCTATAGTACAAGGAATTCTTACATTTCCTATTCCATTTATTGGCATAATAACACTATTAAAATAACATAATAGTGTTTATTTTAGATTAGAGCTTGATTTTTTTAAGGACCTAAGCATGTTAGCTCGATCACTAGTACATTTTAACATTACTGGCCTTTACTGCAATTTTTCCTCAGATATTAGTTTGCTCATCCTCATTAAGTAGTCCTTGTGCTTTCCATCTCTGTGTTTTTGTTTATGTGGTCCCTGTCCCTTCATATGCTCTACTCACCTCTACCTATTAAATTCCTACGCAACCCTCAAGGCCTACTTCAAATCCTACCTCCTTCTGGAAACCTACCTTGATTAATGCAGTTCAGAAGAATCATGTTTTTCTATTCTGAACTCTCATAGAACTTAACATCTGAACTACTGCTTTATCTAATAGTTCTACGAGAATTTTCTACTGTTCTCTTCTTTTATTATAAATACTTGAGAGCAGGATTCATGTTTTATATGTTATGTATCTTGCACAATGCTCTAAACATACTCTCTGGGGATGTAGAAGTACTACATTTAAATACATTAAACATTTTCAGGAACAGCAATTCCAGATATGTCATGACTGAAGTCATCTGAACCAAACTTTTGAATCTTAAACCTTGTTGGAAATCACTTCATCTCAGCACTAAAGTACTAGTGTTTACTAAAATGAAATTTACAACCCAACAGAATTTTTTTTTCTCTTGCTTTGCCTTATTCTACAGTATCATTTCCTAATTGATTACAAATCCCTGGGCTGAAGCCAAGGTAAAGAAAACTATTAAGAAAAATTCAAGTAGATCTAAGCTGTATTGGGCACCAAAGGGGGTGGGGGAAAGGAGGAGAAAAATTAATGTTTACCAAATGGAAGGGAACAGATTTTAATTTGGTATGAAATATTGATGATGACATCTGACTATCAGCATGTGGTAAGAAACACACCAAGTGATAAACTGTAGTTAATCACGGAGTACCTTTTGTTGATACAAGGTTGCAGTGAGGTAGTTTTATACAAATTTCTCTTGTTAGCAGAAGGCAGACTAGCATGAAGACAATCTTTTCTTTTTTTAAAAAAATCTATTGGTGTGACAATTGTTAGTAAAATTACGTAGATTTCAGGTGTACAATTCTGTATTACATCATCTATACATCCCATTGTGTGTTCACCACCCAGAGTCAGTTCTCCTCATGAAGGCAATCTTAATCTGAAGTAGAGAGTGATAACCTAGTAACCTTAGATTTTTACAAGGAATTAAACTAGGAAATTATCTTGAGGTAGTGTTTGGTAAAAGAGGGCAAGTTGAGTAAATGCCATCTTTTGGTACAGGGCCTGGTACTGCCTCAAGAAGGGTACAGGGTTGGGAACAAATCTCTCTATATACCTAAGAATCAAGATTTGACTCCTCATGAAATCAGATTAAAATGAAAATCAAGGGCAAGCAGGAAGAGTCACAAATAAGTAGCTGAGGGGAGAATGTGACTCTACAGACAAAAAGAGGCACTCTCATTTTGTCCCTGAAAGTAGGGGGAAGTTGGTGTTATGGGATGATTCAAATATAAATGTACCTCAATATTTGTTATTTTTTAGCGCAAGTTGAGAGTAACTTTCCCTTTTTCTCTGTTTGCCTATATTGCCATACTGCCATCCCCAGAGGGCCAACAGAGTGTGCCTTGGCATCCCCAGTTTATGAGGCTCAAGGACCAGCTCCAGGGAAACAGGACTCACTAGGGCCCAGAACTCTGTAGATCTTTTCTCGCCGAAGCACACTGTGACATTCTGAAATATTTTGCCTATATTCTCAATCTTGTTTTTAAAGGAATAAGATATAGTACACACAGCAAAGGTTGTTCAACTATCTGCCAGTCTCTCTGATCTTCTGCAAGCATACCTTTAATATTTCATATCCAATAATCCTGCATTTTGCTGAGTGTCAAAGTTGTTGTCCAGGATATTTTAGGACTAGTTCCTATAGTTTTAGTAACCAAATAGCACACCATGACTATAACAAGCTTTGCTGTAATTTCTAAGTTTCTGAGCCATTTTCAGTCAGCAGTACTTTGTACAGTACTTTATTGATATATAAATGGAATTGGAAAGCAAATTAAGAACACTTTGAGCTCTTGAATTTCTTGATTCCCCAAATGATGCCCTTACCCCACTCCCAAAGACATTGAACATCTTGAAGATCAATTTGCAGATCCATGTCAGCCAGTCTTCCTTATGCAGTTATGGCATTTCCTCATGTACTCTGTTGATTGGCACATGTCTGTTGAAGGAGAAATATCTTATTCCAAGCAAAATACATGTCAGGTGTACATGTTGGAATAAGGCACTTATCTGATTCAGAATTAACAACCTTCAATAATTTGATTTCGTTCAACTTATCAGTTGGTACAAACAAGCCAAAACAATGTTGAGTTGAGATGATTAAATGCGATAGGTCAATTTTGTAAGCGAGGGAAAGCAACATCAGCCTGACCAAAGAATTAACATGCAACTGCTAAACAGGCTCCAGGGGAGTTTCAAAAGAGAAGCAACAAAAACCAAAATAGCCTTATCAAAAATGTCCCATGAAGCAATGCTATCTTCATATAAACACGACCAATTGAAGTGGGCTAACTCAGTTCACCATGTGAAAACAACGCTTCATTTCTTATGCCACCTAGGAATTCCAAGACAGAAATAACTCCCCATAATGAAGATATTGCTATGTGATTGAGTCTCTTGATGGGATGGTCAGATGTCTATGCCTATTTAGAGAAGCTTGGCTTTGGGTTACCTATCAGTTTAGTTGCATGAGACCTTTTTTTGCTTTCAAGCAAATCCTTAGATTTTATTATCTGTTTAAAATGTTGCCCACTATTTATGGAATAAACATTTCCACTTTAATTTCATATCATAGGAAAATAACAAAGACAGTGTAGTTATTGGTCACAGCTGTGTTAATGTGTTACATGTAACCTTAATAATTGTGCTGTCAAGTCCACAGAGTCAACCTTTCTGGTTTTCCCTTACAATCTGGCCACAAGATAAAGAAGGGGTTTTATTTAATATTCATGCAAATTTAAAAATCTGTTTTAAAGCATAACTTTTAATAAAGATTGACTCAAAATAACAAGTTTGTGTTGCAAACTGCCAGTGTGTTATAAGATATTTTTGGCATCTAATTAGAAAATATGAGAAAACTTTTTTTCTGACTCTACATTTTTACATTTCAATGTAGTACAGAGGTCCATTGCTGTGATTATTGATTTTTCCCCCCAGGATGAGATGAAAAGTTCTTTCTTTCCTCCCAAGAGTATTAAAAATTTTGTGAAGTTTAACACTTATTAGCAATACCCATCATTGTACATATTTTCAACAATAGTAATTATAATTAAAATGTAAGGAGGGGTTGGAGTGAATAAAAGGAGGTTTCCCTAAGCCTTTTCCTATGGTAATGTTGCTAAAAGATATTTCCTTTTTATTTTAATATATGGTTCACCATTAATGTCCTTTATAGAAAGGTCACTGCATTTAAAAACAGAAATCATTCAATGTATATTACTAGGTAGAACAGTGGCAAATTATGTCACTATATCACCCACTCCAGCATCTGGACAAATTTATCAAGTAACAAAGAGAGCTTGCAATAAAACCTAAAATATGCTTATTTCTCTTGTTATCAGAAGGCAGGCTAGCATGAAGCCAATCTTAATCTGAAGTAGAGAGTGATAACCTAGTAACCTTAGATTTTTACAAGGAATTAAACTAAGAAATTATCTTGAGAAGTTATTCAATAAGGATTGTTGAATCCATTTGGAATACACTAAGAAGAAGTTCAAAAGACAAAACTAAGTCTGAGACAAAATTAATAAAGTTCATTTATTCATTAATTTGCAGCCCTAGAACTCATCTGCTTTCACTTTTCTTTCAGCAGGGGTTCAAGGGTGCTAGAAAGCAAGTAAGTTTTATAGAGTAAAAAGAGGCAATACTGGGACTGTCTCTGATTTGCAAACTTTCTATTAAGATGAGATTATTTTTTGATGGAAGATTTTCTAATTTGTCTTCAGATACATTTGACAATCCTTGGTTGTCAAGGAGGCAAGTGAGCAGTTTGGGAACATTTCAAAAGAAAGGATTGTTCGAAGTTAGGAGCAGAAGATATTCTATGGATAGCCTTTTCCTACAACAAATGGAGGTTGATGGGGTGCTTTTTAAAAATGCAAATGGACCTTATGAGACATTGACTGTCATTGCAGGATCACCCCTCTATAAGCCCATACTTCCACTATGTATCACCCCATTACAAACCCATACTTTCACTATGATTGGGAAGTGGCTAATATTCTGTACCAATGGCATTCCTAAGGTTTTCACAATTTCTGGCAAGCATAAAATCACAAATTCCACAGAGCCGGGTTGAACCAATATGCACAGACACATACATATGTACAAACACAAATACACATTCATGTGTGTGCAAACACGCACACATAAAACCTCCAGTCTTGATCCTTTGTGCTTGAAGAGCTGTCTAACAGTAAACAACAGTTTAAGTTGATTATACTGATCAAAAGGTATCTTTTAATGAATCCCAGGCAACAAATCATAATGTTATGTGATCATTAGAGCAAATCATATAAAAAGAAAAATCTAATGCCAAATATATCACTATGATACAATCCAACTTCAGAATGTCTTTCATAACTTGCAATGTAGGTGTATTTTATTTTGAGAGGTCAGTTAATGAAATAAAAGGAAAAATTGGATTGTGTCTTATGAGTTAAAAATTTTGTTATATCAGAAGTTACCAAAGGGTAATTATTACTTGTTGAAGTTACTATTTTTAAACATTTTGGTAGCCATCCCTGGATGATTGGTCAATATTATTATTGTTAGCTCAATTGCAGGGATGAATGTTATTTCCACTGCTCATTTGAATAGTCATGTTTGGGCCTGGCTAACACTACCACCATCTGCCATTTATTGATATTTAATTTTGAATGACAATCCCCTACTTGGTAATTTATTGTGATGAAAGATATTTAACAGGAGTTGCTGATTATACACCATCATAAAGATATTTGTAAAGTTGATTTTTTAAAAAATTGAGCCCTAGAGACAATTAAACAGAGATCCACCATCTTCAACTGATATGGAAAGAGTTGAAAAAAGGAGGGAATAAAATGAGCTGGGACATACCCCACCCTACACCCACCCTCAGCCTCAGGACATAACAACACTATCTCAAGCAATATAGAAGAGTGGTTAAGGATTTAGGTCCTTGAGCCAGAATTACTTGCATTCAAATTATGGACCTGCTGTTTTATTAGACATATAATCTTGGATAAATTATTTAATTATCTATGCCTTGGTGTCATCACTTGTAAAATCGAGTTAGCGACTCTCTCTTGGGGTGGTTGTGAGGATTAAGGCGAATAATACATGTTAAGTACTTAAAATCATGAATGGCATGTAGTAATTTAAAGTAATTTAAGTTTAGCTTTTAAGTAATCACATGCATTGTGTTGATCAAACAATAGCTAACATTTATTGAACACTTACTACATGCCAGCTCTGTCTTTGAGGAATCACGGTAGACTGGCTGGGTCCCTTGCCCATAGATCCTTTTTCCTCTCAAGGTGGCCTATTCTACATGATTATCTCCTTCTAGATTCTGGTAACACTTCCTCCCTTTTTATCTGTAAATAAGAGGGGGCATCAGTTCCGTTACTTCTCGTTTCTTTGGACCTTTCTCAGCAGGGTTTTTATTCAGTTTTGGGCCCTTCTCAACTGTTCTGAAGATATTAGTTACATGCCTGCCTCCACACTAGATGCAGTCACCTAAAAATAGTACATAAATTCTTGAGATCTAAGGAGGAGCTGGCTGAACCAGTGATGCATCTCCAGACAGGCCCAGGTTTCCATCCTGCTAGAGTTTTATTTCTGTATCCTACCTCCCACTCTTACCCTCTTGCAAAGGCCATCAAAATTCTCATCTTCGACGTCATCAAAATGGCTGCGTGAGGTGAGCCTCTGTAAAGCTCCTCTGGAATTTACAACTAATTGAACAACAATAACTCCACAAAGGACTCCCTGCACAGCAGACAGGCAAGACGAAGAGGCCCACTACTGAATTCACCTAAAGGTGGGCAAATCACGCGAGTAGGGGAGGAGGGAAGGTAGAAGAGCTGAGAGGGAGCCGCAAGGGCGCAGGACGCAGAACTACCTCAGTGCTCCGAGCTGGCTGCATCCCGGAACTACCACAGCTGCGGGAGAGGGAAGAACTCGGACTGCTAGGGCTCCATTTATGACCCACAGGGCTGAGGGGGCAGCATACAACACGGCTGAACCCAAGGCTCATGGCAGAGACCTTGGAGAAAAGACTGAAGGAAGACGGCGGAAAACGGTGGTTTAAGCCCTTACTGTCGAGCAGAGAATGGAAGCCTTAGGCACTGAGACTAACAGCCCCCTCCTTACTGTCCCAGAGCTCCTGGCCCCACGTATCTGGGTGGATCCCTGCAGGAGTAAACAGAACTGCTGAAACATACGGGCTCTTAATCTGATGCAGGAAGAGCTTTGGAACTTCAAAAGCTCTCCACATACCCACACGGACAATGAGCCCTGTGACACAGGCAAACTGTTAATACAGGAGAAGCTCATCTCCCAGGGAATCCCCCATTGTGTGAGAAACTGGAATAGTTCAGAGAAAACATAGCACTACCATGTGAGAGAGAAAAAAAAAAAAGCTGCCATCGGAGAGAAAATAAAACATTCTACCAACAAGTACTGGAAAACAAAAGAAAGACCTCTTCCTATCAACCTGTTGCAGAACCAACTCTTGTAGATGAATAGGAAGAGAAATAGTAAACCAGTAATTGCCATGAATAACCAAGGCAACAAGACAGCTCAGAAAGAAAGTGAAAAGTCTCCAGAAAAGGAACTTAAGATGTGGAAATATGACAGAGAATGACAGAGAATTCAAGATTGCAGTTCTGAAAAAACTCAACAGATGCAAGCAAACACAGAAAGGCAGTTTAATGAACTCAGAAACACAATGAAAGAAAAACATGAGCATTTTACGAATGAGATTGAAACTTTAAAAAAGAACCAAATAGAATTTCTGGAGATTAAGAACTCAATAGAAGAAATGAAGAATGAAATAACCAGCTTTAGTAGTAGAGTTGACCAAATGTAGGAAAGAATCAGTGACATCAAAGACAGAAACCTGGAAATTACACAGATGGAAGAAGAAAGAGACTTGAGACTTAAAAGAAGTGAAAGAACTCTACAAGAACTTTTTTAATCCATCAGAAAGAGCAATATAAGAATAATGGGCATACCAGAAGGAGAAGAAAGAGAGAAGGGAACAGAGAATACATTCAAACAAATTGTTGATGAGAACTTCCCAAACTTGTGGACAGAACTGGACCCTCGAATCCAAGAAGCAAATAGAACACCTAATTACCTCAATCCCAACAGGCCTTCTCCAAGGCACATTGTATTGAAGCTGTCTAAAATGAATGACAAAGAAAGAATCCTCAAGACAGCCAGGGAAAAGAAGACGGCAACCTACAAAGGAAAGCCCATTAGATTATCATCAGATTTTTCAGCAGAAACTCTAAAAACCACGAGAGACTGGAACCAAATATTCAAACTATTTAAAGAGAGAAATTATGAGCCAAGAATAATATATCCAGCAAAGATATCCTTTAGATATGAAGGAGGAATAAAGACCTTTCCAGACATACAGAAGCTGAGGGAATTTTCTAATACACAACCTGCACTACAAGAAATACTAAAGGAGGCTATTCGACCACCATCAACAGGGATAATTTGTGGCAACCAAAACATAAAAAGGTGGAGAGTAAAGGCCTGAACTGGAATATGGGAATGGAGAAAGTAAGCGTGCTGAAGAAAATGGAATACTCTAAATATCAAATATTCTTTTACATAAACTTAAGGGTAAACACTGAAAAAAAATCCAGAACTGAAATATATACTGTAATAAAAGAAGAAACAGAGGGAAACATCATAGAATACCACCACACAGAAATAATAGACAACAACAAAAAGGCAAAGAAACAATGGAGACACAGCCTTACCAGAAAACTAAAGATAGAATGACAGGAATTCTTCACATAACAATAATCATCCTAAACGTAAATGGACTGAACTCACCAATAAAAAGGCACAGTGTAGCTGATTGGATCAAAAAACTAAACCCAACCATATGCTGTCTCCACACATCTCAGCTACAAGGACAAGCATGGACTCAAAGTGAAAGGGTGGAAATTGACACTCCAAGCAAATGGTACCCAGAGAAAATCAGGTGTAGCCATAATGATATCAGATGAAACAGACTTCAGGGTGAAAAAGATAACAAGAGACAAAGATGGATATTTCATAATGGTAAAGGGGACTATACAACAAGAAGACGTAATAGTCATGAATATTTATTCCCCCAATAAGGGAGCACCAAAATATACCAAGCAACTACTAACAAAACTAAAGGGAGAAATTGACCAAAACACAATTATACTGGGGGACTTAAATACATCATTGACAGCTATGGATAGATGATCCAAACACAAAATAAATAATGAAACAGCAGCCCTAAATAACACATTAGATGAAATGACATAATATATATATATATATATATATATATATATATATATATATATATATATATATATATATAGAGAGAGAGAGAGAGAGAGAGAGAGAGAGAGAGAGAGAGCATTTCATTCGAAAACATCAGACTATGCATTCTTTTCTAGTGTACATGGAACATTCTCAAGGATAGACCATATTTTGGGACATAAAATCAGCCTCAGCAAATTTAAGAAGATTGCAATCATACCAAACATATTGTCTGATCACAAGGCTTTGAAATTGTATATCAACTGCAAAAAGAAAGCAGGAAAAACCGGAAATACATGGAGATTAAACAACATACTTTTAAAGAATGACTGGGTCAAAGAAGAAATTAGAGGAGAGATCAAAAGAAACGGAGAAAAAAAGACAATAAAAATCCATCTTACCAAAATTTTTGGGATGCAGTGAAAGCAGTTTGAAGAGGGAAATTTATACCATTACAGGCCTATCTCAAGAAACAAGACAAATCCCCAATAAATAACCTCATGTTACACTTTAAAGAACTAGAGAAACAAGAACAAGTGAAACCGAAGGTCAGCAGAAGAAACGAAATAACAAAAATCAGAGCAGAACTGAATGAAATAGAGAACAAAAAGACAATGGAAAAAATTAATGTGACAAAGAGCTGGTTCTTTGAAAAGATTAACAAAATTGACAAACCCTTGGCTAGACTCCCTAGGACAAAAAGAGAGAAGACACTAATTAACAAAATCAGAAATGAAAAAACGAAAGTTATCAAGGACACCACAGAAATACACAGGATCATCCAAGAATACTATGAAGGACTATATGCAACCAAATTCAATAACCTAGAAGAAAGGACAAGTTCTTAGAAACATATAGCCTTCCATGGCTGAACCATGAAGAACTGGAAAATCTAAACAGACCTATCACTAGTAACAAAATTGAATGAGTCATGCAAAACCTTCCCAAAAGCAAAAGTCCAGGACCAGATGGCTTCACTAGTGAATTCTACCAAACCTTCAAAGAGGATCTAATACCAATCCTGCTCAAACTTTTCCAAAAAATTGAAGAAGAGACAGTACTCTCTAACTTATTTTATGAGGCCAACATTACCCTGATACCAAAACCTGGTAATGATCACACAAAAAAAGAAAACTATAGACCAATATCTCTGATAAATACAGATGCAAAAATCCTAAACAAAATTCTAGCAAATCGAATACAACAATGCATTAAAAAGATTATTCATCACAACGAAGTAGGGTTCATCCCCAGGTCACAAGGATAGTTCAACATCTGCAAATCCATCAATGTCATACATCACGTAAACAAAATAAAGGACAAAAATCATATGAATATATCAATTGATGCAGAAAAAGCATTTGACAAGATACAAATCCATTTATGATTAAAACACTTAATAAAATAGGTATAGAAGGAAAATACCTTAACATAATAAAGGCCATATATGACAAGCCCTCTGCTAATCTCATAATTAATGGTGAAAAACTGAAGCCCTTTGCTCTACATTCAGGAATGCGACAAGGCTGTCCCCTATCACCTCTGCTTTACAACACAGTGTTGGAATCCTTGCCAGAGCAATCAGGCAAGTGAAAGAATGAAAGGCATCCAAATTGGGAATGAAGAAGTTAAATTATCACTCTTTGCAGATGACATGATGCTATGTATAGAAAACCCTAAAGACTCCACCAGAAAGCTATTAGAAACAATCAACAAATACAATAAAGTTGCTGGCTACAAAATCAACATACAAAAGTCCATTGCTTTCCTATATACTAACAATGAAAGTTCAGAAAAAGAAATACAAGAAACCATTCCTTTTGCAGTTGTAGCAAAAAGAATAAAATAGCTAGGAATAAACTTAACCAAGGATGTGAAGGACCTTTATGCTGAAAACTATAAGACATTTTTGAAAGAAATTGAAGAAGACAGAAAGAAATGGAAAGACATTCCATGTTCCTGGATTGGAAGAATCAACATAGTTAAAATGGCCATATTACCCAAAGCAATTTACAGATTTAATGCAATCCCCATCAAAATCCCAATGGCATTTTTTAAAGAAATAGAACAAAAAATCATTAGATTTGTTTGGAACCACAAAAGACCCTGAATAGCCAAAGCAATCTTAAGAAAAGAGATCAATACTGGAGGTATCACACTTCCTGACTTTGGCTTGTACTACAGGGCTACAATAATCAAAACAGCATGGTATTGGCAGAGAAACAGACACATAGACCAATGGAATACAATTGAGAACCCAGAAATAAAACCACGTAAATATGGACAGGTAATTTTTGACAAAGAAGCTAAAAACCTACAATGGAGGAAAGACAGCCTCTTCAATAAATGGTGCTGGGAGAATTGGATAGCCACATGCAAAAGAATGAAACTGGACTGCTATCTGTCACCATGTACCAAAGTTAATTCAAAATGGATCAAAGACCTAAGCATAAGACCTGACACAATAAACTGCATAGAATAAAACATAAATACTAAACTTATGGACCTTGGGTTCAAAGAGCATTTTATGAATTTGACTCCAAAGGCAAGGGAAGTAAAAGCTAAAATAAACGAATGGGACTATAGGAAACTTAAAAGCTTCTGCACAGCAAAAGAAACCATTGACAAAATAAACAGGCAACCAACTGAATGGGAGCAGATTTTTGCAAACAGTGCCTCCGATAAGGGGCTAATATCCAAAATATACAAGGAACTCATGAAACTCAACAACAAAAAAACAAACAACCCAATTGAAAAATGGGCAGAGGACCTGAAGAGACATTTCTCTAAAGAGGACATACAAATGGCAAATAGACATATGAAAAAATGCTCAACATCACTAATCATCAGAGAAATGCAAATAAAAACCACAATGAGATATCACCTCGCCTCAGTCAGAATGGCTATCATCAACAATACAAATAATAACAAATGTTGGAGAGGATGTGGAGAAAAAGGAACCCTCATACACTGTTGGTGGGAATGCAGACTGGTGCAGCCTCTATGGAAGGCAGTGTGGAGGTTCCTCAAAAAATTATGAATAGAATTACCATGTGACCCAGCAATCCCTCTCCTGGGTATCTACCCAAAAATATCTAAAAACATTCATACATAAAGACACATGTGCTCCAATGTTCATTGCAGCTTTGTTTACGGTGGCCAAGACATGGAAACAACCAAAATGTCCTTCGATAGATGAATGGATAAAGAAGTTGTGGTATATATACACAATGGAATACTATTTGGCGATAAGAAAAGATGATACAGGAACATTTGTGACAACATGGAGGGATCTTGAGAGTATGATGCTAAGTGAAATAAGTCAGACAGAAAAAGCAGAGAACCATGATTTCACTGATATGTGGTATATAAACCAAAAACAACAAAAGAACAAGACAAACAAATGAGAAACAAAAACTCACAGACACAGACAATAGTTTAGTGGTTACCAGAGAGTAAGGGATATGGGGGGTGGGAGATGAGGGTAAGGGGGATCAAATATATGGTGATGGAAGGAGAACTGACTCTGGGTGGTGAACACACAATGGGATTTATAGATGATGTAATACAGAATTGTACACCTGAAATCTATGTAATTTTCCTAACAATTGTCACCCCAATAAATTAAAAATAAGTCTCACCTTTTCCTTACATAAGATGCTCAATGACTGACATTAGTCATCATAACTCATTCATTTAACATTTACTGAGTGTGCCTGATGAGTTAGACACTACAGAGTTACTGGCAGCCCAGACATGAATAACACATGTTCTTGCAAAGCTCCAGATCTGTTAGACTGCTGAATATTCAAGCACTTCCTCTCTCCTTCATGGCTTTCCCCTGGCTCTGCCTGTTCAGAGCCTCAGACAAAGTAAAAGGCTGGGACTAAGTGAGGTGAAAAAATCATACTTTGGAGACTATAAGAGGTGAAAAACCATATTTTTGGAGAATCTTAATGTTTCTAAGAGAACCCCAGATATACAGTGGTAGGAGTGAAGGAGTCAATGCAACCACTCTGTTTTAGACTGTCAGTGACTAGGTCACAACCATCTGTGGTGGGGAGAAAGCTATGTCTTCTTTCATTTCTTCCCCAATATCCTTGAGGAGTAAGTTCCAGAAATCAGAAAGGGTGAGAAGGATGTAAGAGTGTGTTGGGAAGGGGAGCAATAAAACATCCATGTAATTGATAAAGCCTAAAGTTTCTCCCAAATTATTACTGTGACAGTAGGAGGCCCACTTTTCTTTTCTATGCCCTGATATCTCCATAGAATGTCTTAGGTGCTTTAGGGTTTTGATAATCACACTAAAGATCAGAAGACAATTTTATTGAAAGGTGCCTATAGAGAGAGATCTAATTAAAAAATAAACATAAATAAAACACTAAGGGCAGCCTTTATGTATGAGAGGTCAAAGGTTCTTTTCATCTGCCTAAATACGATTGTTCTGAGACTTAAGAGTTGGCCTGTTGCTCAAAGCTTTATTCATACCCCCATCTCACCTTCCAGAACTTTTATCGTTTTAGTTTAAGAACTGCATTGTGTTGTATGCAGAATCCAGCTTCTGACTACAGACAAACCTAGGTTTTACTTCCCACTCAGCCACACAAAAGATGTGATGCCAAGTTATTTAACCATTCTGTAATTACTTTTCTTTATCTATGAAATGGAGCTATAATATAGTCTGTGAAGAGTTGCCTTAGGAGTGCATCTCCAGTGCATGTGAAGATTGAGCACAATACCTGGCACATAGAAGATGCTCAGATTGGAGCATTGCTCTGCCTCTTTTCCCTTCTCCTAAATCCATCTCTGAGCCCTGAGTGCAAATGCATGACTAAAAATTGACCTAGAAATGTGGGAAAATACCCAGCCCAGGGAAACTGAAAACAGAGTGTCTTTTGGAAATTTCCCAAGGGGCCACCCTGTGTCTGGATTTTTAACTCCTTCCTTCCCCAGCCCCTACCTCCCCCCACCCTGTCGCTACCAAAGTCCCTGCACAGTTGGGTTTTGTCTACTTTGTATTTCCTTTCTAGACAGCACCTTTACTTTTGTTACTAAATCATAATTTGTACTCATTTTCATTAGTTGAGAAGAAGTTTTGTTTTAATCCTGGAAGTGGGGCATCTAAATTTCTTCCTGTGATTAAAAATGAGTAGTTTTGTCTACCTTTTGAAATTAATCAGTAGAAAAATATACCCAAGAAGAGCTTTGTTCTAGGATCTAGTCTATGCAACTATGAGTATCAGATTTCAAGAAAGTCGGAAGCCCTTTACCCACTGCCTCCCATAAACAAACAAACAAACAAACAAATACAAAAATACATAAATAACAGGCAGCTTCAAAGAACTGCCAGATATCAGGCCAGAGTAGGTGAGCTTACCCTGGGCAGCTGAGGTCCAGTTCCATCCTGAGAGCACAACAGGCTCCTTCTCCAGAGATGCTCAGTATATCTGCCTGAGATATGATTTTAAGAAGTATATTTAATATTAATAAGTGCTGAACACTTGCTATGAGGCAAGTACTGTGCTATGTTCTTTATGTACCTCCCAACTTATATAACCTCCCAACAATGCTATGAGATTGATATTCCTTGCCCCATTTTACACATGCTGAAACTAAGGTACAGAGAGTTTATATAACTTGCTCAGGGTCACACAATTAGGAAATAGAGGATCTGGTAATTTGAAGCCAGATCTGTCCAATTCTAAATCCTGTACTCAACCAGTATGCTCTACTGCCACCAATGTATTCTCTCCAAGCTAGTGAAGTGTGGTAGGTCCATTCTCCCCTTGAATTTACACATCCCTGGAAGGCATTTGACATTAGCCTTATCTGTTAGTGACATCTTCATTTGTGAGTTTTTTCTTTATTCCTTCCTTCAGTCACTAAATATTTACCGAACACTTATTTGCCACCAGGCATTGTGAAGAAGGGGGGGAGGTGTGCAAAAATAAAGATACAGACCCAACTCTTTAAGAGCTCACAGTTTTAGTAGTCTTTTGCCAATAAACAGGTTTGATTTGTTGGGGGAAAGCAGGAGTATATTGGTAAACATGACTTTCTATTTGTTCATCTCTGTATCCCAGCTCCTATATCAGTGTTTGCCAGAGCAGACACTCAAAACAAATGAGTAAATAAATAAATTGGGGCATGCAAGTCAAGAATCATCACACTCCTGGTTTTTCAAAGGATAAGACTTGATTTCAAATGCCAAGATAAAAATTCTAAAGGCTTAGGCTTCTAAAGAAGTGCCAAGAAAGCAACTTCCCCCATAAGTTGTAAGGCAAATAGCCAATTTTCCTCTTGGAGCAGTCTGTGCATTGAACAGTGATAAAAACAAAACATGAAATAAGAGATGGAACACATATATCCTGCCCATCAAATATTTCTGAGACCCACATGAAGTTTAAGTTGCCACCCTTAGCTAAGCATCGTGGTCAATGATGGATTAACTAATTTCTTATGTTGGCAAAGTAATTGGCCACATATGATGCAGTAGGAAATACTATCACAATGTCAACCTGCAATTGTGTCTATCCAAGTATATAACCACTGCCATTTTAATCCCTAGCAGTGGCCTGCCACAGTGCTTGAAATTCCCACTTCCTGGGTTTCAGGTAGTGGTTAAAAACTTTTCAAACTATGGTCAACTAGATCTTGATATAATATATAAACAACTGGAGAAAAACCCAAACAAATTACCTGGAGGTCTGAGGCATTGCCCAAGAACATTTTGATGGGCTAAGGGGGAGTGTTCGCATTGAATATACTAAGACCAGGCTAAGGTCTGACATATGACATTCCAGCAAGCTGGGTGAGAGCTTGGCCTAACTAGCTTGAAACATCTGACCCAGCCCAAATACTCCAACATATTTTTCTCAGAACCCTCCCAGCCTGTTTTATCATCTTCATTTTAGCTTCACCTTCTACCTACAACTCACTTTTACATGTAGCCTTTTTGGATGCTTCCAACAAACCTATGAAGATCATATGTCCAATAACTGTTCATAGAGGGGACAAATATCCCAGGATAAGAAAGTATACCAGGATTGTGTGAGTGATAGGATGGACTCTGCCACTGAAGACTGGGAATACCATTATCTTTGCAGAGTAGCACATACATGGATTAGGGTACTTCTTGGGTAATGACAAAGTAATTTATGAAATAAATATATATTTATATATTTATATTTATACATATGTGTCTATATTTTGTTGCCGAGATGAGCATGACTATGGAGGCATCAATGAACATGAAAAATATGTAAATACAACTTTCCCAACTGAGACATAAGCATGGTTTCTTTCCTAAAATGAAGACAATGATTTTATCTGTGGCAACATAAACACAATCATTTAAATTTAAACTTTTGCTTAACAAGCCCATTTAGATTCTGGGCAAGTCAATGGACACAAGACATGAAAATCATAACTGGTCAAAATCTACTTGTTGAACAAGAGTTCAATCATCTGGGCTCTTGTTATCCCTTAAAGCCAAATGATCTGGTGGAGGTAAAATGGAGTCAGTAAGGATCTTTCCCTGGTCATCTCGTGGACCTGACACAGTGGCCCGCCGGTTACATAAGAAGGAATGTTGTGCAGGCTCCATCCATCCTGAAGATGTCGCTGTTTATGTACGCTTATGTAAGCACCTTGACTGTGAGCCACTATTGTCTCCGCACAGTATAGAAGCCCGGCCATCATACAAGGCTGGTGGTACCCTGACAAGGCTAGCTGTGCCTAGGAAACCTGGCTGTGCCCAGAAATCTAGTGAATAAAGCATGTCTACTCTGCCTCCGGCTCCACATATCTTCTTCAGCTCCCAGAGTCACGGACACCTTACCCCAGGGCCACCCCTCTCCCCGAAATCTGGTCATATGCATTTATCTTCTTTCCATCCTTTTAAATTATTGAAAATAATCCCCTTAATAAATAAAGATGTAATATTATTTTACATTTCTATGGTATTGAACAGTTTACTAAGAATATTGATATACATTAACTCGTAAAATCATGGTGAACTCCCTCTGAAGTAGTTACTGTCCCATTTTATAGTTGAGGAAACTGAAAATAAGTGACTAGCTCAATTTCATATAGCTAGTAAGTAGCAGGACCACACTTGAAATCAGGTCTTCTGACTATCATTCCAAACTTTAGCCATTATACTTTATTCTTGTTATGGAAACCATTTACTTTTGTTCATTGATAATAATTATATTTCTATCTCTTTAGTAAAACTCCATGAAAACATTGTGCTATATAACATTTTCCTAAGTAGCAAATTGAAGAAACACTTCCTTCTGCACTTTATCATAAAGCAGCTTGCTTATTTTACTATATAACTGGATATTGGAATGATTTAGTGGATGGGGTCAAAGAAGAAACAGTGAGAAGTTTGGTTAATATGGTTGCTAAAGCAATAGAAGCCTTTCACTATTTATGCTTTTGAAAATCAAATTCTTTTTACTAACAATTGTCACCCCAATAAATTAAAAAAATAAATTATAAAAAAAATCAAATTCTTTGAACCAACACTGAAGTTAAATAGGTGCTGATGTGTTGCCAAAGGTTAGTGTATCTAAGACAGCATTTGTTTGAGGTGTCCTTTTTTCTAAAAGAGAAAATACTTTTTGTAGACTTATCAGGTCATTTCAGTGCCTAAATAGTAAGAGAAATATCATACTTTTGCAGATAACATACAGGGCAACACAATGTGGTTTAGGCCTATGGGGATCATTTTTCCAGTGGCATTTACCAAAAAACTATTCCAGGAAAACTTGGGCCAGTCTTTCCACCATTCTACCTCAGTTTTCCCATCTGTACAATAAATATTTAAAAGGTCCTTCCAGGTCTGATGTCCTATAATTCTTTGAAATTCAAGCAACTGGCTTACTAAAGAGCTCTTTCTTTCGGTATAAAAAGTGCCTGGCATTTATGCCCACCCTAATTCAATATGAAAATTCAGAAGAAGGGGAAGAGAAGAGCTCTCTTTGGTCTAGGCAGAGGTGCTGTTAACCTTGTGTTAGTTCTGGCCCTGCAATTTAATGGGGAACACATTGACCTTAGATCCAGCCAAGCAGCCTACTCCTGACTCTTACTAACTCTAAGTAAGGCAACTTAGGCTTTGTTCTTTGATATTTGTGAGTGAACAATTGGGCTCATTAATATAGGTATAGGGCTATTGTAAAGGGGAGTGAATGAATGACTGGGAAAAGGCTGAAGCTTCTCAATTGTAAAGTTGTGTTTTTTTTAATATATAGATATATGTATTATATATAAGTATAACACATATGTATACACACATATGTATACACACACATATATATATATATATATATATATATATATATATATATATATATATATATATACTAAGTCCTTATATAGACCTAGATGTGGGTGTAAGTAAAATATATTTTATACTCAATAGTTCTGCATTATTTTTCTGGTGAAATAAGCCTTTTATTGGCTGGGTGAGGTTTATGATATTTTTGTCAGATGTCAGCTCCCACACAGAAACAGTGTGGATCAATATCAAAGAATCCAAGTGAGAGCAAGAGCAGATCATAAGTGTTCCACCTCCTTACTAGCTCCCTGATGCCTGGAAAAGCCACCCTCCTTTTATACATAGTAATGTTGAGGTCACTGTCTGTTCTTCTGTAATCTTCTCAATCACCATGCCCATGCCTAATACAATGTTTGCCTCATTGTGAGTATTAAAGACCCACCCTTTCTTTTAATTTGGCATTTACTTTAGTTAACATGGTAATTTCTGCCATTTGAAATGGTTTTTATAAGGTTTTGTATATTTTAATAGGTTTAGAGCCATACTTTATTTTTAGCTAACATTTTCTCAATTTATCATTTTGGAACCCATACCTGACTTTCTGGTCATTTTGTGCTGTATTTGCTGTCAGTAGTATTTAGTGCCAACAATATGGTGGCCATTTGTTGATTAGACAGATGCATTAAAGTAAATGTATCTTTTTAAACATTTTGTACCTTGAATAACACTCAAAATAGCTGAAAGTCATCTTGCAATTTCATTACTTCTTTTCTCCTTAAGTCTTTTACCAAAAAAAATAATATAATAAAATAAAAAAACCCTGACTCAAAGCAGATGGAGCTGTCAAGGATCACTCACACAGGTGAGCTGAATTGAGCTGATTAGTTGTTAAGTGCTTACAGCTGTTATGTTAGACTTTGAGGAAATTGTAGAAGATCAGGGCCTCCCTTTAACAGAGAAGATTTGGAGCAAGCATAGTAAGAAAAATAGAATTGTTATAAGAATTATGTTTCTTGGATCTGAAAAGTAAAATAAAGGAAAATGAAAAGCAAAAACACAAGCTGCCTTAAATTGAGACTTCTTAAATTAACAAATACAGCAGATTTTGAACAGCCTTTCTTAAAAGTGAGTTTATAGTTAGAAGTAATCAAACATCTTAAAGCAGACTTAATGAAATGTAAATTTCCTCTGTGAAATTGCTAACACTTTTCCCTCTCAAATTTTGGTAACAGCCTGAAATATAAAATATCTCACTGAAACTTGAAATATTACATATTCTATATAGATGCTTGAGGCCTCTGTTATGTGGAGTCTCTGATCCTGCTCCCCTCATAAGAATGCAGGATATGGCGAGGCCAAAAACGAACACCAACGGAGCCATGGTTGGGGGGTTCATACCACTATAGTCTCGCTGGCGGCTGGGTTGGAGATACAGGAAGCAAGCTCCAAACAATGTGCAATCCACCGGCTGCTTCTCTGCCAGCCAACAACCCCACCTGCTAGCTGCAACCCGCGCTTCTCTGCTAACAACCAACTGCCTAGCATAGCCACGGCAGTTATATTAGTGGCTAATGGCTAACTGGTAACAGCTGATGGCCACCCAGCCACAGTGGCTGGCCATCTGATTACAGCTGATGGCCATCTAATAACTGAGTCAGCACCTTTCAACATGAGGCCGAGAGCCTGGAAACTGCTCTCTGGACTCTGTCCCCACAACCTCCTAAAAAGGTCAAAGACAAACAGAACTCTATGTGTAGCAGGTAGCTGAGCAAACATCCTCAGTTTAATTTAGGTTCATAAAGCATGTTGATGGGCAAGTAGAAAAGCCAAAAAAAAAAAAAAAAATTAAAACCTTAGAATTTTTTGATCTTACAGTTTTATTGCCTAAAAACAGAAACAGGCCTATCAAAGTAAAATCTGTATAGTTGCTCATTTCTGGAAAGTGATAATTTATTATTCAATCTAATCTGCTGTCATGCAGGGTGTCATGCGGGGTCTCAGCTCCCGCTCCCCACATAAGAATGCAGGACATGGTGTGGCCAAAAAGGAACACCCACGGAGCCATAGATAGGAGAGTCATACCACTATATTCTCGCTGGCAGCATCTGCCTCTCTGCAAGCCACAATCTACAATCCGCCCTTGCTAGCCCTCATTTTATGCTAGTGTAGCCACGGCAGTTATATTAGTGGCCAATGGCTCACTGGTTACAGCTGACAGCCAACTAGCCACAGCTGATGGCCATCCAATCACAGTTGATGGCCATTTACTACGTGAGCCAGCACCTTTCCATGGGAGGCCCAGAGCCTGGAAACTGCACTCCTGGCTCTGTCCTCACACCATCACACAACTGCCAGATAAAATTCCACCACTGCAGTATTAATTTAACAAAACACTTCCAATGGCTCCCCATCATAAATCAGATTAAAGCTTTCTAAGGCTTGATCCCAAAGGCAAGACCCTGAAAGAGCTAATCTTAACCCACCTAATACTATATATGATGCAAACTGAGGGATTTGTCAGCCACCATAATTTAAGTATGTAAATTGTAAAGCCAAAGTTACTGACACCCTATAGGGAAAAACAAACACTCTACATCTAAAGAGTCTACTTCAAAACTTAAGAAATTACAGAGTTAGAGAAAACCGACAAGTAGGGTTGATAGGGTCTAGTCCTTGGGTGCTCACAGAGCATTGGTAACCCTGGACCATCAGCATTAATTGTAACTGGGTAGGGTAAGGAGTCCTAACCTCAAAAGAAGCAGGACCAGACTTACCAGAAACACGTAACGTCTTTTTTTCTTTAAATCAAACTCAGCACCCTCTTTAGTCTACTCATTGATCTTAGTACACCCTACTGTGCTTTTGTTCATCTGCTTCTTAAGCCCTATAATATCTACCATGGGATAGCATATAATAGTGATTAAAACACAGACTGCCTGAGTTTTATTCTGACACGTATTAGTTATATTACCGTAGGCAAGTTACTAAAACACACTGTTTCCTAGCGTGTCTGTAAATACTAAATGAACTAGTATATAAAATACTGAAGAAAGTGCCTGGTACATAGTAGCTGCTATGTAAGTGCTTGCTGTTATCATTTTTCTTTCTCCCTTATTCAAGGCCCAGTTTAGCTCCCATCATCTCCAGGACGTCACATAACTTCCTTGTATTCCTTTGAACTCTTACATCACTTATAATCATTATGACTCCTTTGGTGTTTTATTTTATGCCACCATAAGAAATAGTTTACACCCTTTTAACATTATTTTAAACTGTTTTTAATGTGTTCAAGACTTGCCTCTCCAAACTCCTTGAGAACAAAAACCATGCCTTATACTTATGTTTCTTTCTCTGAACATATTATTGCATAGAACATACTCAAAGAATATTTGTCAAATGAATGAATCAATAACTGGTTTTCATAGGTGGCAAATTTCAGATTTCAGTGTACAGTCAAACATTTTAACCACAAAGCAGAAGTAAGTATTTCTCCTTCTTTGAAGTATAGCAGCAGTAAATGTCGGGTTGTGTTTTTTTTTGTTTTTTTTTTTTTTAAGAGGGTGATTGTCATGAGGGAGACCCTGCTGGCTGCTCCATTTGTCGTGCGAGGTGGCCTGCGGGGTCTCTGGTCCCTCTCCCCACATAAGAACACAGCATATGGCTAGGCCAAAAAGGAACACCCAGGGAGCGATAGATAGGGGAGCCATACCACTATAGTCTCACTGGAGGCTGGATTCACACGACCTGCAACCTGCCGTCTGCTTCTCTGCCTTCCAACCAACCAACTCTCCAACCAACGCAGCCATGGCAGTTATATCAGTGGCTATTGGCTGTTTACAGCTGACAGCCAACTAGCCAGAGCTGACGGCCATCTACTACTGGATCCAGCACCTTTCTATGTGAGGTCAAGAGCCTGGAAACTGCTCTCTGGGACTCTGTCCCCACAGTGATCTTATACAGTAGTACCTCGGTTTTTGAATGTCTCTGTTGATGAACATTTCGGTTTATGAATGCCGCAAACCCGGAAGTAAATACTTCAGTTTTCAAACATGCCTTGGAAGTCGAGCATGTCACAAGGCTTCCGCTGAGTGCAAGATCCTGAGGCCTAGCTGTTGGCTGTTTTTAAATGTTTCAGAACTCGAATGGGCTTCCGGAATGGATTACGTTTGGAAACCGAGGTACCGCTATATTCGAATGTCAGGTCCTTGGCCTGTTTTAGAGCAGATGTATTCCATTGTAGCCAAGGTAAAATGTTTCATAATAGGAGAGTAACCATTAAATTTTCCTTACTTCACTGAAATTGTAAGACAGATTGACACTTTTTGTTGAATGAAAAATACAAGTGAAATAGCAAATATAAAATTTCCAGGAAAGTTCTCTAAGACACTTCATAAGTATGACATCTGACAATTAAATTCATGAACTCACCCTAGTAAAAGTGCTACATACCTCGTTGCTGAATATCACTACGGTCACCTTGGAAGTATTCCCCTTGAGAAGCTATGCACTGATGCCAATGCCTAGTCCACCCTTCAAAGCAATTTTGGAACTCTTTCTGGAATGGCCATCAGAGCTGTTGTCATATTACCCCTGATGTCCTGAATGCCATCAAAATGTCTTCCTTTCAATATTTCCTTTATCTTCGGGTAAAGAAAGAAGTCATTGGGGGGCCAGATCAAGTGAGTATGGAGGGTTTTCCAATACAGTTATTTGTTTACTGGCTAACAACTCCCTCACAGACAGTGCCATGTGAGCTGGTGCATTATCGTGATGCAAGAGCCATGAATTGTTGGCAAAAAATTCAGTTCATCTAACTTTTTCACACAGCCTTTTTAGCACTTCCAAATAGTAAACTTGGTTAACTGTTTGTCCAGTTGGTACAAATTCATAATGAATAATCCCTCTGATATCAAAAAGAGTAAGCAACATCACTGTAACAAGTTCACAAACTTAATTGTCAAACCTCGTATATGCAAAACTCAATGCAACTAGGGACTCATAAAACAGGTCTGGATTGAATATTACACATTAAAATGTTCACAAGAAATACTCAAAATTATAGTGTGTCCGGGACGTACCAACCACTTCACATAATGGCAGATGTGGAAAATAATAATGTTTATATGATACACTGAGTAAGCAGAGAGAGGTCCTTGAGCCAGGGGTAACTGGCACTAGGACTCTAATAACTTCATCCTTAGAACTCTGGCCACTTCAGGTCCTGGCCTACCACTCTGAAAGATAAGAGAACACAAATTTCAGCACACCTGTAGCCCATCCACAACACATACATCAGTTGGAGAACTCTACTGATTTTTCAATATGAAGTGCTTCAATCTGTACTGGTCAATACAGAACAAGGAAAACCTATGATAGGAACATGTAAACTCAGATGCAACATGCATTCTGTTGCATTCCTATGTTCAAAGGTCTCTGAACCTTGCTCAATTCAATAGTTGTATAGTCTGCTACCAAGGCCTGTTCCTAGTAGAGACTGGGTTTAGTACAAATCATATTATATGTCTTTTCCTTTACTCTAATTCATTCATTTATTAATATATTCAATGAGGACTTATTGAGCACCAACTCTGATAGATTATGTGCTTGGTACAGATAAAAATGATATCATCAAGTTTTGGCAGATAGTGCAGTAAGAAGTGGAGAACATCTCACACTGCCTGAGCAATACTGGCTCTTACCTGGGTGGTCTGGGCTAAATGGGGTCCCTGTCATATGGAGTCCTCACCTTGGCCATTCAAGCCCAGGACCAAAGACAAAGGTAACTTCTTACTGTGAGCAAATATCAGATACCTCTAATCCCTCAAGTCTGATCCTATTCTGGCTTGTTGAATGGTAGGTGGGGTTCAGCAAGAATGGTGGCCTCCACCCACCAAGTCTCACAGATTCAGGGAACTAGGATGAACATTGTGTCCCAGTTGCATGAGACACCAACTTGTCTCGACAACAACAGACAAAAGCCTTAATAGATGGAAGGTGAGCAGAATCTCTTAAGAAGACAAGTGGAGCACAGAGAAGCCATCAGCCATCTGGCCATTGTTTTTTGTTCTATGAGACACTGATATTGCAAAAGAGAGAAAGGGTAGAATAATGTACCTTAGTTAACCAACAGGAAGCATACACTACACATTGGAAAGATTTACTGGTTGTTTATAGATTTGTATACGTAACATGAACAAAAGTTTTTGTCAACTTTTGGGGTGGTATGATAAAGTTGAGTTAGAAAATCACATGTCTTATAAAAAAACTTTTGTAAAAAAATCTTAGAAATTTCTTCTGGAAATGTCTTTTAGAAATGGATTTGTTAGACCACCTACAGAAATGACATACATCCATGTTTTTTCAATCCATAAGACAAAGAGGAAATCTCAAAGCAAAGAAAAAAATATGTAGAACTGAATGAAAATAAATATTCAGTATATTAAAATATGTGGCACACGGCTAAACCAATGCTGAAAAGTCAATTTATAGTACTTAGTACTTAGGAATAGGAAAGTTCTCAAATTAGTAATGTAAGTTCCAACATTAAGAAACTAGAAAAAGAACAAAATAAATCCAAAGTGTGCACAAAGAAAGAAATAATAAAGGTAAGAGTGAACATTATTAAATAGGGAATTTTAAAAATCAGAGAAAAACAACAAACCAAAACTTGTGTAACACATCATATTAAAATAAAGAAAAAATACCACATAATCATATCAAAAGATGCCAAAAAAGCATTTGTCAACCCCATCAACTTTTAATGAAAACACTCAACCAGTTATCTGTGGAAAAGAATTTTCTGAAGCACAATTAGATGATCTATGAAAAGTGCACAGCTAACAACATACATACTAGTGGAAGAATGGACACTTTACCTTTAAAATCAGGAATAAGATAAAGATTATCTACTCTCTCCAATTCTATTCAATATTGTTGTGTAGGTTCTAGCCAGGTTATTAGGCAAGGAAAAAAGAGCCATCCAGGTTGTAAAGGAAGAAGCTAAATTATTTTAGAATAACTAAATTTATTGAAAGTAATCTTGTGTTAGTCAATTGGAAAACCTAATATTGTTAAAATGGCAGTACTCCCCGAATTGATATACAGATTGAACATAAATCCTTATTGAATTCCTAGGAGCTTTTATTTATTTAATTTATTTTTGTGGAAATTAACACGCTGATCCTAAAATTCAGATGGTAATTCAGGATATAAAAATGACAATACACACATGAAAAGATGCCCATCATCAATAGTCATGTGGAAATGTAAATCAAAACCACAGTGAGATTATACTTCATCCCCAGTAAGATCACTAAAAAACAAACAGAAAACAATAAAAACATTAGATAATAGCAAGTGTTGGCGAAGATGTGGAGAAATTATAACTCCTGTGCTTTGCTGGTGGAAATGTAAAATGGTGTAGTTCCTTTGGAGAATAATCTAGCACTTCTTCAAAAGGCTAAGCATAGAATTATCGTATGATCCAGCAATTCACTCCTAGGTATATACCCAAGATAATTGAAAACACATGTTCATATAAAACTTATACATGAATATTCATAGCAGCATTAATTATAATAGCCAAAAAGCAGAAGGAAAAAACCCCCAAAACAAATGTCCATCTACTGATGAACTGCTAAATAGAGGTGGTATATTCATCCATACATTAGAATGTTATTCAGCTATAAAAAAATAAAAAATCCTGACATACTACAACATGAATAAACACTGAAAACCTTATGCTTACTGAAATAAGTAAATAATATAAGATCACATATTATATTATTTCATTCATGTGATATGTCCGCAATAAGCAAATCCAAAGAAACAAAAAAATTAGTTATTGTCATGGATTGGGGGAGGTAGGGAGAAAGGATTAGAGGGGTTGATTGGTAAATGGAATGACATTCTATTTGGGGATGATGAGACTGTACTAAAGTTATATAGTGGAGATGGTGGCACAACTCTGTAAATATATTAAAACTTTTGAAGTGTACACTTCTAAAGAGTGAATGTTATATGTGAATTATACCTCAATAAAGCTGTTATTGAAAATAAAACAACAACTCCTGAAAAATAAATGCCTGGGCCCCAAATGGTTTTCACTGTTAAAAAAAGTAATTAAAACAAGTTATCCACAATATCTTCCAGAAAATAGAAGATGAATACTTCCTGACTCATCTTATGAGACTAGTGTTACCCTAATAATGAAAACAAAGACAACACAGAAAAACGAAAACTGCAGACCAATATTGCTCATGAATTTAAATTTAAAAATCATCAACAAAATATTGTAAATCAAATACATCAATGTGTAAAATTAATCATAACTGTGACTAAGTAGGATTTATTCCACGTATGCAACACTTGTTCAGCATTCAAAATCAATCAATGTAATCTTTCATGTAAACAAGCCAAAGAAGAAAATCATATGGGCATATCAGTTGAAGCAGAAAAAGCTTTTCACACAATCCAACGAGTATTTATGATTTTAAAAAAATCTCTCAGAAAAATAGGCATTGACGAGAACTTCTTCAACTTAATAGTGTTTACAAAAACCCTATAGATAACATACCATTGGTAAAAATCTCTTGAGACCAGAAAGAAGGCAAAGATATTCACACTCCCCACTCTTTTTTTTCCTTATTAAGATAAAATTGACATATAACATTGTGTAAGTTTAAGGTGTACAGCATATTGATTTGATATGTTTACATACTGCAATATTATTACTCTTACAGCATTAGCTAATACCTCCATCATGTCACATAAATATTGTTTCTTTTTCTTGGTGATAACATTTGAAATCCAGCCTTTTAGCAACTTTGAATTATATAATACTGTATTGTTAATTAAAATCACAATGCTGTGCATTAGATCTTCATAACTTATTGATCTTCTAACTGTAAGTTTGTGCTCTTTGACCAATACCTGCCTAATCCTCCCACCCCTCAGCTCCTGGTAACAAGCAATCTACTGTCTGTTTCCACAAGCTTGGATTTTTAGATTCCACATATAAGTACTATCATACAACATTTGTATTTCTCTGATTTATCTCGGTATAATGCCCTCAAGGTCCATCCATGTGTTGCAATTGGCAGGATTTCCTTCTTTCTCATAGCTGAATAATATTCCATTTTATAAGTGTACCACATCTTCTTTATCCATCATCCATTGACAGACACTGAGGTTATTTCCTTATCTTGGCTATTTTGAATAATGCTGCAGTAAACAGGAGCGTGCAGATATCTTTTTTAAGGAATAATAAAGGATTAGTTGTTTTATTTTTTCCCTTTTTATTAAAGTATATTTGACATAAAATATTATATCAGTTTCAGGTGTAACATTGTCACTTGACATTTATATTCCTTACAATGTTATCACCATCATAAGCCTAGTAATCATCTGTCACCATACAAAGTTATTATGATAATATTGATTATTTTCCCTATGCTGTATATCACATACCTACGGATATATACACATACATATGTGTATACATATATATGTATATATGTATAGATACACATATGTGTATATATACATATGTAAGTATATATACATATATATGTGTATACATATATGAATGTATATATGTACATATATACATATATATGTGTGTATGTATATATATATATATGAGTTTTGCAGTATATATGAATATAAATATATAATAGGAGGTTTGCAGTATCCTGTTTTCATTTTATTTCAATATATACCCAGAAGTGGGATTGCTGGATCATATGGTAGTTCTGTTTTTAATTTTCAGCATAGTGCTGGGAGTCCTAGCCAGTGTAATGAGCTAAGAAAAAAGAAATAAAAGTAATAGATATCATAAAGATAGAAACTGTATTTGTAGATGACATGGTTGTCTACTTAGAAAATCCCAAGTAATCTACCAAAAACAAAAACCAAACCCCAAAACTTGTAGAACTAATAACTGAGTTCAGCAAGTTTGCAGGAGACAAGATCAGCACACAAAAAGCAAGCTCATTTCTATGCACTAACACTGAACACACAGAAACAAACAGAAAAATGGCATTTAAAATTTATCTAAATAAAATTAAATATTTAGGAAAATGCTAACAAGATATGTATAAGATATATGTTGAAAGTTACAAAATGCTGATGAAAGAACTAAAAAAAACCACACCTAAATAAATGGATAGGCATACCCCATTTGTGGATTGGAATACTCAACATATTCAAGATTTTAATTCTCCCCAAATTGATCTATAGGTTTAATGTAATTTCTATCAAACTGTCAGCATAATTTACAATAGACAGAGTCAAACTAATTCTAAAATTTATTTGGAAGGGTGGAAAGGAACTGTTAGAGTAAAATTATTTTTTTAAAAAGGAGAATAAAGTGGAAGGAATTATTCTACCTAATATTATGAATTACTATATAGTTACCATAAACAAGACAGTGTGGTTATTAGCAAAGAGCTAGAAATATAGATGAATGAAATAGAATAGAGAATCCAGAAATAGACTCACACAAATGTGGCTAACTAAATTTTTTACAAAGGTGCAAAACCAATTAAATGTTCAATGTTCAATGGGTCAATGGAAGAAGGAATTCAATAAATTTTGCTAAGACAATTGAATATCCATATGCAAAAAAAAAAAAAAAAAGAAAGAAAAAGGAAAAGAAAAAGAAAAAAAGAACTTCAACTTAAACCTCACACCCTACATAAAATTTAACACAAAATGAATCATGGGCTTAAATGTAAAACATAAAACTTGTAGAAAAAGAAACACTGAAGTAATTTTTTGAGATCTAGGGCTAGGCAACTATTTCTTAGACTAGACAGCAAAAGCATAATCCATAAAAGGAAAAGATTGATAAATTAATATATCAATAAAAGGAAAAGATTGATAAGTATACGTATTCTTAAAATGCATCAGTTTAAAAACAAACAGTGCAATTAAAAATGGGCAAAAGACACAAACAGACATTTTATGGAAGAGGATAAACAAATGACAAATACACTGTAAGCATGTGAAAAGATGTTCAATATCATAAGCCATCAAGGAAATGCAAATTAAAATCATACCAAGTTACCACTATAAGTTTAGAAGAAAAACACCAAAAAAAAAGAAGAAAAAAAAACAACACGAAGTTCTGGCCAGGTAGAGGATAAACTGGAAAACTGGATCACTAATATGTTGTTGCTGGGAATATAAAATTGTACATACACTCTGCAAAACAGTTTGGCATTTTCCTAAAAAACTAAACATGCAGCTACCATACAACCCAGTGATTGCACTATTGGGCATTAACCCAGAGAAATGAAAACTAACCTTCACATAAAAACCTGTACATAAATCTTTATAGCAACTTTATTTGTAATAGCTCCAAACTGGAAATTGCTCATATGTCCATCCACTGGTCATATCCATACCATGAAATAAAATTGAATGGAAACATACCTTCTCGCTAATATTTTAATAATATAGATCTGATAATCACTTATATTAGAAGCATTATGCTTATTGTACTCTATTGCTTTATGTCTTATTTTTAATTGAGAATTAAGGGAATGCAATATTTTAGTTGAACTCTCCCAATATCTTCATCCAGAAGACTGTTGCCATTTTTGTCCTTTTTTTGTATTGACACCTTTATTTAAATCAAGATATTTTGTTAGAAATACGCCATCTGTTTTTCATTTTAACGAAAACATACCAGCAAGAGAGATTACATGAACTTCTTTATATGTCTTCTAGTTTGCTTAAGGAGCATTTGTATGTAATTCTTTTTTTTTTTTTAGTTAGTTTTAGGTGTACAAAACAACATAATGATTAGACATTTACACCCCTCACAAAGTGATAACCCCCCTCCCAGTCTACTACCCCTCTGACATTGTATATAGCTGTTCATTTTTGTCTTTTAAAAAAATGTTGACCCTGTGAAAGGTAAAATTACACTTCTGTCCTGTTAATTTGGTTTATTGTATTCTTGGTTATCCAAATACTCATGAGCCTGAATTGGCAAATAGTCATGATGATTGAAATTCAGGATCCTGAATTGGCAAGTATTCATGGTATATGAAAAAGCATTATCAATACTGTATGACCTCAACCACATTTACATATGTATTCTCAGTTGTGTGTAGACATACACAATGACTCGAACTCAAACTATACACTTGTTGTGATTCTGGATCTTGTTTGTGTTTTTAAATTTTTCAATAATGCACATATAAACTTTGAAAAATTGGAAAATAAATGTTATTTATAAAAACCTGTTTCTTCCCTCACTCACAGTCTAGTAGAAGAGACATGCATATGAACAAATAAACTAAAATATAGCATAATATGTGTGTGTGGGAAGTTCACACCTTTGTATCAGCTGGGGCTTTCACCCCCACTACCAACTAAAGGCCCTGTATCTTGCCTTGCCAAGAGTTCTGGGCAACTAATGGCTCTGATTCAGCACACCCAAGGGACTGCTGAATTTGGCTACAACAATTGAGGGTGAACATAGAATTAGTTTATCCTAATCCCCTGTGTAGGGTACTAGGGCCCATAGAGCCTTTTGAAATGTTACACCTCATCCCCACCCCCACCTCATGAATGTTACAACTACAGAAAAGAATCACAGTGACAGATTACAAAGTGATGTTAATTTTGACAAATAATTCTTTCTCCTGCCTGGCATCATGGCTTGAAGAGGCTTCAACCTGGATTTTGTAAAACGTAGGTATTAATGTAGCAGTTGAACACTAAGCATTTGGCCTGTGCATGAATTCCCTTAAAGAAAGCCAAATATGATGTCTGTGTAAGTGCAGTAAAGAGTAACTTTGTTACTTTAACTTGGGTCTTACTAAGAAATTATGCCTCTTTCAAGGGGTAATCTATTCGTTGGTGTTTCTATAACTTTTCCTCAAATTGACAAAATTCAATAAAGAAACAACCAGCATAATTAAACATTAATTAGAGTCATTGGTAAGAAGTCACAAAATCTTTATGTCACAAAAAGAAAGTGAAAACTTAATTTCAATGAAGGTAAAATACCAGAATATCAACATTTTCTAAAAGAACACCCATAAAAATGGAAGATTGAATTATGTAATTCATTAAAAAATCTTTTATTTAAAGATATTAATTTTAATCCAATATTTTAAAAAATTTTATTGGGGAATATTGGGGAACAGTGTGTTTCTCCAGGGCCCATCAGCTACAAGTTGTTGTCCTTCAATCTAGTTGTGGAGGGCACAGCTCCTTGGCCCATGTGGGAATCGAACTGGCAACCCTGTTGTTCAGAGTTCATGCTCTAAGCAACTGAGCCATCTGGCTGCCCCTAATCCAATGTTTTAATATAGTTATCCATGATTTTATTGCTTTCTCATTCTAGTAAAATTTTGAGTTCTCTATACCATTTTCTATAGCTAAAATATTACACTATACTTTAATTATCATGGGCATAAACTTGTGATCTTAAGTCCAAAATCAAAATTTTGTCATCTCTAATAATAACAAATACATGATAATTTGATAAAAAGAGTTTGATGATACAATTTATTGTACTATAATTTTATGGATTTCTGTTATCTTTAATTTAAAATTTTGTTACTTTTTCAGGTACTTTTAAAAAATAAATCCAATATGCATGTACACATTTCAACTAAGTAGAAATATCCTAAAATTATTCTCAGTACATCTGCTTCTGCTCACTATAATGTATGCTTGCATATTAACGTTCACTACAAATTTGTAAACATGAGCATTTGATATTTGAAAGGAAGTGATACTAGTGTTTTTCCTCTCAATACTTTATTGAAACAGCATGTCAAAAGTTGACCAGCACCACACATGTAAATAATTTTAATACTGGATATGCTTCAAATGTTCTATATCTCTTTTTCTCTGTTTTATGTTGTCATCCAAACCATGTTTATTTGCACACTTTTAGTACAAATTATCATTTAATTGGAGACTAAACCTAAGAAGATTAAATGTATACAAAGGCACTTAGAGCAATTGCCACCGATGACTAAGCTACCCATTTGCTTTGTTTTAAACTGCTCCAATAAAAATGTTAAATTCCAGTGAAACTAACTGGTAAACTGTTGCTGTATACTAGGATATTATTGTCATTTTGGCTAATTGAAGATTTTTTCACCACAAAAGCACTATATCTCTAAATCAGAGTAAAAACATTGTATTTCCACCCTTTCAAGTCAATTCACAAAATACAGTTCATGCAATTAGACATATCTATTTATATTTAAATCTGTCTTTCATAAGTATATATCATTAATAATATAAGTATGCAATGAATAGATGTTCTTTGTAACAGTGGAGGGAGAAAGAGCAACATAGCATAAATTATTTTAAAACAAAAGTAAACTAAAACCACATTGGTCATATAAATTACAGTGTGACATCTAGAATTTATCAAATTGCATATTCAGATTAGGAAATATTTGTTATTGAGATTTAGTAGGAGATAAAAACTATGTATTACACTGTATATGTGGACATCTAACACTATTGTTTCAAAGTATCTAAATTTGTCAGCATGTTTGTAGATTTTTATAAAATATATTTTAAATATTAATACAAAATATTTATTGCAGTCATGTTCTGGGCTTAGCGCTTAAAAGACACACTATCTACTTTATGTGCACTGTTATTTTCCCCAAGGTGCATAATATAAATGATAAGGAGAATAAAAGGTAAATCTTCCATAATGTCCAATAAAGATGCTTGTCTTTACTTTTTGTTGGCACATTGTCAAATTGTCAGCACATAGGACTCTGATTATTTAAAAACTGATTCACTGACTCATTACTTGCGGATTCTAATTTTTCATGCCAATTATTAAAATTATTTCATGCCATAGACATGCTCCAAACTCACAAAAGAAGAATGAAGGCATGTCCATTCCTAGACCATATGTAGAACCCATGCCTAATAGCAGTGAAATATGAATATTTACCTTTATAGTTGGTAGAAAATATCAGTCTCCATCTTTGTAGTATAGTGAATAGGAGCAATGATATTAATGTTTGAAGACTCTAATGTTACATAATCTAAAGTTATATATTAGACTTGCAAATGTAATGTCCACAGGGCTTAGCCCCTCTGTTTAGTGACAAGTAGTAATAGTTTTGATGTTCTAAGTTATGTTAGCTGAAATCATATTTTGGTTGTTAAAATGTAATGGATATTTATCCACTTAGACATGTGCTCTGCAACCAGGCTCAAACTTGAAATCAAGTCTTTGATTTTAGTTTGACTGACTGTTCTACAAAGTAGAACTTTCCTGACAAAAGAATTTGACTACAGGTCTGAGCTTGATGGAGGTTGTGCAAAGATAAAGTTCATTCACTTATTTCCCGACTCAGTGTACAAATTTTACACAGTTGATGAAATATTTATTTCCTCTAGATTTATATTTGGTAAGTCATATAATAAGGTCAGGTTAAGAATCAGATTTCATAAATTTAATCAGCTGAATTAAGATTTTTTATTTTAAAAGGGAGGATGAAGAAGATGTATATGTATAGTCATACCAAATGGAGATAGCAGTTTTAATTAGACTTGGGGCTCTATTAAGTATCATTTGGCAACTTTCATTTGCTAATTATTTCATACCTCGTCTAACTAGAGTGACTTTTGGTTTTTGTAGGTTGTAAAAGCAAGCCTAATATTTAGTTGATGCAATTGAAATTAATAGAATTCCATAGCATTTTCCTTTTAATTCCATAACTATAGCCTCAATTTACCAAGTTACTCGATTTTTGAACCATCCTAGGGAGTAAGGATTTATTCAGTATAAAACAGTAAAGATACTAAATATTAATTGTACATAAATTAGAACTATTAGCAGCTTCCTGAAGATGAGTAACTTGCTCAAAAAGTAGGGGACTGCTTCCTGGACTTCTTGAGGTCTCTTTCAAGTATAATTTTCTATGAAGGCTTCCCTTTGGTTATTTCTTCAATTAAAAGTATGAAATCACAACTCATGAACATTATATAAAAGCAACTTAAAATAGATGTCTATCTTCTAGCATTTTAACTTTTGCTCCTTTATGTTAATTACCTGTATCATATAGTTCCATATTATCAATTTTATAGGGATAATATATAGCACAATTATCTGAAATATAAAACGTGGGGTACACATACTCAAGCAGCTACAAAATTAATGCCTTCTCTTAAATAATCATTAAAGAATAACCCAGAAATTTTCTATATTTTTCAGTTAACTATTTCTGTTATTAATTACTAAGTATCTGCCATGTAAACCATCAGAATAAGTTTCATTGTCATCTGATATGGGAGTTTCTGCTTAAAACAAGAATTTATTTTAGCAGTAAAAGTTAGCCTACAGCTTTCCTGTTTTGGAGTAGACAGTAATAAAGTGTACTTGCTACTTTAATCCCTGATTTGATAAGCCTCAAATATTTTTATAACAGATACCTAATTAATTAGTTTGGGCCCTAAATAATATTTCACCTTGACTAGAATACTCAGTTTGAGTGTAACCATGTGCTGTTCCATCCTTACCCCCAGAAGTGAAGTGGCATATAAGTTTAATGCTTGTACTGGAAGGCCTATTTATAAGGCATATTTAAGAGGAGATAACCATTTTGAGCCAAATAAATAATAATCATATGTTCTTAATAGTCATTGGACACATTTAAAAAAGCAGTTTAACAATTTGGTTAAGTTTGTCAAAAGTTAAGTCATGCTATTGTCATATGAAGGACCTTGGCTTAATATATGACAAAGCTAGTAGCATAAAAATTACAATCTGATTCATCTTAAAGATATACAGATTACATAAAAATTATATATAATATTTTTCATAAAAATTAGGAATGAAAGGAAACATTTCAACTTCAATAAACTAAAATAAAGTCTCATTTACGCTACTTTTGCCTGGTCTAATTTACTGTGATTGTTGCATAGGAGTGGAATTAAATTGTACAAATGTAATTATATTTTCATATTTATGGACTCAAATATATTCTTCTCCTTCAAATCCCAATTTCATAGTCATTTTGGAGAACAATGATAATTTGTTTTTGCAAACTATGGATAAAATATCAGGTCTTTAAAGGAATAAGTAAACAAGCTTCACCCAGGAATGATTCAAAAGTAAAAAGAAATAAAAGATCAAATTTATTTAGAATATTTTGCTTCTCATTTAATCTTCATTTTCCTTCAGGATTAAATGGTCTTTAGGCTGTAAAGATTAATATTTGAAAATTTGTGTCCTATTTGTACCTTAAAATTGAGATTAGTAGCTCTTTCAACAGCAGAGTATAAAAGTAAAAGGCAATTGAACAATAAATTTTTTCTACAATTACTAGATAATTACAATGAACCCAATATTCATAGATTAAACTAAAATTGTTTCACTGTTTTCACAGGAATTAAATCCATCTTCTTTTGGTTATCGTCAATATGTAAGAGGCAGTTGACATGGTCCACTGGCTTCCCTATAATTAGAGACATCGTCACCTGGAGTCAATTTTCACTGGTAGTCTATCTCATCAAATGACATTTATTGAGTATCTTATTTTGAGGCCAAAGGCCACTGTAATCACAGATTGTTATGTCATATTTATTATAGGTAACAAATCACTATAACTTCTAGTGAACATTTGATAAGGCATTTTAAATGCATAACAGAGAAATACCCTCTTATAATGAAGCTTTGTAAGCCAAATAGCTCTTGACCTTTCTTTGGCTACAAACAAAGAAATTATGTGCTTACATGCAATTGTTTTAGGAATGTAACTATTTCATTAAAGACAATGATTAATTGTTGGATACCAGTGAGCATGATTGCATTTGCCTTCTCTAAAAGAAACTTGACTGTTGTCATTCACTTTGAGATGGTTGGAAGCATTTACCAGTCTAGATGGCAAAGAGAAGCTGTACTGATAAAAACCAAATGAAGGATGGAAAGAGCAACCGATTGCTTCCTGGGCAATGGGGTTTGGTGATAAAATATTTCCAGGTGCCTGTAATCCATACATTTGATTGGAAGAATTAGGTGCTTGTACACACTGCCCACTGAAGTCTGCAGATGAACCATTTTTTGAATTGGCGACTCCCAGGGACGATAACATGGGAACTTCCATCACGAGTGGGCTTAATGACTGAGAACTGCTGCTGCTGGCTAGTCTTTCAGGAGCAGGCAAGACAAGAGACTGCTGTCGCCAAAAATTACTTGGACAAATCTTGTAGCAAAGGGGCACATTGATATTGTGCAGGTACACCTCTGGACAGGGCATTCCAAGTGAGCTTGTAGGTAAGTGAAATGTAGGCGGGGAGCAAGATGGAGAAAGCAAGGAGTTCAAAGGAGAGGGAGCCCCTCCACTAGAGGTCACTGGAGATGAGCCACTGCTTCCACCTGTGAATGACAATTCAGTCAATGATCAATAAACTTGATGTTCCTACTGAATTAGTACTCATGTCCATAACTATCCCTGCTTTATTCTTAGATTAGCTTCCCTGGTATGTTTGCAGTTCTTTTAACTTCTTTAGGAAAATGAAACAAAACAAAACAAAAACATGCTTATTTGTCTGACCAAAGTTGAATATGGTATCTCTACTACCATTATTATTTTTAGCACTACTGTTCTGCCTCATGTATTGAGCATTCACTATGTTCAATAACTGTGCTAGGCACGGGAACAACATTTATCCAATCAATTACAAAAAAACAAACAAATAAATATGACCCAAAGTCAATTATATGTTACAAACAAAAATAAGGTTTTTTTAAAAAAAAACTTTAAAAAAATTACTAAAGTTTTTAATTAAGTTGAACAAATTGGTTGTTTGGGATTCTGTAGAAAGCTTCAGTCTGATAAAAACAAAAAAACTAAGTGCACATGAAAGTAATCTTTATATAGTATTAACATACATTTAAATGTATTAGACTTTTTTCCTTATATGAAAAGGGAGAATTCCATGGTGTACTATATCAAGAGTTAAAGGTAATTTTGCAGGTTAAAAAGTATCAAGATGAAAATGAAAGTGTTCTTATCAATGTTGTCAGGTGATCTTTTATAGTTGCCTATCATCTGCTAATATTAGGGGTAATTATAAAGTTCACAAAAATCTAGACTCTACACCTTATTTTTTTAAGTGTTTGAATTAAAAAGACTAGTTATTTACTGAACTTGATCACCATTGTGTTTTTTGTTTGTTTGTTTTTTGGTGTTGCTCTTTCTTTTCTATATTGTGTATAAGGATGTAGCCTAATCCTTTATCTACAGGGTGGAAAATATATTTTATAATTAAATATTCAAAATTATTTTTAAAAATTGGGACCCATTTTCTTTGCAATTTGAGAGCATTCTGGACATTTTAAACAATTAAGAAAACTGTGTATTTTAAATCATCAATTAATCATTATCTTTAGCTTTCTTTCTTTATTAGTGTACTTTGTGTTGACTTGGATATTTGAAAAACATGCTGCCTAGATGCTATTAAAGTGATACTATCAAATAAGTGTTCATATTTTTCTATGCAATTTTCCAGACCAAATTAATATAGTAAATTCAGTGAAATATGTTACTGAATGATTAGACTTCCTCTCGTCACATTTCAATTGGTTGTTTGCTTTGGTATCACGTAAAACTCAACATAACTGTAATGTTGATGATTTTCTCAAGTTAATTGTAACCTTGAATTAATGGTCAAAGACAAAGACTAATGGAGTAAAGACAAAAGAGTAAAATAATTCCATGTTGCTAACAAATAAAAACTATTCTATATATTGTTAAGTATCAGAGGAAATGAAGGTATACATTCTTCTACCAGATGGCCTGAAATGTCTAGTTATGATTATTATTTAGTCATGTAATGCCCTACCTGAGAACAAACACTTTGCAAATATTTTAAATACTTGTGGTAATTAATTGTGATGGTTTAGTATTGTTTTCATCATTTATTTTCCTTATTCACAATGAAAGGAAAATTAGAACTAAGTGATGGTAAAAAAAAATTAAATTAATTTAATTTAATGGAAGTCATTTTAACACGTGCTGAATGTTGCTCATAAAACACAAAATATTTATTTCAATATCTAATATAGTTTCAAATAAGTACACAAATGCACCACAGGCAGATCCTAAAGAATATATATAGTGAGATGCTAAATAATCCAGGTGAGATCTGGCGATCTCAGGATTATGATAACTCAAGAAGACATAAGTCAATAAATCCACCATTACCATGACTCTGCTCTTTTCCTTCATGCCAGCTCCCCTCCCTTTTTGCTTCTTACCTCCTAATCAAGATAAATATATATCCACACTCTTCTAAACACATATTGTTCTGGCATGTACTCATACCTTTTTTGTAGTATTTGGTACAAAGGCTCTGTCTGTAATTATTTTATTAACATTTAAAATAAAAATTAATAAAACTTTTCTTACTTTGTGTGTCTGCACCAAAAGTTTTAAAATCCAGAGTGAGAGAAGGCCTCCATGGGTAGGTCTCTAAAAGCCCTTCCAATACACCCCTGAAAAAGAGATTCACCTTCAGCAAGTCCAGAATGCAATTCCTGAAAATAATGATTTATGCAAACTTTGGAGTTATTTTGTTATGGTTTTTAGGGGTGAGTATCTGAAATATCATTTTTTTTATAGCTAGACTTGTAAATTAAATCCTGAGTTAAAAAAAAAAACACAAAAAAACAGGAAGATAGAATAAGCAATATCTTAAAAGTGGGTTGGGAAGGGATTGGGAGGAGGCAAGCTTTTCGAGACAGAATGTCTACTAGCTGCAAAATGTAGGGCTTCTGAGTCTCTGAGCCACAGTTTCCTTATATATAATATATATAATACTTGCGAAAAGGGCTATGTAAATATTAGATACAATTGTTATGTTGCCTACCTGTTTCTCCCAGGATCTCTAAATCCTTTAGCAAAAGGATTCCTGTCTATTTTCAATCTGGTAATCTATTAATTCAAAAGAGAGGAAAGATAAAGTCAGTGCCCTCAGTAGTAACACTGTCACCATTGCTTTTAATGGTTACAACAACCACAAAACACTTTTCAACGTGTAGTATGGTATGTTAAATAAATGTAAGCATATTTCTAAGTCAACTTGGGAATGGTTATCTTATTTCTCTTCTGGCACATTGTTTTGCTCTTTTTTATTTTTTAACACAAGATCCACACAATTCATAATCAAATTTGCCTTGATGACAATGCAATAAGACCTTTTTAAAAAAATCAAGGGAAATTCAGTCCATATAGTGCAGCTTGCCTCTATCCTGTAAGTCCCTCTGGGGCCATCCTTGCTTGCCTGGGACCTAGTTAGCTTTACCTGCTGGTTTTGATAAGCTGTTACTGTGGTGAACTCAGTTTCTTTAAAGGAGAACGTTTTAACCCCTTCAGCGGGCAGGGATTGAATCCAGGACAGGTCAACCCTGCTGTCTTGTTCCATCACGTGCACACGGGGCTTGTACTTGTGCATGGACTGCAGAATGATCTGGAGGAGAAATCGTCAAATGCTGCCTAGAAATTGGCTTCCCATCCCCGATAGTCTCCCCCTCTCACCAGCACCCCCAACCTGCCCATACACAATAGTGAAGCTCAACCAGAAAGGCTAAGCTAGCCACACACAAGGACTTTTCTGTGCCTTTGTGCCCCAGACAGAGGCTGGGGTAAGGGGTTTCCAGAGCAGGTCACCACAGCAGCACCAGGAAGCAGTGGCTCCACTTTCAGATGGGGCCCTTTTCTACTTCCAAATGTGGATGACCATGTGATGTCCCCAAGTGTCACTGGGATCTGACTGCCTGCCATAAGTTCCCTGGGCTTATGGTAACTGATGGGCAATCATCTGACATCCCCCACCTCCTAATTTCTGGAGACTGTTTATCTCCTTGTGTGGCTGGCACAGGGCCAGGCTTGGCAGGGCAGAGGCAGGGGTGCACCTGAGCAGCAGAAGGCTCAAGATCAAGGTGACCTGAAAAGTCCATGGGGCGGGGGCAGGTTGGAGAGATTTCCAATTACACCATGCCACACAGAAGGTGTTCATCTATGGGGAAAGGCAATCAGAGCCCATAGGGATTGTCTGGTAGGCTGAGGTGCTAGAGAGCTCTTTGAAACATCCCCTTCCAGGCATCCTGGCTTAAGCAAGTGTCATTTGGTCCTCACACTCCCCTAGCTCACCATCCCTAATGCCCAGCACTCTCAGCCTTCTAATAAAGGCCACAGGAGCAATTCTGATCACAGGCCTAGAACTTGGACACTTCTTAAAGACTACAACTAGCTTATCTGGGAGAAGCCTCCTTGGCATCTCCAGGGCAACCTGTGGGTTGAAGACAGTATCTCCTTCCCTTCCTTCCTGGGGCAAATAATTCACACTCTTACGTGGCCTTTGTCATCCATTTCGTTGTTGGTGAGTTTCACGCGATCAAAGCTGATGATCTGCCTCATCCAGGTCTCTCCAGAGCAGGGTGAGTCCGGGTGAACATAGAACCTGGGAGTGATGCATGAGTGGTCTGTATTCCCGGCTACCATCCACTGAGAGCTGTGGTACACATACCTGAAAAGGTGCGGAGTGTAGCTTTATGTGCAGCCAGCCAAAGCCAGGAGCATGGGAGGAAGGCTGACCGGGATCTAGTGCCTCAGCCAAGGTTCACCAGCTAATCCCAAAGGCAACTAGTAGAAGATCTAACTTGATTTCCAAAGAGCATTCAGGGACAGAAAGCAAACTGTAAATAAGCATATATCATTAAAATGCAATGAAGTGCCAGGACAAGTATAATGTCATGGGATTTCAAAGTCTGGTTTGTATTTCCTCACAGAAACCGCAACAGAAATTGATCTAACCCGTTTTACTGTGCAGAGACGCCAGAGAAAAAATCCTCATGCATTGGGCCAGAAGTGTCAGGGAAGAAGCAGAAGGGTGAGGAGGGTGTCTGTCCAGCCCACCGCCAACAGTGGTCGTGGAAACCCTTTAGCCAACAAGGCTTCACATCAGAATATTCCCACAAGCTCTACCCCATGTGGTCTCGGGCTGGTTTTCACACTGTTTCCAATTACAACTGTTCAGTTGCGCACAGCATTCCCAAGATAGTTGGAACTCGAGAAGCAAACAGCTGGGCCTGCTACTATTTCCAGGCTTTTGCTGCAGCAGGGTTTTGAACTGCACCTTCTCCTTGCCCCTCAAACCCAGCCCCAGGCATGAGGCAGGCTGTCTCCTACAAAGGCTAGACACCCACCCTCGGTTGCTCACAGCTCACAGCCAGAGTTTCTGCAGCTTTTGCACAAGTCCCCGTAGTCCCTGAGCCAAAGGGCTTGCAGACCAGCGTTTCTGGGCTACTAGCACAGAAAGGCCTCTGTTTTAGATAAATACAGCTCTAAGTAGAGAGCTTACATCAAGAGGAAATGTTTCTTGTACTCTCTGGAACCTGACCCCTGCCTCAGGAAAGAGGCTAAGGAAGAAGAGATGGACCTAAGCGCTGTTAACTGCTAGACTAGCCTTGGATGGCAAATCAAAGCATCGCTCCAGGACACTGCTGCCAAAGTAGCACAACCCTGATCCCAGTACGGACCCAGAAACCCAGGCATTTGTCCCCAAATTCCTTCACATAGCTTCCTAGCCTCCTGAACCCACACCTTCTGTAGTTTGGACAGCCAAAGCCAGAAGAGTAGGTAGGTGAAGGGTTTGGGAGACATTGAAACACCAATTGGCACCTGCTTCCACTAGTGAGAGGAAAACAGAGGAAACTTGCTCTTCTCTCAGTCTGAAACCCAGGTTGAGAGAGCAAATTCAACTCTCATCCCTCCCCACCCCGCCACCCCCCATTTTAGAGTTTTTCAAAACAGCACTCTCAGGTTACAAAGAACAGAATCCCCATTCCCAGCCCAGGCCTGGGGTATCCTTCTTTGGGCAGGTTACCTATAGCGTTTGGAATCCACGGGCACTACGTCGATGGCCACATAGTACTGCTTCCCTGGGTCCAGACCTTTCACCTTGACCCGAACAGAGGGGAACATCCGTCTGTGGAAGAGAAAATAGCGACTGACCTGGGCGCTTTTAGAGACAGTTGGAGTGGGGCAGGGATGGGGACAAATGAGAAGTGAAGAAATTCACAATACCCTTCTCATTCTAGGACAGGTTTAGGGAATGTCATTTGCTACATGAAAACAGACTGTTGGTTGTATACGTGATTGAGCAAGTTCAAGATTTCTGATTAGAGCAGAATATCCTTATCACAAGGCTTTGTTCACCCTACTCCCCACTACCATCATAATAAAAAGCTATGGAAGAGCAAGTAAGAGAGAAAAAGCTGTGCCCCTCCCCCCAAGTTTTCAGCACTACTTTCTGTGAGGCAGATTTAGGAAAGACTGCAATTAGGAAGATTCACACACAAAATTACCCAGCTGCCCCAAAGAAGCTGCCCAACAACAAAAGGTCAAAGTGGGAATGGTCCACCTCAAACTAGCCTGGGCTAGGTGGGATGGATAGGCTGCTAGATGGGATATTATCCACTGATAACTGTGAGGATTTAATGGAGAGGCCTGACCAAAACTTAAGGTGTGGGGGTGGCATCTGGCACCTGCCTTAGCAGGTCTAATTTTTGTAGTATATCACACAGGTAAGAGCTGGGAGAATGAGTCATTGGAGTCACAATGTACAGGAAAGCCACTGACATGGGCCAAGCACTATCCTAGTCTGGTCCATTGAGAGGCAGTGGCTTTATAATGCCTGTGGGGGGGTGGAGACATGGAGGGATGGGCGCTAGAGTGTAAAACTGGAAGCACCACATCTTATGAGAGAGGTATATTAAGTATCTACTGTGTGTGGCCCTTGAACAGCTTGGGTAGAGCCGAACCTGCCGGCCTTGGTAATAATCATTTCAGTCCCTATGTCATGGAATCTCTTCCACAGCTCGGATCCTTGAAGCTCCACTTGGATAGCATCGTTCTCTCCCAGACTTTCACTGCTGTTGCCGCCGCCGCCACAGCCTGAGAATGCAGTTGCCGAGGGCTCTTTCTTGGGTCGCTTTTCTGCTGGATACAGAGACGCCAAGAGTTTGAGAGAGCTTGGCCGTTAGCACACTCCCTTCTCGCTGACGCGTCTCGGAGCAGAGCCGCCTTGTCTCTTCCCCGGGGACCTTGGCGGTGGAGCCCCAAGTTCCCGCAACACCCACTGTAGCCCCCTGATGGTGAGCAAGTAGTCCACGTCGCACCCTGTGAAAGGCAGGGTCCTCCTTCAAATTTACCCATCCTCACCAGTATCTCTGAGACTTTAGGTCTCGGAGGCTGAATCCCCTCGGAATCTGGGTGCGTGCCCTGCTTCCTACCCTGAGAAACAGCCACCCTCTGGTTCTCAGGGCTTTGGGGGAGGTTGGAGAGTCTCACTTCTCCACAAACATGTGGGGATCTTCCCCTTCACTGTAAATGAACCACAAAATTATGGGCTGAACTTGGAGGCTCTGAAACTTCCCTAACAGCCAGGTGGCCAAGGTGGCCCGCGGCGGCCCCGAAAGCGGCCATAGGCTGGGCCAGGACTTCCAATGGTAGTAGTACTAGCCGCCCTCCTGCAGCTTCGCAGACCAGGCTGGAACTTGCAGATCCAGCAAGAGTGGGTAACAGGCTCAGGGCTTTGGGGTGTAGTTGGGGTACTTACCCGGCTTGCTCTTTTCCCCTGCGGCGCAGCTCCCTCTCTCTTCCTCCTCTCTGCCCTCTTTCTCCAGCAGTTCAGGCTGAGCCTCCTCTCGTCGTTCCTGCAGTTTTCTTTTGCTGGGTCTCCCCACTAAGGCTTCCACAGAAAAGGCGTGTGCCCGAGAGCTCAGAGCCATCCTTGGAGGGGGAGAAGGGAATGTGCACTGCAAATTTTCAACCTGAGCTGGGTTAGGGAGGGAGGAGGAGGGAGGGCGCAGAGGACAGGCGAAGGAGGGAAAGCGGGGGAGGGGGGGACCCAAATCAGAAAAAAACAATTTTTGGATTAATATATATTTAAAGAAAAAAGACGTGTGTGTATATAATTATATATATATATATATATATATATATATATATATATATATATATATATATATATATATGTATATATTTTTCTTTGAATAGGATGAAAGAGAAGGAAGATCAAACTGAAGCCAAAGTCCTTTGGAGTTTAGTCCTCCTTCCCTCTGCGGTCTCCTCCCTCCCAACAGACATGTGCGCACCATCAGTCCTCAACTCCCTGATTCCAGGGCCTGGCAGAGCGCAGAGATTGGCAAGCACGGGCCTCTTAGGGAGCGGATCTGCCGCCAATGGCGGCTCAGGCAGCTCAGATTAGGAGATACTGTTGCATCCAACTAAGTGACTACCCAGCCCGTCGCAGCCTCCACTGTTTGTTTTGGAAACATTAAAAAAAAAATGAGTGACATTTCAGAGTCTGACAGGGAGTAGGGATGGAGTGGGGTTGAGGGTTGGCTGGAAAGGGGCTCGAGATAGTGGGGAGGGGAGATACACAAAATGACTCTTTTACGTTAAATTGTGAAACTCAAAGACATGCGAAATAGTTGCCCATGAGTGGTCACTTTTCCAGCAAAAGTGCAAACATTTTTTACCAGATCCAGAAAAGTGTATCAGGGTCTTTTGTTTCCCAGTGAGAGTACTGGAGAAACGATTTCTTTTTTCATACTAAGTCTTCAAAACCTGGCATGTAGTTTTTACTTGCAGCACATCTAGTGTGTTCTAAGCACATCTCATGTTGCTAGTAGTTACCATATAGGATGGAGCAGCTCAGGGTGATTCTGGGGGCTCTAGACCACTTTGCTGTAAGCCAGTAGCAACTATCAGTTTTGCCCTAATGAAACTAGAGGAATGCAAGCTTTCTGGGGGGCTGGGGTGGGGTTTGTTCTGTAGTCTGGGTCTCAAACTGGTTGGGCAGTGTACTGGTCTGTGCTTTCTATCCAGGTGGGGAGGCAAAGGGTGGGCAGGAGGCTCCCAGATGCCCATTATCAATGATCAGAGCAATCCTGAGTCTTCAAGCTCTGCCTGTACTGGAGCCCAATATTCTCAAGCACAGCCTCTTCTTACTCACCTGACTTAATCAACAAACATAGCCTAAGAGCTTCAGGTGTCACCAGCAGAGCACCAAGGGGAACTTTACTCCCAAGGATGAGGGACCTCAAAATGATGGGCTCAAATAATCAATTCCAATGTTTCCTGGAATATCTCCCTGGGCTCGGTTTTGCTTTCCTTTAAAATGGATAAAGACACATTCTTTGTTCAGGAAGAGACTTACCTACTACTTCCAAGGAGCATGGTTATGCACACAGATATAAGATGTCTGCCTGCATGCCTGGAATTTGGTCATCCACTTTTCATCAAAAATAAAAAACCAGGCATCCCTGGACTCTTGCAGACTACATCCTAGGTAATGACATTTGCACCTTTACAGAAAGGTCCTCCTGTTTTCTTCTGACACATTTGTTCATTTAAAGGACATTAAAGTCAATCCAACTCTTTAAAAATAGGATGAAACTTCAATAAACTCTTACTCAGTATTGGAGTTTGACAGTAAGAGACTTTTTGTGACCTTTTAGTTTCAGCTTCTTAGGTAGAAGCGTGCAGTGATAACAGTAGTGGAGTGGGGAGAGTGTGAAACTGGTCTATGGGACAGAGATCCTCATGCAACTGGGTATGACTTTAAGTATCTGATGATCTTAGATAGTATGGCAAAGGGTTAATTACATCCTGATTACTGCTGAAGGGTTTAGCTCAATAACCAATTATTTGTCACTCAACATGTAGGGCTGGGAAAGACACTATCCATACCCTACAGGGACATAGTAAAGCTCACAGTGCAAGGCCAGTGTACAAAGCACTTGGGCTGGAAAACAGTCAGGTCTGGCTGTGATCTTGGCCACATAACCGTGGGCCAGGGAAGGGGCGGTTATTAATGCATTTGTCCATCCCGTCTTACTCAGAAGATACATTTTTATTAATTGTATATTCTTAGTTAAAAGGCACAGCTCAGAAACAGAAAATTCAAGAGTTCATTTGTTAAGTCTAAAGTGTTAATCAGAATATAGCACTTGTATTCATGTCTTCTAATATAGGCATTTTCTTGCTTTTGAAGCCTAGCTCATTTAATTGTGAAAAGCAGGAAATTATTTTGTGTAGCAAAGGAAGGCTTTACTTGGTAGTGTTTTTGTTTTTCTTAAACAGGTTTCTGTAAAAATAAGACAAAATATGTAGTTGCAATGTCTTTTGTAGTATTTCGAATTACTATATAATGTGATTTTTTAAATCAAGGAAGTAGTTTATCTTGGGATATAAGTTCCTTGCTTAGGACAAACTTCTTTCTCAATATTTATTACATACATATAATTTAGTCATCCAGGACTTTTTATTTTGTAATCTCACATTTCCATTTCAGCATCTATCTGATGACATCACCGGGAGAAAAGAAGCTCAACTCCCCTCTATGTGTTACTGGACTAAGGTGTAGTTAATTTCTGTTAACTTTTATCTGAGAGAAAAAGTTATTGCAAGCCTCAGAACCAGCTTTGCTCTCTGTTCTGCTGCTGAAGCACTGAGCTCTCAGAAACTGGGGCATGAGGGACATACATTTATGGCAGTAATTCATTTTCCATAGCTGTAAGTCTCTTTTGAGCATGTTATTTGTAAGAGATTCTTACAAAGAGATTTGTAAGAGATTCAACTCATGTGGAACTTACAGAGAGAGAGGTTCTGGAACCCACAGGTGCTCACATTAAAAAGAAGAGTGATGTTTTGAAAAGTTTGACAATTGGGAAATCCTTATAGTAAAATGCAGATTTTAAATTGCCAAAAAAGGTACAACTAAGGAACACACAGAGAATTTATCACTTGTAGGAAAGACACATTTGTGGTTAATACAAATCAAAACTATTTAATATTTATGGGGATATGGAGGTTATAGATGAGCCTTAAGGGATGCATGGTTTATTAGACCTCTTACTGAAATTGAAATCTGAACCTAACTTTAATTAAATGGGGAGCAATTTGTAACTCCCTAATAAAGATTCCAATATTTTATTAATCATTATAAATATGTATGTGAATTAACACATGCACAAAACAAGGTTGACCGTGAAAATATTGCTTCTGGTGAACTATATGTGCATTAAAGTAGATGTTCAGAATTAAGCTAATGTATCTGAAAATATTACATTTCTCAGAAATTTATAACATGTTAAGGGCAAAGATTAATGGCCTCTCTAGCTTTCTATACAGACAATACAGGTTTTTTTTTTTAGAGAAAAACTTACGTATGAAAGGAACTAAGTCTGCCTGGAGAAAAAAACACATCCCCTATGTTCTGCAGTACTTATTAACTAAAGGGATGATGGCAAACCCCTATGGAGGGATTCCAACTGCTACTTTTAATTTATAAAGGAAGGTATGAAATAAATCAATAAATAAAATATTTTGAGACTGGTTGGATGTCTAGTGCCACACTTTGGCAAAAGCACAAGCAACTTCATGATAGAGATTTTTCCTCCAATTGTTATTCTTCCTTCTCTCCCTTGATCCTCATTCCCCACGGTTAGGATATTTTGGCACAGCTCCAAGCTTATAGAATGTGAGTCTGAAATAAGTTGCTCCTGACCATTTTTACTATTACTTGGGGGAAAGCCTGCCTAGACTGAACCCCCAGGAAAGCATAGTCAAGAAGTGCAGAGTCAGTTTCCTCACAACATCGTTTTTAGTATGCGAATTCATCTTTGTCTGAACTAGCTAAGTTACTTGAACAAATAAGTTATTTTTGTTTGCTTAAGTGAGTTTCAGCTGGGTTTCCATCACTTGCAACCAAAATAATCCTTAGATATACACTCATCTTGATAAAAATTTGGCAGATCACCTTCATTTTTTTCTAGTTCTTCCTCCTCCTTCTCCAATACTACTGGTTCTGTGAATAGGGAAATTATATACTATAGATTATTCCAGAATCACAAAACCCGAAAGCAAATTTTTCTTTCTACACAAATTCTTGGGCTATGATAATTAATTAAAAAATAAGGTTCAAGCAGTATAACATCCAGAGGACAGACTTTGGATTCAGACTGACTTGATTCAAATTCTGACTTTGCTACTTTCTGAGTGACCTTACACAAGTCATTTAAAAATTTATTTTATTTTTTACATTCAGTTTCTTTCTTCTAAGCTTTTAAGCTTTTATTTATAATATCTTTGTCATAGGTTATGTTTCTGTAAGTTTGTATATGTATCTGGGGATTTAGGAAAATAATATATGCATACCACTTACCATAATGCCTGGAACACAGTAAGCACTCACAGCTGTTTCTATCGTTAAAGAGAAAATGAAAGTTAATTTCAAGAATATATTAATCTTTTTTTAAACATTTTAAGCAGGACAAAATCTATGCTTTTTACTTTTTTATTAAAGTATAGTTGAAATACAATATTATATGAGTTTCAGGTGTGTACAACATAGTTATTCAACATTATGTACCTTGTGAAGGAATATGTTGGTTTTTTTATTAACTATACAGCTATAAATCCTTCAGTGCCAGACACTAGAAGGAGAAGAAATTTCCCCAACTTTCTGTTAAATCCTAAAGCAGATTCCATAGTTCAGAAGTCTCTAGAATAATCACTTTTCTGCATTTGAGTTTCAAAAATCCAAGATAAATACATTTGGTAGAATATATATTCTGCTTTTATCAAATTGATCCTTGGAAAGATATTTTTGGTATTTTACCAATGTAATGTAAGTATATGTTCTTCTTATAATAAGTAGATACAATTTATTAATTACATGCTCCTAACATACAGCTTTGTTCTCACTCCAGGAAATTAAGAGAACTTGCCTAATTCATAGTAAAAGTAATTCTCACACTGAATCCCTCAACTTATGTTTAGCTTAATTCAATATAATCTCTCAAGAACTCTGTGCTTTAATGCATCTAGTAATTGAGTTATGCATGCCAAACTTTGTAATCCTTGTTCCTAAGTAGAGTGGGCAAAGAAAGAGTAGGGAGACAAATTCTAATCTATGCTCCCTGCATTCTTCTCATGAGGAGAATTGGGAAGCTAAATGCTTATGCTTGCCAAGACACTAGATGAGGGAAAATTTATTCCTTTGAATTTAATCATGTGTCCATACTGATATCAAATCATGAAGACCTTCCTATAGTAATAATTATAACATTACTCTTGCATTCATTATATTTCTTGTTCTCACTGAAGTATGTCAAAGGCATGCAACTATTTTCCTATTTTTCTACTCAATTCATAACTTATGGCTAGTAGATTTTTTTTTTAAGTTTAGATCTAGGACCTTTATCCCCAGAATTGTGAGAACAATTTTGTCCTTGGCTAATTTTGGGCAGAGTAGATGAATTAAAAAATAAATAATAAGAAGAAGAACAAGCCCAGATGTGGCCTTACTCTAGAGTGACCTGGGTAATTGCCAGAATGAGCATTGTATGTCCATTTTTCATCTGTCTTTGACTGCCTAGCACAGTGTAAGTAATCAATAACAGTAAATGTATCATGCATCTTTCCATCCTCAAACACTTCCCACTGAAACAATGAGACTGAGTCAAACCTAGTCCTTATTTATGTCACCTCTCTGATGCTCTATTGGCATTTGTACAGTCATACATTAACTGAAGGCCCAATCAGGATTACTAAGAAGTAATAATTCTTCATAGGTTGAGTTTGTATTCTGTGAATTTTAATGTTGGGTCATTCTAACTTGGGTTTTACGCCTTATATATTTCCTTTACTTCCCCACCATCATTCTTTCCTTTCTTTGTCTTTATTTTCCTTTTAGTTTTTTTCTTTTATGAGGATAAGAGCTATAATTACCTCCAAATATGCTTTGTGTATAAGACCCAAAGAAAGTGGGCTAGTATTTGAAAAATGGCCACAGGTACCCATTTGATGATTTTAAATAAATAATTCTGACAATTAGCAAAATATCATCAGCATAGATCACTGGAATCAGGATATACCAAGTTTATTCCATCAGTGAATTATTGGGAAAAATACTGTTTAAGAAGAATCATTGTATCTCTCTAAAACCAGGTAAAAGCCTGTTTTATACCTTTTCGCCACATTCTCTTACCAAATGTCTCTGCATGCAATTAACACAGTAAAGAATGTAGCTTCAGATCAATGGGCCACTTTCCTCTGTCTCTGTCTAATCTGGGTAGCCATGAGCACAACAGAAGCAGATCCTGCAACTAAGAAGGCAATCTACCTGAACTCCATAGACTAGGCCTATCGAGTCTCATACCCATTTAATTTCTGTTTACTTCATCTTTTGTATTTCCAACATAGTTTTCTCTCCTTACGTTGGCACCCCACTGCATCATGCCAAGGGCATGTGAATAAAGTGTTAAAAGCTTCCTTCCCTATTTTCATAATGATCTGTTTTTGATCAAGATTTTTCAATATGTAACATCCACAGAAGTACCAATAATGGGACATATTTGGTAGTAGACTGAGGGTTTTTTCCCTAGTTTATCAAAACACCAAAAGGTAGGCAAACATCTACCCTGCCTATGCTTAAAGCCAATGTATGCCTACTTTTACCTACTATCTTCCTTCCCAGTTTCCTATATTAACAATACTAGACAAAGAGCTGTTGTTGCATGAAATGAATGTTTCTAGATTTAGGACACCCTGATCAATACTTCCAAGGGGCAAAAGGGCAGGCCTTAATAATAAAACAATAAAGACACAGAAGGAAAGATACAAAAGAGGAGCTAATAAAAACAACAGAGACCTTACTATCTAAATTCATCATGTTTTAATTACTGGAGGAGAACATGAAGGAAAATCAAAGCCAATGGTTATGTATGTTGGCAAATTAATAACAGCCTTTAGTAAACTGGGTCCATAGTACCATGTTACGCACCCTGGAGGCAACTAAGTGGTCACTGTTCAGTTAGGGGGCAGACTAAACCATTTCAATGAAGTCAATTAAATAATTGCCAATTCTCAAACTTTGGGCTTTGTACTCCCAGCCTAAAACTTGACTCACATGGCAGCACCAGAAAATGTTGATAGAAAGTTGGAATACACATCTATTTTTGTATTTTATGATTGTGATTCCAGAGTCACCTAAATTGTGCATATACATATTTCTTATGAAAAATGATTGTTGAATTTTTTGAAGGCAATGATGCCAGTGACTCTTTGAAAAAAATTAGTTTAGGAGTTTCTTTGTGCTAGCATTTTAATAAATACTAAAGTATTTGGAATCATTCTTTATAACTGATTTCTATTCTCAGATTTTGGCCCTGGTCTGAATAATTTTATTACAAGGAAATGAATTTTGAAAACTCTAGCCTAAACTGAAATGGATTCATTACTTTGCCTTTTGGGAAGCTTAAAACTTTACAGTCATTTTCACTGACACACATATATCCTCTCTTCTTTCTCCTTGTCTAAAGACTAGCTAGAATGTCTCTTAATGTTTAAATAAGATTTTATAGCTGGAAGAAAAATTTCACAATAGGTATTTGTTTGTGTGCACTGTGGAAATGACCACAGTTTTATATTTCAAGTAATAGTGTCCAAAAACATGCATAGAGAGAATGATAGGTAGCATTTTCCACAGGAATGATTTTTTTTTTAACAGAAGTTGCACCCTCCGTTCCCCATTTCATTTTGGCATTGAAATTATTTGAAAGTCACTTTTGAATGGGTGTTTTAGGTGACAGTGAGTTTATCCAGAATAGATGCACTGTTCACTTTTTCTCTAGATTATGTACTGATAAACTAGAGCAACCATAGAATGTCTGGGTTACCCAGAGCACTAGAGCTGGCTTGAGTAGAAGATCTTGGTTGGAAAGAGATTTCAGTGTATTTCATCAGGTTCTGCAGAAACAACAAGCCAGACTAGGTCAAACTGTTATGGAGTTATCTACTGATGGAAGACTCAGTGGGGTGTCCCCACACCCCTCTCAGTTTCAGGGTGTCTCTTTCTTTATGTCTCTGTCTTTGCATCCCTTTGTTGTATTACTTGAATTTTCCTCTCCATGTTTCTCTCTCTCTCTCTCTATCTCTCTGTCTCTCTCTGTCTCTGTGTCTCTCAATTTGTCTTTATCAGGCTTCTCTTCCTCTTTTTTAATTTTTCTTCTGTTTAGCTGTTTTATCCTTCTCCATGTCTCTCATATCTCCCACCTTCCAATAATCTCAGAAAGCCTCCATGAGGAGGGGGAAGTTGTACAGAGGCAACCATACCACCCTACAGCAACCTCCTTGATATCCCTTTCACTGTCCCTTCTATAATCTTTTTCTCTAGCTCGAAGGTAGGAGTGTATAGTGTTGTAATGCAGTTCCTTAACTAAAGCACTGGTGAGAAAAAGCAGGAATGTGTAAAAGGAGAAGGTATCTTTTGGCACCATTGTTACTCCATGGCTGCTCTCCTGGGGGTGTTCAATACCGCAAGTTTGAGGGCCTCAGGCCTCCTCCTGAGGGTGAGAGACTTAAGTCAAGTGAGTACAAGAAGAACTCAGAAAAAGCCTTCTGGCTGAGTGATCTGGAGCTCCTTGGGGAGGAGCCTGGGGAGAAAGCATCACTGTTCAGAGCCCTTTGCACCTCTTAGTGCTACACATTTGCCATTCAACTCAGTATGCTTCTCTCAGATCTGGCTTTACCTCAGGCCATAATCCTTACCTTCCAGTGAGGCATGCTTATTACTTTAGCTCCCTTGCTCTCTAAATGTGCCCAGTGAAGTTTTCTGGGCCTGGGGGCCTTCCAACAGAGTCTCTGTTCAGGAGAGGAACTATTACTGGATCCTTTGGGTATCACTGCATACCCTCAAAATACAGGCCAAATCTAGCTTTCATTAATTTTAAGAAGCATGGATATTCCACTTTGGGTCCCCTCAGAAGTAGAGCTTTCAAAATCCCTGTGTCAAAGCCCTCAGTTAAACAAGATGAAACCGACAATTATGACTTCAGCTGATTTCCTGAACTTTATGGACTTACCTAGTGATAGCTACCAGGAAAGGCAGATACTGAGGAAAATTCTTTCACCTGAAGAAAACCCACAGCCTAACCATGAAATTGTACCTGCACGAGGCAAGAAACGGTGGGTCACAGCGTCAAGAGGATAGGCCATCCCATGGTGTGGTCAGAAAGCCAAGTGTCAGGCTGGGTTAATTTGTTCTGTGGATGCCAGCACCAACTAGTGTCCATAGTCCAGAGGAGAGTGGCCTGGAGCCAGTGTGAAATGTTCTGGCCCTCAGCAGCCAGAGAGGCACTTGCTACTTTTTGGGTTGGACCCAGCCTTCTCCCACGTGGAAAACCTGCCTTGATTCAAGGCTGAGAAGGCACAGTGACAGTCTGTGGTTTCAGCCTTTATGGCTGCAAGGCTGAGGGGTCCCTACCTGCTCTCTCAGACTCCCTAGAAAGCTTGCCCGACTGTACTCTGATCTGAGGTGCAGGAAAATACTTCTTGGGAAAAATGCCTCTGAAACAGAAGTAAATTGACCTTACAAGTTGAATGAGCGCATCTCCATTGCGAGCACTTGCAGTTGGAAAACCCTTTTCAAACCCTAATCAACAGCAGCTCAGCAGCTCCGCCCGCGGGATTCAGCTTGCGCGCGCTCTGTTCTGCTTCTTGTTCGCCTACTAAGCGACCCATTCAGTCTCAGCAATTACAAGCTGGCTGCGGGGCCGTTAGGCGCTGTAGAGACTCTTAGGAGCTATGGTCCCTCCTGAGTCCCTTCTCATTTCCAAACCTCACACCTCCAAAAGGAACATTTCCAAACCTTACACCTCCAAAAGGAAAGAGTCAAAATAATTATATTTTCAATCCATAGGGAATCCAAAAAATGCGTTGGCTGATTGATTTTTCCGATACGGAATGTAACATGTTTAATTTTTACTTGATATATTTCTCTAGAGTAGCTCAGAGATAATCGTAAAGGGCTAAGATTCTAAGATGGAAGATTTTACTAGCATCAAGTGGCCCACACAGACTTGAAAATCAATGCTTGTTTTATCCTGGAGTGAGGTTCCCTCCCGCACCCGCCCCACAAGAAGACATATTTCGGATCAGTGTGGTTTTTGAATGAACACCAAGGCATTCCCTCCCCCAACACCGGCCCGCGGAGCTCCAAACCTTGCAGAGAATGAGGGAAACCCCAGCCGCGTGAGTCTGGCTGTCCTGCGTTACCTGGAAGAACTAGGAGCCTCCGGAATGAAACCCCTGAATCAGGTAAAGTGTGCGTGGATCTTGCGTGGGAAACCAGAGTCCAAAAAGTGCCACAAGTTGTTTATCAAAATTGGACACTAAATTATGAGGGTACGATGCGTGAAGGGTCTATAAATGCATTCCTAAGTTCCTGAGGTTTCCAATTTACAGTCAACCACACATAAATCTAAGGTTTTTCTTGATTTCCTCTGCAAGCTACAGTTGTGCAAAGAGGACTACTCTCTTTCTAAAGTAATTTCTCTGGCGAATATTTTCCCTTCTCTCAAGGAAAGTAAAAACAGGGATTTTACTTTTCACTTACGACTTTCCCTTTCATTTTGGTTTTTATTTTTAAGCCCTCAAAACATCCATGTAACGATCAGGTTCCAGCCATTTTTTGAAGGAAACTCAGAAACAGGATTTTCCAACAGTCCGTTCCACATTTCCTAAAAAAAAAAAAAAAAAAAAAAAAAAAAAGAATTTTGAAACATGGACAAATCTGTTTCTGCATTTTGAAACACAGACAAATCTATTTCTGGTCCTTGTTTCATGCCAGGAAATGCGTTTCCTGTTGTAATTGGGGCTATTCACTTTTGGTGATATTTAAAACGAGCCCCACTGAGTTGACTTGATATTTGGTTAACCATGAAGGAAACGCTCTTGATCAGGCAGGCAATCACCAACCAAATCTGATCACTTCCTAAGCAAAACAAAGGACTTTATAGCTATTTTTCTTCTGCAGTAATAAGCACAGCAGGCAATTATTTATGCATTAAAGAGAGTTTTCCATGTTGGTGAAGGGCAGCGGAGCTGAGAATCACACCGCAAAACATCTTCCTGGAACTCGGGCCAGACTCCTCTTTTATTTCTCTGTGCGTGTGCGGGGAGGGGTAGTAGTCTGAGTGCAAGTGCTGGCAAGATACTGAGTTGGCAAGGTCGCCATCCGCTGGAGCAGATGAGACTTGTGGATACCTTGTCAACAATCCCACCCAGGCAACTCAAGAGACCTTCGTCCTTCTCCCTCCCTCCGCTGTCCACTAAGAGCTCCGTAACAGCTGGGTTTCAGGCCCCTGTCAGGCAGCTGATACTTCACTTCTAGCCTTTGGAATGACGGCTTCTGAGATACCAGGCTCTGACACTCTGCAGAGTCAGGTATTTAGCAAGTGTTTCCCAAAAACTCACCTCAGCAAGTTTACGGACAGACAAAGCCCTAGGTGTAAACTGCCCAGTGTCACTGCATAGACCATGCAGTGACAGTCAGCTGTTTACAAATTTTGACATTCCAAAAAGTTTCCATCTTTTCTCATGACTTTGACAGGTGTACTCAACTCCTGGTGACTCCTATCAAGCCAGACTTGGGGAACAGAAGAGAACAAGGTCTTGGCTTTCCAGAGGTCAAGCAATCTTGGCAGTATTATGGGGAGACACAGCACAGATGCAGGGAGCCTTTGACAAAAACCACCGCCATTTTTTGAACCTTGCTTGTTAACTCTTTGTATACATTATCATATTTTTCACAGCAACAACAAGAAATGAGGTAGGTAATTTCTCTCCCCCCCCATTATCCAGATGAATTAATTGAGGCCTAGAAAAATTACGTTAATAGTAGAACCAACTGCCAATCTCCAGCGCAGCGGTGAGCTTTCAAGACCACTGCTTAGGGACCAGAAAGTAAAGAATTTCTATACTTTCTATTATTACATAGCTGGATCCCTCCCCAGATCCCCACAGTGATACATGGTTAGAGAGGCTAAGTAAGGCCTGGGAGCAAGACCCAGTTGCAGCTTCTGAAGGAGGACAGGCATCATTCTGTTTGGCGAAATCTTCTGACCTCCTCGCCTCATGTTGCCCTGGGGCAAACCCACGTTCTAACTATTGGAAGAGCCCCTGCATTCCAAGCTCTGCAGGGAGTGTAGTGGGTTGCCCACCATGGCTTCCCTGCGTGCCAACATGTGCCCCAAAGTTTGGGGAGAGGCTGCTGGCACTTATGAGGGCCTTCAAAAGTTCCTTCCTATAACAGAAAAGCTCTATTTGAGGCAAACAGGCTTCTCCACAAACGATACTTTAGGAAATCAAAGCATAAAAGTCTCTACTGTGCTCTTCTGAGTGTCTATTACTCAGTGATATCACCCCACCTATAGTTCAGCTTCCTACCGTATTCCTGGACCAGCATAACCTTTGCATGATCGCTATCCATATGAAGACATTGATTTATTAAGAATTTGATTTTGTGAGAAGCTAAGACCATTTCAGACTTAGTTTCTCTTGCTAGAATGTATTGAAATTCTCCTTGTATTTTTAAACTGAGAACTTTAAACAGTTTATTTTTACTATTCTTAGAAAAGAATGACATTGAGCATGATTAATGGAAAATTATGGGCTAGATTTTCAAACATTCTCTTTTTTACTTAGCACCATTACATAAGTGTGTCCAGAGTAGCCTCTACATCCATTTTCAAAAGTACAAGCAGCAAATTTCAGGTACAGTTAGCACATCGACACCTAGGAGGCCCAATGAAATGACGTTAAAATTTAGATGGCAGACAATTTTTTGTTTTATTACATTTACATATACATGTTAGCCTTTTATACATTATTTTAAAGGGATCTTTGGACATTTATTAAAACTGCTTTGAAATTGGAAGGAATTATAAGGCTTTTTTCACTGTAGTAAATCTTAAGCAAACACCACTTTGGAGAAACACAATATACTTTCCCATTCAGAACTCCGAATGACACTGACTGTTGAGACAATGTGATGCTGAAAAGATGGCATTCTACTATATAAGATTTTGTGGTACATGAAGTACATAATACTATTTAATTATTTTTTTAAATTTAAATATCCAATTTCTTTTCAACACTTTTATTTCTCAATAACTAAAAATAACCCATTGTGTCAGTTAAAATATTTATGCTTTTTTTCAATGTCTTGGCCACCAAGAATAATGCTGCAATGAACTTGGGATTCATATATCTTTATAAATAAATGTTTTCAAATTTTGGGGGGTAGATACCCAGAAGAGGGATTGCTGGGTTATATGATAATTCTATTCTTAATTTTTTGAGGAAGCTTCATACTGTTTTCCACAGTGGCTGTACCAAGTTACATTCCCACTAGCAGTGCAAACAACCAAAGTGTCCTTCCGTAGATGAATAAAGGAGGTGTGGTACATATGTACAATGGAATATTACTCAGCCATAAGAAAAAATGAAATACTGCCATTTGCAACAACACGATGGATCTTGAGATTATCATGCTAAGTGAAATAAGTCAGTAAGAAAAAGTCAAGAACCATATGATTTCATTCACATGTGGGATATAAAGCTGAAAGTAACAAATGAACAAGACAAACAAGCAACAACTCATAGACACAGACAACAGTTCAGTGGTTACCAGAGGGAAAGGTGAAAGGCGGAGGTAAAAAACGGTAAAGGGGGTCAAATATATGGTGACAGGAAGAGATTTGGCATTGGGTGGTGAACAAAAGATGCACTATATAGATGATGTATTATAGAATTGTATACTTGAAATCTATATAATTTTATTACCAGTGTCATCCTAATAAATTTTAAAAAAGAATATCTCACTTAGTACAGGACTATACAATTTGGTTCCTTAGAGTAATATTTGTATGCTGGCCTTTACTTATAATTGAGATGATCACAAATAATACTATGTAACTCATCCTAATAGGAAACCAAATACAATATTAATGGAGAACTGATTTTATAGGCAATATGCCTATAGATTTTATAAAAGGAAGAGAGGAAGTAACCTAACAATACTAACAAATAAACAGATTAAAGTTGTAGGTTGTAGATGTTATTGTAAAGTGGCTCAATCCTGCTGGATAAGAATCTGATAATAAAAATAAAAGCTATAAGACAGTATATAACCTTTGACCCAGTATGTCCTCTTGGAACATCATGGCAAAGAAAAGCGGGGATGTGGGTGTGGAGGAGTTGACATTATAAACATTGCAACTCCATGATATAATTAAAACTGACAAGTATGTCACTATGTTATTCTAAGAAAAGGCTTGCATACTTTATATGCGTGTATAATATTTAGTGAAAATAAAACAGAAAATGATATGTAAAAATATTTATGCTTTAATAGCAAGATGGATGGATCTTGAGATTATTATGCTAAGTGAAATAAGTCAGACAGAAAAAGTCGAGAACCATATGATTTCACTGATATGTGGGATATAAAACTAAAAGCAACAAAAGAACAAGACAAACAAACAAAGAAACAAAAACTGATAGACACAGACAATAGTTTAGTGGTTACCAAAAGGTAAGGGGGGCGAGGGGTGGTAGATGAGGGTAAACGAGATCAAATATGTGGTGATGGAAGGAGAACTGACTCTGAGTGGTGAACGCACAATGTAATATATAGATGATGTATTACAAAATTGAACACTTGAAAGCTGATAATGTTAAGTGTATGTTACTAATTAATATTGCTGTAACTTTCTTGGTTTCTGATCTTCAACTAATTATTATTTTCCTGTTATTTGGTGAGTTTTTCATTGGTTTCATTGTTATTACATATTTGACTTTACTTTTGTAATTGTGTTCAGCATGAAAATAAAACAAGTGAAGAACTTTTTCATTATATAATCCTAATGTCATTCTTTGTTACATTTTCTAAATTAGTATGTTTCCCCCTCCCCAAAGGTATGATTAAAACACATATAGCAAATATAGTTGTCATTATAGTGACATGCAATTGCAAATTTAATGTTAAGAAGAATTATGTGCTCTTCTGTATTTCATTGATGAATATCTTTTTCTCTTTTTATTGATACTGATAAAACCCAGCTGAGACACTTTTATCTCTAATTGCATGACATTATTTTCAAGCATGTCAAATAATGTTTTATTTCTTTATTACAACACATTTCAGAAACTTGGACAAAGATCAACCAAATCATTTTAATTTTCTATGGTGAAAAAATGAAAAGAATAACAAAAAAATTGGGATAATATAATCAAGAACATTTTTGAAGTGAATGTAGCTTTATATGGTTTGTTGCACAACATTTTCTGTTGAATTGGGGGAAAGTTTATCTCTTATAGATGGGCTCAGATCATTATTGCATTTGTAATCAGACTGAGTCCCAAGAAATTAGTTTTATGCTGTGTAATACACTCTGGTCAGTAAGCAAAAGAAAGAAAATCCAAACTTAATTACATTTATTTGAAACTATATACATTTATTTGATCTATATACATTTAAAGGAAACATCTCATTTTCATACTTGTGGTTATAGACAATATTTTAATTATGTATTAATTTTTCAAAAACTCAAGGGTTAGTACTACAGCTTAACAAAACTCAGCTGGCAGGAGATTGAATTTTTCTGTGGTTCTACTGTTTCATTCTTGCAATAACAAAAATCTGGTGTCTAGCTTTCAGATAATAGTTCAGCTTGACAAATCACCTGTATTCAATTTGGTAACTGATATAATTATTTATTGTGCTTTTATCTGATTATCTTAAAAGCTATGGCTTTATACAGTGTTATGGTTATGAATTTGATACTAACACATTTCCTATTATAAAATTTACTGTCATTAACCCACTCCATATTTTAACAATTATTTATAATGTAGATCATATATATATATATATATATATATATATATATATATATATATATAATAAGTGATTTTATATAACTTGTTAGATGCTTACAAGTCCCCCTGCCACTGCATCACTCTAGTTTTATACTCAATTATGGAAAAGAATAATGTTTTTTCTTAGAAAGTCTTCCAATGGGTAAATCACAGCATTATAACATAGTAGTTAAGAGACCTGGATTGAGTCAGACAGACCTAGGTTAGAATTCTAAATCTACCACTTAATTACCTGATTAACTTTGACCAAATTATTCAGATTTTTAGAACCTCAATTTCCTCATTTATGGACAAGAGCAATTACTATCTCATAGGGTTTCTATAAGAATGAGATAATTATTATGAATGCCTGGTATTTAGCAAACTTTTTGTTGAACACTTATTAACAACAAAAACAACAGTGCTCACAGATCACAACCAGGATTTTGACATTGATATGACCCACTGATTTTGTTTGGTTTTCACCAATTTTATGCACGTGTGTGTGTGCACGCGCCCATGTATATATTTACTTCTATGCAATTTTATCATAGTGTAGGTTTGTGTAATTACCACCATAGTCAAGATATAGAGCAGTTCAATTTCCACAAAGACTCCTCATTCTGCCTTTTTATAACTATACCCAACTGCCTCCATCCCCCACACCCATACAACATGTAACCTTTTGGGATTCACTGTTTTTCGTTTAGCATAATTCCTTGGAGATTCGTCCAAATTGTTGTGTGTATCAATAGTTTGTTCCTTTTTATTGTGGTATATCCACAGTATGAATGTGCACAAATTACTTAACTATGTACCTATTGAAAGATATTAAATTGTTTCCAGTTTTTGGTGATTAAAAATAAATCTGTTATGAACATTTGAGTACAGGTTTTTAAAAACTCCTTCCTTCCATCACCACCCCTATGGATTCTATTTCCTCCACTTGCTCACCCTCTTTTGAAAATTGATTATATTTCCTATGCTTTACTTTAAATGCCCATGACAATTTTGTAACTACCAATTTGTATTTCTTAACCCCTTCACCTTTTACACCCTGCCCCAAACCCTTCTCCCATTTATCACCCCAACAAATCTAGTACCCATCTGACACCATACATAGTTATTGCAATATTATTGACTATATTCCTTATGCTATACCCTACATCCCCATGGCTACTGTGTAACAACCAATTTGTACTTCTTAATCCTTTCCCCTTTTTCACTATCCCAATGTCCTCATATCTGGCAGCCATCAAAATATTCTCTGTATCTATGAGTTTCTGTTTCATTTGTTTGTTTATTTTATTCTTTAGATTCCACTTATAGGTGAAATCATATGACATTTATCCTTCTCTGTCTGACTTACTACACTCAGCACAATACGCTCTAGGTCCATCCATGTTGTCACAGATGGCTAGATTTCATTCTTTTTATGGTTGAATAATATTCCACCTTATATATGTACCACCTCTTGTTTATCCATTCATCCATTCAGGGACACCTAGGTTGCCTTCATGTCTTGACTATTGTAAATAATTCTGCAATGAACATATGGATGCACATGTCCCATCGAAGTACCCTTTTGGGTTTCTTTGGATAAATACCCAGTCTTTGTTTTAAAGTCTATTTTGTCTGGTATAACTTTTGCTACCCCAGCTTTTTCTTTGCTTGCTTATTTCCATTTTCATGAGCTATGTATTTCCATCCCTTTATTTTCAGTCTGTGTGTCTTTTGAACTGAACTGAACCTATTGTAGGCAGCCTATGTAAGGATCTTGTTTTCTCATCCATTCTGCTTTTGATTGGAGCATTTAATCAATTTCCATTGAAAGTAATTGTTCATAGGTATGCAGTTATTGCTATTTTATTATTCATGTTTTTTTTTATTTTTGTCTTAAAGTAGTCCCTCGGAGACGTCATCAGGATGGCAGCGTGAGGTGGGCCTATGTGGGGCTCCCCTGGATTTTACAACTAATTGAGCAACAATGGCTCCATGGGGGACTCCCTGCACAGCGGATAGGCAGGATGAGGGGGGGTCCACTGCTAGGTTCCCCTAGAGGTGGGTCAATTGCGTGAGCGGGGGAGACAGGCAGGAAAGGAGAGGGGTGGGGGCAGAGGCACGCGGGCATGGGACGGGGACCTGGCTTGGTGCTCCAAGCTCGCTGCATCCCGGAGCTGCCGTGGCTGTGGAGGGGTGAGGAGCTCAGAATGCTGGGAATCTGCTTGTGACCCACAGGGCTGAGGGAGCAGCATGTGGCACAGCTGGGCCCAGCGCTCACGACGAAGACCTCGGAGAGGGGAGTGAGGGAGAAAGGCTGAAAGTGGTGGTTTGGGCCCACACTGCCCAGCTGAGAATGGAGGCCTTGGGCACTGGTACTGGCCGCCCCCTCTCTGCTATCCTGGAGCTCGCCCATACCCGCCTGCCCGGTGATGGAGACGGAATGGTGGCGGTGTCGGATCAGAGGAGCAGAGTGTTTACTGTTCGGAGAACTGTGGACCGGGGACGCAGAATCGCAACTCCTGCTGGTTCGGGCGGGGTGGGGGGGGCTATGGAGGCAGGCATGCTGTGGTAGTGGTCACTGCCTTTGCTCTGGGCCGCCTCTCACAGTTCGCCCCGTCCCTGGCCCAACCTATCTGGGTGGATCCTTGCAGGAGTAAACACAACTGCTAAAACATACAGGCTCTGAATCTTGTGCAGGAAGAGCTTTAGAACTACAAAAGCTCTCCGCATAACCACACGGACACTGCGCCCTGTGACCCAGGTGAACTATTAACAGAGGAGAAGCCCATCTCCCAGGAAATCTCCCCATTGTGTGAGAAGCTGGAACAGTGCAGAAAAAACGTAGCACTACCATGTGAGAGAGAGATAAAGGCTGCAGTCAGAGAGAAAATAAAACATTCTACCAACAAGCACTGGAAAACAAAAGAAAAACCCCTTCCTATCAACCCTTTGCAAAACCCACTCCTGTAGATGTCTAGGAAGACAAATAATAAATCAGTAATTGCCATGAATAATCAAGACAACAAGACAGCTCAGAAAGAAAGTGACAAGTCTCCAGAAAAAGAACTTAATGATATGGAAATATGTGATATAAATGACAGAGAATTCAAGATTGCAGTTCTGAAAAAACTCAATGAGATGCAAGAAAACACAGATAGGCAGTTTAATGAATTCAGAAACACAATCAAAGAACAACATGAGCATTTTACGCAAGAGATGGAAATTTTAAAAAAGAACCAAATAGAATTTCTGGAGATTAAGAACTTAATAGAAGAAATGAAAAATAAAATAACCAGCTTAGGTAGTAGAGTTGACCAGATGGAGGAAAGAATCAGTGACATCGAAGATAGAAACCTGGAAATTACACAGATGGAAGAAGAAAGAGAATAGAGACTTTAAAGGAATGAAAGAACTCTACAAGAAATTTCGGCCTCAATCAGAAAGAGCAATATAAGAATAATGAGCATACCAGAAGGAGAAGAAAGAGAGAAGAGAACAGAGAATATATTGAAACAAATTGTTGAGAAGTTCTCAAACTTGTGGACAGAACTGGATCCTCAAATCCAAGAAGCAAATAGAACACCTAGTTACCTCAATCCCAACAGGACTTCACCAAGGCACATTGTATTGAAGCTGTCTACAATCAACGACAAAGAAAGAATCCTCAAGGCAGCCAGGGAAAAGAAGACGGTAACCTACAAAGGAAAGCCCACTAGATTATGATCAGATTTTTCAGCAGACAGTCTGAAAGCCAGGAGGGAGGGGAACCAAATATTCAAACTAGTGGAAGAGAGAAATTATGAGCCAAGAATAATATATCCAGCAAAGATATCCTTTAGATACGAAGGAAGAATAAAGACCTTTCCAGACATACAGAAGCTGAAGGAATTTTCTAATACACGACCTGCACTACAAGAAATACTAAAGGAGGCTTCGACTACCATCAATCCTACAATTTGTGGCAACCAAAATATAAAAAGGGGGAGAGTAAAGGCCTGAACCGGAATATGGGAATGGAGAAAGTAAGCATGCTGAAGAAAATGGAATACTCTAAATATCAAACTTTCTTTTACATAAACTTAAGGGTAACCACTCCAAAAAAATCCAGAACTGAAATATATACTGTAATAAAAGAATAAACAGAGGGAAACATCATAGAATACAACCACACAGAAATAATAAACAGCAAAAAAAGGCAAAGAAACAATGGAGACACAGCCTTACCAGAAAACTAAAGAAAGAATGAAAGGAAATCCTCACATATTAATAATCACCCTAAATGGAAACGGACTGAACTAACCAATAAAAAGTCACATTGTAGCAGGTTGGATCAAAAACCTAAACCCAACCATATGCTGTATCCAAGAGACACATCTCAGCTACAAGGACAAGCATAGACTCAAAGTGAAAGGGTGGAAATTGACATTCCAAGCAAATGGTATCCAGAGAAAGTGGTGTAGCCATATGATATCAGATGAAACAGAATTCAGGGTAAAAAGATAACAAGAGACAAAGATGGACATTTCATAATGGTAAAGGGGACTATACAACAAGAAGACATAACAGTCATCAATATTTATGCCCCCAATCATGGAGCACCGAAATATTCCAAGCAACTACTAACAGAACTAAAGGGAGAAATTGATCAAAACACAATTACACTAGGGGACTTATATACCTCATTGACAGCTATGGATAGATCATCCAAACAGAAAATAAATAACGAAATAGCAGCCTTAAATGACACATTAGATAAAATGGACATAATTGGCACTTATAGACCACTTCATCCGAAAACATCAGACTATGCATTCTTTTCTAGTGTACAAGGAACATTCTCAAGGATAGACCATATTTTGGGACATAAAATCAGCCACAGCAAATTAGAGAAGATTGAAATAATACCAAGCATATTCTCTGATCACAAAGCATTGAAATTGGATATCAATTGCAAAAAGAAGGCAGGAAAAAACAGAAATACCTAGAGATTATACAACATAGTTTTAAAGAGCGACTGGGTCAAAGAAGAAATTAGAGGAGAGATCAAAAGATTCGTAGAAACAAATGACAATGAAAATATATCCTACCAAAATTTTGGGGATGCAGTGAAAGAAGTTTTAAGAGGGAAATTATATCATTGTAGGCCTATCTCAAGAAACAGGAAAAATCCCAAATAAATAACCTCATGTTACATCTTAAAGAACTAGAAAAAGAAAAACAAGTGAAACCCAAGGTCAGCAGAAGAAAGGAAATAACAAAAATCAAAGCAGAACTAAATGAAATAGAGAACAAAAAGACAATAGAAAAAATTATTGTGACAAGAGCTGGTTCTGTGAAAAGATGAACAAAATTGACAAACCCTTGGCTAGACTCACTAAGATAAAAAGAGAGAAGACAATAATTAACAAAATCAGAAATGAAAAAAGTGAAGTTATAAGGGACACCATAGAAATACAAAGGATCATCCAAGAACAGTACGAAGGACTATATGCCACCAAATTCAATAACCTAGAGGAAATGGACAAGTTCTTAGAAACATATAGCCTTCCAAGGCTGAACCATGAAGAACTGGAAAATCTAAACAGACAGATCACCAGTAATGAAATTGAATCAGTCATCCAAAACCTTCCCAAAAGCAAAAGTCCGGGACCAGATGGCTTCACTAGTGAATTCTACCAAACCTTCAAAGAGGATCTAATACCAATCCTGCTCAAACTTTTCCAAAAAATTGAAGAAGAGACAGTACTCCGTAACTCATTTTATGAGGCCAAAATTACCCTGATATCAAAACCTGGTAAGGACAACACAATAAAGCAAACTACAGACCAATGTCTCTGATGAATATAGGTGCCAAAATCCTAAACAAAATTCTAGCAAATCGAATACAACAATGCATTAAAAAGATTATTCATCACGACCAAGTGGGGTTCATCCCTGGGACACAAGGATGGTTCAACATCTGCAAATCCATCAATGTGATACATCACATAAACAAAATAAAGGACAAAAATCATGTGATTATATCAATTGATGCAGAAACAGCATTTGACAAGATACAACATCCATTTATGATTAAAACACTTAATAAAATAGGTATAGAAGGAAAATACCTTAACATAATAAAGGCCATATATGCCAAGCCCTCTGCTAAACTCATAATTAATGGTGAAAAACCATTATGGAAGGCAGTGTGGAGGTTCCTCAAAAAATTACGAATAGAATTGCCATATGACCCAGCAATCCCTCTCCTGGGTATCTACCCAAAACATCTGAAAACATTTAGAGATAAAGACACGTGTACTCCAATGTTCATTGCAGCTTTCTTTACGGTGGCCAAGACATGGAAACAGCCAAAATGTCCTTCGATAGATGAATGGATAAAGAAGTTGTGGTATATATACACAAGGGAATACTATTCGGCGGTAAGAAGTGATGATATAGCAACATTTGTGACAACATGAATGGATCTTGAGAGTGTAATGCTGAGCGAAATAAGTCAGACAGAAAAAGCAGAGAACCATGTGATTTCACTGATATGTGGTATATAAACCAAAAACAACAGAAGAACAAGACAAACAAATGAGAAACAGAAACTCATAGATACAGACAATAGTTTAGTGGTTACCAGAGGGTAAGGGGGGTGGGGGTGGGGGGTAGGTGATGAAGGTAAGGGGGATCAAATATATGGTGATGGAAGGAGAACTGACTCTGGGTGGTGAACACACAATGGGATTTATAGATGATGTAATACAGAATTGTACACCTGAAATCTATGTAATTTTACTAACAATTGCCACCCCAATAAATTTAAAAAATAAATTAAAAGAAATAAATGATGTCTTTTGCTATATTAAATAAAAAAATATCTTGAACTAAAAACAACTTTAATTTACAAAATAAAATTTTACTTTGATATTGCTTCTGTTAATTCCTTGAAACAAAATATATTATAACAAACATCCTTCTGTTAAACATGTAACACTATCAATTTAGGAGGGTATAAAATTTAAAGTAGAGAATGTAGAATATTAAACAAAGTAGAAATAGTGTAAAGCAATATGACAATGTGTACTTGTATTTGACAAATGCAATAGTAAGAAGATTTTATATTGAAGAATCTAATCATAATTCACTAAAATACAACGGGTATGTTAACACATTTTAAAGTACATGTAAATGCTTAAGATGCTTCACTAAAGATAGTTTGACTATTTAGATTCAATTATTGCCCATTTTCCAATTAAACCATTAAAATATTTTAAGCACACGTTTTTTCATTTCAAAATATCTCAAAGATTAAATAAACATTGGCAAAAATATCTGGTAGTTTATTCTGATTCATGTGAGATAATTTTCTTCAGTTTTATCAAATGTCAGAACACTAAGCACAGCTTTAATTTCAACTTTGAGTTTATTTTCCCATAGTGAACTTTTATAAGCTTCTGTTTCTCTTACTTATATGCAATATATGCTTAAGTACAGAACTATGGCTCCTAAAAAGAAAGATTGAATATGAAGTGAACTCTACCCTGAGAAGTTCAGGAAAGACATGCTAATATACATAAAATAAAAAAAGAATCCTCGGGCCGGCCCAGTGGCTCAGGCGGTTAGAGCTCCGTGCTCCTAACTCCGAAGGCTGCCGGTTCGATTCCCACATAGGCCAGTGGGCTCTCAACAAGGTTGTCAGTTAAACTCCTCGAGTCCTGCAAGGGATGGTGGGTTCTGCCCCCTGCAACTAAGATTGAACATGGCACCTTGAGCTGAGCTGCTTCCTGGATTGCTCAGTTGGTTGGAACACGGGCTCTCAACCACAAGGTTGCCAGTTCAAGTCCTCGAGTCCCGAAAGGGATGGTAGGCAGCGCCCTCTGCAGCTAACATTGAACACGGCACCTTGAGCTGAGCTGCCACTGAGCTTGCGTATGGCTCAGTTGGTTGGAGCCTGTCCTATCAACCACAAGGTTGCCGGACTCCCGCAAGGGATGGTGGGCTGCGACCCCTGCAACTAGCAATGGCAACTGGATCTGGAGCTGAGCTGCGCCCTCCACAAGTAAGACTGAAAGGACAACAACTTGAAGCTGAACGGCACCCTCCACAACTGAGATTGAAAGGACAACAACTTGACTTGGAAAAAAAAAGGCCTGGAAGTACACACTGTTCCCCAATAAAGTCCTGTTCCCCTTCCCCAATAAAAAAAAAAAAAAAAGAATCCTGAACATTTCTAGTTTTCTTTTGTGTTTTTTTATTCTCTTCCTATTGTGCCATATTGTGAGGAAAATAATTTCATTAAATACTAATTCTTTCTACCTCTCCATTGTGTTTCAAAAATGTCTACTAAACCTTGAGGGTTTTGCTTCATACTTTTGTTTTATTTCCAAGTATTGGTTTATATCCCTTTGAATTAGTGAATAACTATTTGAATAAGAACTTTTTCTTTGATTATTTGATATAGTTGACTACTTAGAATTAACATGTAGTTAGTGATTATTTTAAGAGGTTGGCCTCTCATTCTTGGTTATTTTATGTAGCTGAACCATCCATCAAGCTTCAGAGTAACATATGACTTGGCACAAACCTCTATTAACCAAACTTATTCATAATGCATGATGTGAACAGAGAGGAACTATATCTCTTCTCTTATTGGCAAAAAACAAATAAAACTTTAAAAAATATTCTCCAGTCTTGTAAGCAGAGAGTAGAATATTCAAAACCTGTGGAGGATAACTCTTTTCCTGTATTTTATTAAATTTATTTGGGTTACAATTGTTAGTAAAATTACATAGATTTCAGGTGTACAATTCTGTATTACATCATCTATAAATCCCATTGTGTGTTCATCACCCAGAGTCAGTTCTCCTTCCATCACCATATATTTGATCCCCCTTACCCTCATCTCCCACCCCCCATCCCCCTTACCCTCTGGTAACCACTAAACTATTGTCTGTATCTATGAGTTTCTGTTTCTCATTTGTTTGTCTTGTTCTTCTGTTGTTTTTGGTTTATATACCACATATCAGTGAAATCACATGGTTCTCTGCTTTTTCTGTCTGACTTATTTCGCTCAGCATTACACTCTCAAGATCCATTCATGTTGTCACAAATGTTGCTATATCATCACTTCTTACCGCCGAATAGTATTCCCTTGTGTATATATACCACAACTTCTTTATCCATTCATCTATCGAAGGACATTTTGGCTGTTTCCATGTCTTGGCCACCGTAAACAAAGCTGCAATGAACATTGGAGCACACGTGTCTTTATCTCTAAATGTTTTCAGATGTTTTGGGTAGATACCCAGGAGAGGGATTGCTGGGTCATATGGCAATTCTATTCGTAATTTTTTGAGGAACCTCCACACTGCCTTCCATAATGGTTTTTCACCATTAATTATGAGTTTAGCAGAGGGCTTGGCATATATGGCCTTTATTATGTTAAGGTATTTTCCTTCTATACCTATTTTATTAAGTGTTTTAATCATAAATGGATGTTGTATCTTGTCAAATGCTGTTTCTGCATCAATTGATATAATCACATGATTTTTGTCCTTTATTTTGTTTATGTGATGTATCACATTGATGGATTTGCAGATGTTGAACCATCCTTGTGTCCCAGGGATGAACCCCACTTGGTCGTGATGAATAATCTTTTTAATGCATTGTATTCGATTTGCTAGAATTTTGATTAGGATTTTGGCATCTATATTCATCAGAGACATTGGTCTGTAGTTTGCTTTATTGTGTTGTCCTTACCAGGTTTTGATATCAGGGTAATTTTGGCCTCATAAAATGAGTTACGGAGTACTGTCTCTTCTTCAATTTTTTGGAAAAGTTTGAGCAGGATTGGTATTAGATCCTCTTTGAAGGTTTGGTAGAATTCACTAGTGAAGCCATCTGGTCCCGGACTTTTGCTTTTGGGAAGGTTTTGGATGACTGATTCAATTTCATTACTGGTGATCTGTCTGTTTAGATTTTCCAGTTCTTCATGGTTCAGCCTTGGAAGGCTATATGTTTCTAAGAACTTGTCCATTTCCTCTAGGTTATTGAATTTGGTGGCATATAGTCCTTCGTACTGTTCTTGGATGATCCTTTGTATTTCTATGGTGTCCCTTATAACTTCACTTTTTTTCATTTCTGATTTTGTTAATTATTGTCTTCTCTCTTTTTATCTTAGTGAGTCTAGCCAAGGGTTTGTCAATTTTGTTCATCTTTTCACAGAACCAGCTCTTGTCACAATAATTTTTTCTATTGTCTTTTTGTTCTCTATTTCATTTAGTTCTGCTTTGATTTTTGTTATTTCCTTTCTTCTGCTGACCTTGGGTTTCACTTGTTTTTCTTTTTCTAGTTCTTTAAGATGTAACATGAGGTTATTTATTTGGGATTTTTCCTGTTTCTTGAAATAGGCCTACAATGATGTAATTTCCCTCTTAAAACTGCTTTCTCTGCATCCCAAAAATTTTGGTAGGATGTATTTGCATTGTCATTTGTTTCTATGTGTCTTTTGATCTCTCCTCTAACTTCTTCTTTGATACAGTCATTCTTTAAAAGTATGTTGTTTAATCTCCATGTATTTGTGTTTTTTTCTGCTTTCTTTTTGCAGTTGATATCCAATTTCAAAGCCTGTGATCAGAGATTATGCTCGGTATGATTTCAATCTTCTTAAATTTGCTGAGGCTGATTTTATGTCCCAATATATGGTCTATCCTTGAGAATGTTCCGTGTACACTAGAAAAGAATGTATAGTCTGATGTTTTAAGATGAAGTGCTCTATAAATGTCAATTATGTCCATTTCATCTAATGTGCCATTTAGGGCTGCTATTTCGTTATTTATTTTCTGTTTGGATGATCTATCCATAGCTGTCAATGATGTATTTAAGTCCCCTACTATAATTGTGTTTTGGTCAATTTCTCCTTTTAGTTCTGTTAGTAGTTGCTTGGTATATGTCGGTGCTCCCTGATTGGGGGCATAAATATTGATGCTTGTTATATCTTTTTGTTGTACAGTCCCCTTCACCATTATGAAATGTCCATCTTTGTCTCTTGTTATATTTTTCACACTGAAGTCTGTTTCATCTGATATCATTATGGCTACACCTGATTTTCTCTAGGTACCATTTGCTTGGAATGTCAATTTCCACCCTTTCACTTTGAGTCTATGCTTGTCCTTGTAGCTGAGATATGTCTCTTGGGACAGCATATGGTTGGGTTTAGTTTTTTTATCCAATCTGTTACTCTGTGCCTTTTTATTGGTGAGTTCAGTCCATTTACATTTAGGGTGATTATTGATATGTGAAGATTTCCTGTCATTCTATCTTTAGTTTTCTGGTAAGGGTGTGTCTCCATTGTTTCTTTGCCTTTTTGTTGTTGTCTATTATTTCTGTGTGGTTGTATTCTGTGATGTTTCCCTCTGTTTCTTCTCTTATTACAGTATATATTTCAGTTCTGGATTTTTTTGAGTGGTTAACCTTAAGTTCATGGAAAAGAAAGTTTGATATTTAGAGTATTCCATTTTCTTCAGCACACTTACTTTCTCCATTCCCGTATTTCGGTTCAGGCCTTTACTCTCCCCCTTTTTGAGTTTTGGTTGCCAGAAATTGTCCATGTTGATGGTGGTCGAATAGCCTCCTTTAGTGTGTCTTGTAGTGCAGGTAGTGTATTAGAAAATTCCCTCAGCTTCTGTATGTCTGGAAAGGTCTTTATTCCTCCTTCATATTTAAAGGATATCTTTGCTGGATATATTATTCTTGGCTCATGATTTCTCTCTTTCAATAGTTTGAATATTTGGTTCCACTCCCTCCTGGCTTATAGAGTTTCTGCTAAGAAATCTCGTGATAATCTAATGGGCTTTCCTTTGTAGGTTACTGTCTTCTCTTCCCTGGCTGCCTTGAGTATTCTTTCTTTGTCGTTGATTTTAGACAGCTTCAGTATAATGTTCCTTGGAGAAGGCCTGTTGGGATTGAGGTAATTAGGTATTCTATTTGCTTCTTGGATTTGAGGGTCCAGTTCTGTCCACAAGTTTGGGAATTTCTCATCGACAATTTGTTTGAATATATTCTCTGTTCCCTTCTTTCTTTCTTCTCCTTCTGGTATGCCCATTATTCTTATATTCCTCTTTCTGATGGAGTCAGAAAGTTCTTGTAGAGTTCTTTCATTTCTTTGAAGTCTCAAGTCTCTTTCTTCTTCCATCTGTGTAATTTCCAGGTTTCTATCTTCGATGTCACTCATTCTTTCCTCCATCTGGTCAACTCTACTACCTAAGCTGGTTATTTCATTCTTAATTTCTTCTATTGAGTCCTTAATCTCCAGAAATTCTATTTGGTTCTTTTTTAAAATTTCAATGGCTTTCGTAAAATGCTCATGCTGTTCTTTGATTGTGTTTGAGTTCATTTAACTGCCTATCTGTGTTTTCTTGTATCTTGTTGAGTTTTTTCAGAACTAGAATCTTGAATTCTCTGTCATTTAAGTATCTTTAAGTATTTCTGTATCTTTAAGTGCCTTTTCTGGAGATTTTTCACTTTCTTTCTGAGTTATCTTGTTGCCTTCGTTATTCATGGCAATTACTGGTTTACTATTTCTCTTCCTATACATCTACAGGAGTGGCTTCTGCAACAGGTTAATAGGAAGTGGTCTTTCTTTTGTTTTCCAGTACTTGTTGGTAGAATGTTTTATTTTTTCTCCAACTGCAGCTTATTTTTCTTCTCCGACATGGTAGTGCTATGTTTTCTCTGCACTATTCCACCTTCTCACAGAATGGGGGGATTCCCTGGGAATCGGCTTCTCCTCTGTTAATAGTTCGTCTAGGTCACAGGCAGTGTCCCGGTTGGTATGTGGAGAGCTTTTGATGTTCCAAAGCTCTTCCAGCTCCAGATTCAGAACCCGAATGTTTCAGCCGTTCTGTTTACTCCTGCAGGGATCCGCCCAGATAGGTGGGGCCTGGGGCGGGGTGAGTTGTAAGAGGTGGTCCAGAGCAATGGCGGCGACCACCACCACAGCTGGTCCTGCTTCCACAGCTCCCTCCCCTTTGCCGGAACTAGTTGGGCTGCAAATTTGTGTCTGTTGTCCACACTTCTCAAAACGGCAATTATTCTTTTCTTTTGATCCGACACTGCTACTGTTCCGCTTCTAGCACCAGGCAGGTGGGGGCGGGGAGAGCTCTTGGAGGGTAGGGAGGGGGTGGCTAGTCTCAGTGCCTAAGGCTTCCGTTTTCTGCTCGGCAGTGAGGACTTAAACCACCGTTTTCATCCTTCTTCCCTCAGTCTTTTCTCCGAGGTCTCTACCGTGAACATTGGGTTCAGCCGTGTTATATGCTGCCCCCTCAGCCCTGTGGGCCATAAGCGGAGCCCTAGCAGTCCGAGTTCTTCCCTCTCCCGCAACTGCAGTAGTTCCAGGATGCAGCAAGCTCGGAGCACTGACCTAGGTCTGCGTCCTGCACCCGCACGGCTCCATCTCCGCAGTTTTCCCATTCCTCCTCCCCCACTCGCGCGAATCTCCCACCTGTAGGTGATTTCGGTAGTGGGCCTCTTCTTCTTGCCTGTCTGCTGTGCAGGGAGTCCTTTATGGAGTTTTTGTTCAATTCACTGTAAATTCCAGGGGAGCTTTACAGAGGCTCACCTCACGCCGCCATTTTTCCAGAAACTCCACCCCAATAATTTTTGTAAGATGTATTTGCATTGTTATTTCTTTCTATGTATGTTTTGATCTCTCTACTTATTTCTACTTTGACCTAGTCTTTCTTTAAAAGTATGTTGTTTAATCTCCCCATATTTGTGGTTTTTCTTGATTTCTTTTTGTCGTTGATATCCAATTTCAAAGCCTTGTGATCAAAGATATGCTTTTTATGATTTTGTTCTTAAATTAGCTGACGCTAGTTTTATGTCCCAACATATGGTGTATCCTTGAGAATGTTCCATATACCTCATGAAAGAATGTATAGTGTGATGTTAGGATAAAGTGTCTATAAATGTCAATTATCTCTATTTGGTCTAATGTGTCATTTAGGGCTAATATTTTCTTACTTATATTCTGTTTGGATGATCTATCTATAGTTGTCAATGATGTATTTAGATCCTCTACTATAATTGTGTTTTGGTTAATTTCTCCCTTTAGTTCTGTTAGTAGTGGCTTTGTATATTTCAGTGCTTTATGATTGTGGGCATAAATACTAATGAATGTTATGTCTTCTTTTTGTAAATCCCATTTATCATTATGAAATGCCCATCTGTGTCTCTTGTTACCTTTTTATCCTGAAGTCTGTTTCATCTGATATCAGTATAGCTATACCTGCTTTTTTCTGAATGCTGTTTGCTTGGTGTGTTAATTTCCACCCTTTCACCTTGAGTCTATATGTGTCCTTGTAGGTGAGATATGTGTCTTGGAGGCAACATATGGGTGGGTTTACCTTTTTGATCCAATGTGCTACTCTGTGCCGTTTTATTGGTGAGATCAGTCTATTTACATTTAGGGTGATTATTCATATATGAGTATTTCTTCTCATTCAGTCTGTATTTTTCTGGTAGGATGCTGCCTCGATTATTTCTTTGTCTTTTTGTTGCTGTCTATTATTTTGGTGTGGTGGTATTCTATAATTTTCCCCAGGATTTTCTTTTTCATTTATATATTTCACCTCTGGATTTTTCTTTTTTTTGGAGTGGTTACCATTAAGTTTATGTAAAAGAAGTTTCATAGTTAGAGTATTCCATTTCTTCAGCGTGCTTACTTTCCCATTTCTTTGTGCCAGTTAAGACATTTACTCTCTCTCCTTTTATGTTCTGTTGTTACAAATTATCTCTATTCATTCTGTGATTTGATTTCTTTACTGAAGTAGCAAGTTGTCTTTATTCTCTTTTTTAGAAGTGTCTTTCTTTCTTCTTTACTCTGTATGTTATCTTTAAGTGTAGAGTGTGTTATTTGGTGTAGGGGTTGCAATTTCCTGCTTCTATCTGTCTGTTCATAATACTGCACATGGTTTTGTATTCTTTTGCTTTTTTGTTTCAGGTCAAATACGCTTCTTATGTATTTTTTTGTATGTAGGTCGTGTGTTAGAAAATTCCCTCAGCTTCTGTATGTCTGGAAAGGTTTTTATTCCTCCTTCATATTTAAAGGATATCTTTTCTAAATATGTTATTATTGGCTTATAATTTATCTGTTTCATTAGTTTGAATATTTGATTCCACTTCATTCTGGCTTGTAAAGTTTCTCCTGTAAAATCTGATCATAATCTAATGGGGTTTTCTTTGTAGGTTACTGTTTTCTTCTCCCTAGGAGCCTTGAGGATTCTTTCTTTGTCATTGATTTTTGACAGCTTCAATACAAAGTGCCTTGGAAAGGACCTGTTTGGACTGAGGTAATTAGGTATTCTATTTACTTCTTGGATTTGAGGATCCAGTTCTTTTCACAAGTTTGGGAAGTCCTTGTTGACTATTTGTTTGAATATACTCTCTGTTGCCTTCTCCCTTTCTTCTCCATCTGGTATACCCATTATTTTTATATTGCTGTTTCTAATGGGGTCAGAAAGTTCTTGTAGGGTTCTTTCATTTGTTTTAACTCTCAAGTCTCTCTCTTCTTCCATCTGTGTCATTTTCAGATTTCTGTCGTTGACGTCACTGATTCTTTCCTTCATCTGCTCAGCTCTGTTGCCTAAGCTGGCTATTTCATTCCTTATTTGTTTTTTTTTTTCTGTGTTCTTTGATGTATTATTATTATTTTCATATTTTTTATTAGTTTCAGGTGCAAAAGAAAAAATAATACTCAGACGTTTATCTTTTATATCCATCACATTGTGTGAACCCCGTTCCCCCATCCACTATCACTCTGACATCGCACAGAGCCATTACATTTCCACTGACTCTATTCCTAATGCTGTACTCTGCTTCTTGTAAGCACATGCATATACAAATATATACATATATTTACATATACATACAAACTTGTAGTTGACATTCATTATTGTTCAGCTTCAGCTTCAGGAGTACAATGCAGTGATCAAGCATCTACATCATCCCTGAGGTGGGACAAGTTTCCATCGGATACCCTACAAATTCTTTACATTATTGATTACATTCACCAAATTAATTTTCAGAAACCCGTGGTCATCTTGAGGTTACTAACTGTTTTCTAATCCCCTCACCTTCCCCCTTATCCTCACCCCACCTCCCATCTAGCAACTCTCAGTTTTTCCTCTATGTCTCCAAAACTGTTTCTGATTAGGTCAATCACTTATACTTTTCTTTAGATTCCACATGTAAGTGAGATCATATGGTATTTGTCTTTCTCTGTCTGACTTATTTCACTTAACATAATGTTCTCTAGATCCATCCATGTTGTTGCAAATGGTAAGATTTCTTTCTTCTTTATGGTTGCATAATACTCCATTGTATAAATGTACCACAGTTTCTTAATCCAGTCATCTACCGATGGGCATTTTGGTTGTTTCCATGTCTTGGCTATTGTGTATAGTGTTGCAATAAACATAGGAGTGCATAAAGTTTTTTGAATTAAAGTTTTGAATTTCTCCGGATAGATACCTAGGAGTGGAATTGCTGGATCATAAGGTAGTTCATTTTCAGATTTTTGAGATACATGCATACTGTTTTCCATAGTGGCTGCACCAATCTGCAATCCCACCAACAGTGCACAAGGATTCCCTTTTCTCCACATCCGCGCCAGACTTGTTGTTTGTGGATTTATTGATGATAGCCATCTTGACTGGGGTGAGGTGGTAACTCATGGTGGTTTTAATTTGCATTTCCCTAATGATTAGTGAGTTTGAGCATTTCTTCATAAGTCTGTTTGCCATCTGTATGTCCTTTTTAGAAAAATTTATCTTCATGTCCTCTGCCCATTTTTTAATTGGGTTGTTTGTTTTTTTGGAGTGGAGTTGAGTGAGTTTTTTATAAATTTGTGATATTAACCCCTTATCAGATATATCATTGGCAAATATCTTTTCCCATTCAATAGGATTTCTTTTAGTTTTATTGATGGTTTCCTATACTGTGAAAAAACTTTTCAGGTTGATGAAATCCCACATGTTTATTTTTTCTCTAACTTCCCTCACGCAAGGGGATAGCCTCAGTAAAAATCTTACTCCAGGTAACGTCTGTGAAGTTTCTTCCTATATTTTCTTCTAGGAATTTTATTGTTTCAGATCTTACATTTAATTCTTTAAGCCATTTTGAGTTTATTTTTGTATATGTTGTAAGGAGGTGGTCCAGCTTCATTTTTTTGCATATGTCTGTCCAGGTCTCCCAACACCACTAATTGAATAGACTGTCTTTACCCCACTGTACATTCTTGCTTCCATTGTTGTAGGTTAAACGGCCATATAGGCATGGATTTATTTCTGGACTCTCTATTCTGTTCCATTGATCTATGTGTCTGTTTTTATGCCAGTACCATGCTGTTTTGATTACTGTAGCCTTAGAGTATAATTTGATGTCAGGTATTGTTATACCTCCCACTTTGTTCTTATTTCTCAAGATTGCAGAGGCTATCTGGGGTCTTTTATGTTCCCATATAAATTTTAGGATTATATGTTTTATTTCTGTGAAAAACATCATTGGTAGTTTGATAGGAATTGCATTGACTATGCATATTGCCTTAGGCAATATGGACATTTTAACTGTATTAATTCTTCTTATCCATGAACATGGTATGTGTTTCCGTCTATTTGTATCTTCTTTCAATTCTTTCTTCAGTGTCTTATAACTTTCTGAGTACAGATCTTTTATTTCTTTGGTTAAATTTATTCCCAGGTGTTTTATAGTCTTTGAAGCAATTGTAAATGGGATTGCTTTTTTTTTCAATTTCCCTTCTGATATTTTATTTTTGGTATATAAAACTGAAACTGATTTCTGAATATTAATTTTGTATCCTGCTACTTTACTACATTCATCTATCAGCTCTAATAGTTTCTTGGTGGAGTCTTTAGGGTTCTCTGTATATAGTATCATGTCCTCTGCATATAATGACAATTTTACGTCCTACTTACCTATTTGGATGCCTTTTATTTCTTTTCCTTGTCTGATTGCTGTGGCTAGAACTTCTAGCACTATGTTGAATAGAAGTGGAGAAAGTGGGCAACCTTGCCTTTTTCCTGATCTTAAGGGGAAAGGTTTTAGCTTTTCCCCATTGAGTATGATGTTAGCTGTGGGTTTATCATGTATGGCTTTTATTATGTTGAGATATTATCCCTCTATTCCCACTTTCTTAAGGGTTTTCATCATAAATGGCTGCTGGATTTTATCAAATGCTTTTTCTGCATCTGTATGATCATGTGATTTTTATTTTTCACTTTGTTAATGTGGTGTATCACATTAATTGATTTGCGGATGTTGAACCACACTTGCATACCAGGGAGGAATCTCACTTGATCATGGTGTGTGATCTTTTTAATGTATTGCTGAATTCTGTTCACTAATATTTTGCTGAGGATTTTTGCATCTATGTTCATTAGAGATATCGACCTGTAGTTTTCTTTTTCTGTGGTGCCTTTGTCTGATTTTGGGATCAGGGTGATACTGGCTTCGTAAAAACTGTTTGGGAGCCTTCCCTCCTTCTGGATTTTTTGGAAGAGCTTCAGGAGAATAGATGATAATTCTTCTTTGAACGTATTGTAAAATTCACCTGTAAAGCCATCTGGTCTAGGACTTTTGTTTTTTGGGAGATTGTTGATTACTGATTCAATTTCTCTGGTGGTAATGAGTCTATTCACGTTTTCTGTTTCTTCTTGAGTTAGCTTTGGAAGGTTGTATGCCTCAAGAAAATTGTCCATTTCTTCCAGATTGTCAAATTTGTTGGCATACAGTTGCTCATAGTACTTTCTTAAATTTTTTTGTATTTCTGCGGAGTCTGTTGTCACTTCTCCTGTTAAATTACTGATTTTATTAACTTGGGTCCTCTCTCTCTTTTTTTTAATGAGTCTGGATAAAGGTTTGTCAATTTTGTTTATCCTCTCTAAGAACCAACTCTTGGATTCATTGATCTTTTATATTGTTTGTCTGGTTTCTGTTTCATTTATTTCTGCTGTTATCTTTATTATCTCCTTCCTTGTACTTCCTTTGGGTTTATTTTGTTGTTCTTTTTCCAGATCTCTTAAGTGTGAAGATAAACTGTTGATTAGTGATGTTTATTGTTTCTTAAGGTAGGCCTGCAATGCTATGAACTTCCATCTTAGGACTGCTTTCTCAGCATGCCATAGATTTTGGGTCGTCGTGTTTTCATTTTCATTTGTTTCGAGATATCTTTTGATTTCTTCCTTGATCTCCTGCTTGACCCATTCATTATTTAGTAACATATTATTCAGCCTCCATGAATTTGTGTGTCTTCCAGTTTTTTTCCTGTAGTTCATTTCTAATTTCTTAGCACTGTGGTCAGAGAAGACAATTGGTATGATTTCAATTTTCTTAAATTTATCAAGACTTGTCTTGTGGCCTAACATATGGTCTATCTTGGAAAATGTTCCATGTACGGTTGAGAAGGACGTGTGTTCTGCAGCATTGGGGTGCAATGCTCTGAAAATATCGATTAAATCCAAGTAGTCCAATGTGTCATTTAAGGCTGTTGTTTCCACATTGATTTTCTGTCTGGAAGACCTGTCCCTTGTAGTCAGAGGTGTGTTGAAGTCCCCTACTATGATAGTGTTACTGTTGATATCGGTGTTTATGTCAGCCAATATCGGTTTTATGTATTTATGTGCTCCTATGTTGGGTACATAGATGTTTACTAGGGTTATGTCCTCTTGCTGGATCGATGCCTTAATCATTATATAGTGCCCGTCTTTGTCTTTTAATATTTTCTTCATTTTAAAGTCTATTTTGTCAGAAATAAGAATTGCAACTCCAGCTGTTTTCTCATTTCCATTTGCATGAAACATCTTACTCCAATCCTTCACTTTCAGCCTGTGTGTGTCTTTTGATCTGAGGTGAGTCTCTTGTATACAGCATATACAAGGGTCTTGCTTTCTTATCCACTCAGCCACCCTATGTCTCTTGATTGGAGCATTTAATCCATTTACATTTAAAGTGATTATTGATAGGTACATAGTTATTGCCATTTTTAAATTTGTAGTTAGATTGTTTTCATCTTTCTTCTATTTACAGAAATCCTTTTAGTGTTTCTTGCAATGCTGGCATGGTGGCAATAAATTCCTTTAGCTTATTCTTTTCTGGGAAGCGCTTTATCTCTCCATCAACTTTAAATGACAGCCTTGCTGGATAAAGCAACCTAGGTTGTAGGTCTTTGCTTTCCATCATTTTGCGTATCTCCTGCCACTCCCTCCTGGCCTTCAACGTTTCTGTAGTAAAGTCATTTGATAGTCTAATGGGAGTTCCCCTTTATATAACCCTCTGTCTTTCTCTTGCTGCTTTTAGGATTCTCTCTTTGTCTTTAACCTTTGCCATTTTAACTATAATGTGTCTTGGTGTTGACCTGTTTGAATTTATCCTGGTTGGAACTCTCTGCACTTCCTGGGCTTGCATTTGGTTTCCTTAATCAGGTTAGGGAAGTTTTTCGGACATTATTACTTCGAATTTGTTCTCAATCCCTTGCTTCCTCTCTTAACCTTCTGGTACTCCTATGATGTGCATATTGTTGTGCCTGATGTCATCCCATAGGTCTCTTAAACCATCTTCATTGTTTTTTATTCTTTTTTCTTTCTGTTGTTCTGTTTGGGTGATCTCTGCTAACTTGTCTTCTAAGTCGCTGTTTCGATCCTCTGCTTCATCTAACCTGCTGTTAATTCCTTCAAGTGAGTTCTTTATTTCGGTAATTGTGGTCTTTAGTTATAACTGGTTGTTCATTATGATTTCTACATCCTTCTTGATGTTGTCTCTAAGCTCCTTAAACATTCTTATCATCAGTGTTCTGAACTCTGTCTCCGATAGTTTGGTTACCTCTGTTTCATTTGGTTCCACTTCTGGAGGTTTCTTCTGTTCTTTTATTTGGGACATGTTTCTTTGTTTCCCCATTCTGGTTGACTCTCTGTGTTTGCTTCGATGTATTAGGTAGATCCCCTAGAGTTCTTAGTTCTTGCTGGGTTATCTTATGTAGTATGTGTCCTTTATATTTGACTTGCACTACTTCGTTCTTCTCCTCTGCGTGTGCTGCAAAGGTGACTCTTGCGTTTTGTATATTGTCCTGTTAAAGAAGATCTTTAATTGCTTTTTGCTTGTGAGTGGTTGGCGTTTATTCCTAGGCTTATTAGTTGTGAGACTTGGCTCTGCCCACCGCAGGGTGTTCTGTTGCATGAGGGTTGACCACTTAAATGTTGTTTGGCCTCTATAGGCTCTTGTGCCTGTATAGAATTTCTATGGGTGTGTCACTTGTAGGTCAAACCCGGTAGTACTCTGGTTTGGTCTGGAGTTTGCCTCTGGGTGTGTTGAATCTTGTGCCTCTTAAGCTGGGCCTTGGTAGGGCAATTTCAGAACAAAGGAAATCACCAAGCACAAAAACAACAGCAACAAAGTAAAAATCAAATACATTCACATATAAAAACAACAGACAACCCACACTCAACAGAGGAAAGATATCAAAGATATAAAGACAAAACAAAACAAAACAAAAAGCAGCACCTGTCTTGGCTTAAGACCACCAAGTAATCTCCAGGTTGTCCTCTGGTGTGCCAAAAAGTCCTTTGTGTATTGTGCAGGCAGAGCCGGTCACCTGGTGCTCAGAGTGACGTTGGGACTGCAGATTTAGATGCGTGGGGCTGAGGGGTCTGGATGGTAGTTTCTACAAAGTCAGTGCAGTTTCTGCCCTTGCCTGCACCTATGCACACTGAGTGTAGCACCACCAGCCTTGTGTCCAGTTCTCCTGAGTCTTAGGGCACTTCTTCCGTGTGTGTGTGTGTGTGTGTGTGTGTGTGTGTGTGTGGCTTGTGGGAGATTTCTGAGCTGCTGAAAGCCCAGAGCTGTGTCTGCTGCCTACTGTTGATTCCCTGGGAGTGCCTCCGCAGTTGTAATTGCCCTGCCCTAGGCAGGCCGGAAAGGGTGGAGTCTCGGGATGGAGGGGTCTTCTCTCTCCCAGCCCATCCATGTCACACTCTTCCTGCAGGCCAGAAAAGGTGGTGGCTGTGGGTGGAGGAATCTCTTCTCTCCTAGCCCAGCCAAAAATCACACTCTTCCCAGCCTCTTCCCTGGGTCAGAGCTGCACGCCAATCTTCCCAATGCCTGAGCACTAAGGATCCTCTGTAATCTAACACTACTCCTTTGCTCAGGGGCCAGTTTAAATCTCTGGAAGTGTGGGGGTAGGATTGGAAGAGCGGATAGAGGGGCCCAGGTATGGAGTTTGTGTCCTTTGACCATGCTAGGTCCCCACTGGCTGCCCCCTCGGCGGGAGAGATCAGCTGTGGGATGCAGGGAAAGAGCCCACCTCCTGGCTTTTGTATTCTCTGTTCTGTCCTGGGATCTCCTGCATCTCTGCAGCTGCGGATGCCAGCAGCGTTTCCACAGCCACACATATCCCGGCAGAGTTTCCACAGCCGTAGATGCGGGAGGCGTTTCCATCGGCACAGAAGCAGGCCATGTCCCCACAGCCGTAGATGTGGCCGCGTCTCCACTCCGCTTGCTTCCCTCTTTCCCCGCTCGCCCAATTTGCCCACCTTCAAGTAATCCTTGCATGAGTTTCTTAGCTGTTCTGCGTGATGAGTAGAGTCCTTTGATGGGTTATAGAGGTCCCGTTTGTGATAAGATCTGGAGGAGAACTCAAAAAGTGTCCCCCGCTCCCGCCATTCCTATGACGTCACTCCATTCCTTATTTTTTTTTAATTGCGTTCTAAATCTCCAGAAATTCTATTTGGTTCTTTTTTCAAATTTCAATCTCTGTGGCAAAATATTCATTTTGTTGTTTGATTGTGTTTCTGAGTTCATTAAACTCCCTCTCTGTGTTTTCTTGCATCTCGTTGTGCTTTTTTTCAGAACTGCAATCTTGAATGCTCTGTTATTTTAGTCCCATATTTCCATGTCTTTTAGTTAATTTTCTGGGCACTTTTCATTTTCTTTGTGAGCTGCCTTGTTACCTTGATTAATTTTGGCAATTAATGAATTGTTATTTTTCTTCCTACACATCTACAGGAGTGGGTTCTGCAACAAGTGGATAGAAAGAGATCTTCCTTTTGTTTCCCAGTAGGTGTTGGTGGAATGTTCAATTTTCTCTCCCATTGCAGCCTTTTCTTCTCTCTCATGCTGTAATGTTGTATTTTTCTGCACTGTTCTGGCTTTTCACACAATGGGCGGGGGCTCCCTGGTAGGTGGTCTTCTCCTCTGTGAGCAGGTCTTCTGGTTCACTATGCACCACCTCTGCTGGAGGATGTAGAGACCTTCTGAAGTTCCAAAGCTCTCCTGCACTACTTTCAGCACCTTTAAATGATTTCAATTGCACATCCCTTAGTCTTGTCTGTCTGCTGTGCAGGTAGTCCTTTGTAGAATTATAGCTGTGCAATTTGTTGTAAATTCCAGGGGAGATTTGAAGAGGCTCACCTCATGCCACCATTTCTATGATATACTACAATTCTTTTTCAAATTCTGTTTTTTTTCTTTTTCTGTAACAAGTACTTCGTTAGTGCAGAACTGAAGTTAAGAGGAATTGATGAGTGAGTTGGAGTTAAGGTAATAACAGGAATAGACAACACTTGTTTGCCTTATTCTTGTCGTGTTTGTCTTTTTTCTTTTCTTAGTTTGATTTTAATTACTCAAATGATATATAAGTACATTTTTTGTTTCATAACAACATACCTCTACTTCCTTCTGGCTCATTTATTATTATGGTAGAATATGTTTTTTAGGAATTAATTATTATTCAGAGAGGGTTGGTTAACATTCAGATCCTTTTTGTGTCTATAAAGAACTTGAGTTAGTCTTCACACTCTGATGATTTTTTTTTTTGGCTGATGTATTAGTTTGATAAAGGACTAATTTTAGAGTAAACCAGATTATTTTCCCTTTATATAGATAGACTTTTTGTGTAGACACAGACTTCTTGTACAAAAATCCAAGAAGGCTTTAATACTGCATTCCATTCTCTCAAGACCAAAAATGAAGAAAGTGAGAATCACTAGCTAGAGAAGGTAGGAAAATTCATAGTTTCTCATCAATCCTGGTAGGCTGCAGAACAAGCTGACAGTCTGGAAGTGTCACAGCTGTCGCTGTCAGTTGGGAAAGTGGGTTCTGACAGCAGCAGCATAGTTTGGGTAAATATAATGTTGACTCAGGTCATTTCAGAGAGCAATATTCAGGCACTGCTTCTTAAAGTCCAGCTGGATCTAATCCTCTTTCCTTCTACAAGTAGTGAGGCACAACAGCCTAATTGAAAAAATGGGTAAAGGAAATGAGAAAATGCAGAAAAAGTAATTAAAATGGCCATTAAACTATGAAAATACACTCAATCACCAGCACAGTAAGAGAAATGCCAGTTACAATTACTTGTGTACTTAGATACCACATTTCACTTATTAGAGAGACAAAAAACTTAGTTTGACAACCTACTCTATAGGCAAATCAATGGGAAAAAAATTCCTATACAATGCTAGTGGGAGAATAAAATGACACAATTTTTAAGTGGAATATTTTGGAAGTAGTTATCAAAGTTAAAGATGCATGTTTACTTTTATTTAGAAAGTCCACTTCTCATTTTTTGTAAACAATGCCTTCAATAAGGGGCTAATAACAAAAATATATGAGAAACACATACAACTCGACAACAAATAAACAAATAATCCAATTAAAAAATGGGCAGAGGACCTGAAGAGACATTTCTCCAAAGAGGACATACAGATGGCAAATAGATATATGAAAAGATGCTCAACATAACTAATCATCAGATAAATGCAAATAAAAACCACAATGAGATATCACCTCACACCAGTTAGAATGGCTATCATCAACAATACAAATAATAACACGTGTTGGAGAGGCGGTGGAGGAAAAGGAACCCTCATGTACTGTTGGTGGGAATGCAGATTGGTGTAGTCACTATGGAAGGCAGTGTGGAGGTTCCTCAAAAAATTATAAATAGAATTTCCATATGACCTCATCAATCCCTCTCTGGGTATCTACCCAAAAAATCTGAAAACATTTATCCATAAAGACAAGTGTGCTCCAATGTTCATTGCAACAATTGTCTTCTGCGAGGGACCCTGTGTCAGGGACCTGGAGGTAGATGCAATATCCTGGGCACATCCAGGCTTTCTGGGCATGGTCAGGGTTTTCAGGGTACCACAAGTCTTTCTGGGCTCAGCCAGACTGTCATGGGTATCTACCCAAAAAATCTGAAAACATTTATCCTTAAAGATATTACACAATAGAGTACTATTTTGTCGTAAGTAAAGATGAAATAGTGCCATTTGTGACAACATGGATGGATCTTGAGATTATAACACTAAGCTAAATAAGTCAGACTGAACAGGTAGAGAACCATATGATTTCACTGATATGTGGATATAAAACTGAAAACAACAAAGGAACAAGACAAACAAAGAAATAAAAACTCATAGACACAGACAATAGTTTAGTGGTTACAGAGAGTAAGGGGGGAGGGGAGTGATAGATGAGGGTAAAGGGGATCAAATATATGGTGATTGAAGAAGAACTGACTCTGGGTGGTGAACATACAACATAATATCTAGATGATGTATTACATAATTGTACACTTGAAACCTATGTAATTTTACTAACAATTGTCACCCCAATAAACTTTAATTGAAAGAAATAAAAGAAAATCCACTTCTCAAAATTATCACATATACCTTTGTACACAAATGTTGTATATATTTAAAAGTTTGTTCATTGAGCATGACTTGTAACAGAAAAAATATGGAAAACCAATGCCCATATAGAGGGAACATATTTAACAAACTATAGCACATCCATACAATGGAGTATTATGCAGATGTAAATATACAAGAATGAGGGGATTCTCTATGTACCAATATGGAAACATATCTGAGATATATTAAGTGAAAGACAACAATGCATGTAATAGTGTATATTGCACACAAACTTTTGTAATAAAGGGGCAAGGTAAGAATATATTTATATTCATTTGTAATTTCAGAAAGAAACACTGGAAGGAGATATTAGAATTGAACAAAAGTGTTTACCACCTATGAAGTGGTTGGGGATTGTGGAAATTGGTAGATAGGAATGTGGAGAGAAAAGTGGTGAAACAAAGCAGAGGTTATGCAGCCTATACACACTGAAGTTGTTTAGGTATTGGGCTTTTCACATACATTCAGGGTTTGGAACAGTCTGGGGAAAAAGAACTCATCAATACATTAAAATACAACCAAAAAACCGATTACAAATTTCAAGCATCATTGGAACCTACATTAGAACTGCTGTATTACAGTCAAACCAATCTACCAGCTTTATAACAATTTTTACAATATTTGATTACTTCATGGGACAGTTTGACAAACAATAACATTTCTTTTCAGAGTGTTTTTTGCTTCGAAGGAATTATTCCACAAGGTGAAAATTGTTATAAGGATTCATTACCAAGACACGAACGTAATGGAACAAAAAAAGGAAACTAAAAATGTTATAGTAAAATAATGTTTATGGAGAACACACCAATAATTTTGTCTATAACTGGCCATTTGTGAATGCAGTATATATAATTTTAAAATCTGCTGCAAACATGAAAGTGGTAATATTCATCCATATCTCTAGCTTTCTAAATATTACTCTGATCTCATTTTAAAGATAAGCCAGATCTGAGGTCCATGCTGTGTATACCTTATACATTAGAATGGAATATTTAATTTCACGTGACTACCACATTTCCTCTTGCAGAGAAATTAGGATTCAAGTGTGACTGTAGACAGGACAAGAATTGGAATTTGGATCTATAAACCTGCACTTTGCCACTAAAGCGATGTGGCAGGTTTTGATGCAAATGTAGTTTCTTTTTAATTCAAAATCATTTTATTGTTTTTATTTAGATAAAAATCCATGCAAAACACCTCAATAATTTTTTGGTATCAAGTGGGGTGTTGGTCTTTGAAACATCTGGAAAATTATTTTGTGTGATTGTTACTGTATCATCAAAATGCTACATTAGAGTTGGTTTAGTAATGTCAGTCTTATTAGTGGAAGTGACTCTGATTTCATTATACGAGAAGATTAAAGTGAGTAGGAATTATAATTTTTTTTAGCTAAAGGAAATATCTGGTTTGGGTCAATTTGAGCAGATTACTTTAATTGCAGAGAACTGGTATGTTGTTCTCTTTGAAGTTTTCTACAGCCTTTCATTGATGATTAGTTTGAAGATGTGATGGCACACTAGTATTTTTAGTGCAAACTGTTTTGCTTACTGTTTACCCTAGAAGAGTTTCGTTTTCTTTTCTTGGTTTCATAGAGTCTACATGTTTCTTGTTGGTTAAGCCATTTTGTTTTTTAGCACTTTAAAGACATGACATGTTCTATCAAACTAGTAAGTAAATTGAACAGGCATAGTAGGGGCTCAATATGTTTGTTGAATGACTGACTTGTTATAAAGAATGACTTCCAGATCAAGTAGAAGAAACTCTAAACCTTGATTATTTTTGTTTTGCTAGTAGACTCACCAGACTATGAACACCAAAGATAAGTTTTACTTCATCCACTTTTGTGAGTCGCATGTCCACAAGCCCCTTGCAATAACTATTCAAAATAGAAATGATAAACAACACTGAATCCAGCACTAGTAAAAATACAGGCTAGTGAATCTAAAGAAAACAATTACAATACAATACACAAAAACAAGAAAAAAATAGGTAAATCATTTGCCAAGAGTAGGGAGCAAAGTGACAGAATTGAGAATAGAAGGAAAATTTTGAAATTATGCTCTAGAGAAAGCATTCCAGCATTAGGATTGAAATAGAATTTCCATTAACATTTTAGAAAACTTGATTTCTTGGTATGTGTGTTTGTGTGTGTGTGTGTGTGTGTGTGTGTGTGTGTGCTCACATGTGAGTACGTATATTGTGAAGTAACTTTATAATTTTTTTTAGCTTTATTGAGGTAAAATGGACAAATAAAATTGTAGTGTGCCAAAAAATGTATACAAGTGGACACTTTGGTCAACGTTGCTCAAGAAGTAGTCTGCCATAATCAGAAGTGTCTGGACGCTGATGGTAACCACTTTGAGCACCTCTTGTAATTGCAGAAGTCAAACATGACTTGTATTTATCTTTTGCTATTGGCATATATTGAGTATTAAAATTTTAATAGTTTTTTCCTTTCTTATAATGTGTATGTTTTTTGGCACCCTCTGTATATGTTTAATCTATACAATGTGATGTGTTAATATATGGATACACCATAAAATGATTACTACAATCAAATCAAACTAATTAAAATATCCTTCACCTCACAGTTGCAATTTGTGAGTGTGTGTGTGTGTGTGTGTGTGTGTGTGTGTGTGTGTGTGGTGAGAACAATTAAGGTCAACGCTCTTGGCAAATTTCAAGGATGCAATACAGTATTATTAACTATTGTCCCAGGCTGTACACTAGGTTTACAGAATTTACTCATCTTTCATAAATAGACTTTTGTCTATTTTGACCAATATATCTCCATTTTCCCACCCTCCTCAAACCCCTGGCAACCACCATTCTATTCTTCACTTATATTTTTTATTGCACATATAATTGAGATCATGCAGTGTTTCTCCTTCTGTGTCTGGCTTATTTCATTTAGCATAATGTCCTTTGGATCCTCCATATTGTTGAAAATAGAAAGCGTTTCTTCCTTTTAAGTCTAAGACTATGCCATTGTGTGTGTGTCTGTGTGTGTGTGTGTGTATATTATTTTCTTTATCTATTCATCCATAAGTGGACGTTTAGGTTATTTCCATATCTTGGATATTGTGAATAATGCTGCAATAAATATGAGGGTACAGCTATCTCTTCAAGAGAGGGACATCATTTCCTTTGTATATATACCCGACAGTAGGATTTCTGGATCACATAGCAGTTCTATTTTTAATACTTTGAGGAACATCCATACTGTTTTCCATAGTGACTGTACCAATTTATATGCCCACCAACAGTGTACAATGGTTCCCTTTTATCCACAGTCTTACCAATAGTTGTTACCTTTTGAATTTTTTTTATAGTAGACATTCTAACAGGTGTGAGATGATATATCATTGTGCATTTAATTTGCATTTCCCTGATGATTAGTGATGTTGATTATCTTTTCATACACCTGATGGACATTTGTATGCCTTCTTTTGAGAAATGTCTATTCAGGTCCTTTGCTGATTTTTTGTTTTTATTTGTTTGCCATTGGGTTGAGTTCCTTGTTGATTTTAGATATTAACCCCTTACCAGATACATGTTTAAGCCATTGCTTCTCAGTCTAGTTGTAGGGCACAGCTCCCTGGCCCATGCTGGTATTATGAGCCTTGTGCTCCACCCAGCTGAGGCAGTCGGTCACCAGTCGATGGTCGGCTGCTCACAGCAGCTCACAGAAGCTCTTGTTGGCTGCCAGCCACTCACGCTGGCTGCAGTCCAGCATGGCCACTGGCCACTCATGGTAGCACACAGCAGCACACAGCATCCCATAGTAGCCCAAGGCAGCCCATGGCAGCATGCAGCAGCTCACACACCGACCTCCAACTGTTCATGGCAGCCCAGCTCCACGGAGGGCCATTGTTCACAGTCTTAGCTGTAGAGGGCACAGCTCACTGGCCCATGTGGGAATCAAACTGGCTGCCTTAGGTGTTAGGAGCACAGTGCTCCAAACGCCTGACCCACCAGGCCGCCCAGTTTCAGGTCTTTTATTTAACTTTTTAAACCATTTTGAGGTTTTCTTTGTATATAATCTGATTTAAGTATATAATTTTATTTTTCTGCATGTGGATATTTTGTTTTCCCAACCCAATTCATTGAAAGATTTTTCCCATTGTGTGTTCTTGACACAATGTTGAAGATTAAACATAGATATGTGGGTTTATTTCTGGGCTCTATATTCTGTTCCATTGGTCTATATGTGTGTTTTTATCCCAGTACCATAATGCTTTGATTACTGTAGCTTTGTAATATATTTTGAAATGAGGAAGTATGATATCTTCAGTTTTGTTCTTACTCAAAATTGATTTTGCTATTTGGGGTTATTTGTGGTTGCATATGAATTTTAGGATTGCTGTATATGTTTCTGTGAAAAATTCCATTCAAATTTTGATAAGGATTGCATTGAATTTATAAATCCCTTTGGGTAGTGTGGAAATTTTAACAAATTTAAATCTTCCAATCCATGAACATGAGATGTCTTTCCATTTAATTGTATCTTCTTTTATTTATTTTAACAATGTTTTATGATTATTAGTGTACAACAATTTAAACTCTTTGGTTACGTTTATTCCAAAGTGTTCTATTCTTTTTGTTGCTATTTTAATTGGATTTGTTTTCTTATTTTCTTTTTGCATAGTTTTTTTGACAGTGTATAAGAATGAAACTGAGTTTTATATGTTGATTTTTTTATCCTGCAGCTTTATCAAAATTTTTTATTAGTTATATTTTTTTTTCTTTTTACTATACAGGGTTTTCTATGTATATGCTGGTGTCATCTGCAAATGGAGACAGCTTTACTTTTTCCTTTCTAATTTAGATTTCTTCTATTTACTTTTTCTCATTTTTTTTAAATTAAATTTATTGAGGTGACAATTGTTAGTAAAATTACATAGATTTCAGGTGTACAATTCTGTATTACATCATCTATAAATCCCATTGTGTGTTCATCACCCAGAGTCAGTTCTCCTTCCATCACCATATATTCGATCCCCCTTACCCTCATCTCCCACCCCCCACCCCCCACCCCCCACCCCCCTTACCCTCTGGCTTTTTCGTGTCTAATTGCCCTGACTAGGATTGCCTGTGTATGTTGAGTAGAAGTGATCTGAATGGGCATCTTTGCCTTGCACTGGATCTTAGAGGAGAAGTTTTCAATTGTTCCCAGTGATTATGACGTTAGCTATGGACATTTTATATATGGCTTTTATTGTCCTGAAGTAAGTTCCTTCTATATCTATTTTTGGAGAGTTTTTATCATGATTCTATATTGAAATTTTGTAAAATGATTTTTTCTGAACCTATTGAAATAATCATGTGGATTTCTCTTTTGGTTTTGTTAATCTATTTAGTCACATTTATTGATTTCCATATTTTGACCATTGTTACATTACAGGAATACATTTCACTTGATAAAGGTGTATAATCCTTATAATGTGCCATTGAATTTGATTTACTAGTATTTTATTGATTTTTGCATCTAAGTTCATCAAGGGTACTGGCTTGCAGTTTCTTTCTTGTGATATCTTTGTCTGTCTGTAGTATCAATATGATGATAGCTTCAGGAAATTACTTTGGAAATGTTGCCTCTTCTGTTTTCTGGAAGTATTTAAATAGGATTGGTATTTCTTTGAATGTTTGGTAGAATTCTCCTGTGAAGACATCTGTTTCAGAGCTTTTCTTTATCTTGGTTGGGAAAATCTTGATTACTGTTTCAGTCTCCTTATTCATGATTGGTCTGTTCAGATTTTCTATGTCTTCTTGATTCAGTTTTGGTAAGCTGTACATTTCTAGAAATTTATCCATTTTTTTTAGGTTGTACAGTATATTGGTATATATTTGTTCATAATCATCTTGTGATTGTTGTAAATTTTGAGAAATCATTGTAATATATTCCCTTTCATTTCTGATTTTTATTTATGAGTCTTGTGTCCTTTTTCTTAGTCTAGCAAAGAGTTTGCTGATTTTATTTTTACAAAAAAAAAAAAAGCAATGCTTATTTTGGTTGATTTTTTTTTCTTTTTTTTAAATTTATTTTTAAAATTTATTGGGGTGACAATTGTTAGTAAAATTACATAGATTTCAGGTGTACAATTCTGTATTACATCATCTATAAATCCCATGTTTACAGGACTCTATTTCCTTTCTTTTTCCTCTATCTTTATTATCTTTCCCCTGCTACTTTGGGCTTAATTTGTTCTTCTTTTTCTGCTTACTTGATTTGTAATGTTAGATTGTTAATTGGAAATGACTTTTCTTTTTCAATATAGGTATTTATTGTTATAAACTTTTCATATAGCTTTCAATGCATTCCATAAGTTTTGCTATGTTGTTTTTTTATTTCTGACTCTCTCTCTCTCTCTCTCTCTCTCTCTCTCTCTCTATATATATATATATATATATATATATATATATATATATATATATATATATATATTTAAAATTCCATTTTGATTTCCTCTTTGACTCAGTGATTGTTCAAGTTTTTATTGTTTAGTTGCTGCATATTTCTGAATTTCCCTGTTTTCTTACTCTTATTGATCTCTTCTATCCTTTCATTGTGGTTGGAAAATATATTTGTAATTATTTAACTTTTTAATTTGTTAAGAGTTGTTTTTTGACTTAATAAGTGATTATCTATCTTGGATAATGTTCTGTGTATACTTAAAAAGAATGTGTATTATTCTGCTGTTAGGTGGAAAGTTCTCTCTCTATATCTCTTATGTTCTTTGATATATAGTGTTGTTCAGTTCTGCTTTTTTGTATTATATATATTATCTGTCTGGATGATCTACCAATTATAGAGAGCATGGTATTAAATTCTCCTACTAGTTTTGATAATATTGGTATCTACTTCTCAATTCAGTGCTGTCAATGTTTGTTTTACATACTTATGTGTTTTGCTGCTGGGTGCATATATATCATTGTCATATCTCCCATTTGACTTGACCCTTTCACCATTATGTATTAACTTTTTTGTGTCTTACGACAGTGTTTGACTTAAAGTATATTTTGTCTAATATTAGTATAGCCATGCCTTTTATCTTTTGGTTACCATTTACATGCATTATTTTTTCATCCCTTCACTTGCAGGCTATTTGTGTCTTTAAAGCTAAAGTGAGTCTTTTCAAGGCAGCCTATTGTTGAATTCTTTCTTAATCTATCATTTACTCTTTTTATTGGAATGTTTTATCCATTCACATTTAAATTAATTATTACGAGGATTACATAAAACATCACATAGACATAACAACTTTAAGCTGATGACAACTTAACTTCAATCACATACAAAGTTCTACTCTTTTACTTCTCCCCCACATTGTATATTATTGATGTCATAATTTACATGTTTTATATTTTATAATTACCAAATTATTGTATATGAGGTGTGATCAAACAATATGGTGAATGTTTAAATAAAAATCTAGTACAGTAAAAGACACATTACCATTAATCCCCCTCAAAATACTTCCCCTCACTTTGAACACCTTTATCCCATTGTTCTTGCCACTTTCTGAACCAGTTTTGGAAGTCCTCTTTCGTATCTTCAGCTGAGCTGTCATGGCTGTCTTGATGTCCTGAATCCATTCAAAACATTTATTTTTCATGGTCATTTTGACTTTGGGGAAGAGCCAGAAATCGCACAGTGACAGATCTGGTGAACAAGGTGAATGAGGACACACCATAATGTTTTTATTTGACAGAAATTGCCATATACCAGAAGTTATGTGTGACACAGAGCGATTCAGTTGTAATCAACAAATACAGTGAATGTGGCTGCCAAGTTCAATGGAAAGGCAGGGATCTTCAACACAGGAAGCGGTGCACTGAACCTTAGTAACGATGTGTGACAAGTTTCAACTTGTTTGACACTCTCAGTCAGGTGTGAGCTATGGTTGAGAGAAGGTGTGTTTTAAAGTGTGCCATAAATCATCCTCGATCACAACAATGCTCTGTGTCACACATCATTTCTGCTGTACAAGCAATTTCTGTTCAATAAAAACATTATGGTGTGTCCTCATATACCTTATTCACCAGATCTGGCACCATGTGATGTCTGGGTCTTCCCCAAAGTCAAAATGATTCAAGACATCGAGGCAGCTATGACAGTGCAACTAAAGACATTCATGAAAGAGGACTTCCAAAACTGCTTCAGAAAGTGGCAAGAATGATGGGATAAGTGTGTTCAAAGCAACGGAGTGTATTTTGAGGGGGATTAATTCCAAAGCGTTTTTTACTGTAATATTTTTTTATTTAACCTTCACCATATTGCTTGCTCAAATGTCGTATATATTTTCAATATTCTTGAGTTTTATGTCAGAGTTAAAGTATTTATATACCATCACTGCTCTATTAAAGTAATTCTGAATTTTGCAACATACTTACCTGTACCAGTGAATTTTATACTGACACATGCTTTCATTTTAGTAATTAAGACTCTCTGTTTAACCTTGGAAAATCCCTTTAGCTTTTTTGTAAGGCAGTTCCAGTAGTGATCAACTCCCTTAGATTTTTTTTTTAAGTTTATTGGGGTGACAATTGTTAGTAAAGTTACATAGGTTTCAGGTGTACAATTCTGTAATACATTATCTATAAATCACATAGTGTGTTCACCACCCAGAGTCAGTTCTCTTTCCATCACCATCTATTTGATACCCTTTACCCTCACCTACCTCCCCCCTCCCTTTTTACTCTCTAGTAACCACTAAACTATTGTTTGTGTCTATAAGTTTTTGGTTCTCATTTGTTTGTCTTGTTCTTTTGCTGTTTTTGGTATATATACCACACATCAGTGAAATCCTATGGTTCTCTGCTTTTTCTACCTGACTTATTTCACTCAGCATTATACTCTCAAGACTATCCATGTGTCACAAATATTCCTATATCATCTTTTCTTACCGCCAAGTAGTATTCCATTGTGTATATATAGCACAACTTCTTTATCATTCATCTATCAAAGGACATTTTGGTTGTTTCCATGTATTGGCCACCGTAAACAGGCTGCAATGAACATTGGAGCACACGTGTCTTTATGTATAAATGTTTTCAGATTTTTTGGGTAGACACCCAGGAGAGGGATTGCTGGGTCATATGGTAATTCTATTCGTAATTTTTTGAGGAACCTCCAAACAGCCTTCCATAATGGTTGCACCAGTCTGCATTCCCACCAACAGTGTATGAGGGTTCCTTTTTCTCCACAGCCTCTCCAACATTTGTTATTATTTGTCTTGTTGATGATAGCCATTCTGACTGGGGTGAGGTGATATCTCATTGTGGTTTTTATTTGCATTTCTCTGATGATTAGTGATGTTGAACATTTTTTCATATGTCTATCGTGCATGTGTATATCCTCTTTGGAGAAATGCCTCTTCAGGCCCTCTGCCCATTTTTTTAATTGGATTGCTTGTGTTTTTCTTGTTGTTGAGTTCTACAATTTTCTTGTATATTTTGGATATTAGCCCCTTATCAGAGGCGATGTTTGCAAAAATTTTGCCCCATTGGTTTTTTTTGCCTCTTTATTTTGTCAATGGTTTCTTTTTCTGTGAAGAAGCTTTTAAGTTTGATATAGCCTCATTCATTTATTTGAGGTTTATTTCCCTTGCCGTTGAGGTCAAGTTCACAAAATGCTCCTTGAACCCAAGGTCCATAAGTTAGTACCTATGTTTTCCTCTATGCAGTTTATTGTTTCAGGTCTGATGTTTATGTGTTCAATTTTGATACACGATGACAGATAGCAGTCTAGTTTCATTCTTTTGCACTTGGCTTTCCAATACTCCCAGCACCATTTATTGAAGAGGCTATCTTTTCTCCATTGTATGATTTTGGCTTCTTTGTCAAAAATTTTCTGTCCATATTTATGTGGGCTTATTTCTGAGTTCTCAGTTCTATTCTGCTTGTCTGTGTGTCTGTTTTTCTGCCAATACCATACTGGTTTCATTATTGTTGCCCTGTAGTACAAGCTGAAGTCAGGGAGTGTGACACCTGTAGCACTGTTCTTTTTTCTTAGGATAGCTTTGGCTATTCAGGGCCTTTTGCGGTACCATACAAATCTGATGTTTTTTGTTCTATTTCTTTAAAAAATGTCATTGAGATTTTGATGGGGATTGTGTTAAATCATTATATTGCTTTGGGTAATATGTCATTTAACTACGTTGATTCTTCCAATTCATGAACACGGAGTGTTTTCAATTTCTTTGTGTCTTTTTCAATTTCTTTGAAAAAATAGTATACTTTTCAGTATATAAGTCTTTTACATCCTTGCTTAAGTTTATTCCTAGGTATTTCATTTCTTTGTTGCAATTGCAAAATATTTTTTTTTTATTATTCTTTTACTGAGATTTCATTGGGAGTATATAGGAATGCAATGGACTTTTCTACATTGATTTTGCAGCTGGCAACTTTACTGTATTTATTTATTGTTTCTAATAACTTTTTTGGTGGAGTCTTTAGGGTTTTCTATACATAGCGTCATGTTATCTGCAAAACGTGACAATTTAACTCCTTTATCCCCAATTTTGATGCCTTTTATTTCTTTCTCTTACCTGATTGCTCTAGGTTGGACTTTCAATATTATGCTGAAAAGCAGAGGTGATAGGGGACAGCTCTGTCGTGTTCCTGAATGTAGAGCAAAAGGCTTCAGTTTTTCACCATTAATTATGACATTAGCTGAGGGTTTGTTATATATGGCCTTTATTATGCTAAGGTATTTTCCATCTATACCTATTTTATTAAGTGTTTTATTCATAAATGGATGTTTTATTTTATCAAATGCTTTTTGCAGCTATTGATATAATCATATGATTTTTGTCCTTTATTTTGTTAATATGGTGTACCAGATTGATCAATTTGCATATGTTGAATGAACCATCCTTGTGTCCCTGGGATGAAATTCACTTGTTCATTAACCTTTTTAATGCATTGTTCCATTGGATATGCCAGAATTTTGTTTAGGATTTTTGCATCTGTATTCATCAGAGATATTGGTCTGTAATTTTCTTTTTTTGTGTTCTCCTTACCAGGTTTTGGCATCAGGGTAATGTTGGCCTCATTGAATGACTTAGGGAGTATTGACTCTTCTTCAATTTTTTGGAAGAGTTTGAGGATAACAGGTATTAGATCCCCTTTGAATGCTTGGTAGAATTCACTAGTGAAGCCATCTGTTCCTGGACTTTTGCTTTTGGGAAGGTTTCAGATGAATGATTCAATTTCCTTATGGGGGTGGGTTATTTAGATTTTCCAGTTCTTCGTGATTCAGCCTAGGAAGGCTATATGTTTCTAAGAACATGTCCATTTCTTCTTGGTTATTAAATTTGGTGGCATACAATCCTTCATAGTATTCTTAGATGAACCTTTGTATTTCTGTGGCATCCAGGGTAAATTCCCCTCTTTCATTTCTGATTTTGTTTATTTATGTTTTTTTCTCTTTTTATCCTAGTTAATCTACCCAAGGGTTTTTCAATGTTATTAATCTTTTCAAAGAACCAGCTCTTTGTTTCATTAATTTTTTCTACTGTCTTTTTGTTCTCTATTTCATTTAGTTCTGCTCTGATTTTTAATATTTCCTTCCTTCTCTGACTTGGGTTTCGTTTGTTCTTTTTTTCTAGTTATTTAAAGTGTAATGTGAGGTTGTTTATCTGAGATTTTTCTTGTTTCTTGAGATAGGCCTGTAATGATATAAATTCCCTCTTAAATCTGCTTTTCGCTGTATTCCCCAAATTTTGGTAGCAAGTATTTTCATTCTCATTTTTTCTGTATATATTTCTTCTTTGACTCATTCATTCTTTAAAATTATGTTGTTTAATCTCCACATATTTGTGGCTTTTCCTGCTTTCTTTTTGCAGTTGATATCCAATTTCAAAGCCTTATGATCAGAGAATCTTCTTGGTATGATTTCAATCTTCTTAAATTTGCTGAGGCTAGTTTTATGTTTCAATGTATGGTCTACCCTTGAGAATGTTCCATGTACACTAGAAAAGAATGTATATAGTCTGGTGGTCTAGAATGAAATGTTCTATAAATGTCAATAATGTGAGAAGATTTTTGCAAACAGTGCCTCCGATAAGGGGCCAGTATCCAGAATATACAAGGAACTCATGCTACTCAACAACAAAAAAACAAAAAACCCAATTGAAAAATGGGCAGAGGACTTGAAGAGACATTTCTCCAAAGAGGACATACAAATGGCAAATAGATATATGAAAAAATGCTCAACATCACTAATCATCAGAGAAATGCAAATCTAAACCACAATGAGATATCACCTCACCCCAGTCAGAATGGCTATCATCAACAAGACAAATAATAACAAATGTTGGAGAGGCTGTGGAGAAAAAGGAACCCTCATACACTGTTGGTGGGAATGCAGACTGGTGCAGCCGTTATGGAAGGCAGTGTGGAGGTTCCTCAAAGAATTACGAATAGAATTGCCGTATGACCCAGCAATCCCTCTCCTGGGTATCTACCCAAAAAATCTGAAAACATTTAGAGATAAAGACACGTGTGCTCCAATGTTCATTGCAGCTTTGTTTACAGTGGCCAAGACATGGAAACAACCAAAATGTCCTTCGATAGATGAATGGATAAAGAAGTTGTGGTATATATACACAATGGAATACTATTCGGCGGTAAGAAAAGATGATATAGGAACATTTGTGACAACATGGATGGATCTTGAGAGAGTAGTGCTGAGCGAAACAAGTCAGACATAAAAAGCAGAGAACCATGTGATTTCACTGATATGTGGTATATAAACCAAAAACAACAAAAGAACAAGACAAACAAATGAGAAACAGAAACTCATAGACACAGACAATAGTTTAGTGGTTGCCAGAGGGTAAGGGGGGCGGGGGGTGGGGGGTGGGAGATGAGGGTAAGGGGGATCGAATATATGGTGATGGAAGGAGAACTGACTCTGGGTGATGAACACACAATGGGATTTATAGATGATGTAATACAGAATTGTACACCTGAAATCTATGTAATTTTACTAACAATTGTCACCCCAATTAAAAAAAAAAAAAAAAAAGAAATAATGTCAAGCGTCTTCTCTGACCACAGTGCTATGAAACTAGAAATCAATTACAAAAAAAAAAAAAGAAAAAAGAAATAAAAAGAAAACAACCCTGAAAACCCTGAAAACACAAAAAACATGTGGAGACTGAATAACATGCTACTAAATAATGAATGGTTCAACAATGAGATCAAGGAAGAAATCAAAAGATACCTTGAGACAAATGAAAGTGAAAACACAATGACCCAAAATCTATGTGGTGCAGTAAAAAGAGTCCTAAGAGGGAAAGTAAAGCAATGCAGCCCTACTTAAAGAAACAAGAAAAATCTCAAATCAAAGTCTATATTTACACCTAAGGGAACTGGAAAAAGAGCAGCGAAATAAGCCCAAAGGGAGTACAGGAAAAGAAATAGTAAAGATTAGAGTGGAAATAAATGAAATAGCGACCAAAAAAAAAAAAAAAAAAAAACAACACAAAAAAAATCAATGAAACCAAGAGCTGGTTTTTGGAAAAGATAAACAAAATTGACAAACCTTTAGCCAGACTCATCAAGAAAAAGAGAGAGAGAGGACCCAAATAAATAAAATCAGAAATGAAAGAGGAGAAGTGACTACAGACACCACAGGAAAAAAAAAGAGAAAATACTACAAGCAACTATACACCAATAAATTAGACAATCTGGAAGAAATGGATAAATTCCTAGAAGCATACAATCTTCCAAGGCTGAATCAATGCCCTCAATAAACTGGATAAAGAAATTGTGGTACATCTTGGAGAAGTTACTTAAATTCTCTGAGCCTCGTCATTTTCTTCATCTGTAAAATAAAGATTCTTATTCCTAAACAAAAAAAAAAAAAGAAATTGTGGTACATTCATACAATGGAGTATTATTCTACTATAAAAAAGAATGAAATTTTACCATTTGAAACAACATAAATGGATGGACCCAGAGAAAATTATTCTAAATAAAATAAGTCAGATTGAGAAAGATAAATACAATAAGATCTCACTTATATGTGGAATCTAAAGAACAGAATAAATGAGCAAACAAAACAGAAATAGACTCAGAGATACAGACATAAAAAACGATTGTTGCTAGATGGGAGGGCTTTTGGGGGATAGAGAGAAGGTGAAGGGATTAGAAAACAGTCAAAATGGTCATGGGGATGTGAAATGCAGTCTGCGAAATATATTCAATAATGTTGTAGAGATTCTGTCGATGGGTACTGGAATTATCAGGGGGACTTATCAATGGGATCACTTCATAGATTGTGTAGATGCCTGACCACTGTGCTATACATGTGAAGCTCAAATAGAATAATATTGAATGTCATATATATATATATAATTTTGTCAAATTACCCTATAGTCACGGAATGTAAAGTATAGCATAGGGAATATAGTCAATGTATTGTAACAGCTATATACGACGTTGGTGGGGTAGTAGACTTGGGGGGATTATCATTTTGAGAGGTGTAAATGTGTAATCATTATGTTGTTTTGTACACCTCAAACTAATATAGTAAAAAATATTTATTTCATAGTCAGAGAAAAAAAAGACATGGAAACATGTGACTTAAATGACAATTCAAGATCGCAGTTTGGAGAAAACTGAACAAGATGAAAGAGGGGAGGAAGATTGGAAATGAGGTCAGAGAGCTAATGGATTAAGGAAGATGAAAGGTCATATAAGGAATGTGGGTTAGTATAAGGACTTTGGGTTTTACTTGGAGTATAATGTGACACCATTAAGGGATTTAAGCATGGAAGTGATGCTGCCCATTTCAACAAGTCCCCTCTATCTGCTTCTTTGAGAATACATTGAAAGTGTGGGATAAGAATGAGTAGAAGCAAGGAAATAGGTGACACAATGGTAAAAACCTCCTAGTCTTGCAAGACTATAGTTGCATTACTACTTGATATCATAAATCTCAATTAATTCTGTAGCTGCAATTAAAATTGACTAAAGTAGAATTCAAATACGAAATTCCTAGACTCAGTATGTTAGATAATGTACAATTATGTCTTCTGCCATATATAACCTTAAGCCTAAAATAACCCCACATATTAGCCTAATTCTAAAGCAGCTAACAACTAGCATATTGCACTGTTCTGCACAGCGAATATATACTGATATACAATCTTGCAAATTGCCACTGAAAATATCTCCAGGTTATAGGAGAGCTATCTCAGTCTATGTCTGACAGGCTTATGCCATGCAACACAGGTATTACTATCACAAGGTTAAAGCATTATGGTAGCATAATTAATTCTCAGGATTATGTGCTTCATCATCTGAGCATGAAAACATGAAGTCGGCCTCAAAAATCACTACAACCTAGGAATGACTTCATGAACTGCAATGTACATGGATTAATTCCAGTGCTGTAAAGTTGACATAGTTGAACATTGATTACATTACAATATCCATTACTGTGGTCTGGATAAAGTAGTAATGAAGTAATTTCTCTTGAGTTTCATAATTAGATAACCTATAGAGTGATCTCCTTGAACTTGACTTGAGAGCAACCTCTCATTCCTCTCTTACCAAATAAATTGGCTTTTATCAGTTGCACATGGATGTCCATAATTTGGAAGACTTTCAAATGAAATCCATATGGTTTATGGCACTCTATGCTTAGACAATTGAACACATGAGATAAGATTTATTTTTGGGGGGCACTGGTGATGGAATTAATAACATATAATAAAACAAAACATGTGAAGACCTACAAATACAGAGAGGCACTGGGTAGCTATAACTTTAACAGGGCTTCTTCCTGATTTGCAATGGAGTCACATCTTTGCTACATCATTGCTATCATTCAGATTCCAAATTCTCTAAAACAATTGGTATAGGGTACAGGCTTAAAACTCCACACTGACCAATTAAATGTAGGGGATGTAGATACAGTGTCATGGTTATTACTTGATATCATAATTTTGATTTACAAGTGACATACTTTAGATTCTCAGAAGAGTTGCAGTTTTGCAATGTTAAACCTAAATAAAAACATATAAACCTCAGTTGTACAAATAGACTGATTTTTCAAATATATTTCCTTTGTAATATCCATAAGTAGTATCACTCCCAGATACCTCCTATATTCTTTATACCAGATGCCAAATTGAAGCGGCCAATAAAAAACAGTAAACAAAGAAACATATTTTTAGTATATGATCATCTATTTAAAGTTTTTGTCAAATTACCCTAAACATTAAAAAGAAAAAAATAGCACTAGACTTATCCAGGGGATCATTCCATAAATTATATAAATGTCTAACCACTATGCTGTACACCTGAAACTAATATAAAATAATATTGAATATAAACTATAATTTAAAAAAATAGTCATGGGGATATACAGTACAGCATAGGGAATATAATCAATAATATTGCAATAACTATGCACAGTGTCAGACGGGTAATTGACTTACTGGGGTTATCACTTTCTGAGGTATATAAATGTCTAATCTCTATGTTGCTTTGTACACATGAAACTAACAAAAAATTGAAAAATAAGAAAATAGTATTCATGCCAACATGAAAAGCTGAGAGGAAAAGATCATACAATATGATACAAAATAATCAGCTTTGGTATATTAAAACCTTGGCATTGAGTAATAGCTGTAAGAATGCAGGAATTTCCCAAGTATCTACTCTACAGAGCTGCTTTGGAATGCATATGTTTATATGTAGAGAATTGTACATAATCTAACTTACAGAATTACAAAATTTTCTTACTTTGTGTTCCTTGTGTAAAAAAAAATCACAATGTTTTTAGTTTGCTCCTACTACAATAACATGAGTTAGTTACTACTAGTCTCCTCATTTTATCCATGACACAATTAAAATTTAGTAGTTACTGAACATGTCTAAGGTTAAATAGCTGGAAAATGGTGTGGTCAGGATACAAAACAAGCCTGTTTTACTTAACCACTTCATTATTTTTTATATAATTTTCATTCTAGCAAAAATTATTTTCTTTTCAATCATAGTAAATTTTAACTCATTTTATATTTGAAAGGGGCATATACAAGAGTCCATGAATATGATGATTAATCTGCGTAATATTTGATTATGCTAAAATTATCTGAAAATCTCTAAATGTTGCCAGTCAATTAATTTATATATGCTATAGTTTCTGTCTCCTTAATGAAAATATTAATACTTACTTATTTCACATTTATGTTGCTAGATAGATCTCATCACTTTTGTGACTAGTCTACCAATTTCTAAGGTTGATTACTTTTTTAGTTGATTGCTTAGATATTACTTGGACAAGCAATGAATGCTTAGTAAACATCTATTATATGCAATAGACCATTACAGTCATAGTGCATAATACAATGACAAGAGAATTGGAATCACATCTCTGAAAGAACTGAGTATTTGGAGAAATTATATTTTTATAAAAACATATCTGTGCTATAAAGAAGAATATGAAGGGTGCTAAAATAGAGGCACCAGTGTTATGTGAGTTCAGAAAGTAAAGATTAGATTTAGATGGCATTATGGAAGAGTTTGTGAAAGAGGTAATATTTTAGCAGAAACTTGAAGGATTGCTAAGATTGAGAAACAAAGCTAGGGAAAAAGATCATTCCATTTGGCGTAAGCGACACAAACGAAGTCATAGAAACAAGAATAGTGGAAACTTTATGGAAATGGAAGTAATCTGATCAAGATGGAACATAGTCTGTGTGATAAAGGACAATGGAAAAATTACATTGGAAAGGTTGTTTGGGCCTTTAATTCCATCCTAGGGTATTTGAACATTATCTTTTAATTGGTAAAGTCTATTGAAAATTTTTTGCGCAGAAAAATTATACCATTTATGCTGTGCTTTAGGAATTAGGCATCTCCAGTTTGATTATCATTGTGACTGAAATAACTGAACTACATGTGGTTATTGTAGCCATTAATAAAAATGGATGGAATTAACCAATCTGCAATTGAGCCATTGATCATTATTAAACTGTAATGAAGATGCGCTTATATCAAGGGATTAAACTAGTAGTGAAAGTTTGAAACTTACCATGTCTTTGAAATAGTATAAAGGTGAAGGGAAATATAATCAATAATAGTGTGACAACTGTGCATGGTGACAAATGGTTACTAGACTTAGTGTGGTGATCACATCGTAAGATACATAAATGTTGAATCATTATGTTGTACACTTGAAACTAACATAATATTATATGCCAACTAACTTTAATAAAAAATTGAATGACAGCTGGAATCACTTTAGATATAAAATCTACGTTTACAGTTTTTTTTACTTATATTTGCCCATGCAAAACTTGCACTTAGTTTATTTACCTGTTCACTTTTTTCACATAATAGGTTGTATTGATACAATTCTAAAAAAAAAAACCATGAGCATTCTTTGCATTTAAACCTTCAAGTTTTCAAAATGGTTTTGTATCTGTTGCCACATTCAATACCTGCAACATCCCTGTGATGTAAGTCGGCAGGCAAAATCAAAGAAATGGAGACTCAAAGAGGTTAAGGAGCTTATCAGAAGTCATTCCATTTATTACTATCAGTGCTACGGCAAAAACCATATCTCTTTTCTTTGAGTCCAAAGTTTTTTCTAATGCATAAAAATGCTTCTTTCTCCAATAGAAAGGCCTACCATCTTCAGTACATTTACGAACATGAAAAACCCAAATATAAAACAATTCCCAAATGTTTAATGTAGCACAAAACAAAATTAGTTGAATGATTTTTTCCTTCTTATCCTGGATGTTCAGACATTGTGCTGATATAGCTTTAGTACCTGCTTTCCATAGTTTCAGAGCATTATTGGAGGATTCAGCTGTCTATTAAATTCGCCATGGCAAATTAGCCATGCCAGGTTAGGATGAATCAACATCATAGATAGTGAAGTAGATATTGTGCAATTTTACAGTTATTTCGATTGAACTATCTAACTGTTAAATCTTCAGCTCACTTTGCACTATACAGACATGTTCAAACTTGTAGTTTATGCTCTGCATGTAGTAAAATAAATGTGACTTTGAATAAGAGAACTGGCAGAAACTTAGTGGAATTGGTGTAAAAATTTAAGCAAAGGTGGCATTCTTTCTCTTAGAGGGCTGTGTCCATATGCTGATAAGAAAAATTATCATTAACTGCTCTCTCTAGCAGTGGCTTCAAAGCAGCTGGTTTCATTGTAGTGATACCTAAAACCAGCCATCAAAATTGTAAAGGAGTTAAGATTTATCTTTGGTATTTCTGCCTTCTTTTCTATATATAGCCTTTGCCTATTCTCTTTCAGAGTCTCCTCCTCCCAGAGGAAGACTGAGTAGTCTCAGGTTATTTCAATCCAAACCAGCCTTAGAAACTCATTTCTGTCAGTTAAGACCAGATTGTTTTTCCTCTCAGAAACATGTATTTAAAACCAGAGCCTAGAACTTCAGGCATCAGTAAAAGTTATAATTTTGAACATGGGGTGAATTATTTTCTGCTACATCTCAATCATGATGGTGCATAAATGTTCCACCAGCACAATTAATGACTTGTACAATTGGAACTGGTGACGGCAAGGTCCAAGTAAACATGCCTTGAATATTGCATTAATTTCTAATAAAACACTATCATCCTAGTCTAATCTGAGTGTGGCTGTGTCTTAGAATCATCTTGCATATATCTACTCTCTGGTGTTTATGCCTAATGGTGAAAGAAATTAGCCCAATAAAAGCCATCAAATCATCAAGTAAGCCATTAAACAGAATTCACAAGAACGTGGACTCTTGCCCTTTGCATTTATACATGCACACCGTATCTCATTCCCAGCTCACCTTTACTCCATGGACTTATGATTTTTGCTCTTCTTCCTACTTGGTATTTACTAATTTGAGGACCCATTACTGAACTGGTTGCCCAATCAAAACAATGCCTTTTGAACTCTGTATAAAACGTCAAGCCCAGTTGTTTTTTCTCATTACCCATTCGACTTATACTCTATTTCTGCTTCTACCAAGACACAGAACTTCTGGAGCAAATCTGTTTGTAGACACTCCTTGGGTGAATTCAGAAAGCTGCTCTAGAGTCTGATAAATGTGTAGAATAGAACACAGTGAGACAATGTATATGTGTTTTTGTTTAATTATATTTTGTATGGTGATAAATTGTTGTGCTGCTTTAAGGATCCCATATTCTCCAGGAATTTTGGCCTACTTAGAAAATTACCTTGGTAGGAAAGTAGCTTGTGCTACTCTGTACTGTGTTTCTAGAAGGTTGTAGCCCTTGCTGCACCTCAATCGTGCCAAAATCTTTAATATTAACCAAACTAATATCCATTTTGATCATTTATTGCTCAGGAAATCCCTACTATTATCTCAGATTGGCCCTACCTTAGCCAGAAGTATATACAAAAGAACTTGAGAAGACAAGGTAAAAAGCTATATTAGAGTATTCAGTGCTAGAGGCAATGGAGTTATGAGAGTCAGAAGGCAGCTTCATGGACAGAGTGAAATTTATGTAGGTTTTTAAATAATCTAAGCGAGTCAGGAACAGTATATTGCACAAAGATAGTATGATTGCAGTATAAAACAGTTCTATATTAGTACAATAAAGCTTTTCTTTCTGTGTCAACTCAAATGTTCTGTTATGTATTGGGTTTAAGTTTGGGAATGGAGGTTGTTTTTTAAATCAATTTTTGTCAATTATTTGATGTTGTTATATGGAATACATATACATTTTATTCTTTTTTATATTACTGTCACCTGTTTATAGATTATCTGATTGTGCTAGAGATTGCTACTTATCTCCTCTACTTAATCTCCTCATGTTTCATTTTACTACAACTCCCTTTATTCTGAGTGTCTAGAAGAAATACTATATTTCCCAATCTTTCTTTCAGATAGATGTGGTCATGTGACTACGATCTGGGAAAAATGATTATAAGTGAAAATTATGGGTGGCAGCTTTCTCTGACACACAACTTTCATCCCTTTTCTTCTTTGTCACTTCATCCTTCCTGCTGGCTGGAATGCAGACTTGATGGCTTGTGGTTGGAGGCCTCACCCTGCTGAGGTTTGCTGGTACAGCAATTACTAAATGATATAAAGTGACACTCAGTGATAATTGAGTTAAGAGATTATTCCTATTACATTAAAATAATTGCATTATAACATAAAAATAGTCATTAAACACATTGAGATCAGGAAAAACCTGAAACTAATATAAAATAATATTAAATGTCAACTGTAACTGAAAAAAAATTTAAAAATGCTGTCAGATATCATTCTGAATTTACTTAATGTTAGTTAGGTTCAAGTACTATTTTAGTAGGTTTTTCAGTGTCTATAAAATAAATATAGGATACAAAATAAGATAAATATCATGAGAAAAGCCAAACATTAGAACAAGAGACTGTTTCCAAATAATTATTGAGTTAATTATGTAAAACGTGTTTTTAAGTGTTGCTCATGACCACTCTACTTCATTGTGCTTATTTTTCATCCAGAAACAATTTATATCTATTTTTGGATCTAGTACATAAATGCGAACAGTATTTTAGAGAAAGGGAGTTATTTTACTACTCTTACTACAGAATTGTGAGGCTTCATCATTATCTGTGCGATAGAGCCTAATTTGTGTAGTGGATCTATAACTCACTGGTTAAAAACACAAAATTTGAAATTGGGCGCATCTGTTTTCCAACTACAGGTATATCAGTTACTATTTATAGGGCATTTATAAGGAGCACCCTGGGGCTCAGTTCTTTGTTCTCTTTTCTTCTATTTCTATACTCTCCTTACTTGGAGATCTCACCTAGTCTCATGAATTTAAATAGTATCTCTGTGCCAATTACAAAAATTTTTATATGTAGACCAAAACCTTCCCCAGGAGATATATATATATCCCTTAATATATCCAATTGATGTCTAATACTCATCTCAAACTTAGCACATCCAAAAATATACATATGACCCTATCACCTGCCAAAAAATTTGCTCTACCTGAAATATAGGTTTTTTTTGTTTTGGTTAATGGCAATTTGATCCTCTGTTGCTCATGTCTCAAAACTTATATACATCCTTGACTCCTCTCTTATACTCATACCCCACATTCAGTTCATCTTCAAAATATATCCAGTCTGACCACTTCTCACCACCTCCTTGGTATATGTCACCATTATCTCTTACCTAAATTATTGTAGTAGCCTGACAAATTGGTCTCCTTGCTTATGTCATATCACATCTGAAGTCTTTTCTCCAATAAGCAGCCAGTTTTTTTAAAAAAACAAAGCTAAGCAATATCACTTCTCTGTTGCAAACTATGTAATGGTTCCCCATTTCGCCAAAAGTAAAAACCCACATGTTCGTGATGTCCTACAAGGGCCTACATTGGGAATGTACCACACCACTTTTACTGTAATTCTCTAATCTCATCTCCTATTCCTTTTCCTCTCACCCACTCTTCTCTTGCCACAATGATCACCTTAGAAACCTTGAACATACTATTAGGCCTGCTCCCACCTCAGGTCCTTTGCACTGGTGTGTCTTCTGCCTGGATGAGTCTTTTACAATATATCTACATGAATCACTACCTCATCTTTATCAAGTTTTTGTTTAAATGTTACCTTTTGAGTTAGGTCGTCCTTGATTATACTATTAAAAATTGCCATTCCCCCTCATCATTAACTTATTTTCCTTTTGACTTTTTCTTTATGAAATATATTTGACATATAACATTGTGTCAGTTTAAGGTGTACAATGTGTTGATTTGATACATTTATATATTGCCTAATGATTACCATAACATTGTTAGCCAACACCTTTATCATGTCACATAAGTATTATTTATTTGTGATGAAAACAATTAAGATCATGTCTCTTAGAACCTCAAAGTTTATAATACGGTATATTTGTATATAATCACAATGCTTTGAATTAGATCCTCAGGACTTACTTCTTAGTTGGAAGTTTTTACCCTTAACAACACCTCCCCAATTACCCCAAATAAAACAAATAAAAATGATACATTGTGCTTCCATTTTTATTTGTTTCAAGGTATTTTTGTATTTCCTTTTTGATTTCCTCTTTGACACATTGGTTATTCAGACATGTGTTGCTCATTTTCCGTATCCTTGATTTTGGATTTTTAAATTTCAGTCTATAATTGACATCATGCAGTATTTGTCTTTTCCTATCTTACTAAAACACCCATATTCAGGCAAGTAGTCTCAAGAGGCAAAATTTCCTTCTAACTTATTGGTAAATGATATTTAATTGTCTGTCTATCTCTCCAATACACACACACACACACACACACACACACACACACACATATATATGTTCACATCTTATTTATCCATTCATCCATTTTCAGACACTTCAGTTGTTCCCATAATTTGGCTATTGTGAATAATGCTACAATAAATATGGGAGTGCAAATATCTCTTTAACACCCTGTTTTCATTGCTTTTGGATATATACCAAATAGTGGAATTGATGGATTACATGGTAATTGAATTTTTAATTTTTTGAGCAACCTCCATAATGTTTTCTATAGTGGCTGCACCAATTTATGTTGCCACCAACAGTGCACAAGACTTTCCATATCTTTACATGTTCTCCAACTTGTTATCTCTTGTCTTCTAGATAATAGCCATTCTCACAGGTGTGAGGTGATATCTCATTGTGACTTTGACTTGCATTTTCCTGATGATAAGTAATAACAGCATATTTTAATTCACCTGTTTGACATTTCTTGGTTTTTAGAAAAATGTCTATTCAGTTCCTCTACCAATTTGTTAGTTGGATTGCTTACTTTTTGTTGTTTTTGTTATTCAGTTGCAGGAGTTGTTTATCTATTTTGTATATTAACACCTTCTCAGATATGTAGTTTGCAAATAATATCACTCGTTCTTTATTTTTTATTTTTTTTAATTAAAGTTTATTGAGATTAAAATTGTTAGTAAAGTTACATAGATTTCAGGTATATGATTCTGCAATACATCATCTATATCTTACATTATGTGTTCACCACTCAGAGTCAGCACTCCTTCCATTACATATATTTGATCCCCTTTAACCTTATCTCCAACCCCCCACCCCCCTTACCCTCTGGTAACCACTAAACTATTGTCTGTGTCTATGAGTTTCTGTTTCTCATTTGCTTGTCTTGTTCTTTTGTTGTTTTTGGTTTATATACCACATATCAGTGAAATCATATGGTTCTCTATTTTTTCTGTATGACTTATTTTGCTTAGCATTATAATCTCAAGATCCATCCATGTTGTCGCAAATGGTACTATTTCATCTTTTCGTATGGCAGAATAGCATTCCATTGTGTATATATACCACAACTTCTTTATCCATTTATGTATCCAAGGACAGTTTGGTTGTTTCCATGATTTGGCCACCGTAAATAAAGCTGTAACGAACATCAGAGCACGTATTTCTTTATGGATAAATGTTTTCAGATTTTTTGGATAGGTCCCCAGGAGATGGATTGCTGGGTCATGTGGTAATTCTATTCTTGTCACCCCAATAAATTTAATAAAATAAAATTAAAAAAAAAAAAAAAGTTTTTGAGGAACCTCCACACTGCCATCCATAGTGGCTGCACCAATCTGTATTCCCACCAACAGTGTATGAGGGTTCCTTTTTCTCCATAGCCTCTCCAACACTTGTTACTATTTATCTTGATGATAGCCAATCTAACTGGGGTGAGGAGATAGCTCATTGTAATTTTTATTTGCATTTCTCTGATGATTAGTGATGTTGAGCATTTTTTCATATATCTCTTGGCCATTTGAATACCATCTTTGGAGAAGTGTCTCTTTAGGTCCTCTGCCCATTTTTTAATTAGATTGTTTGTGTTTTTGTTATTGTTGTTGCTGAGTTGTAACCAAGTTCCTTATAAACTTGGATATTAGCCCATTATCGGAGGCATTGTTTGCAAAAATCTTCTTCCATTTGGTTGGTTGCTTCTTTATTTTATCGATGGTGTTTTAGCTGTGCAGAAGCTTTTTAGTTTGATATAGTCCCATTCACTTATATTAGCTTTTACTTCTCTTGCCTTTGGGGTCAAATTCATAAAATCCTCTTCTAAACCAGGATCCATAAGTTTAGCACCTATGTTTCTTTCTATGCACTTTATTGTTTCAGGTCTTATGCTTAAGTCTTTGATCCATTTTTAATTAGTTTTGGTACATGGTGACAGATAGCAGTCCAGTTTCATTCTTTTGCATGAGGCTTTCCAATTCTCCCAGCACCATTTATTGAAGAGGCTGTCTTTTCTCCATTGAATGTTTTTGGCTTTTTGTCAAAAATTTTCTGTCCATATTTATGTGGGTTTATTTTTTGGTTCTCAATTCTATTCCATTGGTCTGCGTGTCTGTTTTTCTGACAATACCGTACTGTTTTGATTATTGTTACCCTGTAGTACGAGTTAGTGTCAGAGAGTGTGATACCTTTGCATTGTACTTTTTTCTTAGGATTGCTTTGTCTATTTGGGGTCTTTTGTGGTTTCATACAAATCTGACAATTTTTGTGTTCTGTGTTTTAAAAAATACCATTGGGATATTGATGGGGATTGCATTAAATCTGTATTTTGCTTTGTGTAATATGGCCATTTTAACTATGTTGATTCTTCCAATCCATGAACATGGAATGTCTTTCCATTTCTTTGTGTCTTCTTCAATTTATTTTTAAAATGTCTTAATAGTTTTCAGCATATAGTTCTTTCACAACCTCATTTATCTTTATTTATAGGTATTTTATTCTTTTTGTTGCAATTGCAAAAAGAATTGTTTATTTTTATTTATTTTTCTGAGATTTCATTGTTAGTACATAGGAATGCAATTGACTTTTCTATGTTGATTTTGTAGCCAGCAACTTCACTGTATCTGTTTATAGCTTCTGATAGCTTTTTGATAGAGTCTTCAGGGTTTTCTATATGTAGCATCATGTCATCTGCAAAAAGTGGCAATTTAACTTCTTCATTCCCAATTTGGTTGCCTTTTTTTCCTTTCTCTTGCCTGATTGTTCTGACTAGGCTTCCAATACTATGTTGAACAGCAGACATGATAGGGTACAGCCCTGTCGTGTTCCTGAACATAGAGAATAGGGCTTCCGTTTTTCACCAGTAATTATGAGATTAGTTGAGGGTTTGTCATATATGGCCTTTATTATGTTAAGGTATTTTCCTTCTATACCTATTTTATTAAGTGTTTTAATCATAAATGGATGTTGTATCTTATCAAATACATTTTTTGCATCTATTGATATAATAGTATGATTTTTGTTCTTTATTTTGCATATGTGGTATATCACAATGATGGATTAGCGTATATTGAACCATCCTTGTGTCCCTGGGATGAACCCCAGTGTTTTGTGATATATAATCGTTTTAATGCATTGTTGCATTTGATTTGCTAGAATTTTGTTTAGGATTTTTGCATCTGTATTCATCAGAGATATTGGTCTGTAGTTTTCTTTTTTTGTGTTGTCCTTACTAGGTTTTGGTATTGGTAATGTTGGCCTCATAAAATGAGTTATGGAATATTGTCTGCTCTTCAATTTTTTCGAAGAGTTGTAGTAGAACCAGTATTTGATTCTCTTTGAAGGTTTGGTATAGTTCACTAGTGAAGTCATCTGGTCCCGGACTTTTATTTTTGGGAAGGTTTCAGATGACTTATTCAATCCTCACTGGGGATCGATCTATTTAGATTTTCCAATTCTTCGTGATTCAGCCTAGGAAGGTTATATATTTCTAAGAACTTGTCCATTTCTTCTAGGTTATTGATTTTGGGGGCATATACTCCTTCATAGTATTCTTGGATGATCCTTTGTATTTCTGTGGCATCTGTGGTAACTTCCCTTCTTTCATTTCTGATTTTTCTGTTTGTGTCTTTGGGCTTTTTATCTTAGTGAGTATAGTCAAGGGTTTGTAAATTTTATTAATCTTTACAAGGAACCACATTAATTTTTTCTATTATTTGTTCTGTATTTCATTTAGTTCTGCCTTGATTTTTGTTATTTCCTTCCTTTTGTTGACTTAGGGTTTCATTTGTCCTTATTTTTCTATTTCTTTAAGGTGTGACATGAGGTTATTTAGCTGGGATTTTTCTTGTTTATTCAGATAGGCCTGTAATGATATAAATTTCCCTCTTAAAACTGCTTTCGCTGCGTCCCAAAAATTTTGGTAGGATGTATTTTCATTCTCATTGTTTCTATATATCTTTTGACTTCTCCTCTTATTTCTTCTTTGACCCAGTCATTATTTAAAAGTATTTGGTTTAATCCACATTTTTGTGGTTTTCCTGCTTTCTCTTTAAAGTTGATATCCAATTTCAAAGACTTGTAATCAGACAATATGCTTGGTATGATTTCAATCTTCTTAAATTTGCTGAGGCTGATTTTATGTCCCAGTATTTGGTCTATCCTTGATAATGTTCCATGTACACTAGATAAAAATGTATACTCTGATGCTTTAGGATGAAGTGCTCTATAAATGTCAATTATGTCCATTTCATGTAATGTGTCATTTAGGGCTGCTATTTCATTATTTATTTTCAGTTTGGATGACTGTCCATAGCTGTCAATGATGTATTTAGGTCCCCTAGTATAACTGTGTTTTGGTCAATTTCTCCCTTTAATTCTCTTAGTAGTTCTTTGTGTATTTTGGTCCTCCCTGATGGGGGACATCAATATTGATGACTGTTATATTTTCTTGTTGTATAGTCCTTTTTATCATTCTGAAATGTCCATTTTTGTCTCTTGTTATCTTTTTATCCTAATGTCTTTTTTATCTGATATCAGTATGGGTACACCTGCTTTTCTCTGGATACCGTTTGCTTAGATTGCCAATTTCCATCATCTCTCTTTGAGTCTATATTTGTCCTTGTAGCTGTGATGTGTCTCTTGGAGACAGCATATGGCTGAGTTTAGTTTTTTGATCCAATCTGCTACTCTGTGCCTTTTTATTGGTGAGTTCAGTCCATTCACATTTAGGGTGATTATTGATACATGAGGATTTTTTATTTTTATCATTCTCTCTTTGGTTTTCTGGTAAGACTGTGTCTCCATTGTTTCTTTGCCTTTTTGTTGCTGTCCATTATTTCAGTGTGGTGGTATTCTATGATGTTTCCCTCTTTTTCTTCTTTGTTATGTTATATAGTCCAGTTCTGGATTTTTTTTTTTTTTTTTTTTTTGGAGTGGTTACCATTAAGTTTATGTAAAAGAAAGTTTCATATTTAGAGTATTCCATTTTGTTCAACAATCTTACTTTCTCCATTCCCATATTCTGGTTCAGGCCTTACTCTCCCCCTTTTTATGTTTTGTTTTCACAAATTATCCTTATTTATGCTAGTCGCATGGCCTCCTTCAATATTTCTTATAGTGCTGGTCGTGTGTTAGAAAACTCTCTCAGCTTCTCTATGTCTGGAAAGGTCTTTATTACTCCTTCATATCTAAAGGATATCGTTGCTGAATATATTATTTTGGCTCATGATTTCTCTCTCAATGTTTTGAATGTTTGATTCTACACAGTCCTGTCTTGTAGAGTTTCTGCTGAAAAATTGGATAATAATTTAATGGGCTTTCCTATGTAGGTTACCGTCTTCTTTTCCCTGGTTGCCTTGAGGATTCTTTCTTTGTCGTTAATTTTTGATAGCTTCAGTACAATGTGCCTTGGAAACATTGCACAGATTTCTATCTTTGATGTCACTGATTCTTTTCTCCATCTGGTCAACTCTACTACCTAAGCTGGCTTCTTTATTTCTTTTCATTCTTTATTTCTTTTATTGCATTCTTAATCTCCAGAAATTCTATTTGGTTCTTTTTTTTTTTTTTTTAAATTTCACTCTGTTTGATAAAATATTCGCTTGGTTCTTCAATTCTTTTTCTTAGTTTATTAAACTACCTGACTGGTTTCTTGCATGTCGTTGATTTTTTTTCAGAACTGCAATCTTATATTCTGAGTCATTTAAGTGACATATTTCCATGTCCTTAAGTTCACATTCTGGAGATTTTTCATTTTCTTTCTGAACTGTCCTGTTGCTTTGGTTATTAATGGCAATTAATTAATTATTATTTCTTTTCCTAGGCATCTACAGGACTGGGTTCTGCAACAGGTTGTTAAAAAGAAGTTTTTCTTTAGCTTTCCAGTAGGTGTTGGTAGAATAGTTTTTGGTTTCCTGCTGCCACCTTTATTCTCTCATGGTGAAGTGTTATATTTTCTCTGCACTGTTCTGGCTACTCACAGATTGGCGGGGGCGGGGGGAGGGATCTCCTAGAAGGTGGGTTTTCCTCTCTGAGTAAGTCACCTGCCTATCAGGGCACAGCCTCCATGGGGGGTTGTAGAGAGCTTCTGAAGTTCCAAAGCTCTTCCTGCAACAGATTCAAGGACTGTGTGTTTCAGTAGCTCTGTTTACCCCTGCTGGGATCCACCCAGATAGGTTGGGACAGGGATGGGGTGGGTTGTGAGCGGTGGCCCAGAGCAATGGCTTCGACCATGAGCACAGCCCATCCTGCACCCAAGGCTACCGCCCCTTCACTGGAACTAGTTGTTCTGTGAATCTGTGGCTGCGACCCACAGTTCTCAGAACTGCAAATATTCTGTTATTTTTATTGGACACTGCTACTGTTCTCCTTCTAGCATTGGGAGGGTGGGGTGGGGCGAGCTCTGGGAGGGTGGGGAGAGGCCGGATAGGCTCAGTCCGTAAGCCTTCTGTTCTCTGATAGGCAGTGAGGAGTTCAATCACCATTTTCACCCTTCGTCCCTCAGTCTTTGCTCTGATGTTTCTTCCGTGAGCATTGGGTTCATCCGTGTTATATGCTGATCCCTCAGGCAGGACTTTGGGCCATAAGCGGAGTACAAGTAGTCTGAGTTCTTCTCTCTCCTGCAGCTTCGGTAGTTCTGGAATTCAGGGAGCTCAGAGCTCCGAGCTCTGGTCTGTGTCCTGTGCTTGCAGGGCCCCCGTCTCTGCACTTCCCGCTTCCCTTCTCCACTCGCCAGATTTGACCACCTTTAGGTGATTTCAGTTGTGTGCCTCTTAGTCTTGCCTGTCTGCTGTGCAGTGTCCTTTGTGGAATTTTAGTTGTTTAATGTGTTGTAAATTCCGGGGGAGATTTCAAGAAGCTCACCTCACGTGACCTTTTTTTGTGGCATTGTCCATGTCTCTAATTCTTTAGGTTGCATTTTCATTTTTTATTGTTTCTTTTTCTGAGCAGAAGCTTTCTATTTTGGTATGGTCCCACTTTTTTATTTTTGGTTTTGTTGCTGCTGCTTTTGGTGTTATATCCAAAATAATAATAATAATTGTCAAGGCCAACGTCAAGGAGCTTCTTGTCTATGCTTTGCAGGAGTTTTACTTATGTTTAAGTTTTTAATCCACTTGAAGTTATTTTTGTGAGCGGTATACGATAGGCATCCAATTTTATTATTCTGCATGTGGTCATTCAGTTTTCCAGCACAAGTTGTTGAAAAAACTATCTTTTTTGCATTGACTGTTCTTACCTTCCTTGTCAAATAGTAATTGGCCATATATGCTGGGCTTTATTTCTGGACTTTCTATTCTGACCAATTAATCTCTGTGTCTATTTTTATGCCAGCACCATACTGATTCAATTACTATAGCTTTGTAGTATAGTTTGACAACAAGAATTGTTATGCCTCCAGCTTTGTTCTTCTTTATCAGGAATGCTTTGTCTCTTCAGGATCTCTCTGGTTTCATACAAATATTAGGATTAGTTTTTCTATTTCTGTGAAAAAAGCTCTTGGGATGTTGATAGAGATTGCATTTACTCTATAGACGGCTTTTTAAAAAAGTGTGTTGGGGTGACAATTATTAGTAAAGTTACATAGATTTCAGGTGTACAATTCCGTAATACATCATCTATAGATCATATTGTGTGTTCACCACCCAGAGTCATTTCTTTTTCCATCACCATATATTTGACCCCCTTTACCCTCATCTGATTCCCTTCTCCCCGCTTACCCTCTGGTAACCACTAAACTATTGTTTGTGTCAATGAGTTTTTGTTTCTTCATTTGCACGGCTTTTGATAACACGAACATGTTAACAATATTAATTCTTCTGATCCATTATAATAAGATACCTTTCCTGTTTTTACTTTTGCAATTTCTTTCATCAAGGTCTTATAGTTTTTATTGTACAGATCTTTCACTTCCTTGATTAAATTTATTCCTAAGAATTTTATAGTTTTTGATGCTATTGTAAATGGAATAGTTCCTTTATTTCTTTTTCAGATATTTTATTAGTGTATAGAACGGCATTGAATTCTACATGTTGAATTTATATCATGCAACTTTATTGAATTTGTCAACTAGTTCCAACGGATTTTGGTCTTGGTGAGTCTTTGGGATTTTCTATGCATTAGATCATATCCTCTGCAAATGATGGCATTTTTACTTCATCTTTTCTAATTTGGATGCTTTTTATTTCTTTTCCTTTCCTGACTGTAGCTAGGACTTTCAGTGCTATGTTGAATAACAGTGGTGAATCAGCACGCTTGTCTTTTTTTTTGATGTTAAAGGAAAAGTTTTCAATCTTTCACTGTTGAGTATGATGTGTTAGCTATGGTTTTCCATATATGCACTTTATTATGCTGAAGTACGTTCCTTCTATACCCAATTTGTTAAAAAATTTTCATCATGAAATAATGTAGTATTTTGTCACATGTTTTTTCTGTGTCCATTGAGATGATCATAAAAATTTTATCTTTCATTCTATTAATGTGGGATATCATTTTTATTGATTTGGTATGTTGAAACATCCTTATATCCCAGAGATAAATCCCACTGAATCATGGTGTATAATCCTTTTTAACATGTTGGTGAATTCAGTTTGCTGATATTTTGTTGAGAATGTTTGCATCAATAATCATCATGGATGTTGGTCTATAGTTTTCTTATACTATCTTTGTATGTCTTTGGCAGCAGTGTAATGCTGTGTTTCCCTGAAAATAAGACCTAGCTGTACCATCAGCTCTAATGCGTCTTTTGGAGCAAAAATTAATATAAGACCCGGTATCATATCATATCATATCATATCATATCATATCATATCATATCATATCATACCAAATTATATTATATTATGTAAGACCGGGTCTTATATTAATTTTTGTTCCAAAAGACGCATTAGAGGTGATGATTTGACTAGGTCTTATTTTCGGGAAGTCATGGTGCTAGCCTTGTAGAATTAGTTTGAAAGTGTTTCCTTCTCTTCTATATTTTGAAAGTGTTTGAGAATAATTGGTATTGCTTATTTTTAAATGTTTTGTAGAATTCTACAGTGCAGCCATCTAGTTGAGATCTTTTCTATGTTGAAGTGTTTGTGGTTACTGATTTAATCTCCTTTCTAGTATTAGGTTTATTAAGATTTTCTATTTCTTCATGATTTGGTCTTTTTATTTTTTAAATTAAATTTATTGGGGTTACCATGGCTAGTAAAATTACATAGGTTTCAAGTGTACAATTCTATAATACATCAATGATAGCACACAATGATAGCACACACATTCAAGGTTACATGTATTTAGGTTTTTATTGATTTTAGAGGTTATGAAATTTGTTGCCATATAACTGTGCACAGTAGTCTTTTATAATCCTATGTATTTCTGTAGTATCAGTTACCACATATCCTTTTTCATTTCTGATTTTATGTATTTGACCAGTGTCACCTCAATAAATTTAATTAAAATATATTTATTTTCTTATAATCTTTTTTTCAGGAGACAAAAATGGCAAATATTCTCATTTTCTTGCAGTTCCTTCTGGTTAGTTTGAGAAGAAATTATTCTGAAATAGTGAGAATGGAATGGGGTTGAACAAACATGATTTGTAAAATTCAAAATTGACCAAATGTCTAACTTCCTAAATGAAAACAAACAAACAAACAAAAATCAAATACCAAGCACCTGGGGGAAATTTATACTTAGTTTACAAAATCTCAGGAGTACACAATATCAATATTTTAGAGGTTTGTTTTTTATATAGAACAACAATTTTTGTTGAAATTTAGTGTAACTATCAGAGTTTGAAAATATTAGTGTTTCTTGATTGTTGATCAAGTGGCCTGTGGAGGTTTCTCAAAAAATTAAGAATAGACTTACCATATGACCCAGCAACCCCTCTCCTGGGCACATACCCCAAAAAATCTGAAAACATTTATCTTTAAAGATATATGTACTTCGATGTTCATTGCAGCTTTATTTGTGGTGGCCAAGACACAGAAACAACTAAAGTGTCCTTCGATTGATGATTGGAAAAACAAGATGTGGTATATATACACAAAGAAATACTACTCTGTCATAAGAAAGAAAAGATTAAATACTGCCACTTGAGATTGGATCTTGAGATTGTTATGCTCAGTGAAATAAGTCAGACAGAAATAGTCAAGAACCATACGACTCCGCTGATATGTGGTATATAAAACTGAAAACAACAAAGGAACAAGACGAATAAATGGAGAAACAAAAACTCATAGAGACAGACTGGTTACTGCTTTACTGGTTTACTGGTTACCAGAGGATAGTGGGAAGGAGGATGTGGTAGATGATGGTAAAAGGGATCAAATATATGGTGACGGAAAGAGAACTGACTCTGGGTGGTGAACACACAATGTGATACATAGATGATGTATGACAGAATTGTACACCTCAAACCAAGGTAACTTTACTAACAATTGTTACCCCGATAATCTTTAATTTTTTACAAAAGAATTGCATCCATACTTTTCTTTTCAAAGGTGGACTTTGCGTGTATAGTCTTCCCTAAATTGTTGGTGTTAAGGAGATCAGTATGTGAAAATACATGCTGCACATTCTTGCTGCTCCTGACAATATATGAGATTTTAACTTAAGTTGAATTAGTGAATATATATCAAAGCACTTTAGGAATTATGAAACACTCTATAAATGCTATCTAGCTATTTAATTTTAAAAATTGACATCTAGCATCACGTGTCAGGTGGAAATGAAACAGGATTAGTCTAGGAAGCTGTCTTACCAGGTGGAAATGAAACAAGATTATTCTAGGAAACACTGTCTTAAACCATTTTCAAAAGTGTGCCAGAATTCAGTGTCTGCTTTCTCCAATGTTATTAAATATTTGACCAATTATCAGAAAATTAATTATCCATTTTAGTCATTTTTTTAGTAACTTACCCTCAGAAGAACTTCTTTAGAGTATAACTCTAACACTCTTACACTTGTAACCATATTGTGACATTTAGAAAAATTTGAACTGTTGAATATATAACTGGAAGTTTACAGTAGTCGTAAAAGATTATAAATATGAAAATAAATTATTCATTGTCTACCTTTCGTGGGTTTTAATTAAAAATAATCACTCCATATTAATTATACAATTAAATCCAAGCTGATAATATTATGACCTTGAAAATACTTGTTTTTGGTAGCGACAATCATCTTGTTTGCTTCTTCCTCAGCAGCTGTTGTATGGGGATGTATGGAGGTTACTCTAACAAGGGAGGATAAAAACCAGTGCCATTTCTGTTACTTGTCGTAAGATGGTCCTTTTGTCTTTGGAATAAGTATTTTTAAGTTTCATCTTCTCTCATCTCCTTCCTTTTCCTCTTTTCTCACTGACATGCATCTATCCTGTACCCCATTCCTGAGGATCTTGTTATAAGTTTGCATGGTAACAGATTATTACTAGACTTAGAGCGGTGATCATATTTTAAATTATATAAATGTTGAATCACTGTACTGTACACCTGAAGATAATATAACTAATATATTGTACACCAAATACACTTAAATAAAAGAAAAAAAACTGTTCTCAGTAGGTGTCTCTGGAGGCTAAAAAGCCTTTAATGCAAAATGGAATTAATTTTCTCTTGATAAAGGTTGAACACATTTTAGAAGAAGTGTGTGTGGGTATTGTTAAAAATGGCATCTGGCCAGTATGTCTACATTTGTCCTCGTTCTCTCTACAGTTGCCAGGTTTGCCTGTGAACCCAGATAATCATGACTGCAAGAATTATTTTCCTCAAATGAGAAATATCAATGTTTATCTCTGATCACAAATGTAGTGCCTACAAATATGTGTTTATTGATGTAGTCTCCAAGTGTTTAGTGCAGCTACTTTGTGCTTGGTACCATTCTATGTGCGGTGGATACTGTAAACAAATAAAATTTCCTGGGCTCGTGAACCTTACATTTTTAGAAGGGGAGGAATGAAAATAATTATATGCATACATACTGTTTCCCTGCAAATGAAACCTAGCTGGATCATCAGCTCTAACGTGTCTTTTGGAGCAAAAAATTAATATAAGATCCAGTCTTATTTTAATATAAGACTGGGTCTTTAATATAACATAATGTAATATAATATAATATAATTAATATAATATAATATAATATAATATAATATAATATAATATAATATAATATAATATATACCAGGTCTTATATTAATTTTTGCTCCAAAAGACACATTAGAAATGATGGTCTGGCTAGGTCTTATTTTCGGGGAAACACGGTACATAATACTTTGTATTATGACTGAGATATGCTAGGAAGGAATTAAATACAAGGGTCCTTTTACTTTATACAAGACAGACACCTAATCAAGACTGAGATATTAGAAAAGGTCTCTCAGCAAAAGTGATATTTATGCTGAGACTTGAAAAATATGTAAAGTTAGAATGTCATAAATCTAGGAGAACACCTTTCCAAAAAGAGAAAACATCATATTCAGAGACTCTGATTTGAAAAGGCACTTTATTGAGTAAGAGAGATGGTTTGAGTACCTAGAATATTGCCAACTGATTCTCATTTGTTGACATTCAACACTGACAGGAATTCCCAATCAGGGTGCAGTGAGAAAGGAAACTATTCAGTGCGAACATTCAATTGTGATATAGCTCAGTTGTGAGAATAACATGGGTGTGGATCAGGTCGGTAGTGTTACAGCTCAATTATGAAGCAACATGGCTGTGGAGCAGTCCTGAGGCAAGGAAGCCTTAGGGCCAGGGTCCCTGGGGCCAGGCCCCTCTCTGTCTAGGTAGCTCTGCTCTGCTCTGGTGTCTCCACCTGCATATTCCAGTCCACTCTACTCTGCCCTGTGCTGTTCTGCTCCAATCTGGTGATAAATCTTCATTCAATGTTTTATCACGGTGTTTCACCTCCAGCTGGAGATATGCAGTCTTAAGTCTCTAGTGGAAAAGGAAAATACACTCTCTGGAACCAGAGGGTAGCTGACATAAATAGGCAGAAGTCCCCGCCCCTATTCCCTGATTGGTCCATCCTCATGCAAATGAGGACTCCAAATCCTGGAAGTTTGATTGGTCCAAATGTCACTGTCCTGGTTGGTCTGAATGGAGCCACTCTAATTGGTCAGTGAAGATGCTAGTGGAGATATAGCTGCACAGCTCTGATTGGATGGTGAAAGCCTCAGTCCTATTGGTTGAAGTAGGATTTCAGGAACTCCATTATAAGGGTTGGCTCAGATGGCAAGAAAAGCATGGATACAGAAGGTTCAGTGTAGAAAGCAGGCAGCTTAGTGCAGGCTTCTTCCTGAAGTGTAGTTTCTGTGAGAGGTCCCTGCTTAGAAAAGGCTGCTGGGCTCTGCATTGAAATTTGAGCCCATTTAGCCACCAGGACACTTTTTAGTAGCTATTTTCTTTATCAGGGTTCACAAAATATAGGAAGAGTGGAAGAATAGCATGAGGAATGATACAAGTTGGTGGTTGAGATGGCAAACTGAAGTTAAACTCCATGGGTCAAATTCCAGTTTTCACGTACTTACTATCTGAGGTGCCCTGGAAAGTTACATAACTTGGGTGTACTTCAGTTCCCTCATTTGTAAAGTGAAAATGATTGTATTAATAATAATCTTGTTGGGTTTCTGGGATTATTGACTGTGATATTTTTTCTAAAATACCTTGGAAAATGGCTGGCAAATAATAAGCGTTAGCTACTATTATTACAAATAGTGTAATACCTCTTATTACAAATATTTTAATACCTCTCCCAACAATAATTTGCATCTATGTGTCATCTTTTTTTAATTAAAATTCATTAAAGGGGTAGGGGCGTGGTAGATGAGGGTAAAGGGGATCAAATATATAGTGATAGAAAGAGAACTGACTCTTGGTGGTGAACACATAATGTGATATATAGATGATGTATTACAGAATTGTACACCAGCAATCTACGTAACTTTGCTAACAATTTTCACCCCAATAAACTTTAATTGAAAAATATTGGGGAGACAATGGTCAACAAAACTACATAGGCTTCAAGTGCACCATTCTGTAATACATCATCTATATATTGCTTTATGTGTTCACCACCCAGTCAGTTCTTCTTCCATTATTATATATTTGACACCCTTTGCCCTCTTTACAATCCCACTTTCCCTCTTACCCTCTGGTAACCACTAAATTGTTGTCTGTATCTATGAATTTTTGTTTCTTCATTTGTTTGTCTTGTTGCTTTGTTACTTTCAGTTTTATATCTCACATATCAATGAATTCATGTGGTTCTCGACATTTTCTGTCTGACTTATTTCACTTTGCATAATAATCTCAAGATCTATCCATGTAGTCCCAAATGGCACTATTTCATCTGTTCTTATGGGAGAGTAGTAGTCCATTGTGTACATATACCACATCTTCTTTATCCAATCATCAACTGAAGGACACTTTTGTTATTTCCATGTTTTGGTTACCATAAATACTGTTGCAGTGAACATCGGAGGATACATATCTTTATGGATAAATCTTTTCAGATTTTTGGAGCAGATATCAAAGAGAGACATTACTGGGTCATACGGTAATTTTATTCTTAATTTTTTGAGGAACCTTCATACTACCTTCCATAGAGGCTCTCCAACACTTGTTAATATTTGTCTCGTTGATGATAGCCATTTTAAGAGGAGTTCAGCAATATCTCATTATAATTTTGCTTTGCATTTCCCTAATAGCTAGTGAAGTTGAACTTTTTCATAGATCTGTTAGCTCTTTGTATGTCTTCTTGGGAGAACTTTCTGTTCCTGTCCTCAGCCCATATTTAAATTGGATTATTTGTCTTTTTGTTGTTGAATTGTATAAATTGTTTATATATTTTGGATTTCAGCCTCTTATTGGAGGCATTGTTTGCAAATATCTTCTCCCATTTGATTGGTTGACTCTTTGTTTTGTTGATGGTTTTACATATATATACATATATATACATATACATATACATATACATATACATATACATATACATATACATATACATATATATATATATATATATATATATATATATATTAGTTTATCGGGGTGGCAATGGTTAGTAAAGTTACATAGGTTTCAGGTGTACAATTCTGTAATACATCATCTATATATCACATTCTGTGTTCACTACCCAGAGTCAGTTCTTTTATATCACCTTATATTGGATCCCCTTTAACCTCATCTACCACCTCCTTCCCCCTTACCCTTTGTAACCACTAAACATTGTCCATGTCTATGAGTATTTTGTGTCTTTGTTTGTTTGTCTTGTTCCTTTGTAGTTTTCAGGTTAATATCCCACATACCAGTGAAATCATATGGTTCTCAACTTTTTCTGTTTGAGTTATTTCACTAGCACAATAATCACAAGATCTATCCATGTTACCACAAATGGCACTATGCCTAGGAATAATAATAATAATAATTCATTAATTGCCATGAGTAACCAAGGTAAGAAGGCAGCTCAGAAAGAAAATGAAAGAGTCTCCAGAAAATGAACGCAAAGACAAGGAAATATGTACCTTAAATGACAGAGAATTCAAGATTGCAGTTCTGAAAAAACTCAACGAGATTCAACAAACTCAGAAACATAATCCAAGAACAAAATGAACATTTTACTAAAGAGATTGAAATATTTTAAAAGAATCAAATAGAATTTCTGGAGATTAAGAAATCAATAAAAGAAATGAAGAACGAAATAGCCAGCTTAGACAATAGAGCTCACCAGATTGAGGAAAGTATCACAGACATCAAAGATAGACATCTGGAAATGACACAGATGGAAGAAGAGAGAGACTTTAGAGTTAAAAGAAATGAAAGAACTCTACAAGGACTTTCTGACTCCATCAGAAAGAACAATATAAGAAAAAGGGGCATACCAGAAGGAGAAGAAAGGGAACAGAGAGTATATATATATATATATATATATATATATATATATATATATATATATATATACACACATACGTACATATGTATATAATTAAAGTTTATTGGGGTTACAATTGTTAGCGAACTTACATAAATTTTAGGTGTACAATTATGTAATACATCATCTATATATTACATAGTGTGTACACCACCCAGAATCAGATCTCTTTCCATCACCATATATTTGATCCTCTTTAACCTCATTTACCACCACCCTCGCCCTTTGCCCTCTAGTAACCACTAAACTACTGTCTGGGTCTATGAGTTTTTGTTTCTTATTTGTTTGTCTTGTTCTTTTGTTGTTTTTGGTTTACATACCACATATCAGTGAAATCATATTGTTCTCTGCTTTTTCTGTCTGACTTATTTCGCTTAGCATTGTAATCTCAAGATCCATCCATGTAGTGGCAAATGGAACTATTTTATATTTTCTTATGGCAGAATAGTATTCCATTGTGTCTATATACAACAACTTCTTTATCCATTGATCTATCAAAGGACAATTTGGTTGTTTCCATGTCTTGGCCAACATAAAGAAATCTGCAATGAACATTGGAGCACCTACATATTTATGGATAAATGTTTTCAGATTTTTGGGGGTTGATACCCAAGAGAGGGATTACTGGGTCATGCAGTATTCTATTCTTAATTTTTTGAGGCACTTCCACACTGCCTTCCATAGTGGCTACAGACATCTGCATTCCCACCAAAAGTGTATGAGGGTTCCTTTTTTCTCCAGACTCTCTCTAACTCTTGTTACTATTTTTCTTGTTGATGGTAGCCATTCTGACAGGTGTGATGTGATATCTTATTGGGGTTTTTATTTGCATTTTTGTGATGAATAGTGATGTTGAATATTTTTTCATATGTCTATTGCCCATTTTTATGCCCTCTTTGGGGAATAATCAGGGAGTGTGATACCTCCAGCATTATTCTTATTTCTTAGGATTGCTTTGTCTGTTTGGGGTCTTTTGTGGCTCCATACAAATCTGGTGATTTTTTGTTCTATTTCTTTAAAAAACACCATGGGGATTTTAATGGGTATTGCATTAAATCTGTGTATTGCTTTGCGTTATGGTCATTTTAGCTATGTAGATTATTCCAATCCATGAAAATGAAATGTCATTCAATTTCTTTATGTCTTCTTCAATTTCTTTTAAAGACTTCTTAGAGTTTTCATTATATAGGTCTTTCACATCCTTGCTTAAGTTTATTCCTAGGTACTTTATTCTTTTTGTTGCAGTGGCAAAAGGAATTGTTTTTTTAAATTTATTTTATGAGATTTCATTGTTAGTATATAGGAATGCAATGGACTTTTGTACATTGATTTTGTAGCCGGCAACTTTACTGTATTCGTTTATTGCTTCTAATAGTTTTTTGGTGGCGTCTTTAATGTTTTCTATATATACCATCATGCCATCTGCAAAAAGTGACAGTTTAACTTCTTCATTCCCAATTTGGATGCCTTTTATTTCTTCCTGTTGCCTGGTTGCTCTGGCTTGTTCTTTCAATACTCTGTTGAAAAGCAGAGATGATAGAAGACAGCCTTGTCATGTTCCTGAACATAGAGCAAAGGGCTTCAGTTTTTCACCATTACTTATGATATTAGTTGAGGGTTTGTCATATGTGGCCTTTAGTATGTTAAGGTATTTTCCTTCTATACCTATTTTACTAAGTGTTTTAATCATAAATGGATGTTGTATCTTCTCAAACAGTTTTTCTGCATTATTGATATAATCTTATAATTTTTGTCCTTTATTTTGTTTATGTGGTGTTCACTGATCCATTTTTGCATGTTGAACCATATTTGTGCCCCTGGGATGAACCCCACGTGGTGGTGATGCATAATCTTTTTAATGCATTGCTGCATTTGGTTTGCTAGAATTTTGTTTAGGATTTTTGCATCTGTATTCATCAGAGATACTGGTCTGTAATTTTGTTTTTTATGTTATCCTTACCATATTCTGGTGTCAATGTAATGTTGGCCTTATGATATGAGTTAGAGAGTATTGCCTCTTCCTGAATTTTTTGGGAAGTGTTTGAGGAGGTCATGTATTAGGTCCTCTTTGAATGTTTGGTGGAATTCACTAGTGAAGCCATCTGGTCCTATACTTTTTTCTTTTGAGAAGGTTTTGGATGACTGATTCAATTTCCTTACTGTTGCTTGGCCTATTTAAATTTTACAGTTCTTCATGAGTCAGTCTCGGAAGGCTATATGTTGCTAAGAATATGATTTTTTCTTCTAGGTTATTGAATTTTGTAGCATGCAGTCCTTAAGAATATTCTTGTATGATCCTTTGTATTTCTCTGGTAACTTTGATAACTTCTCCCTTTTCATCTCTGGTTTTGTTTATTTGTGGTGTCTCTATTTTTATCTCAGTGAGTCTAGGTAAGTATTTGTTCAATTTTATTAATCTTTTCAAAGAACCAGATCTTTGTGCATTATTTGTTCTATTGTCTTTTTGTTCTCTATTTCATTTAGTTCTGCTCTGATGTTTATTATTTCCTTCCTTCTGCTGACTTTGGGTTTCATTTGTTCTTCGTTCTCTTGTTCTTTAAAGTGTAATGTTAGATTGTTTATCTGCGATTGCTCTCGTTTCTTGAGATAGGCCTGTAATCATATAAATTTCCCTCTTATTACTGCTTTTGCTGTGTCCTGATAATTTTGATAGGATGTATTTTAATTCTCATCTGTTTCTATGTATCTTTTGATCTCTCCTCTTATTTCTTCTTTGACTCAGCTGTTCTTTAAAAGCATGCTGTTTAATCTCCACATATTTGTGATTTTTCTTGGTTTCTTTTTGCAGTTGATATCCAATTTGAAAGCCTTGTGATCAGAGAATATGTTAGACATGATTTCAATCTTCTTAAATTTGCTGAGGCTAGTTTTATGTCCCAACATGTGATCTATCCTTGAGAATGTTCCATATACACTAGAAAATAATGTATAGCCTGATGTTCTAAGATGAAGTGCTCCATAAATATTAATTGTGTCCATTTTATCTAATGTGTCATTGAGGGTTTATATTTTTTTATTTATTTTCTGTTTGGATGATCTACCCATAGCTGTCAACGATGTATTTAGGTCTCCTACTATAACTGTGTTTTGGTCAATTTCTCCCTTTAGTTTTGTTAGTATGTAGTTGCTTTGTATATTTCAGTGCTCTCTGATTGGGGGCATATATATTAATGAGTGTTATGCCATTATGTTTCATCGTCTTCTTTATTATTATGAAATGTCCGTCTTTGTCTTTTATTAGCTTTTTTATCCTGAAGTTTGTTTCTTCTTCTATGCGTATGGCTATATCAGATTTTCTCTCACTGACATTTGCTTGTAGATTCAATTTCCACCCTTTCACTTTGAGTCTATAATATAGTTGTCCTTGTAGCTCAGATGCATATCTTGGAGGCAGCTCTGGTTGGATTTTGCTTTTTGATCCAATCTGCTACTCTGTAACTTTTTATTGGTGAGTTCAGTCTGTCTACATTAAGGGTGATTATTGATATATGAGGATTTCTTATCATTCTATCTTTGTTGTTGTTGTTGTTGTTGTTAGGACGGTGTCTCCATTGTTTCTTTGCCCTCTTGTTACTGTCTGTTATTTCAGTATGGTGGTAGTCTATGATTTTTCCTTCTGTTTCTTCTTTTTTGTGTGTGTTATATATCTCAATTCTGGATTTTTTTTGAGTTGTTACCATTAAGTTTATGTAAAAAAAAGTTACATATATACCTTAGTCCTTTTTCTTCAGCATGACACATCTCCATTTCCCTTTGCAAGTTCAGAGCTTTACTTGCTCCTCTTTTATGGTTTTGTTATCATAAGTTATGCCTATTTACACTGTGAGTTGTTATTTCTAAGTTTCAGTAGCAAGTTGTCTTTTTCTTCCTTTACTTTTTAAAATGTTGTTTTCTCCTTTACCTTTTATGTTATGTTTAAGTATATAGTGTCCTATTTTGTGTATGGGTTGCCATTTCTTTGTTCTGCTTGCCTATTTGTAATACATCTCATGGTTTTGTACTCTTTTGACTTTTTGTTTCAGGTTGAATAACCTCCTTCCGTATTTATTGTAATGCAGTTCATGTGCTAGAAAATTTCCTCAGCTTCTGTATGTCTGGAAAGGTCTTTATTCCTCCTTCATGTCTGAAGGATTACTTCACTGGATTTAATATTTTGGGCATATAATTTCTTTCTTTCAATAATTTGAATGCGTGATTCTACTCCCTCATGGCTTGCAGAGTTTCTGCTGAAAAATCTGATGATAATCTTTTGGGCTTTTCTTTGTAGGTTACTTCCTCTTTTCCCTGGCTACCTTGAGGATTCTTTATTTGTCATTAATTTTTGACAGCTTCAATACAATGTGCCTTGGAGAAGGCCTGTGGAGATTGTGGTGATTATGTGTTCTATTTGCCTCTTGGATTCGAGGATCCTGTTCTTTCCATAAGTTTGGGAAGTTCTTGTCGACAATTTTTTTGAATAGACTCTCTGTTCCCTTCTCCTTCTCTTATACCCATTATTCTTATGTTGTTTTTTCTGATGAAGTCAGGAAGTTCTTGTAGAGCTCTTTCATTTCTTTTATCTCTCAATTCTCTCTCTTCTTCCATCTGTGTCATTTCCAGATTTCTATCTTTGATGTCACCGATTCTTTCTTCCATCTGGTGAGCTCTATTGCCTAAGCTGGCTATTTCATTCTTCATTATTTTATTGAGTTCTTAGTCTCCAGAAATTCTGTTTGGTTCTTTTAAAGATTTCAATCTCTTTGGTTAAATGTTCATTTTCTTGTTTGATTGTATTTCTGAGTTCATTAAACTGCCTAGCTGTGTTTTCTTGCATCTCGCTGAGTTTTTTTCAGAACTGCAATCTTGAATTTTTTGTAATTTAAACCACATATTTCCATGTGTTTAAGTTCATTTTCTGGGGAATTTTCATTTTCTTTCTGAGTTGCCTTGTTACCTTGGTTATTCATGGCAATCAATGAATGATTATTTCTTATCCTGAGCCTCTACTGGAATGGGTTCTGCAGCAGATTGATATACAGATGTCTTTCTTTTGCTTTCCAGTACATATTAGTAGAATGTTTTATTTTCTTTCCTGCTGCAGCCTTTCATTTTCTCTAATGCTGTAGCTTTATATTTTCTTTTACATTGTTCTGGCTTCTCACATGATGGGTGGTTTCCTGCTAGGTGGGCTTTTAGTCTGTGACCAGGTCACCTGGTTCTCAGGGCACCACCTCCATGGGAGGATGTATAGAGTTCTAAACTTCTGAAATCCCAGTGCTGGCCCTGCAGAGCCTGTGTGACTCAGAGGCTCTGGTTGCCTCCACCGTGATCTGCCCAGAAAGGTGGAGGTGTGTTGGGCTGTGAACTGTGGCGCATATTTTTGTGGCTCCAAGCAGTGGCAACTACCAGTCCACAGTTGTCTTGCCTCTACAGTTCCTTCCCTTTCACTGGAATTAGTTGCACTGTGAGTCTGTGTCAATGGGACAGTCGCTGCATTTCTGAGGACTGTAGATATTCTGTTTTCTAATGAGACACTGCTACCATTTCTTCTGGAGCCCTCTTCTAACACTGGGAGGGTGGGGTGTGGGAATCAGCCAGGCTCCGTGTCCTTGTTTCTGTTTCTGCCTGGCACAGTGACGGCTTAACCCACACTCTCACCCTTCTGTATTCAGTCTTTGCTCTGAGGTCTCTGTCGCAGGTGCTGGGTTTAGCTGTATTATATGCTGATCCCTCGGGCAGGGTCATGGGTCATAGGGGTTGTGCCTAAATTTTTCCCTCTCCCATGACTGCAGTGAGCTCTGGACTATAGTGAGCTCCAGTCTGTGTCCTGCAGCCCCGCAGCTTGCATCTCTGCACTGCCCCCTTCTCTCCTCCCCCACTCACCCAATTTGCCCTCCTTCAGGTGATTCAATATGTGGGTCTCTCAGATGTGTGAGTGTGTGTGTGTGTGTGTGTGTGTGTGTGTGTGTGTGTTGTACAGGAAATCCTTTGTTGAATTATAGCTTTTCAATTTGTTGTAATTTCCAGGGGAGATTTTAAAATGCACTCCTCATGCCATCATTTCTGTGACGTCACCTGTGTCATCTTTTTGATAGACACTAATACAAACAATTTGATTCATGAAAGATTAATGTAGGAAAGAACTGTTTTTAGTCTAGCCCTCTCATTTCATGAGAAGAAAGGAGACTCAGGCTCAAACAATTAATTGGTAATAAACCAGCTCTAGTTCACACATTATAGATTGTCATATCAGTGTTCTTCAAAAATCATTGCCCCAATTATTCAGTTAGTTTTCCAGTTAATATCAGATTCCATTCTACTTTGGATTAGCAAATATAGGTTCTCCTGGATGTGGAATAGAGTACCTTCATATCTTATACCAGACATAAGCTTTGCTGAGACCAGATCTACTTCACCCATACTTATTATCTGCTTGATAAAATATAGGGCCATTGCTTAGTTGGTGGAATCATATAATTACTTGGCTTCATACTTGAACTCATACCATTTTATTAGGTTGTCAAACAAACATCACTCCTCAGAAATCCCATAGAAACAGAATAATTATTTATTGTTTGACTTATACTATACTGGAACACCATTTCCCCTCCCCACAAGATCTACACTTAGAAGTACTTGCATTTTAACCTTAAGTTATTCTGTTTCACTGGTTTAGAACACAACATCACAATCCGTTTGGTGCAGAGATGATGAACTCCTAGGAGATATTAGGGGCCATCTTTATGCAGCTCAACAAACATGAAGTACTTACTCAATGCAAAAAAGTTGATTCAGTCTCTATAGTATATGAAGATTAAGAAGGCAAATCTCTTGACCTTAAGAATTTTACCATCTAAGAAGTAAGTTAAAACAAGGGCAGAAGTATCTGTATCTCTTCATAATGTGAAAAAACCCAAAGGGAAGTACAAAATGATCTGATGAGTGAGGGAGGTAAATACAAACTGTATGTAAGGATTGGGAACAAAATCATAAATGAAGTACAATTTGAGATGTGCTTTTAAAAGTTGAATAGAATATCAATAGGCAGAAATGGCAAGGAAGGGAAGTAGATAGAGAGTACAGTATTGAACAAAGGCATTAAGACAGAAAAAAAATAATGGTTGTGCTTACGGAATTGGGACTAGTTTCTTTAGCTAGGAATATAGGACATGTGTATGAAAACCAAGAAAAACACATGGAAAGGAACACTGAGGCCACATGATTGAACACCTTGAATGTCAAGGTGAGTAGTTTGGACTCAATTGTGAAAGTAGTGGGAATATTTAAGAACAGTGTCATAATTATAACTGTATACTAATAAGATATATCTGGTAGTGGCATGTAGCATAATTTGGTCTGGGAGACTACTGGACACAGAGACAAGTAGTAATAATCTAGGGGTGATGGATGATTAGGTCTTGAAATTGTATGATAGCAGAGATAATGGAACTAGTTGTTGCAGAGGTAAAATTTGTGGATATTGACAAGTGATTAGACATGCGGTGTGAATGAGAGGGAGGTGTGAGATGACTTTATTGTTTTGTGCTAGGCAGAGTGGGGAAATGATGGTACCATTATTAAGAATAAAAAGAGGAAGGGCCTGTTTTCTTTGTATGGTGCTTATCAAACCATCATGCTAGACTGGTTTCTTAATAAATAAAGAAGCAATATAGGGTAGTGGTTAATATTGTAGACTCTGAAGTCAGACTGTCTGAGTTCAAATACTCATTCTACTGCTTTTTCATTTTGTGATCATGGGAAAGTTGTGCAAACTCAGCAAGCTTCAGTTTCTTCAGTTTGAAAAATGAGAGTGTTAGTAATAATAGTACGTACCTCAGAATGTTGCTGCAGGGATTGTTATAATCCATAAAGCTGTATATGACATTAACTGACATTTAAAAACTAATTTAAAGAAAATGATAAATATTTTATTAAAAATATGTTTATGTGCTGCTTTGAACAAATAACATATGAATATGTTCATGTAGTAAAATAATTTGAAGATACTAAGAATCAGCTCTTGCCCACATAAGAGGAAATAGCAAACTTAATATAAACCTTAAGACTATTTTTGATGGAGAAAAATAAAATAAAATAAGAAGCAATAAACAAAAGTTTAAGGATGAGCCATTGATGTTATCTTTGAAACTCTTCTAAAGCACAAACTCTTTCCCCAGGTACAGAATGTTATAAGCAATTACTGTCCATTTTGCATATTAAAAACTCACCAACAAATTGTTTCCACCCTACCACTGAACTTCAAAAAAGAAATGTGAAGTGCAAGGGTTAACAAACTTAAACATTTAAAGAGTCATGAAATGGACTGTTTCCACTTTCCATCTGGCTTTTATCAATTTTAAGTCAGTTTCAGAAGGACTGCTACACAATCAAAACACACAATCTCCCTAGTCAGATAATTCAATTTTATAAATGAATTACTTATGTGACTATAAGTAAATACATTCTTATGCATGAGGATATTGACTGCTGTCAATGAGATAATCAAATCCAGGGGAAAAGGCTATCCTTGTAAACACTTTAAAATCAAAAAGGCCCCAAATTTCTGGACTCTGATAAATGCAATCAGAAACATTTTAGCCTTATAGAAAGGGCAAGTTAGAAAAAAGATTTTCAGCACAGAGACACAAGGTCAACAGAACAGATGTTAGAAGAAAACCATTTATTTTGTTAGAGAAAACAAGTGAGTTTAAAAATGCTATTGTGTACCTCTTCAATATCTGGAATACATGTATGCATGCCAAAAGAAAGTTAACATTGCCCCAACAGGTGACTGTGATCTCTGAAAGATAACACAAAATAAAAGAAAGAGCTCTGTAGACTGACAAACCTGGATATGAATCCTGGCTCTGCTACTTACCAGCTGTGTGACCTTGAGTAATTTACTTAACCTCTCTGATGATATATAGCTCTCAAAGAGTTAGATCAAGAATGAAACAATACATATATGTAAAGTACCTAGTTTAGTACCTGGCACATAGGCAAATAGAAGGCACCCAAAGAATAATAACTCTTGAAAATTGTCTGGCATTCACTATAGAACTTAGCACAAACAATCTAACTTCTTGGATTTCTATGGTGAACAAAACAGCAAACTACAGAGTAGGGCAAATGTTGACATAAGTATACTGATGCATGTGAAGTGGGTATTAGGTTATGTATGTTAATACACAAAATCACACCTTAAATTTGTAAATCAATTTTCATTTTTCCAAGAGCTTTCACATACATTAAATTATGTAATCTATACAACAAACCTATGATATTTACAGGAAAGGTATTTTTCTCCCTAGTTGACAGATGAAAAAAAATAATGTGATTACTTTCTGAATGACCAAATTCATGCAACTAAGACAGCAATTCAGATATTCTACTGCTCTGTTATAATAAAGTGACACATCTTAAACACACAGACTCTCTTTTTGGCTTGGCATGAAGTTATTCTTTTTGTCTTTGCAAGTCAAGAAAGTATATTGAATCACCAGGTAAAAGACTTTAAACAAATACAAGCTACTATTGTGTTTTAAAATCTTGTGACTGTTTTTATTTTTTAATTATAAAAGCCTCCATGATCACTGTATAAGTAACACAGTACAAAGATGTATTTAAAAATTGCTATACCACCCCAGTAAACACATGTTGCTAATCAATGATGAATATATTGTAGCTATTCTAAACATAGTCTATGTTTCTATATCTGTTGTTTTTCTATACCTGTTTCTTGTAGGTCCTTAGCTATTTCCTGGTAATCAATGACAGATATTAAATACAATTATTCTAGACTATGAGTTATAAATGTGTCAATAAAACTGTGTTATCTTACCTAATACAAACATTTATAGTGTTTTAAGAGAGTTTGATTTTAACTTTCCAGAAAGAAGATTTTATAAATATGACTATTATTTTATTTTTATGTATGTATTAATTTATTTATTTATAATTTTTAATTTTTCATTTACAGTAAGCATACAATACTATATTCATTTCAGGTGTACAACATAGTTATTAGACATTTATATAACTTAATGAATTGATCACACTTATAAATATAGTCCCATTTGACACCGTCCATAGTGTTTTGGGTTTTTTTCCTGCTACTTGGTAAAAAGTTTTAATGTGAATACTTGGTCTATTCTTCAGCTCCAGAAAGTTCTGTTATTTCTTTTTTATTAGTTTCAGGTGCACAGAACAATGTAATAGTTAGACATTTATCATTTATATCCCTCACACAGTGACAACCCCCCTACCCCCATCCACTACCCCTCTGACATTGCACACAGCCATTATATTTCCACTGTCTCTATTCCTAATGCTGTACTCTGTTTTTGGTAAATATATATATATATATATATATATATATATATATATATATATAAAATTATAGTTGACATTCATTATTATTTTAAACTAGCCTAGATGGTGAGTCTGAGTAGGCCTAGGTTCTTATCTTTGTGTTGCCTCTAAGTATTTGCCTGATTGTGAATAAATAACTTCTCTTAGACTCCCATATCCTCATTGGCAATATAAGGGAGGTGACTTTCAGTCCCTAAATGAGTCTATGAGACACTAGTCAGATACTATTTAGTAAAATGTATCTTTTAAACCAATATTTTCCAAATTAAACAGAGTTTCATGAGTGTTTTAAATGTCAATTCATAAAATTACCTGGAATCTTCAGGAATAAGTGAATTTCTGGTTAATTGAGTTTTAGAGTAACAGGGCTATCTAAAAACTTTCATTTTAATACTTTTTGTGAAAAAAAATGATTATCCTATATATATCTGAGCTAACTTCTCTTTAATTTTGAATGTAATTTTATGACCTTAGTTGTATAAAACCACAAAAGGAAATGTCTTGCAACAAGTATATTCTGAATTAATTGTACACTTGAAACCTATGGAACTTTACTAACAATCGTCACCCCAGTAAACTAATTTTTTAAAAAAAGACTATCATTGGGCCCTTCTTACAAAGAAGATACCAAGCAAGCATTAGGAATTGTTTTATATTTAAGGAAACCCTAATAAGAGGGATAACTGGTATGTATTGGATCACCAGTAAGCAGGCTCAAACAATTAAATACCCTTGCTTGCTTGCTTTTAGGTCCTCCTATAAATGAGACAGCATTATTGTGAGAAAAGAGGGAAAATACAACAAAAGGGGTTTCTTTATCTTTCATTCACCTGCCTTGTCTCACTCATCATACTTCATACATTTAAGATGAAAATAAAGTGGAAATAGGAGTCAAGTGTGGGAGGGAGTAGGTGAAAGCTATAGCTCACTCAAACAAAGGATTTCAAAATAACAAAAGGGAAGACACATGAAATGGATTTGGACTTGAATAAATTAACTTGCAGTTGGCTCTAGAATGAGAGTGATCTGAGTTTGAATCGGGTCTGCCAATTACCATCTGTGAAATCTTGTGCCCATTGTCATTCTCAAACTTGGTTCTTTCATTAGTATAATTATTATATTTATAATACAGGAGTATAGTAAGGATGAAATGAGGCAATGACACATTCTTAGTACAGTGTTTGGCATATATTAAAAACTCATTAAATGTTAGCTATCATGGCAGAAGCATTTACTGCTCACCAAACATCCATGTACTCCTCCACCTTTCCCAGTCCTTTTGCAGTTAGATTAGAATTTGTTGCGTTGCAAGTTCTGGTCCATAGACAGTAAGTGTAAGTAATGTGTGTCACTTTCAAAATCTAGAATGGTGGATGTGAATTATTCATTCCTTCTGCTCCTCTGTGTTGTCAACCAAGGAGGCCATCATGCCTTCCAGATAGTATAGTTACAAGACAGTAGAGCCTCTGCCAGTCTGGTCACTGAATGAACTAAATAAGAAGCAGAGCCCTCAATAATCCATGTTAGATATGTAGTATGAGTGGGAAATAAATCTGCATTGTTTTAAGTCACTGAGATTTAGGGTTGTTGTTGGGAAGTATAGCATAGCCCATCCTGATATAGTTATCACTATTGGTAGCAGAATTATCAATGGTCAAGGCAAGGGAATGATATAATGAAAAGTACAAAGAGATGGAAATGAACAGACCTGGGTTTCAGACTTCTTTCTCTCATTAACTGTGTGAATGGAGCAAAGTTATTAAACCGCTCTATGCTTCAATTCATACATCTGCCAAATGGAGATAATATTATTAGTTCTTCTTCAGAAGATTGATTGTTGTGAGGATAACATATAGGTAAATAAATGTCCTTTATAAAGGTGAAATCATGTAGAAATACAAAGGAGTGTTAATGCTGTCTGGCTTGAGAGTAGTAATGATTTATAAGAGCCTTTAGAGGCAGCTAAAGGGGAATAACTCTATTAAGAATACATATTAAATTTTATCCTGTCCTGGATCAAGGTGAATACTTTGTTCATGAGCAGGGAAACTCTACTTTATTACAAGACAAATGATTCAAAAATATGGTAATAACTATATATAGTGCCAGGTGTGTAGTAGTCAGGGGGATCACTTCTTAAATTATATAAATGTCTAATTTCTATGCTGTACACCTGAAATTAATATAAAATAATATTGAATTTCAACTGTAATTGAAAAATTTTAAAAGGGGGGAAAAGATGAAGTGGAATAAGATTTCCAATTTCCAGGTATAAAACAATTAAGTCATTGAGATGTAATATACAGCATGGGGAACATAGTCAATATTATTGTGATAGTATGATAAGGTGTCAGATGGTTGTTGGATTTATCATGTGATCAGTTCTTTAGGTATATAAATGTTGAATAGCTACGGTGTACACCTGAAACTAATGTAATATTGTATGTTAGTTACATTTTAACAAAAATCTTTTTAAAATAGTGAGGATTTATTTTGTTCTTTGACCTTATTCTTGTCATTCTCGAATGTCTGCATCAAAATAGTCAGTCTTATGTATTAATAGTTCAAAGAATGTTGAGTCTAGACATCTCCTCTCCTTAGCTACCCCCAGTAGCACTTGCAGTTTGAACAAGTCACCACCATCTCTGAGCTTTGTTTGCTTCCTGTATTCTATCTTTATGCTCTTTTTCTGTTCTGTAAATCAATGATTTTTAGAATATATGTAGACTTAACTTAGCAGGTAAATATGATGTACCCCACTTCTGTTCACATTTAAATTTGGCCATATATTTCTTTAATAGTGCAAAACTGATCTCAGACAGCTGATTGAAAGCAAAAGCAAAGAAAAGAGAAAGCTCTCATGTTTGGTGTGTCCATGATGGACTTGACTAAAAGGATAGACAGAATATAGACTTGCTATTATTCCTCATCAGCAGCCAGATTTTTCATTACTTAGCTCTAAGAAAAATGTTTGCCTCTTGAAGTACAGGGAATTGTCCAAAATATTTAGGCTGGTATCTGGTCTCCCAAGATCTGCTCTCAACCTCTCTTTATGGTCGTGTTGCCCATGACTTTCCCATTTAGGCTCTTTCTCTAATGAAGTCGGGTCTTCAATGCATATTCTCTACTCATTACCTTTGTTCTTGCTATTATCACAATCTAGGGTGTCTTCCTATTCAAATATCACTTATCCTTCCTAACTTCTAGTGGCTAAAGAACATTTAAAATAAATCAATTTCTTTGTTAACATAAGATGAATTATGGATCTGTCATTCTCAGAAACTGTCTGAAGTTGGCCTTCTTTTCTGAACTGTTGTTTTCTATATATACTCTTACACCCGTAAAATGAGATCAGAGGTTGTCTGCTTTTCTGGTAGCTTCTTTGACTTCAGCTGTTTTCTCTGTAAATACAGAGGTCTGAATTAGTTGTTTTTTGACTAAGTTAACATTATTGCGTATCATGTGAATGGCAGAAACAATGTCACATAATAACTAGTCATATAGAATAGAATGATAACTTGGCAGTTCAGTTTGACATTAAAATCTATTCACTGACAAATCTATAATATACTATCCATATTCAGAGACAAGTATTCAGCTTTTAAAGCCATGTTTTAAAAGGGACATTGAGAAATTAGTACATCTTAAGGGGTGATCAGGATCATAAGTGGTCTGAGATTAAAATCATATGAGTAAAGTTTAAAGGAACCTGGGGTATATAGATTGGAGAAGAATGGATATTTAGGGACAAAGAAAATTTTATTATATGTGCTGCCAAAGCGAGCACAAGGGGACAAAGAAAATTGACTCCAAACATTTAAAGAACTGTAATGTAGAAGAGGGAAGTGTGTTGTTCTGGGTATAAACATTGTGATAAATTGGGGGAAAGTTACCAGGAAACAAATTCAGCTCACTTCAAGAGGAACTTCTGAATAAAGATGCCATCCAGTCAAATGGATTGCTTTAGAGAATGAGCTATTCATTGAAGTAATGTTCAAGTAGAGCTATGATCATGTTAAAGAAGTCATTAAAAATAGGAAGGTGGATTCTACTTTTAGAGTTCCTTTCAAATCTAAGGTTCTATGAATATAACCTTTCTTTTTATTGTCCTGGAGAGGCACAGGCTTTTTGATATCACATGATAGAAGAAAAACACTCTTTAAGTCTTCTGTTTTTTGCACATTTTTTGTTTTTAGTTTCAGGGGCACAAAACAATGTAATAGTTAGACATTTATACTCCTCACAAAGTGATAGCTCCTCCATCTACTACCTCTCTGACATAGAATATAGCTGTTACAATTTCATTGACTATATGCCCTATGTTGTACTCCCCCTTCCGTGAATATATATATTCCCTGTGTTGTACTCCACCTCCCATGAATATATATGTACATATATATCCCGTGAATATATAAGTACATATATATTCACGGGAGGTGGAGTACAACACAGGGAATATACACATACATACATATGTATATACACATACATACATACTGGGGGTGCCAAAAATGTATACAAGTGGGCGTTTTGGTCAATGTTCCTCAAGCAGCAGTTCACCATAATCAGAAGTGTCTGGACACTGATGGTAACCACTTTGAGCACCTCTTGTAATTGCAGAAGTCAAACGTGACTTGTATTCATCTTTTGTTATTGGTATATATTGAGTATTACAATTTTAATACAGTTTTCCTTTCTTAAAATGTGTAGACATTTTTTGGCACCCTCAGTGAGTGTGTGTGTGTGTGTGTGTGTGTGTGTGTGTGTATTTAATTATAGTTGACATGCAATATTATTCAACTTCAGCTTCAGGTGTATAGCGCAGTGGTCATGTATCTACACAGTCTATGAAGTGTTCTCTCTAATAAGTCCAGTGCCCATCTGGCACCCTACATAATCTTTACAACATTTTGATTATATTCCCCAAATTGTATTTCATATCCCCGTGGCTATATTGTGACTACTAATTTGTACTTTCTAATCCCTTTATCTTCTCCCCCATCCCCAACCCCCTCCCATCTAACAACCATCAGGTTTTTTTTCCCTATATCTCTGAGTCTACTTCTGTTTTGTTTGTTTGTTTACTTGTTCTTTAGATTACACATATAAGTGAGATCATATGGTATTTGTCTTTCTCTGTCTGACTTATTTCACTTAGCATAATATTCTCTAGGTCCATCCATTTTATTGCAAATGGTAAGATTTCATTCTTTTTTATGGCAGAGTTATACTACATTTATATAATTTGGGTCATCTTAAATTTTCTTTCCAAGATGATCATTGCTCAGTTAGCTCTAATAACGTGTACACTGTAAGTTGCATGTTCCAACATAATTTTCAAAATTTTTTGAAATCTTCCATGACACCCGGCAATTTGAAAGAACACCCTGGGTTATACTGCCACTCCTGACCCTGTATTGCCCACTAAGAATGGATTTACACAGAATACTTTCAACTGATTGAGGGTCTGGAGTCAATAAAAACTATAATCTATTCAAACAGTATTATCGTGTCCATACTCTGTATACCAAATGTTTACAATGTAAGAAGTTAATATTTACATTTATTAATTAAACTTGATGAGAGTAGTGTAGAGCTTCCAATTTTCTGGAAAGAACATCGTGGAAAATGATATAATTGGTATTGAAATAGAAAATTTTCCTGTCACTCATGCCAGATGCTGAAATTAAAGAACGCAATGCAAATACAGGTTTGAACCATGGCTGAATCGTTTAAAATAACTCCAGACATTACAAATGTTTATTTCCTGTATTTTCATTGCCTTATAAAGCAAAGGGGAGACATTTCCAATCAAATGAAATGAATTCAGTTCATTTCAACATTGAGGACTGCAATAGATTAACATTTTTTTGTGTCATATGGAAAGCAATAAATTTATAATACTGGGTTAACATTTGAAGCTATATTTACTGGTTTATGTAGTAAAGATGATTATTCATGAAAATAACAGAAACTGCAAGTATATAATATTTACAAATTCCTCCCAGTTCTTATGTTTGAACCTATTAAGTAGAGCGAAGAAACCCACCAGATTCCTAATGATGAATATATGTTATGCTGTTTTTAAGTGAACAATAAATCTCCTGTGATCCTCCAGGTTCATTTTTTTTTCCACATGGAAAGCCTTATTGGTGATGACAGCTGACAGGCATTCCTTACAGTCACCGTGGTTTTGGAAAGTAGTTTGCATATTTTGGCACTTCATTTTAGAGAGGAACTGAAGTAAGTCACTGCCAACATTCCACTAAATTACACCTTTAAAGGTCTTTTTTGATGTCTCCACTATTTCACTTCAATATTCCTGAAAAATCCTAGAATAAGTACAGTTATGCATTCCCCAAAGAACAGTCTCCCATAATCAGCCCTTGCAAAGTTCAGAAGGTCCTATTTTCATGGGGGAAGTGCTTTAATCAAGATTAATTTTTTCCAGTTTTCAGTAATTGGAGCTCTTCCTGAGTTTTTCTCAACCCTCCTTTAGGATGAAATTATCAAATTTCCATGGCAATTAAATGAAAATTTTCAAATGTATGGATCATTTTGTACAATAGTCACCAAGGTACAAGTGAAATTAAGTAAGGAGGAAAAAGTGCAGGATTCAGTATGAAGGCCATATGAGTAGGCTTACAAAATGCAAGTCTGGCTGAGGTCCTCTGTTGTGAAAGATATTTGCTTTCTTGACAGAGGCATTTCTCTAAAAATGTTTTATCTGTAGCTCCAACCAGACAAAGTTGATGCTGGTCAAAAGATCTATAATTAAGAAAACAAATAACAGCATAAAATTATGTTTTCTATTATACAGAAAACAAATTTAGATCATATGGAAACAATCGCTAACTGGAAGAAGGTTTTTAATGATTTTCTAAGTTGCATCCCCTATATGTTGTTTTTCAACTATTATTTGAATAAATATGAAGTGACTATATAATAAGGTAATTATATAACTATCTGTATGTGTCTTCCAGGATATTTCTTGAGATTGAAAAAGAACCTACAGCCTTCAGGTATCTTTTGGCATTAGCTTTTCTCTTCTTAAACAACTGAGCAATCGAATGATCCTGCCACTCAGCAAATTGTATACACACTTCTCTGCCCCACTTGCACTGTGTTGCCATCTAGTAAACACTTTAAGAATGCGTAGGAATATTCACGAGAGGGGCAAATGCAAGTTGGAGGAGGCACTAAATCAGAGGTTCTCTATTATGCCTGTATCAGAATCACCTATGAAGATACAAAAATATTCCTGACGTTACTGCCATTTCAGTTCAATTATTGCATGTATTATATCTGAAGCAGCTTGTCTATAGACTAAATTGCCCAAATAATTGCTTCTCTCCTATATTCCTTGATCTATGTGTCCTTTTATCCTACATAATTTCAGGTGCATACAGGCATATAGCAACTATAGTTTTCAATACATATAACATGCAAACAATCTCAGATGATACATGGCTTCTTGATTTGGCTCCTGTTTGCTAGTCTGACTTAACCTCTCACCATTTACCTCTTTAATTTACATTCCAACAAGACAGAGTTTCTTTAATTTTTTCAATTACACCAAGGTCCTCCCTGCCTTTTGGGACCTCACACAGTTCCTGTTCACGTCATTAACAAAAGTTCCAAATGATTTAAACTCAATAAATAAAGCCATGGAAGCATTACAATAAAATATGCGGGTCATTATTAATAACATTATGATAGGGAAGACATTTAAACATGTTAAAACACCAAACCTACTAAACAAAACCTTGATAAATTTGAATATATCAAATTTTTAAAAAATGTACATAACAAAAAACATCAAAATTAAAATACAAAGACAGATTAGAAGAAATTATGTGGAAAGTATAGTACACTAAAAGACTCTTGTCCATACTGTTCCATCTGTGGCTATTAGAAGCTTGTTCAGTTGATTTCTTTGTCTCTTTAACATACCCTTAGTCTGTTTAACATATCCTTATCATTGTAGTATTTTTTTTACCTTTCTCTTACTTTTTAGTTCTACAAGATGCTTCATGATCATCTTGTACATTCCCTACCTCAGAGTACATATACATGTGTGGATGAATATATATATATATATATATATATATATATATATATATATATATATATATATATATATATATTTAATTACATATATTCATCTGCATCTCTATTAAGTTAAACATGAGTTCATATGCATTTATCTCATATCTCCAACTCTAATCCAGTACCACATGGCTCATTCCAGCTTTTACTTCTTGCTTATCTATAACCTTCCACTCCTAAAGTAGGAAATATTTTTCCTATTGCCTTCCATCCATTTACATATTTGTTCAATTCCAATGACAGGTACCAGAGTTTCAGAATTGTTAACTTGTGTATTCATGAGAATCAACTCTATCAACTTCTTATGTGCAGTTCCTTTTGTTTTTAGTCTTTCAAAATCCAATCATTTACAGTAATTTAGATCAGCACCTCTTTAACCCCATTCCTTTCAGTGAAGTTATACTTTACATTTGCAATATAAATAGATAGTATTGTCACAGTATGCATTCCATCTTGGGTACCCCTGACTTCTGAGTTGTTGTTTTTTTAATTTTATTAAATTTATTGCAATATATAGAATTTCACACCTGAGTTTATTTTTTAATTCATTTATTTATGTTCATTTTGCTGTAAAGTTCCATGTGCTTAATACATGTATAGAGTAATCTATCTATCATTAAATAGCACACAAAATAGTTTCATTAAAATATTCTGTGTTTCTCCTTGTCAGACACCCCTCCTTCACTAGATTGCTGGCAACCACTTTCTCAAGATTCCTTTTCCACAAACCTTCTATAACTTTCTTTGTCTTTCTTAGTGTGTATCTTTTTACTCATTCAAAAATAACCTATTAATTAGGACAAACTACTTCCTTTTAACTTCTTTAAAAATCACACATTCTTTTCCTTCCTTCTGCAATGGTATTTCTTTTAAATTTCAAAGGAAAAACCATAATGAGTATTTCTGATAATACAAAAGTTATTTTATATACCTTCAACAATCATTAGCAGTTGGTCTATATAAGAACAAGTTTTGAGAAAGCACAAAGAACAACTATTATTATAACTAATGTTATTAGCAAACACATAAAGACAATCAAACAAATGCTTTTTAAGTTCAACATCAATTTGTAGGTATACAGGTCTTGTCGATGTCTTGCAATAGTGATCTGCCTCTGATGTTGGTGGCTCCCTATCCTCAAGGAGTCTCTCTGATGTCCGCTGATGAAGTCCCTTCTAATTGGGTTGGAGAGAGCCTTTAATTGGTGCTTTTTCCAATGGATGAAATCTCCTGGTTGTAAGTCATGATCTTTGAAGTCTTTGTCTCCTGGGAGCACACCATGAAATAAATCAGTTACTAATTTATCAGTTCCTTTAAGCTGGTTAATAAGTACTTGATAGGGTAAAAGAGATCAAATATATGGTGATGGAAAAGGGCTGACTCTGGGTGGTGAACACACAATGTGGTATATAGATGATGTATTGCAGAATTGTGCACCTGAAACCTAAGTAACTTTACTAACAATTGTCACCCTAATAAATTTTAATTTAAAAAAATAAGTCTTTGATAATAATGCAGTATGTCTCCTTTAGCAAGTTATGTCCCTTCGTCAAGATGCATAGGGTGAGAAACAACTATTTAAGGAGGAGAAAGGCTATGTTTACTAAACGGAGTAGATCTCAGGTTGAGGAGCACTATAGATGGAGCTTTTGGGCAACACAGATTAAAACCATCTGATGTACAATTCTGTAATACATCATCTATATATATCACATTATGTGTTCACCACCCAGAGTCAGTTCTCTTTCCAACACCACATATTTGATCCCCTTTACCCTCATCTACCACCTCCCTCCACCCTTACCCTCTGGAAACCACTAACCATTGTTTGTGTCTAAGAGTTTTTGTTTCATCATGTCTTTGTCTTGTTATTTTGCTGTTTTCAGTTTTATACACCACATATCAGTGAAATCATATAGTTCTTGACTTTTCCTGTCTGACTTATTTCACTCAGCATAATAATCTCAAGATCCATCCATGTTGTTGCAAGTGGTACTATTTCATCTCTTCTTATGGCAGAATAGTATTCCATTGTGTATAGTATTTAACAACTTCTTTATCCAATCATCTATTGAAGGACACTTTGGTTGTTTCCATGTCTTGGCCAGCATAATTAAAGCTGCAATACACATGGGAGCACATATGTCTTTATGGATAGATGTTTTCAGATTTTTGGGGTAGATACCCAGGAGAGAGATTGCTGGGTAATATGGTAATTCTATTCTTAATTTTTGAGGAACCTGCACACTGCCTTCCATAGTGGCTGCACCAGTCTGCATTCCCACCAACAATGTATGAGGGTTCCTTTTTCTCCATAGCCTCTCCAACACTTGTTACTATTTGTCTTGATGATAGCCATTCTAACTGGGGTGAGGTGATATCTCATTGTGGTTTTCATTTGCATTTCTTTGACGATTAGTGATGTTGAGCATTTTTTCATATGTCTTTTTGCCACTTGTATGTCCTTTTTGGAGAAATGTCTCTTCAGGTCCTCTGCCCATTTTTCAATTGGGTTGTTTGTTTATTTGTTGTTGAGTTGCATGAGTTCATTTTATGTATATTTTGGATATCAGCCCCTTAACGAAGGCACTGTTTGCAAAAATCTTCTCCCATTTAGTTAGTTGCCTCTTTATTTTGTCAATGGTTCTTTTGCTATGCAGAAGCTTTTAAGTTTGAAGTAATCCCATTCATTTATTTTAGCTTTTACTTCCCTAGCCCTTGGAGTCAAATTCATAAAATGCTCTTCGAACCCAAGATCCATAAGTTTAGTACCTATGTTTTCTTCTATGCAGTTTATTGTTTCAGGTTTTATTCTTAAGTCTTTGATCCATTTTGAATTAATTTTGGTACATGGTGATATAGAGCAGTCCAATTTCATTCTTTTCTACATGGCTATCCAATTCTCCCAGCACCATTTATTGAAGAGGCTGTCTTTCCTCCATTGTATCTTTTTTGCTTCTTTGTCAAAAATTATCTGTCCATATTTATGGGGTTTATTTCTGGGTTCTCAATTCAGAGAATGGTCTATGTGTCTGTTTTTCTGCCAATGTCATGATGTTTTATTGTTGCCCTGTGATACAAGCTCCAGTCAGGGAGTGTGATACCTCCAGCATTGTTCTTTTTTCTTAGGATTGCTTTGGCTATCCGGGGTCTTTTGTGGTTCCATACAAATCTGATGATTATTTTGTTCTATTTCTTTAAAAAATGCCATTGGGATTTTGATGGGGATTGCATTAAATCGGTATATTTTTGGCAATATGGCCATTTTAACTATGTTGATTCTTCCAATCCATGAACACAGAACGTCTTTCCATTTCTTTGTGTCTTCTTCAATTGCTTTACAAATGTCTTATAGTTTTCAGTGTATAGGCCTTTCACATCCTTGCTCAAGTTTATCAGGCAAGGGGAAGAAATAAAAGGCATCCAAATTGGGAATGAAGAAGTTTAATATCACTTTTTGCAGATGACATTATGCTATATAAACCCTAAAGACTCCACCAAAAAGATATTAGAGGGGCTGCCGGATGGCTCAGTTGGTTAGAGTGCGAGCTCTGAACAACAGGGTTGCTGGTTAGATTCGCACATGGGCCAGGGAGCTGCGCCCTCCACAACTAGATTGAAGACAACTAGCTGTCGCTGACCTTCTGGAGGAGTGGCAAGATCACTCAGTTGGTTAGAGTGTGACAACAAAGGTTGCTGGTTCAATTTATGCATGGGATGGTGGGCCGCGCCCCCCTGCAACTAAGATTGAATACGGCGACTGGACTTGGAGCTGAGCTGTGCCCTCCACAACTAGATTGAAAGACAAAAACTTGGAGCTGATGGACCCTGGAAAACACACAGTTCTCCAATATTCCCCAGTACAAAAAAATATATATTAGAAATAAAAAACAAATACAGTAAAGTTACTGGCTACAAAGTCAATGTACGAAAGTCCATTGCATTCCTATGTACTAACAATGAAATCTCAGAAAAAGAAATTTTTAAAAAAATTCAGTTTAGTTCTAATTTTGATGTGGTTGTGAGAGAAGGTAAGTATAACGTTTACTTACTGTGCCATCTTGGTATTCCCTCCTACCCATTGTGTTTTTTTGGTTACTGTAATTTCAGTTCTAGATGTTCCAGGTTATTCCCAAATATGCAAAGTCATTTTTATAATTTCTAGTTCCTTAGTGAAATTTTAATTTTTATCTCCACAAACATGGAAATTGTCTGGTAATTCTACTATGGTATACCTGTGGGACTTGTCCTATTGCCTGGTGATTTGATGGTGGTCATTCATGTTGTGTTGTTTTTTTTTCATAATCTGATTATGTTTTTCTTTTGTGTTGGACATTGTAGTTAAAAACTATTTGGGGAAATGAATTGACAAGGATAATATATTTCATTTTTTGGTTGTTTATTTTAAAATTTATTGGGGTGACAATTGTTAGTAAAATTACATAGATTTCAGGTGTACAATTCTGTATTACATCATCTATAAATCCCATTGTGTGTTCACCACCCAGAGTCAGTTCTCCTTCCATCACCATATATTCGATCCCTCTTACCTCATCTCCCACCCCCACCCCCCTTACCATCTGGTAACCACTAAACTATTGTCTGTGTCTATGAGTTTCTGTTTCTCATTTGTTTGTCTTGTTCTTTTGTTGTTTTTGTTTATATACCACATATCAATGAAATCACATGGTTCTCTGCTTTATCTGTCTGACGTATTTCGCTCAGTATTACACTCTCAAGATCCATCCATGTTGTCACAAATGTTCCTATATCATCTTTTCTTACCGCCGAATAGTATTCCATTATGTATATATACCACAACTTCTTTATCCATTCATCTATCGAAGGACATTTTGGTTGTTTCCATGTCTTGGCCACCGTAAACAAAGCTGCAATGAACATTGGAGCACACGTGTCTTTATGTATAAATGTTTTCAGATTTTTTGGGTAGATACCCAGGAGAGGGTTTGCTGGGTCATAGGGTAATTCTATTCGTAATTTTTTGAGGAACCTCCACACTGCCTTCCATAGTGGCTGCACCAGTCTGCATTCCCACCAACAGTATATGAGGGTTCCTTTTTCTCCACAGCCTCTCCAACACTTGTTACTATTTGTCTTGTTGATGATAGCCATTCTGACTGGGGTGAGGTGATATCTCATTGTGGTTTTTATTTGCATTTCTCTGATGATTAGTGATGTTGAGCATTTTTTCATGTGTCTATTTGCCATTTGTATGTCCTCTTCGGAGAAATGTCTCCTCAGGTCCTCTGCCCATTTTTTAATTGGGTTGTTCATTTTTGTTGTTGTAGAGTTTCATGAGTTCCTTGTATATTTTGAATATTAACCCCTTATCGGAGGCACTGTTTGCAAAAATCTTCTCCCATTCAGTTGGTAGCCTCTTTATTTTGTCAATGGTTTCTTTTGCTGTGCAGAAGCTTTTAAGTTTCATATAGCCCCATTCGTTTATTTTAGCTTTTCCTTCCATGGCCGTTGGAGTCAAATTCATAAAATGCTCTTTGAACCCAAGGTCCATAAGTTTAGTACCTATGTTTTCTTCTATGCAGTTTATTGTGTCAGGTCTTATGCTTAAGTCTTTGATCCATTTTGAATTAATTTAGGTACATGGTGACAAACAGCAGTCCAGTTTCATTCTTTTGCACGTGGTTATCCAATTTTCCCAGCACCATTTATTGAAGAGGCTGTCTTTCCTCCATAGTATGTTTTTTGCTTCTTTGTCAAAAATTATCTGTCCATATTTATGTGGTTTTATTTCTGAGTTCTCAATTCTATTCCATTGGTCTATGTGTCTGTTTTTCTGCCAATACCATGCTGTTTTGATTATTGTTGCCCTGTAGTACAAGCTAAAGTCAGGGAGTGTGATACCTCCAGCATTGTTCTTTTTTCTTAGGATTGCTTTGGCTATTCGTGGTCTTTTGTGGTTCCAAACAAATCTGATGATTTTTTGCTGTATTTCTTTTAAAAATGCCATTGGAATTTCAATGGGGATTGCATTAAATCTGTATATTACTTTGGGTAATATGGCCATTTTAACTATGTTGATTCTTTCAATCCATGAGCATGGAATGTCTTTCCATTTCTTTTTGTCTTCTTCAATTTCTTTTAAAAATGTCTTACAGTTTATAGCATATAGGTCTTTCACATCCTTGGTTAAGTTTATTCCTACATATTTTATTCTTTTTGCTGCAATTGCAAAATGAATTGTTTTCCTTTTTCAATTTATTTTTCTGTGATTTCATTATTATTACATAGGAATGCAATGGACTTTTGTGCATTGATTTTGTAGCCGGCAAGTTTACTGTATTCGTTGATTGTTTCTAATAGCTTTTTGGTGGAGTCTTTAGGGTTTTCTATATAGCATCATGTAACCTGTAAAAGGTGATAATTTAACTTCTTCATTCCCAATTTGGATGCCTTTTATTTCTTTCTCTTGCATGATTGCTCTGGCAAGGACTTCCAACACTATGTTGAAAAGCAGAGGTGATAGGGAAACCCTGTCATGTTCCTGAACATAGAGCAAAGGGCTTCTATTTTTCATTGTTAATTATGATATTAGTTGAGGTTTTGTCATACAAGTTCTTTGTTATGTTCAGGTATTTTCCTTTTATACCTATTTTACTAAGTGTTTTAATCATAAATGGATGTTGTATCTTGGCAAATGTCTATTCTGCATCAATTGATATAATCTTATGATTTTTGTCTTTTATTTTGTTTATTTGATATATCACATTAATAGATATGCATATATTGAAACATACTTGTGCCCCTCAGATGAACCCCACTTGGTCGTCATGAATAATGTTTTTAATGCATTGTTGCATTCGATTTGCTAGAATTTTGTTTAGGATTTTTGCATCTGTATTCATCACACATATTGGTCTGTTGTTCTCTTTTTTTGTGTTGTCCTTACCGGGATTTGGTATCAGGGTAATATTGGCCTCATAAAATGAGTTAGGAACTACTGTCTCTTCTTCAAATTTTTGGAAGAGTTTGAGCAGGACTGATATTAGATCCTCTTTGAAGGTTTGGGAGAATTCACTAGCGAAGCCATCTGGTCCCAGACTTTTGCTTTTGGGAAGGTTTTGGATGACTGATTCAATTTCGTTACAGGTGATCGGTCTGTTTAGATTTTCCAGTTCCTCAAGGTTCAGCCTATATGTTTCTAGGAACTTGTTCATTCTTCTAGATTATTGAATTTACTTGCATATAGTCCTTCACAGTATTCTTGGATGATCCTTTGTATTTCTGTGGTGTCTAACTTCCCCTTTTTCATTTCTGATTTTGTTTATTAGTGTCTTCTCTCTTCTTTTATTGTGAGCCTAGGCAAGAGTTTGTCAATTTTGTTAATCTTTTCAAAGAACCAGCTCTTTATCACGTTAATTTTTTCTATTGTCTTTTTGTCCTCTATTTCATTTAGTTCTGCTCTGATTATTATTATTTCCTTTCTTTTGCTGACCTGGGATTTTGTTTGTTTGTTTTTTCTAGTTCTTTAAGATGCAACGTGAGGTTATTTATTTGGGATTTTTCTTGTTTCTTGAAGTAAGCCTGTAGTGATATAAATTTCCCTGTTAAAACTGCCTTCGATGCATCCCCAAAATTTTTGTAGGATGTATTTTCATTCTCCTTTGTTTCTGTGTATCTTTTGATCTCGCCTCTAATTTCTTCTTTGACCCAGTCATTCTTTAAAAGTATGTTGTTAAATCTCCAAGTATTTGTGCTTTTTCCTGCTTTCTTTCTGCAGTTGATATCCAATTTCAAAGCCTTGTGATCAGAGAATATGCATGGTATGATTTAAGTCTTCTTCAATTTTCTGAAGTTAATTTTATGCCCCAATATATGGTCTATCCTTGAGAATGTTCCATGTACACTAGAAAAAAATATAGAATCTCATGTTTTAGGATGAAGTGCTCTATAAATGTCAATTATGTCCATTTCATCTAATGTGTCATTTAGGGCTACTATTTCGTTATTTATTTTCTGTTTGGATGATCTATCCATAGCTGTCAATGATGAGTTTAGGTCCCCTAGTATAATTAATTGTGTTTTGGTCAATTTCTCCCTTTATTTCTATTAGTAGCTGCTTGGTATGCTCTAACCATACCAAGTTCCCTGATTGGGGACATAAATATTAATGACTTTTATGTCTTTTTGTTGTATAGTCCCCTTTACTAATATGAAATATCCATCTTTGTCTCTTGTTACCTTTTTCATATCATATCAGTATGGCTACACCTGGTGTTCTCTGGATACCATTTGCTTGGAGTGTCATTTTCCACCCTTTCTCTTTGAGTCTATGCTTGTCCTTGTAGCTGTGATATGTCTCTTGGAGACAGCATATCATTGGGTTTAGTTTCTTTATGGAATCTGCTACTCTGTGCCTTTTTATTGGTGAGTTCAGTCCATTGACATTTAGGGTGATTATTGATATGTGAGGATTTCCTATCTTTTTACCTTTAGTTTTCTGGTAAGAATGTGTCTCCATTGTTTCTTTTCCTTTTTTTACTTTCTATTATTTCAGTGTGGTGTTATTCTATGACTTTTCCCTCTGTTTCTTCTTTTATTACAGTACATATTTCTGTTCTGAATTTCTTTTGAGTGGTTACCATTAAGTTATGTAAAAGAAAGTTTAATATTTAGAGTACTACATTTTCTTCAGCGTGCTTACTTTCCCATTCCCACAATCCGATTCAGGCCTTTACTCTCCCCCTTTTTATGTTTTGTTTGCCGCAAATCATCCCTGTTGATCGTCCTTGAATTGCCTCCTTTAGTATTTCTTGTAGTGCAGCTCATGTATTAGAAAATTCCCTCAGCTTCTGTGTGTCTGGAAAAGTCTTTGTTCCTCCTTCATATCTAAAGGATATCTTTGTTGGGTGTATTATTCTTGGCTCATAATTTCTCTCTTTCAATAGTTTGAATATTTGGTTACACTCCCTCCTGGCTTGTAGAGTTTCTGATGTAAAAATCTGCTGATAATCTAGTGGGCTTTCCTTTGTAGGTTACCATCTTCTTTTCACTGGCATGCCTTGAGGATTCTATTATTTTTTCTTTTTTTTAAATTCATTTTTAAAATTTATTGGGGTGACAATTGTTAGCAAAATTACACAGATTTCATGTGTACAGTTCTGTATTACATCATCTATAAATCCCATTATGTATTCACCACCCAGAGTCAGTTCTCCTTCCATCACCATATGTTTGATCCCCCTTACCCTTATCTCCCCCCCACCCCACTTACCCTCTGGTAACCACTAAACTATTGTCTGTGTCTCTGAGTTTCTGTTTCTCATTTGTTTGTCTTGTTCTTTTGTTGTTTTTGGTTTATATACCACATATCAGTGAAATCACATGGTTCTCTGCTTTTTCTGTCTGACTTATTTCGCTCAGCATTACACTCTCAAGATCCATCCGTGTTGTCACGATAGAGGATTCTTTCTTTGTCGTTGATTTTAGACAGCTTCAATACAATGTGCCTTGGAGAAGGCTTGTTGCATTTAAGGTAATTAGGTGTTCTATTTGTTACTTGGATCCAGTTCTTTCCACAAGTTTAGGAAGTTTTCATTGACTATTTGTTTGAATATACTCTCTGTTCCCTTCTCTCTTTCTTCTCCTTCTGGTATACCGATTATTCTTATATTGCTCTTTCTGATGGAGTCAGAAAGATCTTGTAGAGTTCTTTCATTTCTTTGAAGTCTCAAGTCTCTTTTTTCTTCCATCTGTGTCATTTCCAGGTTTCCATCTTCGATGTCACTGATTCTTTCCTCCATCTGGTCAACTCCACTACCTAAGCTGGTTATTTCATTCTTAATTTCTTCTATTGAGTTCTTAATCTCCAGAAATTCTATTTGGTTCTTTTTTAAAATTTCAATCTGTTTCGTAAAATGTTCATGTTGTTCTTTCATTGTGTTTCTGAGTTCATTAAAGTGCCTTTCTGTGTTTTCTTGCATCTCGTTGAGTTTTTCAGAACTGCAACCTTGAATTCTATGTCATTTAAGTCACACATTTCCATATCTTTAAGTTCATTTTCTGTCGACTTTTCACTTTCTTCCTGAACTATCTTGTTGCCTTGGTTATATGGTGATTAATGATTTATTACCTCTCTTCCTAGACATCTATAGGAGTGGCTTCTGCAACAGGTTGATAGGAAGATCTTTATTTGTTTTCTAGTACGTGTTTGTAGAATGTTTTATTTTCTCTCTGACTGTAGCCTTTTTTCTCTCTCTCACACTGTAGTGTTATGTTTTCTCTGCACTATTCTAGCTTCTCACACAATGGGGGAATTCCTTGGAAGGCAGGCTTCTCCTCTGTTAAAAGTTCACCTGTGTCATAGGGTGTCAATTCGTGTGGGTATGCGGAGAACTTTTGAAGTTCCAAAGCTCTTCCTGCACCAGATTCAGAGCCCATATGTTTTAGCAGTTCTGTTTACTCTTGCAGGGATCGCCCAAATAGGTGGGGCCAGGGGCGGGGTGAGTCATGAGAGTTGGCCCCGAGCATTGGCAGCGAGCACCACCACAGCTGTTCCTGCTTCCAAAGCTCCCTCCCCTTTGCGGGAACTAGTAGGGCTGCAAATGTGTGTCTGATGTCCAGTTCTGAGAACTGCAAATATTCTGTACTTTTGATCTGATACTGCTACTGTTCGGCTACCAGCACTGGGCATTTGGGGGCAGGGCGAGCTCTGGGAGGGTAGGGAGGGGGGCGGTTGGTCTCACTGCCCAAGACTTCAGTTCTCTGCTTGACAGTGAGGGCTTAAACCACCGATTTCAGCCTTCTTCCTTAGTCTTTTCTCCGAAGTCTCTGCCGTGAGCGTTGGGTTCAGCCATGTTATATGCTGCCCCCTCAGCCCTGTGTGCCATAAACGGAGTCCTAGCAGTCCGAGTTCTTCCCTCTCCTGCAGCTGCAGTAGTTCAGGGATGCAGGGAGCTCAGAGCACTGAGCTAGGTCTGTGTCCTCTGCCAACGCCTCTCCGTCTCCACACTTCTCCCTTCCGCCCTCCCCCCGCTCATGGGATTCCTCCACCTTTAGGTGAATTCAATATTGGCCCTTTTGTCTTGCCTGTCTGCTGTGCAGGGAGTCCTTTGTGGAGTTATTGTAGTTCGATTAGTTGTAAATTCCAGGGAAGCTTACAGAGGCTCACCTCACACTGCCATTTTGATGACGTCGGAGCATTTTTTCATGTGTCTATTTGACATTTGTATGTCCTCTTTGGAGAAATGTATCTTCAGGTCCTCTGCCCATTTATCAATTGGGTTGTTTGTTTTTTTGTTGTTGAATTGCATGAGTTCCTTGTATATTTCTTATATTAGCACCTTATCGGAGGCACTGTTTGCAAAAATCTTCTCCCGTTCTGTTGGTTGTGTCTTTATTTTGTCAATGGTTTATTTTGCTGTGCAGAAGCTTTAAAGTTTGATATAGTCCCATTAATTTATTTTAGCTTTCACTTCCCTTGCCTTTGGAATCAAATTCATAAAATGCTCTTTGGATCCAAGGTCCATAAGTTTAGTACCTATGTTTTCTTCAATGTAGTTTATTTTGTCAGGTCTTATGCTTAAGTCTTTGATCCATTTTTAATTAATTTTGGTACATGCTGACAGATAGCAGTCCAGTTTCATTCTTTTGCACGTGGCTTTCCAATTCTCCCAGCACCATTTATTGAAGAGGGTGTATTTTCTCCATTGCATGTTTTTTGCTTCTTTGTCAAAAATTATCTGTCCATATTTATATGGTTTCATTTCTGAGTTCTCAATTCTATTGCATTGGTCTATGTGTTTTTTTTTCTTTCTTTCAATACCATGCTGTTTTGATTATTGTTGCCCTGTAGTACAAGCTAATGTCAGGGAGTGTGATACCTCCATTATTGTTCTTTTTTCTTAAGATTGTTTTGGCTATTCTGGGTCCTTTGAATTCCCAAACAAATCTGATGATTATTTTTCTATTTATTTTAAAAATGCCATTGGGATTGTGTTGGTGATTTCATTGACTCTGTATATTGCTTTGGGTAATATAGTTGCCAAGAGATTTGAATATAATAGATCCGCAGCTCCAGTGGTATACCCTGATTTGTCTGGGCTAGTTAGAGTAATCCTATTTCATTAAATACTGAGATTAAATTAAATGAAATACTAGGTATCCAATTAGCATAACACTCATGATTTCCACAGTTTGAGGAATGGATTCTCTCTCTCTCTCTCTCTCTCTCTCTCTCTCTCTCTCTCTCTCTCTTTCTCTATCTCTCTCTCAATTTAAATAAAAATTATGTAGCCCTGGAAGAACACTGTGAGCTGCATAGCAGAAAGAAGGAAATAGACTCATTGACAGGGTCCTTGGAGTTCTCATTAAACCTCTGCATGTTTCCTCTATAGCTAGACTTTCTAAATATATAAGACAATAAATTCTTACATTTTAAGAGAGTTTGAGTTGAATTGTTTGCAACAAAAGCTTCCTAACTGCAAAATCTTGTATATTGAAAGTCTATCCTTAAGCATTTTATACATGTTCATGTCAGTCAGACTGCTTTCTACAATTCATATGTTGAAAATGATTCTATCTTCGATTCAAGAAAATATCAGGGAGTCCTTAACTGAGGTTAGTTGTGATTCTAATGTAAACAAACATTCTAAAACTATAATGTTTGAAGAAAATATATTATTGAGAGTATGGCAACTGTTCTAAGATTCAAGATTCTCAGGAAAATAAAATTGAAAACTTAATGATGGGTTTCCTTTTGCTATTTCAGATCACACTTATTTGTCATAATATTGCAACTGGGATGATATCTTAGATGACATAACATAGAATTATTTTATATAGGAAGGTCATCAAAAAGCTCTCCCATAGTACCTCTTGACAGAAAAAGAAAATTACATATATAATGACCTAATCTTTTATTTTACATTTAAATGCCTCTCTTAAATGTCTTCTTATTGAAGGTATTGTTGCTAACAGGAAGCGTAGAACACAGGAAAGGCATGATTTGGAACATATGCAGTTTTAGACATATTAGCCGTATCTACACTATAGAAAGTTATACCAGTTATTTCAGTGATTTGGAGGTTTTTTCTTCAGAGTAAAGTGTCACTGCAGGAGATGATGATGTTCAAAATCCATCCAAACAGATGCCAAAAATTGTTAGAAAGCAAATCATCTAATCAAAAAGTGATGTTGATTAGCCCCATGACATTAACGTCTGGAAGTTGTAGCTTAACTCAGAGATTCCAGGGGAAGCTCCCTTTAGAAAACACAGTATTTGAAAAATAACTTATAAGTTACTTAAAGAGAAAGATAAAAAAATAAAACTGTGAAGTCTCCAAGTACACTGTCAATGAAGGAAATGAGAAGCAACTATTGTGCCATCTCCACAGCCAATTAGCTACAATAATGACTCTTCTCTGTTCCCATAGCACTTTGTTCATTTAATGAATAATGTCATGGTATTTATTACTGTATTTTATAACTGCCATACATAATAGCAAATAGTTTTCTAACAACAAAAAAGCAACATCACTTCTGAGGCTATCTCAAGTGGCACAATAATAGTAGTTCTGATACAGTGGGCTAAGCCAGGGCAATTGAAATGCTGATATAATATTTCCCACTGTCCAAATAGATTCCTAGTGAATTGAAATGATGTAGTGATTTATAAAGTCTTTGGTCCCAGTTTTAGCCATAATCAAGAAGTCAGTTTCTTCAACTAATATCAGGAGTTAGCAAAAAATATTGATGATAAAGATTCCGAAGTAGCTTCATCAGGATCAGAAATCAAAAGTTCTGGAGTAAAGCTGAGTTGGAAACTTCAGGGACCACACATATATTGAATATGGTCTCTCTAACAAAGTGGCATAGATATATATTTACCCAATAATTTCAGTGTCACTCCAAATTATATCTGTTGAGCTGTCTACATGGGTGGTGGCTCTTGCCCTGAGAGAGTAAAAACTACATCACTTACCCACAGATTATGTCACAGAAATGGTGGCAAGCCTCTTGAAATATCCCTTGGAAGTTACAACAAATTGAACAGCTATAATTCCACAAAGGACTCCCTGCAGAGCAGACATGCAAGACTAAGAGATGGGCAATTGAAATCATCAATGGGTGGACAAATTAGGCAAGCAGGGGAGGAGGGAAAGGGACAGTGCAAAGACATGGACCACGTGTGGGCCACAAGATGGATGCACTGGAGCTCAGAGCTCCAAGTTCTCTGCATTCCAGAGCTACTGCAATCACAGGAGACTGAAGAATTCAGACTGCTACCACTCTGCTTATAGCACACATTCCACCTGAGGGATCAGCATATAACACGGCTGAACCCAATGCTCATGGCAGAGACCTTGGAGCAAAGATTGAGGGAAGAAGGATGAAAACAGTGGTTTATGCCCTCACTACCAAAGGGAGGACAGAAGGCATAGGTATGGAGGATAGCCGATCCCTTCCTACCCTCCTAGAGCTCGCCCCACCCTACCTTCCCAGTGCTAGAAGTAGAATGATAACAGTGTCAGATAAAAACAAACAAACAAATAAACAAAAACAGAATATTTGCAGCTCTGAGAACTGCAGCCCACAGCCATGGACTGGTGGCACAACTAGCTCTGGTGAAGGGGAGGCAGCCTCGTGTGCAGGATTGGCTGTGCTGATGGCCGCGTCCATTGCTCAGAGCTACCTCTCACAACCCATGCTGCCCCTGCCCCCACCTATCTGGGTAGATCCCTACAGGGATAAACAGAATTGCTGAAGCACACAGGCCCTGAATCTTTGCCAGGAAGAGTTTTGAAACTTCAGAAGCTCTCCACATTCCCCCAAGGAGGCAAGGCCTTGAGACCCAGGTGACCTGCTCACAGAGGTGAAGCCAACCTTTCAGGAAATCCCTCCGTCGTGTGAGAAGCTGGAACAGTGCAGAGAAAATATAACACTACAGCATGAGAGAGAATAAAGGCTGCAATCGGAGAAAAAATAAAACATTCTATGAACACCTACTGGAAAACAAAAAGAAAGACCTCTTCCTAACAACCTGTTGCAGAACCCACTCCTGTAGATGCCTAGGAAGAGAAATAATAATTCATTAATTGCCATGAACAACCTAGTTAACAATGCAGCTCAAAAAGAAAATTAAAAGTCTCCAGAAAATGAACTTAAAGACATAGAAATATGAGACTTAAGTGACAGAGAATTCAAGATTGAAGTTCTGAAAAAACTCAATGAGATGCAAGAAAACACAGACAGGCAGTTTAATGAACTCAGAAACACAATCAATGAACAAAATGAACATTTTACAAAAGAGATTGAAATTTTTAAAAACAACCAAATATAATTTCTGGAGATTAAGAACTCAATAAAAGAAATGAAGAATGAAATAGCCAACTTAGGTAATAGAACTGACCAGATGAGAAAAGAATCAGTGATATAGAAGATATAAATCTGGAAATGACACAGATGGAAGAAGACAGAGACTTAAGAGTTAAAAGAAATGAAAGAACTCTACAAGAACTTCTGACTCCATTAGAAAGAGCAATAATGGGCATACCAAAAGGAGAAGAAAGGGAGAAGGGAACAGAGAGTATATTCAAACAAATAGTCAATGAGAACTTCCCAAACTTATGGAAACTACTGGATCCTTGGATCCAAGAAGCAAACAGAACACCTAATTATCTCAATCCCAACAGGCCTTACCTCCCAAGGCACATTGTATTGAAGCTGTCCAAAATTAATGACAAATTCAGAATGGCTGTCATCACTAAATAAACAAACAACAAGTGCTGGCGAGGATATGGAGGAAAGGGAACCCTGGTGCACTGTTGGTGGGATTGCACTTTGGTGCAGCCACTATGGAAATCAGTATGGAGGTATCTCAGAAAACTGGAAATGGAACTACCTTATGACCTAGCATTCCACTCTTAGGTATCTACCAAAGAAATCAAAAACACTAATTTGAAAAATATATGCACCCCTATGTTTATTACAGTGGTATTCACAATAGCCAAGACATGGAAACAACTGAAATGCCCATCAGTAGATGACTTGATTAAGAAACTGTGGTACATTTATACAGTGGAGTATTATGCAGCATAAAGAAGAATGAAATCTTACCATTTGCAGTCATATGGATGGCACTAGAGAACATTATGCTAAGTGAAATAAGTCAGATGGAGAAAGACAAATACAATATGATTTCACTTATATATGGAATCTAAAGAATAGAATGAGCAAACTGATCAGAAATATCTCAGAGATATAGAAAAATAACTGAGGGTAGTTAGATGGGAGGTGGGTGGGGATGAGGGAGAAGGTGAGGGGATTAGAAAGCATAAATTGGTAACCTCAAGATTGACAAGGGGATACAAAAGACTGTTGGGGAATATAATCAATAATGTTGTAAAGATTTTCTAGGGTGGACAACTGTCTTATTAGGGAGTCCATTTCACGGACAGTGTAGATGCCTGAACACTGTAGTGTACAAATGAAGCTGAAGCTCAATAATACTGAACATCAACTATAAAACTATAATTTAATATAGTTTAATATATATGTACATACAATTTATACACATATACATACATATATATACACATACATATATATATATATATACACATACATACATATATACATACACATACATATATACACATATATATATACACATACATATATACATATATATATATGGTGGTGTTTAGGTTGCAGTCGTTTAGTAGCATAGTGATTCCGGAGGCTAGGACGGGAAGGGATAGTAGAAGAAGTACAACTGTGATTAGGGCAGGTCATACAAAGGGTGGTGTTTGGTACTGGAAGAGGGCAGTGGGTTTTATGTTAATAATTGTAGTGATAGGAGAGTGGAGGAAAAATGGCAGCATGAGGTGAGCCTCTGTAAAGCTCCCCTGGAATTTACAATGAATCGAACAACAAAAACTCCACAAAGGACTCCCTGCACAGCAGACAGGCAAGACGAACAGGCCGACTACCGAAGTAACCAACAGGTGGGCGAATTGCGTGAGCGGAGGAGGAGGAAAGGGAGAAGTGCGGAGACAGAGACGAGCGGGCACAGGACGCACACCTAGCTCAGTGCTCCGAGCTCTCTGCATCCCGGAACTACCGCAGCTGCGGGAAAGGGAAGAACTCGGACTGCTAGGGCTCCACTTATGGCCCACAGGGCTGAGGGGGCAGCATATAACATGGCTGAACCCAATGCTCACGGCAGAGACCTCAGAGAAAACACTGAGGGAAGAAGGCTGAAAACAGTGGTTTAAGCCTTCACTGCTGAGCAGAGAACAAAAGCCTTAGGCACTGAGACTAGCCGCCATCTCCCTACCCTCCTAGAGCTCACCCAGCCCCCAACTGCACGGTGATAGAAGCGGAAGAGTAGTAGTATCAGATCAAAATAACACAATATTTGCTGTTCTGAGAACTATGGACCGCAGACACAAATTCGCAGCCCAACTAGTTCTGGCAAAGAGGAGGAAGCTGTGGAAGCAGGACCAGCTTTGGTAGTAGTCGCCACCATTGCTCTGAGCCACCTCTCACAACTCACCCCGCCCCTGACCCCCCTATCTGGGCGGATACCTGCAGGAGTAAACAGAACTGCTGAAACATACTGGCTCTGAATCTGGAGCAAGAAGAGCTTTGGAACATCAAAAGCTCTCCACATACCCACTAGGACACTGTGCCCTGTGACGTAGACGAACTATTGACAGAGGAGAAGCCAGTCTTCCAGGGAATGCCCCCATTGTGTGAGAAGCTGGAATAGTGCAGAGAAAACATAGCACTACTGTGTGGGAGAAGAAAAATAAGCTGCACTTGGAGAAAAAATAAAACATTCTAACAACAAGTACTGGAAAACAAAAGAAAGACCGCTTCCTATTAACCTGTTGCAGAAGCCACTCCTGTACATGTCTAGGAAGAGAAATAGCAAACCAGTAATTGCCATGAATAACCAAGGCAACAAGATAGCTCAGAAAGAAAGTGAAAAATCTCCAGAAAAGGCACTTAAAGATACAGAAATATATGACGTAAATGACAGACAATTCAAGATTGCAGTTCAGAAAGAACTCAACAAGATGCAAGAAAACACAGATAGGCAGTTAAATGAACTCAGAAACACAATCAAAGAAGAGCATGAACATTTTACGAAAGAGATTGTAATTTTAAAAAAGAACCAACTAGAATTTCTGGAGATTAAGAACTCAATACAAGAAATTAAGAATGAAATAACCAGCTTAGGTAGTAGAGTTGACCAGATGGAGGAAAGAATCAGTGACATTGAAGATAGAAACCTGGAAATTACACGGATGGAAGAAGAAAGAGACTTGAGCCTTCAAAGAAATGAAAGAAATCTACAAGAACTTTCTGACTCCATCAGAAAGAGCAATATAAGAATAATGGGCATACCAGAAGGAGAAGAAAGAGAGAAGGGAACAGAGAATATATTCAAACAAATTGTCGATGAGAACTTCCCAAACTTGTGGACAGAACTGTACCCTCAAATCCAAGACGCAAATAGAAGACCTAATTACCTCAATCACAACAGGCCTTCTCCAAGGAATATTGTACTGAAGCTTTCTAAAAATCAATGACAAAGAAAGAATACTCAAGGCAGCCAGGGAAGAGAAGACGGTAACCTACAAAGGAAAGCCCGTTAGATTATCACGAGATTTCTTAGCAGAAACTCTACAAGCCAGGAGGGAGTGGAACCAAATATTCAAACTATTGAAAGAGAGAAATCATGAGCCAAGAATAATATATCCGGCAAAGATATCCTTTAGATATGAAGGAGGAATAAAGACCTTTCCAGACATACAGAAGCTGAGGGAATTTTCTAATACACGACCTGAAATACAAGAAATACTAATGGAGGCCATCAACAGGGACAATTTGTGGCAACCAAAACTCAAAAAGGGGGAGAGTAAAGGCCTGAACCAGAATAAGGGAAAGGAGAAAGTAAGCGAGCTGAAGAAAATGGAATACTCTAAATATCAAACATTGTTTTACATAAACTTAAGGGTAACCACTCAAAGAAAATCCAGAACTTAAATATGTACTGTAATAAAAGAAGAAACAGAGGGAAACATCATAGAATACAACTACACAGAAATAACAGACAACAACATAAAGGCAAAGAAACAATGGAGACACAACCTTACCAGAAAACTAAAGATAGAATGACAGGAAATCCTCACATATGAATAATCACCCTAAATGCAAACGGACTGACGTCACCAATAAAAAGGCACAAAGTAGCAGATTGGATCAAAAAACTAAACCCAACCATATGCTGTCTCCAAGAGACACATCTCAGCTACAAGGTCAGGCATAGACTCAAAGTGAAAGGGTAGAAATTGACACTCCAAGCAAATGTTACTCAGAGAAAATCAGGTGTAGCCATAATGATATCAGATGAAACAGACTTCAAGGTGAAAAAGATAACAAAAGACAAAGATGGACATTTCATAATGGTTAACGGGACTGTACAACAAGAAGACGTAACAGTCATCAATATTTATGACCCCAATCAGGGAGCACCGAAATACACCAAGCAACTACCAACAGAACTAAAGGGAGAAATTGACCAAAACACAATTATACTAGGGGACTTAAATACATCATTGACAGCTATGGATAGATCATCCAAACAGAAAATAAATAACAAAATAGCAGCCCTAAATGACACATTAGATGAAATGGACATAATTGACATTTATAGAGCACTTCATCCTAAAACATCAGACTATACATTCTTTGCTAGTGTGCACGGATCATTCTCAAGGATAGACCATATGTTGGGACAAAAAATCAGCCTCAGCAAATTTAAGAAGATTGAAATCATACCAAGCATATTCTCTGATCACAAGGCTTTGAAATTGGATGTCAACAGCTAAAAGAAAGCGGGAAAAAACACAGATACATGGAGATTAAACAACATACTCTTAAAGATCGACTGTGTCAAAGAAGAAGTTAGAGGAGAGATCAGAAGATACATAGAACAAATGACAATGAAAATACATCCTAACAAAATGTTTGGGATGCAGCGAAAGCAGTTTTAAGACGGAAATTTTCTCATAGCAGGCTTATCTCAAGAAACAAGAAAACTCCCAAATAAATAACCTCATGTTACACTTTAAAGAACTAGAAAAAGAAGAACAAGTAAAACTCAAGGTCAGCAGAAGAAAGGAAATAACAAACATTAGAGAAGAACTAAATGAAATAGAGAACAAAAAGACAATAGAAAAAATTAATATGACAAAGAACTGGTTCTTTCAAAAGATTAACAAAATAGACAAACTCTTGGCTAGACTCACTAAGATAAAAAGAGAGAAGACACTAATTAACAAAATCAGAAACGAAAAAGGGGAAGTTATCACGGACACCACAGAAATACAAAGGATCATCCAAGAATACTATAAAGGACTCTATGCCACCAAATTCAATAACCTAGAAGAAATGGACAAGTTCTTAGAAACATATAGCCTTCCAAGGCTGAACCAGGAAGAACTGGAAAATCTAAACAGACCGATCATCAGTAACGAAATTGAATCAGTCATCCAAAACCTTCCCAAAAGCAAAAGTCCGGGACCAGATGGCTTCACTAGTGAATTCTACCAAACCTTCAAAGAGGATCTAATACCAATCCTGCTAAAACTCTTCCAAAAAAATGAAGAAGGGACAGTACTCCCCAACTCATTTTATGAGGCCAACATTACCCTCATACCAAACCCTGGTAAGGACAGCACAAACAAAGAAAACTACAGACCAGTATCTCTGATGAATACCGATTGAAAAATCCTAAATAAAATTCTAGCAAATCGAATAGAACAATGCATTAAAAAGATTATTCATCACGACCAAGTGGGATTCATCCCCGGGGCACAAGGATGATTCAACATCCGCAAATCCATCAATGTGATACATCACATAAACAAAATAAAGGACAAAAATCATATGATTATATCAATAGCATTTGACAATATACAACATCCATTTATGATTAAAACACTTAATAAATAGGTATAGAAGGAAAATACCTTAACATAATAAGGCCATATATGACAAGCCCTCTGCTAATCTCTAATTAATGGTGAAAAACTGAAGCCCTTTGCTCTATGTTCAGGAACACGACAGGGCTGTCCCCTATCACCTCTGCTTTTCAACGTAGTGTTGGAAGTCCTTACCAGAGCAATCAGGCAAGAGAAAGAAATAAAAGGTTTCTAAATTGGGAATGAAGAAGTTAAATTATCAGTCTTTGCAGATGACATGATGCTATATATAGAAAACCCTAAAGACTCCACCAAAAAGCTATTAGAAACAATCAACGAATACAGTAAATTTCCTGGCTACAAAATCAACGTACAAAAGTCCATTGCTTTCCTATATACTAACAATGAAATCTCAGAAAAAGAAATACAAAAAACAATTCCTTTTGCAATTGCAGCAAAAAGAATAAAATACCTAGGAAAAAAACTTAACCAAGGATGTGAAAGACCTATATGCTGAAAACTATGAGACATTTTTGAAAGAAATTGAAGAAGACACAATGAAATGGACAGACATTCCGTGCTCATGGATTGGAAGAATCAACATATTTAAAATGGCCATATTACCCAAAGCAATATACAGATTCAATGCAATCCCCATCAAAATCCCAATGGCATATTTTAAAGAAATAGAACAAAAAATCATCAGATTTGTTTGGAATGACAAAAGACCCCGAATAGCCAACGCAATCTTAAGAAAAAAGAACAATACTGGAGGTATCACACTTCCTGACTTTGGCTTGTACTACATGGCTACAATAATCAAAACAGCATGGTATTGGCAGAAAAACAGACACATAGACCAATGGAATAGAATTGAGAACCCAGAAATAAAACCACATAAATATGGACAGATAATTTTTGACAAAGAAGCTAAAAACATACAATGGAGCAAAGACAGCCTCTTCAATAAATGGTGCTGGGAGAATTGGATAGCCACGTGCAAAAGAATGAAACTGGACTGCTATTTGTCACCATGTACCAAAGTTAATTCAAAATGGATCAAAACTTAAGCATAAGACCTGGCACAATAAACTGCATAGAAGAAAACATAGGTACTAAACTTATGGACCTTGGGTTCAAAGAGAATTTTATGAACTTGACTCCAAAGGCAATGGAAGTAAAAGCTAAAATAAATGAATGGGACTTTATGAAACTTAAAAGCTTCTGCACAGCAAAAGAAACCTTTGACAAAACAAAGAGGCCACCAACTGAATGGGAGAAGATTTTTGCAAATAGTGCCTCCGATAAGGGGCTAATATCCAGAATATACAAGGAACTCATGCAACTCAACAACAAAAAAACAAACAACCCAATTGAAAAATGGGCAGAGGACTTGAAGAGACATTTCTCCAAAGAGGACATAGAAATGGCAAATAGACATATGAAAAAATGCTCAACATCACTAATCATCAGAGAAATGCAAATCAAAACCACAATGTGATATCACCTCACCCCAGTCAGAATGGCTATCATCAACAAGACAAATAATAACAAATGTTGGAGAGGCTGTGGAGAAAAAGGAACCCTCATACACTGTTGGTGGGAATGCAGACTGGTGCAGCCGTTATGGAAGGCAGTGTGGAGGTTCCTCAAAGAATTACGAATAGAATTGCCATATGACCCAGCAATCCCTCTCCTGGGTATCTACCCAAAAATCTGAAAACATTTAGAGATAAAGACACGTGTGCTCCAATGTTCATTGCAGCTTTGTTTACGGTGGCCAAGACATGGAAACAACCAAAATGTCCTTCGATAGATGAATGGATAAAGAAGTTGTGGTATATATACACAATGGAATACTATTCGGCAGTAAGAAAAGATGATATAGGAACATTTGTGACAACATGGATGGATCTTGAGAGAGTAATGCTGAGCGAAACAAGTCAGACAGAAAAAGCAGAAAACCATGTGATTTCACTGATATGTGGTATATAAACCAAAAACAACAAAAGAACAAGACAAACAACTGACTTCTTAATAATGAGATTTTCAGAGGGAGAATGAAAGGCAGAGTTCATAAATCATGACATTTCAATACATTGGGAATCTAATTGAAAAATGGAAGCTATTACATGAAAATTTGAATAACAGCCTGCTTACCCAACTATATTAATAATACCATTATTAAACAATGGACACAGCCTCAAAATGGGATGTTCTTTTTTATTAGAAAACCATTAGCCATTTCTGATATATTCATAAAACAGACATTCCTTTTTGAGACTGTCTTAATTTTATGATAACAGTAACATTGATACAATGGACTAAACAGGGTATGATTAATATTGTGAAGTCAAATTTTCTATTTTCAATTAGATGTCTGATGTATTGAAATGATGTTGTAATTTACAAACTTTTTAGCAATAGATTTAGACCACAGTCAAGAAAGTAATGAAAAAGAATTAACTAATGATACATGCAACAGCATAGATTAATTTCATAGACATCATCACAAGTAAAAGAAGTCAGGCACAAAAGACTAAATACTATGTGATTCCATGTATATAAAATTAAATTTGAGAAAAAACATTATCCATCTTGATTAATGTTAGAATACAACAAAAAAACAAGACAAACAAATGAGAAACAGAAACTCATAGAATAATGGTTACCTGAGGATACTGACTATGAGGAGGCATAAGGGAGCCTTTACGGTGCTGGAAGTCTTTTCTCTCCTTATCTGGGTGGTAAACTTCCATTGAGTTGTAAATTTAATATCTGTCCAAGTTTCTATCTATAAGCTATGACTCAAAAAATATTTTTAAAAAATTTTAAGAAAGAAAACTATTTACTAAGAGTAAAATAGTAAAGAAGGTGACATGTATGCTAAAGAGTGTAATCTTTTGGAGGTCATCTTAGTAACATACTACAATGGCTTGGGTTAGGATCTACATCCAAGCTATTTTTAAAGATCTAATCATCCTTGTTTGTTTATTGCTTTCCAAGGCATTTGTTTCCAGTTTGTTTTGAGAATAAACCTAAAGAGTGCTATCCACAGATTATGGCAGCTTAACTCAAATTGAATTTTGGAGCACAGAGAGACGTTGTAAGCTACTGAACAGACAACTGAGGTGGCTATTATCTTTTACTTTGAATTCTTTAAGAATTCATTATGTATCAATCTTTGGATTAAGCAACATCTCCCGTGGAAAGGGAAGAAGTCAAATGAACTTAGAGATTTTTTCAGTTATGATTTTCTTGATTTACCATGCCATGCCGAGGAATTTGAAGTATACAGGTCTGAGGGAATGGGATCTGCATATTCTGACACTTCTCAGAAAAGGAATTTGGGAAGGAATAGGAAAATTTTCAACTTTGGATGGATCAGGTTAGTTCAGGCTAAAAGTTGACTAGTTGAATAAATAATAGCAAGGAGAAATTACCCTCCTGTTTACTATGGTTGTTTGAAGAGTTGTTTATGCCCTGGCCACTGGAAAAGGCTAGGCCGAGAGGGGCCAAAAAGAAAGATACTGTTGTATATTTCTTTTTGTATGTATGTTTATATAAATCATAGTTTGAAATAATTCTTTTTTAGATTGTGTTATTCAAACCTCATATCTCTATTAAGCATGACATTTGAGAGTTGACTATACCTTCCTGATATATGTCATAACTCATTCAATGCATCAATTATCCTATCCTTTCATACTGAGTTCTTATTCAGCTTTACCTTCCTGCATATATCTAGACATATCAAGCAATCTTTGAAGTTAAGAGAGAACATTTAGGAAGCAAGATGAAAATCTGGCTGCCAGTTTGTTCACATATGTAAACAAACATCTTCTGTTTTATTGTGTACCTATGACCTCTTGCACAGAATTTGAAGATCCAAAGAAAAGCAAATAAGTAGCATGATTTCAACTTGACCTTGATTTATAATATATATCAACAACTCCAGAGGAGGGATTAAGGCATTTTTTCTGGTGTTGGAAAAACTGAAACATAAAAGATTGAGTTGGAAAAGAGAGAGTGTCACAATTCACTTACTCACTGCATTGTTCTAAACAAAGATCCTTGAATTAAATTTTCTCATATATTTTTCATTGAAGAGATTACTGACACTTGGTACCAAATTCAGAGAAGTTGCCATCATATTCAGTCTTGCTGAAGCAAAGGAGTCCCATCTTTAGGTAAGGATTGTTTAAATTGAATTTTACAACAAATTGGTATTTATAAAATGCAATTTTAAACAAACAAGTGTAATTGAAAAAAAATATTTTAAAAATTGCATTTTATAACAAAAAAGTGGACACACCCAGATAGAACATGAGATGGCTTAGTTGTTTCCAGAGAACTTTTTGTTCATTAGAAAATTGACTTTCTAAAAAGTATTAAAATAGCCCACATATTTCTGCACATGAATATTACTACATTGCTTTCAGTGTTATTAAATGTGTCATTACATTATTGCTGCCAGTCTTTCTGTACAGGAGACAAAGAAACAACAAGCATTTTTCAGTCTCAGCAATAAACTATAGTGGCAGCAAACTTATTCTGGTGTTAATTAGGCTTGTGGAAAACTAAATCAAGCATCAAAAACCACGGATTATTTTAGGCTTCCTCTAGCATAAACAGAAAGCTTTGAGGGTCCATAACATGTTATTTTTGTTGACAGTCTTCCACTTTTTGACCAATTGATTTTATGATTCTAATAGGCTCTGTCTTGATTGCCCTTAGCTCTGTCTTCTCTTGGCCTACAAGCAGCAGTTTGTTAATCCTTCCTATTTTTGTGTATTTAAGCAGGATTACAAACTTCAAATACATTGTAAAATTAACCTGTACACAATCTTTCAAAATCACTTAAGTAACCTAGTGATGGAAGTATCAGCTTTGTAAGTAAATACCAAACATTTAGGAAATCATCCCAAGTGTTTATTTATAAGCCATTTGTAATTACTAACCAAGAATGAATGAAAGCTCTGGAAAATGTAAAATGGCAGAGTCTTTTGCATTAAATTACTATTTACTCACAACAGAAAAAAAGGATAATACTGTGTGTTTATTTTTGTCTGTTTTAATTAAGGAGTTTGATTATGTTCTATAAGCACACTGACATGAAAATGAAGACTTTTAAACTGCAAAAACTTAGTACACATGTAAAAGAATAAGTCACTACAAAGAACAAGCAGCTATTAGCAATGGTCATATTCCACTGCAAGGGTTCCTTACAGTTTTATGCATGAGGTGATGACTGATTAAGTAATAAAATTTTTATTTTGTCTCTTGAAGTGACTTTTTTTTTTTTAGAATTCCAGAATATACTCCCTAAACACTACTCATTTATATATTTTTAATCAAAGCAAAAGCTCTCTATGCTTTCTCAGGGATTACTTTCTCTTTCCTTCTTTTCTTCCTTCCATCCTTTCCTTACTTCCTTTCTTCCTTCCTTCCTTCGTCCCTTCCTCCCTTCGTCCCTTCCTCCCTTTTGCCTGCTTTACAGTTTGCATTCCAGCCTTTATCTCCACTCTTAATTTCTGCTTTTAGCTACATTTTTCCACCGTTCAGCTCACTCACTTTCTCACCCTTCCTCCATTCTTTCCCCCTCCGTTTATCCCTCTATCTCAATTTACTTTGCTCTATCTCTATCTTTCTGCATCTTCATAACATATTTTTTCTTATTTTTTTCGTTTCTTGAAACTCGAATTCTTTTTCATAATTTATTTTTTAAATTTATTGGGGTGACAATTGTTAGTAAAATTACATAGATTTCAGGTGTACAATTCTGTATTACATCATCTATAAATCCCATTGTGTGTTCACCACCCAGAATCAGTTCTCCTTCCATCACCATATATTCGATCCCCCTTACCCTCATCTCCCACCACCCACCCCCTTACACTCTGGTAACCACTAAACTATTGTCTGTGTCTATAAGTTTCTGTTTCTCATTTGTTTGTCTTGTTCTTTTGTTGTTTTTGGTTTATATACCACATATCAGTAAAATCACATGGTTCTCTGCTTATTCTGTCTGACTTATTTCGCTCAGCATTACACTCTCAAGATCCATCCATGTTGTCACAAATGTTCCTATATCATCTTTTCTTACTGCCAGATAGTATTCCATTGTGTATATATACCACAACTTCTTTATGCATTCATCTATCGAAGGATATTTTGGTTGTTTCCATGTCTTGGCCACCGCAAACAAAGATGCAATGAACATTGGAGCACACGTGTCTTTATGTATAAATGTTTTCAGATTTTTTGGGTAGATACCCAGGAGAGAGATTGCTGGGTCATATGGCAATTCTTTTTTTTTATTTTTATTTTTTATTTATTTATTTTTATTTTATTAAATTTTTTGGGGTGACAATTGTTAGTAAAATTACATAGATTTCAGGTGTACAATGATGTATTACATCATCCATAAATCCCATTGCGTGGTCATCACCCAGAGTCAGTTCTCCTTCCATCACCATATATTCGATACCCCTTACCCTCATCTCCCACCCCCCACCCCCCACCCCCCTTACCCTCTGGCAACCACATATCTATTGGTAATTTTTTGAGAAACATACACACTGCCTTCCATAGCGGCTGCACGAGTCTGCCAACAGTGTATGAGGGTTCCTTTTTCTCCACAGCCTTTCCAACACTTGTAAATATTTGTCTTGTTGATGATAGCCATTCTGACTGGGGTGAGGTGATATCTCATTGTGGTTTTGATTTGCATTTCTCGGATGATTAGTGATGTTGAGCATTTTTTCATATGTCTATTTGCCATTTGTATGTCCTCTTTGGAGAAATGTCTCTTCAATTCCTCTGCCCATTTTTCAATTGGGTTGTTTGTTTTTATGTTGTTGAGTTGCATGAGTTCTTGTATATTCTAGATATTAGCCCCTTATTGGAGGCACTGTTTGCAAAAATCTTCTCCCATTCAGTTGGTGGCTTCTTTATTTTGTTGATGGTTTCTTTTGCTGTGCAGAAGCTTTTATGTTTGATATAGTCCCATTCGTTTATTTCAGCTTTTACTTCCATTGCATTTGGAGTTAAATTCATAAAATGCTCTTTGAACCCAAGGTCCATAAGTTTAGTACTTATGTTTTCCTCTATGCAGTTTATTGTGTCAGGTCTTATGCTTAAGTCTTTGATCCATTTTGAATTAACTTTGGTACATGGTGACAAATAGCAGTCCAGTTTCATTCTTTTGCACGTGGCTTTCCAATTCTCCCAGCACCATTTATTGAAGAGGCTGTCTTTGCTCCATTGTATGTTTTTAGCTTCTTTGTCAAAAATTATCTGTCCATATTTATGTGGTTTTATTTCTGGGTTCTCAATTCTATTCCATTGGTCTATGTGTCTGTTTTTCTGCCAATACCATGCTGTTTTGATTATTGTAGCCCTGTAGTACAAGCCAAAGTCAGGAAGTGTGATACCTCCAGTATTGTTCTTTTTTCTTAAGATTGCTTTGGCTATTTGGGGTCTTTTGTCATTCCAAACAAATCTGATGATTTTTTGTTCTACTTCTTTAAAATATGCCATTGGGATTTTGATGGGGATTGCATTGAATCTGTATATTGCTTTGGTAATATGGTCATTTTAAATATGTTGATTCTTTCAATCCATGAGCACGGAATGTCTTTCCATTTCTTTGTGTCTTCTTCAATTTCTTTCAAAAATGTCTTATAGTTTTCAGCATATAGGTCTTTCACATCCTTGGTTAAGTTTTTTCCTAGGTATTTTATTCTTTTTGCTGCAATTGCAAAAGGAATTGTTTTTTGTATTTCTTTTTCTGAGATTTCATTGTTAGTATATAGGAAAGCAATGGACTTTTGTACGTTGATTTTGTAGCCAGGAAATTTACTGTATTCGTTGATTGTTTCTAATAGCTTTTTGGTGGAGTCTTTAGGGTTTTCTATATATAGCATCATGTCATCTGCAAAGACTGATAATTTAACTTCTTCATTCCCAATTTAGAAGCCTTTTATTTCTTTCTCTTGCCTGATTGCTCTGGTAAGGACTTCCAACACTACGTTGAAAAGCAGAGGTGATAGGGGACAGCCCTGTCGTGTTCCTGAACATAGAGCAAAGGGCTTCAGTTTTTCACCATTAATTAGAGATTAGCAAAGGGCTTGTCATATATGGCCTTATTATGTTAAGGTATTTTCCTTCTATACCTATTTATTAAGTGTTTTAATCATAAATGGATGTTGTATATTATCAAATGCTATTGATATAATCATATGATTTTTGTCCTTTATTTTGTTTATGTGATGTATCACATTGATGGATTTGCGGATGTTGAATCATCCTTGTGCCCCGGGGATGAATCCCACTTGGTCGTGATGAATAATCTTTTTAATGCATTGTTGTATTCGATTTGCTAGGTATTCATCAGAGATACTGGTCTGTAGTTTTCTTTGTTTGTGCTGTCCTTACCAGGGTTTGGTATCAGGATAATGTTGGCCTCATAAAATGAGTTTGGGAGTACTTCCTCTTCTTCAATTTTTTGGAAGAGTTTGAGCAGGATTGGTATTAGATCCTTTTTGAAGGTTTCATAGAATTCACTAGTGAAGCCATCTGGTCCCGGACTTTTGCTTTTGGGAAGTTTTTGGATGAATGATTCAATTTCGTTACTGGTGATCGGTCTGTTTAGATTTTCCAGTTCTTCATGGTTCAGCCTTGGAAGGCTATATGTTTTTAAGAACTTGTCCATTTATTCTAGGTTATTGAATTTGGTGGCATATAGTCCTTCATAGTATTCTTGGATGATCCTTTGTATTTCTGTGGTGTCCGTGATAACTTCCCCTTTTTCGTTTCTGATTTTGTTAGTCAGTGTCTTCTCTCTTTTTATCTTAGTGAGCCTAGCCAAGAGTTTGTCAATTTTGTTAATCTTTTGAAAGAACCAGCTCTTTGTCACATTAATTTTTTCTAATGTCTTTTTATTCTCTATTTCATTTAGTTCTGCTCTAATTTTTCTCATTTCCTTTCTTCTGCTGACCTTGGGTTTTACTTGTTCTTCTTTTTCTAGTTCTTTAAGGTGTAACATGAAGTTACTATTAGGGATTTTTCTTGTTTCTTGAGATAGGCCTGTAATGAGATAAATTTCTGTCTTAAAACTGCTTTCTGTGCATCCCAAACATTTTGGTAGGATGTATTGTCATTGTCATTTGTCTCTATATGTTTTTTGATCTCTCCTCTAACTTCTTCTTTGACCCAGTCATTCTTTAAAAGTATGTTGTTTAATCTCCGTGTATTTGTGTTTTTTCCCGCTTTCTTTTTGCAGTTGATATTCAATTTCAAAGTCTTGTTGTCAGAGAATATGCTTGGTATGATTTCAATCTTCTTAAATTTGCTGAGACTGAATTTATGTCCCAATATATGATCTATCCTTGAGAATGTTCCGTGTACACTAGAAAAGAATGTATAGTCTGATGATTTAGGATGAAGTGCTCTATAAATGTCAACTATGTCCATTTCATCTAATGTGTCATTTAGGGCTGCTATTTTGTTATTTATTTTCTGTTTGGATGATCTATCCATAGTTGTCAATGATGTATTATGTCCCCTGGTATAATTGTGTTTTGGTCAATTTGTCCCTTTAGTTCTGTTAGTAACTGCTTGGTATATTTCGGTGCTCCCTGATTGGGGGCATAAATATTAATGCCTGTTATGTCTTCTTCTTGTACAGTCCCCATCACCATCATGAAATGTCCATCTTTGTCTCTTGTTATTTTTTTCACTTTGAAGTCTGTTTCATCTGATATCATTATGGCTACACCTGATGTTCTCTGGGTACCATTTGCTTGGAGTCTCAATTTCCACCCTTTCACTTTGAGTCTATGCTTGTCCTTGTAGCTGAGATGTGTCTCTTGGAGACAGCATATAGTTGGGTTTAGTTTTTTGATCCAGTCTGCTACTCTGGGCCTTTTATTGGTGAGGTCAGTCCATTTACATTTAGGGTGATTATTGATATGGAGGATTTCGTGTCATTCTATCTTTCGTTTTCTGGTAATGCTGTGTCTCCATTGTTTCTTTGCCTTTTTGTTGTTGACTATTATTTCTGTGTGGTGGTATTCTATGATGTTTCCCTCTGTTTCTTCTTTTATTACAGTATATATTTCAGTTCTGGATGTTTTTCAGTGGTTACCCTTAAGTTTATGTAAAAGAAAGTTTGATATTTAGAGTATTCCATTTTCTTCAGCACGCTTACTTTCTCCATTCCCATATTCCGGTTCAGGCCTTTACTCTCCCCCTTTTTGAGTTTTGGTTCCCACAAATTGTCCCTGTTGATGGTGGTCGAATAGCCTCCTTTAGTATTTCTTGTAGTGCAGGTCGTGTATTAGAAAATTCCCTCAGCTTCTGTATGTCTGGAAAGGTCTTTATTCCTCCTTCATATCTAAAGGATATCTTTGCTGGATATATTATTCTTGGCTCATGATTTCTCTCTTTCAATAGTTTTAATATTTGGTTCCACTCCCTCCTGGCTTGTAGAGTTTCTGCTGAAAAATCTGATGATAATCTAATGGGCTTTCCTTTGTAAGTTACCGTCTTCTTTTCCCTGGCTGCCTTGAGGATTCTTTCTTTGTCGTTGATTTTAGACAGCTTCAATACAATGTGCCTTGGAGAAGGCCTGTTGGGATTGAGGTAACTAGGTGTTCTATTTTCTTCTTGGATTCGAGGGTCCAGTTCTGTCCACAAGTTTGGGAAGTTCTCATCAACAATTTGTTTGAATATATTCTCTGTTCCCTTCTCTCTTTCTTCTCCTTCTGGTATGCCCATTATTCTTATATTGCTCTTCCTGATGGAGTCAGAAAGTTCTTGTAGAGTTCTTTCATTTCTTTGAAGTCTCAAGTCTCTTTCTTCTTCCATCCGTGTAATTTCCAGGTTTCTATCTTTGATGTCACTGATTCTTTCCTCCATCTGGTCAACTCTACTACCTAAGCTGGCTATTTCATTCTTAATTTCTTCTATTGAGTTCTTAATCTCCAGAAATTCTATTTGGTTCTTTTTTAAAATTTCAATCTCTTTCGTAAAACGCTCATGCTGTTCTTTGATTGAGTTTCTGAGTTCATTTAACTGCCTATCTGTGTTTTCTTGTATCTCATTGAGTTTTTTCAGAACTGCAATCTTGAATTCTCTGTCATTTAAGTCACATATTTCTGTATCTTTAAGTGCCTTTTCTGGAGATTTTTCACTTTCTTTCTGAGCTATCTTGTTGCCTTGGTTATTCATGGCAATTACTGATTTATTATTTCTCTTCCTAGACATCTACAGTAGTGGCTTCTGCAACAGGTTAATAGGAAGCGGTCTTTCTTTTGTTTTCCAATACTTGTTGGTAGAATGGTTTATTTTTTCTCCGACTGCAGCTCATTTTTCTTCTCCCATACGGTAGTGCTATGTTTTCTCTGCACTATTCCAGCTTCTCACACAATGGGGTGATTCCCTTTGAGATGGGCTTCTCCTCTGTTAATAGTTCGTCTAGGTCACAGGGCGCAGTGTCCTGGTGGGTATGTGGAAAGCTTTGGTGTTCCAAAGCTCTTCCGGCTCCAGATTCAGAACCCGAATGTTTCAGCCATTCTGTTTACTCCTGCAGGGATCCGCCCCGATAGGTGGGGCCAGGGGCAGGATGAGTTGTGAGAGGTGGCCCAGAGCAATGGCGGTGACCACCACCACAGCTGGTCCTGCTTCCACAGCTCCCTCTCCTTTGCCCGAACTAGTTGGGCTGCGAATTTGTGTCTGCGGTCCACAGTTCTCAGAACAGCAAATATTCTGTTCTTTTGATCTGACACTGCTACTGTTCCGCTTCTAGCACCGGGCAGGTGGGGGCTGGGCGAGCTCTGGGAGGGTAGGGAGGGGGCGGCTAGTCTCAGTGCCTAAGGCTTCCGTTCTCTGCTTGGCAGTGTGGGCTTAAACCACCATTTTCAGCCTTCTTCCCTCAGTCTTTTTTCCGAGGTCTCTGCCGTGAGTGTTGGGTTGAGCCATGTTATATGCTGCCCCCTCAGCCCTGTGGGCCATAAGTGGAGCCCTAGCAGTCCAAGTTTTTCCCTCTCCCGCAGCTGCGGTAGTTTCGGGATGCAGCAAGCTCAGAGCACTGAACTAGGTCTGCGTCCTGCACCCATGCGGCTCCGTCTCTGCTCTTCTCCCTTTCCTCCTCCCCCCACTTTCGTGAATCTCCCACCTGTAGGTGATTTCGGCAGTCGGCCTCTTCGTCTTGCCTGTCTGCTGTGCAGGGAGTCCTTTGTGGAGTTTTTGTTGTTCGATCCATTGTAAATTCCAGGGGAGCTTTACAGAGGCTCACCTCACGCTGCCATTTTTCCTCCCAAGTCCCTTCATAACATTTTTTAAGCACCTATTCTATATGAGGACTTGAAAACTGAATATCAAGTAAGACAAAACCTCTTTTCTCAAGGAGTTCACCACTTAAACAAATGAACATGAAGAATATAGTACACAAAGTACAATATAGAGTATGTGTCATGATTTAAAAAAATCCTATAGTGCAAGTAGAGATATTCACTGGTGCTATATGAAAAAAGAGAATAGGCATATAGATCAGACAGGTGGAAGAGATCAGGAAGAATACTTGGAAACTGTGATGCTTATGATGGACTTAAAAAAAACAGATAGGAGTTAATTTCAGTGGTATTTATAGTAGTCAAGATACACACACAGTGGAATATTATTCACTCTTTAAAAGAGAAACATTGTCATTTGTGACCACATAGATAGAACTGGAAGACATTATGTTAAGTGGAATAAGAAAGAAACAGAAAGACAAATACTACATGATATACCATTTATCTGTATAATGTAAAATAGTCAAACTCATGGAAACAGAGAGTAGAGTGGTGGTTTCCAGGGGCTAAGGGGAAGGAAAAATGAGATGATATTGATTAAGGGTACAAAGCTTCAGTTATGCAAGGTGAATAAGTTATAAAGTTCTAATGTACAGCATAGTGACTATAGTTAATGATGCTATATTATAAACAGGTATCTCCAGCTTTTTGAAAGTTCACATTATGCAACTTTGTCTTTACAAAAGACCTATATTAGTACTCAAGCAGTAGTTAGAATCACCATACTCAGAAATGTCTGGACACTGATGGTAACCATTCTGAGCACCTCTTGTAATTACAGAAGTCAAACATGACTTGTATTCATCTTTTGTTATCAGTATGTATTGAATATTACAATTTTAATACAATTTTTCCTTTCTTAAAATGTGTATACAAAAACAGACACATAGACCAATGGAATAGAATTGAGAACACAGAAATAAAACCACATAAATACGGACAGATAATTTTTGACAAAAAAGCAAAAAACATACAATAGAGATAAAACAGCCTCTTCAATAAATGGTGCTGGCAGAATTGGAAAGCTACATGCAAAAGAATGAACCTGGAGTGCTATTTGTGATCATGTACCAAAATTAATTCAAAATAGATCAAAGACTTAAGCATAAGACCTGAAACAATAAACTGCATAGAAGAAAACATAGGTACTAAACTTATGGTTCTTGGGTTCAAGAACATTTTATGAATTTGACTCCAAAGGCAAAGAAGTAAAAGCTGAAATAAATGAATGGGACTACATGAAACTTGAAAGCTTCTGCACAGGAAAAGAGAGCATCAAAAAAATAAAGAGGCAACCAACTGAATGGAAGAAGATTTTTGCAAACAGTGCTTCCCACAAGGGGCTAATATTGAAAATATACAAGGAACTGATACAACTCAATAACAAAAAAACAAACAACCAAATAGAAAAATGGGCAGAGGACCTGAAGAGACATTTCTCCAAAGAGGACATACAAATGGCAAACAGACATATGAAAAAATGTTCAACATCATTCATCATCAGAGAAATGCAAATCAAAACCACAATGAGATATCACCTCACCCCAGTTAGAATGGCTATCATCAACAAGACAAATAGTAACAAGTGTTGGACAGGTTGTGGAGAAAAAGGAACCCTCATACACTGTTGGTGGGAATGCAGACTGGTGCAGCCGTTATGGAAGGCAGTGTGGAGGTTCCTCAAAAAATTACGAATAGAATTACCATATGACCCAGCAATCCCTCTCCTGGGTATCTACCCCAAAAATCTGAAAACATTTATCCATAAAGACACGTGTGCTCCAATGTTCATTGCAGCTTTTTTTTACGGTGGCCAAGACATGCAAACAACCAAAATGTCCTTCGATAGATGAATGGATAAAGAAGTTGTGGTATATATACACAATGGAATACTACTTGGCGGTAAGAAAAGATGAAATAGGACCATTTGTGACAACATGGATGGATCTTGAGATTATAGTGCTGAGCGAAATAAGTCAGACTGAAAAAGCAGAGAACCATATTATTTCACTGATATGTGGTATATAAACCAAAAACAACAAAAGAACAAGACAAACAAATGAGAAACAAAATCTCATAGACACAGACAATAGTTTAGTGGTTATCAGAGGGTAAGGGGGGAGGAGGGTGGTTGATGAGGATAAAGGGGATCAAATATATGGTGATGGAAGGAGAACTGTCTCTGGGTGGTGAACACACAATAGGATTTATGGATGATGTAATACAGAATTGTACACCTGAAATCTATGTAACTACTAACAATAGTCACCCCAAAAAACTTTAATTTAAAAAAAATGTGTATACATATTTTGGCACCTTGAAAAAAAAATAGCATATCTCATACCCATTTCACTGTTGATTTACGTAAGTTCTGTATATGACTGCCATTCACTCACAGTGTCTGGCAGCTCGCCAGCCTGTCCCCATATTGTGTGTACCGCAGCAGTGAGCCACTCCATTAGAGAATGGTTGCCCTGGTCGTGGGTCAACCTATGGCAGTCTGTAACCTTTGTCGCAGGGACGGATGCACTGTCACGAAGGCTAGCTTTTCCATCTCGCCTGGGGAGCAGAGAATCTTGTCTGCTCCCTCATCCCATAAACATAGTAGCCAAGCGGAGACTGGCTCTCCAGGGCTCTGTCTGTACCGCCTCCCCAGCTCCTGCAACTCAGTGGGAGTGTATGGGGGGTAGGTTGTAAACTCAGTCACAGCTGGGTTGCCGGCAGCAATGCCCCCGGGGCCCAAAGGTTGCTCACATTTTACCCTGTGCTTCAAGATTGGCCTGGCTTGGGGATTGGGAGCTGCATTGTCTCCACTCGCTTACTCCGCCTCTGCCTGAGAATCTCCACTATGGGGCCCCTCTTCTAACAGGCGGACCCAAGCTTCCAGCGCTTCCAACCGGGACACCTCGTCCAGCACCTGGGCCATTTCATTAAGCGCATTTTCCGTGTTGAGACTCAAGGCAGTGAGGAACAGCCAGCCCATATGGCTGGCTGTAGCCTTCTCCTCCTCCAGCAACCGCTCAGCCAGAGCTTGCAGGGCCCTCTCCACACTGGCCGGAGAGCCATCCATGTCCTCCCACCCCTCCTTGGGGGTCCAACTCCTGAGAACAGTGGCCACGGAACACCACACACTGTGTGGGGGCCACATGTCCTCCTGCCCAGAGTCAGACACTGTTCCTACCTGGTCGGAATCCTGCTCACCGTACCAGGTGTCTGAGTGGGTGGAGGCCTCTGTGTAAGATGTCCACAACCCTCAGAACCTAAGGCCGCAGCAGATTACCAAAAGGACGGCAACGCTTTCCGTGGCCAAGAACGTGGTGTGCCAGCTGGAGTCTTGAGTCTCTCAGGCAGACCGCGCCTCTAGTTTCTGGTGTCGCTCCTCATGGGCCTCCCGAAGCTGGGCTTTCACACACACAAACCATTCCACCATGCTTTGGTAGGTTTTGGCCGGCACCATACCCTGCTTATGAAACTGAGCTTTTATACATGTAAACTGCTCCGGTACATTCTGGAGAGTTTTGGCCGACACCACACCCTGCTCGCTGCGCCATTTTTCATGCATGGCGGCCTGCGGGGTCTCAGCTCCTGCTCCTCACACAAGAATACAGGATATGGTGAGGCCAAAAAGGAACACCCATGGCACCATAGGTAGGGGAATCATACCACTATAGTCTCACTGGAGGCTGGATTCACAGGACGTGTGACCTGCTGTCTGCTTTTCTGCCAACTGACCGACTCTGACTTCCCTCGACTCTACTCAACTCACCAACCAGCACAACAGGCAGCTGTATCAGGGGTCAATTGTCTAACTGGCTACAGATGACAGCCAACTAGCCACAAACGATGGCCATCTACTACCCGAGTCAGCACCGCCCCACGTGAGGCCGAGAGCCTGGAAACTGCTCTCAGGGCTCTGTCCCCACAGTAATCCTCTTCATGTTTTTTTGTATTCTTTTGAGTTTTTATGTCAGGTCAAATAGCCTCTTTCAGTATTGCCTGAAAAGCAGACCTTGTGCTGGAAACATCCCTCTGCTTCTGTATATCTGGAAAGGTCTGTATTCTTCCTTTAAATCTGAAGGATACCTTTGCTGGATATATTATTCTTGGCTGGTAATCTCTCTCATTCAATAATTTGAATATCTTTTCCAGTCCCTGTTGGCTTGTAGAGTTTCTGCTGAAAGGTCTGATAATAATCTAATGGGCTTTCCTGTATAGGTTACTGTCTTCTTTTGCCTGGGTGCCTTGACTATTCTTTCTTTGCCATTAATTTTTGACAGCTTCTATGTAATGTGCCTTGGAGAAGTTTGTTGGGATTGAGGTAATTACCGTGTTTCCCCAAAAATAAGACCTAATCTGAAAACAAGCCCTAGCATGGTTTTTCAGGATGACATCCCCTGAACATAAGCCCAAATGCATCTTTTGGAGCAAAAATTAATATAAGACCCAGTTTTATTTTAAGGGAAACATGGTAGGTGATCTGTTTGCTTCTTGAATTTGAGGATCCAATTCTTTCCATAGGTTTGGGAAGTTCTCATTGACTACTTCTTTGAATAAAGTCTCTGTTCTCTTCTCCCTCTCTTCTCCTTTTATACACATTATTCTTATAGAGCTCTGACATGCAGGGTGTCATGTGGGGTCTCAGCTTCCACTCCCCACATAAGAACGCAGGATATGGTGAGGCCAAAAAGGAACTCCCACGGAGCCATAGATAGGGGAGTCATACCACTATATTCTCGCTGGTGGCTGTGTTGGAGACACAAAAACAAACATCCACCAGTACCCCAACAAGGGGTCTCCCTGCACCCAGTCTTTCTGGCAGCCAGGCGAGTCACACAGGAAGTAGGAGCCACACGATCTGCAATCCGCCGTCCACTTTTCTGCCTGCCAATGAACCAACCAACCAACCAACCAACCAACCAACCAACCAACCAACTAACTAACACAGCCACGGCAGTTATATCAGTGGCTAATTCGCTAACTGGTAACAGCTGATGGCCAACCAGTCAGAGCTGATGGCCACCTACTACCCGAGCCAGCATCCTTCCATGTGAGGCAAAGAGCCTGGAAATTGCTCTCTGGGACTCTGTCCCCACAAGCTCTTTCTGATGGAGTCAGAAAGTTCTTATAGATTTCTTTCATTTCTTTTAACTCTCAGGTCTGTCTCTTCTTCCATCTGGGTCATTTCCAGATTTCCATCTCCAATATCATAATTCTTTCCTCCATCTGGTCAGCTCTATTACCTAAGCTGGCTATTTCATTCTTCATTTCTTCTATTTAGTTCTTCATCTCCAGAATGTCTATTTCATTGGTGTGTTTTCTTTTAAATTTCAATCTCTTTAGTGAAGTATTCATTTTGTTCATTGATTTTGTTTCTGAGTTTATTAAATTGCCTATCTGAGTTTTCTTTCAGCTCATTGAATTTTTTCAGGACTGCAATCTTGAATTCTCTGTCATTTATGTCTCATATTTCCATGACTTTAAGTTTATTTGCTGTAGATTTTTTTTCATTTTCTTTCTAAGCTTCCTTGTTACCTTGGTTATTCATACATAGCAATTAATGAATGATTATTTC